>NC_138187.1:36100563-37300563 GCF_964194105.1 Spermophilus citellus
AGAATCCGTAAGTTCTAGAAAGAGTTATATTCCATATTGGACTTAGGAGAACAGGAAAGTCAGTTGGAGCTGCAGAAACCTTTTAAGAATATAAGAATTTTAGGGTGCAAAAGAGTCTTTTTCCTTGCTCAATTTAAATCTTGGAGCATCTCATTCCTCTTTTAATTAACCCGACTCCCCTTTGGCTCAACAGATCTGGTGAGTAGAGTTTTTGTGTTAGATTCACCAAGAGTTTGTGTGTGTGTGTGTGTGTGTGTGTGTGTGTGTGTGTGGTGCACACATGCTGTGGTCTCTGTGGACACAGTAACAACACGGTGTAGAAGGACCATCTTGTGCCCTGGACGTTTTCCCTGCATCAAACATGCAGAGACCTTCTAAGGCTGGGATGAGGCTGTGAACATGAAGGAGAGCGTGTGGCTCTCATGGAGGACCAAAGAGCAGCTGGCTCTTTAGGGCTTCTGGGAATTTCAGCAAGAGGCTTTTGGGGGATTTGTCTGTCTGAAGCCCAGGCATGAATATTCAGGACTTTCTTCTCCTGTGGATGGTAGGATGAAGCCAGCCACATCCATTTGCCTTTTTCCAATCCTGCATGTTTATTATCGTGGACTAACGGGCCCAGAGCACAAGTGAATTTAGAACAGGTATTTAAAAAAAAAATATGTGACGATTTTACTAGAAGAAGAAATCATGAGCCGAGGCCCTGATCATCTGCTGGCCTGGAGCACCTGCAGTCGGGCCTGGAGCATGGCTGCAGATCATCCTGCTTAGCTTCCCAAAGCTGGGCTGAAGTCTCAGCAGGCGGAAGCGGCTCCAGGGTTGGTCCTATTAAAATGCAAATCTCCCTCCTGTCAACCTGTCAGCCCTTTCCCCACCCAAGTTTAGCATTCGATCAGGAATAAATTTAAGCCCTTCTCTGAGAGAGCAGAGTGGGGAGGGATGAGAGGAAGGCAGGGTGCTTCCACAGGGGCAGGTGGGGTGTCTGGAAAGGAAGCAGAGTGTGCAGAACTGGAAGGCCAGGCGGGAGCGACAAGTCCTCCACTTGGGACAGCGTGTCCAATACTGTCCCCCTGGAAAACTTAGACACAGACTTTGAATACTATCTGCTTAATCTCCTTCTACTCAGTCAACATCTGAGTGCTCTCTAGGGGCCTCCCTTGGGCCTCAGATTTGATGCCAACTCACACAGCCCCTCTGGAGCCCATGATTCTCTCTCTTCTGTGTAAAATGGGAATGGACCCTGTGGGTCCTCAGCTTGGAGCTGTCAGTGGATCCCCGCCCCCAGGCTCTGCAGACACTTGACAGCCAGTGGGCACCTCTGCCCTGGTTTTCTGAATGTTAATACTGTGGTAACCGTGTCCCAGGTGGACTGGCTCAGCGGTCCTCAAGCAGTCCCCAGAACACATCTTGTTCCATGAGGCTGCGAGGAGAGGACAGGGTTGCTTTGGAACACTGATGCCTTCCAGAGCCTTCCCCGCAGCCCAGGACAGGGGGCCATGCTGAAGCCTGGAGGGAATGACAGGGAGGCCAGTGGGGAAGCAAAGACTCGGACACATGTTTTGCAAACTTGCATGTTTCTGCCTCAGAAGGCTGAGGGAAGGATAAGAAGACCTCAAAGGGGAAGACTTTCCCCAGTAAATTACTGTCATGCAATTGCTACGGTCTAGGTCTTCAATATCCCCCAGAGGCCCTTGGGTTGAAGGCTTTTCACCAGTCTGTGGCACTTTGGGGAGGTGATGGAACACTTAAGAAATGGGGGAGTCGGGTCCCACAAGCGGAACTACCGCTCCCACCAGGGCTGACTGCTGAGGTCTCTTGCACTACCTACGGGGAAGTGGATACCAGAGGGCAAGTAAAAGCCGCTGAGGATTCTCAGCCCCAAACTCTACAAGCTTAGGGTCTGAGGGAATGGCAAACTGGAAGAGTGTGCCCAGTCGTTCATGAAAACAGGGCTCCCGGGAGCAGCAGACCTGGCGTGCAGCCAGTATTGTGGTGAGCGGCACCCGTGAGAGGGGCCTGGCTAGAGAAAAAGTGGGAAGTGACTAGACACAAGAGGAGGCCCTAGACACTCAGGATTGGAGACTCGCCCAGTCTGGGAGGAGCTGCTGCACAGTGATTGGTTCCCGCGTATTGACAGGAGAAACTTGACCTGGTGGGCACAGCGCCATCTACTGGAAGAGAAGTTAATCAAACTCTAAGACTGCATTTATTAGGTTTTTTTTTTCTTTTTCTTTTCTCCTTTTTTTTTTTTTGATTTAGGTTTTTCTTTCATTTTCATTTTTTTCTTTCTTGTTGTTTTATTAATTTTTTTTTACAAAATATTTTTTTAAATTTTTTTTCTACTAATTTTAATTTAAATTTTTTTAATTATTATTATTATTATTTTTTTTTTAATCTTTTTCTTTTTTAGTTCCTATTCTTTTTCTTCTTTAGTCTTCTCATTTTTCTTATCCCCCCTTTTTTCTTGAATTCTACCTGCCTACTCTCATTCTCTTTAGAGACTTCTTCCCTTCCCTTCAAATACCTTTCCTCCCAAGCATCAAACTAATTTATAGGAGTAAACAGTAACTCAGCAGTCAAACAGAACAAGAAGTAACATGAGCAACTTGAAAAAACAAGGAAGAAAAGGAGTACAAACAACGCAGGACAGCCTAAATATTCAGAAGGACCTAGAGTCATCAGAAAAATGGTCATATAAAGAACTCAAGGAACACCTAAGACAGATGGAATGGAACCTTAAAGAGGATACAAGACAGCAAATTCAAGCAGCGAAAGAACACATTGAGAATGCATTTCACAAACAGATTAAAGAAGAAGTTAAGCATCTTTATCAGGAGATAGAGATTATAAAAAATAATCAAACAATAATTCTAGAAATGAAGGAAACAATAAACCAAATTAAAAACTCAATTGAGAGTATCACTAACAGAGTGGAGCAAGTAGAAACCAGAACATCAGATAATGAAGACAAAATATACCATCTTGAAAAGAGTCTAGCCAACTCAGAAAGGCTGGTAAAAAATCACGAGAAAAACATCCAAGAATTATGGGATAACATTAAGAAACCGAACTTACGAGTCATCGGGATAGAAGAAGGTACAGAGATTCAAACCAAGGGAATGAGAAACTTGCTGAATGAAATAATTACAGAAAACTTTCCAGAAATAAAAAAGGAAACAGATATACAAATTGAAGATGCATACAGGACACCGAGCACACAAAATCACAGTAGACCAACGCCAAGACACATTGTTATGAAGGTATCCAATATACAGAACAAAGAGAAAATATTAAAAGCTACAAGAGAAAGGAGACAGATTACATTTAGGGGTAAACCAATACGGTTAACCACGGATTTTTCATCACAGACACTGAAAGCAAGAAGGTCATGGAACAATGTATTTCAAACACTGAAAGACAATGGATGCCAACCAAGAATTCTGTATCCAGCAAAATTAAGCTTCAGGTATGACAACGAAATAAAAATCTTTCACGATAAACAAAAGTTAAAAGAATTTGCAGCCAGAAAACCAGCATTGCAAAGCATTTTGAGCAAAACACTACACGAGGAAGAAATGAAAAACAATAACCAAAACCATCAGTGGGAAGTGCCTCAGTAAAGACAGAGGGCGAGGGGAAAGACAATCATGGAGAGACAAACTAAATTTTTTTTTTTAAAAAAAGGATAAACAATCAAACATGGATGGAAGTTCAAACCACATATCAATAGTAACTCTGAATGTTAATGGCTTAAACTCTCCAATAAAGCGACATAGGCTGGTATCATGGATTAAAAAAACAAATCCAACAATATGCTGCCTCCAGGAGACACATTTGATGGGAAAAGACATACACAGGCTGAAGGTGAAAGGATGGGAAAAAATATACCACGCACATGGTCCTCGTAAGCAAGCAGGGGTGGCCATCCTCATATCGAATAAAATCGACTTCAAGACTAAGTTACTCAAAAGGGATAAAGAAGGTCATTATATACTGTTAAAAGGAACCATTCACCAACAAGACATAACAATTATCAATATTTACGCACCAAATAATGGTGCTGCGACATTCACAAAACAAATTCTCCTCAAATTCAAGAATCAAATAGACCACAACACAATAATTATGGGAGACTTCAACACACCTCTCTCACCATTGGACAGATCCTCCAAACAAAAGTTAAATAAAGAAACTATAGAACTCAATACCACAATCAATAACCTAGACTTAACTGACTTATATAGAATATATCAACCATCATCAAATGGATATACTTTCTTCTCAGCAGCACATGGATCCTTCTCAAAAATAGACCATATATTATGCCATAGGGCAACCCTCAGTAAATATAAAGGGGTGGAGATAATACCATGCATTTTATCTGATCATAATGGAATGAAACTGGAAATCAATGATAAAAGAAGGAAGGAAAAATCCTACATCACATGGAAAATGAACAATATGTTACTGAATGATCAATGGGTTACAGAAGACATAAAGGAGGAAATCAAAAAATTCTTAGAGATAAACGAAAATACAGACACAACATATCGGAATCTATGGGACACAATGAAAGCAGTTTTAAGAGGAAAGTTCATCGCCTGGTGGTCATTCCTCAAAAAAAGAAGAAACCAACAAATAAATGAGCTCACACTCCAACTCAAAGCCCTAGAAAAGGAAGAGCAAAACAACAGCAAATGTAGCAGAAGGCAAGAAATAATTAAAATCAGAGAGGAAATTAATGAAATTGAAACAAAAGAAACTATTGAAAAAATTAACAAAACTAAAAGTTGGTTCTTCGAAAAAATAAATAAGATCGACAGACCTTTAGCCATGCTAACGAAGAGAAGAAGAGAGAGAACTCAAATTACTAACATACGGGATGAAAAAGGCAATATCACAACAGATGCTACAGAAATACAGAAGACAATTAGAAATTATTTTGAAAATCTATATTCCAATAAAATAGAGGATAGTGAAGACATCGATAAATTTCTTAAGTCATATGATTTGCCCAGACTGAGTCAGGAGGATATAGACAATCTGAACAGACCAATATCAATAGATGAAATTGAAGAAGCCATCAAAAGACTACCAACCAAGAAAAGCCCAGGACCGGATGGGTATACAGCGGAGTTTTACAAAACCTTTAAAGAAGAATTAATACCAATACTTTTCAAGTTATTTCAGGAAATAGAAAAAGAGGGAGCTCTTCCAAATTCATTCTATGAGGCCAACATCACCCTGATCCCGAAACCAGACAAAGACTCCTCAAAGAAAGAAAACTACAGACCAATATCTCTAATGAACCTAGATGCAAAAATCCTCAATAAAATTCTGGCGAATCGAATACAAAAACACATCAAAAAAATAGTGCACCATGATCAAGTAGGATTCATCCCTGGGATGCAAGGATGGTTCAACATACGGAAATCAATAAATGTTATTCACCACATCAATAGACTTAAAGATAAGAACCATATGATCATCTCGATAGATGCAGAGAAAGCATTCGACAAAGTACAGCATCCCTTTATGTTCAAAACATTAGAAAAATTAGGGATAACAGGAACTTACCTTGACATTGTAAAAGCTATCTATGCTAAGCCTCAGGCTAGCATCATTCTGAATGGACAAAAGTTGAAGGCATTCCCTCTAAAATCCGGAACAAGACAGGGATGCCCTCTATCTCCACTTCTATTCAATATAGTTCTCGGAACACTGGCCAGAGCAATTAGACAGACGAAAGAAATTAAAGGCATAAAAATTGGAAAAGAAGAACTTAAATTATCACTATTTGCAGATGACATGATTCTATACCTAGAAGACCCAAAAGGGTCTACAAAGAAACTACTAGAACTAATAAATGAATTCAGCAAAGTGGCAGGATATAAAATCAACACGCATAAATCAAAGGCATTTCTGTATATCAGCAACAAAACTTCTGAAATGGAAATGAGGAAAAACACTCCATTCACAATATCCTCAAAAAAAATAAGATACTTGGGAATCAACCTAACAAATGAGGTGAAAGATTTATACAATGAAAACTACAGAACCCTAAAGAGAGAAGTAGAAGAAGATCTTAGAAGATGGAAAAATATACCCTGTTCATGGATAGGCAGAACTAACATCATCAAAATGGCGATATTACCAAAAGTTCTCTATAGATTTAATGCAATGCCAATCAAAATCCCAACGGCATTTCTTGTAGAAATAGATAAAGCAATCATGAAATTCATATGGAAAAATAAAAGACCCAGAATAGCAAAAGCAATTCTAAGCAGAAAGAGTGAATCAGGCGGTATAGCGATACCAGATTTCAAACTATATTACAGAGCAATAGTGACAAAAACAGCATGGTACTGGTACCAAAACAGGCGGGTGGACCAATGGTATAAAATAGAGGACACAGAGACTAACCCACAAAGTTACAACTATCTTATATTTGATAAAGGGGCTATAAGCATGCAATGGAGGAAGGATAGCATCTTCAACAAATGGTGTTGGGAAAACTGGAAATCCATATGCAACAAAATGAAACTGAATCCCTTTCTCTCGCCATGCACAAAAGTCAACTCAAAATGGATCAAGGAGCTTGATATCAAATCAGAAACTCTGCGTCTGATAGAAGAAAAAGTTGGCTCCGATCTACAGATTGTGGGGTCGGGCTCCAAATTCCTTAATAGGACACCCATAGCACAAGAGTTAACAAATAGAATCAACAAATGGGACTTAATTAAACTTAAAAGTTTTTTTTCAGCAAAAGAAACAATAAGAGAGGTAAATAGGGAGCCTACATCCTGGGAACTAATTTTTACGCCTCACACTTCAGATAGAGCCCTAATATCCAGAGTATACAAAGAACTCAAAAAATTAGACAATAAGATAACAAATAACCCAATCAACAAATGGGCCAAGGACCTGAACAGACACTTCTCAGAGGAGGATATACAATCAATCAACAAGTACATGAAAAAATGCTCTCCATCTCTAGCAGTCAGAGAAATGCAAATCAAAACCACCCTAAGATACCATCTCACTCCAGTAAGATTGGCAGCCACTATGAAGTCAAACAACAAGTGCTGGCGAGGATGTGGAGAAAAGGGTACACTTGTACATTGCTGGTGGGACTGCAAATTGGTGCGGCCAATTTGGAAAGCAGTTTGGAGATTCCTGGGAAAGCTGGGAATGGAACCACCATTTGACCCGGCTATTGCCCTTCTCGGACTATTCCCTGAAGACCTTAAAAGAGCATGCTACAGGGACACTGCCACATCGATGTTCATAGCAGCACAATTCACAATAGCTAGACTGTGGAATCAACCCAGATGCCCTTCAATAGATGAATGGATAAAAAAAATGTGGCATCTATACACAATGGAGTACTATGCAGCAATAAAAAATGACAAAATCATAGAATTTTCAGGGAAATGGATGGCATTAGAGCAGATTATGCTTAGTGAAGCTAGCCAACCCCTAAAAAACAGATACCAAATGTCTTCTTTGATATAAGGAAAGCAAGTATGAACAGAGCAGGGAGGAAGAGTAGGAAGAAAAGAGTAACATTAAACAGAGACTTGAGATGGGAGGGAAAGGGAGAGAAAAGTGAAATTGCATGGAAATGAAGGGAGACACTCATTGCTAAACAAAATTACATATAAGAGGTTGTGAGGGGAATGGGAAAATAAACAAAGAGAGAAATGAATTACAGTAGATGGGGTAGAGAGAGAAGATGGGAGGGGAGGGGAGGGGGGATAGTAGGGGATAGGAAAGGTAGCAGAATACAACAATTACTATTAGTGCATTATGTAAAATTGTGGATGTGTAACTGACGTGATTCTGCAATCTGCATTTGGGGTAAAATTGGGAGTTCATAACCCACTTCAATCTAATGTATGAAATATAATATGTCAAGAGCTTTGTAATGTTGTGAACAACCAATAAAAAAAAAAAAAAAAGAAATGGGGGAGGAAGTTAGGCCACTGGGGTCATGCCCCGGAATGGGATATTGGGTTCCCTGTCTCCTTCCCGTCTCTCTTTTTACTTCCTGTCCACCATGACGTAAATAGCCTGCTCTGTCTCATGCTCCCCACCATGATGTTCTGTGCCACCACAGGCCCAAAGCAATAGGGCCAAATGACCGTGGACTGAAATCACATAAACCTTTATTTCTATCAAATTGATGATCTCAGGGATTTTGTTACAGTAACTGAAATAGTTGAGGTCATTATTAGAATTGCCATTTTCTTTTCCATTTGATGATAGTCTGGGTTTGTTTGTTGTTTGTTTGTTTGTTAATTTCATTGAGGGAAAACTCATAGAGAGTATACCATACACATGTTAAGTGTACAACTCAGCAAATTTTTCCATTTATTCTCCCCATGTGCTGCTAACCAAGTCAAAATGTAGACTACTTCTAGCTTCTAGAAGTTTCCCTCCTGTTTCCTTCCACCTTTTCCCCACCCCCACCCCCTAGCAGGTCACCACCATTCCTCTCCCGCCATCACCATAGTAAGTTGTTCCTCTTTTTGAGCTTACATGCATGTAATCCTATGTGAGTCATCTTTGTTTTCTGGGTCCCTTTTTGGGGTGATGTGTTCGCTCACCTGCACTATGTGTCATTGTAACTCATTCATTTTGATTATTGTTCGAACTTCATGCTCTGACTGTTCCAGAATTTATTTGCCCATTCATTGTCGATGAATACCTGAGTGCTTCCAGTTTGGAACTATTAGGTTTAAAATAGCTACGAACACTCTGTGCATGTCTTTTTGTGGACGTAGCCGCCGTTATTCTTGGACTTGTACACTCAGGACACCACTGGGTCATAGGGAGGTGTATGCTCAGTGATGTCACAGTTTTCCAGAGTCCCGAGTGCCATTTTACCTTCCACAGAATGTGTGTGAGGGCCAGCTGCTCTTCCTCTTGTCGGGGGTCCCAGCTGTGGGCTCTGGGGTACGTGAGCCGGTACCGGGGCCTTAGTTTGCATTTCCCTAATAAGTCACGGTGTCATCCCACTCTCTTGTCCTTCTGCTTATTGAAAGTCGCTCCTTTCATAGGTCCAGCTCCCGTCTCCCCCATCCCCTGAGGCCCCAACCGCTGACCTTCAGGAGCTCCTCCTTCACTGTCCACCTGGTGAGAAAGCAGCCAGCCAGCTCCTGAGGTGAGCCCCTGTTTGCCCCCCACTTGCCTCTGCCCTGTCCTTGTCCTAGCACTGCTCTCCGGGCCCTGGGGTCCTCCCGTGGTGCTCCAGGACCTGCATCTCAGGCACTGCATGGTGGGGGGTCTGGTCTGTTCTTTGACACCTGCTGGCCTCAGGGGGCTCAGGAGATGGCTGATTGATGGGTTAGAGAATCCCTGGGTCCTCTTGACCTCTTTGCTCTGTTTTATGACCTTAAATTCTAAGTTATCTTTTCCACCCCAGGGCTTGGGGGTGGGGTCCTAGAGTCTTCACCTGCCGCAGCGGCCACCATTTATAGCCCCTCCCCCACAGCACCTCCTTTGGTGTGGACACTGGCTCCGTGGCTCATGCTGGTGAAGTCCCCTCCCCCACCGTGTCAGGCAGCTGATGGCTGTCAGTTTCCCAGGCCCTCTGGGCATGCTCAGAGACCCAAGATGCTCCTCCTGGTCCACAAGCAAACTTTCACATCCAGTGTTGGCCCATGGCCACCTCTGAGTCACACGGTGTTCCCAGGTCACCTTGCCCTCATCATGACCCCCGCCCTGGTGAAAAACCAAGAAGCCAGCTACTGTTCGGTGCTGTGTTGAACACCAAGGGACACTCAGTGTGGGAAAGATACGTGTAAGCTTAGGGCAAAGGAATGAGAGGACCCATGTTACCAGAACGACGCCCCATGTAGCACACTGGGGTTTTGAAGCAGCCGGTTGGTTAACACAGAGCAAGTCCTTAATGTCCAAGCCCATCTCGTCCAGGCCTCAGGGCTCTTTGGATCGTAGACCCAAGTGGGCAGCAATTTTTCAAATGTGCATCCCAACTATATGTGCACTTATTTATTGATGAAGCACACTGTGTACCGCTGTGCGAATGTACTACAGACATCATAAAACACTCCCCAAATAAGTCTTTTTCACGGGATAAAATAAAAATAAAATAAGGGCACGATTTCAAGACCTTCTTCTGTGCTCTGTGGATTGTTCTGCGCATCCCAGATGGAGCCTGTCAGGCTGTTCACGGGAGGTTCTTTGGTGGAAGATGAAGTTCTTGGAGACGGCATTTCCATCTGCTGCTGCTTTCTGTTCTTCCAGAACATTTGCACCCCGACTCTGAGCCTCCCAACTTCAGCGCAGGTGTCTTGTCCTGGACGTGGGGCTGTCTGTCTCGCAGCACACCCAGCACACCCCAGGGGGCTCTGCCGCAGATTCTGATGCTCTCAGTCGCTGAGCGGTTTCTCACCTCTGTTTCCTCATCTCTAAGTGGGAGAGAAGAGCCACGAGTGAGCCTTAAACAGGGTGATACCATGCCAGCTGCCCCGCCTAGGCCCTGAACCCCTGCCAGCCGACCACTCTCAGAACTCTCACATCCCCAACACGCCACCTGCTCTGCTCGAATGTGTCCCCTCTAAGTTCATGGGTTGGAAACTCAATCCGCAAATCTATGTTAACGGATTTGAAGGCAGGGCTTCTGAGAAGTAATTAGGGCCAGATGAGGTCATGAGGACCCCATGATGACAGTAGTGGCTTTAGAAGAAGAGGAAGAGAGACCTGAATGAGCCCACTTACTCGCCCTTCCTGGCCACGCGATACCCTTTCTCACCAGGATGTAGCCGGAAGGCCCTTGACAGATGCGGGCACCCCATTCTTGACATCACTGCCTCCCGAGAGCCAAATAAACCTTTGCTATTTATAAATTACCCTGTCTGTGGTACTCAGTTACAGCCACAGAAAACAGACTAAGACACCTGCCATCCAAGACCTCAGGGGGGACCAGCTCTGGGTGGCCACATCATGCAGAAAGTCTCCCAATCATTCCCCCCCACCAACCCGTTCCTTTCAGTGACGTCTTCTAGCCTTGGGTCATTAATGGAAAGAAGGAAAGGGATTAGACTTCTTTGTGAATGACACCCAGCATCTTGGGAAGAGTGACAAGGTCATGCTAAGCTTCATGCTCTACCCCCTGCCTGCCTCCCCCAGCAGTATTATCCAGATGCCACCTGGGGTCAGCAGAGCCCTGTGGTTCCTGAGTCTGCCTGGCGCTCCAAGCATCTCGTGGGGAGCTAGCCCTAGGGCGGGGCTGGCCACGTGGAGCTGGCCATTCTCAGGAGCTACTGAGTAGACACTGAATATTCCCATGCATGAAGGCACAGGCTATTCTGAGAAAGGGAACATTGCACCATCCCTAGAGAACATGGGCAGTGGGCTACCATCTCCCCACACCACCCCACCCAGTGGAGGAGACTCCAGTTGACATAAATGATACCTTGAAGTAGGGGACAGTACAGTCCCATCTTGCCTGCGCCCACAGCATCTGCTCTGAGGACAATTGTTTTATTGGCTCTGAGCAAGTAAAAGTGCCCTAGCAGAATTCCTGAGTAACAGAAGTCACAGTCACATAAGGCAAATTCAGAGCCACCTAATAAACACCTTCTTCTCCCTTAGGTGGACCCAAAGTATGAGGTCCTCCTCCATATGGAGCATCTGGACGTGGCAATGGCTCTATCCCAAGGGGACATCTGTGGAGGACCCCAAGAAGACCACAGAGATCAGTGGGTGACTATCTTGATTCCCCAAAGGGAATACCAGTGATGATCCCCAACTGTGTTCTGCACCATGATTCTGAGCTCTGACCTGAGCCCGAGATGTGTCTTGAAAGACAAGTGGGATAGACACTCTAATGGCCAGTAACTTTCCAGTTGTGTTGCAATGGAACTTTCTTTTTATGATAAGGGAATGTTGACAGACAGTGAAACACGCAGGTTTCCAGCACACAGGCTGATGAGCTATGGCAAACATATCCAGTAGTGCGTCCACCGTGTTAGTCAAGATAGATTTTCATCATTCTAGAATGTTCTTTTGTGCTCCCTCCATCCCACCATAGGGAACTGCTGTTCTGATTTCTATGACTACAGATTAGTCTTGCTGGTTACAGAACTTGAAGAAATGGAATTCTCCAGGATGGACTTGTTGTGTTACGTGTTCTTTCTTGTTGCTGAGTGGTCCATGTAGGAAGCTACCGCCATCTTCTTCTTCATTCTCCTGGTTACAGATGCCTGGGTCGTCTCCAGTTTGGGGCCAAAACCAACAATGCTGCCATGATCATTCTCATGTGAGTGGTTTTATGGACTGGTGTCTTCATTTCTCTTGGGTAGAATTTTTAAAAGAAACTTAGAATTGTGACCTCTCACCCCGTCCCAGATGCCATCCATCCATTCTGTGTCAGCGCCATTGTTACAAGACAATTCCATGTTTGACCAGATGCCGGTCAAGAGCATCCAACCCACTCTCTCTGGCCAAAGAGATAATATAAATAGAATCTCCATTTGCACACTGGGCTCGGGATTTAATTAACTGTCTTGAGGAACGTGACACCAGGACCCGCTTATGGCAGCTGTAACATTGAGGGGTTTATGGCCAGATATTAAAACCAAAGCCACAGGGAGACTGGCTTGGATCCAGGCAGATCAGCAGCAAGAAGGGTAAAGATGGGTTGAAAATAAAATTTAATTTTCCAGCTGTGGTTAGGAGCAAGTCATATCCTAGCTTCACGGTGGGGTCACAGCCTAACAAATGAGGCAGGCATGGAGGAGAGCTCGGGAAGCCCCAGCAAGCAGCGAACCGAGGAAGATTTAGCGGCCCCATGTGTGGGCTGGAGCAGAAACAGGAGCAACCTCAAGGAAGGGTTTTAAGTCCCCACTCTTTTTTTTTTTTTTTGCATAAATCCTCATGGTCACAATCAAGGGAATCACCTGGCACCTATTTAACTAAATCGCTTTTCACAACAGGTCAGGCACAGCCGGAATTAATTCTGCATCCACCAAGAGTAAGAATGTCACAGTCCAGCCAGGCCCAGGAGTGAAGGCAAAGCCAGTCCCCAGTTGGATCTGTGGCCACTGCAAGGCTCAACTGAACCAATTTGGGCTGGCCCCTGGGCCCATCCTCCCTGCTCCTATTGGTGGCCTCAACATGGCCATCTTCTCCAGATGTGCCTCAACCCAGGCTCCCAGTGGCCCCTCCTCCCTCTCTGCTTGCTGAAACATCACCATCCTTGGAGATTGTGCCCATTCAGCTTGGCACGACTGCCGCCATCTTGTTACTGTCATGACTACCCTGAGTCACCCTGGCCAGTTCCTCCCGCATAGGTTCCCAGCAAACTCTGACCAGACAACACCATTAGAGTGGTGTGCGGGGCCTTGCAATTGGACCCTAGTTCCAGGAAGCATCTGACTATGAAGTCATTTTAAGGTAAACCAGGTCATTCCAGCCAGGACAAAGCCACTTTTCTACAGGACAAAGTCCTAATCTATAACAGACCCCTCTTTTTGACCCATATGGCAGGGATCCCACTGGTCTTGCTGTTACCCAGGACCACACTTCTGTAGTGAGTCCCCAGTAAGTGGCCCTCCGTGCCATCCTGGGCCTGCCTTTCTTTAGTCTCAGGTCACCCTGGGCCTGGCCCTTGGACCCTAGAACTGAGTTGTTCCAGAAGAGAGGTGACAGGCCAGTGCTTCCCAGACCTGCCCCTCGCCCAGGGCACTCACCGCTCCTCCTGCCCACACACCTTCTGCAGGGGGCAGCTGTAGGTTCCTCACCTCTAAGCCCTGCGCCAGCGACTGGGGATGGAGCAGCGAGAGGTTATTCCTCTAGATTCTGGGGGACAAAGGCCAGGTGTCTGCGGGTGCATGAGAGGGTCTGTCCCTTCCTTGACCCACAGTGGCACTGTCCCTCATGGCGTCTGCCTGAGCGTGCTGGCTTTCCACAGGGCACCATTACACAAGGACACTAGTTATATGGGATTAGGGGTGCCCTACTCCAGGTGACCCCACTTTAATTTCACTAATTACATCTGCAATGACCCTATTTCCAAATATGGTTGTGTTCTGAGGTCCTGGGGATCGGGACTTGGACATATGAAGTTGGGAGGTGGGGACAAGTCTAACCCAGGACGCTGACACTGTGCCAGGCCACGAGGATTGATGGTGGGCAAAGCGTCAGGTCTGTTCCTCGGTCATTGGAGGTCATGTGAGGGCCCAGAACACAGATGTTTTTATTATCTCACCTTCTGATATTCTCGTCATCTGGAACTAGGCTCGGTGAGGAGAAGGGAGAGGCTGGCCCCTGGGAGCGCCTCCTAAGGGCACCTGGATGTGGTTTGCTCTCTTCTCTCTAAATCCTCCCTTCAGCCTCCTGCAGAATTTCTCCGGGGAGACTTGCAGAGACCCGTGAGACCACACTTGGTGTTTTTAATGGAATCTCTTTATTCAAAAGTCCCTGTGGCCTTTGGGTTGTGTCTGCAAGAAGCCAGGTTGGCTTGCAGAGTGCTGTGTGGGGCTGATCTGCAAGACCACCCTCACTTTTGCCACCAAGTGCAAGCTCAGGGTCCCTGAGACCCCCTGTAGCATCAGTGAGTCTCTAGGGCTCACATTCTCGGGTGTCCTTACTGCTCTGGTTTGTTACAGAGAAAGATGCAGATCAAAATCAGTCAAGGGCCAGGCACAGTGGTGCATAGCAGCTCGGGAGGCTGAGGTAGGAGGATCGTGAGTTCAAATCCAGCCTCGGCAACTTAGTGAGGCCCTAAGCCGCTTAGCAAGACCCTGTCTCAAAATTTAAAAAATTAAAAAGGGCTGGGGATGTGGCTCAGTGTTTAAGTGCCCCTGGGTTCAGTCCCTGTTTTAAAAAAAAAAAAAATCAATGAAGGGAAGAGATTTGCACGGAGGCAGAGGGCAGAGTCCAAGAGGGCTCCACCACGGAGCCGCTGGTTGCCCCCTCCCTGTGGACTGGGCTGCCTTCCTCACCACAATGTGAGGAGCCAAGAAGCTCCTCCCAGCCAGGGTTTTCTGGGGCTCCATGTCACAGGCACAGCGCCCTCCTGAGCGGGTGGCTCATCCTCCATACTCTCGGGATCCTGAGCTGATACCATGCGCCCCACAGCCTCCACCTTAAATCACATTCTTCTACTACTTGGCATGAACCAAAGACCCCAGGAAAAAGAAACATTCCTGGGAGGCTGGACACTCCCAGGGCTTAGGAGTCACCTCCCGAATGTGAGGGCAAAGGTCTTGGGCTAAGTTAAGTATTTTACTACACACTCACCAGCAATTAACCCAGAGGTCTCTCGTTTCACACTCTGGTTTACAGTCAACCTGTTTCAAATGTGGTCTAGAATCCAGGCACATCACTCCCCCAAGTGCAGGAAACTGTTTCAGCCAGGGGGGCAGCGAGCTGACCCTTGCTTGAAACCACAGGTGGAGTGACCAAGGGCTCTCTCTGCTTGGCCAAGGGAGCTGCAGGCCGGGAGCCGCATATTGCCTGCTTAGTCTGTGCTGGGCACCTTTCAGCTCTGAGGGTGAATCTCCCTCAAAGTCCTCTCCACCTTTTCTCTAGGTCCCCTTAGAATTGGAAAGTGGACTTCACCCTGCACAAGAAGCCCAGAGGCTGACACTGACGCCTAGGGAGATCTTTGATTCCAAGAGAAACAAGCCCTGTGGCACAGAAGTGCCGTTCCCTGCCCTGCACACAGAAAGCATGACCCAGGGAGGAATGGACCTCCTAGACAGAGGCCCAGAGGCACCTGGTCCTCCCCCAGCACCAGGTTCAAGACCTGGACAACTCTGTCTCCCAGTGACCACAAATAGAGGCAGTTTGAGCTGGATTTTGAGGCTGGGCTTCTTTAAAGCCCCCACCCCCCCAAGACCTGCAATGCCAACCCCTCAGCTTCTTTGTTGGCCTAGGGGTGGGGGCTTCAGCCAGCTCAGTGCTTAGCAGAATCTTCCCTTTCCTGGGACCCCAGACTCTGTGGCATAGAATGCAGCTTCACTTAAACCAGGATGAAAGAATTTAGGGGGCCAGATGCAGTGGTGCATACCCCTAATCCCAGCTACTTGGGAGGCTGAGGCAGGAGGATGGCAATTTTGAGGACAGTCTCAGCAAGTTAGCAAGATCGTCAGCAACTTAGTGAGACTCTGTCTCAAAATAAAAAATAAAAAGGACAAGGGATGCAATTCAGAGGCAGAGCACCCCTGGGTTTGATCCCCAGTACCCACCCCACCCCCAACACACAGGGCACAGGGGTTATGGAGGCTGGAGACTCAGCCCAGCCCTGAAGCTAGCACTGTCCCTTCAGGGCTTCCTGTTTCGGAGTTCTGGCCTTATTTTCTAACTGCCTCCACTCCTGAGGCATAGGCCCCCATCTGCTGTAGTTTTCTCCACTCAAATACATCTGTCTGGAAAACCCAATTCTATTCCCAGTGAACTAGGACAGACCCCCAAGGTGGCGTGAGCCCAAAGAAAGGGACGGACAGATCCAGGATGACACAGAGTGCAACTTACCGGAACTCACTGACAGAAGCGTGGGCTTAGGCAGCAGCACGCCCAGGTGGGCCCCTGGGATTTGGGTAGGAAGGAGGGGTATATGTAATGGTCAGGACAAAAGTGACCACATGCAAACCAGAATGCACCTGGTGTATCTCAAGTTCATATCAAAAAAGACTCGGCAAGTTCCCGGCACTGGGTCCAGTCACAATGCTCCAGGTGCCACTCTGGTTGTACCTCGTTGTAGTATGTTGGAAAACCACAAAGGGAGACTAGCTGAGGTTACTCCAGGGTGATCATGGTGGTTGCCACTCAAGATGGCTGCAGTCATGTCGTCTTTCAGTAGGGATCAAGAGTATAGATGAGGACCACTGGCCCAACCTGTACTTAATGGGATTTTAAGAGCTTGTCATTAGAATACAACGGCCATATCAACATAATTCTGGAATTCCTAATTCCAAAAAGTAGGAATAACTCAAATGTCCACCAACTGATGGATAGATAAACGTGGCATTGAGATGCAGTGGAATATTATTCCGTAATAAAAAAGGAATGGGTACTGACACATGCTACAGTGTGGACGAACCTTGAAAACATTGTGCCCAGTGAAAGAAGCCAGACACCAGGGACCACTATTGTAAGATCCCATGTATATGAAATGCCCAGAACAGGCAACTCCACAGGGAAAGGAAGTCGACTATGGTGGCCTGGCTGTGAGATGCTGGGGGAATTGAAGGTGAAGGCCAACGGATGGGATGTGGGGTTTCTTTTCCAGGTAATGAAAATGTTCTAAAATTGATTATGGTGATAGGTGCACAATTACGTGAATATGCTAAGACTTGGGGTTATATTTAGGGATGGAGGAACCTCAGCACTGAGAAGCGGAGGGCTGTGGAGCCGGGTCTAGCTCTAGGCTTCCATTTCATTATTTCTGTATCTGCTGGAATTTTCACACCACCCACTAGTCACTGAGGGACTACGGCCAATCATTGACTAATTGGATAAAAATCAAGTTAATTTCTTTCCTTGCATCATGACATCTCAAAATAAGTTTCAAGTGGTTTAGAGTTAAACACACAAACCATCCACTAGAAAGAAATGGAGGGGGGGTCAACTAGAAAGGACTTTCTGAGCATAAAAACGTGAACAAAATGGCAACAGGGACCCATGAAGCTGCCCAGAGTCACAGAGGCTGGGGGGTGGGGGGACATAGACTCTGGGGGTGGGGGGACACAGAAGCTGGGGAGCGGGGGGGGGGATGGGAATGAACAAATTAAAAAGGGTTAGACAAACTCAGAAAAAATGTGTGCAATATGCATGGGAGGTGATGTCTCTGCAGGCAAGTTCTAAAGCTAGAAAAAGAAATAGCCAGCCTAGAACTAAGGCTTGGCTCTTAAATGCCTCCCAAGGTCTGCACACCCAAGGCTTGGTCACCAGCCTGAGGCCCTACCGGAGGAGGTACGACCCCCAGCATGTGGGGCCTAAGAGAAGGAAGCTCAGTCCCTGGGCTGTGCCCTTACAGGGCACTTTGGGACTCTGATCCTTCCCTCTCTCCTATTTTGCTCCTAGGCCACCAGGAGGTGAGCGGTGTCACCTTGCTCTCCCGCCATGCTGGTCTGCCTCACCAACAGAGCTGAGCGACTGTGGACCGAACCCTCCAGAATCTGCACCCAAACAAACATCCCCCCCCCTTTTAAGTTGTTTTTCTCAGGCACTTTACACCAATATGTAAAATATTGATTAATGATCAAAAATACCAATTAATGCAAAAAACGAGGCATCAAAGCATCAAATTGTTGAGGCTTTCACAGAAAAGTAGCACCCAGTGAGCACTTTGGGAGGACTCCGCCGTCCCTTGGCCACAGGAAAGCCGCAGCCTATTCCCAGAGCACATTTGGAAGTTCTCACCCGAAGCTTCCAAAGCTTCCCACTTTTGACGGAGGAGCCTCATTTTCCAATTTATCTTCCAATAGCAGCTAAATGAGCGCACGCAGACTTCAATCCAGACAGCAATTTATATCAGCCAAAAATGAGGTCAACTCCTACGTATGTAAAAATAAGTAAACAGTTAAACAGACCATGATGGATTTCTAGGATGAATTGTGTGTATCAATTAAAACACCACCAATGGGATGGGGGCATGTAAGAGATGAAACTTTAGCATATTATAAAATTAAAAATGCAGTGGATCCTAGCTCAGGAACAAATAAATAAATTCACACAGACCCACAGACCTAGGAAACATAATGAAGTGTATGACGTGCAGCAGGTACCCAATTCATATTATGAGATGTCTTAAGATCAGTATGAACCTTACCCTGAGACGGGGGGCGGGGGTGATTTGGGTTAATATTTGGGATAATATTTGCTTAGCCTTTTTTTTTTTTTTTTTGGTACTAGGGATGAACCCAGGGGGCACTTAACCACTGAGTCACATCCCTAGCTCTTAAAAAAAAAAAAAATTTTTTTTTTTTTTTTAATTTGGAGACAGAGTCTTGCTGAGTTGCTCAGGGCCTCACTAAGTTGCTGAGGCTGGTTTTGAACTCACAATCCTCCTGCCTCTCCCTCCCAAGCTGCTGGGATTACAGTGCCTTGTCTTTGGTGGTGGGCATTTTCTGACTTTCCTACAGTTAGCATGAATTGCAGAGAGGAACGTAATTAAACTTCAAAATGCCTTAGCGATACCGGGTAAGATCAAGGCGGGAGACTGCCCATCATTTTTAACAAGTGAGTGAAGACAGGCAGAAGAATCAAACTGAACACCTGGGGACAAATAGGAGTCAGGAGCCTGACCCGTGAAACAAGCTGTTTGTATTTATATGTATCCTTTAGATTTATCATGAAGGAGGTTGGAGTTAATTTTCAGTTCATTGTGGGAAATAAAAACCAGCATCATTATCCGCACCGAAAGCATTTTAGTGGGTTTTCTTTATTTTTTGATGCTCAGTCAGTAATCTACCACCCCTCTACCACCCCTCTCATCAGAGCAGGTTACCACTCCTGGCTTGTAACAGGTGGAAAACTGCAATTGTTTTGCTAAAAAATACAAGAACAATTCAGAGGCAAACAAGCCCCCAGGAAACCATGGGGCAGGTGCGGGCACTTCAGGGCTCCTGCCTCCGCACGAAGCCCTGGGCCTCCACATTGGCATTTGGCAACCTCCTGGATCACTTTGTACCCTTTGACCGCCAATATCATCACGGCAAATGAACCTGGACTGTGAAAGTCCTTAATAAGGCACAAAATAACCAAATTTGGGGAGAGCGGGGCTATAAAAATGGAGCATTGAAAGCCCAAAACCCCCTTAGTTAGGTGAGCCAGGCTGTCTCATCATCCACCCACAAGATAGCTAGAATGTTCCTGGGGAGCAGCTGAGGCGCGGTAATAAAGAAGATTTGGGATCACTTCTGAGCCAAGCAAAATAATGCAATTCATATTAACCAGCTGCATCATGAACCCAGAGTCATTCTCTCTGGCTCATCCCGACACCTACTCCAGAATTTTTTCCCCATCATTCAGATTTACATTTATGGTCCTAAAACTCGGGTTTGGAATTCTAGGTATTTGGAGATGTGCAAAATGGTATGGAGACGCGGCATCTTTCCTGTGAATGAATCTGCAAAGAGATGGCTGACGGGACGCATCTTCCATCTGCGTTTCATCCCCTGTAAGGCTCCTGTGGCCACTCCCAAAGGGCTTGCCCCTGCGTTGTGTCCCCTTTGCAAGTGGCACTTTGCTACCACTCCAGATGTTGGTTTGTGGCCCTGAATATCAGGACCTGCAACCAAAAACACACACAAAAAAAATATTGGAGGGCCACCTGAAGGCTGTTGCTCCAGATCCCTGACAGTGACAGGATGCTGCTCCTGCAATGGGAGATGTCCTCAGGACACTCTCATTATTTGTGAAGATGAGGAGGCTCTATGCAGGGGCCAGAGTGCTGCAGGGTGACGGTCCCCTGAGGATGCAGGCGTCTCATACATGTGGAGACGTTTACTGAGCTTAGAGAATCACGTCTCCCTTTTTCAAATTGGAAGGGCCACAGAAATGCCAGGGATAAATAAATGTCCCCCGTTGCAAGTGTCTACCGTAACAGTTTGTGGATAGGGTGTAGAAGGGAGCTTATGAATTCTGTGCCTCGCGCCACTCCACAGGAGGCCACCCTCTCCATACATCACAATGAAACAGCGCCCCCTAGAGTCGAGCACCAAGACAGCCCAAGACATGACCATCCAGTGAGCATCTGTTCCCATGGTCACCTCTGCGGATGGCAACTCTAATCAGGATAAGGTGTGGAGTTGTTTGTGGGTTTTAGAATATGTGTCATGGACCTACTGAATCTTGCTCAAATTAATGCAGCCTTCCACTGTGATGAACGTGGGGTCAAAGTCAAGATTACATACGCCAAAAGGTGACCTCACCCCAGAATTCCACAACCCCTCCTTATTCACAAACTCTGATGTGATACCTGTCCTGGCTGAACTTTTCACAGCAATATTCATTGACTACATCAGGGGCTGATGCCATACAGAGATGTCAGAGGTGAAGAGGTCAGAGGTCAGAGATCAGAGGTGGCCACAGCAGAGATTATGTGAACAGCCAGAGTCATTTGCTTTATTGTGATATAAAAACATGCTTTATTGAGATATAACTAAGTTGCTATATAATTCACCATTTAAAGTGTACAGTGTAGTGGTTTTTAGTGCATTTACAGTTTTGCAACCATTGACAAATCTAATTCCAGAACATTCAATCACCCAGGAAAGAGACCCCGTATCGGTTAAGTATTACTCTTTGCTTCCCTCCCACACCCAGTGCCAGGTAATCTCTTATCTACCTTCTGTCTCTGTAGATTTGCTTGTCCTGGGCTTTCCATATAAATGGAATCATGCAATATGTGTTTTGTGTGTGTGTGTGTGTGTGTGTGTGTGTGTGACTGGCTTCTTTCATTTAGCAAAATGTATTTGAGGTTCCTCCGTATTGTTAGCATGTTTTAGTACCTCATTCCACTTTTTTTTTAACTTAAACAATAAAATTTTTATTTTCTCACAGCTCTACAGGCTAGAAATTCAAGATCAAGGTAACAGCATTATCAGTTCTGATGAGGGCTCTCTTCCTAGCTTTGTATATGTCTTGTGGTCATCTAAAAGACATATACATCTCCTTGGAGAAACTTTTACTACACCTTCACATGGTGAGAGTATAGAGAGGTAGTTCTCTGGTGTTTCTTTAAAGACACTAATCCCATGATGAGGGTTCCACCCCCAAGTCCTCATCTTAACTCTAGTTACCTTCCAAAGGCCTCATCTCCAAATATTATCACAGTGGGGATTAGTGGTTTAACATATAAATTTTGGGGGAGGGCACAAATATTTAGTATATTAACATTTACTAACAGAAAAATTGACAATGGTTCCAAATCATTAAATCAATACAAAACTGATTAAAAACAACTAATCAATACAAGTCAACTAAAAACAACTTCCTGAGAAAGCTTCCCTTTTTCTTCCTTGTATAGCAATCTAATTCAACAAGAAAGGAAATTCCTAAAAAAGTTTATGAACTCAGTAATTTAAACCAAAGATAGAAACTGAGACATACACGGTTTTGGTGAACACTGAGAAACAGAGCATTAATCTCTCTTTGTGAATATGCTTAATAAAAAACAACTATGAATGTTTTATACCTGATTCCTGTATCAACTAAATTTTTTTTACTTAAAAAAATTTTTATTGACACATAATAATTGTACATATTTATGAGGTACTAAAGATTATTAAAATAATCTAAAGCACTTAGATGTCCTTGGAAAGTAATATAATGTACAATAACATTTCTACATTACATTTTCATAGATATTATTAAAAGGAATAGTAAGTTACATGTTTTTTCATTCAAAATATAGAAAACTGAGCAGGGAAGATAGCTCAGTGGCACAACATGTGCTCTGCATGTGCAAGGCCCTGGCTTTGATCCCTAGCACCACACACACAAAAAAAGGAAACTGAAATAGTGAAACAAAATCGACAAAGTTATAATTGGTTTGTGTTGGATTTCACCTCAACTTTCATACAATGACTTTTATTTTTAGTACATAGTACATAAATTTGAGGGTATAAGAAATGTGTTTTTCTTAATTGTACACATTACTTCATTACAAAATAAAATGTATATAATCTTTAAAATATAGTTTAAAAGGCTTCTTTAATGATCATCAAGTAAATAAACAAGGATTTTTCAAATACTTGAGTGGAAGGATGGTAGAAAGCAGGACAGAGTGACTGAGCTCCAGAGTTTAGGTGACTTGACAAGGTCATCTGATTAGCATGTTGCAATTATTTATGGGACCCAAGATTTTCTTATCTGAAAATGCTATACATTAGTATATTCAAGAGACAAAGGGGAAGAAAATCTAATTATAGTCCAGGTCATTTTATACCACAAAATAGCTGTAGGAACTAACTTTTAATTTCTCAAAACTCAATTAGGTGTGTGTATGGCCCATTGGTATCCAGCTTTAATACCTGCCTGTTCCCATAAGTGCCATGTTCCACTACAACCCCAGCTTCAGTGCACTTACTGTTTGCAGCTAATTCTTTTTCACAGAGAGATACAAATAGGGAATAAAGTTCTAACCCTTCTTCTTTTCCACAGTTGGAGTGATACTGCATATTTCTTCCTTTTACTCTACCACCAAGGGTGGCTTGAGGGATGATAAGGATGTCTCCAGGTAGATCCAGTACAGAGACGTGCTTGCCATTTTCTGTCTCACTTAATTTCACATTTAATAGTGTATTAACCATTTTGGGAAGAAGTTCTTTATCAGCTCCCTTGAAGAAGCACACATAGATCACTAATTCTCTCTGAACCTCCACCCACTGGGCCGCAGCGTCCCCCTCAGCTGGGCAAACTTGTAGTCGCGTGCAGGCACTCCTCATTCCATTTTATTGCTGGGAAATATTCCACGGCATGGATGTAGCACATACTGTTTACCATTTCATCAGTTGGTGTACACGTGGGTTGCTTCCACCTTTAGCTGTTAGAACAAAGCTGCTCTGAGCGTCCGTGTACAAATTTTTGTGTTTTCCTTTTGGCTGGGTCTCTGTCTAGGAGCTGAACGGGGACCCCGTGGGGTGACCCCGCATTTAGCATTTTGCGGAACTGTGTTTTACCAAGTGGCTGGGCCCTTTTATACTTTCACCAGCAACACACAAGAGTTTGAATTTCTTTACATCTTGGCCAACATTTTTTTCTTGTCTGCCATTTTGGTTAAGGCTTCAATCGAATCCTCCGAGGGTGGGAAGTGCTATCTCACTGTGGCTTGGGTTGACATTTCCCTGGTGATCATGAGAATCTTTTCATGTGGTTTTGACTACTTATGTATTTTCTCTGGAGAAATGTCTATTCAGATCCTTTGCCCATTTTTTTTTCAATTCAGGTTAATTTTTAAGTTATTGATATTGAGTTATAAGAACTTTTATATAATGGACAAAATCAGATGAAAGTTTATAAACACTTTCTCTTGGTTTGTAAGTCGTCTTTTCACTTTCTTGGCAATATTATTTGAAGCACAAAGATGTTTAGTTTTGACAAAAACCAAGTTTGTCTATTTTTCTTTCTATTGCTTGTGCTTTGGGTATTATCCAAGAAAATGTCGCCTGACCTAAAGTCATGAAGATTTACTCCTGCATTTTATTCTAGGAGTTTCGTTATAGTTTATCTCTTGCCTTTAGGGCTACAGACTATGGTCCATTTAAATAAACTTTTCTTGAGGAATGTGAGGACGGGACCTACTCCATTCTGTCACAAGTGGCTATTTATTTGGGCCATGCCCATTCATTGAAGAGACTGTTCTTTCCCACTGAGTTGTCTTGGTACCCTTTTAAAGAAATCTATTGATCATATATCTTTATTTCTAGCCTCTCCTATTCTATTCCATTGGTCTTTATATCTATCTCCATTCTAGGATAACAAGAATTTGATTATTGTAGCTTTATACGAAGCTTTGAAATCAGGAAGTGTTGATATTCACTTTTATTTTTTCCTTTTCAAGAGTGGTTTAGTTATTCTGAGTCCCTGGCATTTCCTTCAGAATTTTAGTGTCAATATGTTAATTTCTGGAAAAACAGGTAACTGGGATTTGGTAAATATTACATTAAATCTATAGATCAATTGGAAGAGGATTGCCATCCTAACGATATGAAGTCTTCCTGTCCATGAATATGGGATGCTCTCCTGTGTGTTTCAACATTTAAATTCTCTCAATAATGTTTTGTAAAGTGTATAAGCTCTGTACTTCTTTTGTTGACCTGATTCAACATTTTATGTTTCCAGCTGCTACTGGACGAGGTTGAATAAGTGAATAAGTGACTCTTAGGGGCTTTCCCACTTTCTAAAGATGTTTTATAACCTCCATATTCTAGGGTTCTCTGATTTCCACAGCGGAGGGTCTTCAGGGATTCTCATCTCCCACAACCTTGAAAATGGACTTCTACTCTAGATGAGAAAGTTGGCAGAAGTGTCAACTCCAAAAAAAAAAAAACATGAATTGAAAGACACTAGAGCACACTCCTGAGATGCCTGTTGCTGGTTCTTTAAGAGCTGGCCACACGACAATCAGGGCACCCCCAATCCTCAGTTCATGCAAATGTAGGACTCACCCCAACACCAGAGAATGGCATTTGAAATATTACTGTCCTTTGAATGCTTTGTTCCCCCTAACCTCTAAAGTGATGGTACTAGGCTGTGGGACCTTTAAGGATGGGCAGGAGTGGCTCCCCTTCAAAAGAGGCCTCAAGAGACCCCTTATCTCTCCTCCTGTGAGGATGCAGTGACCAGGTGTCCTGTGTGGATCAGGAGGCAGCCCCAGCAGACAGAATCAGCCAGCATCTCCGTGCTGGACTCCCCGCATGGACTCCCCGCATGCAGCTGTGAGAAACGAGTTCTTGTTGCTGATAAGCCGCCCAGTTTAGGGTGCTTGTTATGCCACCCAGAATGGAATTACACAGCTCTGCTTTGCTTTCTCCTGTGCCTGCTCCTCCCCTTCCCCTGTTGAAGCTGTTGGCCTCAGAAGAGGTGGCGCAGGTCCTGTCTGCCAATCCTTCCTTTCCCCACCTGGTTTAGTCTCCAAAGCTTCAGCTCACTTAGACACCAGAGCCTGAAAGAGAGGTGGGCCTCTGAATCAAGAACAGAGACAAGGGACAGCTCTTCCCAGGTAAAGGATGAGCTCTCCTGTTATAGCTCCCCTCAACCACAGAGACCCTCATGCCCCAAAGTTGTGCCTGGACCTCAGAGACAGTGGCCTCTGATTGTCCCAGGGTATGGATCTCAGATCAGCCTCTCAGCTTCAGCAAAGATTTTAGGGCACCAAACTGGTTTAGAATCAGCAAAGAGAGTCTTAGACTTCAAGGGTACACAGGGACCACCGCTGGGCACCTCTGTCCTCACCCATCTTTGACCCAAGGCTGCCTTGGCCCTGCCTGGAACCCCAAAACCTCAGCCCAATTTCTAGAAGAGGGAGAGGAGCATCATAAAAATATGAAGTCGTATTCCACAAGCCAGGCAGAATGGGGACTCAGAGATAAGATTAATTTGACTTAAGGATATTAAAGATATGGGACATTTCTGGCACACTAGATTACGGGCAGAGATTCTCCAACCCTCAGGCCACACATGCTCAGCAATAAAAAGTAAACAGGGACAGAACTCTCATAAAAAGAAAATATTTTTACCAAATATACGAGACTGCCAATGCCAGGGAATCTTACTCAGCCCGATGATTACAGCTGGAGTTTTATTTCTAAGCGTCTTTTTAGCATTATGTTGTCACCTATAATAAGTAGCATTTCTTGAGCAAGTGGAAGAAGATCCTAATTGGCCCTGGAGAAAGGATTTTTCATACGTTTCAGGAGGGGAAGGATGAGCAGCATATGCAGTTACACTAATGGTTTCATTTTTTAAGACACTGAATGTTGTTTATGTGCTGTTCTTACTTTACTGCGCGCAGGCCGACCATCGCTCATCCCAAGTAGTGAGCCACGTTGGGGGCGGGGGTGCCTTTCATTTGCTGGCTGTTTGAGCCTCTCTGATTGGTTTTTCTCTCTCCTGCTGAGGTCAATAACCAGCTCTGATGTGATTTCTGCTGAATCAGTTTGCTGCGATGTGTCTTGTCCTCCCTCCCCATGTTAATTATATCTCCCAACGAATGCTGGGCTAAAATGCAGAACTTATTTCAATAGTGGGGGAAAAATGGATTATTCCCTCCTGGAATGTCGTTGGTCCTGAGTCTGCTTTTCCTCCTGGCCTGGTCTGGCCTGACCTGTCTGCAATCAATAGTCATGTGGCTCTAGAATGTCCTGGTTGAGGGGAGGGTGTGGGTACTTTGGAATCCAGAGTTAATGTAAGGATGGAAGAAATTTATCTTCTTCCCTTCCCAGTGTACTCTCTTGTTATCCAGTTATCCCCATGGGGACCTCTCTCTCTCCCGATCTTCTGGGGTTTTGCTTTTAGCAGGAGTGTGGCCCACTGAGAGGCTCCCCAAGAGCCCCAACCAAAGCAGTGTCCTCCTGATCCCAAGTCCAGGGGAACTTTATCTTGTTTTATTTCTGACATATAATTAATAATCAGGATCTGAAGTTATCGTGGGGAAAAAAAAAGAATTGTGAGAGAAAATGCCAACAGGTGTGTGTGGCTGTCTCTCTGATGAGACTGTGTAGGGCTCGATTTCAGTTGTCTTTCTGCTCAACACATCTTCTGCACTTATCGTGTATCATTATTTTTTTAAAAAAAGTATTTTAATTAGTTGTTGATGAAATTTTTTATTTTATTTAGAACCCAGTGCCTCACACATGCTAGGCCAGCGCCCTACCACGGAGCCACAATCAATCCCGGCTCCCGTGTGTCTTATTTTCTAATCAGAAAAGAGCCAATAGATATGGATACGGGTGCAGTGGCGCACGCCTGAAATCCCAGTGGCTCAGGAGGCGGAGGCAAGAGGATCACCAAGTTCAAAGCCAGCCTCAGCAACTTGGTTTTTCCAGGTCAAGATTGGACCCCATCACATGACTTTGCTAACTGCAGGAGAGGCTGGGGAGTTGGAAACAGCTCTGTGGTGAATATCTTAGACAATCCCAATCATCATTTGGGTCCGGGGGCATTATAGCTCTCAACAAGGAAGTGAGGTGATGGGGTTTAGGTACCCAGGTGGCGCTTTCCACCTTGGCCATGGACCAGCCTGTGGCTTGGGGATGTCAAGCTGATCCCTTCACCCTGCTAACCCCAGTGACATTCTCTCTTAAAATGGAATGACATCATGTCCTCTGCATCTGGCTCCCTCTGGATGTCCCCAGCAGTGGAATTCCAGGAAGGAAGACAGGCTCAGAGCCCAGGGATCAGAGTCCAGGGCTCTGCTTTCTAAAGGGAAGAGCCCGGGAGGCTGCAGGAGTCTCTTTAGCCTCCTAACCAGCAGCCGCTCAAGCCAGCTCAAGCCAGCGGCCGCTTCTGTCCTTTCCAGGCCAGAGACGCCAGGCGGGTCAGAGCTACTGCCCCAGCGACACTGTCAGGGGCCCGCTCTGTCTTCATTTCTGCTGGTGGTTGCTATGCCTTGCAGGGGAAGTCGGTGCCACGGAGACGCTCTTGGCCTTGGCTTGGTGGCTCTTTCACATTCATTTCCTTGAATTCTCTACATTTTTTGTGGGGTCATTACCTGCCTGCAAGGTACATAAGAGCGAATTTCAGTGGTAGAAAGTGGTCTTACACGGTGTCCTGGGCAAGGTCACCAGGGCTGTTCTGAGATGGAGGACAACAGGCATCTTCTGTCCCTGCACCAGAGGCAGCCCCCCCCTCCCTCCTCCCCTCCCCTCCCCCTCCCCCTCCCCCTCCTCCTCCCCCTCCCCCTCCCCCTCCTCCTCCCCCTCCCCCTCCTCCTCCATCTGGCCTGTGCTGTTCATCAAGGGGATTTTCTGTCACCACCTAAATTGGTACTTGCTGCAGTCCCTTCAGCCGACACCACTAAACCGAGGGGCCACGTTGTCCTTGGCTCTTTCTACCGGGAATAAAGTGACTCGTTAAGCTAGTCCATCGGCTTTCGGGCCCAGCAAAGCTTGGGAGGACATTTTTCTCTGTCCCCTCCTGGAGATCATACATAAGGAACAAGGGGGATTTAAACATCCCATAAACTCTGCTTTCGGGGAAGCCAGGAAATAGAGTCCTCGGACTCCGACATCGTGTGGAGACGACCAAGCCGCAGGATGGAGCAGAACTGTCCACAGCAGCCGGGCCCGGGCAGCACAGGGCTGCAGGGGCCGCACCCGGTTGCCTGGGAACCGGGGAGACGGGCGCTGGAGGAAGCCCTTTGGGGAGGCCCTAGAGGCTGGGCAGTGAGAATGGCCACCCATGCGCCAGGAGGAGCTGACCCTACCGGACGGAGGAGAGGAGAGGAGGACCTCGTGGACTGGGAAGATGACCGCAGTGCCGTGCGTGGCCTCCTGGCTCCCCCCACCGCGTCCCCCCAGTGACCGCTCCCCAGATTCACTCCTTTTCCATGCTCGCGTTGATGCTGGGTGTGCACCCACCTCCCCCATGGAGTCCAGGCCTCCTGGCGCTTTCTGCGACCATCACCTACCTCCCCTACTGTGTATCCTTGATGCAAAATTGCAGCTGGGCACCATGGTGCACGCCTGTAATCCTGGCTGCTTGGGAGGCTAAGGCAGGAGGATTGCAAGCTTGAGGCCAGCCTCAGCAATTTAGCCAGGCCCTAAACAACTTAGTGAGAACCTGTCTCAAAACAGAATGTTAGAGAGAGAGAGAGGAGAGAGAGAGTGCGAGCGTGTGCTGGAGATATGGCTCAGTGGTTGAGCACCCATGGGTTCCATCCCCAATCCCAAAACAAAACAAAACAAAATTGCACAGGAGAAGAGAGATGGGGTCATAACAAACCCAGTGTCATTTGTTGAGTGGTCTGGGAGGGGCTCCTTGGATATGGAGTGAGCCCCAGTCCTCATTCTACCCTTTGGCATGTAAACTCACTCTCCTGGAGCTGAGATGCCCGATGTCTCCAAGGGCCCCAGGCTAGTCCTCTCTCTGTGGTCAAGGGACTGACTCTCTGGCTTCTCTGCTGTCTATACAGTTGCCAGCTCCCTCCTCCAGCTTACTCTCAGTCCAGTATCCTGAGTTCAATCAGGTTCGTCCAGAAACCCCAGGTACACACACACACACACACACACACACACACACACACGTCTTAGGGCAGTTCCCAGGAAGCATATCCCCCCAGCTCAGCTCTGGTCTTCTCTTTCCTCATTTGCAGGCCTTGAGGAGGGAGGGCTTTGGGGCCTTTCCAAACTCCCTGAGCCCTGAGCCCAACTTGCAGGGGAATCGCAGCCAGTGCTGGTGATCAGCCTTTCCAGCCCATCTTACCAGCGAGACCTCAGAGCCCTGAGGCAGTCAGCTCCGGGGCCTGCAGAACCTTCCAGTCCCACACACTTCTGCGCCTGGGCAGGGCAGCCAGATGTTTGTTCACTGACTTTCTAAGAACTCCAGACTCTTCTCTGTGACATGTCCCTGCTGGAAGACATGCTCAGCCCGGGAGACCAGGGCCTCAGGTCACCTGGGCTGCCTACTCATCTCAAGGCTCATTTAGAAAAAATATTTCCTTTTTGTCCCCCAAATCTGAGCCAGAGTCCTAATATATAAAGAGATGAAGTGGATCTGATTGGGGGCAGCTTGGAGGGCAGATGCCCTCTGCTCTGTCTTCTGGGCTCATCCGAACCCTGTTCTCCCTTTCTCCCTCGTCTTGGTGATCAGAAGCAGCTTGTGTTGTACAAAAGCGATCCCTTCCACAGCTCCTGTGATCCTCCCGTCCCCCTTCCCCCTGTCACACAGAATGGAAATCGCAAACCAACTGCTAATGCACCCAACGGCGTGGAAGGACGAATCCCTTTCAAACATTTTGCTTAAAGAAAGAAGCTGGAGACAGCCAAGTACATACTATTTTTTTTCCATGAATATAAAATATAACAGACAAAAAAGTACCTGTAATCACAGAAAACACGGGTCAGGGATTGTTCCTGGGGAGGGCAGGAGGGTGCTGCTGATGAGTTCTCCACCTTGGAGGGGGTTCGGTGACACAGGTGTGTGCCGAGGTCCACGTCCATTAGACTGTCTCACCTAAGACTGGTGCCTCTCACTGCACCTCCCCTTATAAAAGGAAGCTTGAGCCTCCTGTGAGCACTCGCTCATGAGAGGCCTGCTGATGTGTTCAGGGAGGAAATGTATTGGTGACTGTCACTTCCTGTGACATGCACCAAAATGAAGATGGATGGATGGGTTGATGGACAGATATGTGGCCACACAAATATGGCAGAATGTTCATTATCAAATCCAGGTCGGGGTGGACAGCTGGTCAAGAGGCAGTTCTCTAAACTGTGCTAGAAGGCTTTTATAATATGGGGGAGGAGAAATTCCGAAGAATTTTGCAGTTTGGGAAGGAGGAAAAGGGCTGCCAGTTTGGCTTCCTGTTCAGGAATGAGGTTTTTTTTTTTTTTTTTTTTTAATTTAATCTCTTCTAAATACTTTCCCAGCCTTTCATTTTTCTGCCAACTCACTCGGAACATCTTTCTCCATTTTCTTCCTCTTTTTAAAGAGGTCAAGGTTATTTGAGGTAAATTCCCCCCTTTGTAGTGTCAGTTCTGAGCCTGACAAATGTATACAGTTGTGTCACCACCACCACCACAAGGAGCCATCTCCTCCAACAATGCCCTATGGGACCCGTATGGACCATCCTGCCCCCGCCCAGCTCCTGGGAAACACTGGTCTAGTGTTGATCCCCACCCCACCCCGTTGCCTTTGGGAGATTGTCACGTAAGTGAAGCCACAGGGGGTGGAGCCTTCCGCTTGCCCTCTTTCCCTAAGCACAACTCACCTGAGATGCATCTGTGTTTTTATGTGTATCAGTAGCTCATTCCTTTTGACTTTCCTAATTGCAGTGGCTCAGGAGGCTGAGGCAGGAGGATTGCAAGTTGAAGGCCAGCCTCAACAACTTAGCGAGGCCCTAAACAACTTAGCGAGACCCTGTCTCAAAAGAAAAAATAAAATAGACTGGGGATGTGGCTTGGTGGTAAAGCACCTCTGGGTTCTATCCCCAAGACAAACACACACACACCCAACATGAAAGTGAGAATCTTGTCCATTTTCTTGGGATAGTTCTTGGGTGGTTTTAAACACCTTCATAACATTGAACACCTCCCACCAGCCTCCTCCAGGGCTCTTCTCATCTTGTAAAACGGGGACTCTGCACCCTTCAAGCCCTGAGTACCCCTGCCCCTCCCCAGCCCTGGCACCCACCCTCCTGTCTCGGACTTTAACTGCTTGAGGGACCTCATAGAAATGGAACCAAGAAGCACTTGTCCTTTGTGACGGGCTTCCTTCACTGGGCATCCCGTCCCCACGGGCCACCCAGCAGGGCTCAGAACGTCCTTCCTTTCCAAGGCTGAATAACAGGCCATCTGCCGCTTACCTTTGCCTGTCCATGAGCACCAGGGTTTCTTCCACCTCTGGGCTCCTGAGAATAGAGCCTCCAAATAGAGCCACCATGGGTGTGACGGTGCAGATATCTGCTTTCAGAGCTTTGGGGACACCCTGAGGTGGAGCCGCTGGATGGGATGGTCACCCTACGTCTATGATTTTTGAGGAGCCGCTGGGCCGTTTTCTGTGGGTGTTGCATCCTGTCACAGCCCAGGAACAGTCCCCAGCACGCGGGTCCCCGCTTCCTACAGCCTCCCCAGAACTGTTAGCTCTTCTTCTCTAGTAGCCTTCCTAAGGGGTGCGAGGTGACGATCTCTCCCAGTCCCGGCCATGAGCACGCTTCCTGGGCTTATTGGCCACTGACCTGTCTTCTAGAAACTCACAGACGCGGTGGGCCCTGGACCCATTTTAAGTGGAGTTACTTGTGGATGTGCTTTGGATTCTCCATCTAGTCTGGATATTGATCCCTTATCAGATATGTGACTAGCAGATATTTCCTCCCATCCCCTGAATGTGGGTCACCTCTCACTCCATTGACGTGTCTTTGATTGACAGGTAACTGAGGTTCCTCTCTGGGGGCCACGTTGGAGTGCTGTGGTACGTTGGCACCCTGGTGTTGACGGACTCAGGATACCAAGGTCACCGGCCGTCTCAAACGTCTTTCAATGTGCAACATTTTTGTGGTTTTGATGAGTCTGGTTTGTCTGACTTTTCTTCTTGCTGCCTGTGCTTTTAGTGCCACATCCAAGAAGTCATGGCCAAGGCCAATGTCGTGGAGTGTCACCCTGAGGTTTTCTCTTCTTTTCCTTTTTGGTACAGGTGGTTGAACCCAGGAGTGCTCTACCACTAAGCCACACCCCCAGCTGTTCAAGAGGCAGTTCTCTAAACTGTGCTAGAAGGTTTTTATAATATGGGGGAGGAGAAATTCCGAAAATTTTGCAGTTTGGGAAGGAGGAAAAGGGACTTGCTAAGTGTTTTAGGGGCTTGCAAAGTTGCCAAGACTGGCCTCCAACTTGTGATCCTCCTGCCTCAGCCTCCAGAGCCACTGGGATCACAGGTGTGCAGCACAGGTGTGCAACACAGGTGTGCAGCCTCCCTTTGTCTTTTTCTAGAGGTTCTACAGGTTTCAGTTTTGTGTTTAGGTCTTTGATTCACTTTGGGTGAGGTTGTGTGTGGTTTTAGGAAGGTGCACTTTCCCCTGTGGGTGATTGTCCTTCCCCGTCCTGAATGGTCTTGGCACTCATTTGAAAAAAAAAAAAAAAAACCAAAAAACTCATTGACCTTATATGGGAAGGTTTCTTTCTGGGATCTCTACTTTAGTCCTTTGCTGTGTATGTTACGTTGTGTAAAATGCTCTTATTGCATCGATTAAGGTGATCATGTGGGGGTTGCTCTTTCTTGCTACTTCCTTGCTATATTGATTTCTCATATATTGAACCATCCTTGCCTTAAGATAATTAAGATTCCGTGAGGTCATTGGGTGAATCCTAATCCCATCTAACTGGAGCCTTATAAGAAGAGGAGATCAGGGCAGAGACACACACAGAGGGACAACCACATGCAGACCCAGGGAGAAGACGGCATCTATAAGCCATTGAGGGTGGTCTCAAGAGGAACCAGCCCCACCCGCACCTTGATCCTGGACTTCCAGCCTCCAGATGATCAGAAAATACATTTCCAATGTTTAAGCCACTCAGACTGTGGTGCTTTGTTACAGCAGCACTACCAAACTCATACAGTGATTCACTCCTTTTTTGATGACTGAATATTATTCCATTGTGTCTGACCATAATTTCTTTATCCATTCATCTGCCAATGGACATTTGGGTTGTCTCCACCTTCTGGGTATTGTGAGCAATGCTGCTATAGACATGGCTGTATGTCACCTGCTGGAGTGCTGGTTTGCATTCCTCTTGGGTGTCCACCCAGTAGTGGAATTGCTGGGACACACAGTAATTCTGTTTCACTTTTTGAGGAAGTATCCAATTGTTTCCCCCAAGTGGCCATAATATTTTACACCTGAGCCAGCAAGATATAGGTGTTGCAATTTCTCCAAACCCTTGCCAATACTTAACTTACCAGTTTAAAATTATAGCCACCTGCTGCCTGCAGTACACACTTATAATCCCAGAAGCTTGGGAGGCTGAGGCAGGAGGATTGAAGGTTAGAAGTCAGCCTCAGAAACTTAGTGAGGTCCTAAGCCACCTAGTGAGATCCTGTCTCAAAATTAAAAGAAAAAATGAAGGGCTGGAGATGTGGCTCATGGGTTAAGCCCTACTGGGTTCAATCCCTGGTACAAAAAAAAAAATTATAGCCACCCTAATGGGCATGAAGTGGTATCTGATACTACATTATAAAGGTACGTTTGTTGATTGGTGTCTCCTGTAGAATGTAAGCTCCTTGAGGGTCAGAGATCTCCCTCACTATTTATGCCCATAGAGGGTGCTCGGTTAACATGCTTTCATGAAGGGGTGCAAGCTTTTGTGGTTAATTAGTCTTGAGCACGAACACAGGGGCAGGAGCAGGATTTTGACTCAAGAATCAGAAACAGCTTCATTATAAAGGAAATATTTTGTCTGCACCTTGAGCAAATTGGGTGAGGCTGACTGTACTCAGGACTCTCAGAGGCCATCAGCCTGGCTCCAGGAAGAGCAGGGCATGACCACAGGTGGGCACAGAAGGCGGGCAGGGCAGGTGGCCTGGTGAGGCAGTGTGCAGGGGGCAGGTTACCGTGAGAGTCCAGCCTGGAGGGATGGGCTGGAGCTGACCCCGGATCCAGGGCGAGGTGACCGCCTTTGTTTTGCCCTTTCACTGATGCACTGAAAATTTTAGGGAAAGAAGGTGACCTGACCCCATTTGCATTTTAGAAACACGGTCATACTGTCACCATTTCCAGCGGGCACAGCCCAGCTTCTTGCTGGGAACATGGCTAACGCTGGGCGTCCTGCAGCTGAGCTTCAGTGTGAGTTTGGGGACCTGTCACCTCCCAGACGGGCTGGAGAGTGGCCCAGCCTGGCTTTCCCACCTGTCGGCAGCTGGGCATGGACTTAGGTCCTGGGACACTCCTCCCTATTGGCAGCAGCCCAGCCTGGGGTCCTAACTGCCCCTGTCTGTCGAGCAAACTTACAATTAAAAATTTGAGGATGTAACCCAGCACTGATCTTAAAAAAAAAGAAAAATCAGTTCAGAAATTACTAGAGAATTCCCTGCCTCAGGTCACACGAGGAACGCGAGGGGCTGTGGTTCCTGATGATGGAACCCGAGAGCGGGGAGGGGAGGAGTCACAGAGTGAGAAGAGGTGAGAAGCCAGGGGATGGGTGGGAGGGAGGGGGCAGCATCTGCAGAGATTAAACCAGGGGCATTTCTCCCTGGGCATCTGCAGGGAGCCGGCTCTAGGACCCCTGTGCATAGCAAAATCCAAGAATGCTTAAGTCCTTAAATAAAACGGTGTCGTATTTGCATATAACCTATGCACACTCCAAGCCATTTCTAGACGGCTTAACATACCAGACATAATGTAAACACTGTGTAAATAGTTGTCACACTCTATAGTTTAGGGCATCATGACAAGGAAATGACTGTGCGTGTTCCCTAGAGATGCCTTTATTTTGACCCATGGTTACTTGAATCTGTGGATGCAGAACCCACGGACATGGAGGCTGACTGTACTCATGACTCTCAGAGGCTATCAGCCTCCTTTATTTGGGGGCAGGGGTGGAAGGAGGTACTGGAGATTGAACTCAGAGGCACTCAGCCACTGAGCCACATCCCCAGCCCTATTTTGTATTTTATTTAGAGACAGGTCTCAACTGAGTTGCTTAGTACCTCACTAAGTTGCTGAGGTTGGCTTTGAACTTGCAATCCTCCTGCCTCAGCCTCCAGAGCCGCTGGAATTACAGGCTGGGCTCCTCCTGCCGAGGACACGGTGACATGCCAACTGGAGGGACCAACTCCTCTAACTCGGTGTCTCCACTGCACTCAGGTGTCGGCACTGGGTTGATGGGGAATGACATCTTCTCCCTGTTGCAGCCTCTTATGCTGATGGAGTCTGGAGACCATCTGGAGAAGCAATGTCCAGCCACACAGACACCCCAGGACTAGCTCCAGGGGGCAAAGCAATTGCTTATTAGACAACAACCGCGTCTCAAAACTCACTTCCATGCCTTGCCTCACTGGGTCCCCTGAACTCCGACTGTAACATCAAGAAGTTCGTGCCACCCCGGTGGAACCCACCGGAAGACAGGCTGAGTCACTGGACACTTATACTGGGCTCCCAAAGCAAAGAGTTACATCCATGTCCTCATGCCAGGAACCTGTGACGGTGGCTGTATTTGGGGACAGGGTCTTTGCTGATGTTACTAAAGATCTTACAGCACAGAGCTCATCCTGAATTATCCCAATGGGCCCTAAATCCAACACTGAGTCCTTACAGGGGACACTCCGATGGAAGGAGGCAGAGATGGGGGTGCACCCTCAACCCCAGGGTGCTTAAGCTGCCAGAACCTGCAAGACGCGAGAGCAGATTCTCCCGAGATCCCCCAGAGGGGACTTGGTCCTGCCAGATTGCAGCCCTCCTGCCTCCAGAACTGTCCCTGATAGGGTTTAAATATTTTTGTGCCCCCAGAATCCTGCAGGAGTCTACATCTCAAAGCCATAATTTGATAGAGGGTGGAAACTTTTCTCCAACTCTCATGTTTAGAGGTGGAGCTTTGGGGAACTGATTGGATTAGATTAGATCATTATGGCGGAGTCCCTGCGACTCAATTCTGGTGGTTTTATAAGGAGAGAGAGAGAGAGAGAGAGAGAGAGAGAGAGAGAGAGAGAGAGAGAGAGACCACATGATATAGCCAACAGGGGCCCTCTCCAGAGCCTGCTCAAAGCTGATTGAACTGCCAGCCTCCAAAACTGTGAATGAAAAAAACCTCTTTTCTTTTTAAAATAGCCTGCCTCAGGCATTTTGTTATACTAACAAAAAATGGACTAATACACTGCCAGGGAATGAATGCTGTTGTTTAAAGACACCCCATTTACAGTTACTGGTTACAAGAACCTCAGGACCCTAATGCAGTGGCAAACTGCCAACGGATAGTTCATATGCCCCAAGCGCATCCCCCAGTCTCCCTCCCCAAGCCTGTCGCTCTCAAGTCGGCTGAGTCAACAGTGTCTCCATCCCCCCAGGTGCTCTGGTGGATGTCTAAGGCATCCTGACCCTTTCTTCCTCTCATATTCCACAGTCAAACCAGGAAAAAAAATCTGGTTGCCTGTAGCTTCCACCCTGAAAGTCTGAACCCAGAAAAGGAGGGGACCCCCACCTCCCCTGCTTTGGGTGCGGATCACGGCGGGGCCCTCACAGTGGCCTCTGCGTCTTCGTCCTCCACATCTCTCCATGTGGCAAAAGGGCCTGTTACAGTCCCCAGGGCAGTCACAGCGCTGCTGGGCCCCAGGTCTCTGGGTCACCTGGACACACACACACACGCTCCTCCTCTTCTTCTCTCACACAGTCTCCTCTGCTGCATCCCCGGGCCACCCTGACACCCTCACTGACGCACAGGACCGTCCTCTCCTAGGGGCTTTTGCACAGGGAACGTGGTGCCCACAGACGGCCACTCCCCTCTCTGCTCCTCCATTCTTGCTCAAGTGTCGCTTTCCGGCTCGGCCTCTCCTGACCCCTCAGCGCCTACTCTGACCTTCCCGATCTTTCTCATGCCCCCTCATTCCCCCCACCCCCACCCCGTCACCTCCTGTCATGCCGTGCCACGTACCTATGTGCTGTGCCCGCTGTTGATGGTCTTTGTCTCCCTAGAATGTAAACTCCGGGGGGAATTTTCATTTCCTTCATTCCCACGTAGATCATCCAGAGAAGGGCCTGATGCACAATAGGTGCTCAATAAATATTTGTGGAACAAATAAGAGAAATTAAAAATAAAAAAAAATAGAAAAGGGTTGACGGCCTCTTCCATAATAGAGTGATTTTGTTGAGATCACAAAATAAATGAAATCCTGTGGTCATTCAAGCTCACTGTCCGTGGGGTGGCATTTTGAAATACGAAGGTAGTCAGCTTTGCTAAAGTGGTTGTCATTCTTTTTTTTTTTTTCCTTATCAGCTACATTTAGAAACCTTCCCACTTTGGAGGATGCAGTTGATCAGCTACCACTGAGAACAACAGTATTTTTCTTCCCCGTCTGGACCATGATAATAGTTGTGAAAGGCCACCCTTGAGAACATTTGTATCCTCCACTCTCCCAAAGATAAGCAAAGTTATGCTGCAGTAACAAATGACCCCGAGATTTCATGGGGAAACGGCTTCCCACAAAAAAATTACCTGATAAAGCTCAGGGACTCTTTGGCCGGCTGCTCTCTGGGTAACAGCTCAGCTCTGCACCTTGATATCAAATATGCTGCCAGGATCACCTTGGCAGGGCAGAATCCCGGAGCCCCTTCTGCAGCATGGGAGTGTTGCCACCTGCAGGTGACATGGTTCACTTCTGCTTTGCCTCATTGGCACAAGTAGTCACAAAGCCATACCTGACGCCAAAGGACTGTGGGTGAGAAAATTGGGCCAGAGACACTGATGCACCTCAGACATATCAACCACCTCCACGAAACTAAGCATCTTTTATGTTTTTCAAACTCGTTATTCACATCTCGTGTCCATTTTTCCAACAAAGAGTTGCTTCTTTCTTGTTGATTTCTAAAAACTCTTTATATAATTAGAGTAAACCGTTGCTTCTAAGTTGCCAACATTGTGTTGTCATCTGTCTTTTGATTTTGTTGTAGTATTTTAGGCCATCAGAGTTTAACTTGTTTGTCAACCTTTTTATTGTAAAATGAGATGTGGGGATGAAAAAAATACACAAAAGAGGTGTACGGCTTGAGGAGCAATCGTACAGCGGGCCCTCCTGTAAACAATGTCCAGGTTAATAATGGATGCCCAGAAACGCTCTTGCCTTTCTATTTATTCCAATCTTGATCCCTTCTTTTCTCCTCACCAAGTAGCAACTCAGCTCACACAGTCATGACTTTCTTTATTTCTTAATACAATTACCCAGTGTGCAGTCCTAGGATACAATGGTCGGCCCTTACTCTCCTGCCCACCTGCCATGTGACCCAGCACATAAAACCATGCTCTGTCTTATAAGTCTCATTTAATCTCACGGTTTCCCTTTCATTCCTTTCATTGTCCTTGAAATTTGTCTGTTGAAAAAAATCTGGGACATTTATTTTTGCTGATTGCATCCCTTGGTGCCATTCAGCAAGTCCCCGCAGTCTCTGTGTTACCTGCAAATTGGCAAGTGGATTCCGAGTGCTCGACCCCTTTGACAAGACTTGAGGTAGTGTCTCCTGTCTGCCCACCGGGGCTGGAACTTCCTGTGCAATGTCAAACGACAGCAGTGAGAACAGACCTTATTGTCATGCTACTGATTTTAGTAGAAATGCACCATGAAATGTTGTTGTTAAGAGTGACGCTGGGTACTAGGCCAGGGTAGGCGCACTTGATCACGTATCCATAGTGAACAAGGCAGTGTCCATCTGCCAGTGTTTCTGTGAGTGTTTTTATCATTAATATGAATGTTGAAATTTTTCCAGTGCCTTTCAGCGTAAAATGGAGATGATATTTTAACTCTCCTGTGAATTGGAATATTTATTAGAATCTTCAAGTTGAATGTTCTTTATTTTAAATATTTTTTTTCCTTGTAGATGGACACCATATCTTTATTTATTTATTTTTATGTGGTGCTGAGGATCGAACGCAGGGCCTCACATGTGCAAGGCAATCGCTCTACCGCTGAGCTGCAGCCCCAACCCAAGTTGAATATCCTTATATTCCTCACATAATAATTGGCTCTGTCTTGACATATTGAAATGTTACTAGATTCATTCACTAACACAATATTTCATTTAGAAATTTTGCATCTATATTCATGAGTGAGAATGTTTTTTATTATTATTACTATTACCACTAATAGAAGGAAGAAGATTAACATTTCTACTATTACCACCATCTCCCGGGGATTGCTATCAGGGTTCTGCTGTCTTCAAAAAAATTTTTTTTTTCTTTTCCTGCTCATGCCCTGCTTGACTGGAGTTGACCCTCTGATAAATGCCCCAGGGAGGATTCACGAGCACCAGGCTCTCTTCTTCTTTCAGGTCAAAAGCATGTTTGTGGGAGTCTTGGTACTTTAGGACAGTTTAGCTGGGTATCAAATCAAGCTTCACACGGTTTCCATGAGAAATTATGAGTATACCCCCCAACTTGGATTTTTTTCTTTTTTACTTTATATTACTGAGTACCTGAATATCTGATAAGTGCTGGAATTTTATTTCTTGTCTTCCTTTTTTTTCTGACTGACTATCCCAAGGAATTTTTTTGTCTTTATCTTTGAATTTAAGTTACCAACTAGAAATATTTAATTGTTTTTTTAAAATATTTTTTTAGTTGTTGATAGACCTTCATTTTATTTATTTATATGCAGTGCTGAGAATTGAACCCAGTGCCTCACACATGCTAGGCAAGTGCACTACTGCTGAGCCCCAGCCCCAGCCCCTAGAAATATTTCATTGTTAACTGCTCTGAGCCACATTCTGTGATCTTTCATTGCAGTGGGCCAAAGCCTGTATTTCGAATAAGTTTTATTAAAGTTGGATCGTCACGTATTCTGTTCTGGTCTGGTTTTCTTCAGAGACAGACTCAATCCCATGCCCATAGGCTCTCCTTTTAGACCTTTCAAATTATTTACTCTATTCTCCATTTTAAAACTCTGTGTTGGTGGGGGGACAGGCAGTTATTGCTTATTGGGGACACGGTTTCTATTTTACTCTTTTGAAAGAGTTCTGGACATCGGACACATAGCCTGAATATACTTAGTACGACTGAACTACACACTTGAAAAGGGTTCAAATCAAATGTGAAATTTTGTGTTATGTCTATTTTACCAAAATGTTCTTAAAAGTAGACGACTATGTCCAACTCTCTCATAGCATGAGAAACAGTCTTTGCTTATAAGTATCATGAATCAACTTCTACTTAATTCTTTGGTTTGTATTTGTTTGTTTTTGTTGGTTGGTTTGTGAGACAGGCTCTCACTAGGTTGCCTGAGATGGTCTCAAACTTCTGGGCTCAAGCAATCGTCCTGCCTCGGCCTCCTGAGTGGCTGGGACCACAGCGGTGCCCGTCGTGCCTGGCTCTGATTCAGTCCTTAAACATGGGCAGCTCATCTGTGTTGTACCAGTGTCCGTGCCCTGGGCTCCCCAAATGCTGAGGGCTAGGCTCAAATTGACTTAGACAATAAGCTAATGTGCCCTAGTGACAAGACAGTCCATACCATGTGAGTGAAGGATGGTGGGTTTTCTTTGCTTTTGATTCAAGTATCACTCAAAAATCACTCAATACTGGTGTCCCTAGTCTGGGCAGAGTCATACAGTCATCCCTGGGCACCCCAGAGACTGATCCCCAAGAACACCAACCAAAACCCATGGAGGTTTATGTCCCTCATGTAGAATGGTGTGGTTTATCCAACAGCCTCTTCCCATTCTCCCTTATATTTTAAATCATCCTTAGATCACTTACGATATCTGATACCAGGCCACCCCATTTCATTCACATGGATTTGGTGTAGTACTTGGTGCACAGCAAGTTCAAGTCTTGCCTTTTGGAACTTTCTGGAATATATATATATATATATATATATATATATATATATATATATAATATTTTGATCTGCAGTTGATTCATCTCATGGGTCAGAATCTGTGAGTGTAGAGGGTAGACCCCACATGCTTGGGTCCTCCCTGAGGTTATCGGCTCTGACTTGGGAAGTATCTGTGGAAGCCCCGGCCCCGGCACTTGGAGATGTGACTATATTTAGAGAGCAGCCTGCATGAGGTGAGGGACCACTAGGTGGGCCTTAATCCAATCTGCCCGGTGTCCTTCTAAGAAGACATCAGGCCACAGACACACTCAGAGGGACAACCATGTGAAGACTCAGGGAGAGAGGACCTGGCAGGAGCAGCCCTGCCCAGATCAATCTGACTTATCTTGGATTTTTAACCTCCGAAAGGCAAGAAAATCAAGGTCTGTGGTTGGAGCCCAGTCTGTGTCATGGGGTTGGGGCTGAAAGCGAGGACCCCTTCAGAGCCCCCCACCAATGGGCATCGCCTCTCTTGGTCCTTGAACGACCTGTCCCCTGAGTGGAAACCTGTGACAAGTTAATGTGAGATTCTAGAGTCCCACCCTGAGGCAGTGCCTGGGTCCCCATGGAGCCTCTGACCTGACCGCACACCCTTCTTCCTCCCTCCCCAACTCGAGGTCCCTGTAGACTAAAAGGTCACTCGAGACTCAGCGTCTGCTCCCCTTGATTTCCCCCTCCAAGATGGGCAATTATGAAATTTCTCTCAGCGATAAGAAAAGCCATTAGAATGATCTTCACATGCATTTCGAGAATATTGATGCATGCCCCCAGGTGTGTGGGAGAAAATTAGCATTCCATTAATATTAGTTAATGGTATTAATATTTATGGAGCACCCTTCCATGCCCGGCGCTGCGCTGGGTGCTGCCGATCTCAGGTTGGCACAGAGAGACGTGGTGCCCAGCTCAGTGGAGCTCGGAGTCTCCTGAGAGCCAGAGGCTAATGAAACAAAGCTGTCCCAGGCAGGCAGGGAGCTCTGGGAGGGAGGGGCAGGGACCTGCACCCAGCAGACGTGAGAAGGACACAGGGGGCATCCAATGCCGGGCTCTGTCAGCTGCTGCCCAGACCCCGAAGTTGACGATAAAAGCCGTGGATAGCCCTTGGGTGTTCTAAAAAGCAGCTCTGTTGATACACAGCTCATTCATAGATAACATGCAATGCTCATCATGGTCAATTCCAGGATTTTTTTTTTTTTTTGAGGGTGTGGGGATTGGATTCAGGGGCACTCGACCACTGAGCCCCACCCCCAGCCCTTTTTTGTGTTTTATTTAGAGTCAGGGTCTCACTGAGTTGCTTGGTCTCTCACTTTTTGCTGAGGCCGGCTTTAAACTCACAATCCTCCTGCCTCAGCCTCCTGAGCTGCTGGGATTACAAGCAAGCGCCACTGTGCCCAGCTCTAAGATGTTTTTGTCACCTGTAGCTATCACCCCTTTATTCTCCATGCTCATCCTACCCCTAAGCAACCACTACTCCACTTTCTGTCTCTATGGATTTTCTTGTTTGGGAAATTTTACATAAATAGAATTTTACAAGGTAGATCCTCCGTGACAAGCTTTTTACCAAGCTCGGTGTCTTCAAGGTACCTTTGTACCTCGGTGTGTTATCAGGGCTTCCTGACGTCCTCACCATCACCTAATGTCCCATTGTAAGAATGGACCACATTCTGCTTATTCAGGCGTCCGCTGATGGACATCTGGGCTGTTTCTACCTTTTGGTGGTTCTGAATAATGCTGCCGTGACCCTGGGTGTTGGAGGTTTTGTGTGATGTGTGTTTTCATTCCTTGTGGACACGTTCGGAGCAGTGGGACGGTGGGTCAGATCCCTGGATCCCGCCACGCTGGTTTTCCACAGTGGTGACACCATGGACAGGCCACCAGCTGGAGGTGAGGGCCCCAGTGGACCCAGGAACTCACCCGTGCTTGTTACTGTCTGACTTTTTCACTCCTGCTGTGTGGTGGGTGGCAGGAGGTCTCTCTTGGTCTTTGAGTGGACTTTGCCATGGCGGAAGCTGAACGGGGCATTCTGTGGTCCTCGCACCTGAGCACACACCGGCCCCCAGGGTTGTCAGCACAGAGGACAGCGCCCTGCCTCCTTTTCTGACTCCGTGGCCTGCTGTGGCCGAGAATTTGCCTTTTCAGAATTCGTAGGTGAAGCTGATTCTGCTGGTCCGGGGACCACACTTTGAGAAGTACCGGGCTGAACGTCTGGGAGAGAACATAAGGTTGGGCTGAGTCAAGGGGCGAGTGAGAGGTGAGGAATGGGAGGTGGGGAGGGAAAGTGGAAAGGAATTGTAGGGTGGGGGAAACCCAGTCAAGGTCTGCTCGGGTTAAAATTCGACAGGACAGATCCACACACAGGAGCTGACTTCATTCCTGCCCAACCCTGAAAGCAACCAAGATGCTCCTCAACGGGTGAGTGAACCGACTAACAGTGGCACAACCCAGGCAAAGGGGTATAATTTTGTAGAAAAAAACCAAAAAAACTATGGACCCCGTGAAAACACATGGAGGGACCTTAAATATACATGGCTAAGTGAAAGATCCCCATTTGGAAAGGCTACATGTCCTCTGGTGACACCTATATGACATTCTGGAAAAGGAAAAACTTGGGTTACAGCCAAAGACCCATGGTTTCCAGGTTGGGGGGCAGGGGGCATGACCAGATGGAACACAGGGGACTTTTAGGGCAGTGAATCTCTTCCAAGTGACCCTGGAGTGGCTGACACATGGTGTGGGTGTTTGTCAAAGCCAGTAGAAATACAACCCCAAGAGTGAATGCTGGACTTCAGTCACGATGACGTGTCAATATTGGCTCATTGGTCAAAAGCCGTGTGCCCCTGGTGCCAGGTGTTGATGATGGGGAGTCCGAGGGTGGGAAGGGGGGTATACAAGAACTCTCTGCACTTTCCATCCAATTTCCCCCCACCCCAAAATCTCTTCTTGTTAAAAAGCAACAGGAAGATGGCAGAGGTCAGAAGACCAGGATTTGGGGGTGGCATGCTCTCTAAGGGCTGCAATTCTCCAGGGCACAAGGAGAGGGGTTGGCCTTGGCATGGAGAGAGCCCACCTGAGGGGGAAGCCAGTGAGCAGGAGGCTGAACAGTCCAGACCCATGGGGGGACCCCGCACACAGGGGACCCCAATCTGAAAATCGAAGGAATTTTGAACTGGTGGTTTCTTCCCCTTCTCTCAGGGAAGAAGGAGGCAAAGTCATTTTCTTAAAATGAGGGTGGGAGCAGGGATGGGGTGGACAGAAGAAGTTGCTGTTCCGTGGAACTGAACAGGTGCCCTGTGAGCGTGGACCCCCACCTATGCCTTGCACACCTGACCCCGGAAACCTATCACTACCACCCACCACCACCAGATGGCGTGCTGAGAGGCCCCAGGGCAAACTAGTCCCCATCACCCAGCTTCCCAGGCAAACCCAGGGTCCAGGGTGTCAGGTGGAACCCTTTCCCCTCTGCCCAAGGGGGAGGCATCCTCAGGCACAATCTGTCCACTGATCACATCGTTTTTATTTTCACAACGTTTTCTCCTCTTAGAGGCCCCAGAGGATGGGGGTCAAGGCCTTGATAATTTTCTACCAACTGTTTGGTAGAAGCTGTTGGAATTGTTTCCTTGGTGTTTTGTCAGGAATCCATGTATTTGACTTTCATTAATTAATAGGGTGCATGGGCTGGGGATGTGGCTCAAGCGGTAGCGCGCTTGCCTCGCATGCGTGCGGCCTGGGTTCGATCCTCAGCACCACATACCAACAAAGATGTTGTGTCCGCCAACAACTAAAAATAAATATTAAAAATTCTCTCTCTCTCACTCTCTCTTTAAAAAAAAATTAATAGGGTGCAATTCTTCCTTGACAGCAAATTTGCACTTTGGAAGAGCTTCTCTGTTGGGGAAGAGTTTGTTGTTTGTTTTTGAATTTATTTTTATCAAAGTGAAATTCAATAGAATGATAGAATCAACCGTTTCAAGGTGAATGATTTGGGGGCATTCAGCACATTAATAAGCGGTGCAGCCACCACCTCTGTTCCATTGCAGAACTTTCTTAGCTCCCCCACAGGGAAACCCATGCTTGTGAGAAACCCATTCTTCACCCCCCTCCCTCCTGCAGAGAAGCCTTTCTGTCTATAAGGATTTAGCCATCGGAGATACATCAGACAGTCACGTGTGGTGACATGGGGCTTTTCATGTCTGGTGAGTTTCCTTCTGTATCACATTTTCAAGATCTGTTCATGTTCTTGCAAGTATCAGTATTCTGTTCTTTTCATGCCTGCGTGGTATTCTACTGTATGGACGGACCACATTTCGTTTATCCATTTGTCTGTTGCCAGGCACCCAACCTGGTTCTGCCTCTCCATCCTTGGGAATGGTGCTGCTGCTAGCCTGAATTTGGGGTGCCCTATTTGCCAAGTGCATATCCCCACTCCCTATGCTTCCTAAATGTCTGCTGTGGCTGTGAAAAGCAGGTCTCTCAAAGCCCCTACTCCCCCCCGCCAGCCTAACCCCGTCCACCTGCCCCACCCAGCAAGTTCCCACAGAAGACCTCTCTGACCCCTGAGCAGAAGGAGACAGCATCAGAGATGCCCGCCCCTCTCAGGGAAATATTTCCAGATCCTTCTCTGTGTATCCCTATTTGCATGCACATCCGTGCGACCAAAGAAAGTCTCTTACCTGTGTGTGTGTGAGGGGGGTAGCATGAGCAAAATTATTCTTTGCACAACCGTCACTCAGTAATTTGCTTTTTCTTAATGCCACCTCTGGGTATTCTGTCCACATGGGGACACACAGATGTGCTTAATTTTTTTTTCTGCTGCAAAGCAGTCCCCAGCCTATCTTCACCACATCATGTTGAGGGCAACCCGGTTTTCCATTGACACCGTGTAATTTTGCAAAGAACATCATTTAAATGCTTCCTCATGGAAAAGTGCTTCTGTTTCCCCTGGGCTGGTGCTGAGAAGCCGTCCCCACCGCTGGATCTGTGCATCTGTACTTTTAATAGAAACCACCGATCGTTCCCCGGAATACCTTGTCCAACACGGTTCCGCTTGCTCCAACGGCTGCGGTACCCTTTTGCCAACAGTCTCCATTACTGCTGCATTTTTGCAGAGCTAATGGGAGGAACAGTATTTAATTCTTGTTCTCATTTGCATTTCCCTGATTACCGACCACATAATTGTTTTTAGATTGGGCTCAAACAGCGGCTTACGACGAGGATCGATTCCCCCCTCCAGGGACGTGTTGGTGAGGTCTAAGGACCGGAGGCTTCGTTGTCACAGGGGTGGACGGCACCACTGGCGGCTGTGGGGAGAAGCCACAGATGTTGCCCAGTGTCTCCAGGGGCACCCGAGAGCCCCCAGGCAAAGGATGTCAATAGTGCCAACGTTGAGGAGGAAAAATTTTTTTTTAAAAAGTGTCATGCTGCCCTATCTCTCCACCAAGGGAGTGGGGTGTGTTGCCCGGACATAATGAACCTGGTTTCTACAGGGAAAGGGGGCCATGAGGCATTGCTCAGCACAGACTCCCCTCTTTCTATGTGCATTGGAAGGCTGTCCCCAGGGTGGAGGACTTAAGCCACACTGCAGAGAATAGCTTCTGGGTGGTAATGAGCAACAGGATTGTCTGCATGTGATTTTTAGTTCCTCGGGCCACAGGAATTGGTGAGTCTCCAGGTCACCCCATGCAGCCGCTGCAGAGACTCTCCTGCTGCTTCCCATCCCTCTCCACCTTCTCCCACCATCAGGCAGGTTTCCAGATCTGGATCATCCCCAATAACCCCCCTGGCTTCCCGGGCCCCGCCTCTCCGTCGCAGTCAGGTATTCTAAAATGCCAGTTCAATTATTCAACGTTTTCTGCTAGGTAATGAAAATCTATTCCCCTCAAATTTCCCTAAATCATTTTAAGAGTAAGAATTAACTGTTTGGGAAATAAATATTTATGCATATTACTGCCGACCTCTGCCTCCCTGCAAATTACAAAGGGAGGTACTGAACCAACTCAACCAAAAAGAAAAAAAAAACAAACCTTAAAAGCAAATTTCATTGCATAAAATCCCTAGGATTAACATCAATGAGCAGGAACTTGGAAAGGGCCCATCTTTCTCGTTTCCTTTAATAGAATTCCACAAATAATCAAAAGAACAAACATTAATAAAGGAACAATAATGAACCAAACTATTTGTTCCTTCATAAGCTTTGTTAATAATTCCCATCCATATGCCAAGACTCATTTTACAGTGATGGGCTAATAAAATGAGATGGCCTACAAGGATTCGGTATGGTTTTAGCCTTTCATTCCCTCCTGGAGCACAAGAGAAGCATCAGTCAAGGGAGAGAGAGGGAGATATGCCTACCGGGATGTTGCTGTGTTCTATCATCCCCTGTGCAACTAGACGAAGGCTAGTGTCTCTCTATGCCATCAAGCCCTGGGTTCTGATCCTCTGGCTTGCTATAAGACTCACAGTACTTCTTCTTTGAGAAATGCAAGCCTGGGTGGGGTGATGCTGAAGAGGCAGTAGCCTCCCTGTATTGGTCTGTTTTCTGTTGCTATAACAAAATACCCAAAGCTGGTTACCTTATAAAGTAAAGAAGCTGGTTGAGCTCATGATTTTGGAAGCTGAAAGTCCAGTATCAGTTTGGCCTCTGGTGAACGCCCCATGGCTGCCTCATGACATGGTAGAGAAGCGGGAAGGGAAATGGTGGCATGCAGGAGGAGCCAAGCATATGAGGTGGACTTGCTCTACAACAACTCTCTCTCCAGAGAGCTAACCAGAATCCCAAGAGGACTACACGGATCCTTTCCAGAGGGACCCCCCCACCCCTGGTGACATAATCACCTACCACTAGTCCCCGGCTCTTGAAGATCTCACCACCTCCTAACACTGCTAGGCTGGGACCACACCTCCAGCACAGGAACCCTTGGAAGAGCCACCACCAACCACCGACAGACCACTGTACTCCTGAGGCTTGTCTCACCTGTGTGTTAACTACCCAGTCACTGAGGAACCTTCTGGAATCTCTCGAGTGTCTCTTATTTGTTGATTCCTCAGATATTTAAGTGCCCTGGGTAGAATGTGAACTCTTGGTTTCCTTGTGGTTCGACTGTCCTCCCACCCACCTGCTCTGGTTTCCAGATGAGCAGGCCATTTCTCCACCACTCACCTGGACTAGACTGTGGGTCACATTCTGGCCAGTGGGACCTTACGGGTGAGCTGGGAAGGCTGGACATGTGTCCCTCAGGTGGGCTTGCATTCTGCACTTGGGTCATTTCCACAAGAAGAACACACCTCAGGCATCACACTGATTCTGGAAGAAGAAGGCACAGAAAGCAGACCTGAGCTAAACCCAGCCTGGGGACAGACAGGCTCAGCCTGTGTCAGCCTATGTCAGTCAGACTGCAGCTAACAGGCAGCCATGGGAGCTCCAAGCAGATGCTTGGTGTTATATGCAAATGAGTTCCATGTGACTCGTTATGCAGCATGACCATGGCATTAACTGACTAATGCATGTTCATTGTATGCTCAAAATAGGAGTCAAAGGTGAAAAGATTTAATAAAACTGTGCCAGGAGCTCCTAGTTGAGCAAGGGACAGACTTGCAAACACCTGAAGAACATGGAGAGAGGTGCTGTTATGAAGGCACTGAGACAAAACACCTGAGGAAAGGTTTATTTTGGCTCATGGTTATGGAGATTTCAGACCATGATGGGTTTGGGCCTGTAGTGAGGCAGACCATCATGGCAGGAGAGCATGGTGGAACCAATCCTCTCATCTCACGATGGACAGGAAACAAAGAGGGAGACAGGAAGGAGCTGGAGTACCCATATCCACTTCAAGGGTGCACCCTCAATGACCTTACTTCCTCCTACTAGTTCCCATCTCCTAAAGGTTCCACAGACTCCCAACCACCAAGGGCTGGGACCTTCAACATGTGGGCCTTTGGGGGACATTTCAGATCCAAGGTTCTGTCTCTGTTTTTTCCCTCAGGACCCAGCATAGAGGAACCAGAGACACTCTGGAGCTTCTAATGTTTCCTGCTCTGACCCCTCGTGTACCTCTTCCATAGCTTCAGAAAGCTTGGCCTGGTTCTATCTTTAGGGCAAAAGCTTTGGATTTGGGGTAAAAATCTAGCAAGTTTTGAAATCCTGCCTTGGTGGGATCACACGCCTCTGGGTTTGAATGGAAGATTTCCAACTGCTGGCAGGAAAGATTTAGTCTCTCTAGATCTTAAACTTGACATGTGAAATGTGGGGTGTTTTTTTGACATCATAAAATTGAATTAGTTAACGACTTTTTAACACTTTTTAACTGAATGCTTTCCCATTCACATCCTGACATCTGACCCCTCTGAAATCAATTAGAAGATTCAATATCATTGGTTCTCGGCCTCCTCACCCACAGATGGCCCAGAGACTTGAGTCACAGCTGTGAATCTGTAAAGCGGGCCCCAGTCTCCACCGCACCCTATTGTCTGCACCTCAGACCAACACCTGCCTGCTCACTCCAGGGGATGCTGAAGTTTGAAGCCCCAGGTTGGTCTGTACCCAGGTCTGTCCCTGTGTCCACCCTCCCAGGCAGCCATGCCCACACACAGCAGTAACTTGGCCACCCTTCCCCAGCAGCCATGTCCCTCCACAGTCCTGCTGCCTTCCCCACTGGCTGAACAGAACTTTGCCTTGAGTCCAAAGACCTTCCATTGATTTGGTCTGGGTGACCCCGGTCCCTCCTTCCTGTACTCTTCTTCCCAATTCTCTGCTGACTCTTGGGTGTTGTCCGTCTGGATGATATGATCTGCCTCCTCCATCCCTGGTCCATCTCTCCCTGCATGGCCTCTAAGTCAAGTCTCCTCAGACAATTCTAGCATTTTCTATGTTGTGATTTCATTTGCAGTTGTCCCTGATTTGGGCCTGAATTTTCCTTCTGCTACTTCAAAGTCTCCCCGTCGTTTTCAGGGTTTGATTCAGATTCTTCAGTGAAGTTTCTGCTTCTGGTGTAACGGGGTGCAGGGTGGGATGAGCTCCAACTCTAGCTCCGTTCCTCAGCCACCTGCCCCTAGTCTCCTGTTTCAGTCAGACCGAATGCCCAGCAGACCCCCTGGCCCTCGAACTGTCTTTGTTTAAGGCTCCCTCAATGCCCAGTGACTCTATTCATTCTCAGCTCAGGTCATCTCTCCTGGGAAGAGTCCCCTAGTCCTAGAAAGCACTGACCAGTCGGCCCTCTCTGGGTTTTCATGCACATATTTTTATCACAGTGACAAAAAAGCTGATTAACACACATGACCATAGCCTCCTCCAAATTTGTGGGCTGTGAGGGTTTGTAGATTTTTCATTTGTTGAAGAAAAATCATACAAAGGAATAAAACTAAATTGCATTTAGCTCTCCATGTACCTGAGGGTCTCCTCAGAGTTCTGATTCATTAGCCCCTTTCCCAGCCATATGGAACCACAGGCACCATTTTGGGAATTGTAGCACGTTGCAAATTTTTCTTGGTGCATCCTCAGGGTTTAGTCAGGGAGCAAGCAGAGTGACTGTGAGCATGATGGGGTAAGGGAGTTATTGTTGATATTGGTCTTTACACAAAGGAGGAGTGAGCTGGGGAAATGAATGGTTGGAAGACAGAGCTGGGAGGTCATAGAAAAGCCATGCCTCTGTTCCCGGGCCCCTCCCCCAACCCCTCCTTCCCCCCCTCCCCCGGAAGTCCGTGTCCTGCAGGCTAATTCAGAGATTAGGCCCCAGTTATAATGGTAGGGCACTCCCCCACCCCGTCTGTGGGCACCTGCGCCTCATGTGGCTGCTTTCTGGACTGACAATCAAGAGTCTGCAAAAGGGCAGGGGGTGCTGTGGCATGGAGCCCAAGGCATGTGACCACCTGGCTGAGTGGAGGAGGGTGAGGAAGCACGTCAGGTCCGCCCACCCCTACAGCAGACCATGATGACTTTCCAACACGCCCCTTCCTCTTCCCACCAACTCTGACCGGAAGTTCCTCGGGCAGGGGCCTCTGGGACATGTAGTTTTCAGCCTCAGCCAAGAAGGGCCACTCAGCCGGGCACATGCTGGGTATGATGAAGAGGGATTTTACGCTAAAGTACTTCAAAATTGACTATATGAGCATTTATTTCATGAAATATGCGGAAAATATTGGGGCTTCCCAATTAGCTGTCCAAAAAGCTTAATTCACTTACAGAAAGTGTAAAAATAAACATTAAATATTGAAATACAACTATTCATTCTACCCTTGAGGGTGGGCAAAAATTGGTTTGATGTTTGGAATTCTTGAAACCAAACTTAAAAGTAATCAAGATCGTATACACACACGTGTGTGTGTGTGTGTGTGTGTATACATGAAATTAGTTGATTTAACTTATATTTAAAATTCAGAGTTCCATGTGTTGTCCATATTTGAACAATGGTCCCACATTATTAGTTATAATATATATTTATATAATAGTATATATTATACTATATATAGTACAGTATACATTATACTATATATTCTTATATATATGGGACCGCGCGCGCGCGCACACACACACACACACACACACACACACATATAAATATGCTGTACAATTTTTTAAATGTTTAAATGAAATATTTAGAGGTCCCAGTCTGAGAAATGGTAAAACTTAATAAAAACAGTTGCTATCTGTTTTACATCTTTTTTACATGGACACTCCTATGACCTCAGGCACATTCACATTGTTTGCAGCTGTCACCACCTTCCCCCTCCAGAACTTTCTCCATCTTGCAGAACACAGCTCTCAACACCGCCCCCTCCCAGCCCCTGCCCCTGGCCACACCAGTCTACCTTCTGTCCCTGGGGATGACTGCTCCAGGGGCCTCACCAGAGTGGAATTCTACACTATGTGTCCTTTGTGGCTGGCCTTGAATGATCACCAGGATGTGGCGTGTGTGTTCGAATTTCCCTTCTTTTCAAGGCTGGTTAATATTCCATTTTAGGTAGACATCCATTTTATTTCTCCACAACAAAAAAGTAACAGTGGACATCTGGGCTCCTGCCACCTTTTATGGGAATGCAATCATCTGTTCCCATTCCAGTGTTCAGCCCTTCAGAGCTGGCACCCCGACACGGAGTTCTTGGACCAGAGAAGAGGAACTCCCACGCCTGTCTCCATGGTGGCTGCCCCCTCCCACATTCCAAACTGTGGTGCACAATCAACTGTTGTTGGTGTGGGGTTTTTTTAAAATTTTTTTTTATAAACATTGTGTTTTATTTCTAAGTGAAGAGCTAAGTGCAGGGGCTGTGGGCTGCCATTTCCTAGCGTTCCTGCAAAACTGCGCGCTGCAGAGACAGACGTGTGAACACGATTCCCTAAAGACAGCGAGTCACCCGAGGTGGCATCCTGGCTGTACTTTCTGTAACGCCAGTTTTTAAATTACAAGAAAATCTCAGGGTGCCATTTTTTATAAAACGACTGTAATTTATGGCTCTAGTAAAGAGCTGCTGGAGACGAATTTGAAGACTCCTGATTTCTTTTTATTATCCTATTTAACTTATATTTAAAATTCAGAGTTCCATATGTTTCCCATGTTTGAACAATGGTCCCACATTAAGCCGGCTAAGGATGGCAACCATTTAAAATGATACAATTAAAAACCACTTTAAACTGCATAATGGTCCATTATGCCTCAGTGGCCTAAGTAATCCCACAAGAGACAAAATGGACGGAGGAGAGGTGGCCACAGGCACCCAAGTCCCAGGAGCTCATAGGCGGGCTCACTCCATGGACACTCAGAGGCTCTAAATGGCTCTAATTGAAAGTAATAAAAACACACTGAAATAGTAAGCTTAATGTTCATTTTTATCACTGAAAAGGAAATATATGCTGTGTTCATTTTTAGCCATTTATACTCCCACACGTATTTTTGAGCCCCTGTGGGTTTGTGGAAACTGATGGGGAAATTCTGATTTAATCTTAAATCTTTATCCATAAAAATGATGTTGAAACTGTTCTGGAACAATTCTTTAGTACAGACCACCATTCCTTCTGCAGAATCAGATGAGAAGAAAGGTTCGGGAGACTTCCTGGCTATGGATTCTGCATCTACAGTTTCAACCTACTGCAGATTGAAAATATGACCTAAACAGTAGAGTCGGTGTGATATGCTAGCTTCCCTGGGACACTCCTGGGACGCTCCTGGGCTGAGCACTTCCTCTGTGGGAGGGGTCAGAGCCGGTCATGGAGATTTCTGGATGCTGGAGTCCTAGGGCTGATGGTGCCTGCACTCCAGATCATTCATGCATTTGACTCTGCAAACTCCTCTTCCTGCCGCAGTCTCGCTGCAGCAAAGTAACAACTTGTGTACATTGATACAGCAGGAGTGGGAGCCATTTATTGTAGGACAACAGAGGTATTTATACATTCCACACAGCTTATCTTAATTAACATAAACTAGATACAGCAGTCAACCAATAAGGAATCTCCACACTTAATGGCTAGCTGCTGCCACCTCATAAACCACTCCCCCTGGCAAAAATGCCAGGCCCCATCCTGATTTGTTTACAGACTCTAACATCTTCCCATAAATGTCAAAAAACCTCATAGGGACTCTGAGGTCCTCAGCTCCCACCCTCCCCAGAGCTGAGTGAGTGAGTCACATGGATTTCAAGACTAGATCACCTTTGGCCACGCATGTCCATCACAACCCTCTGGTCCTTCAGTGACCACTCACAGAGTTCGGTTCACATTTGCAAACCTCAAACTTGCAATGCGAAAATTAAATATGATTTTGTTGATTAAACCTCACTTCTATTTAAATCTTTGTTCCTGCAGAGAGGAGAAAGCTTATCTTTCTCACCAGTTTTCTATTGTTACATAATTAATCAATCCAAAACTTAGAGACTTAAAAACATTTATCCGATTGTATGTGTGTGTGAGAGAGAGTGTGTGTGTGTGTGTGTGAGAGTGTCACTGGGGATCAAGCCCAGGGCCTTGCACAAGCAACGTAGGTGTTCTAGCATTGAGCCACATCTTTGGTCCTGCATTAATTTTTTTTAACCCCTCATGGCTTTTGTGGGACAAGATTTTGAGGCAGGGTGGGGTTATTAGGACTTGCTGGGTGGTCTAGCTCTTGGTGTCTCAAGGAGACAAACAGTGTCTGGACCAGGTGGTAGAATCCGGACTGACACCTCTCTGTGTCCATGCCTTCCCAGGGCCTCTCCAGGTGGAATGGTTGAGCTTCCTGTAAGCATGGCGGCCCAGAGGCAATCAAGCTGCTTTACTTGGTAATGAAGCCTGCAGATGAGGTACTCCAGCAAGCCAGAAGGACACTGCAGCCTCATCTCTGTACTACGACCTGGGAATAACAGGTCACCTCTGCTGCATTCTGTTGGTTAACAAGCAATTAAAAGCTCTCCCAGATTCCTGGGAAGGGGCTTAGACTCCACCCCTTCCTGAGAGTGACAAGGTTCTAGAAGAGCATGCCTACCTCTCTGCTGCAGATGCGGGAGCTCACTAACCGCTCTGCTGACCTCTCCAGCCTGCATCCTCCCAGGGAAACCCAGCCCCACCTCTTCCACTCAGTGGCCACCCAAGTGGGGCTGCCTTGGACCTTTCTGCCAGGCACCTGCGCAGCGTCCTCTGTCCTCAGCTCCCACACCTTATTGATATAGGACACTCCCCCCCAGCCTAGAAGATGTGCATCCACTCTCCTCTCAGACCCAGATCTTTTTGGAATATTCTATTCCTGTTTGAACCCCTGTCCCCGAGTCCTTCTCATTCACCTGCTGGGGAGGCAGGAGACAGAAACCTCACTGGCATCTAAACATCTGCTGTTTCCAACCTGTTTAACCACACATTCAGAGACAGTTTATGTCCCCTGGAGCGACATGAGCATCGAGAGAATGCTCATGTCGAGCACCCCCTCCCACTCTTCTCTCTGCAATACTGTCACCCCATCTCTCCATCTTATATCTAGATGTGAAATGCAATGATTTGACTTGACATTCCCATCAAGCTGGTCGGGGGCTGCAAGGGAAGGCCTCGGGGGACAAGCGATGACATTGGGAGACTAAGACAAGGAAAGGAACGCGTTGGTCAGCTCTTCACAATAGCACCGAGTCGGGCCAGTGACTTGCCAAGGACAAGGGTGTGTGGGATCCGAGTCCTCAATCTGACTTCTCCACAGAATGTCTCTTGGATGCTTTTTAGATAGATGGGTGGGTTTTGTTGTTAACAGGGCCTCATCCTTGGAATTTGAAATCAGGACCATCCTCTAAAACCTGAGGTGCCTCCAGGGCCTGCGGATCTTTATGGCACTAAGGTGGTCCCAGGCCCAGGGTGTCAGGTGGAGTGTTATTAAATGTGTGTTCTCTTCCCTTTGTGTTTTTAAGTGTGCTGTCATTGTCCTGCTGTTTGGAATGACTGCTGTGAGCAGGAACTGTCTCCGTTCTGGGTGAAGCATCAATACTAATGTAGTAGGAAGCCATTAAGGATACATAATTCACATTTTAGATGTGTATTTTCTTCCCACTTAATCTATTTTATTCCAGGATTCTACACTCCATATGCTATCTACTGGGTTGGGTTTTTTTTTTCTTTTGTTTTTTTTTTCTGTCCTACCTCTAGTTTCCCCAGGGTCTTGGTAAAATAGCATGTAAACAAACAAATCAGTAAGTGGGTAAAACATGAACAAATGAATTAATTTGTCAATTTTCTAGACCAAGATGCCTCAGGATAAATGCAACTGTTTTCCAAGGGGAGAATCATCCTGTGGCACAGTTCTCTCCCCACCACCCCCTCCCACTCTTCTCTCTCTCTCTCTCTCTCTCTCTCTCTCTCTCTCATATGTTTGTATCACCATTGGCTCTTTGTGGAGCATTGCGGGGAATCGAGCATGGTGTTTAGAAGAAAGTTATGAACTTTGGACTCCCCTGAAGACCACCAAAATAACCTGCTGGCCACACGACCTGAACTCATTACCCGCTGCAGCGAGGTACAGTCCCTCTCAACACAGTCTAAGTAGTATCTCAGACAAGGGAGTCAACATCAAGGGGGTTCTGCCATCTAGACATGTATCAGTTTCCTGCTGCTGCTGTAACAAATAGCCACAAACTGGATGACTGAAAACACAGACATTTCTTCCCTCACCATTCTGGAGGCCAAACATCTGAAATAAAAATGTTGGTGGGATCATGTTCTTGCAAAGACTCTAGGGAGAACCTTTTATTTGGGGCAGAAAGGGCAGTTGGAATCATCCAAATGACATGGTACAGGCAGGGCATCTCAGCAACTGATTCCTTGAATAGAGCTCCCAGGGGGTGTGGGGTGTCCGTAGTGCAGGGTGAGATGCCAGGTGGGACACAGCTCATCACTGGGCCACCTGTTCTCTCTTCATCGACGTCATCTGTTTCTTTCTTGCCTTCAATACCCAAGGACCTCAAAATAGCAGGAAACCACTTCCCTAGAGCAAGAAGGAAAGAGGCCCATACCTGAGCCCTGGGAAGAGCAGCGTCCGGGGGACAAGGAGGAAACTCAGTGGCATGAGAAGAAGGCAGGTAGAAACAGGGGAGGTCACCTGCAAGACGATGTCGAGGAGCCAGCAGACAAGGACATGTCAAGTTTGCCACAATCACCCTGAGGATGACCTCCCTGCTCACCAGCAGTTGTTCAGAACCCACGCATCCTTTTACCCGCGGCCTGTAGCTGGAGGGAGGTGCTCCGTGAGCCTGTGCATAGAGATGAGCCCCCATCCTGAGCCACCGCCATGTGCTTCACATCTCCCAAAATAACAGTGCTTCAGAAGGGAGGGGGGAAAACTCACCTATGTCACCAAGAAAAGCAAAATAACTGCAGTACGCAGAAGCACCTTCTTTGGGTCCAGACCCTGGCAGATTCTCAAAAGATGGGAGAGTCCAGACCCTCAGCAGCTGAGCTCCTGCCCGTCTCCGAGGCTGCAGCTTCTCCTGCCACCTCCTCCATCTTCTCTGGTCGCTTTGCTCTGTGATGGCGCATGCGGCCCCAAGTGGCCCCTCACTGGGTTTTCCTGACAGCTGCCCTGAATCATTTTTCCAGGTCACCCATTCTGTCTGCAAATGGGCTTCCTCTCTGCCTGGCAGAGTCCAAGGCTTTGCTTGGGTTTTGCACCTTGAGACGTTCCGATCAGTGACCGTAGCTTCATTTCCTCCTCCTAAGCAACGGAAAGTCTCCACTTGGATCCACATGTCCCGTGGCTGCCACTCTCCCCGCTGTGACTCATTTACCACTAATATGGCTTCATCCACCATAACGGATTGCTCCTGCAGAGGCCACCCAAAGCAGCCACCCTGTCACTCTGAGCATCAGATTTGGTCAAGATTTGAAGACCTCGCATCTTGCTAGTGGGGGGTCTGGTGGTCCTAAATAGCACCTCCCTCCCCAAACATGTGACCTCCATAATGCATGACAGAGACATGTAAAAGATAACAATTTGTACGTCAAGTGTACCTTCTCACTATGCCAAAATCTATTCAAAATGAAAATCTATTTAAATTGACAATGTGGCAGAGAGGACCAAAGGACTCTCAATGGGAGAGAGATTGTACAGTGTGGCAGGTGGGAAGGGGCTGAGGCTGGTTGAGAGGACATCGATCACTGTTGAGGGCTGCAGGGAGAATCCAGACATCAGAGAGCTCCAGGGGAGAGGGGGGTCATTCCCACAGACGCCCAGAATTGGGACTTTTAGTCCCCCAAAATGGCCCAGGTGAAAGCAATATAGAGACGAAACCAGGGGAGTTAATTGAATATCTGTGATGAGACCATAGACCATCTGCCCTTCTCCAAACCCCTCCAAACTCAATTCAGCAACCTGGTATCAAATGCCAATCTACAGACAGTAAGTTTAAGCTCTGGAGAAATACAGACCCTGAAGAGGGTCTCCAAGGGTCCCCATAGTTAGCACATTGGAATCTTTCAGCAGGAAGGTGCCTTCTCATCCAACTGACTTACTAAATGAGCATCTATTATATACCAAGCATGGTCCAAGTCAAGAGTGTTCGGCAGAGAAGAGAACTGATCACCAGGCATCCCACCCATTTCCCATGCATCCCAACAGAGGCATCCACCAATGTTAACTGAGCACTTACGGAGCATTCCAGACATTGAGGAACCAAGCAGGGAACAAAACCACCTCCATCCTCTACAACACCCGCTAGTCCAATGGTACAGAGAGAAAATAAACTAAGCAAGCGCTCTTTACAGTATTTCTTGTTGGCTCATTTTGCTTGATTTTTGCCCTAGAATTGGGTTTCTCTTGTAATATTGTGGTATCACAGGTTTGTTTTTTTTTCTCATGCACTAATTTATCAGCATGGATTGGACATTTCGGGCACTGTGATATAAAAGGAGATAAAAAACAGAGAATCAGCTGGGGAGAGCTGACATCCAACTCCCCGGAGCTTCTGATAGAACTGAGAAAATGTGAGGGGACATATGATGGAAGAAGCCACCCGTGAGGGTGCCACCATCACGGGGCATCACCCCAGACCCCAGAGCATCAAGAGAAGAGCCTAAATCCAGAAGGAAAGCAAAACCCAGAAAGCCAGATCACCCTCCTAGAGGTTGAGACTCTCACCTCCCGACCACGCTGGAGGCTGGAAGAAGGGGAGGATTTTTTTTTTTTTAATGTCCAAAGGGACATAGAACCTTGACCAAAGCAGACTGTCCATCGATGGGGATTCAGGAAGAAGACACTCCCAGACATGCAGAGACTCAGAAAAAATGTCAGTCTCCCGCATGCCTTTGGCAAGCTCTGGATGGAGAGGGACTGTCCTGGGGGAGAGGAAGGCACAGGGACCCGGCTGACTGCAGAGGGTATGAGTAGTGACCTTCATGGAGGAAGGGCTTAGGGGGCTTTGCAGTTTGCAAAGGGAACAAATAAATCAGGGAAGATGAGATGCCAGAGACCAGGAGCCGCTTCGACCTGGAGGATGAAGGGGAACCACTTCGGCAGCATCCCTGGGCACGGTGGCGCTGAGAAGGAGGCTGCCAGGCGGTGACAGCGGCGTGGGCACAGAATGCCAGCAGGGGAGGCAGTTTAGCTCTGCAGCAAACACCTAATAATGTAAATCCCATTTATTGATTTAATTCAGAATATTAGGCGGCCCAGGCAGCGTGCAGGTGTGGATGTGAGAGCCAGTTCTTCATCCAGCAGAGCAGAGAGTCAATGGAGGCCTGGAATCTAAACATTAAAGCAGAGCTGAACCAGCACGTCACTGGGAGGGCAGCAAGAGAATTACCAGGAGGGGGGGAGGAAATAAGGAAAACCTGCCAAAAGTTAGAAGTCGTGCAAGGTCTAGACATAAAAAGGCACCATACCAAGAGCTCAGGGGTATAAGTGGCTTCAGTGACCTGCAGGAAGGCATGAAAACCAAGTGTGGGGCCCATGACCCAGGGGACATCGTCCAGTCCTACAGACTGGGACATTATGACACCTGCCACAGCTCCAGTGGACCCCGAGGACCCTATACCAAGGGAAATAAGCCAGACAGATGCTGTAGGGCTCCACTTCTGTGAGCCCCCTCCAGTAGTCAGATTGGCTTGTAGGAAGCAAAATGGCGGCAACAGGGACTGGGGATGGGGTGGGGGTTGTTTAATGGGGACAGTTTCTGTTTGGGAAGATGGAAGGTCTAGAGATGGATGGCGGAGATGGTAGCACAATAGTGAGAGTGTGTTTGATGCCACTGGACTGTCCACTTAAAAATGGCCAAAGTGGCCAGGTGCGGTGGTGCACTCCTGTAATCTCAGCAGCTTGGGCGGTTGAGGCAGGAGGATCACAAGTTCAAAGCCAGCCAGGCCCTAAGCAACTCAGTGAGACGTTATCTCTAAATAAAATACAAAATAGGGCCAGGGATGTGGCTCAGTGGTTAAGCACCCCTGGGTTCAATCCCCGGTACCAAAATAAATAAATAAAATGGCCAAAGTGACAAATTTCATGTTATATAGAGTTTACCACAATAAGACCAGTTCTCGATGGTTATCAGGGAGGAATAGGATTCAGGGCCACAGAAGATTGGTTTTTTTTCCCACTGTATAAAACCATGTGATACTATTTGATTTTTAAACTACGTGTACATAATACTTTGATAAATATTTTTAAATTAAAAATCAAATACAGCAAGTGATAGCTTTTAGTTGGAAGCCAAGGAAATCTATATGAGAATACCATCTTTCATCTCTACTCTGTATCTTTCATCTTGACAGCATACGAAAGAAGAAATTTTTCCCCTGAAAGCAGAAATGTAAAAGCATCTCTGAGAACAGAGCCGCAGCGACTCTGCACGGGGATCCTTTTCTTCTGAAAAGAGAACGCTTCTCGTTCACGTTTTTCAAAGCGTGTTGACAGGCATCACCCATGTGCTATCACACCATTGTAGTAGGGGCTGGAAGTATCTTTTCACTTCATTTTGAAAGTAAGGGTGTTAAAACCCAAAGAGACTAATTGTAAATTCCCAGAAGAGGTCTCAGTACTCAGTAAACCCCACATGAGCGTCATTCTTCCCAAAATAGTGAATTTACCAAATTTCCATGGTTAATTTCCATGGCTTTGCAATGGACGATTTGCAAAATTATTGTATGATCTACACATTGACCTATCCATCATCAATCTGAGTCTTTCCTAGATGTCAACCCATCATCCATGATCATCTTCCCATCTGTGTACCTGTCTGTCCATGTGTCAGTTATCTGTCTACCTCTCATCTGCAGCTTATCCTATCATCCTCTCTCTAGCTGTCGTCTAGGTATCCTCTCTCTGCCTGTCATCCACCTGTCCTCACCAGGGTGACCACACTGCCCCCTTTGTCTGACAGGACCAGTTTATGCCTGCAGCATTGATCTCCGAGTTCTCGATTCTGACATCACAGTGTTGTAAGACAGCCAGGCGGGAAGGACCTGTGTCTAGAAGCTGTTCCAGCCTCTGGTCTAGTTGTGCGTGGCTCATGCAGGGGATGCCATTCTTGAAAGCTGACCGGCCGCACGTAGGAGACTTGCTGATGCACCAGAGCAGGCTGGGGACAGCACGTGGGGCACTCAGGGAGGCTCAGCTGGCACTGCTCACCTCGCCCAGGCCCAGGAGGTGCAATAAGTCAGCTCGGTCACCTGGCCAGTGCCTGTGGAATGGTCATATGGAAAGGCCTGAGCTTCACTCTGCAAAAGGCATGAAGCCAGCAGACCACCAGTGGGTTAGATCTGCACAGGGAGACACCCATGGGTACGTGCGATGTTTACGTGGAAACCGGCTGTAGAGTCTGTTAGGATAACCCAAGCACTTCTGCTATGGCGGCAGGAACACTTATTGCACAGAGTAAAACAACTAGTGAGGGATGCTACTAATGGTACAAACTCTTAACCCAACAATAAACTAAAAAGGAAAAGCAAACTTGAATGCTTAATAAAAATCCAGTTGCGAATTTCCATTTCTCAAGAAAGTCCATGACAGACGCACCATCCCTATGAGATGCTTGTCAACAGGCACCACCTGCCGTGGAGGCCAGGGCGAAAGCCCGTTCCACGGGAAAGTCAGGGAAAGAAAATCCTGCTGCAGAAACCTCAGGCTCTACTCCAAGAGCCGATTGACGTTTTAAGATGACAGTTCGATGTGTGCCCCATGGACGCATGTGCATGCAGTACTCTGTGACTTTCCATTTAGATCAAGTGGCTCCTCTAACTCATGTCACCCATTTTCACCTCCGAGTGCCCTTGCAGAGGCACAGATATTGAAGCCAGAGCTTCACTTCATACGTGTTGACCTCTTTAGCCCAAGAATTTCAAAGCTAACTGATCCCAGTCTTGTGTTGGTTTAAAAAAAGGTGAAATGAGACATGATAAAAGTCGAAAGAGTTTTTTTGGTCTATTCCCTTGAAAATTTCTAGTTATTTAAGTTTGTTGGCTACTTCTGATTAGTGGAGCCTAATTTCTTGTTTTTCTCTTTAGGCATTTGTAAGAAACAGCTCAATTTTAGTTGTGTTGATGCTTATAAATAAGCAATGTTAAGGCACAGAAGAAATCTACCTGGTTTTATCCTTGCAGGGATTCTTCTGGTATGATCTCCATCTTCATTTACTTTAATAGTATCATGGCCATGGGATATTACAAATAGAAAATGAGATAATTACAGTTTGATTTTTTTTCCATCCAACTTACATTAACCAAACCAAGTCTTCAAAAATTCACCGTGTTGGAGGTGAACCCATCTGAGATTATCATGAATGCCCCTGAAAATTCAGCCTGAAAACTTAAACATCAAAGATAACATGATTTTTTGGCAGTGATAATACAATCCAAAATTTGAGGGAGTACAACATCCACATAAAAACATCATCGTCAATAAATTATAGAACCCGTGGTGTTAAAACATGCACACGAAGTGGTTCTGCTACCCGTATAATTGTTCCCAAATTTGCAGCAATATTCTGCCAATAAAATAAAAGCTGTGCCTGACACAATTTACACATATTTTATTTGTAAAAAGAGTGATGGGATTACAAAATTACTTAAATGATGTTGATGGTAAATTTTTTTAAAAAACTCATGTTTTCTTTCTTTCCCATCATCAAAGCATTTTAGAAATGTTTGAATCTTTGAATATTTTTAAATAGAATATTATTTAAATGAAGCAACCTACAATGATAGTGACTTTTTTTTTTTTGGTAAATGAGTCCTCTAAATTTTGAAGGCATTATTTTTTTCCAATCAGTTAGAATTTTTTAATTAAAGTCATCACAGAGTACCAAAAGATCTTCAGCGCTTCAAGATTTTAGCAAAATGCAATTATTGGAAATAAAACCTGCAATCAAGAAGGTATTGAAATTTGTCCCCACAAACATACGCCTGGAAGTAAACAACTTAAATGTTGTGAGCACAAGGTTTAATTTTAAACTTCTAAGATTGTGATTGGGGATATCAAGATTTGCAGGGAAAAAACCTTTTGCTGAAGATCCTATTTATAACTTGATAAACTGATACTCAATCCTTAAAATTTCCCGGCATCTTTGATTAGCAAAACACTCTGAAGAATTCTAGGTAGAGGAAACTTGTTTTACAAATTTTGATTCATAAAAATATTTGTCAACAGAAGGTGTTTGAGATAAAAGCAGAAGGAGAATCTAAAAATTTGGACTAGAGTATTCACACATTTTAATGCAAAAATAATAAAATTGATAATGACTGCCATTTATCATAATTGCTCTGAGCTTGACAGATACCTTGGTATCTGTACAGGGAGGTATTTTTGCAATGTAAAACATTATGATGAAGAAGGATCAATTGAAGGTGTCAACGTTTTCAAATTCATTAACCGTAACAGACACTTCAATGAAGAGTGCAGACAAGTTTGTGAAAAAATAACATAGAATAATATTTTAAAACTTCATTTTTCAGAATACCAGTGGCATAGTGTAAGAAGTAGTTTTGGCTTCAAAGCTAAAAGAAATATGCAAATAGCCATCAAGAATAGTTATTCTTCTTATGTTATTGTGGAGTGTCTGAGAGTTAATATAAAGAAATTGAACAAAGAAGCTCTAGAACTAAAACATACAATTAATAACTTAGACTTAACAGACATATAGGGTATTGCATCCATCAATGACTGAATACACTTTCTTCTCAGCAGCAGACAGATTCTTCTCTAAAAGAGATCATATCTCAGGCCACAAAGCCACTCTTAGCAAATACAAAAAAAAGTAGAGATAATACATTGCATTCTGTCAGATAATAAAGGAATAAAGTTAGAAATCAGTGACAAAATAAAAAATAGAAGCTACTCTAACACTTGGAGGCTAAATAATATACTATTGAATGACCGATGGATAGCAGAAGAAATCAGGGATGAAATTTTAAAAATACTTAGAGGTGACAAGGGACACTCCACTAAGGTAACCAGCGGCCACCATCTTGGACAGCTGAAGTATCCACCCCCACTCTCCAACAGATTGCAACAACAAACAGGTGTGTGTCACCCAGCTCAGCCCCCATACATAGGGGGATTTCGCTTAAAATCCCTCCTAGACTTTCAGGGGGAGGGACTATCAGAGTGAGCCTGCATAAAGACTAAAGGAGAGCTAGAGGCACCTGACCCCCAACCCCCTCCTCCCATCAGCAGCCAAAACAAAACCTGTCTAGCCAGCGCTGGGGGAGGGGCAAGCAGAAAAAATCAAAACCATAGAGTGCCGGGGATCCCAAAAGCCAACGGTGTGACCCCGGAGATCCAGGCTGTCTGATTCGCGCGGCCTGCCCCGAGGCTACAGAAGGCGTGGCGCCCCAGAGAAGGGGTTAACTAGTCAGCAGGGAATTAAGTGGCTGCGACACGGTGGTATCCCACCAGCCAAGCCCAAGCCCGCACTGACCCCCGGGCTGAGTTTGGGATTGCTGACGGGGACGGAAGCGGTACAGCCCCTCCCCCCACAAGGGACACTCCACTAAGGTAACCAGCGGCCACCATCTTGGACAGCTGAAGTAACCACCGCCACTCTCCAACAGATTGCAACAACAAACAGGTGTGTGTCACCCAGCTCAGCCCCCATACATAGGGGGATTTCGCTTAAAATCTCTCCTAGACTTTCAGGGGGAGAGACTATCAGAGTGAGCCTGCATAAAGACTAAAGGAGAGCTAGAGGCACCTGACCCTCAACCCCCCCCCTCCCATCAGCGGCCAAAACAAAACCTGTCTAGCCAGCGCTGGGGAGGGGCAAGCAGAAAAAATCAAAACCATAGAGTGCCGGGGATCCCAAAAGCCAACGGTGTGACCCCGGAGATCCAGGCTGTCTGATTCGCGCGGCCTGCCCTGAGGCTACAGAAGGCGTGGCGCCCCAGAGAAGGGGTTAACTAGTCAGCAGAGAATTAAGTGGCTGCGACACGGTGGTATCCCACCAGCCAAGCCCAAGCCCGCACTGACCCCCGGGCTGAGTTCGGGATTGTTGACGGGGACGGAAGCGGTACAGCCCCACCCCCCACAAGGGACACTCCACTAAGGTAACCAGCAGCCACCATCTTGGACAGCTGAAGTATCCACCGCCACTGTCCGACAGATTGCAACAACAAAACAGGCACAGAGTGCAGTTTGAACTGCCGAGAATCATCACTGAGGGGAAATCTGGTCTAGCAGGAGAAACCAAGGCTAGCAGGAGAAACCAGGAGCCTAGAGGCAAGGCCCTCGCGACTGGGCAGCTGTAAACTGCAGGCCCACCGGCGACAGTTCACCCACTGCCCGCGTAACTGGGCGGTAGGAGAACGCCCTCCTGTTGGTGACGGATCACCTGCCCGCGGCCTGTGATACTGGGCGGCTGGAGTCTACCCGCCTGCCACAACCGGGAGCTGAAACCACACAGAGACAGTCCAGTCACACCCCCCCATTAGGGAGACTGGGGCCCGTCATAGCAGAGTAGTGTCGTCACTGGAGCTCGAACGTCGGAATTCCTTCCCAGCGGAATCCACGTTAGCAGTCATACTTCAACAACACAAAGGAGAGACATCAGAGTAATACAGAAACAAAACAAATCTATAGAGGAGAGCAGAAACACGACAATCAAAAAGAGCTGGAAAGTAACGTGGACAACATGAGAAAACAAGGGAAAAAAGGATTACAAACAATGCAAGACTACTCAATTCTACAGGAGGACATAGAAACTTCAGAAACTTCAGAAACAGGTATAGGGAAAGAACTCAAGGCATACCTAACTCGAATGGAAAGGAATATTAGAGAAGACATGAGACAGCAAGTCCAAGAAATAAAAATATATTTTGAAAATGAATTAAACAAACAAATTCAAATGGCAAAGAACGAGCTCTACCAGGAGATAGAGATATTAAAAAAAAATCAAACAATAATCCTAGAATTACAGGAAACTATAAACCAAATTAAAAACTCAAACGAGAATATTACAAATAGACTTGATCAAGTAGAAGTCAGAACATCAGATAATGAAGACAAGGTTTATCAACTTGAAAAGAATATAGTCAACACAGAAAAGATGCTTAAATCCCACGAGCAATCTATTCAAGAGATATGGGATGTCATAAAAAAACCAAATCTGAGAGTCATAGGGATAGAAGAAGGCACAGAGATTCAAACCAAAGGAATGGACAGCATATTAAATGAAATAATTCTAGAAAACTTCCCAGAGATGAAAGATGGAATGGATTGCCAAATCCTGGAAGCCTACAGGACCCCAAACATTCAAAACCATAATAGACCAACCCCAAGACATATAATTATGAAGATAGCCAACGTACAGAACAAGGAGAGAATATTAAAAGCTATGAGAGAAAAGAGGCAGATTACTTTCAGGGGTAAACCAATTAGGTTAACGACAGATTTCTCATCACAAACTTTGAAAGCGAGAAGATCCTGGAATAACGTATTTCAAACGCTGAAAAATAATGGATTCCAACCAAGAATACTATATCCAGCAAAATTGAGCTTCAAATTTGACAATGAAATTAAAATCTTTCACGATAAACAAAAGCTAAAAGAATTTGCAGCAAGAAAACCAGCTCTGCAAAGCATTTTGAACAAAACACTACAAGAAGAGGATGTGAAAAATAGTGCCCAAAACTAACAGCAGGAAGTATCTCAGTAAAGGGGGAGGAAAATAACCAAAAAGGAAAACTAACCAAACTAAAATAAATAAATAAAGAAGCATGACTGGAAATACAAATCATATCTCAATTGTAACCTTAAATGTTAATGGCCTAAACTCACCAATCAAGAGACATAGGCTAGTAAACTGGATCAAAAAAAACAAATCCAACAATATGCTGCCTTCAGGAGACTCATATGATAGGAAAAGACATACACAGGCTGAAGGTAAAAGGTTGGGAAAAATCATACCACTCACATGGCCCTCGGAAGCAAGCAGGAGTGGCCATACTCATATCGAATAAAATCAACTTCAAACCTAAGTTAATCAAGAAGGACAAAGAAGGTCACTATATACTGTTAAAAGGAACCATCCACCAACAAGACATAACAATCATCAATTTGTATGCACCCAACAATGGAGCTGCAACGTTCATAAAACAAACTCTCCTCAAGTTCAAGAGTCAAATAGACCACAACACAATAATTATGGGTGACTTCAACACACCGCTCTCGCCATTAGACAGATCCTCTAGACAAAAACTGAATAAAGAAACTATAAAACTCAACAGCACAATCAATAATCTAGACTTAACCGACATATATAGAATATATCAACCATCATCAAGTGGATACACGTTCTTCTCAGCAGCACATGGATCCTACTCAAAGATAGACCATATATTATGCCATAAGACAACTCTTAGTAAATATAAAGGCATGGAGATAATACCATGCACCATATCTGACCATAATGGAATGAAATTGGAAATCAATGATAAAAGAAGGAAGGAAAAATCCTACATCACATGGAAAATGAACAATATGTTATTGAATGATCAATGGGTTATACAAGACATAAAGGAGGAGATGAAAAAATTCTTAGAGTCAAATGATAACACAGACACAACATACCGGAATTTATGGGACACAATGAAAGCAGTTTTAAGAGGGAAATTCATTTCTTGGAGTTCTTACCTCAAAAAAAGAAAAAACCAACAAATAAATGAACTCACACAACACCTCAAAAATCTAGAAAAGGAAGAGCAAAACAACAGCAAATGTAGTAGAAGACAAGAAATAATTAAAATTAGAGCAGAAATCAATGAAATTGAAACAAAAGAAACCATTGAAAAAATAGATAAAACTAAAAGTTGGTTCTTTGAAAAAATAAATAAGATAGACAAGCCCTTAGCCACGCTAACGAAAAGAAGAAGAGAGAGAACTCAAATTACTAACATACGGGATGAAAAAGGCAATATCACAACAGACACTACAGAAATACAGAAGATAATTAGAAAGTATTTTGAAACCCTATATTCCAATAAAATAGAAGATATCGATAAATTTCTTAAGGCATATGAATTGCCCAGATTGAGACAGGAAGACACACACAATTTAAACAGACCAATAACAAAAGAAGAAATAGAAGAAGCCATCAAAAGACTACCAACTAAGAAAAGCCCTGGACCAGATGGGTATACAGCGGAGTTCTACAAAACCTTCAAAGAAGAATTAATACCAATACTTTTCAAGCTATTTCAAGAAATAGAAAAAGAAGGAGCTCTTCCAAATTCATTCTATGAGGCCAACATCACTTTGATCCCAAAACCAGACAAAGATACTTCAAAGAAAGAAAACTACAGACCAATATCTCTAATGAACTTGGATGCAAAAATTCTCAATAAAATTCTGGCGAATCGAATACAAAAACATATCAGAAAACTTGTGCACCATGATCAAGTAGGATTCATTCCTGGGATGCAAGGATGGTTCAATATACGGAAATCAATAAATGCTATCCACCACATCAATAGACTTAAAGACAAGAACCACATGATCATCTCGATGGATGCAGAAAAAGCATATGACAAAGTACAGCATCCCTTTATATTCAAAACACTAGAAAAACTAGGGATAACAGGAACTTACCTCAACATTGTAAAAGCTATCTATGCTAAGCCTCAGGCTAGCATCATTCTGAATGGAGAAAAATTGAAGGCATTCCCTCTAAAATCTGGAACAAGACAGGGATGCCCTCTATCACCACTTCTATTCAATTTAGTTCTCGAAGTACTAGCCAGAGCAATTAGACAGACAAAAGAAATTAAAGGCATAAAAATAGGAAAAGAAGAAATTAAACTATCGCTATTTGCGGATGACATGATAATATACTTAACAGACCCAAAAGAGTCTACAAAGAAGCTGCTAGAGTTAATAAATGAATTCAGCAAAGTGGCAGGTTATAAAATCAACACGCATAAATCAAAGGCATTCCTATATATCAGCAACAAAACTTCTGAAATGGAAATAAGGAAAACCACTGCATTCACAATATCCTCAAAGAAAATAAGATACTTGGGTATCAACCTAACAAAAGAGGTGAAAGATTTATACAATGAAAACTACAGAACCCTAAAGAGAGAGATAGAAGAAGATCTCAGAAGATGGAAAAATGTACCCTGTTCATGGATAGGCAGAACTAACATCATCAAAATGGCGATATTACCCAAAGTTCTCTATAGGTTTAATGCGATGCCAATCAAAATACCAACGGCATTTCTTGTAGAAATAGACAAAGCAATCATGAAATTCATATGGAAAAACAAAAGACCCAGAATAGCAAAAGCAATTCTAAGCAGGAAGTGTGAATCTGGAGGTATAGCGATACCAGAGGTCAAACTGTACTACAAAGCAATAGTAACAAAAACAGCATGGTACTGGTACCAAAACAGGCGGGTGGACCAATGGTACAGAATAGAAGACACAGAGACTAATCCACAATGTTACAACTATCTTATATTTGATAAAGGGGCTAAAAGCATGCAATGGAGGAAGGATAGCATCTTCAACAAATGGTGCTGGGAAAATTGGAAATCCATATGCAACAAAATGAAATTGAATCCCTTTCTCTCGCCATCCACAAAAATTAACTCAAAATGGATCAGGGAGCTAGATATCAAATCAGAGACACTGCGTCTGATAGAAGAAAAAGTTGACTACGATCTACAAATTGTGGGGTCGGGCTCCAAATTCCTTAATAGGACACCCATAGCCCAAGAGTTAACAACCAGAATAAACAAATGGGACTTACTTAAACTAAAAAGTTTTTTCTCAGCAAGAGAAACAATAAAAGAGGTAAATAGAGAGCCTACATCCTGGGAACAAATCTTTACCCCCCACACCTCCGATAGAGCCCTAATATCCAGAATGTACAAAGAACTCAAAAAATTAAACAATAAGATAACAAATAACCCAATTAACAAATGGGCCAAGGACCTCAACAGACACTTCTCAGAGGAGGACATACAATCAATCAACAAGTTCATGAAAAAATGCTCACCATCTCTAGCAATCAGAGAAATGCAAATCAAAACCACCCTAAGATACCATCTCACTCCAGTAAGATTGGCAGCCATTATGAAGTCAAACAACAACAAGTGTTGGCGGGGATGTGGGGAAAAAGGTACACTTGTACACTGCTGGTGGGGCTGCAAAATGGTGAGGCCAATTTGGAAAGCAGTATGGAGATTCCTGGGAAAGCTGGGAATGGAACCACCATTTGACCCAGCTATTGCACTTCTCGGACTATTCCCTGAGGACCTTAAAAGAGCGCACTATAGGGATACGGCTGCATCAATGATTATAGCGGCACAATTCACAATAGCTAGACTGTGGAACCAACCTAGATGCCCTTCAATAGATGAATGGATAAAAAAAATGTGGCATCTATACACAATGGAATATTATGCAGCACTAAGAAATGACAAAATCATAGAATTTGCAGGGAAATGGATGGCATTAGAGCAGATTATGCTAAGTGAAGCTAGCCAAGCCCTAAAAAACAAATGCCAAATGTCTGCTTTGATATAAAGAGAACAACTAAGAACAGAACAGGAAGGAAGAGCATGTGGAAAAGACTACAGTAAACAAAGACGAATGGGGGGAGAGAAACGGAGAGAGAAGGGAAAGCATATGGAAATGGTAGGAGACCTTCAAGGATACATAAAATTATAAGAGGCTATGAGGGGCAAGGGGGAGGGAAAAAAAAGGAGAGAATTGAACAACAGCAGGGGAGATAGAGAGGGAAGATGGGAGGGGAGGGGAGGGGAGGGGGGATAGTAGGGGATAGGAAAGGTAGCAGAATACAACAGACACTAATATGGCATTATGTAAAAATGTGAATATGTAACAGATGTGATTCTGCAATCTATATTTGGGGTGAAAATGGGAGTTCAAAACACAATTTGAGTCTAATGTATGAAAGATGATATATCATGAGCTATGTAATGCTTTCAATAATCAATAAAAAATTAAAAAAAAATACTTAGAGGTAAATGAATAATGATATAACATCTCAAAATCTCTGGGACACTATGAAGGCGGGGCTAAGAAGAAAGTTCATTGCATTGAGCTCCTTCATTAAAGGGAGAAAAATTCAACAAATAAATAACCTAACATTACATCTCAAAGCCCTAGAAAAAGAAGAGCAAATCAACACCGAAAGCAGAAGAAGACAGGAAATAATTAAAACCAGAGCAGAAAACAATTAAATTGAAACAAAAGAAACAATCCCCAAAGAATCAACAAAACAGAAAGTTGGTCCTTTGAAAAAATAAATAAAATTGATAAACCTTAGCCAAGCTAATGAAGAGAAAGAGAAAAAACGCAAACTACTAACAATTCACGATGAAAAAGGAAATATTCTGCCAATAATCAGAAACTATTTTCAAAATTTATACTCGAATAAAATAGAAAATCTTGAAGACACCAACAAATTTCTTGAGACATATGACTACCCAAACTGAATTAGGAGGGCATAGAAAAAACTTAAACAGACCAATTTCAAGCAGTGAAATTGAAGGCACCAGCAAAAGCCTAACAAGAAAGAAAAGCCCAAGACCTGATGGATTCTCAGCCGGGTTCTACCAGACCTTGAAAGAAGAACTAGCACCAATCTCCTCAAGTAGTCCATGAAATAGAAAAGGAGGGAACCCTTCTAAACTCATTCCATGAGGCTTGTATCATCCTGATACCAAAACCAGACAAAGACATATCAACAAAAGAAAATTTCAGACCAATATCCCTGATGAACATAGAGGCAAAAATTCTTAATAAAATACTGGCAAGCCACATACAAAAACATATTAAAAAGATCGTGCACCATGATCAAGTGGGGTTCATCCCAGGGATGCAAGGTTGGTTCAATATACGGAAAATATAATTCACCACATCAACAAACTTAAGGACAAGAATCACATGATCATTCAATAGATGCAGAAAAAGCATTTGACAAAATACCTCCATGTACAAAACACTAGAAAAACTAGAGACGGTAGAAACATACCTCAACATTGTAAAAGCTATCTGTGCTAAACCCCAGGCCAACATCGTTCTAAATACAGAAAAATTGAAAGCATTCCCTCTAAAAACTGGAACAAGACTGGAATGTCCTCTTTCACCTCTTCTATTCAACAGAGTCCGAGAAACTCTGGGCAGAGCAATTACACAGATGAAAGAAATTAAATGGATACGAATAGAAAAAGAAGAACTCAACTATCCCTCTTTGCTGATGACAGGATTCTATATTTAGAAGACCAAAAAAAAAAAAAAAACTCCACGAGAAAACTTCTAGAACTGATAAATGAATTCCATAAAGTAGCAGGATATAAAATCAACACCCATAAATCAATTGCATTTCTATACATCAGTGATGAATCCACTGAAAGAGAAATTAGAAAAATTATCCCTTTCACAATAGCCTCAAAAAAAATAAAATATTTGGGAATCAATCTAACAAAAGAGGTGAAAGACCTCTACAATGAAAACTACAGAATTTTAAAGAAAGAAATTGAAGAACATTTAGAAGATGGAAAGATGTCCCATGTTCTTGGATAGGCAGAATTAATATTGTCAAAATGGCCTTACTACCCAAAGTGCTATACAGATTTAATGCAATATCTATTAAGGTTCTGAGGACGTTCTTCATAGAAATAGAAAAAGCAATCGTGAAATTCATTTGGTAAAAATAAGAATCCCAGAATAGCCAAAGCAATCCTCAGAGAGAAAAGTGAAGCAGGAGGCATCACAATACCAGACCTTAAATTATACTACAGAGCTATAGTTAAAAAAAACAAAAACAGAATGGCATTGGTATCAAACAGACATGAAGACCTGTGGTACAGAAGAGAAGACATTGAGACAACCCCTCATAAATACAGTTAACCTCATATTAGACAAATGTGTCATAAAAACATTGGAGAAAAGTTAGCCTCTTCAACAAACAGTGCTGAGAAAACTGGAAATCCATACGTAGTAGAATGAAACTAGACGCCTATCTCACCCTGCACAAAACTCAACTCAAATGCATCAAGGACCTAGGCATTACCAGCGACCCTGCATCTAATAGAAGAAAAAGTGAGCCTAAATCTTCATCATGTCCATTTAGGAAGCAAATTTTCTCAACAAGACTCCTAAAGCCCAAGAAGTAAAAGCAAGAATCAACAAATGGGATACTATCAAACTAAAAATCTTCTTCACAGCACAGGAAACAATCAAAAACACGAAGAGAGAGCCTCCAGAATGGGAGAAAATCTTTGCCACCTGCACTTCAGATCTGCAGGATATATAAAGAACTCAAAAAACTGAATACCAATAATAATAATAATAATAATAATAATAATAATAATAATAATAACCCAATCGATTAATGGGCAAAGGAACTGAACAGACACTTCGCAGAAGAAGAAATATGAATGGTCAACAAATATATGAAAAAAAATGTTCAACATCACTAGCAATTATAGAAATGCAAATTAAAACTACATTGAGATTTCATCTCACTCCAGGCAGAATGGTAATCCTCAAGAATACAAGCAACAATAAATGTCGGTGAGGATGTAAGGGGAAGGGGACACTCACACATTGCTGGTGGGACTGCAAATTGGTGCAACCACTAGGGAAAGCAGTATGGAGATTCCTCAGAAAACTTGGAATGGAACCACCATTTGACCCAGCTATCCCACTCACAGTATACACCCAAAGAACTTAAAATCAGCATACTCTATTGATGTGGCCACACTAATGTTTATAGCAGCTCAATGTACAATAGCTAAGCTATGAGACCAACCTAGGTGCCCTTCAAAAGATGAATGGATAGAGAAAGTGTGATACATATACACAATGGAATATTACCTGGCCATAAAGAAGAATTAAATTATGGTATTTGCCAGTAAATGGATGGAACTGGAAACTCTCACACTAAGTGAAATAAGCCAATCCAAAAAAAGCCAAATGTCCTCTCTGACACGCAGATACTGAGTCACAATAGGCAGAGGTGGGGGGAAGGAAGGAGAGGAGGTTCACTGGATTAGACAGGGGGTAGTGAGGGGAAAGAGAGTGGGGATGGGAATGGGAAAGACAGTGGAATGAATTGAACTTCACTTTCCTATGTTCATATATGAATACACAACCAGTGTGACTCCACGTCATGTGCAACCACAAAAATGGGAAGTTAAATTCAATGAATTATGATAAGTCAAATCCATTCTACTGGCATGTAGAACTAAGAAGAACAAATGAAAATTGAAAAAAAAAAAAGAAATTGACATTATATTAACTTTAATACACATGGATTTAGTTATTTTAAAATATGTACTAATTTTTTAGAAGAACTATCTTTAAGTCCAGTAGTATCATGAAAACAGTTTGTCAATCTACCAATACATATTTTTAAATTATTTTAGTTATCATCCCTCTTCTATCTCAAAAGTTTCTCTATTTAGACAAATAAAATAAATTAAATGATTATGCCATCCTTAACCCTTTCTTGTTCCAGAAGCTATTCAAGGCAATGTAAAAAAAAATCATACATATAAAAAATTATATCTATACCTATATAGATATATAGATATTTATGGAAGATTCTAGCTCTTAACCTCACTAAATCAAATTTTTGGAGCTCACACCCCATTTTGGAATTTGTCTTGCTTTTAGTTGAAGTGACCATTTTCAAACTAGAACAATTTTAGCTTTTGCTGCAAATACAGCCAGGATTACCAAACCATTTTTATTTCACTTCATATTTATTCTAATCCATCTAACTCCCCCTCACTCCTAAGAAGAAAATTAACACGTGTGGTTGGGAACATTGTCTCCAGGTCCTCGCAGGAGGCTATTTGTACACTGTTTTAATTCAACAATCAACCACTCCAACCATCAATCCCTCCCCAGCCTGTGTCATGGCAGGATGCTCAGCTATGACAGGTAGACAAGCTCACGACAAAGTCCTTTATCAATGATAAGGTGTGTTTGGGGGAAATCGCGTGGTTTTGTTGAGGAACAACTCCAATCTGTTCAAAGGCACCTTCAAGTCCAAGGGTGGGAAAGAGATCTCCACATCTCTGCTCTCCAGCATGAGCCTTGCTGGACGGGTGGTCAGGTCCCTGTTAGGAGGCGGTGACAGCGATGTGGGGGGTCAGTCCTAAGAGCCACAGATGCCGAGGGCAGGTCCTGGCGCAGAGCCTGGCTGTCCCCCTCCTGCTCAGCGTGAACAGGGGAGAATGAGCTGTGCTTCTTGCTTTTGGGGGTACGGAAAGCCTGCCAGGGGCGTTGGCCAGGGGTACGGGAACGTTCCCAAAGAGGGCCTGGTGCGTGGCAGGTCCTAGCCTCGGTTTCCCCAAAGGCTAACCCTGAGACAGGGCTCCAGCCCAGCTAGTTCCTGAGGTGACCCGAGGAAGCCCAGGGAGACCAGCTAGGGAGCAGCCAGTCCCTGGGGCCACTGGCCTCCTCCCAGGGGGGCCTCTCAGAGGCCAGGAGGATGGTGGGGCTGGAGTTACTCACCCCCCACTCCCCCCAGACCTGGGGCTGAGCAGAGGCCAGTTAGACTCCAGGACCAAAGAAGACCCCCGCCTCCCCGCACCCCACCCCACAGCCGGAAAGCACAGGTGTTGGCAATCAGAAGCTTTGGGGTCGACACCCCAGAACCCACCACAGGGCACTCCAGCGTGTGACAGCACCACAGTGTGTTGTCCTTCTTCTGGTGACAATGTTTTGTCATTTCCCTCCTCGCAGCCAAGCCCATTCTCAAACAAGTCCCCGGGGACATCATGTGTGCTGGGTTGCCTGGGGTCTGCACCTGGGGTTGGAACTGCCACGTGGTGGCCTGGGGGTGTCATCAACAGCACTGGAGGAGATGGCCCGTCCCATAGTCTCACATGCATGGTACAGGGAGAGGGGTGTGTGTGTGTGTGCATGTGCGTGTGCGTGTGCACTGCGTTCTGTGTTCACTGTGAAGACTTTTGTCCAGTGCAACTCTCCCCGCTCCCTGGAGAAGGTGCTTCTGACAGTTATTAAATTGAGCCTTTGGGGAGATGCTAGTGAAGATTTGAGCCACGGTTGGGCCCAAGTTTGAACAGTGACCTCCTGAGGAAAATAATATCATCTTCCCTCTGTGGACGCGAGCGAGAAAAAAGGGAAAGCACTGTCGGGTGGGGGGTGGGGGGGTCTCATGAACTCCAAAGAGGATCAATCAGCAGAGTGGAGGAAAGGACCCGGGGAGGGGGGAGGGGAGGAAACTCGGGTTGTGACACTGGCCTACATTGTGTGCAGAACCCAGCAGGCCCGTGAGGTCCACACCTGCCCCGTCAAGACTCGGCCTTAGCTGGCTCTCTGTTTACCTGGGAGCCAGGACCAGGTCAGATAGTCTAGTGATATGATTTCGAGTCGGGGCTTCAGGTCACATCTGGAGATGCCTGGAGACCGAGTCCCCCACACCTGGCGCATGAGTGACCGGCCGGGTCTCTGGGTCCTGCCCTCCTATCTAACCTGTGTTTTCCTCTTGGCCATTAGAGCTGCTGTTGCACACTACACAGCATCGACTTGGACTTTGGGGCGGGACAAGAAACATTCATTTCTCACCGTTCTGAGGCTGGAAGCCTGAGATGGGGGTGCAGCAGGGGCGGGTTCTGGTGAGGGCCCTCCTCTGGGTTTGCAGAAGGATGGCTTCTTGCTGGGTCCTCACATGGTGCAGAGAGACAGGGACAGAGAGCGTGAGCCCGGGTCTCTTCTCATAAGGGGTCCAAGGTCATGATCTAATAGCCTCTGAGAGTCCCCTCCTCCTAACACCATCACACTGTGGATCAGGGCATCCACGTATGCATGGGGCGGGGACACAAATGTGAGTCCATAGCAACCACTGACCATGGCTCTCCCCAGCCCCAGCCCCACGCATCCCCAGGCTAACCCACAGGAGTGACCCACAATAGCCTGGACTTTAACAGGGGTCCAGGAGACAGCATTTGCTACAAATAAACTGGCTTTTTGTTGCATCCATTAACCATACGACTCTTGGTCACATCTCACAGTGTCATTTTAGATGGCCCTGCCGCGGGCTGCCTAGGCAGACACGCACTAAATTCCCGGTTCCTTTTCTTACTGAGCCTCTTTAAATCCCTTTTCCCTGTGCCCCTTTCCCCAAGAGGCTATAACTTCAAAACTTTAACCAACAAATTTAAGTACAAACGATTATTTATCCTCTTTTTCTTTTCCAACTCAGATTAGAAAGTTTGCTTGAATCCGAAGAAAATTGCATTAAAAAATAGAACACACTTTAAAATGGGAGAAAGAGATCGAAAGATGGTATCCATAGCGTAATCCTGTTTTTGTAAAAATAACGCTCGTGTTTGCATAGGAATAAACATGGAAGGAAACATCTTAAGATGGGAGCAGGCTCTCTGTGGGAGGAATATAAATGTGGGCAACTTTCTCTGTGTGTCTTTTTGTTGAGTTTATTGTTTGATTATTTTCTGCTATTGACGTGGGTTGAGTGTGAACCAAGAGTTGTGGTTGGATGTGGCCCTCCTTGGACGTGGTCTGAGGTTCAGCCACCACCACACTGTATTTTCCAGGTCTTCTGGGTGGAAGGGATGTTACCCAGAAAGAACAAAAGCCACACAGAAGTAGCTATCATTAGCCAGGCACTGTGGCTCCGGAGGCTGAGGCAGGAGGATGGCGAGTTCAAAGCCAGCCTCAGCAAAAGCAGGTGCTAAGCAACTCAGTGAGGCCCTGACTCTAAATAAAATACAAAATAGGGCAGGGGATGGGGCTCAGTGGTCAAGTGCCCCTGAGTTCAATCCCTGGTACCAAAAAGGAAAAAAAAGTAGTTATAATTGACCTAAACTTGCTCTTCTACATGTTAAATTTTGCCCAAAATCAACAGTTTTTTTTAATACCACTTTCTATTCTGCTTTGTTTTAAAAAAGAATAATAATTTTTACTCCAAATGCCCCCTTTTCCCATGGCCAAGTGGAATGCATCTGAGCAAAAAACTATCAAAACGCACTCATTTTTATCACCCAAGAAACACCTCGGTCACAGCCGTGGTCATCTTATAAATTATAAATGCCATTTTTATTCCTCCTCTGTGGAAACATTTTTTATTGGTGTCCAAGAGTCACTGGAAAAAAAAATGACTTGGAATCTCTTTTAGTGGCAGACGGGGACAAAATGGAGCAGAGACTGGCCAGGCTGTCCGCTGGACCACCTCCCTTTAGGTGGCTCAGGCAGGTCACACTGGCCTCAGCCGAAATCCAGGCAGGGGACAGCCAGGGACCGTGTATCTCAGACAGGCAAGGCAGTGACCCCACCCAAGGGACCCCGCCCACTGTAGGTCAGCAAGATGTGGAGCGCAGGGCTCCCCTCTGCAGCCCTGTCCACGGGCCTCCGACTCTGACTGATCCCTGCATGCCCCCTGGGCACTAGGACTGCCCAGAAAGCCACCCCAGACCTTCAAGACCTGAGTCTGTCAAGTTCTTGTGCTCTCGCGGGCTGCGGGGCAGTAATTCAGACACAGATCCTCAGGGGCAGCTTGTTCCGGCTCCTCCACCACATCTGGGGTCTCAGCCAGAAAGCCTCAAAAAAACTCAACCACCAAGCAGTGGAAACCTCTAGAACTTTTCTGTCCAAATGCAGCAGCCTTTGGCCACATGTGGACCCTTGAGCACTCTAAATGTGACTAGTGCAACCAAGGAACTGAATTGTAAACTTTATTTATTTTCTATTAATTTAAATCGAGTGGCCACATGTGGCCATCAACTACCATGTGGATTGCATACGTCTGGAGTCAACTTCACGCCCGTGTGTCTGGCAGGTGGTTCTGGCTGCTGATTGGACCTCAGTGGGGCTGGTGGCTTCTGTTAGTCCGCCTTCCATCACTATGATGAAATAACTGAGACAGTCATCTTATAAGGAAGAAAGGTTCATTTCGGCTCTGGCTGACAATTTCTGAGGCTTTAGTACATGGTCACTTGGCCCTAACTTCCTCCCACGAGGCCCCACCTGCTAGGTTCCGCCCCACTCTCCATAGCACCACAGACTGGGGACCAAGCCTTCGACACATGCGTGGAGGAAGCATTTGCTGTCCAAACGGTAGCTCGGCCGGAGCACCTACCTTGACCTCTTCCTCGGGTCTTTATGGGCTGGGCTTCCTCACAAGATGGCTGCTGGGCCCCAAGAGTGAGCCTCCTCAGAGATCCAAGGGGAAGCTGTATCACCTTCTACCACCCAGGCCTTGAGGGTCACACAGGGCATTTAGGCCATAGTCACACGCTCACCCAGGGTCAAGGGGAGGGAACACAGATCCCATCACCTGATGGAGGACCCTCAATGTCATTTATAAGAAGAATGTTCTAGACGGGGGAGGTGATGCCAGAGCAAGAGGTGGTCACCATCAAAATCAGCTCTCTACGGCTGGGCAGTCAGCTCCCCCAGACTCGGCGGCTTAGCAGTGATTATTTATCTGGCCCACAGTATGCAGCACCACCAGGGCACCTCACCTGGGTCCTGCAGCGTCTTCTTTCAAGATGGTGCATCACCCACGCCATCAGCCCAAGTGACCCATGGCCCTCCCCACACCAGTCCTTGGACCCTTTATTCCAGAACCCAACGTGGTGCCTGCAACTGGGTAGAAGCTCCGTGGCTGAGCGAGACTCGCTGACCCATACACGTCACTTCTGTGCCATGAGAATCAGAGCGTGTCCCAGGGGCAGGAAGGACAGAGCAACGAGGCTGCCCCTGGCCCCTCACCAGCCTGTGTCCCCGTCCGAGCCTCTGCCCTGCCTGGCCTGCTCCAGGGGGCTCTCCAAGCACATCCCAGCTAGGAGCCAGGGGGCACCTTGTGGTTAAAGGTCCTTATCCTCAGACGACGTGGGACCGCATCTCAACTGACTGCTGTGTGTACATGGGAAATCGCAGATGCCATGTGATATATATGTGTGCACGCTGTATACATATAGGATATATTATATGCGTGCTACATGTTATGCAATATCAGTAATATGACCTATGTAATATGCAATTGTTGCAAGTAACATGTTAATTATAAATACAGACATGCATATATTGTCTATGCAAACTATTGTATTAATTGTTTTATGTAATATATCAATGGTGATATTATTTTAAGGTATTGACTCAAGCAGTTATTGGAAGCTAGGAGTCCCAAAACCTGCGGGACACAACTCAGGAGCTGATACCGAAGTTTAGAGTCTTTTTTTTTTTTTGGTACCAACGATTGAACCCAGGGGTGCTTAGCCACTGAGCCACCTCCCCAGCTCCCCCAACCCTTTTTATTTTTTTAAATTTTGAGACAGGGTCTTGCTAAGTTGCTGAGGCTGACCTCCAACTTGCAATCCTCCTGCCTCAGCCTCCCGAGTTGCTAGGATTACAGTTGTAGGCCACCACACCTGATTCCATCTAGGATCTTGAGGCAGAAACTTTTATTTGAGAAACCTCAGGAGCTTTTGTTTTGTTTTGTAAAAGTCTTAAGCTGGATAAAAAGCCAAGCTGAAGGGTCATCTCTGTCACTTAGTCCACTGATTGCAGATGTGGTACCTGGTACCTCTGCGGCACCCCTAGATTAGTTCTGAATTACATAACCGGGGACATTAGCACAGTTGAGTCAACTCATAAAACTAACCCAAGAAAATCCCGAGGACAGCACTGCCTGCAGTTGACTTTTCCCCCGACATGCTGACTTTAAAACCCATTCCAAAATATGCACAGCTGCATCGTGTACCCGTGAGAGTGGCCTATGCTCCAGGGATTAGGATGAAGACGTCTATAAGGCAGCCTTTATGCAGCAGGGTAAATAAATCAGCCAGTGATTAAGAACAACGAAGGAAATACTGTGCATAGTTTGTGGTTCTAAAAAGCAACATCTATCTATACATCAATATCTCACTTAAACAACCTTAATTTACTTCTGGAAATTCCTGCATTGAGTGAAAAGCTATTAAATGGGAGAAGAAAAAAAATGTTTCCATTATTTCACGGGAGAAATTGTGACACCATCCATCCCAACTTTAAGCTATCTAAACAATTGTCGCAAATCAAGCATAGATCAATTGAACAAGGAAAGCGAGGTTATAAAATAAGTAAATAAATACAGTTTGTCCATAAAGCATAATGTAATAAAGTTTTATTGTTCCCTTCTCTTTCTTTCCTCCTCCCTGAGCGTTGTTCAGGCATTTTTCAATGTTTTGGAGAGGGCTGGTTACACCAGGTGCACTTTAAAATAAAATCACCTTCAGGGCAAAATAAAGGCAAAACCCGAGAACTCTGCACAAGAGAAAAATGTGGAATCCACACACAACAGAGGGACCGAGGCTTGTGGAAGCTGCCACCTTCCATCATTCTTATGGGCAGATGCAGGAAAGGCAAAACTTAAACCCTTTGGTGTGCGATTAAACTTTATGGCATCAATAGTCTCCAACCCCAAACTGTGTCAAGTCAATTCTGTCCTTGCTCAAAACTGTAAAATATTGTTGCTTTTTATACCAGGGATTGAACCCGGGGGGGGGGGGGGGGGCTTAACCACGGAGTCACATCCCCAACCCTTTTTAATTTTTAGTTTGAGACAGGGTCTCACTGAGTTGCCTAGGGCCTTGCTAGGTTGTTGAGGCTGGCTTTGAACTTCCGATCCTCCTGCCTCAGCCTCCCTACCTCTTGGGATTACAGGCGTGCGCCCTTGTGCCCAGCAAAATATTCCTTCTTTATAGCATATTTTATTTAGTGTGCATTAGGTGAAGAAAAAAAAGTCATTTCAGAGACACATGCATGAAGTCATTGTTTAAAAAGTGCTATGACACTCTGGGAGACATTGTGGCCCAAAGTTATCGATGGATGCATCGTTATGTGGTGATACTGTGGTGAGCCGTCCCCTGCAAGGCTGTCCTGTGGGCCAGGAGCAAACACACCAACTTCTAAGGTGGATTGGTAAAGCCAGTTGCTTCCCCAGCAACTGGATGGTCATCCACAATGTTGTGCTGTACAGATGCGCTTCAGAGCAGACTGTTCCCTTCTGCATGGCATCCCAGCTTCCCTTCCAGCTAAACCTTGCCCACTTCCTGTCCAATGAATCATGAGAGGAATTCCCTAGGCAAGAAGTATATGGAAGAAAAAAGAGTCACTTCCTTCTCTTGAACACAGTTGGATGAACATATGATTTCTGGAGCTGTGGCAGCCATCTTGTGGCCATCAGGAAACTCAACTAAGAAAGTTTGAAGAAAGAAAGTACCTGTATCCATAATGAATTCATGATTTTACCGAAATAACCAATCCTGGAACAGTTTGCCAGTGGGCTTCTTCCCTGTAACTCTCGCATCCTGCTTTTCCTGCAGAATGAACACCCCCAGGGTTGAAGCCAAGGTCTCCCGCCATCTTGAACAGTAGCCCAAAAACTCCTGGGATGGTGGCTGCAGCAGACGCTGAGCGCCTGTGTGACTCAGCCCCTGGTGAGATGACTTCCTGGGCCCCCATTGTGCAAGCAGGGTGCCCCCAGGGTCTCTTCCCAAAGACATTTTGACTATGACACCCTTGAACCTGAGAGGCACGTGGCTTCACTAATTCCTGAGACGCCGCCCTCCACCTCTCTTCCCTGTTGTTTCTGGGTAGAACACTCCGCATCTCTTTTGTAATTATCTTTAATAACCACGGCTTCCATAGCCCCACTTTGAGTCACCATTTTCTGGTCAAACTGAAAGTTTTAAAAATCTCTCTGCTTTGTTTTCTGCGCCTGATTATCAAAGTACACTTGGCTAAAAGCTTCCAGAAATATTTATGCCACTTCCTGAATGCTGTGCTGCCTTAAAATCTCCTTCACCGGATTAACTAGACCATCGCATTTAAGTTCAGCCACAGAAGGGCTCAGGACATGGGCAAACTGTAGACAACTTCTTTGCCTGAACATAACTTTAATTCCCTCAGGTTCAATTTTCCGTAGAGCCCCCTCCTTGTCTGAAACCTCATGAGCCCTGCCTTTACTGTCCACAGTCCCAAGCATTCTGGTCTTTGAGCTGCCACCAGAATTTTCTATTAAGCTCCATTTACAACATGCTAAAGCTTTTCCAGCTTGCATCTCTCAACTTCTCAACATTTCTACCCCACCAACAACCAGCTCCAAAGGCTTCTGAACCACATGACCAGAATTAGTCACAGCAAAGCCTCCACCTCCTGGTACTAATTTCTGTTTCAATTGGCTTTGTGTTGCTATAACCAAAAGACCCAACAAGAACAATTTAAAAGAGGAAAAGTTTTATTTGGGCTCATGGTTTTTAGAGACTCCGTCCAGACATGGCTGACTCCATCACTCTGCACTTCATGTCTTGGCAACCAGGAAACAGAGAGAGCTTCTCTCACCAGGGACACAATATAGACCCCAAAGTCATGCTCCCTGCGATTCATCTCCTCCAGCCACAAGCTGAAAGCAACAGAAAGCAGAACAACAAGGGCTCACTTCCCGAGCAAGAGGACAGGTGGTATTTGTCATTAACTCAAAAGAATTTTCAAGGATCTAAGGGCTGGGGTTGTGGCTCAGCGGTAGAGTGCTCGCCTAGCAAGCGCGGGGCCCTGAGTTCAATCCTCAGCACCACATAAAAATAAATAAGCAAAAGGTATTGTGTCCAAGGATCTAAGACCAACTATTCTTCTACTCTTCCATCTTTAAAACGTGGGCTTTTGATCTCATGTTCATTGCCTCCCATTCACAAAGTGGCTGTTGTAGCTCCAGGTATCATGTTTTATTCTTCAAAAGTAGGAAGGTCCTTCCTGTCGTGATTCTCTCTTATTCTTATCAAAGAAGGAAAAATGTTTTGTGGAAGCCCCTCAAAAATATTCCCTTAAATCTCACTGGCAAGAACTGCAATATGTAGTGACCCACTATGACCAAAAAAAAAAAAAAAATTCAAAAATACTAAGAAAGTAACATCTGGTCATTTTTAGTTTTCTGATGAAGATGGAAAATAAAAGAGATGGGGAATGGGAAAATGGCTGTTGTCAGATGTCAGCTTCCCTTTGGGCCCTTGATTAGAGTGTTCCAGTGCTCTCGGCAGAGCAACACACCCAACCTGACCTGTCCCAGGCCAAGGGACCCCGAACAGAGAGCCGGACAGCATCATCCAGCGAGAGCACGGGCCAGCCGGCCTTCTGCAGGGATGGGGTGAAACCTCTGTGGTCTTACGCACCGCGATGGCCGAGGCCCTCGAATCTCTCCACGTCATTTCCCTGCTGGTCACTGGCCACACATGACCAATGGCTACAACCCAAGGCTCCAGACCCCAGCTGAGCAAGTGACTGTGTGGCCCTTCTATGTTTAGAATTGCTCAGCCCCACTCGCACGGTCCTGGAAAGATGCCCCCAAGGACAGGTGGGAGGCGGCTGGCGCTGGCCCTGTGCCCTGGCTGCTGACAGTGCTACTCCAGGGCTTGGAGGAGGTGAGCCCAGCAAGGGAGTTGGGTGGCAGAGTCGGGTGCTCTTCTCAGCAGCAGCCCAGGGCAGCTTGGGCCCCCTCCCCCGGGGGAGCCCATGCCCCTAGCAGGACTTCCTAAGGACTGGTGACGAGGTTTGGTTTTTCTCTCGGATTGGAAATCGGAGCCCATGTTGTGTCTGTTCCATTTGGGGTAGGAAAAGGAAGCCTGGTTTTTTCGGGTCTCCGTGAGTTGCTTAGGGCCTCACTGCTGAGGCTGGCTTTGAATTCATGATCCTCTTGCCTCAGCCTCCTGAGCCGCTGGAATCACAGTTGTGCACCACCAGGCCTGGCACGTGGAGCATTTTCATCCAAACTAGGAGCACATGGCCTAGACTCTGCGACCCTCCCGGGCTGCTCTCCTGTGCCCCTGTGCACCTCCAAGCCCTCATCTTCCTGCAGAACCGTCCAGGCCCTGGGGGTCTGTGTCAGATAGCAAGCGCAGCTTGATCCAGGAAGGCCCCTGGTCCTCCGGTTTCAGTGCCCCGGGAGGCTCTCTCCCACACAGACATCTTCCGGATGATTTTCTATCAGGTTTCTTATTGATCTAGTGAAGAATTCCGGGACTTCTGCAGGAAGCTGGTCTACGTCTGACATTTCAAGAAGAGGGGGGGGGGTAAAGACAATCATAAAAAGAAAAAGGAAAAGGATGTGCAACAGGAAGAGAGGTCTGCGGCAGGAGCATCTGTGGGCACATTCGCATTCATGCTCTTGCATCGGGAGACCCGGCTGGCGGAGGCTCATAAAACCCGTGGCAAAATGAATGATGGAATCTCAGAGCCTGGAATGACCTTATCAATCATCAGTCAACCCTCCACACACGGTGCACATCCTTACCGCACTGTGGCTAAGAAATGTGCATCTGGTTTCTGGAGGGCTGGGGGTTCCGCTGGGGCAGACCCACGGCCAGGACTCCATGGCCCAGCACTCCAGCTGCAGTGAGCTCCTCCTTACCGCCCACCCGTCACCCACTGACACTGATGTTGCCTCGGGTCCCCTCCTTCCAGGGCCTTGTCCTGGGGACTCCAATTCAGTTTGCAAAACCACTGTTCCAGCCAGGCTTGGCGGCTCAGTCTTTAATACCAGCAGCTTGGGAGGCTGAGGCAGGAGGATCACAAGTTCAAAGCCAGCCTCAGCAACTGAGTGAGGCCCTGAGCAACTCAGCGGAGACCCTGTGTCAAAAATAAAATATGTTTTAAAAGGGATGGGTGTGGCTCAGTGGTTAAGCGCCTGTTTTAGTCAGCTTTTTTTTGCTGCTGTGACTGAAGGACTCAACTGGAACAATGGTAGAGGGGGAAAAGTTTGTTTGGGGGCTCAGGGTTTCAGAGGTCTCAGTCCACAGACAGCAGGCTCCATTCTTCAGGGCTCAAGGTGAGGCAGGACACCACGGCAGAAGAGTGTGTTGGAAGCAAACAGCTCACATGGTGATCAGGAAGCAGAGAGAGGGGTCTCCACTTGCCGGATACAAATATATATACTCCTAAGCTACGCCCCCATGCCCACCCCCTCCAGCCACACCCCAACACTTCAGCTACCACCCAGTTGATCCCATCAGGGATTAAAGACTCTCACCACCCCATCATGTCCCCTCCGAACTGTCTTGCATTGTCTCACACGTGAGCTTCTGGGGGAACCTCACATCCAAACCATAACAAGAAAACAAGACCCCGTTCCATCTGGTTAAATCCAGCCTTGCTCTTTCTGGATCTGGTGGCCACTTGCTACAGTTACCCACTCCCTTCTCCTGAGAGGCTCTTCCTGGTCTTTCCAGACACCAAAGCTCTCCCTCCCTCCCACCTCCCCAGCTGCTGCTCCCCCTTCCCTTTGTGACTTCCTCTTCTCCACCACCCTGACCTCTGGGGCCTGCCACACTCCCTGGTGACATCATCCAGACCTGGGCCATAAGCCCCGCCTTCAGGCCCTGGCCCTGAAAGTGTGCCTCCAGCCAGCCTCAACCCCAGAACCCGCCTCCTCCTCCTCACTAAGTGTCTAAGGACTTTTTTATTTTAAAGCCTAAAATCGGGATCTTGCGCTTTCCACACCGCACCTTCTTGCTCTGCTCGGGTCTTGGTTAACTCTATGGCTCAGTCTAAAAACTAGAGAATCTTGGGTGAGTCCTGGGCCCGGCCTCCCAGGCATGGGCAAGAGGACACCCTCGTCATGCCCTCCCTGCTCCGAGCCCCCAGGACTTGTCTGCTCTGTGGGTCATGGGACCCTCCAGGCCAACCCCACCACAGGGCCTTTGCTCAGCTGAACCTCTGCACATATCCTCAGGACCCGGTCACCTCTCTCAAGCCTCTCCTAATGTCACACCATCAATACAGTCTCCCCGGAATCTTTCACTTAAAATCTCACCCCTGCCCCTCCCCAGCAGTCTCTCTGTTCTCTGTGAGGTCCTGGAACCAGCCCGGCCTACAGTAGGAACTTACCAGGTATTTGTCCTCTGCCCAATCATTTTTGAGACTGGGAAACAAATCTCCTGGTCCCTTTTCACCTTTCCCAGACACATACCTCAAGTTCCTCCATCTGTGTCCTACAGGACGTGGTTTCTGGCCCACCCCCAGGGCCTGCACACACTTGAGCTGAGTTTGCATTAGTTCTAGACGGGCCAGGGAGACGCTGAATCCAACACGCCAAGTCTACTCGGGAAAATGCACTGGATTCCCAAGACGGGAACCTGATTTTGCACCTATTTACAAGAACTCATATTGCTGTTCACGGAGTCCTGTTGGACTTTGGCTCCAATTAAGCCATCGTCAGCTGAGGCCCACAGATCTTTTTCACAAGACATATTGCCAGTGGGGTCTCTCCCTCCACACCAGGGGAGTTGACTCTTATAAATTCCTGAATGGGGGTAGGGGGTGACTCAAATTCAGACCTTCTAGAACTTACCAGAGCCTGCATTGCTCCCAGGTCAGCTGGAGGGTGCAAGGCTCCGGGTTCAGACCCCCAGACCTGCCATCTGTACTGTTAGCATAGCAAGAAATACCCAATCCACAGGAAAGGAAAGTGAGGGGGAAACTGGGTACTAGAAAAGACCTTGGACTATGACGTTCAAGGAGAGGCCAAATGACCCCCAAACAAGGGAATCATAGATTTATTTTTTAAATATATGCTTTACCTAAATTCTGATACAGTTCCACTTGCAACCAAGGATGGCCACGTCACATCATCTTATACAGCAATATGACTCAGTTCTGGTTCATGGAATATGGAAATCGAGTGTGGAAATATGTGCTAGGGATATTTAACTGCATGGCCACCTGTCAGTCTCCTGGCTGTGGGTACAGTTCTGTCTGGATGCAATGCCTGGAGCTATGGCACCAATCCTGTAAGTGTGAGTTCATAAGCCAACAAGGGAAAAAAATCAAAATGTTAAGACAGAGAACATGGTCTGGGTGCGGCAGGGTTGTGTGGCTAGCCTCACCCAAGCTGGATGCGAGACTCTTAGGAACATTCTAAAGGAGCCCTAGCCATTGTCCCAACACCCTCCTCTGAAAACCTGGATATCTGCCCATGTTCTAGTTCCACTCAAGTTTCTTAATTATGATGACCCAGGAAGAAGGATGACAGACAGAGGAAGGTATTTTGACCATTCTGAAATGAGAGTCATCTGAGCTCAGTCGAGCCTTCAAGTTTCAATAACTAGGTGTGCAATGGTTTTCATTCATGATCTCAAACTGAGATTCAGTTTGTTCTAAGTTTTCTTCTCCCAGATGGTGAATACCTCTGTTGCAGGACTCTGTGGGCCTGAGGAGCCGGCGTGCGGGCATGGCCCTGTCTCTGAGCAGCAGTTCCTCACACGAAAAGGGAGGTGAGGCGCCTTCTCCCTGGCCAGGGCCCCGCCACCACGCTGATTTCTTTCCATTTTCCCCCATTATCTTTTCCATTAGGCTCATTTATAATTGTGCGGTCAGAATTCATCACTCATAACTCCTTTCCCAGGGAGCCCACTCTTGCAGACTGTCACGAATCAGGGAGTCCTAACTATATTTCATCTCCAAGCTTTTGGGGGGGGGGGGTAAAACTTCTCAAAGTCTAGGACTTGTGAGGTTCTTGCTTTGGTCAGCTCCGAATCCCATAGATGCAGCCGAGCTCCACGGTGAGATGGGAGCACCCAGCCGGCCGGGTAGGATGGCCGAGAAACACGAGCCTCTGCTCCCACAGGTTTCCCTCCTCCGTCGGCTGGAAGAGCACCCTCTGCTCCCACAGGTTTCCCTCCTCCGTCGGCTGGAAGAGCACCCTCACCCTGTGCTGGTCTGGTTGTCAGATGGCTGGTTGGGTGGACAAGCTGTCCCTGCATGGGGACTGACACCACCTGATCAGCTGGGCCCAGATAGAACCAAATGGCTGAGATCTCGCAGTCTCTCCCAGAGCCGGGGCCTTCTGCTCCTGCCTTGGGGTAGAGGGGTCCCATGCTCCCCAACTTTGCACTCTGGTGCATCACCAGCGCCCCCCCCCCCCAGGCCTCCAGCGTAGGGCTGAGAGTTCTGCTGGTGTCCTCTCTGGTCCTGAGACCCTCTCGGACTTGGACAGAGCTTCTCTGGATCTCCAACTTGCAGCTGGCCTGTGGTGGGACTTCCAGCCAATGGACCGGATACATCCCTCTCCTATCTTTTTTGACATCTATCATCTCCTGTTGGTCCCATCCCTCTAGAGAACCCTAACACGGCCAACACTGATTTTTGCCCCCGATTTTAGACATCGCTGTTGGTCTTCTGTTTTTCGCTCAGCTGTCCAAGCCGGTTGGGTTCAGTGTCCATGGGCCGCATCCTCCCCACCCCAAGGTCACAGCCACGCCTGTATGAGATGCGCTTCCCACTTACCCACCACGCTTCCCTCTCCGTATCTCTTCCCCGGCCAAAACTCACAAGCATTCTCCCTCGCCAGGGCCCCACCACCACGCTGATTTCTCTCCATTTTCCCCCATTATCTTTTCCATTAGGCTCATTTATAATTGTGCGGTCAGAATTCATCATTCATAACTCCTTTCCCGGGGAGCCCACTCTCGCAGGCTGTCACGAATCAGGGAATCTTAACTATATTTCATCTCCAAGCTTTGGGGGGTAAAACTTCACAAAATCTCGGATCTGCGAGAGGGCTTCTCGCTTTGATCAGCTCCAAATCCCACAGATACATGCGGCTCTCTGTGCAAATTCACGGCATTGACTCAAAATGATCCAAGAGATCCTCCTCAAAGAAGAAAAAATTAATCCTGATATGATAATTCACGGGAAAATATTTCCAAACCTCCTAAGAACAGCTCCCCACCCAAGCCTGACCCTTTATTATGTATTTATTTATTTATTTATTTATTTTGGTACCAGGCATTCAACCCAGGGGTGCTTAACACTGAGCCATATCCCAGCCTTTTTTATTTTTTTAATTTTAAGACAGGGTCTTGTTAAGTTGCTTAGGACCCCACTAAATTGCTAAAGCTGGCTTTGAACTGGCGATCCTCCTGCCTCAGCCTCCTGAGCAGCTGCTGGGGTGACAGGTGTGGGCCACCTCACTGGGCCAAAAAGCCTGACATTTATGTGAACTATCAGGAAATCTGAAAAATATGTACCAGGGGCTCATGTTTAAGAAGCAGCGTTTTTCCATGTTTGATACGGGGTGCCTACCAGTGCTTTCCTAAGCTCTCTCGAGTTCTCCCTGTCTTTGATTCTCACAGATTGGTAGGAATCGGGCAGTTTTAAAATATCTTCTTACTTTGAAATCATGGCAGATTCACAGGATTCTGCAAAGAGCGTACAGAGTCATCTTGAGAAACCTGCACCGGATTTCACCAGCAGTGACATCTTCCTTAATCACAGTGTGAACTGAAGAGCAGGTGACACAGGGCAGTGGGTGCAGATCCATGTGACTCAGCTGCCCCTTCACGGCGGTCACAACGCCCTTTGCCCCCACCCCACCCTAGCAACCATCTGTCTGTTATTTAATTCTGTCCTTTTGAGAGTACTATATAAATGGGATCTTACGGCGTGTGACCTTTGGAGATTGACCTTTTGGCCTCACGTTGGGGCAGGTCCCCCCCCCCCCCACTCACCACACGTGGTTGGCGGTTGGGGCTGTTGCAAAGGGAGCTGCGAGGAACCTTTGTAGTAGGTTCTGAGTCGACTTCCGTTCACATATTTTCTGGGATCAATGCCCAGGAGTACAATGGCTGGACCATATGCTAAGTGTATGTTTAGTGTTTTTCATAGCAAATGCCAAACCACCATCCTGAGCCTCTGTGCCGCTTTGCAAGCACCTCCAGAGACGCTTGAGAGCCCCCTCCTGGGGTCCTTGCCCCCTCAGCGTGGTGTCCTGGGCTTTATCCCTGCCTCTCTGATGGGAGGGTAGCAACCTCATCAGGATGTAACTTGCATTTTCCTTTCTGTTAGTGATGTGGAGCATCTTTTTGCAATCTGTATAACCTTTGCTTGTTCTTATTAATATATTTTTTTTTTTGGTACCAGGGATTGGGATTGAACCCAGACGTGCATTATCACTGAGTCACATCCATTTTGAGACAGGGACTCACTAAGTTGCTTAGGGCCTCACCAAATGGACAAGGCTGGCTTTGAAATCGTGATTCTCCTACCTCAGCCTCCCTAACCTCTGGGATTACAGGCATGCACCACCACGCCTGGCTCTCTGGTCCATTTTTTTTCTTTTTTAATATTTTTTTTTTATTTAGGTAGAGGTGGACACATATCTTTTTTTATTTTATGTGGTGCTGAGGATCAAACCCAGTGCCTCACACATGCTAACGCTCTACCTCTGAGCCACAACCCCAGCCCCCTCTGGTCCATTTTCTAAGCGGATTGTTCAATTTCCTTTTTACGGCTGAGTTCGGAGGGTTCTTTAAATGTTTTCAGGTCTGAGGTTTTCCTGATACGTGGTTTGCTCCTGTTCCCCCCCCCCCGCCCCCCAGCCCGGCTCTTTCATCCTCTTCACAGATCTTTCACCGAACAAACATTTTTAACTTAAATGAAATCCAATGTATGATGTTACTCTTTATGGATCACACTTCTGCGGCCATGTCTAAAAGCTTCTGAGGATTTTCTCCTTTTTCTGAAAGTTTTGGGTGCTTACATTTATGTACATTTTTCCATTTGGGGTTAATTTTCTGTAGAGTCTAATGCTTAAGTCTCCATTCATTTTTTTCTTTTAAATCTTCCCTCCCTTCATTGAATGACTTTTGCACTAGTATAAAAAAAAAAAGCAAACATGTTTTCTTGTTTGTGATTGGAAATTCACTGCCATTCACATTGCTTCTCACCTGCACGCAAAGTATCGTTTCTGCTGGGTTTTTTTTTTTTTAAAGACTATCTTTTTAAAAATTTTCACAGCTTTAACTGTGGATGTCTTTGGATTTGTCCTGTGAGGGATCTGTAGGGTTTGGAGAGGAGGTGTCCACCAAAAAACACATGCGTGAGGCAAGGCAGAAGCGTTCAGAGGTGAAGTGGTTAGATTGTGAGAGTTGTAACCTAATCAGTGGATTAATCCACTTAATGGATTAATAAGTCAAATGGATGACCGATTGGTTACTGTAGGCAGGTAGGGTGTGGCTGGAGGAAGTAGGTCACTGAGGATGTGTCCTTGGGTACCTTATTGTGTCCCTGGCTCCGCAGTCTCTCACTGACTTCTTCTGATTGCCATGAGCTGAGCAGCTTCCCTCCACCACACCCCTCTGTCCTGCCTCATCTACAGCCCAGAGCAATGGAGTCTGCTGACCACAAACTGAAACTGAAACACTGAGCCCAAAATAAACTTTTCCTCCTCTAAGCCGTTCTCCTCAGGTGTTTTGGTCACGGCAATAAAAATCTGACTAATGCAAGATTTGTTCAGCTTCTTGAATCTGTAACTAAGTTCTCTTTTGCCAAATGGAGGGGATTCAGCCATTCTTCATTTGCCATCATAATACAACATAAGGATGCTTCTCTCAATGATGGACCACAGTGGACCCATGAGATTACAGCATCAGCACTGAACAATGTTCCCATGAGGAACAAATCTCCAAAGGCACGTTTCTCAGCATGCATCCCTATTGCTAGGTCACTTTGCTGGGTTCTCAGCTGCCCTGTCGCTTACCTCCTGGGACTCCAACAATGTGAACGCCAGACCTTCCTTTCTCTGCCCACAGGTCTCTGAGGCACTTCAGTCTGCTTTCTCTGGTTTTGGAGGAGGTCATTTCTGTTCTCTGTCTTCAAGTTTGCTGATTCTGCTGTGGAGCCCATCCATTGCATTTTCCATTTTGATTATTATATTTTCCTGAGACTCCATCTTTGGATCCAAGTGTGTCTGCAGCTTTTTGCTGGAGGAATTTGTGATGATGCTTGTCAATCATCATGAGATAATGCCATCAAGCCTTTTATCTTGGCCTTTGTGTCTGTTGGTTGTCTTTTCCTCATTCAAGTTGGGCCATCCCTAGATCTTGGTATGACTAGGATTTCTCTTGAAACTTGACCTTCTGAGTACTATGTCATGAGACTCCAGCTCTTCCTTGCATCTGAGGTTTCGCAGCCTGTCGGACACTGCCCTGGTGGATGAGGTTCAGTGCCCCACTCAGCCTGCATGGAAACCTGCAGGATGGTGCTTCCCATCACTTCCAGGGGAGGGGAGTCCAAGGTCCTGCTACTCCTCCACTGATACACTCCTAGCTGGATGGGGTAGGGGTACATCATTCCTGTTCCCTGTGTGGCCACCACTAGCAAGCAGAGGAGCCCTCATTACATTGGTGCACCTCTGGGCAGTGGTAAAAGCCCTTACCCTCCACTTGGCCCCCCAGTGAGGAGAAAGAAGAACCCTTTTCTTTCTTGTCTTGGTGCCGTTGGTTGGGGATGGAAATCTAAGTTCTCTGTGTGGATGGGAAAGAATGTCCAAGTTCCCTTCTAGGTCTTTCTGACTCTATCCAGTGAACAGGACCCTCCACTGCTGCCTCCCAGGACAGAAGTCCAGCTGGGGCTCAGCTGGACCTTTGCTGCAGGGGCGGAGGCAGGGGGCACTATTTTCTGTGGCATTTGGCTAGAGGAGAGTGATTCTCGTCTCAAAGGTAGAAACAGTGGTGCACACCTGTAATCCCAGCAACTCAGGAGGCTGAGGCAGGAGGATCACATGTCCAAGGTCAGCCTTGGCAACTTGGTGAGACCCTCAGCAACTTAGTGATCCCCTGTCTCAAAAAGAAAAATTTAAAAGGCACTGGGATGTAGCTCCGTGGTAAAGCACCCCTGGGTTCAAGCGCCAGTAAGTTATAAAAGTCTTGTGAGCCCCTCTTTTCCTTTCCCTTGGCAAGAGAGAGCAAGCTTTGTGGGGCTTGGCTCATTGGCACCTGCTGGCATTTCTTAAGGGCTGGCTTCCCCAGGACCCAGATGAAATATAAGAGGCAGGTGGTTCACTGCCACGTCATCCTTTGGGTCCAGGAGTCCCTGACCAGTTTGCCTTCTCTCCCCCTTTCAGTGTTTTCTCATGTTTGTTGTTCATTTATGATAAAATATACATAAGATGAAATTTACTGTTGCTCCCATTGTTGAGTGCACTATTTAGGAGCATTAGGTACATTCACATCAATGTCTAATGGCTGCTTTATATTCGACATCCTGGGGCTTTAGTTGTACTTAGGAAGATGAATAGGGCACAACATCTACTCCATCAAGCGGAAGTCAGAGGCATATTTTTAAAACCATAAGCCAGAAGTATACTTCACAGAGAGGCGTGAGGAGGCGAGAAAACTCCATCAGCTCCTCCTCCACGTCCATTGATCAAGATTCACTCATTCGGAGCTGGGGATGTGGCTCAATGGTACAGCGCTCGCCTGGCATGCGGGAGGCACTGGGTTCGATCCTCAGCACCACATAACAATAAAATAAAGATAATGTGTCCACCAAAGACTAAAAAATAAAAATTCAAAAAAAATTCACTCATTCCTTTCTGGTTTCAGGTGGAAACCAAGAGCTCTCTATCCGGCTAAATGAAGGACACGTGAAGTCCGCCATTCATTCAAAGTTGCCTTTCCTGGGTCTCCGTGATCATTACCACTGCAGTGTGTCCCACATCTCTTGGCTGTGGCTTCCAGATAGCCAGAGAAGTTATGCCCTCCAGGTATACCCACGGGCGCTGAATGGCTGCCCTAGGGGGTATAAACACCCCAGTCCCCACATCCCTTGTGTGGAATAACATGGCAGTGCATGCTCTCAATGGCAGAGCTCCCCCTTGGGAATGAACTCCAGTTACCCACATGGTAAGTGGCTTGACACTGTGCCACATGTTGTCTGTCTTCCCTTCTCTCTCTGAATACCTCCCAGATAAATTTGATTTTGAATGCATGCTTTTTGGTAGACCTGTAGGGGGAGCTTCACCAAAACATGTTTATTATGTTGGGTAAAAATCTGGAAGCATCGACTTAAGTTTTCAAATTAGCAAGGATTCCACATCACTCCCCTTGAAGAGATGCTGGACACCCCAAACTCACATCTCATTTACTATCTCTCTGATAGATGTCTCCACCACTCTTCTCTGTACCTATTCTTCAGGACATCCTGAAGACGTAACAAGACTCCTGCCATGCGGTTTGTGGGGACGTTAAGGTGAGGACCACAGGTGCAGATGGCTTTCTTCCTGTCTTCTCTGACATGCGGTGGGGTCAGGAGGCCCTGAGCTGGTTGTCCTGCATTTCTGCTTTGTCTCTTGGTCCCCTTATCTTTAAACCACAGATAGTGATAATGGTGGTCAAGTACAGTAATTCACGGAAGCTCTCGGCCATGTGACTAGTGGATCTATCAGTGTTAACCCCCTTCCTTTATCTGCAACAACAGGGTAATAATCTAGCCTCATTTCTAAGAACAAGTTTCTAAAAATGATAACTAATATGCAAAATAAATTGTTCCTGCATTACTCGGGTTGTGGAGGGAATCCATCTGACCCCTAATTGTGAACTGTTATATTATATACATTGTTATATAATATGAATATTTATATCTGTGCTGTGGGCACAGATTCTGGTAAGAGGGAAAAGCAAATCCCCAAAACTTGCTTCCTTTGGGGGCTCCAGACAGCTCCGTGTCTGGATCAGGCTGACAGTCTGATCTAAATTCAGGATCAAGGGGAAGACCGGGGAAAAGGCTTGAGATATTCAATGTGATACTTCAGATTAGATTTTCAAGTGGTGCATGGATACCCACTTACGCTGGTCTGGAAGTTCTCATTTCCATTCCAGTGACAGTTCAGTGAAATTTATGAACTTGGAACTTGTTTACTAGGAGAAATAAAAGCAGTTCCGTGTATCCTAAAAAGCGAGGCAAACTCTTGAAATGCCACGGATGACATGTGGTTCTCCCCAGGGTGCTGCCTGGCTGATCCTGAGCTTGCACACCACCACCCCCCTTCACTCTGCTCCACTTCCTACTGGGCATTTTTTTTCCACTGACTCCTGTACACAGTTCTTCACTATGCCGCATCTGGAAGCCCTTACTATCTTCAAGGCTATGAAAAAAAAGGTGATATTTTATAGGCATAACTGCTTCTTGACAAAAAAAAAAAAAAAAAGAAAGAAAATACTTGTTGTGTTCCAGTAGTTGAGTTCATCTCTCAGCAAGATTACAGTCAGACCGGAGGAGATGCCAAGGACGCCTGGAATACAGACAGGCTCTGCTCACAGGGCACTCTTATCATTTCCTTTTTTAAAACGGTTTTTATCGCCTTGGTTTTCCCACTAGTGGATGTTATGAGAACACAGAAACTCCTTTCAATGTTAATCCTCAGTGAGAGAAAGGAAGTCAACTCTCAGGGGACTAATGTTCTGGGAAGTAGAAGTAGGACTCTGTTCAAACTTTTCACTGGTTATGGGGTTTTGGGAAAGTGAGGGATGTTTAATGACCATGTAGGGATCAGAGATTCTTGTCACATACTAAGGGGTTACTGGGGAGAAAGGGTAAGCTGGAGGAAACATACAAATGCATCCACATTTCTATTTTCTAATTAGATAACTTCATATAGATAATGTGCCCCTCAGTGCAATTGCATAAGAATTGCTTCCATACACCTGCTGGGTATGTAGCTGGAAGACAGCTCTGCCTTTTTAAACTTAGCATCTGTCCTGTACCACCTAATATAATAATTGTTTGGGGACATGACTTCTCATCTGCACAAGCTATTCAACTCACAGACTATATGATCCCTAATCAGTTCTCAGCAGCATTTGCCAAATAAGTGACTGTGTCTTACCCAAACAGAATTCAGTCCTAGCCAAGAATATCTATCTTTTGACATTGGGCTTAAAGTCCTTGGCAGAGCAATTAGGCAAGAAAAAGAAATGAAAGACATCCAATTGGAAAGAAGTCAAATGACCTCTGTTTGCAGGTGACATGATTTTATATGTGGAAAACTAAAAATTACACAGGAAAAAAAAATCGGTTAACAGTAAAAAGAGAATTCAGTTCAGTTTGAGGGTACAATCAACATACCAAATCAAACGCAATCACTTGTGTTTGTATTTCTAAACACTGACAAGGACCACAAGGATGACAAGTCGTATTTACTATAGCACCAAAATATTTAAGAACAAACTTAATTGAGGAGACAAAAGATTTGTATATCAAAAACACTGATGAAAGAAATTAAAGCAGATATAAGCAAACAGAAAGATAGCCCATGTTCATGGACTGGAAAAATTAATATTGTTAAAATGCCCATACCCTATTTAAAAAACCTTCAGATTTAATGCAACCCTATCAAAATCTCAGTGGCCTATTATACTGAAATGAATTTAGCAATTCTAAATTTGATACGGAACCACAAAATACTCCAAATAGTGGTTTCTGAGCAAGAAGAAAAAAAACTAGAGGCATCACACTTCCTGATTTCAAAATATATTGCAAAGTTATAAAAACCCAAAACAGTATGGTACCAATGTAAAAGTAGACATACAGACTGGTGAAATGTAATTGAGAGCCAAGAAATAAGTCCCCACATATATGAGCAATTTATTTTTTATGATGGTGCCAAGGGTACCCAATAGAAGAATTTTGTTTTCTTTAATAAATGGTGTTGAGAAAACTAGATAGACACATCCATACAAAATTGGATTATCATAGCATACCATACTGAAAAAATTAACTCAAAATAAATTATAGTTAAAGGAAGATCTGAAATTATAGTTAAAGGAAGATCTAAGTCTTAGAAGAAAACATGGGGAAATCTTCTTGACATGATCTTAGCAATAATTTCTTGGATATGACAGAAAAAGCAAAAAAAATAGACAAGTGGGATTATATCAAATTAAAAAGCTTCTGCCCAGCAAAGGGGACTGATTTCCAAAGTAGATAAGGAATGTCTACAGCTCGATAACAAATAAATAACCAAATGCATGCACACATATGTGAGTGACTTAAGAGGGGGCAAAGGGCCTGGCATAGATGATTTTCCAAAGAAGACATACGCATGGCTAATGGGTGCACAAGAAATGCTTAACATCATAACCACCAGGTAAATGCGAATCAAAACTGCCCTTCAATATCATCCCACCTGCTAGGACGGCTGTCATCAAAAAGCAAAAAATGACAAGAGCTGGCAAGGTCGTGGAGAAACTAGAAGTTGGCCCAGACGTGCTTCACCTTACAACCAGGCTACAGCCCAATAAACTCATTGTTCATTGAAAATCTCATGTCCAAAAGGCACCTCATACACCTAACCTGCAGAACACCCTGGCTCAGCCACACAGGACACCCTGGAGTGACAGCTGTTTCCCTCGTGACCACATGGCTGAATGCCAGCTGCTGTTTGCTCCTGCAGCCCAGCCTTCTGAGAAAATATTATATGGCATAGCGCAAGTCCAGGAAAATGTCAGAATTTGAAGTATGGTTTCTATTGAATGCACATGGCTTTCACACCACTGTAAAGTGAAAACATTGTAAGTCAGGGACCATCTGTGTGCTGTTAGCGGGAACGTAGAGCTGCACAGCTGCTGGGGCAGATGATACAGAGGTCCCTCGAAAAATTAAAAACAGAACAGCCATATGATGCAGCCATCTCACGTCTGTGCATACATCCCAAAGAACTGAATCTGGACCTTGAAGAGATACCCACATGCCCATGCTCACTGCAGCACTGTTCCCAACAGCCCAGATGTGGAAATGACCCCAGGGCCCACAGCAGGGTAGAGAGGTTATAGTGTATACAGATATAGCAGAATATTATTCAGCATTAAAAAAAAAAACGAAGACTTGCCATTTGCAATAACGCAGATGAATCTGGAAGACATTATCGTAGGTGAATCAGGTCATTGACAGAAGAACAAACAGTGCATGATTCTTTTCTACGAAACATCTGAAATAGTCAAACATACAGTGATTGGGACAATAGAACAGGGGTGACCTGGAAGAGGGAGAGAAACAAGGTCAGGAGTTGTACATTGGATATTTGGCTACAGTTCCGGGGCTCTGCTACAAAGCACAAGGCTTATGGTGGACGCTAAGAAACTGTGCACTTAATTCCAGCCTATAATTCCAGCAGCTCCAGAGGCTGAGGCAGGAGGATCGTGAGTTCAAAGCCAGCCTCAGCAACAGCGAGGCCCTAAGCATCTCAGTGAGACTCTGTCTCTAATTAAAATATAAAATAGAGCTGGGGAGGTGGCTCAGTGGTTAAGTGCCCCTGAATTCAATCCCTGGTACCCCCAAAAAATATGGTAAGAGGGTAGGTCTCACATGAAGTGTTCTTTTGGATGTGATAGACCCATTTTTTACCTTGAAAGTTTATAGAAAAGAAATGAACTCCCTCTTAAATACAAATACGAGCGCCTTGGTAAGGAGATGTCAGTTCTTTCCTCTGCTCTGGTAGGAGGAAGGCTGATCTGGGATGATCACTGATAGAAGTGAAGTCCTTTTGAAGGGAGAGCGTGTGTCACCAAGGAGCCCCATGTTGGCTGGGAGGTCAGTTCTTGAGTTCACAAACCCATTTTCAAAATTGCTCTCAGTGGTCCAATCTCCTCCAAGACAGGGAGACATGTTTTAAAATTTAAAAGTCCATCTAAAGATGGACTTCTTGGATGAGTGTCCCATTGCTCAATTAAATGCTGGCAAAGGTAACTGAGAAGATTCCAGACCTCAGGGTTGCATTTTTTTTTTCCTTCTAAAATGAATCTACACTTGAGGATGAAGGATCGCATTAATTCCAATCTTTCCCTCTCAGTGGGTCCTTGGCCATTATAAGCTATTTGATTCATAAAGAATGTTTAGAAATGAATGTCATTATGTCACATATTCTTCATCTCAGCTGTTTTTTCCAGAGTTGTGTCAAAAGTCGAATTTCTACAATGAGGGATATTCTTTAACTTACAGGAAGACGCAGAGAGAATCAGCAGGCTTCCTCCAAAGGAGGAAACCAAGCGGGTTAAGACCTAGTTCTCAGGCAAACAGCCCAGAACACATTCTAATTGGGGAAGCAGCTGCGGGGGTCTGATGCGGCCAGCGCAGGGCCGGCCTGACCGCTGAACTGCGTTTCTCTTTCCCTGTTTCTGACACTTGTAAGGAATTAAACTGGAGCTGAGGGCAGCCACGTTGAAAAGGCAAAGGACTGGCGGGCTGGCGGCCTCATCCCGGGAAGGACTCTGGTTTGTCAGAGTGAAACTCCTAATTGGGGAAACCTGGGCAAAGCTGCTGGACCAGATGAAGCCCTGGATTCTAGAAGTTCTTCAGAGCAATAAAACAAGAAGCCCACCATGAAGCCCAGGGGGTTCCTCTTCTTGTCCGCCCCTGTGTTCTTTGTATTCTTCTGTTTTGTTTTGTCCGCTTTTCAGAAATTGTGATGAGAAAGTTCTAGGAAAAAAAAACAACAACCACCGTTTGTGATTGTAATGAGTTGGACTGGAGACCTGTTTTTCTGTTTTGTGCGGTGCTGAGGATGGAACCCCAGGGGGACTCCTGCACGGTGGGCCAGTGCTCTACCAACTCCTGGATGGTTTCTTTAAAGGGTAGAGAATCTTCTGACTTAGTGTGGGATGGCACGTTTGAGTTGAGCTGAACGGACACCTGAATATAACTTGCAAGTAGGAACCTCCGCTCTCTTTGTGGGGAGCCAGGCCCTGGATGCTATGGCCAAAGAAAGCCAATCCTAAGAGGGAAGCAAGCAGACTTTGAGGGCTTTGTTTTGGTGATTCTGGAAGTCAGAAGACAGCTGTGGTGGGCACGGAGCTGTTGGCAGAATCCCCTGCCAGCTAGCCTGGCCACCCGGCTGGAAAGGGTGTCCAGCGCATGCCAACAGTCACCCATTCCTGCAGGGTGGGCCTCAGCTGCAGAGCGCCCCACCCCGAGGTCACCCCTTCCTGGGTAGCCTGCATCTGGTGACTGCATAAGACTGGGGTATAAGGCTCCATCTCAGCCCAGGGAGGGGCGCTCTGATGGAAATACTCACGTTACAGCCCTCACCAGGGTGCATGGGCTCTGATGAGTCTGTGTGAAAATTCGATTTTTTTCCCTCTACCCAACCCTGATTCCTCCCCTTTTTCTTCTCAGGAGCTGATCTTTCAGGAGCATGTCACATGGCTTCAGCTCCACGTCTGCTGGTGAAGAGCCCAAGAGCTGCCCTGCACCTTGGGACAGGAGTTATCTCATCCCAAAAGGTCCATCAGAGCCCAGGTACCTAATTCATGGGTTCTAGACCACTCTTAGGTCACAAACTTTTGAGAAAACAAATAAAAGATGCTATCTCCCCCCTACCCCTCCCAAAAACATGCATAGCACCTACAATCTTTGATTGCCATTTTGCAGGTTCATGGAATCTGAAGAAATTCTGAAACCCTGAGGGTCATTGACCCAAGCTTAAAATCCACATGCTAACCAGGCACGGTGGCATGCATCTATAATCCCAGTGACTCCATAGGCTGAGGCAGGAGGATCACAGTTCCAAAGCCAGCCTCAGCAACGTCCTGAGACCTCAACAACTTAGCAAGACTCTGCCTCAAAACCAAAAAAAAAAAAAAAAAAAGTTGGGGGCGGGGGGGGGCGGTAACCTGGGGATGTAGCTCAGTAAAGCACCCCTGGGTAAAACCCCAGGACTAAAAAAAAAAAAGAATGAAAAGCCCACCCTAAGTCTTCCTTGAATAATGCTCCCATCAATTCCTTGGACTCTGTATATTAGACGTATTGATAAAATAGAATTTGCCTCTGTAGATAAATGAGAGGCTGAGCTAAGCCAGGCGTTCCCATCTGGGGCTTAGAAGAGATGAATCTGCAGTTAGGAAAATGAATTTTCAGTTTGGCTTTCCTGCCCACAGACAGCCCAGGTAAGGAATTACCACAGGAACTGGGCTCTGGGTAGCCAGTGGAGAGCATCATCGCTCTTAAAACCCATTTTCTTGACTAGTTTTCTTATCCCCTAAGGGAATTCCAAGTAGCCGGAACAGATTTTTGGATTCTTTCCAGAAGATATAAATGAATAGGATCTTTTATCAAGAATTTGAAACACTAATCTCCTTAAATGCAAAACTCTCCTCCAGCAGCCGGGGCTATTGAGAAGCCTCCGGCTCGAGGGACAGTGGAGCTGCTTGCTCATTCCTTGCTCAGCCTTCTTCCAGACTCAACCAGTTCCTCAGGGTCAGGCACTCTGGGAAGAGGAGGAGGAAGGTGTGCTGGGATTGGGGTGCCCTGCCCATGGCAGATGCTCTGAGGACTGTCTTTGAGTCTCCCCTACGTCTCCCCCTATTAGGATCCCCAACAGCATCTCCCTTTTCATAAGCAGTACTCCCTCCGTCCAGCTGCTTTCAACCACCCCAAGCTCCCCTGCCCGGGCATTATTATAGGTTGGGTTCATCTTCAAAATAGCTCACTGCCTCGGATCCACATCAGGTCACTCCCCACCCAGGACACATACTTAGTCCCCAGTTGCTCTGCATGGGAGTGCATGCAGGCTGCTCCCCAGGCGGCACCATGGTCCTCCCTGTCCCCAGGGGTTGCCCCACATGGCCTTTGACCTCGGCAGAGCTCTTGAGCAAGCTCTCCCTTTCCAACCCCCAGGCCCCAGGAGATAAATTTTGTAGCCGTCCTTTGGTGGACTGCAGATGAAGGATGCTAACACTGACAGGAAGGGCAATGAGCTTGCCTCCCCTCACAAAGGTCTGAGGCAGGAAAGCCACCATTTTGATGTCCTGTGACAACTCCACGATTCGTCTTTGGGATAAAGTATTTATTTTCCCTTGAACTATGAGTTGTTTGGGAATATGAACAATGATGCCTCCCTAGAGTATTTTAATCCTGGCACCTGGAACCGTGTGACTGTGTCTGTTAACTCTTTGGGGCTGATTAGGACCACATTGTAAAGCTAAAGGAATTTTCCTATCTGTATCAAGCTCAGAACAGGATTTAAGAAAACATCATGCATCCTTTGGATCTATCCCTAGGCTCCCTCTCCTATGCTCAGGGGGCCCGGTTTCTCCGCTGTGCAGGTGTGGGAAGATCCATGGGGAAAACACTGGGCCCCAAGAAAGCCAGGAAATGGGACTTTCAGCGTGACCTTGTGAAGAACTCCAATGGATCTACGCCCCAGCAAAACCGGTGAAAATTGCAAACAAAACCAAAACAACTACAACCAAAAGCTAAGTATTTGCAGTCACTGGTTCCAGGAGTATAGAGCAAGAAAACTCAGGGCGCTAGGAAAGATGATGGATTAGAGGAAGGGTGTACTTTCTGGCAGTTCCAAAGCTCAAGAATTAAACAGTGGGAAGACTGTTTCTCTGCGAGGAGGACTGGGAAGTGATTGTGTCACTCCAGGATCACAGAGTAGAGCTCCTGCTGCTGAGCTCATTCACAACTCAGTCAAGTAACAATGACCCGCACTCCCCAGACCAACGAGCCCCACGTGGCCTCAATAACACTTTAACATGGAGTAAGGGAGACCAAAACCCCAAACCAATGACCAAGTACCCAATAAGAACAACCACAGGGAGACCTCAGGTCCCACTCCTGGACATCTACTTACACAGCAAAAGCAGAGAATTCCCGAGAATAAAAAAGAATGACTATTCAACAAAAGACATGTGCATAAAAGAGGAAGAGGAATCCATCTCCACTGATGCACAAGTCCAAGGCATCTAACGACGTGAGGAAACGTGCCAACAAATCTCCCCACAAAATGCACAATCCCCCAACAAAGGAACACACAGATAATGAAAGTGGATGAAATTCCAGAGGAAGACTCTAAAGAAGTGATTATTAGTCAGGTGTGGTGGCTCACATGCCTGTAATCCCTGACGCTTGTTCAAAGCCAGCCTAGGCAATTTAGTGAGGCCCTAAGCAATTTAGCAAGACTATGTCTTTTTTTATTGGTTTTATTTTTTAAATGCATGACAGTGGAATGCATCACAATTCTTATTACACATGTAGAACAATTTTTCATACCTCTGTTTGTATATAAAGTATGTTCACACCAATTTGTCTTCATACATGTACTTTGGTTAATAATGTCCATCATATTCCACCTTCCTTGCTAACCCCCTGCCCCCTCCCTTCCCCTCCCACCCCTCTGCCCTATCTAGAGATAATGTATTCCTCCCATGCTCCCCCTCCCTATCCCACTATAAGTCATTCACCTTATATCAGAGAAAACATTTGGCTTTTGTTTTTTGGGATTGACTAACTTCACTTAGCATTATCTCCTCCAACTCCATCCATTTACCTGCAAATGCCATGATTTTATTCTCTTTTATTGATGAGTAATATTCCATTGTGTATAGATGCCACTTTTTTAATCCATTCATCTACTGAAGGGCATCTAGGTTGGCTCCACAGTTTAGCTATGGTGAATTGTGCTGCTATAAACATTGATGTGACTGTGTCCCTGTAGTATGCTGATTTTTAACTCCTTTGGGTATAGACCGAGAAAAGGGATAGATGGGTTCAAATGGTGATTCCATTCCAAGTTTTCCAAGGAATCTCCATACTGCTTTCCATATTGGCTGCACCAATTTGCAGTCCCACCAGCAATGTATGAGTGTACTGTTTTCCCCACATCCTCACCAACACTTATTGTTGTTTGTTCATAATAACTGCTATTCTGACTGGAGTGAGATGGTATCTTAGAGTAGTTTTGATTTGCATTTCTCTAATCACTAGAGATGATGAACATTTTTTTATATATTTGTTGCTTGATTGAATATCCTCTTCTGAGAAGTGTCTGTTCAGGTCCTTGGCCCAGGAGACTATGTCTTAAAATAAAAAATAAAAAGGGCGAGGATGTGTCTCAGTGGTTAAGTGCCATTGGGTTCAATCCCTGGTAGTAAAAAAAAAAAAAAAAAAAAAAAAAAAACTGATTATTAAAATGTTCAGTGAACTAAAAGAAGATCTACAGACAAATATAGGAGTCGAAAGAACATTTCATTAAGAAATAGAGATATTAAAAGGAAACCAGTCAGAACGTCTAGAAATGAAAGACGTAATGAATCAAATTAAAAAATTCACTTGAAAGGTTTCAATGACAGAACTTCAGGCCTTGAAGACAGGGTCTATGAACATGGATATTTGGTATGTAGTAAGGAAAAAAAATAAAATACCATGATCAGAATATACAAGAATTCTGGAACAAGATCAAGAGACCAAAGCTGAGTGTCATTGTGATAGAAGAGAACGTGGAGATAAAGGATAAAGGAATTAGGAACCTCTTCAGTAAGATAATAGCAGAAAATTTTCCTCACCTTAGAAATGAGATAGACATTCACATACAGGATGCGTATAGAACCCCAAATAAACAATATCAAAAAAGAACTTGTCCAAGTCACATCATAATCAAAATGCCCAACATAGAAAATGAAGAAAGAACATGAAAAGGTACAAGAGAAAAAAATCAGGGCACATTTAGGGACAGAACAATAAGACTCATTTCTGACTTCTCAAATCAGACCCTAAAATCAAGAGGAGCTTGGAATGAGATATTCAAAGCTCTAGATGAAAACAATTGCTGACAAAGATGGATATATTCAGCAAAGTTATCTTTCAGAATTGATAGAGACAGCTGGGCATAGTGGCACATGCCTGTGATCCCAGCGACTCAGGAGGCTGAGGCAGGAGGATCACAAGTTCAAAGCCAGCCTGGCAAATTAGCAAGGCCCTAAACAACTGAGTGAGACCCTGTCTTTAAATAAAATATTTTAAAAGGAGCTGGGAATGTGCTTAGTGGTTAACTGCCCCTGGGTTCAATCCCAGTACCAAAAAAAGAATAATAATAAAATAAAAAAGAATTGATAGAGAAATAAAACTTTCCATGATAAGGATAAATTAAAATAATTCATGGCCACTAAGCCAGCACTACAAAAATACTTAAAGATATACTGCACAGAGAAAAAACTCCAAAAAAAACCTCCCAAAGCTTCAAAATAGATGAAACTCACTAGAAGAGCAACTAACTAAATGAAAATCAAAAGTGAATTAAATGTAGCAAACAAACTAAAACATCTGTCTCTAATAACACTAAATGTAAATACTCTCAACTCCCCAATTAAAAGACACAGTTTGGCAGAATGGTTAAAAAACCAACATACAGTTAGGCAGGGTGGTGCACGCCTGTAATCCCAGTGACTCCAAATGCTGAGGCAGGAGGATGGCAAGTTCAAGGCCAGCCTCAGCAATTTAGTGAGGCCCTCAGCAACTTAACAAGACCCTGTCTCAAAATAAAAAATAAAAGAAAGCCTGGAGGTGTCTCTCAGTGGTTAAGCACTTCTAGGTTCCATCCCCAAACAGACAAAACAAAAACAAGATCCAACTATGTGCTGTTGGAAAGAGACTCGTTCCATAGACAAAGATAAGCCTAGGCTGAAAGTAAAAGGATTTGGGGGGCGGGGGTAGGGGGAGAGTCCATGCAAATAGAGTAAAAAAAAATAAGTAGGAGTAGCTACTCTCATAACTGACAAAGCAGATTTCAAGCAAAAATAGTAAATATTTATGCCTCATTTTTCAGTGCACCTAATTACATTAAAATACTTCTTTAATTCAACATAGTCCCAAATATAATAATACTGGGTTTTTTCAACACACCCCTATTATCAACAGGCAGGTCGTTCAAACAAAATCAATAAAGATATTTCCAACCTAAAAATACTATAAATCAAATGGCTTAACACATCTACAGAATATTTCACCCCCAAGTAGCTGAATTCACTTTCTTCTCAGCAGTTAATGACACCTTATCCAAAATAGACTATAGTCTAGGTCACAATGTAAGTCTTAGCAAATACAAAAAAAATATATTGACATAATCCCATGAATCCTACAGATCATAATGGAATGAAACCAGAAATCAACAGCAAGAAAAATTCTAGAAACCACATAAATACCTGAAGATTGAACAATACTCTTTTAAATGAGGAATGAATCACAGAAGAAATTCAGAAACTCTTTTTTAAAATACTTATTTTTTAGTTATAGATGGACACAATATCTTTACTTTATTTTTATGTGGTGCTGAGGATCAAGCCCAGTACCTCATGCATGTCAGGCATGAGGTACTGGGCTCCACCTCTGAGCCACAATCCCATCCCCCAAATTAAGAAATTCTTAATTTAAACTTTTAAATTATTAAAAACAAATGAGAACAGAAAAACAACACATCAAAATCTCTGGGACCATATGAAGTCAGTGCTAAGAGGAAAATTTATAGCATTGAGTACCTACCTTTAAAAATAGAAAAACAGAAAGACCCCTAAATAAATAATCTAATTCTCAAGATCTTAGACAAGAAAGAGTAAATTAAGGCCAAAATCAGTAGAAGACATTAAATAATTAAAAACAGGGTTGAAATTAATGAAATTGAGAATTTTTTAAAAGAATTACAAAGGATCAATGCAACAACAATTTGGTTCCTCAAAAAGATAAATAAGATTGATTAAACCCTTAGCCAAACTAATCAAAAGAAAGAGAGAAGACCAAAATAAAATTAGAGATGACAAAGGAGATATCACCCTTGATGCTTCTGAAATCCAGAGGATCATTAGAAACTATTTTGAAAATTTATGCTCCAATAAAATATAAACTCCAGTGGAATTTTTAGAAGACATTGACAAATTTCTAGACACACATGACCTGCCCAAATTGGATCAGGAAGGTATTTAAAAAAAAAAAAAAAACTAACCAGACCAAGCAATAAAATTGAAACAGCAGTTAAACGCCTTCTGTGTTAGATTTCTCACTGCTGTGACTAAAAGACCGGACAAGAACAATTAGAGGAAGAAAATTTTATTTGAGGGCTTATAGTTTCAGAGGTCTCAGTCCATACAAAGCCAAATCCATTCCTTAGTGCTTGAGTTGAGGCAGAATATCATGGAGGAAGAGTATGGTGGAGGAAAGTGGCTCAGCACATTGCACTAGGAAGCAAAGAGAGACTCCCCTGACCATGGAGAAAATATACACCCAAAGACACACCCCCAATGACCCATTTCCCTCAGTCTCATCCTATCTGCCTATAGTCACCACCCAGTTAATTCCTATCAGGGGATTAATGCACTGAGGTTAATTTTTTAATAACCCAATCATTTCTCACATTGTCTTACACATGAGCTTTTGGGGGACGCCTCACATCTAAACCATTTTCCAACAAAGGAAAATCCAGGATCAGATGAATTCTCAACTGAGTTCTACCAGACCTTTAAAGAAGAACTAACACCAGTCTTCCTCAAATTATTCTATGAAGTTGAAAGGGAGAGAACACTTCCAAATTCACTCTATGGAACCAGTATCATCCTGAGACTAAAACCAGAAAAAGACACAGCAAGGAAAGAAAACTACAGACCCATATCCCTGATGAACACAGATGGAAAAATCCTGCATAAAATATTGCCAACTACATTCAAAAACACATTGAAAAGATAGTACACACGATCAAGTCGGTTTCATCCCAGGAATGCAAGATTGGTTTGACATATGCAAATCAATAAATGTAATTCACCACATAAATAGAATTAAGGATAAGAATCCTGTGATTATCTCAGTAGATGCAGAAAAGGTCTTTGATAAAAATTCAACACTTATTCAGGAAATTATAAAATTCAGCATCTATTCAGCACCTATTTTAAAAAAAACTGAAAAAACTAGGAATAGAAGAAACTTACCTCAACATTATAAAGACTGTCTATAACAAAACCAAAGCCAACATTATACAGGAGAAAAACCAAAAGCGTTTCCTCTAAAATCAGGAACAAGACAAGGATGTTCACTCTCACCACTCCTATTCAATATGGTTCTTGAAACTCTAGCCAGAAAACTCAGGTCAGGGAAGGAAATTTAAAGGATACAAATAGGAAAAAGAAAAAGCCAAATTATCTCTGTTTGCTGATGACATGATCTTATATCTAGAAGACTCAAAAACTTCACTAGAAGACTTCTAGAGCTGATAAACAAATTCAGGAAAGTAGCAGGATACAAGATCAACATTCATAAGTAAATAGCTTTCCTATACTCCAAGAGTGATTATGCCAAGAAAGAAATCAGAAAAACTATCCCATTCACAATAACCTCAGAACAAAAATAAAATACTTGGGAATTAATCTAACAAGGAGATGTAAGACCTCCACAGTAAAAATCATAGAACACCAAAGAAAGACATTGAAGAAGACACAAAGATGGAAAGACCTCTATGTTATTGGATAGGCAGAATTAATATTGTCAAAATGACCATGTTACCAAAAGCAATATACAGAGTCAATGCCATCCCCATCAAAACACCAAGGACATTCTTCAAATAACTAGGAAAAAAAGGACCTAGAATAGCCAAAGCAATCCTGAGCTTATTGCTCAGTGATATTGGAGACATCATGGTACCAGACCTCAAAATATACTACAGAGCTATAATAATAAAACAGCATGATATTTGTGTCAAAGAGACATGAAGACCAATGGAATCAAATAGAAGACACAGAGACAAATCCATACTCTTATAGCTATTCAAGAATTGACAAAGGAGCCAAAAATATATTTTGGAGGGGCTGGGGTTGTGGCTCAGTGGTAGAGCAGCATGCTTGAGGCACTGGGTTAGATCCTCAGCATCACATAAAAATAAAAGATATAGTGTTCACCTAAAACTTATATATATATATGTATGTGTGTGTATGTATATGTATATATGTATGTGTGTGTATGTATATGTATATATATATATATATATATATATATATATATATATATATATATATATTTTTTTTATTTTTTTTTTTTAGAAAAGAAAACCTTTTTAACAAATGTTGCTGGGAAAAGTGGAAAGCCATACATAGAAGAATGAAACTAGACCCCTGTCTCTCACCCTGTACAAAGTCAACTCAAAGTAGATCAAAGACTTAGTAATTAGACCAGAAACTTAGCAGCTGCTAGAAGAAAACACAGGGTCAACACTCCAACACAACTGCAGGTACCTACTTCCTTAGCAAGACCCCTAAAGCTCAAGATATAAAATCAAGAATCCATAAATGAGACAGCATCAAATTTCAAAAGCTTCTGCACAGCAAAGAAAATGATTAAGAACTTGAAGAAAGAGGCTACTGTTGGGAGAAGAGCTGGCCCGCTGCTCCTCTGACTGGTAATTAATATGCAAAATATATAAACAACTCAAAAATCTTAACACCCAAAAAAAAAAACCCCAATCAATATATGGGCAAAAGAACTAAACAGACATTTGTTCAAAGAAGAAATATGAATGGCCAACAAATATGTGGAAAAGAGTTCAGCATCCCCAGAAGTCAGAGAAATGCAAATCAAAATTACACTGAAATTTCATTTCATTCCAGTCAGAAAGGCAAATATCAAGAACACAAATAATAATAAATTCTGGCAAGGATGTGGGGGTAAAGGTACCCTCATACATCGTTGGTAGAACTAAAAATTAGTACAGCCACTCTGGAAAATAGTATGGAGATTCCTCAAAAACCCAGGAATGGAACCACCATACTATCCAACTATCCATTCCTCGGTATTTATTCAGAACTAAATTCAGCATACTATAGCGATACAGCCACATCACTGTTTATAGCAGCACACCTCACAATAGCCAAGTGCCCATCAAGAGATGAATGGAAACTATACCACAGAGCAGTAGTAACAAAAACAGCATGGTATTGGCACCAAAATGGACTGGTAGACCAATGGTACACAAGAGAGGACACAGAGACTAACCCACATAATTATATTAGACAAAGGCACCAAAAACATACATTGGAGAAAAGATAGACTCTTTAACAAATGGTGCTGGGAAAACTGAAATCCATATGTAACAAAATGAAATTAAACTATCTCTCACCATGCACAAAACTCAAAGTGGATCAAGGACCTAGATATTAAACCAGAGACACTGCATCTAATAGAAGAAAAAGTAGGCCCAAATCTCCATCATGTCAGATTAGGCCCCAACTTCCTTAATAAGACTCCTATAGCACAAGAATTAAAATCAAGAATCAATAAATGGGATGGATTCAAACAAAAAAGCATCTTCTTAGCAAAAGAAACTGTTGAGAGCCATGGCTGGTCAGAATGACGCCTGGCATTTGCCAGAGGGAATGTTTGAAAGGTGACCAGCGAACCATTGAGATGATGATTTGAGTTAAGCTATATATAATTGCTGTGATGCTGGATTGATTGTATTGTATTTTTGACCTTTACTGTCGGGCAATGGGGTGGCTCTTGCTGCCTGGGCTACGCTACTTTGGAGTTCTCGCGGGGATTCCCAGAGAGTTCGCATTGGTTGGGGGATTTCCGGAGGAGGGATTTCCGGTTGGTGTGTGGTGTGTCCTGGGAGAAGGCTGTGTGGGTGGCATTGGTGGAAAAGCGCGTGTGCAGTGCCGGTAAGAGTTGAAATAAAGTAGTTGCTGTTTGAACCTACAAGGCTTTGTGGTGGCTCGGTTATTCGTGCCAAGCCAGACTACGGCAAGAAACAATCTGTGAGGTGAACAGGGAGCCTACATCTTGGGAGCAAATATTTACCCTTCACATATCAGATAAAGCACTAATCTCTAGGGTATATAAAGAACTCAAAAAACTAAGCACCAAAAAAAAAAAAAAAAACAACCAAATAACCCAATCAATAAATGGACCAAAGACCTGAACAGACAACTCTCAGAAGAGGATATACAATCAGTCAACAAATATATGAAAAAATGCTCATCATCTCTAGCAATTACAGAAATGCAAATCAAAACTACTCTTTGTATACTTTCTATACAACTAGAGATATGAAAAACTGTGCTCTATGTGTGTAATATGAATTGTAATGCATTCTGCTGTCATATATAAGAAATTAGAACTTTAAAAAACTATCAACCTGGAGGAAAAAAAGAGAGAAAAATGAATAAAGGCAATGTGATCTATATACACAATGGAGTTTTACTCAACCATAAAGAAGAACAAAATTACCATTTGACCCAGCTATCCCTCTCCTCGGTCTATACCCAAAGGACTTAAAAACAGCATACTACAGGGACACAGCCACATCAATGTCTATAGCAGCACAATTCACAATAGCTAAACTGTGGAACCAACCTAGATGCCTTTCAGTAGATGAATGGATTTAAAAAAATATGGCATATCTACACAATGGAATATTACTCAGCAATAAAAGAGAATAAAACCATGGCATTTGCAGGTAAACGGATGGCATTGGAGAAGATAATGCTAAGTGAAGTTAGCCAATACCAAAAAGACAAATGCCTAATGTTTTCTCTGATATAAAAAGGCTGACTCATAGTGGGGTAGGGAGGGGGAGCATGGGAGGAATAGAGGAACTCTAGATAGGACAGAGTGGTGGGAGGGGAAGAGAGGTGGGCAGGAGATTAGCAATGATGGTGGAAGGTGATGGACATCATTATCCAAAGTACATGTATGAAGACACAAATTGGTGTCAACATACTTTATATACAACCAGAGATATGAAAAATGTGCTGTATATGTGTAATAAGAATTGTAATGTATTCTGCTGTCATGTATTTTAAAAATAAAATCAATTTTTTTAAAAAAAGAAGAACAGAATATGGTATTTGCCAGTAACTAGATGAAACTAGAGGACCTCACACTATGTGAAATAAGCCAGGCTCAGAAAAACAATATTGAATGTTTTCTCTCATAAAAATCAGGGAAGGTCATATAAAGATAGAGGGAAGGTCAGTGGAGTAGGAGATTGTGGGGGAGATGGGAAAGGGGAGAAAATGCAGAACAAATTTGACAAAATTATGGTATAGCCATGAAAGAATATACCACAGTGATTTCCACCTTTATGTATATCTACCAAGCATCCATTAAAAATAAATAAAGACCTGTGAAACAGAGGAAAAGGAATTCTATGCAGGTGTGATTATGTCCAAACAAACCCAACTGTTATATCTAACTGAAATGCACTATCAGTGATGCACTTTTATTAAAAGCATTAAAAATTTATTTAAAGGGTAGAAATTTCCAGAACAGCATAATTAGGACTTCTTTGGAAGAAGCCCACCTCTTGATGATGGTGACCTCTGGTTCTGAGAAGCAGCAGCAGTAGTAGTTCATCTTTGGAAAGTCAAAAATCATAGGATTTCTGGCTTCCATAGGAAGCCTGAGTTATCTAAGACAGACATTTTAGGAACAGGAGTAGAAACTTCCAAACCCTAACTTTGTGATAAGACAGGACAGTTCAAAGAGTGCACTGGAATGCACCCAGGTACTGGCATTTGAAGGCCCGACCTGGCTAGATATCATTCCTACAAATAAAGGAAGAGCAAAATGTCTCTACCTCACCACCTGAAGCCTCACAGAGCTGGAAGGTAGTTTGAAGATAACATTCCCGATTCCACAGAACGTGCATCCGCTACATAATGCAGCAGAAACTCATTTTGGACTGTTTGGAAAGAAGGTTAGGTCCTAAATCAATGACACGTGTCATTTTGAGATATTTAGGAAGGAATGTCGTTTTATTCATCTGATCTACATTTATAAATCAACCATTGACAAGAGACCTCACTAAACTCTATGACAAAATATAAAAAGCATTTGAAATTCATTTTTCTACTTAAATTTATATTTGCAAGAATCAAATGTTTTTTTTTTTTTTCCTTCAATTTCACCACTCCTTTTCCAGTGTGATTCTCGCCCAATATTTGGTTATTGGTAATTGTTTGCAGTACGATTTGTACATGAACATTTGTTATCGCTCTGCGAGGCATGGATAGGGTTTTTGTTGACGGAAATCCAGCTTGTGTTTTAGACAACAAGACGCTGGTTAGGACCTGATGAGGCAGCTGGTCCCAGTTTGAGCAGCTGAGAGGAGTTCATTTGTGCCAAGAATTAGAAGCTATAGGACACCCCGGCTCAGTGGTTTTCCCTGTCGGGACGGAGAAAGTTCTTATCCCAGGAGTCATCTTGAAAACTGGTGGGGCTGCTTTCTTGTCACAATAATTGGGGCCACTTAGGAGGGCTCAGAGACGTCAGACACGCTGTAATGGACACACCCTCCGCAAATGTCCCACGGCCCTGTAATGTCTTCACTGACTTTGACAGGATAAGATGAAAACCCTGCTCATAATTATCTGAGCTTAGACCAAATTCAGATTTATGTATAAACACATGCCCTGTTTTACATAGTTTTAGTACACATTGAATTCCTAGGGATGCAAATTCAGTGCGAAGATCACATTATTATTTTTTAGAAATTTTTCCAGGAGAGTGGTTGCTTAACCATTTCAGAAAACCAGTGAGACAATGCCAATTGCAATCATTTGAGATGCCAATAACCCTCTCTATTAGTTTGCATCTGTACCTATCACACTGCAGTGATTCTACATGCAAGTACAAGCGTCTGGCTCCTTCTTTTATCTTCTAGAATGGGCCCCCCTGAACATTCAAATATACTTATGACATTCAAATATGCTGGACATGTTTATACATTCAAATATGTACTATTTTATCTTAATTTCTTTTTGCTTCTGTTGTACTATGGCAGGGCTTTGAATTGCTTTTTTTTTTGATTGATATAATTGAAAGAAATAAGGTAAAAGCTAGATTCAAATATTTATAAAAATTCATCTTAAGAAAATTAAACAGAGCTGGGTGCAGTGTTGCATACCTGTGATTCCAGTGGCTCAGAAGGCCGAGGCAGGAGGATCATGAGTTCAAAGCCAGCCTCAGCAACTTAGCAAGGCTCTTAGGAACTCAGTGAGACCCTGTCTTTAAATAAAATATTAAAAAGGGCTGGGGATGTGACTTAGTGGCTAAGTGCCCCTGGGTTCAATCCCCAGTACCCTCTAAAAATGAAAATTAATGAGATATTACAAAATATTTGTCTTAAAAAGGGTCCAATAGCATAGCACCCACTATCCTAATTGAAACATTGTGATACATGCTGGGGAAAAAAAGTCCAGATTTATGCAAAGCTTTCTGTATATATGTTTTATATATGATTATTATAAAAAGATTGTTAGTTGCGTTTTTGAAATATTTTTGTTTTTCCACTGATTTTTTGTCTGCTTGAGAGGCTGAATTGAAGATTCCTATTATTATTATAAATTTGCCCATTATTAGTTGCAGGTTGATTAATTTTTGCTTCATAGGTTTTGAAGATGTATTATTAGTAGTGCATACAAATTTATAGTTGACACCATGATTTCATGAAAAAAATATATTTTATAATTATAAAGTGACTCAGTTTTGCTTTCTGTCTTAAAGCCTTTATACCAAGATTCACCCATTAGTCCCAGCTTGTTATAATTTTTTATCCTTTTACTCTCAAACCTTAGCAATTGAATTTCTAGATGGGTATCTTAATACATAGAATACAGTTGAATTTAATTTGTGTGTCCATTCTGACTATCTGTCTTTTAACTGGAGAGGTCAAAGGAGTGAGAAGGAGAGAGGTATAGATATATAGATATAGGTATATAAAATCATCGCTCATTCAGTCATTGTTGATTGAACATCCACTATAAGCCAGACTCTATTTTAAGCACTGAAGAAGCAAGATAAAACAGATCATGCTCCTGTCCTAATGGGGTAATATACTAACAGAAGAAGATGGGATACACAGATATTTCTATGTCTGAGAATTGCCATGGAGAGAGGAGAGGCAGAATAAGGAGATTCAGAAGGGCTGGAGAGTTGGGGAGAGGTAGTGTTGCTATTCTGTAGCGGGACCTGTCCTGGGAATGATATTTAAGCTGAACCATGAAGGTGATAAGCCATGCAGCTCTTGAGAAGAGGAAGCTTCCAGAAAAAAGAAAGTAACTCCAAGGTGGAAGTTGGCCTGGTGTTTCCAGGAACAGCGAGAAGGCCACCATGTGCGAGACTAAATGGGCCAGGGGGCAGTTGGAAGAGAGGGTCAGGGATACTGGGGGAGCCAGAGCATCATTCCACCTGGTAAGAAGGGATCCAAAGGCGTTTTCAACCCAGGAACGACAACATCTGACTTGCTTTATAAAGGAATCATCTGACTGCTCTTTGGGAATGGTCAGTGGGGAAACCCAGAAGGAGAAACCTGAAACCATTTGAGTGACAGACGATTGTAGCTTCTGCCATGGAGCTGTGGAGGGAGTGGTAAGAAATGGCCAGATTTGGCAAATTCTCTGAAAGTAGAGCTGACAGGATTTAAGCCAGATTGGGCATCTGCTGTGAGGGGGAGAGGCCACAGGAAAGACAGAGCTGCCTTGGACAGAAGAGGAAAGGAACGAGAAAAGAACAAGTTTATGGACAGTAGCTCATTTTGGATGGACGGGTGAGAAGATGGCACTAAGAGAGATTCCAGGGGAGCCAGAGAAATCCAGACCCGGGTGTGAAGTGGGAGGCATCAGCAGGAGGAAGCCATGTGCAGCCATGGGAACCCAGGGACAAGATGAAGGGGGATCCCAGACAGAGGCAAGAAGAGCCCCCCCCCCCCAGATGTGGCCCTGGGGCAGCCAAACCCTGGAATGTGAGAAAAGAAAGGAGGTGAGAGAAAATGAGGCTGTGAAGGGCACAAGGAAGAAAATGTTGCAAACAGGAGCAGCTAGTCACTATCCCAGCATGGCCGGAAGATGGCGTGGGGGGTGGGCACTGCCACTCACTGGGGGTAGCCCTAGGGAGGTGGGACGTCCCTCTTCCTCCCACTTAGAATAGCAGTAATGAGAATCAAATGATTTTTAAAGGAAGGGGGAAAGCGTGGAGAAGAAACCAATTTATTTTCTTAATAACCCAAACACCCATGTTTATTAATATATGATTCCAATAGCCAACACAGGACCAGGCATTGTGCAAATAAGCCCTTTTGGTGAATTATCCCAGGGTCAGCAAATTTCTTCTGGAAAGGGCCAGAAAATAAATATTTTTGGCTTTGCTGGCACTTGACCTCTATCACAGCTGCCATCTCAGAAAAGCAGTCACAGGCGAAGTCAAGGAGGCGGTGTCCCAGCACGAGCTTATTTACAGACACTGAAATTTGAATTTCATATGATTTTTTTTTCATGTCACCAAATATTCCTCTTGGAGTTTTTTTTTTTTTTCTTCACCATTTAAAAATGTAGAAAACGCTTTGAGCTAGCAGGCCATAAAGAAATAGGTGGCAGATCAAATTTGGCCCAGAGGCCCCATTATACCTTAGAACCTAAGAGACGGGTGACACAGAATCCCCTGGTGTTGAAGAAACTGAAACACGGCCATGTGATGTGACTTCCCAAGATCACGCCACCAAGAATAACAGAGGAGCAACTGCACAGGTGTCTGCCTCCTGATCCCGGACCCCTGAAACGGCAGCAGATCTGACTCGTGCCACTGTAATAGGGATGACCTGTCAATCAATCTACCACCTGGAGCATGATGTCATTAACCACCACAAACCTCTCTTCTACGGCCCGTGCTTGGTTTCTGAAGCCTCTCATTTCTTCCATTATGGAGCTTGTTAAGGATCAGTGGCTGTTCACTGTTGGGTTGAGCATCCATCCCATAATAGTCGTTGCTTGCTCTTCACCAACCCCAGGTCGGCACAGATTGCCTTTGTCATCATTTACCTATTTATTCCCAGGCTACAATGTTCCTTATAGGGTCTTGGGGTAACTAAGAGCACTAGAACATCATAAATTAATGAAGAAGTTACAAATGGGTGTTGGTAAATCTTTAAATAAAAACCATAAAGCCCAGGGGGCATGCTCTTGTGGAGTTATGAATTTGATCTCTTACTCTTTGCAACACTGAAACAAGAAAATAATTAATCCATGGGAAAAAAAGCCAAAAGTGGGCTTCTCAGCTTCCAGTCAGGCACCTATAATTCCCGACAAGGGGTTGGGCTGGTCTGTTCTACAAATACTTTTCTTTAATATATTTTTTTTTTATTTGTCCATGGACCTTTATTTTATTTATTTGGATGTGGTGCTGAGAATCGAACCTGGTGCCTCACACCTTAGGCAGGCGCTCTACCCCTGAGCCACACCCCCCAGCCCTCCATAAATAATTTCTAATTGCCCCTCTCTGTTCATAATAGCATATTATTTGAGAAATGCAAAAAAAAAAAAAGACACAATGCTCATGTTCAGAGAACTTACAACCCCTGAAGAAACCAGCTCCAGATGAATCCGTCACCTCAGCAGGGTCCCCACAGCCCTGTCTGCCTCTGTCTTTGCTTTCAGAACACATGCAGTGGGGACCCATATCTGTATTTTTTTCCCCTGCTCAGAACCATCTCTCCCCTCAGGTGGCTGGATCCTTCCCATCCTTGAGGCCTTGGCTTGGGAAGCCCTCCCTGACAGTGTACAGAAGGAGCTTCTACTTCTTTGGTCTTGTCATTGGCCTTCTGTCCCCTTTGACACCCTGTTTGTAATATCCTGATTTATCTGTGGCTCAAACATCTCTACCTGTCCTCTAAACTGGAAACTCTAAGGGAACCACGTCTACCCTCTGCTCACCACATTCCCTGGGACTTTGCACAGGGCGTGGCACACAGTGGACGCATAATAAATGTATACAAAATGAACATAGGATGGAATGCATGGCTGGAGATGAGGCCGGAGGAGGCCAAGTGGGTGGGCAGCCCCGCTCCCTCCCCTCAGCCTCGAGCCGAAAGTATCAGTGCTGGTTAATTTGATATTTGGGCATTTGTGTAAAATTTCACCTTGATTTCTAAAACCAGAAACAAAATGGAGAATAAATATACAAAGATTTAAAAAAAAAAAAAAAAAAAAAAAGTCTGTCCAGGCGTGGTGGCACATGCCTATCATCCCAGCTGCTGGGGAGGCTGAAGCAGGAGGATTGCAAGTTCAAGGCCAGCCTCCGCAATTTAGAAGGCCCTAAGCAATTTAGCAAGACCTGTCTCAAAATAAAGTATTTAAAAGTGGCTGGGGACGTGGCTCTATGGTTAAACACCCCTGGGTTCAATCCCTGTCACACACACACACACACACACACAGTCTGACCTTGCTAAAAGAGAGTTTATTTTGCAGAATTGTGAAAGGCAAGTTTGGCTGGAGGAAATAAGTTCTGAGTAAGGACTTACACTAAAACTGCAGCCATGAGGGGTTGTGCAGGGTAGGGCAGAGTCTGAGGCAGCTCTGTGCAAGAAGGGCCTTTATCACCAATGGCCCCGCGAGGGTTCCGTAGGGAAAGAGCCCTCTTCTCAATAAACACTGCTGGGGCCTGGCAGAGCCACCCAGTGGGGGGAAATGGATCCTGACACCTGTCTTACATGGTACACACATAAGAAATAATGTCTCAGAGGTAGATCACGGATGTAAATGTGAAAAGCAGAACCAAAACACAGCTTCCAGAAGAAAACACAGCAGATTCTTTTCAGGATGTTGGTGTCCTGGAAATGAGAACTCAACTCATCAGAAAGGAACATTCTTCCACCCTGCACTTCACACTAAAAGCTCTGTTCACCAGAAAACCTCCAGGGTAGGAAGAGAGAATGAGCAGACCCAGATAAGATTTCTGCCATGTAGATTTCTGAAAGAGGACTCTCAGTTGTAGGAAGAAGGAAAAAAAAATAATCCAAATAAAAGATGAACAATAGATTCAAATAGACACTTCACCAAACAAGATATCTGATACTTAAGATACTCAATAAGCATATGAAATGGGCTCAGTGGGGGGAAAGTAAATTAAAACCACAGTGAGAGGCAACTATAGATCCACCCAAACGGCTAAAACTTCATTTAAAGAAAAAGACGTGGCAATGTCCTGACACCTGCTGGTAAACAGGTGAGCCACCTGGAGCTTGGCCGGTGGGACCTGGGAACTGGGACCACCGCCTGGGTACATTGCTATCAGTATCTAGTAAAGCTGAACCTGTGCTGTAGGAATCGTATTTGGGGGAGGGGGGGGCGGTTACAGGGGATTGAACCCAGGAGCGCTTAACCACTGGGCCACATCCCCAGCCCTTTTTTGTATTTTATTTAGAGACAGAGTCTCGCTGAATTGCTAAGTCCCTTGCTAAGTCGCTGAAGCTGGCTTTGAACTTATGATCCTCCTGCCTCAGCCTCCCGAGCCACTGGGATTACAGGCCTGCACCACTGCGCCTGGATGTGAATTGTATTTTGTAAATTTTCTGCATTTTATCATATTTTGATGTTGTGATGTCTTAAAAAGCTTGCTGGCCCTGGGAGACACTGCTCTCCCAGGGGTACCTGATTTCTAAAGGCAGGAGACAGTGTTAATGGGGAGCACACCAGTCAGATGCATGCTGACACCCCTCTATCTCACTCTCACGCACAAGCCAATAGTTCCCCTGGCCAGATCATCCCAGGGCCACATGCCAGGCAACTAGAGACCACCTGAACAACCCAAAGCCTGCTGGAGGACTCAAAACTGCCCATCCTTAACTGTTTCCCTGCCCTGCCTGGTCTTTCCCATGGAAACACCAATAAAGTCTCTGGCCTCTGCTTTCCCCTGCCTCTAGCCTCTGCCTCCTGACCCACCCTGGGGCTTCCCGTGTGCCCCTGCGTGGCATGGTATGCCTTCTTCTCTTGGGAGTAATACTTTCCTCTTTCAGTGGCATTGACCTGTCTGATTCTTCGCTGAGTCACCTCAGTAAATTAAAATCCCAAAGGTACACACGAGGCCTGGGCGTCCTCAGCAACTCTGTTCTTAGAGCCAACTGCATCTGTCCACCAAAACCACACACTAGAATGAGCATACCAGCTTTACTTAAAATAGCTCCAAACCTAAAACAACCCAAATGTCCATCAAGAATTGAAGGGGTGAGTAAATCAGGGCATATTATATAATGGAATACTATAAAGCAACAGAAAGGAATGCTAAAAATAATAGCATGACCTCACAGGCATTCTGTTGACCCTATGCAAAATGGGAACAGGCACAAAATAGTGTTCAGAGTGCGGTTCCATGTGTGTAAAAATACAAAACTACAAAACTATCTCTGTTGATGTTAGCAGTTACCCCCAAGTCAAAATGGACCAACAAGGAGCCAGAAGGAGACACACTTCCATAATCAGGGGCACTGAAATTTTTTCTTTTGTACCAGGGATTGAACCCAGGGGCACTTAACACTGAGCAACATTCCCAGCCCTTTTTATATTTTACTCAGGAAAAGGATCTCACTAATTTGCTTAGGGCCCCACTAAATTGCTGACACTGGTTTTGAACTTAAAATCCTCCTGCCTCAGCCTCCAGAGCCTCTGGGATTACAGGCATGTGCCACTGCACCCAGCCTGAACTTTTTTAATAAGGTGGTTGTTTTACACAAGTGTACACATGCACCCACACACGCACACATACTTGCTACTAGTAATTTTCCTGTATGTGTGTTTTATAGCTCAATTTAAAGACTTCTCGTAAGGGAAAGAACTAACTCAAGAAACATTCTATCTGAGCATAGTGGTACACACCTGTAATCCCAGTGGGTTGGGAGACTGAGGCAGGAGGATTGTGAGTTCAAAGCCAGCCTTGGCAACTTAGGGAGACTCTATCTCTAAATAAGAAGTTTAAAAGGGCTGGAGATGTGACTCAGTGGTTAGGTGTCCCTGGGTTCAATCCCTGCTACCAAAAAAAAAAAAAATCTAAAAATAAAAATATGCTCTTGAATGACTGGATGCAGAAGTCAGCCAATTAGAAAAGGTTGGGCTATGATTCAAATATGCTTTGTCCCCTCCAAAACCCATTGAAATCCAGTCCCCATTATTTGGCATTAAGAAGTGGTACCTGTAAGAGATGATGAAAGGTCTGCCCTTATGATGAAATTAGTATATTAACAGGTTCCTGGGTTATCTCAAGGGCAAATCTGCTTTAGAAGCCAGTGTGTCTGCATCTCTGACATGCTACCTGTCTCTCAGTATGTGATACCCTGTGCTGCCTCCGGACTCTGCCATTGAAAAAGCCATCTCCAGATGGGGCCTGTTGACCTTGGACCAGAACCATGATCCACATCAACCTCTTTTCTTTACAACAAAGCCATTCTGTGACATTATGTTCTTAGCAACATAAAATGGACTAAGATAGAGAGTTCCAAAGCCCCGTGAATGATAATAGTGGTACCCCTGGGAATGGGTATAAAAAATGGGCAGGGACGCTGATGGACATTGGTTGGAGCATTTTGATTTTGAGACAATGGGTGGCCCCAGAGCAGAAGTGTCCATCCAAATGGGTGGAAATTGGAGCTGGGGCTGAGTTCATGGCAGGAGGAGTAGACATCACATGGAAGGCTCGGGACACCATAGGTGAAGTCTTGAAAGGAAGGAAGGTTGAAGAAAGTAGTCACGTTCCAGAGTGGCCTTCAGGTGACCTCCATGGTCAGGAAGGGGAAAAATGCAGATGCAGGGGATACTGTGGACGGCAACAGGAAGAAACAGAGGGCAACTGGACAAGGGAGGAGGCTGACGTCTCTTCTCTTTGTCGATCCTTTGTTCTTTCCCCCAATAACCTCACATCTAGGAATGTTGGAGGCAGTCCCCAGGGTGTGGGAGCAGTGGGTTCTTAAGCATGCCCACCTCACGTGGGTGTCCAGCTGTCCCCATCTCTTCCCAATGCTAGTGCAAATCCCCTTCATTCAGACTGAACCAAGACACCAGATTTCAAAAAACCGTCTTGGGGAACAGGAACGCCCATCTGTGCTCACCTAGAGATGGACTGGAAAGCCCATCTGTTCCCGCCCACCTGCATTTCTGTGAGCATTTATTCATTCCCAGGCAATTTATTCTAACTAGATTTTTCTTCCTGATAGACACTTATGTCCTTTGCTTTCCAAGGTGCCCAAGAAACTGAGTTTCTAGAGGATCTAACAATCCTTCCACAAGTTCCTCCAGATGCTCTGGGAACTGGCATGGGTCCAGGGACCGCCCGCCGGCCATTTGCAGCACCACCCTGGTGCCTAATCATGTCCCTTTCATTCCTGCCTCTTGGATTCTTCGAGAGCTGAGCCCCTCACCTGCAGACCCCCCATTCCCTAGCAGTACTATATATATATATATATATATATATATATATATATATGCAGCAGACTCCAGGGCAGCCATGCTAAACAGCAGGTAGGTGCTCAACCAATCTCCCTCCATGTTTTAATGAATCAAATCAAAGGAGGAAAAAAAATCTCTAACAGAGTTCACTACTCTTCTTGATTTGTCAACCTAGCCACCATTTCCCTTACCTTCTTCTAAACATTTGTTGGGTCCTTTTTATTAGAATTCTAACACTATGAAAATCTACCTCCCCTCAAGAAGCCAGTCACCCAGGATGGCAGTTGCTACCTCCATGAATGGGTCATTACTTCTAGAAGGGCATGTGAATAGTCCATTCACTTTGAAGAAATTAGAGGAGAGCATGGAGGCGACAACATATAATCACTTAATTTGGAGCAGATCCATGCCTGAATATAAGCATCTTTGATTGAAAGGGAAAAAAAAAAGCAATGAAAGGCACTTGGCAAGATGTTTTTCAAGTCAACAAAATCGTTCCAGCAGTTGACAAAAAAAAAAAAAAAAAGACTAGCTTTTGAAAGCAAATTTAATCCCAAGTGAGAAGAGTTGGGAGAAATGCAAAGGTTGGCATCCATGGGAAGAAAAGAAAAAAAAAAAACAATGGACCATTTAGAAATGTCTGTGATTTCATTGGTTTTTCCAGTTCCATTTTGTTTTCTAATCACTCTCCTTCTCTAAGACATTAGCAAATGTGGCATTCATTTTGCACACTCAGCATCTTAATCTCTTTTTGCAATTGACAAGTCCCCACCGTTTTTAGGGGATGGGAGACAAGGATAAAGACAGCTCCCACCACCACGCTAGGCCTCCAACCCTGATCTACCCTCTCCAGTCAGTACACATCTTGTGTTGATTCCCAAGCTAAGGAGATCACAGCAAGGGGCAGGAAGCTTGTAGCCAGGTGTCCCAACCAGAAACGGACAAGAATTTCTCCCTCATCAGAAAACAGCAGGGATTCCCTCCTATCTACATGGCCTATATTCCAAAAACCCAAGTAGATGCCTGAAGTCATGGCTAATACCAAACCCTGCCAATACTGTGGGTTTTTTCCCCTATACATGCAAATCTATGATAAAGTTTCACTAACAATTAGGTACAATAAGAGATTAATAGTGGATTATATACTATTAATATAATAGTATATAAAAGATTATAACAATATATTGTAATAAAAACTGTATGAATGTTCTCTCTCTCCTCCCCCTCCCTCCCTCATATTATTGCACTGTACTGTATTTTCAGAGTGAGGTTGACCCTGAATAACTGAAACCATAGACAGCAAATCAATGGATAAGGGGAGACTACTATAGGTAGATATCTGGGGAGGAAAAAAAATCAGAAAAAAAAATAAAAAGATGGTAGAAAAAAGCAAAAAAATAAAGCCACCAATATAAGCACAACCGTGTTGCTTAGAGATGAATGAACTCAACTTGTAGAAGAAGGGGGCTCAGATAGCATCTGTCTTACAAAAAAAAAATGCATTCCTCTGTTTTTCTCCCCAAACATCTCTGAGAGCCTGACAGGTGCTCAGAGCCAGGCTTAGTGACCAAATGCCCACCAAGAGCTGCTTACCTGAGACCCCAGTGCCCCCACCTCTCAGGGCTGCTCTCCTTTCCCTTGTAAGCACTCAGCGTGTAACCCAAGGATAGCTACATATTCTCATGTTACAATTCAAGGCCAAGGTGCCTTATCTGAAAGCCTTGGGGCCAGATGTGTTTTGGAATTCAGAGTTGCAGCTTGCAAAAAGATAATACACTGCATTTGCTCCGGATTGCATTAAAAACCCTCAAGGACCTGGGGGCACCACCCATAACCCAACCTATTAACATTTATGCAGCAAAATACATGAATATTCAGATGAACTGGGGGAAAATGATGGTTGTAAATAGAGTCTCATCAGTACAGGTCAGGCTTTGCAGCCAAAGAGTTCCAAAAAGATTCAGTTTGCAGATCTTTTGAACTCTGGAGTCACACATGAGGATTGTGGGTGCATGGACACAGCCTTCTAACCCACCAGACTGAACCAGCATCTTGCCCTCCATAAAGTCTGAGGCCTCAGTACAATTCCAACTAAATTAGCACAGAATTTATGTGAAAAAAAATGGAATTGTGGAAGCATCAAAATGGTTGCCCCATTCCTTCTCCAAGGCACCACCCTCTGGGGACAAACTAGCTAATGAACAAATACAGGGGTGGGCAGACTTTTTCATTAAAGTGCCAGAGAGTAAATAGCTTTCGGCTTTGCAGACCAGATGGTCTTGGTTGCAACTACTTAGCTCTGGCATTGTAGAGAGAAATCAGCCCAAGAAAATATGCAAATGAATGGGTGTGTCTGCGTTTCAGTGAAGCTGGAGGAGAGCTGGAGTTGGCCCCCAGGCTGTGTTTTCTGAACCCTGATCTAATTGTGCCTCATATGATGATCAGGATGCATTCAGCAAACCAAGGGCCCCACCGAGAGCCGGGCGCTGTCCGTGGTGCTGGAAATTCAGCTGTGGCTGAAACACAAGTTTCCGCCCTCAAGAAGCTTACATTCCAGCGAACTTTGGGAATTAGATTAAGTTTTTAAGATCATCTCAGCCCTCTGCTTCACGGTGCTTTTGTAAAAGTTGTATAGGCTTATTGCAAAATTATGTAGAAATTGAGAGTGTCTCATAGGTTTTTAGAACGCAACCTCAACCTCACTATCCAGAGAGCACCAATATGTCTATAGCAGCTTGGGTGCACCCTGTTCAGGTTTTTTAAAACTCTTTATTTTAGGGAGAAGAGCTCTTTGTGTTGCAACAGTTTTGTTTTTTTTTTGAAAACTGATTATTTTAAAATGAGTTTTGCTACCTTATAGAAGACTTTAACCTTTGTGATCTCTGATGTACCAATCTTTTTCTTCATGGTGTTTGGTTTTGCCCAATAGTCAGCAAACTTTTAAGTGAAGCGTCTGCTGGCAAATATTTCAAACTCTGAGAGCTATAGGCTCTCTGTTGGGACTACTCAATAGGTCACTGTAGTGCAAGTGGCCATGATTATGTTCCAATAAAACTTTATTTAAAAAACTAGGCAGCAGCACAGTGAGCCCCATGGGCTATATCCTGCTGATGGTTTCATGAATCTACATCTTTTGCACGTTTCTCAGAACTTCTCAATGTTAACACGATTTTTTTTTAAATCTTCACCAATGATTAACTTTAAGAACATATTTAAATAAAGCTAGTTGTATTTTTTGAGCATTACCATGTGATATTTGGGGATACACATAGATAGTAAAATAGTTCCTACCATGAAGCAAATTAACATACCTATCATCTCACACAGTTGCTTTTTGTGTAATAGATGCAACTAAAATCTATTTATTTTTTAAAAATCCCTAAAAATATGATGTTATGAACTGTTATACTCATGTTTAACTTTAGATCTCTAGACTGTTGTTCACACCTATCTGCTACTTTGCACTTATTTTCTTTTTATTTCCATCTCTCTTTCCTTCCCTCCCAGCCCCTTGCCCTTGGCCCCAGTAACTATTGTGGATTTGATCTCTTTTTTTTTTTTAGATTTCATGTGTAAGTAAGATCATGTAATATTGGCATTTGTTGTTCTGCATCTGGCTAATTTCCCTTAGTATTATTATCTCCAGGTTCATCCACACTGTGACAAATGGCAGGATCACCTACATTTTTAGGGCTGAATAATAATCCATTATAGATACTACATTTTTTATCCATTCATTCCCTGACACATACGTATAATGAAGTATGGAATTTCCTAAATAAATTAAAACTATGACCATCACATGAGCCAGCAATCTCTCTTCTGAGGAGATATCTTTATTTTTATACATAACATTTCTCTCTGAAGTTTTTTTCTCTACTTCTGCATTTTAGTTTCCCAATTTTATTAAGGTACAAATGATAAGTAGGACATTATATCTGTTTCTGTTGCACAATACATGCTACTATAGGTATGCATTGTGAAATGATTGAATCACATTAATATGCTCATCTCTTCACATCTTTGTGTGTGTGTGTGTTGAGAATATTTAGGATCGACTCTGAGCTATTCAAGTGCACAAGGGCACTGTTAGCTACTGTCACCATGCTGTGTGTTCGATCTCCAGAATTTATTCATCTTGCGTAACTGTGACTTTGTACTTACGGCCATCTTCTCCCAGCCCCCTCCAAGCCTCCAGCAACAATTCTCCTCTGTTTCCAAGTATGACTTTTTTAGATTCCACATAGAAGTGAGATCATAGAGCATTTGTCTTCCTGTGCCTAGTGTATTTCATTTAGGGTATGGTCCTCTGGGTTCATCCAGATTCCCCCATATGACAGGAATCCTTTCTTTCTTTTTTTTTTTTTTTAAAGAGAGAGTGATAGAGGGAGAGAGAGAGAGAATTTTTTTTAATATTTATTTTTTAGTTCTTGGCGGACACAACATCTTTTGTTGGTATGTGGTGCTGAGGATCGAACCGGGGCCGCATGCATGCCAGGCGAGCGCGCTACCACTTGAGCCACATCCCCAGCCCCAGTCCTTTCTTTCTTAAGGCTGAATAGTATTCTGTGTATCCAAAGGAAACAAAATCATTACATCAAAGAGATACCTGCTCTCCCATGTTCGTTGTATCACTAACTGCAATAGCCAAGGTCCAGACTCAGGCTCAGTATCCACTGGATGACTGGAAAAAGAAAATGTGATCCACAGAGATGCAATGGAATTTATTTTGATAAAAAGGAATGTTCAAACTCCCATTTATATCATCTTTTTAAAAGCAACTCACCAGTTTGCCCAACGTGATATGTTACATGATCCAGCTTTTTACCTCTGAGTTGAAAGTCAATGCCATGTTCCCTTTTACTTAGTTCCCATGGGTACTTGGGCCTGTTTCTCTATTTTTCACTGTGTCTTTGATCTTTCCAGTCCCGTGCCAGGGCCCCCTCACCATATTAATGATAGTGGCTCTGTCATATGCTTGAGTATTTGCAGAGGCTAATTCTCCTTTGCTCCGAAGTCTGCAAAATCCGAGGTGACCCCTCAAACTTAGGCATTCCTCCACCCCTTCCCTGTAAGAGTAGAAATTTGTAAGATGCTAAAAAATGAGGACATAAGGGGGGCAGAGTCTAGCTGTATCCATCAGAGTTTAAGCAGGAAAATAGAAACCATCTTTGATGAAAGAATTTAATACAAAAAAAAATTAGAGACTTGCAATAGTAGCAGAGAAGGGAAAGAGAGACCAAAGACAAGGACAGCTGGTGCTAGTTCAGGAAATTTGGAAGCGGCTGCCGGTAACCACAGCTGTTTTCACTTCCCCTGTCACAGAAACGAGAGGGGATGGGGTCCAGATGGTGCGACTTCAAGACAGTGCCGCAGTCCGCTTTGGCTCCTGATGGTGCCAAGGTACCTCTTGCTGACCCTCCGTGGACACGCGGTACGAGTGAGAAATGAACTGTTATTGGCTTACGCACCTGAGCTTGGGTTTGTGGCATGTATTTATGGTGCAGCTATAGTTTGAATGCATCCCCCAATTTCTCGTGTTGGAAATCTAATCCCCAAAGTCACATATGCTAATGATACTCAAATGTGGGGCCTTCGGGAGGTCATTAGAATTGCATGAGGTCATGATGCAATTAGGAGTGGCTTTATAAGAAGAAGAAAAGGAGAGATCCAAACCAAAGCTTGCCAGGCGATGCCCTGTGCTGCCCCAGGATTCCGAAGAATCCCCACCAGCCAAAGGCCTTCAGCAGATGCCCATCAGATGTGGCCTCCCTAGTCTTGACATCCAGAATTGTGAGTTAAATAAACTTTTTTTTAAATAATTGACCCAGTCTGTGGTGTTCAGTTATAGCAGCAAAAAATGGACCAAGACAATCAGTTAATCAGTCTCTCCTGATTAACACAAGATGTTAGAATTTGAGTGAAGAAAGAAGAACTGGGCACGGTAGCACATGCCTATAATCCCAGCCACTCAGGAGGCTGAGGCAGGAGGATCGAAAGTTCAAATCCAGCCTCAGCAATTTAGCAAGACCCTGAGCAACTCAGTGAAACCCTGTCTCTAATAAAATATAAAAATGGGCTGGGGATATGGCTCAGTGGTTGAGTGCCTCTGGGTTCAACTCTTGGTACCAAAAAAAAAAAAAAAACAAAAGGAAGAAGGTGGATGTGTGTCTTTCCCGCACCTCTCCCTCCAACATACAAATGCACGTGCTCACTCACTAAACCCTCTATATTTTAAACCAGAAATCGGTTATAAATGACTACCTATGGGGTACCATTAGGGACAGGTGATAGGAACAGGAATGGAATCCCAACTTCCCTGAATGTATTTTGTTATAGTTTTGACATCGGCACCTGTAATTCATCTAAATATATTTAAACTTTAAAAAAATCAGAAAATCCTTAAAAATTTAAAACAAACTGAAATCAATGGGCATAACTGTGTACAGAATTGATAAACTTAGCACATAAAGAATTCTTTCACACAAATTTAGAATAAGTGCTTCGACCCTACTCCTTTAGTGGGATGTATTCTGGGAGCAAAAAATAAAATCAAATTACTAAGAAATCCTTCAACGACATTTAGTTTGCCTGGTAAATTAATAATATTGATGTTAACTTGAAACAAGTTGATGTACATTATAAATGCAACAAGATTTTTCAACGATAAAAGAGGAAATACAAATTTAAAATTTAGAAAGTGAAGCAAATTTCTGAGATTTTTATTTTTAAACATTTAATGTTTAATTTAAACTTTAATGTTGAGTGTTAAATATTTAAACTTGAATTACAAGACTCAACTAATGATCTTAGAAAAGATGGGTTTCCACTGAAAGATGTAGAAACGAGGACATTCTAGGTTGTCCTCAGTGCACAGCTCTGGGGACACTGCACAATCTGGGCATCCGTATTTTTATATCTAAATACCTTTTGCTTCTAACAGGAACAAGCATCCCTTGGAGAAACGGTTGATCCACAGTCTGAGGCAGAGGAACAATAAGCCTATGAGATTTTCAATGGGGGTAGGAACCAGGCATTGAACTCAGGGGCACTCGACTACTGAGCCCCATCCCCAGCCCTATTTTGTCTTTTATTTAGAGACAGGGTCTCACTGAGTTGCTTAGGGCCTCGCAGTTACTGAGTCTGGCTTTGAACTCACAATCCTCCTGTCTCAGCCTCCTGAGCTGTTGGGATCACAGGCATGGGCCACCGCACCAGGCTTGCCTAGGACATTTTATTCTTACTCAAAAATCAAGGTCATTGTGGAAGATTAAGAGAGTTAGTGCCAAAGGACAAGGTCCAGTTCAGAGGGGCTCCCACTGCGTGTCTTTTGGCTCTGTCTAACCTTCCACTAACGGTTCTACTCTAACTCACAAGTTATTTCACAGGGTCCTTAAATGCCCGACCTGTGAGCATTTTTTAACTTGTCTTTTTGTATTAACTTCTAAGTTAATAGCCATGTGATCAGAGAACTCAGACTTTATGAAACCTATTCTGGAAGATTTATTGAGGCTACTGTGTGGCCCAGAAACTACATGATTAATGCTTGTGGGTCTCTGTGTTTTCGACATCTCTGGCACTGAATGCAGAATTCCATGGGGACTATTAGGTCATCCTGTGATTTGTCCACATCTCCAATAATTTTGCTCATTTTTTGTCTGGTTGGCTTCTTGATAGTTGATAGAATGGTATGGATAGATTTTTTGATATTCCCAGATGTTCTGTTTTTAGGTTCATCTGTTTAGGACCATCTTATCCCACACATCTGGATTTAGGCACCTGCTTCTTCCTGCTAAACAGAACCTGCAAATGTCATGCAGAGACCAGCTCTGTGCTCCATGATGCTTTTTCGCCTTAAAGTCTATTTTGTCTGCTATTTATCTCAGTAGAGAAGGATTTTTGGTAGTACATGCCTGATGGGACTTTTCCTCCCATCCTTTTATTTTCGGTTTTTATGTAGCTTCTGATTCCACATCTTTTAATCAAGAGATAGCAAGAAAAAAAAAACCCAGAAGTGAGGAACCCCCTCACTCCTCCCCAGAGTGAACTCTAAAATCACTGGCTTCTACAGATGATGGCTTGAATTTAAGGAAGGGGTTAATTTCCTGTATACACACCCTCACCTTATAGTTCCCCAGAAAAGAAAGATGGGGAAGAATGAGTTTGGAACATCCCAAGGAATTTATTTGCCACACAAAGTGTAGAAACTACAGCCACCCTCAGTCCCCCCTGTGTCCTTTTATTATACTATATTTCATCTTTATTTTAGTTACTTCACTTTTCATAAGGTCAGACACAAGATTTGGGGTCCAGGCATTGAGGGGGCGCCTACTGGGAAGGGAAGACCCAAGAGACCTAGGGAAAAGCCACCCCATTGAGGCAGAAAGTGCCACCCCTTCCTGGATCCATTAATTCAACAAAGTTGTATGAAATAGAGTCTGTATCTGTATTAGTCCAATTTCTGTTGCTTTAACAAAATACCCAAGGCTGGGTACATTATAAAGTAAAAAGGCTTACTTGGCTCACACTTTTGGAAGCTGAAAGTCCAAGAATCAGAAACCTCCATTGATCCAGGCCCTGGAGAAAGTCACCTTGGCTGGATCACCGCATAGCAGATGGTGTCAAGGTAGGAGCACATGCAGGACAGACACGGGAAGCCAGAGACGGTCATGAGTGCAATCTTGCACTTTTATAATAACCTCATCATGAGAATTAACGAGGGGTCCCCTGAGATCTATCTTCCAAGGTCAACGCTCCCATCAGACCATTGACCACCCCCTAGAAACCAGCTCTTAAAAGTCCACCGCCTCTTAACAGCCACAATGGGGACCAGGCTTCCAACACGCAAACCTTTGGAAGAGGAGCCACATCCGAGCACAACAGCATCTGAGTGACCTTGAAAGCTCCTTATTTGCTTGTAATTCCCTTTTCTTCTAATTCAGAGGAAGACTGATTTACAACAAAACTCACAGGCCCATAGAAGCCCCAGGGAAGGTGAATGGGTGGAGTATCAGTCTTGATCATGAGGGAATAGTGAGAAATCTGAATCACAGGGTGGTACTCGTCCCGTGGACAGGCTGCCAGCTCTCGACCCTGTAGAATTTCCCAGCGGATGGGAAGCCTTCGCCAATGGAGGTCAGCTGCTGATTTATCAAAAAACATTACTGCCATGGGGATGGTGGGCTGCGAGGAGGGGGTGATACAGTCCTGGGGGGGATGCAATAGCCTTCTGTCCTATATTTTTTTCTCTGCAGTGACACAGTATAGATATTCCCTTTGTGGGCTAGAGGTCAATACAGGGAAAGATGGAACTTATAGACATTGAGTTGAAAGGACCCAAATTGGAAGCTTTTGATTGAGTTGCAAGTACCTGAAGCTTTTGGAAATCCAAAAAGGATAGGCTTTGACATCAAGAGAGTCAGATTCATAGCATGTTTCAGCAGTGATGTGACCATCTAGAGAAATTGATTTCTTTAGAGAAGACATTTAAAATAGAACCTTTGGGAGTGCATTTACCCACGTGTACCAAATGCTTTATACAAACAGCATGGCTTTGACCTAGAAATAAATTGCACCCACAAGAACTTCAGACCACAAGAAGACCATTGCCCATGTATGAAGATCTGAGAATTTTACCACGTTGCTCTTTATAATAAAGGAAAAAAAAAACAGAAAATAACCTTAAAAGTCTAATGAAACAAATACGGCATATTCATGCAAAGAAATACTTTGTAGCCATTAAAATTATGCTACAATCAGTAATTATGGACATGGAAAGATGTCACGTATATTAAATGGGGGGGGAAAGCAGTAAGATAACTTATTTTTTTTTCAAAGTTTGTGTACAAAAACATATGTAGCCTGAAAAAAGTCTGAAAATTTACTCATCAGAATATTAACAGTGGTTATCTGAGTATTAGGACTATTGGCAAAATTTATGCTATTTTACATTTTTTAAGTTATTTGAAATAAACACAAGTTATCATGGTAATTCATAAAAATAAAGGGGTCATTGATAACATTTGGTCAGCACTTTGGTCAATAATGGATCTATTTAGTGCTTCATGTTTACTCTGAATTATGAGCTTCCAACGAGGAGGGAGCAATTTTTACTTTGTGTATTCTCCCCACAGCTCCATACGCCACACTGCGTGTAATAAGAATTCCATAATGGCTGTTGATTGGCTGGGTATTTAGATGTCAAATACTAAGGAGATATTATCGAAAATAGCTAAGAACAAAATTGCATGACTGGGCTTTGGCACTAGAACCTTAGTAATTGAAAACTAAAACCTTCAAGTCATTTCATTTTATATAAATGAACCTGCCTCCCAAATCCCCTTCAGTTTTGAAATCTTGCCAAAGTGTTGGTTTCAGTCCTATCACTGGGCTAATGTGAAATTTTAAAAGCGGCTTAATGACATCATTATCCTGAGATCCACAATGAGGGAGGTAAAAACGAATCAGGCTTTTGGAAAAGTCTTGCACAGACCTGTGGTCTTTGATGTGGAAGCAGGACCTGTCTAGGCAAATTTGAAAAGGTGATACAATCTTGTTTTCCATTTCCAACATCCCCACCCATTGTTTCCCCCCCCACCCCGTGTATCAGTCAGCTATTGCTGCATAACAAACCACAAAATCTCAGTGGTGAAGAAATGTGTTTATTGATGAAGGCTGGGCTCCTCTGCTTCTTCAAGTGACAATTCTGGTTGGCTTTCCCCCACTTCCGCCTCCAGGATTTGGATTCACCCTGCACCATGTGTTCATGAGGGGGATCCAGGTGGCAGGGGCAGAAATCACACAGGAGAACTCTTCTCAGGTCGATGATGAATGGGCAAAGAACACACTTCAAACCTCTGCTCATGCAGCGTCTGCCAGCATCCGTGTGACCAAAGCAAATGCCCTACATCAGTAAAGCAGGGGCTTGGGAGGCTGAGGCAGGAAGATCGTGAGTTCAAAGCCAGCCTCAGCAACTGTGAGGCACAAAGCAACTCAGTGAGACCCTGTCTCTAAATAAAAGACAAAATAGGGCTGGGGATGGGGCTCAGTGGTTGAGTGTCCCTGAGTTCAATCCCTGGTACCAAAAAAAAAAAAAAAAAAAAATACACACAGCAGCCGCTGCAGCATCAAGGCAGGCAGGGGGCCCCTCCGTTGCCGTAACAATTGGCACCATGTGGGGAGGGGCATTCATGCTTCCTGCCAGCCCATGAGTAGCAGCAGCATTTACACAGATGACTGTCCCTCTCCATCTCTAGGAAAAGCATGTGCCATTTTGCTCTCCAAGGTGGTCTATTGAGCTGGGTTCCCGGGGACGGTGGCACAGTGTGTAGATAAATGTGAATGGCAGGAGGGACGCGGAGGGGAGAGGAGTCTGGGTAAAAGGCCCTTTTTGCAGCCCTCAGTGACCAACAAACTACCCAGACGCTTTCAGCTTCTGTTCTCTAAATCCAGGCATTAAATGGCAATTTTCTGAGTCCATTGCGTTCTAAACAAGGAAGAGTGTACTCAGCTCCCGGGGACTCACCTGCAGCTGAGACCAGAGGAAAACAGGACCCTCCAACTGACAATATGTGACAGTAAATGGAAAGATCTAGAGATGGGGAGGGGGAGGCTTGGCAGCAGGATGGTCCAGGAAGGACTTCTCAGTGCATTGGTCTCAGACTGGCCTCATCAACATCACCTAAGGACTTGTCTGGGACAAGGTCGGTCTTCCCACCTCATCCCAGAACTACCAAATCAGAAGCCCTGGGCCACACCCCTGAGCTCCAGCAGCAGCGTAGCTGGATTTGGTGGAGAATAGGAGTCTGAGGATGTGAAACTATAGACAGCCAGCTGCCACCCATGAGCCAGCAGAACCAAGAAAACCTAGAGGAAAAATCAGAGCAGGAGTGACGTCATTTGAATGCCGAAGCCCGGCCTATTCCTGGACTTTCCAACTATGTGAACCAGTAAATCCCCTTTTTTGCTGGAGTTGTTTAGCATTGTTTTTCTGTCCCCTGAAGTTAAGGAATTCCAGCAGCTACAGATGGCCCAGAGTCCGAAAAGGCAAGGCCAGGTCTTACCCTGTTCTGGCACAGGCACAAAAATTGAGTCACTGGAGTGCAAACAGGAGCAGCTCTGGACTGAAGGGAAGCGGCCCAGAGACACAGCCACAGAGACAGGCCCTGTGTGGCTCTGGACACAGGCTGCAAGCTCCAGGCCCCACTTGGCACATCTGTGTCTCCAAGGCCAGCACACAGGGACAGTCCCTGCTCCTCAGGGTGCCTGCTGCCTGCATCCCTGGGATTGAGGTGGAGATGCAGGTTCTCAGGTCCTACCCAGGACCTTCTGATCAGCCCCTGCATTTTAACAGATGGGATTCACATGCACATCAAAGCCCCACAAGCAGAGTCGGGCCTAATGAATGAGCAAAGTGATGACGGATTAAACCCGAGCCACTTTAACAATCCGATTAGGATTCTGCTCCTCCAATCTGACCTGAAGCTGCACTTCTGAGAACCGAGATGATCAAACCAGCAAGTCACCCTCTAACTATTACACAGGGCACCATGATATCATATATGACATGATACAACATGATCATTTATAATTAACATGCCAGTGTCACATTAATTGCATATCTTATGTCATATATATATCACATACATTAGTGTAGATGACATAATGTTTCATGACATTAATTACATATATTACATGAATTGGATATGATATATGAATTATATGTTGCATTATATCATACGGATGCCACTTTGAAGTACACTAGACAGCCATTTTTATATTTACTAAATTGCATTCATGCAAGAGTATAGACTCTTAAAATATGTACCTCGAGTGACATTTTCTACAGTTGTTGAGTGACGGCTCAGCTCTTAATTTCATGCATTTCCATTCACTGAGCATCACAACTGGACGCTTGGTCAGCAGCACAATAACATTCCTTAGACACTAAGAGAGCCTTAAGGGAGTCAAAATCCCTAGAAGTTCATTTGGTGCAGAAAGGAACCTCTGCCTAGCTTCCTGAATGTCCAAGAAGGTTTGTCCCAGCCTTCCTCTGTGACGATGAGGTGTTCAGAGAACCTTTGGGGATCAGCTTCTACCTGAGGTCATTGTTTATGGCTCCTCCTCATGGTGACAGGCAGGACGCTCAGGTGTGAGGGTGTCCGGGGTGCCACACTCCAGTGGGATCAGCAACAGTAAGGGTGAGTGTGCGGAGGACCCTTAAACCAAAACTAAACTCATCCTCACACATGAGAGGCTCTACACTACCTTGGGCCTTTTTATACCTCGGTCTCTTTATACTTTCATTTAAATCACAATGGACGCCTTGAAGGAAATAATAAAGCCTACCGGAAACTTTTTTTTAAAAAAATGCAAAGATGAGACTCGTGGGCTGCAAGCCAAGAAGCATGTGCCCCTAAAAAATGCAATAAGCCTAAGAGTGAGGTTTAATTCTGGACGGGCAGGGCCCCGGTGGTCATGCCAATCAAACACTGACGGCAAGGGTTATAGAGAGAACACATGAGCTCAGAGGAGTCCACAGAGCAGTAAACACAACCTCCATTGTTCATTGGTCTGGAAAATGCCTTCAGTCTGGTCCTGGGGGATCTGGGGGTCTGTCCAAGTGCAAGATCCTTTATCAGTGGCTGGATGACGGAACAAACACAGTTGTGCTGAGTCCTGCTCAGGTGTCCTCACGAGGGAGATTTTTACATGCAACACAAATTCACTTAGTCCACACTTATGGCTCCTCTGATATCGATCTCCTCCTCCTGGTCCTTGTTCCCTTGTGTTTGCATTGAAGAGTTTCCTTAACATCTGAAGGTCACATTCCCTCTCCCGGGGCCCACTCCCTACTCTCATTCTGGGCTGTGTGTCTCCTCACATCCCCTCCACCCCTGCCTCTTTGCCACTATCTTGATCATTTCCAGGGAAGCTCACAAGGGGGGAGCTTTGTCTGCTTCCGCCCGGGTTTCTCTGCACAGTGCATCAGGAGCCCACAGATGTTGGAGTGAAGAGCAACTCGAGGGGTGTCAGGCAAAACTGATTTTAACATAAACAACATGGCATGGCAAAACCTAAGTCAGACGCTGCATATTTTAGTAAAATATTTTAAGCCCTATGCTTAGCAGGATAGGAAAATGGGAAGACTTATAACCGGCTTTGGAAGGCCACTGACTGGCATCTGTAAAATGTGCAAGTTGTCCTACGCTCAGATCCAAGAGTCGGCCTCTCTGACTCCACACTGCCCCTCAGTGGGCACAAGGAGGTCAGTGCGTGGACGTTCACAGCGGCTCTGTGGATGGAGAATTGAGAATGAGTCACAGTGGCTTCCCTTGAGCCTCATCAAAGAACACAGCAAGCACTCAGTGAATGAAGCCCTCATTACACACTGCAGGATCCCTGTCCCTCTTTGGTCCCAGCCTGTGCCTTGGCCATCTACACCAGGGACCCTGTCAGTTCAATCTGTGACCACATTCTGCTTCAACAGCTCACGGCCCCCAAGAGGGTGTCTTTGATTGAGCTTAGTCTGAGTCTCACCCAAGTGGAACAGCCGGACCTTCTCGAGTGTGTATGGCTGATGCAGAGGCTGGAGGGTCCCGTGGACACTGTCGGCTTTCAGTTCAGCCAGACGCAGGCATCTGAGGGAAACTGTGAATAATGGACCCCGTGAAAACCAGCCACGGAGCTCTTCTTCAGGCAACAGAGAGTGGGAGAAAGCTCCCCCCACCCGACCCCCCCCCCCGGGATTGCTGCCACAAAACCTAGACAGCTCTGAGGGACCTTCCAATCCATAGAATTGAGTTGATTGACACCTAAAAACTAGGGATACTGGTCAGGCCTCTCTGGGTCAGGCATTCCGTTTCAACAAAGGCTCAGAAGCAAGCTAATAGCTACTTTGCAAAAGTATTTGAATCTAGTGGCTGTGTCTAAAGCACAATCCAAACCCCCCACCAGGGCACCTCCCCGCAGAAGCTGCCGCCCTTTAGAGCCCAGAGGCTCCAAGCGACAAAATCATCTTGCTGGTTGTGTCTGGACTATCTAAAGAATTCAGTAAGGTGCAAGGCACTCAGACTAACTGCAGATCCATCCAGTGCTCACGAGTGATGGGGAGTTTATCCCTCTGCCGTTGACTGCAGTAGCTTTCCCAGGTCAAGAAGAGACAGGAAAGTACACGCACATTGACTTTAGCAACACATTCAGATGGAGAAGCAAAGAGAACTCTGCATTGAATTTAAAAAGTCACCCTGACTTTTTAAATCAATGACAATCTTGGCTCAGATGCTATGGATTAAATTTGCCTCCGTCTATCGCTTACCCTCCCTCTCCTTTTCCCTCTTTCTCAGCTATGGGAAGACAGGCCTGAACAGCCCTACTTGTCAGGGCTACACCAGCTGCAGGGGATCTGACTTGCTCCTGATGGTGAGTCTGGGTGGGGCAGTGGAGGCTAAGGCAGAGCTGGGAGGGTGGGGAGGTACCAGATCTCCAGTTCCTCGGCCCTGGTTCACTCCTCCTCCAGCCCCGTGCACCTCCCGGCCTCTGGAGAGTGGAGTGCCAGAGCTCAGGTGCTCTCTGTCTGACCCACTGTCCCCACACAGGACCAGGCTGGAACAGTGCCCTGGGCACCTGTCTCCAACAGAGCAATACGACCTGAAGTCTCTGCTCCCCAAAGTTCTCCCTGAGAACAGGGAGCCCCCAGCCTCCATGTCGAATCCCCAAAACTTCTGAGGCCAGGGCAGAGGGGCAGTGAAGACACTGGGGACGGGAGAAAGGTGTTCCTGAGCCAGTAATCGAGACCCCATCACACCCAGCTGCACACGACAACCTCTCAGCTCGCTGCCACCAAAGCCCTGTGGCAGTGCCAGGATAAGCCACCCTGTCCTTTAACCCAGACGAGAGAGAAAAAGCCAAAGCACCACATGAACTAGGTTTTCCCACCCTCCACCCACCTCCCCAACCCCCCCCCCCCCCCGACTAACAGGCAGTGGTGGAGAGACTCTGTCACCCAGTTGACCCAACAGGCCAGTTGGCTGTCCCCAAGCCCTTCCCTCGCATCCCCAGGAGGATCTCTGTCATTGATACTGTACTACAAACACCCTTTCCTTCTGTCTCTAAATCTCATAAAATGGCAGAAAATATAATTGTAAAGAGGAAAAAAATCCACAATAGTACTAGACCTGAAATTTGAAGAGGTTTGGGGAAGTATTAAAAGCACACCGGATATTCCATTTCAACAAGGGCTCAGAAGCAAGCTAATAGCTACTTTGCAAAAATATTTGAATCTAGTATCTGTGTCTAAGTCACAACCCAACCCCTAACCCCTTCAGGGGACCTTCTGACAGAAGCTGCCACCCTTTGGAGTTCAGAGGCTCCGAGCAGCAAAATCATTACGCTTGTTGCATCTTGGCTGTCTAAAGAGCTGGATACGGTGTGGGCAAATGATCACACTGGGTATGATCTAGGGTGTGAGGGAAGTCCATATGTCATGTGCAGAAGCTGCCTGAGCCCAGAACAGATCTGAGATTGAAACCCTGGACTCCCGGCTCTGTCCACATCTCAGCTAATTATTTTCCCAAAAGTTATCTCATGTTGTAAAACTTAGGCCTTAAAAACCAAACCAAAAAAAAAAAAAATCCCAATAAAAAGAATCTTGATCCATCATCACACACACACAAAAAAAAAAACAAAAACAAACTTTTTTAGTACATTCTTGTTTTCACATGTATTTTATGTATACATAATAGTAATTGTGTTAAGTGTGCAATTTATACCCTGTTTTCATTTAACCCTATCTAAGTCTTCCCCTGGAGGTTTGATCCCTCTCCTTTTTAATGTCTACATAATATTCTTTGATTGAATAGACCATGATTTATTTTCTTCTCTCCTTTTGACCATTTGAATGGTTTCCAATTTCTGCTACTATAAATAACACTGCAATTAACATCTTTATTTCCTCGGCTAAATTTAAATGTTTTATGAGGCAACTGAATACTCTGGTGTGCCACTTCTTTTTGAAGAAAAATGGAACGTCCTGGTTTCATAACAAGGAACGATCTAAATTTAGGTCCACTGTGTGACAAGTCAGAGCCGCAGTGGCAGAGTTCTGAAAGCATTTCAGGAAAAAAGTCTATTTAGTTGATTTGTCTCTCTTGGTGGGATATACTAAGTCTCATGTTGCTTCAGTTTAAAGTGAATCTCAAGATGGATACGATTACCCTTGCAGGACATTTTTTTTTTAATAGTAGCATTTCTGTTTTACTTTCTGCAGATCTTACTGCACCTGGCCAAGGTTAAGGTCAACCATGAATGTATAATTGTGGAGCTCTTTAAAATACAGAGTATTAAGTGGTCCCTAAGTATCCTTGGGGGATTGGTTCCAGACCTCCCCGCCACACGCAGATACTAAAATCCGCAAATGCTCAAGTCTCTTATTTTAAAAAAAAATTACATAGTAATCATCCACTGGTATACTTAAAATCATCTCTAGATTACATATAATACCCAATAAAATGTAAATTCCATGTAAGTAGTGATTATACTGTATTATGTAAGGAATAATGGGAAGGAAAATAATGTGTACTTGTTCAGTTCTGATGCAAATTTTTTCCAAATATTTTTAATCTTCGGCCTATTGAATCTGAGGGCATGGAGCCCACGACAGAGGTTTGTTCTTTTATGAAGTATTTTGCTGCCACCAATAAAACAATGCCTGGTAAACTTATGGGGGTGGGGAAAGCATAATAAGAGAAAAAAGGCCAATTAGGAGTCTTAGAAAATAAAAATCTGGTAAATAAAATGTAAAACCCAATAGATTAGGTGAATGTAGATCAATGCAAGCGAAAAAAATTATTGCCCAAATAATCAACTCACCCTAAAAGCCATCTAATAAAACTTTCCCATATGGAGAAACAAGAGCAAGGAGGGCAGAGTAAATTAATAATAAAATAGAATTTTCCAAAGGTAAATCAGGACACAGTGTTTGTGTTGAAGGAATTCATAGATCACTGATTACAGTGAGTAAAACAGATCAGCACCTGTATTAGTGAGCTTTGCATTGCTGCAACAAAGTACCTGAAACAAGCTACTTATGAAGTCAAGAGAGGTTTATTCAGCTTACAGTGCAGAAAGGGATGCTCATTGGTTTGACCTCCGTGAGTGCAGCTGATGGCGATAACAGGTGTTTCAGGGCATGCTGGCACAACTCCAGACAGGAAGCAGCAGGTGGGCAAATCCAACACTCCCATTCCAGGGCACACCCCCCAAAGACCTAACCACCTCCCATTAGGCCCCGCCTCTTAAAGATCCACAGCACCTCCCAATAGCACCACTCTGAGGATCAAGACATTATATATGGACTTTGAAGGACACACATCCAAAACCATGACAACACCTAAAGACACCTTGTAGAAATTTCAAAACAACAAGGATAAAGAGGAAGTGCTAAAAGTTGTCAAAACCAGAAAAATGAGGCTGGGAGCCACGGCGTACTCCTGTCATCCCAGCAGCTTGGGAGGCTGAGGCAGGAACATTGTGAGTTTAAGGCCAGCCTCAGCAATTTAGCAAGGTGCTAAGCAACTCAGTGAGAGTCTCTAAATAAATACAAAGTAGGGCTGAGGATGTGGCTCAGTTATAGAATGCCCCTGAGTTCAATCCCTGGTAACCCCCGACACTCCCCCCAAAAAAGCAGGAAAAAATAAAAGGATGAGAATGAGAGAAAAATGTGCTTACAAAGAAATAAAAATCCACCTGGGCTCTGCCTTCTCATTGGCCACAGTGGACACCAAGACAAAAGAGCAAAAACCTCAAAAGTCTGAAGATAAAACCTATTTTGAACTTTGGGGTTTATACACAGTCAAAAGCTAATATTTAAGGGTGAGATCAAACTAAAGATACCTTCAGACATACAGGGGCTCCTCGAGTTTATCACCCTAAAAATCTTCTTCAGACAGATTAGTTAGGGATTTATTCTAACAAGACCAACAAAAATTTAATAAATTTAAGAAATTAGATGTCATAAAATACAAGTAACTATAGTGAAGGGAAAGCAACAAATTACAAAATCAAACCACTGATGGTCAGCTTATGGGTTTCACAAGCAGGAAATTTAAACACAGAGGAGAACAAAATATATATGTCCAAATAATTCTTGATGCATGGTGTTTTTATATGTTATTAAAAATTCAGAGTGTTGGGCTGGGGTTGTGGCTCAGCGGTAGAGCGCTCGCCTAGCATGTGTGAGGCCCTGGGTTCGATCCTCAGCACCACATATAAATAAAGGTATTGTGTGCAACTACAAGTAAAAAATAAATATTAAAAAAATAAATAAAATATCTTTTAAAAAACTCAAGAGTGTATACATGGATCAAAATATCAATTGTACCCCATAAGCATGTACAATTAGAAGGTGTCAATCAAAAAAAAAAGAAAATGAAAAACATTTCAAAAGATTTTGACTTGGAATGGGGACAGGGTTAGCGGGATGAGAAGAAAGACTGAGAGGAAATGAGGGGAGTTCAGTGTTAATATTTTTGTCTTCAGGAGAAAATAAAAATACTGTTTAATTTGTGAAAAAAAACTCTAACAGGCAATTACTAGGAAAAATAGAAATGAGTGTATAAGGACTCAATCTCAAACTATGGGAAGAAAAACAGTGAAATAACAAAAGCATTGCTCTTCAAAGACAAGAAATAAGGCATGAAATGAGAACTTTTGCATAAATTAAGGGGTATGCAAAGCAGGTGGACCCTGAATGGCTAAAAATATGCCTATTTTCACTATAGTTAAAACAATTGTCTGTGTTAAAAAAAATTGAATCTGGTAGTAGTGGTCTTTTTATGGGGATTTTTTTATTAGTGCATTATAATTATACATAATAGTGGAACTCGTCATTACCTATTTGTCCGTGCCCACCATATAACTTGTTCCATGACTAGGCTACTGTGTATTTTGCTGGTATAAACATGGTACTGTTGGTCTTTCCAGCTAGTGAGTCCCAGCCTGCTCTGAAGAAATAAATAACACAGTGACCGATAGGCAGGGACCCTCTGTGGCTCCTTTATTATAACAGTAGAGTGTGGGGTCCACCCCAAGTAGGGTACTCCTGTGTGACCCTTCTAGGACAACATAAGTTAAAGGAGCTGATGACAGTTGATGCCACACCGATGGCTGGTTACAGGTAACAGAGTTATGTGTGGTATTCATAAACAAATGACTTTCTCTTCTCCTGTGGCTGAGAAGTTCAGATCTCTGTCAGGCAACAGACACGACGTGGAGGTAGTTACCAGGCATCCACAGGAACCATATGCCTTCCATCCTCTGTCGACCTCTCCCTCCTCCACGTTGGCCCTACTCCAGGCCCCACACAGAGGCAAGAAGATCCCCAGGAGCTCCACATACCCATATTCCCAGATCAGACCCAAGCTGTGCCATTAGACTCTCATGGCCCCCGGGGGACTCTGGGATCATTGAGATTATATTCCTTCCTCGATGCCACAATGGCTGGATTATTCCACCGCTCACTTTAGAATCTTTGTTTCCCAAGACATTTTGAGTTGGTAAATATTCAGAGCATGTGAGAAAGTGTGGTGGAAAGATCTGTGGAAAGATGTCTCGTTGTGTCTCTGTACCCACGTATGGCCTGGAAGGAGAAGTGGAGGTTCACCAGATTGGACAGGTGGAAGTTGGGGGGGGGGAAGGAAAGGGGAATGGGAATGGGAAAGACCGTGGAATGAATTGAACATCACTTTCCTATGTTCCTATATGAATACACGACCAGTGTGACTCCACGTCATGTGCAACTCCAAAAATGGGAAGAGAGACTCCACGTATGTACAATATGTCCAAATACATTCTACTGGCACTTATAACTCAATAATACAATCAATAACTTGGACTTAACTGGCATATATAGAATATCCCATCCTTCGACGAGAGAATACACTTTCTTCTCAGCAGCACATGGATCCTTTTCTAAAATAGACCGTATACTATGCCACAAAGCAACTCTTAGCAAATATAAAAAAGTAGAGATACTACCCTGCATTCTATCAGATCATAATGGAATGAAATTAGAAATCAATGATCAAATAAGAAATAAAATCCACTCCAACAACTGGACACTAAACAATATGCTACTGAATGAACAAAGGGTTGCAGAAGACGTCAAGGAGGAGATTACAAATTTTTAGAGGTGAAGAGAACACAGATACAACATATCAAAATCTCTGGGATGCTATGAAAGCAGTTCCCAGAGGAAAGTTCATTGAATGGAGTTCATTCCTTAAAAGAAGAAAAAGTCAATAAATGACTTAACACTACATCTCAAAGAAGAATAAACCAACCCCCAAAGCAGCAGAAGACAGGAAATAATTAAAATCAGAGCTGAAATCAATGAAATTGGAACAAAAAAAAAACAATTGAAAAAATTGACAGGACAAAAAGTTGGTTCTTTGAAAAAATAAATAAAATTGACAGACCCTTGGCCATGTTAACGAAGAGAAGGAGACAGAAAACTCAAATCCCTAACACACATGGTGAAAAGGAAATATCACAACAGACACTAAGAAATACAGAAGATAATTAGAAATTATTTTGAAAACTTGTACTCCAATAAAATAGAAAATATCTAAGGCACAACAAATTTCTAGAGTCATATAATTTGCCCAAATTGAATCAGGATGATATACACAATTTAAACAGATCAATTTCAAGTGATAAAACAGCAGACGCCATCAAAAGCCTGCCAACCAAGAAAAGCCCAGGACTGGACGGATACACAGCCGAGTTCTCCAAGACCTTTAAAGAAGAATTCATACCAATACTGTCCAATTTATTTCAGGAAATAGAAAAAGAGGCAGCACTTCCAAACTCATTCCATGAGGCCAATATCACTCTGATTCCAAAACCAGGCAAAGACACATGAAAGAAAAGAAAGAAAAGAAAGAAAGGAAGGAAGGAAGGAAGGAAGGAAGGAAGGAAGGAAGGAAGGAAGGAAGGAAGGAAGGAAGGAAGGAAGGATGGAAGGAAACTTCAGACCAATATGTCTAATGAACATAGATGCAAAAATTCTCAATAACTAAAAAGAACCAATAAAAAAATTTAAAAATGGTAAATGGCTTGTGATCATGGATGATTTTGATCTTTGCTTCTTGTTATTTTTGGTTTCTTTTTAAAAAACAAACAAAAAAAAAAAAAAAAAAACACCTGTGCCCAACATCTGCTGGCCATAGCTAAGGTCAGTCAGCAGCCAGGAAGGGGACAAGCTCTTCTGACCAGGGAGTCAGGGCTCTGACCCGAGGTCCCCCTCAGGGATGCTGGACCGCAACACCTCGACCAGTCAGAGCCATCTCTGACCTCCACTCCCTCAGAGTGCCTGGACCTTCTCGATTGCCAGGTAGCAGCTCCATACCTAAAGCCTCTGGAAGTTCCATGCAGAGGGACCTGCCCACGTGCAACTTTGTCCAAGTTTCAACCAAATGAAACCCCACCCTCTACTGCCACCTTGTGGTCCTATCTTCTTCCTCAGCCAGCCTCCAACTGGCTCAAACCCAGTACTGGGACCTCACAAGCTTCTAGAGGCAGAGGACCAGAGACCTCTAGGGCATCCTCAGGCCACACTGCTAGAGAGGGCGGTGCTAAGACCACACGTCCTTCATGAATCCAGTTCAGAGTCAGTCTACTTTCACCCTCGGTGACCTCGCCAGGGGCTGGACAGCACTGTGCCTGGGCTCTGAAGAGGGGAGAGAGAGAAGGAAGGAGGCAGAAAGAGCCTTAATGTCCCCTGCCCTGGGGGCTGGAGTGACTCACAGCATCTGCCTGTCCTCTCCCTCCCCTCTCATGCTGCAGTTCACTTGTTGGGGAATCAGGACCGGGAACTCTGGGGACCTGCCAGGCCTCCCCTTTCCCACAGTAGCTTCTAGCTCAGAGCAGCCCCAAACCAGGAGAAGTACTGCTAAACTGGGCTGGGAGCCCTGACTGCCATGTCAGTTAGGGACATATTTAGTGCTGACTCCAGGCTGTGTCTGCCCTGGAAACCGAGCTGGGACTGTGTCATGTATGCATGAGCTCAAACCCAGGCCTGACCAAGATCCCACTGCAGGAGGGGCCCGGGGAGGAGATTCCCAACACAGTGGGAACAGGAAACAGTTGCTCTTTTATGAATTTCCAGGATATATATAAAGAACTCAAAAAAACAATACCAAAAAGAAAGGACCCAATAACCCAGTCAATTAATTAATGGGCAAAGGAACTGAATAAGCCCTTCACAGAGGAAGAGCTATGAATGGTCAACAGATGAAACAATGTTCAACATCTCTAGCAATTAGAGAGATGCAAATTAAAACTGCACTGAGATTTCATCTCACTCCAGTTGGAATGGCAATCGGGACTGGCTTATTTCACCAAGCAAGAGAGTCTCCTGATCCATCCATTTACTGGCAAAAGTCATGAAGTGGTTGTTTTCATAGCTGAGTAATAGTCCATTGTGTATATGTACCACAGATCAAGAATACAAGTAACAATAAAGATTTAAGGGAAAGAGGACACTCACACATTGCTGGTGGGACCACAAATTGGTGCAACCACTCTGGAAAGCAGTATGGGGATTCCTCAGAAAACTGGGAATGGAACCACCATTTGACCCAGTTATTCCCCTCCTCAGCATATACCAAAAGGACTTAAAATCAGCACACTACAGTGAAGCAGCCACATCAATATTTATAGCAGCTCAATTCACAATAGCTAAGCTAAGGAACCAACCTAGGTGCCCTTCAACAGATGAATGGATAAAGAAACTGTAATATTCTATATACACAATGGAATATTACTCAGCTATAAAAACAATGATTTCATGACTTTTGCCTCAGGAGGTGGGGCCTAGTGGGAAGAAATCAGGACGATGAGGGGATTTCCTTGAAGGACCCATGAGGACCAGTCCCTGCCTATCTTTCCTTGCTTTACCATGAGGTGAGCCGCTTTGCTCCAACACATGTTCCATCACAATATTCTTCCTCACCACAGGCCCAGAAGCAATGGAGCCAACTGCCCCCATCTGCAACCTCAGAAATTATGATCCAAGATAAACCTTTCCTCTTTTTACATTGATTACCTCAGGTATTTTGTCACAGTAATGGAAAGCTGACAAACGCAATCCCAGGTTAGCTTCAGGCTGGTTTTGATGGTCAGGATGAGGAAGGCTTTGGAAAGCTGATGTCTGAGCCAGGTTTGGTCAAAAACTAGGATAAAGATGGAAAGAACATTCCAGATAGAGGAAACCAAAGTGGCATCAAGATGTAGACCAGCAGAGTGTGATTCTGAAATCATCAAAGGCCAAGGGAGAGCTAAGGGTGACTGGGAATGATTACATCAGCCTTCAGATTTCAGCCCAATTTTTTAAAAATTGTTTTAATTTTTTAATTGAGGTAAAATATATATAAGATTTTTCATCTAAACCCTTGTTAGTGTACAGTTCAGTTTTTAAGTAAATACTCCTTGGTGTGCAACCAATCTCCCCAACTCTTCATCGTGCAAAACTAAGGCTCTGCCCCCATTAAACACTAACTTCCTACTCATCCCTCCCTCAGCGCCTGGCACCCACCCTTCTACTCTCTGTCTCTAGGAATCTGGCTACCACAGGGTCCTCCTGTAAGTGGGATCCTCCAGTATTTGTCTCTGGTGGTTGACATATTTCATTGAGCATCATTCCTTCGAAGATGTTGTGGCATGTGTCAGGATGTCTACCCTTTTTAAGGCTGAGCAAGCTTTTTGTATATATTTACACACACACATACACACACACACACACACACACACACACACACACAATCCAGAAAATATCAAGTGTTGGCAAGGATGGAGAGGCATTGGAAGCCCTGTGTTCTCTGAGTGGGAATGTAAGATGGCGTCCCCATAATGGAAAGCTTCCTCACTAAAGAACAATGGAATTACAATGTGACCCAACGATTCCATTTCTGAGCATGGACTTAAAAGAACTGAAATCAGGGTCTCAAAGAAATATTTGTACACCTGCGTCCATGGAACCATTATTCACAAGAGACAAAAGGTGTAGGCAACCCAAAAGTCCATCCACAAGATGTGGGGAGTGTGTGTGTGTGTGTGCGCGCGCACGTTCCTTACCCTCTGCCTTCTGCATCTGCTAAACAGAGAAGAACAGCAAACAGAGGCTGAGAGGGCAGACGAAGCCCAGGAGAAACCTGAGTCCCCTGTGTCCTTTCCTCTGTCTCTCTTTTTCTTTCTATAAGTGAAATTGTCCAAGTCCTTATCTCCCACTAATCGGGCAGGGACGTCCTGGATGCTCTTGACAAGCTCATGGGCCGTTGCAAGGATCAAATGAGATTACAGACGAGCAAGCTCTCAAGTTTGAAGAGCTACATCGATGTACCGGATTATTATTAATCTCCCATTGATCTCTTAATACAGGAAAAAAATGTCAGCCTTCTCCCACCAGGTTTCCATGGCAAAGAGACAGCTGAGACTCTCCTCTCCCATCCCCACCTCCTTTTCCCCACTGAATTTGAAGTTCTGGCCCAGGTTGGCTTAATCCACCTGGCGATCTATCACTGATGAGACCTTGCCGTGAATCAGAAGTCACTCATGTGTTTGAGATCAGGCGCATACATTTGTTTGGCTTGGCTCATAGAATCTTTTAAAATCATTTTTATCCCTAGAGAAATAAGGAAAGTTATTTTTTTTAAAAAAATCACATTTCTGACACTTGGGGAAACACTTGAATATCCAAAAACCAAGTTAGGCTGGACTCACATTCAACCTGTGACTAGATCCCCTCCCTGGCTTGCTCAGGGGGTTTGAATTGTGAGATTGAGGAGATTGAGATGCCCTGAGAGGCAGGACCAAACCCTGCCATGGTGCCCTGTATTTGCAACGCGGAATGGCACTAGGGAATGTGTGTGTGCATGTGTGTGTGTGTGTGTGTGTGTGTGTGTGTGTGTGTGTGTGCATGTTTCTTCCTAGAGTCTGTAAAACCATCACACTGTGGATGGGGCCATTGTCCCCACTTTCTGGTGAGCAACATCTCTCCAGAATACTGGTGAGAAAAGTCTGCTGCTGACCTTCCCTGGGGCCACACCTATGTCCAGTCCCCATCTCCATCCTCATTCCTGCATCGACCCTATCAGACCAGGGAAGGGGTGGCAGGGAGCTCACATGAGCAAATGATGTGAACCGGGCACTTCCCCACCCACCCAGGGTGGAGAGTTAGGATTCAAGTATTTGGAGATTGAACCTCAGTCCTATGAGATCACAGTGGCCTTGAACACCTAAACCTCATTGCTTTCTGGTCCGTCTCACCTCTCCCTGTTCTGTAAGGAAGGTATAGGTCCCCAAGTGTCTCTGCAACTCTACTGATCTCTAAGGGCCACCAGGTTTGGGGGAGGTGTAAATCTCATGAGAGAGACAAAATCCAGGGGAGACGGCTGGGTCCCTGAGCTGAAGCGGATGTCCAGCAGACTGGTCCCCCCCATGGGCAAAAGTGCCTGGTGTCCCTGGGAGGCCTCGGAGACTGAGATGGAAGGGACCAGATAACAAAAACACTTTTAAAGGGCAACCCAGACACTTTTGTGCACATAATCAAACTGAACCTCAGACTGCATACAGAATTAACTCAAAAGGGATCACAGACCTAAACATGTGAGCCAAATCCACTAAACATCTATGAAAAAGCAATGGAGAAAATTCTTGTTACTTTGGGCTAGATGGAAACTTTTTATCTATGACACCAAAAGCATAATCCATTAGTAGAAAAAGAAAATGATAAATCTTGACTTCATCAAAATTTTTAAAATTTTGCTCTTGAAAAACACCCTTAAGGGAGCTGGGGTTGTAGCTCAGTGGTAGAGCACTTGCCTAGCACATGTGAGGCACTGAGTTCAATCCCCAGCACCACATAAACCTAAATAAATGTGTTCATCTACAATTTAATATATATTTTTTTTTAAAAAAAACTCTTAAAAAATGAGAAGACAAGCCATGAACTGAGAGAAGATATTTGCAAATCATGTATTTATTTGATAAAGGACTAGTATCCAGAATACATAAAGAACTTCTACAGCTCAATAATTATAAGGCCAATGATTCAATTAAAAATAAGTAAGATTTGAATAGCCATTTCCTCAGTAAGCTGCATAAATAGCTAATAAGCACCTGAAAAAGATAATCAGAATTCTCAGGGGGATGCAAACTAAAATTACAATAAGGTGCCCTTGGACACTCAGGAGTGGGGCCAAAGCAAAAACATTGCCAATGGCAAGGACATGGAGAAAGTTAAACTCACAAATATTGTTGGCGGGAATATAAAATTGGAAAATAGTTTGGCAGGGTTTTTTTTTAATGTTAAGCATATACCTATCATATGAACCAGCAATTCCATGTCTACGTATCTATTTACCCAAGAGGAATAAAAGCATGACCACACAAAGACTCTCTGTGAGTGTTCTCAGCAGCTCTCTTCATTATAATTCCCAAACTGAAAATGAACAAGAAGCTGGGCACCGTGACCTGTAATCCAGCAGCTGGGGAGGCTGAGGCAGGAGGATCTTGAGTTCAAAGCCAGCCTCAGCAAAAGTGAGGTGCTAAGCAACTCAGTGAGACCCTGTCTCTAAATACAGTACAAAATAGGGCTGGGGATGGGGCTCAGGGGTGGAGTGTTCCTGAGTTCAACCACCAGTACCCAAAAAAGAAAAAGAAAACAACCCAGACTCTATCAACTGAGGAATGGATATAACAGATGTTAAATAACCCTACAGTGAAATGTCACTCAATAATAAAAGGGAACAGACTATTGAATAAACACCAGGGATGAAACCAATGAATGATGCTAAGTGAAAAAGTTCCACATGAAAGTCTTCAGATTGTATGATTTCACTTCTAGGAAATTTCTAGAAAAAGAAGAACTTCACTCATTCCAACATGGCGGCGGGCGCAGAGAGATCAAGTCTCTGACCTCTTCAGCTGTGCGGGCATAGGGAGTTGTAAACAATCTAAATTCTGTTTGCTCAGGATCACTAGGCAATGCTGAACTGACATGGATCTGGGGCGATCAGTCTGGGCCTCTCAGAACACACACTGAGCCCAGATCGGCTGAATTCAAGCTCCCGTTCGCCTGCTTCCCGAAGACAAACAGCTGTGACTCAGCACTAATCCATCCGGCTGAAACAACTGGTCGGCCCTTCTGTTCCTACGGAGGTAAATGCCAACCGAGCCTTCATAGGTAGTGGCCACAGGTTTGAAACGGGGCTTGGGAGAGACAGTAAGGACCCACCCGTTGCATTGGTCACCCGGCAAAGGGAAACGAACTGTCGCCATTTGCAAGAGATACCACCATGGCAGAGAACTGACGTCACCAGACTGCAGCGGAGGAGATAACTTCATTGAAACCAGCGGCTACAGGTGTGTAATCCCCTAGCCTTCCCTCTCCACACATCGGGGAATCCTTAAGGGCCCCTCCCAGCTCTCCCGTAAGGGCCCCTCCCAGCTCTCCCATGAGCGCAATAGCCAGACCGAGGGAATCAGAAGTGGCGCGGGACCCGCGGCATGGAACTCCCAGCTACCGCTCCCACCAGTGCTGACAACTGAGGTCTCTTGCATCAGCTATCGGGGGCGTGGCTACCGGAGGGCAAGTAAAATTCCCTGAGGATTCTCAGCCCCAAGCTCTACAAACTTAGGGTCTGAGGGAATGGCAAACTGGAAGAGTGTGCCCAGTTGTTCATGAAAACAGGGCTCCCGGGAGCAGCAGACCTGGTGTGTAGCCAGTATTGTGGTGAGCGGCACCCGTGAGAGGGGCCTGGCTAGAGGAAAAGTGGGGAAGTGACTAGACACAAGAGGAGGCCCTAGGCACTCAGGATTGGAGACTCGCCCAGTCTGGGAGGAGCTGCTGCACAGTGATTGGTTCCCGCGTATTAACAGGAGAAACTTGGCCTGGTGGGCACAGCGCCACCTACTGGAAGAGAAATTAATCAAGCTCTAAGACTGCATTTATTAGTGGTTTTTTTTCACTTTTTTTTGATTTGGGTTTTTTCTTTCATTTTCATTTTTCTTTCTTGTTGTTTTTTAAATTTTTTTACAATTTTTTTTAAATTTTTTTTCTTCTAATTTTAATGTTAATTTTTTAATTATTTTTTTAAAATTTTTTTAAAATTTTTTTCTTTTTTTATTTCCTATTTTTTTTTCTTCTTTTGTCTTTTCATTTCTTTTCAATTTTCTTATTCCCCCTTCCTTGAATTCTACCTGCTTACTCTCATTCTCTTTAGTGACTTCTTCCCTTCCCTTCTAATACCTTTCCTCCCAAGCATCAAATAAATTTATAGGAGTAAACAGTAACTCAGCAGTCAAACAGAACAAGAAGTAACATGAGCAACTTGAAAAAAACAAGGAAGAAAAGGAGTACAAACAATGCAGGACAGCCTAAATATTCAGGAGGACCTAGAGTCATCAGAAAAATGATCATATAAAGAACTCAAGGAACACCTTAGACAGATGGAATGGAACCTTAAAGAGGATACGAGACAGCAAATTCAAGCAGCGAAAGAACACATTGAGAATGAATTACATAAACAGATAAAGGAAGAAGTTAAGCATCTTTATCAGGAGATAGAGATTATAAAAAATAATCAAACAATAATTCTAGAAATGAAGGAAACGATAAACCAAATTAAAAACTCAATTGAGAGTATCACTAACAGAGTGGAGCAAGTAGAAGCCAGAATGTCAGATAATGAAGACAAAATATATCATCTTGAAAAGAGTCTAGCCAACTCAGAAAGGCTGGTAAAATATCACGAGAAAAACATCCAAGAGTTATGGGATAAAATAAAAAAAACGAACGTACGAGTCATCGGGATAGAAGAAGGTACAGAGATTCAAACCAAGGGAATGAGTAACCTGCTGAATGAAATAATTACAGAAAACTTTCCAGAAATAAAAAAGGAAACAGATATACAAATTGAAGATGCATACAGGACACCGAGCACACAAAATCACAGTAGACCAACGCCAAGACACATTGTTATGAAGGTATCCAATATACATAACAAAGAGAAAATATTAAAAGCTACAAGAGAAAGGAGGCAGATTACATTCAGGGGTAAACCAATAAGGTTAACAACGGATTTTTCATCACAGACGCTGAAAGCGAGAAGATCCTGGAACAATGTATTTCAAACACTGAAAGACAATGGATGCCAAACAAGAATTCTGTATCCAGCAAAATTAAGCTTCAGGTATGACAACGAAATAAAAATCTTTCATGAAAAACAAAAGTTAAAAGAATTTGCAGCCAGAAAACCAGCATTGCAAAGCATTTTGAGCAAAACACTACACAAGGAAGAAATGAAAAACAATAACCAAAACCATCAGTGGGAAGTGCCTCGGTAAAGACAGAGGGCGAGGGGAAAGATAATCATGGAGAAACAAACTAAATTTTTTTTAAAAAAGGATAAATAATCAAACATGGATGGAAGTACAAACCATATATCAATAGTAACTCTGAATGTTAATGGCTTAAACTCTCCAATAAAGCGACATAGGCTGGTATCATGGATTAAAAAAACAAATCCAACAATATGCTGCCTCCAGGAGACACATCTGATTGGAAAAGACATACACAGGCTGAAGGTGAAAGGATGGGAAAAAATATACCACGCACACGGTCCTCGTAAGCAAGCAGGGGTGGCCATCCTCATATCGAATAAAATCGACTTCAAGACTAAGTTAATCAAAAGGGATAAAGAAGGTCATTATATACTGTTAAAAGGAAACATTCACCAACAAGACATAACAATTATCAATATTTATGCACCAAATAATGGTGCTGCGACATTCAGAAAACAAATTCTCCTCAAGTTCAAGAATCAAATAGACCACAACACAATAATTATGGGTGACTTCAACACACCTCTCTCACCATTGGACAGATCCTCCAAACAAAAGTTGAATAAAGAAACTATAGAACTCAATACCACAATCAATAACCTAGAATTAACTGACATATATAGAATATATCAACCATCATCAAATGGATATACTTTTTTCTCAGCAGCACATGGATCCTTCTCAAAAATAGACCATATATTATGCCATAGGGCAACCCTCAGTAAATATAAAGGGGTGGAGATAATACCATGCATTTTATCTGATCATAATGGAATGAAACTGGAAATCAATGATAAAAGAAGGAAGGAAAAATCCTACATCACATGGAAAATGAACAATATGTTACTGAATGATCAATGGGTTACAGAAGACATAAAGGAGGAAATCAAAAAATTCTTAGAGATAAATGAAAATACAGACACAACATATCGGAATCTATGGGACACAATGAAAGCAGTTTTAAGAGGGAAATTCATCGCCTGGTGGTCATTCCTCAAAAAAAGAAAAAACCAACAAATAAATGAGCTCACACTTCATCTCAAAGCCCTAGAAAAGAAAGAGCGAAATAACAGAAAATGTAGCAGAAGGCAAGAAATAATTAAAATCAGAGCAGAAATCAATGAAATTGAAAGAAAAGAAACTATTGAAAAAATTAACAAAACTAAAAGTTGGTTCTTTGAAAAAATAAATAAGATCAACAGACCTTTAGCCATGCTAACGAAGAGAAGAAGAGAGAGAACTCAAATTACTAACATATGGGATGAAAAAGGCAATATTACAACAGATGCTACAGAAATACAGAAGACAATTAGAAATTATTTTGAACACCTATATTCCAATAAAATAGAAGATAGTGAAGACATCGATAAATTTCTTAAGTCATATGATTTGCCCAGACTGAGTCAGGAGGATACACACAATTTGAACAGACCAATATCAATGGATGAAATTGAAGAAGCCATCAAAAGACTACCAACCAAGAAAAGCCCAGGACCGGATGGGTATACAGCGGAGTTTTACAAAACCTTTAAAGAAGAATTAATACCAATACTTTTCAAGTTATTTCAGGAAATAGAAAAAGAGGGAGCTCTTCCAAATTCATTCTATGAGGCCAACATCACCCTGATTCCGAAACCAGACAAAGACACCTCAAAGAAAGAAAACTACAGAACAATATCTCTAATGAACCTAGATGCAAAAATCCTCAATAAAATTCTGGCGAATCGAATACAAAAACACATCAAAAAAATTGTGCACCATGATCAAGTAGGATTCATCCCTGGGATGCAAGGCTGGTTCAATATACGGAAATCAATAAATGTTATTCACCACATCAATAGACTTAAAGATAAGAACCATATGATCATCTCGATAGACGCAGAGAAAGCATTCGACAAAGTACAGCATCCCTTTATGTTCAAAACATTAGAAAAACTAGGGATAACAGGAACTTACCTTGACATTGTAAAAGCTATCTATGCTAAGCCTCAGGCTAACATCATTCTGAATGGACAAAAGTTGAAGGCATTCCCTCTAATATCTGGAACAAGACAGGGATGCCCTCTCTCACCACTTCTATTTAATTTAGTCCTTGAAATACTAACCAGAGCAATTAGACAAAAGAAATTAAAGGCATAAAAATAGGAAAAGAAGAACTTAAATTATCACCATTTGCGGACGACATGATTCTATACCTAGAAGACCCAAAAGGGTCTACAAAGAAACTACTAGAACTAATAAATGAATTCAGCAAAGTGGCAGGATATAAAATCAACACGCATAAATCAAAGGCATTTCTGTATATCAGCGACAAAACTTCTGAAACGGAAATGAGGAAAAACACTCCATTCACAATATCCTCAAAAAAAAATAAAATACTTGGGAATCAACCTAACAAAAGAGGTGAAAGATTTATACAATGAAAACTACAGAACCCTAAAGAGAGAAGTAGAAGAAGATCTTAGAAGATGGAAAAATATACCCTGTTCATGGATAGGCAGAAATAACATTATCAAAATGGCGATATTACCAAAAGTTCTCTATAGGTTTAATGCAATACCAATCAAAATCCCAACGGCATTTCTTGTAGAAATAGATAAAGCAATCATGAAATTCATATGGAAAAATAAAAGACCCAGAATAGCAAAAGCAATTCTAAGCAGGAAGTGTGAATCAGGCGGTATAGCGATACCAAATTTCAAACTATATTACAGAGCAATAGTGACAAAAACAGCATGGTACTGGTACCAAAACAGGCGGGTGGACCAATGGTATAGAATAGAGGACACAGAGACTAATCCACAAAGTTACAACTATCTTATATTTGATAAAGGGGCTAAAAGCATGCAATGGAGGAAGGATAGCATCTTCAACAAATGGTGTTGGGAAAACTGGAAATCCATATGCAACAAAATGAAACTGAATCCCTTTCTCTCCCCATGCACAAAAGTTAACTCAAAATGGATCAAGGAGCTTGATATCAAATCAGAGACTCTGCGTCTGATAGAAGAAAAAGTTGGCTCCGATCTACATATTGTGGGGTCGGGCTCCAAATTCCTTAATAGGACACCCATAGCACAAGAGTTAATAACAAGAATCAACAAATGGGACTTACTTAAACTAAAAAGTTTTTTTCTCAGCAAGAGAAACAATAAGAGAGGTAAATAGGGAGCCTACATCCTGGGAACAAATTTTTACTCCTCACACTTCAGAAAGAGTGTGAGTATACAAAGAACTCAAAAAATTAGACAATAAGATAACAAATAACCCAATCAACAAATGGGCCAAGGACCTGAACAGACACTTCTCAGAGAAGGATATACAATCAATCAACAAGTACATGAAAAAATGCTCTCCATCTCTAGCAGTCAGAGAAATGCAAATCAAAACCACCCTAAGATACCATCTCACTCCAGTAAGATTGGCAGCCACTATGAAGTCAAACAACAACAAGTGCTGGCGAGGATGTGGAGAAAAGGGTACACTTGTACATTGTTGGTGGGACTGCAAATTGGTGCGGCCAATTTGGAAAGCAGTTTGGAGACTCCTGGGAAAGCTGGGAATGGAACCACCATTTGACCCTGCTATTGCCCTTCTTGGACTATTCCCTGAAGACCTTAAAAGAGCATGCTACAGGGATACTGCCACATCGATGTTCATAGCAGCACAATTCACAATAGCTAGACTGTGGAACCAACCCAGATGCCCTTCAATAGATGAATGGATAAAAAAAATGTGGCACACATTCACACAATGGAGTACTACGCAGCAATAAAAAATGACAAAATCATAGAATTTGCAGGGAAATGGATGGCACTAGAGCAGATTATGCTTAGTGAAGCTAGCCAATCCCTAAAAAACAAATACCAAATGTCTTCTTTGATATAATGAGAGCAACTATGAACAAAGTAGGGAGGAAGAGCAGGAAGAAAAGATTAACTTTAAACAGAGACATGAGATGGGAGGGAAAGAGAGAGAAAAGGGAAATTGCATGGAAATGAAGGGAGACCCTCATTGCTATACAAAATGACATATAAGAGGTTGTGAGGGGAATGGGAAAATAAACAAGGAGAGAAATGAATTACAGTAGATGGGGTAGAGAGAGAAGATGTGAGGGAAGGGGAGGGGGGATAGTAGGGGATAGGAAAGGTAGCAGAATACAACAGTCACTAATATGGCAGTATGTAAAAATGTGGATGTGTAACCGACGTGATTCTGCAATCTGCATTTGGGGTAAAATTGGGAGTTCATAACCCACTTCAATCTAATGTATGAAATATGATATGTCAAGAGCTTTGTAATGTTGTGAACAACCAATAAAAAAATTTAAAAAAATTTTTAAAAAAAAGAAAAAGAAGAACTTCAGAGATAATAAACAGATCAATACGTGTGTGAGTCTGAGGTCAGGGACAGGTGCGAGGAGATTTGGGGGTGGGATGGCAGGGTTCTAAAACCGAATAAACGAGGTGGTTGCAAAGCCATATAAATTTATGGAAAAATCATTGAACTGGAAACTTACAATTATTGCATTTTTTTAATATTTATTTTTTAGGTGTAGATGGACACAACACAATGCCTTTATTTTTATGTGGTGCTGAGGATCGAACCCAGGTCCTGCCTGTGCTAGGCGAGTGCTCTATCGCTGAGCCACAATCCAAGCCCCTGCATTTTTTTTAATATTTATTTTTTAGTTGGACACAATATCTTTATTTTATTTATTTATTTTTATGTAGTACTGAGGATCGAACCCAGGGCACATGCTAGGTGAGCACTCTACCGCTGAGCCACAACCCCAGCCCACAATTATTGCTTTTTATTGTTTATAAATTATATTTCAAAAAAGTTTTTTAAATATTCTATAAGTTTCTTAGAAATCCTACTCCCAAGAATATATCCTAGATATTTTTAATCAAAAATACAAAATAACCCATGCATTAATCTATAGTAGCCTTTTTTTTCTATAAGCAGAGGGCTGGAAGCAACCTACATATCCATCAGTGGGGGATTGATGGGCTCATCTGTAGTGTGCCCATAAAATGGGGACTCTGCACCTGCAGAAAGGTATGGGATGGATCACAGCATATGCTACCCAATATGTTCCAGAAAATACCATTAGATAAAAAAAATAAAGCTGTGGAATCTTTTAGTTAAAAAAAAAAAGTTTTAAAGGGAGAATATTAATGTATTTGAATGTTTTGCTTCTCCTTTCAATATAAAACCCCCTGGAGGTTTTTCTTGGACTTTTGGAGTTTTCATTTTTTGTTTTTGAACTCACCAGAACATCTGACCAGGTACCACCTTCAGTCTAGAACAGTCATGTGGCAAAAACGCCATCAAACACTGTGTCACCAACAGCTGCCACAACTCCCTGTGTCTTCAGACTGTGAGTCACAAACAGGGTGAGGTGAGTCAGAGGCAGAGGTGACCTCTGGAGTGCTATGGGTGGCCGTGAGTGTCACAAGGCCCCACAACCTGCTCTCCACAGGACAGTCTGACAGGCAGCGTCTGCCGCTTTCCAAGGTGTAAATACCCTCACCACAGCCAACACACAGCAAGCACTGGGAAGCCCTGATCCTGGAGTTGGGGCGAGCTCTCCAGGACAGCCCAAGCCAGGCCCAGCACACAGCTGGCAGGAGGCCCCATCTCCACATCCAACTGGCAAACCCAAAAGACCGGCGATACCAGATGCTTACTATAAACCTCCATTAGAGTGGGTGGGGGGGGAATGCAAATAGATCCAAACATTTTGGAGAACAACTATTGCATAGTCTAGTATTGCCCACACTGTCCAACCCAAAAATGTTTGCAGTCTTCCATCAGGAGATGTGTAAACACTGCTTGTTGCAGAATTATCAGTGAAATAAAATAAAAGAAACAAAGGAAATCTAAATGTCCGTCTGCAGGAAAATTTATGGAAAAGTCATGCAAGCCATTCAATGGAAGAATGTTATAAAGGATTTAAATATAAGATAGATGGATAATAAATAGATAGATAGACAGACCTTGGAAAACATAATGTTGAATTGTTAAAAAACAAGCATTAGAATTTTATGCTATGCATTACATAGAAACCTCTGAAAAGTTCAAAATGCATAAAATGATACTCTGCAATATCATAGAGATATATATTCATTGAAATGCATGAAGAAATCATTTAAAATAGAGTAGACAAATACATAGCAAATTTATGATAATGTTGCCTCTGGAGAAGAAAAAGGGAGATTGAAACTAGGGAGGGATGTAAAGTGTACTTCATCTTTATTATATTATTCTATCTCCTTTAAATATTCAAAAATATTTATCTGAAATATTAATGATTTGAGTTCTGGACTCTTGAGTAATAAGCGTGGGTGCTGATTACCGTTTTTCTTTATGATCTTCTATATTTTAGAAACCCCTACCAAACCCTGCAGCACCATCTTTTATGACTAGAGGGTTTCAGTTCTATTGGGGCTCACTTGCAAATCTCACAGGCCCAGTAACCAGGCAGAGGAGTGGCCCTGGGATCAGATGTCAAGGACACTGTGCGCTTGAGTGTCTGGGCCTGAATGCAGTCTGGCTGATGCCCCTCTCCTCAGACTCTCCTGACCTTCCCCTCAAAACCCTGTTGCGTTGCATGCAGGTACCTGCAGAAACACGTGTCACGCTGTATGTGCAATATTTAGGAGTCTGTCTCGCCCACGAAACTGTTTCCTCCAGGGATGGACCATCAGTCTATTCATTTCTTTGTTCCCAGGGCCTGAGAATGCAGTGCAGGCTTCACGACTTTGAATGAACACGTGGATGAAGAAATCACCTCTCTCTTGCACAACCACCTCCTCGGTTTAGCAAGATGGGAAGAGCAAAGGTCTTATCGCTTTGTAAAAAGCCCTATTAATTAGTCTTCTGTACCATTCTCTGGCATAGCACAAAGGGTCACAGGTCACGGTGATGTGAACCACTTGCAAGGCCCTGGTACAGGGAGGGTCTAGGGTTGGGCCAGTGGGATCGTCAACATGTGGAGCGACTGGCTTTGAGCTCAGGGCCCACTTCCCACAATCCTCTGGGGATAGGTTAAGTTGATTCACCAGACTGTAAGACACGGAAACAGGATAGTCCATCATTGCCACTTCTGTGCCAGAAAAATGGATGTAAGTCCATAGAAATAGAAAAAGGAAAAAAAAACCCAGAAACATAGGTTTATGGGAAAGCCCATCCTTGGTGCCCATAGGGTGAGGACAGCAGGGTAGGTAAAGGAATGAGACAAACCAGAGGCACAGGGCCAATTTCAGTCCAGAAATTAAAACAGCAAAGTGTGTTTACAGGAAAACCCTCCCCTTCCCCTGTGACAGTGCATCATCAAGAGGGAGGGGCCGGGAGAAGTAAACTCGGGAATCCAGCAATGAGACTGTCAGCCGATAGTTCCTCAGCGAAGGCTCTGTCTGATGTGGGTGATCCACAGGCCACTGACTCCACTTGACCTCAATGGTAGAAACCCTCGAAGTCTACAAAACCACATTAGACGTAATGGACAAGTTCAATAGACTTGCAGGATGTAAGCTCAACACACAAAATAAGTCATGTCTCTGCAGACTGAAATGAAAAATCAGAAAAGAAATGTGAGAAAGCTATTTTACTCAGAATAGCCTCAAAATGAACACGTGGTTGAAGAAATCACCTCTATCTCACACAACCACCTCCTCGGTTTAGCAAGATGGGAAGAGCAAAGGTCTTAGGTTAGAAATAAACCTAACCGAGGAAGTAAACTACATGTGTACTGAAAACTACAAATATTTACTGAAGAAAGTAAAGGAGACACCAATCAATGGAAGGACTGATCGTGGGCTGGATGGCCGGCTCTTGCTAAGGTGTCCACTCCCCCAGAGCAGTGGCAGATACAATGAAATCCCTGTCGAAACAACAGTGATGATGTTTGCAAGAATAGAAAAAAAAATACATCTTCTTAAATTTATCTGGAATATGGAGGGACCCAAAATGGCCCAAACAATCTGGAAAAAGAAGAAGAAATTTGGAGGCCTTACACTTGCTGCGTTCAAACATAGTGCAAAGCAACAGTACTCAAAACAGTGTGGTACAGGCCTCAGCACAGACCTACAGACTGATGGAGTAGATACAGAGCTCCAGAAACGAACTCTCACATGTATTTTTTTAAGAGGGTATGAAGACCTTTCAACAGGGAAAGGACAGACTTTTCAACGAATGGCAGTGTTAAAATTGAATATCCAGCTGGGCATGGTGGCACACACCTGTAATCCCAGCAGCTCAGGAGGCCGAGACAGGAGGATCTTGGGTTCAAAGCCAGCCTCAGCAACTTAGTACAGCTGTAAGCAACTCAGTGAGACCCTGTCACTAAATAAAATATTTAAAAAGGGGTGGGGATGTGGCTCAATGGTTAAGAACCCCTGGGTTCAATTCCAAAAAAATAAAAAAACCCGGAATACCCTGGGGTTGGAGTTACAGCTCAGTGGTAGAGCACTTGCCTAGCAAGAGGGAGGCACAAGTTTCCATCGTCAGCACCACATAAAGAATAAGGAAAATAATTAAATAAATAAATGAAAATATTTTTAAAAGCTGTCCACATGAAGTTGAATCATTACTGTCTGTTTTCCGATTTTATTAACACAAGAAAACCTCAGCCTGGATTACTTTTAAAGGAAAGGAGTTTGTTTTGACTCTGTCTCGCTCTGTTCTTACAAAGCCCCCAGGATTCGCTCATGGGGCTCCTCCCTCATCCATACGGCCCTCCAAGGGCTCCACTTCTAAACACCAGAGTTGGGCCCAATTTCCTACACTCCTGACACCTCACGGTGGGGATTAAACTCCAACATGAGTTTCAGTCGCCACCACCCACGACAGGGAGAGACAATAGGGCTGGACTTACACCCTGCAAAAAGACACCAACCTAAAAACGAGAGCACAAGCCACACAGCAGGAGAAAATATTCCCACAAGACAGACCAAGGACCGTTGCCCCAAATGCGCAGGATCTCTTAAAACCGACAAGCGGATGAAAAACCAGGCTGAATACCACTGAATGGACCTCTCACCTGAAGTCCCCCAGCACCAAAGAGGGAGTGGAGTGATGGGAACTTGCCTAAACTCAGGGGCACCTGACCACTGAGCCACATCCCCAGCCCTATTTTGTATTTTATTTAGAGACAGGGTCTCTCGGAGTTGCTTAGTGCCTCGCTTTGGCTGAGGCTGGCTTTGAACTCTCCATCCTCCTGTCTCAGCCTCCTGAGCCAATGGGATTACAGGCGTGTGCCACTGCACCCGATGGAAGTGGGTCTCTTAGTTTGGGGTCTCTTAGTTGGGGAGTCAGGAGGGCAGCAGGCCCTGGGACATGCTCTCTTGGCCCTGCAGGAGGTGGGTACCTCATTCACTACCATTGTGCCCACGACATGTGACCCAGTGAGAGAGGTCCTGTTGGGTTATTTTAATTCCCACTTTACAGATGTGGAGACAGAACCCAGGGTGGGCAAGAGACCTGTCCAAGCAATTTAACCAGGAATCCAAGGCAGGGAGCCAGATCCCTTGATTCCAAGCCGGGCGGGTGGTGAGCTTGCCCGGGCTCCTCCTGAAACAGCTGGTCAGGACAGTCAGCCTCGCCCGGGGCAGATCTCTCCCTCCACTGCCTCCTGAACATTCTCATCGTGGTTGCAAAATGCTTCAGAGCTGGTGGTGACCACAATAAACGACAGGCACACCCTGCTGCCCGTGACTAAAAACTCGGTCCATTCACTGAATTGGAAGGAAAGCGGGGGAGGGGCTCAGACATGTCGCAATGGGGATCCTTCGGGTTTCCAGGAAAGCAGGGAGTAAAAGGTGAAGGAAGTAATGAGTAACCAGAGACCGTTAGGCAAAGTTCAGAAAACCACATGGGAGGGCACTCACAGGACAGGGAGTGTGAGAGGAAGGAGAAGATGACTGTCACCGGGCATGTTTCGAGAAGGGGGAAAGCCCTCGCTGTCACTCCAGCTGTGACCGTGATCTCCCAATCTGTTTTAGCCACCCCCAGGCCCCACATGAATACCTGAAAGTAGGAAGCAGGTATCAACATTAAAAATCAAACAACAAGCCAGTTACAGTGGTGCACACCTGTAATCCCAGTGGCTCAGGAGGCTGAGGCAGGAGGATGGTGAGTTCAAAGCAGCCTCAGCAACTTAGTGAGGTCTTAAGCAACTCAGTGAGACCCTGTCTCTTAATAAAATACAAAAAAAAATTAATTAAAACTCTTTTCTAATCAACTCTAACGTGTAACCATTTGTTTAATGGCTTTGCTCCATCCAGCCATGGGCAGGAAAGATGCATATTTCCAGCATAACATAGATGGAGCACTACAGGAGGCTCCTCGGCCTCAGTTTCTCTTTTCTGAGTTTTCAGTTGCCCACAGTCAACTCTAGTTCAAAAATATGAAGTGGAACATTCTAGAAACAGAGAGTTGATGTGGAACTCAATAGGTGATGAGCAGAGACATGAAGACAGATAATCCCATCGACAGGTGAAAGGAGGTGGGGCGATCCTCTCCGCAGCCTTGGGAGAGGCACGGGGTCCTCCCAACACTCTTTTGTGACTTAAAAAAAAAAAAAAAAAAAAAACCCTGCAGATGGTAGGGAGCATCCTTAGTCACACAGAAGGGTCAGTCTGCTGAAGCACCACAGGCTGGGGCTGAAATGACGGGCAGTTGTTCCTGGCAGTCCAGGGGCAGGAGGCCCAAGGTCAGGGGTGGGCAGGACTGGCTCCGCCAAGAGGCCACCCCGCCTCTGTGGCTTGCAGACGCCACCTTCTCCCCATGTCCTCACAGGCCGTCCTCTGTGTCCATCCTGATCGCCTCTTCTTAGAAGGACCCCAGTCATCTGGGATTGGGGCCACCCAGTGACCTCCCCTCCCCTCATTCCCTCTTTAAAGGCCTCTCTCCAAACACAGGCAGTCTGAGGTGCTGGGTGGGCCCTCGGCACATGGGCTCTGAGGAGACACAATTTATCCCATAATAAGCACCTACCAAACACCCAAAGGGAAACACCTTTCTTTTTATTATTGTTAATATTAATACAGAGAGCAACACTGACTTCTTGATTGCTTTTTTCTTTCGGTAGCAGAGATCTAAATCTTTTTAAGCTGAATGTGTTAACTGACACATAAAAACATAAAAATAGCCCATATTCGTGGGGTGACACGTGATGTCTAATACGCACACCCACTGCATGCTGACGGAATCCGGTTAAACACACCCAGGTCCTCGACTTTGGTCATTTCTTTGTGGTTAAAGAAACAAATCCGGAATCCTTTCTTCTGGTTCTCTGAAATGTACAGTTCACAATCGTCATTAAGAGTCACTCTGTTGAGCCACGGTAAGGCCAGAACTCGGGGCTCCTACCCAGTTGTCACTTAGTACCTGTCAATCAACTTTTCCGGGTCCTCCCTACCTCTCTCCCCAGCCCCTGGTAAACACCATTCTCTTCTCCACCTCTGAGATCAGCTTTTTTGGATTCCACACGTAAGTGACATCATGGTACTGGCTTATGTCACTTAATACACCATCCTTCTGTTCCATCCACATTACTGCAAATGACAGAATTCCTTCCTTTTCATGGATGATTACGATTTCATTGCATGGACACACACTTTAGCCACTGATCAGCTGATGGACAGTTGGTTGTACAAACACCATTCTTAATAGTATAAAAGCACAATCCTTTTATGCTAGCTACTTTGTTTCATTGTGTGTATATATAACCTTTACCCAAAAAAGTAACTTTTTTTTAATTAAAAAAAATCCCATCAATCAACTTTGCTTTTTGCTCTAAATGGGGACCAATGGCGTCACGCATTTTTGCAGGGAATCTAGTGTGTGGATCTCAGAGTGAACAGAGAGGAGATTCAAAAATCACTGAAAAAGCTAAATATGTCGTATTTGTGAGGCTAGTTGGAGTGGCTGGGTCTCCAGGGAACCAAGGGGCAGGGGAAGCAGATTCTGTCAGGTGTGCTCAGCAGAGACCACCTCGGTCCACAAGCTGGAGTTCTTGGCCTTTAGGGGGACACAGACATTACTCAGTATGTCACGGTGTTGAGTGACCGCCCCCTTTATCTGGCTCCAACACATTGGCACTGCTCCAAAGTAGGTTACCTGTATTTACACACCAGGTTGGTCTTGTTCAAGTCCCACATGCTGCAGAGTTGGGGGGGAGGGGTGGGCAAAGTACCCTCCCTCTGAAATTTACCCTGAAACACAGCAAAAAATAAAATGGATGGGCAGATGAATAAAGAGGTGGCCAGACAGGCAAAAACTCAAATAAAGCGAAATATTCATTGTCAAATCCAGATTTGCTATACACTATTTTATTTATTTTTGTTGTCCCAATTTTCTGTATTGGAAAACCAGCAGGATAAAATTATGGGAAGAAATAACTGAAAACATTTTTAAAGAGTTTAAATAGCCTTCAAATAGTTCCCCTCTTCTCCCTTCCCTGGGCAGGCCAAGACAAGAACTGCAGCCTCCAGACCAGTCACCGTCCAAAGTGCATCCTTCAAAAGTTCACACCGCCAGGCCCCATGGCGCACGCCTGGAACCCCAGGGCTCTGGAGGCTGAGGCAGGAGGATCGGGAGTTCAAAGCCAGCCTCAGCAAAAGTCAGGCACTAAGTAACTCAGTGAGAGCCTGTCTCTAAATAAAATACAAAGTAGGGCTGGGGATGGGGCTCAGGGGTCGGGTGCCCCTGAGTTCCATCCCTGGGACCCACCCTCAAAAAAAAAGTTCACACCTACTCAGGCCACTCCAGAATCTGACCCCTCTTCCCAGCCCAGCACCACCTGCCCCTTGTCTGTGTGCAAAGTGGTACCCCACGTGTGTGGCTAACACACCCCAGGCGACCTTGCACCTCCGGCTCCCACATCTGCCCTCTTTCTCTCACAAACACCTCCTTGTCTTAAGGTTCCAATCAGGAACTTAAACACGGTGGGTTGAACACATGCACTCCCCCGAGGCCTCCTGAAGCCCCACTAAAATGCATCAAAGGGATTTCTTAGAAGGCAAAGAGCCACAGAGCATGAGGGAAGAGACAAGAGCCAGGGATTGCAGAAACCTAGAAAGTAGATGTGGCCGAGAATTGTCCTAAGCACTTTGTCCACGCACTGCAGTGCTCAGAGAAGCCTTTTACAATGAGGAAACTGAAGCACAGAGAGGTTAAGTCACTTGGACCAAGTCACACAGAGCCAGGATCTAAACCCAGGGGGGCTGGGCTGAAGTCTGCCCTGAGGCTCTGCTGACAAGCAGAGCAGAGAAGTCCAGGGCTGGAGCCCACAGCACTAGGCATACACAAGGCAAGCAGAGCTAGCGGTGCCACTGGGCCCAAAACAGCTCAGCAACAGAAGGCACCTGAAATTGTCAGGGGAGAGTGGGCTGACGGCCAAAGGATTGCTAGACCCCGTCCTCTGTACTGAATTCATCAGGGTGACCCCCCAAAAAATTCATGTCCACTGGCAACCTCAGAATGCAAACTTATTTAGAAATAGGGTCTCTGCAGATGTAATCTGTTAGGATGACCCAGCGCGAGCTGGGCCCTATCCAGTGATTGGTGTCCTCATAAGAGGCACAGAGACACAGGCCGGGGGAAGGCTGCAACGTGAAACTGGAGACACAGACTGACTTGAGCTGCCACAGGCCAAGGAGCACCCAGGATGGCCCGCAGCCACCAGAAACCAGGGAGGGACATGGACCAGGCTCTCACTCGGAGCCTCCAGTGGAAACCAACCCCGTAGGTGCCTTGAGTTTGGAGTTCTGGCCTCCAGGACTTCCCCGATGGACAGCACCAGGCTGGGTCCTCCTGGACGCTGGTGTGGGCACTGAGAGGATGAGAGGGTGAGCCCTGTGAGGGATGAATGTTTTAAGCCACCAGCTTTGCAATGCCGGCCATGGGAAGCGAACAGGGTCACCCTCCAACTCAGCCAGGCCACAGGCCTCTGGTCCCCTGGATCATGAAGGTCGGAGTCGGGTGTTCACGAGGCCACCGTCAGGATGAGATAAGAAAATCAGGTCCATGTCTTCACAGAGCAACCATCCCCAAGGATGCTCTCAACAAAGGTGACCAGAAAGGCTGGCTGATGTCATTGTCAGCACGATCGGTATTATTTTTTATCAGTTTCCTGGGCCAAGTAGCGAGTTGGGGTCCGAACTGTGGAAGTCAGGCCCCAGGACATAAAGCAGAGAAAGTGTATGGAAGAAACACCTGTGGCTCCTTTTCCATAGAAAATTTTATGACCAGTGACCCAGCCTGGCTTCAAGCAGCGTGGACAAACCAGGGTGTTGGGGCACACCAGACATCCCAGCAACTCCAGAGGCTGAGGCAGGAGGATTGCAAGTTCAAGGCCAGCCTCAGCCACGGAGCAAGGCCCCAAGCAACTCAGTGAGACCCTGTCTCAAAATAAAAAGGGCTAAGAATGTGACTCAGTGATTAAGCGCCCCTAGGTTCAATTCCTGGCACCAAAAAAAAAAAAAAAAAAAAAAAAGAAGTGTCAATGTGAATCCAACACAATCAGCATAGAGATGATAGCAACATCAGTACCAACATCAGCATCTAGGAGGATGAGGTCAACACTCACCCTTTGTCTCTGATGGCCGGCTTTTTTGGTCCCAGGGAAGCGATTCGTAGCTAAGTCCCACAGGACCATCCCCAAGGAGGGATCAAAATAGGTCAAAATAGCCTCCGCCTTGTGGATGACACTGCTCGGTGTCCCTCATTCAGCATCCACCTGAAAAGTCCCTTCTATAATTTAAAACCAGAAAGGGCCTCTCTCCAATGACAAGCAGACCAGCTCTCTTCTCTATTAAATGATGCAACTTGCACAAAGCTTCTATTTCCCTCGTTTGCCCAGGCTAATAGGAGTCCCCAGTGATGGATTTAGCATTTCATTACAGTGACTTAGTCCTGGAGGAAGCCTATTTGTTCCTTTGAATGGCTCTCATTTCCTTTTTTTCTTTTCCAATCATCCTATTGGATGTGTCTTTTATTCTAAGCGGCCTTTGTTATCTTGGAGAATTACCAAGCCTGAGCCACACAAGGCTTCACTACAAATGGTTTTGGAAGCCCGTCGTTAGTAAAAAGATCAAGAGTGGGGAGCCAAACCTTGTCTGGGAAAAGAGTGTCCGAGTCTCCCACCCAGAGGAAGAAAGTGAACAATGCTCAAGGGCGTAGGAGCCCGAGCAGAAACACAAGCCCGTGTGGATGTAGAAGATTCAGGAATAGAACCGAGAATAAGGAGGCTGTGATATGAGAAAGAGGAAGCAAGGAAGGAAGGAAAAGTAGGAAACAAGATGTGAGATGTTTGCAGAATGCTAGGAATATCAAGAAAGAATTGAACACTGGTGGACTTTGCAGGTAATGGGAGCGATTGCCTTAAGACGGGGAAAGTAACCCTAAATCTGCTTAGTGTTTTGATGTAAAGAATATGCATTTCCATATTAGGGCATACGTTTCGATTTGCAACCTGGAAATTATTTCACAGAGTCCGCTTTACATAAAGCTTTGTGCAGAATTGCAAAAAACAGACAATAGGTTTGCTCAAGGTCCCCGTCCTTGACCACAGAGAAGAGATGTCGAGATTCGATTTCTTGATAAAGTTTCTGAGAATTCTCATGCCTAGCCCCGGGGCTGAGAGTAGGGATTTGCAGTTCACTGTTCTCCGTCTCTGTATCTGAGTGTCAATTTAAGCTAAAAGAGGCAGAAACTAGGTTGCTTGTGACCTACCTGGTGTTCCAATTTCCAAATTAAATGAAAGAGGATACATTTCAATAACAAAACAGAGGCATACCCATACGACCAAACGACACACCAGAAAGATCAAAAATTCGCATTGAGATGCACACTTGAAAATCACTACACCCCAGGAGTGGGGGTAGGAGGGGAGTACCTCTTGTTTTCTCACCGTTTTTTTGGCTTTAGCTAAAGGAAGAAATTGACAGATCTCTCTTCCTCCAGCCATTTGTCGCCTGGACTTTCTCTGATTCTGTATACATTTCTTCTGCCATAACTTGTGTCCAACCAGACAGTTTCCCAGGGTGTAGAAAATACAAATTCTGGCTCTCCTGGTCAGGTTATGCTTTTAACATCAAGTTCAGAGTCATCTGAAGGAATTTAGTGTGTGTTTACTGCATACAGGGCCCTAACGTACACTACCAGGAGCCGGACACAGCCCCATCTCCCCTTCCCTCGCCCAATACCGTCTACAGATTTGTGAGACATCCTGACATCCTATTTTAAGCTTGGAGCCTGGAGCTAAAATTCAGAAGTTTCTGGGAAGAGGTGTTAAGTTTAAATAGGACAGTCAAGGTCAGGAAGAAGAGTGCATTTAATGACAAAGTTCATTGATATAAACCTAAAGGGAAGTTGGGAGTGTATGCAACTCATTTTCCAGCCCCGCACGACCCAGCTGCCTGCCAAACCCTGAAAGAGGAATTGGTTCAAACAAGTTTTGTGGCCCAAGGCAAAATGAGTGGTGTACTGGGTTGAAGAGGAACCCAGCTAAAAATATGTCCAAGTCCTAACTCACAGTACCTGTGGATGTGATCTTATTTGGAAATTGAATCTTGGCAGACCTGAGTTAAGGATTTTAATTAGGAGGTCATTCTGGATTGAGGGGTGGGCTCCCCAATTCAGTGACCAGAGGATGGACAGAGAGATTGGAGACAGAGAAACATAAAGAAGAAGTCATATGAAGATAGAGGCAGAGGTTAGATGTGCAGGGCCACAGGTCAAGAAACTCCAAGAACTTCTAGAGACTGGGGGAGGCAGGAAGAATCCTCCCCCAGAGCTTACGGAGGGAGTGGGTTATGCGACACCTTGACCTTGAACCATGAGAGAATAAATTTCCGCTGTTTCAAGCCATCCTGGTAGGAATTGGCGATGGCAGCCCGAGGACCTGAATCCACATGGTATCCAAGCTAACTTGGGCAGGGAGGCAGAGGAAGGGGAGACTCAAGCGAGATGCACTTTGGGTGGAGATCTTCTGAACCTCCTGCCAGAGATAAGTCATCAGAGAGCTACATTCTTAGGGGACAGGCTTGTCCTCAGAAAGAACCATCTCGTTGCAAAAAAAAGCTTAAAACAGTTGATGCAACTCCAGATGAGGAAAGCAGCATGATTCAAAGTTCATATCCACAACACGGGGAAAGAAGAGAGAGGAGGGAAGGGGAGAGAGAGGCGTGGGAGACGAGGGAGAAGTCGCTCCTTCAGCAAGCGTATCTCAGGCAGCTTCTCTTGTCTAAATAGTCATGTGGTCTTTCAGGTGCAATAATCCTAGGGAAAAAAATATTCTTTCCTTATTAGAACTCAAAATCTACTTAGGAGAGAGAAGGCAAGCGCTAGGGAGTGATCTTGGCCAAATTATATTGTTATATCGTATATCATGTGCACGTGCAAATAGGTAACGACAAATCCCATGTTTAATCAGCTTTTTTCCGCTGCTGGGACTTAAAGACTAGCCAGAACAACTTTGGAGGAGGAAAAATTTATTGGAAGTTTCCAAAGTTTCAAAGGGTTCAATGCATAGACAGCCAGCTCCATTCCTCGGGGCTCAGGGGTGAGGCAGAACATCATGGCGGAAGAGTAGGATGGAGGGAAGAGGCTCCCAGGATCATCAAGAAGCAGAGAGAGTCTCCACTCACCAGATACCAAATATAGACCCCAAAGGCATGCACCTCAGGGACCCACCTCCCCCAGCCACACTCTACCCACCTTCAGTTACCACACTCAGTCCCATCAGGGGATCCATTCGCTGATTAGGTTAAGGCTCTTGCAACCCAATCATTTCTCCTCTAAGCCTTCTTGCATTGCCTGAAATGTGAGCTTTGGGGGGGATACCTCACCTCCAAGCCATAACATCCCATCAGTACATACAACTATAACGCACCAATAAAAAAAAAAAATGTGGGAAGATTCTACCACGCGGCCTGCGCAGTGGTTTCATTAATGAGGTTCTAGGCATAAAGTTAGTTAGAAGAGATCGAAATAAAACACACAGACCAGTTACCTTATTTATATTGCTAGGTCCGAGACGGCTCACCTCTCTGGTTCCCACCTCTAGCCGCCCAGCAGGGCAGCGAGGATTACTCAGGGCTAGCAGGAGAGAGAGAGAGCGAACACGCCGGGGAGTAGCCTTTTACTGGGGAACAAGAGATTCAGGGGAGAATTCCATCCAATGAAGGTTGAGGGGGGGCTACACCCTCATTTGCCACCCCCCCCAGACCCAGGAAAGATGGTGCATGACAATGAGCAGGTCCCTGCTGGGGACAACAGGAGGGGGGGGCGGGCCATCCCAGGTGGGGGGTGGTCGTCTGAGGGACTGTGTAGGACATGCCTCCGAACGGGGTTGAGGGGCAAGGAAGCTGGGATGTTCCCCACCAATCCCCACCCTTCCCATGAGAAGGATTGCTCCTTTAGCATGAACCCCTGGCACCTCCCACCCGTCCATTAGAGAGCCAAGCACATACCCTGGGGAGGAGAATTCCTAAGTCACCAAAGTACCAGAGGCCCTCCACGTGGAAACCATCCACCAGGACACATGTGGACCAAAAGCCCCAACTCCAACAGATGTGTGACAGATGTTTTACATCTCCTTGCCACTTCTTGCCTGGAGCATGCATCCCCAAACCTCTCAAAAGAATAGAAGTAATGAGCCAGGCGCAGATGGTGCACGCCTGTAATCCCAGCAGCTCAGGAGGCTGAGGCAGGAGGATCCTGAGTTCAAAGCCAGCCTCAGCAAAAGTGAGGCGCTAAGCAACTCGGTGAGACTCTGTCTCTAAATAAGACACAAAATAGGGCTGGGGATGTGGCTCAGTGGTTGAGTGCCCCTGAATTCAATCCCCAGTACCCCCCCAAAAAAAAAATCTGAGGGGCCTTATCAATAAGACCCATTGCTACTGAAGCTACTTTAATGCCTACAGGTGACAGAATTTTTCAAATATTCCTCCAGAGAAGGCAAAGATGATGGGACACCCTTAGCACCTTGAAGGACTGATGGAGAGGGATTCTCCTTCTTTTTTAGTTTCTTTCATTTTTTTCTCTCTTATTTTTGGCATTTTATTTTTTGTTTCAACTTTTATTTTATTTTTATTGTAGTAACGGATGATTTGGTGGCATTAAACACAGTCACGATGTCATACAGCCAACACCACAATCCACCCCCAGACTCTCCTCACCCCAGACAGGACCCTGCACCCTTCAGACAGAAACCATGGAACCCTGCACCCGTTTCCTCCCTTCCCTCCCCATCCCTGACAACCTCCATTCTACTTTCCCAATCCTCCAAGTCTGGTTTCCTCAAATAAGGGGACTGCGTAATAGTTGTCCATGGTGTATGATTTATTCCACTTAGTATAATGTCCCCAGGGCTCATCCCTGGCGTGGTGTGTGTCAGCCTCTTTTTATAGTTGAAGAACATGCCACGGTGTGTATAGACTACATTTTGCTCCTTTAATCCGTCCATCTAGGGACACTTGGATTGCTTCTACCTCTTGGTTTTCCTGAATAATATACTGCTATGAACATGGATGTAGAAGTATCTGTTTAAATCCCTGTTTTCGGTTCTTTGGGATATATATACCCAGGGATGGAATTGCTGGATAATTCTATGTTCAGTTTTTTTTTTCTTGGTACCAGAGATCAAACCTGAGGGTGCTTAACCACTGAGCCACATCCCCAGTCCCCCACTTTTTTAATAAGATTTTTAAATTTAGAAACAGGAAAAAAAAAAAAGAAAGAAACAGGGTCTTGCTAAATTGCTGAGGCTGGCTTTAAATGCGTAATCCTCCTTCCTCAGCCACCCAAGCCTCTGGGATTACAGGCATGCATCACCACGCCCCGCTTCAGCCTTTTGAGGAACTACCAGACTGTTTTCCATAGTTGCTTCACCATTTTACATCCCACCAGCAAGACTCGGCAGGTCCAACGTCACCACTTCCTTGCCAGTGTTTGTTATTTTCAGTTTTTCTCATTGTGACCAGGATGTGGGTATGAAGTGGTAGCTCACTGTGGTTTTATTTTTCATTTTCCTGATGACTAATGATATTGAGGTTTGTTTTTTTTTTCCCATGGGCTTATTGGCCCTTTGGAAAAATTTGGACTTTGGAGAAATGTCTATTTAAGTCCTTTGCCCAATTTTTTAAATTGAATTATCTTTTTGTTATTGTTGAGTTGTAAGAGATCTTTACATATGGTGGATATTAAGTCCTTGTCAGTTATATGGGTTGCAAATATTTTCCCCATTCTATAGGTTGTGTGTCTATTCTCTTAGTAGTCTTATTGCACAAAAGTGTTTCATTTTGATCAGGTCCAATTTATCAACTTTTCTTTGGGTGCCTATGTTTGGGGGTATAATATTCAAGAAATCCTCGCCAAATCCAATGTCTTAAAGATTTCCCCCTGTTTTCTTCCAAAAGTTTTATGGTTTCAGCTCTTCCACTGATCTAGACAACCCTCCTCCTTTAATTTTACTATTTTTTAAAACTATCACAGCTCTGATGTTAAGGAAACAAGAGTTACATTCATAATCCTTAGGAAGACACTCAAATTATAGAGGGAAGTTTTGAAAGAAAAAGAGACAGAAATAAAATCAGAAGTGTCCAGACTCTGCCAGAACAACTGGCTTGATTCAGAGCTATTTTAAAACGAAAGAAGAACAGACCACCAGAAAACAGGTCAAGGAGACTGAGTGGCCAACAGGGAACAGATGAGGAAATGTCCACAGCTAGAATCCATCGCGGGCATCTATTGAAGACAAGATTTCTTAAATGAAAGACAATCCACTATAGAATTCTAAACACACACACACACACACACACACACACACACACACACACACATCTCACACCCCTAAGACACAGAACGGTCAATTTTGTAAACCCTTCTTTAAGGATAGGATTTCTACTGAATTCCCAGGGAGCCAGAGAGGAAAGGGTTAGATGGGGGAGTACTTGTGACTTGCTGTTGGCGGTCAGGCTCTGCAGGCAGAGGGAGGCTGGCCTTCTGCATCAGCCTAACCAGCTCAGCCCCAGGACCTCTGGATGACAAATGGAACCCTATTCATTGTTGGCTCATCCGAAATATTGTGTCAACAATGCCCTCCGCTGCAAAGTGATTAAGGAGCCATGAAGCCGGCCAACCAAAAAGAGGAGGGGGAGGAGGAGAACCAGGAAGAGGGATGGAGAGAGGGAGGAGGAGGAGAAGGACCCGGGCAGAAGGAAGGAATCTAAAGAGGTTTGAGGACGGAAGTTAATCTGAAGGTTAATAAAAGCCCATATTGATTGTTCAGGGGAATCATCCATCAGCAAGTTAAGCGACATGTTGTCAGAACTTTGAAGAGCAGATGAAGAATTTCCAAAAGGCTTTGGGACACTGTGGGGATGTGGGCAGCCCTCTCCGGCCACGCACAGGCTGGGGATGTGTGTGCCAGTCAAACCCACGAAAGGAAGACATGCACTTCCCACCCTTGAGGAGCCGAGCCGCACCCCAGGTCTCCCATTCCAGGGAAGACCCTGTCCCCGATGTTTGTACCTATCCTTGCATGTCCCTTTCCTTCCCAGGAGAATCCCCCTGCTGCAGGATCGCCACCACCCACCCACCCCCAGCGCTTTCCAGCCTCATCTCAGTTTGGGTCACCTGGCGTCCTGTGGCCGCTGGTTTTAACACTAGGTAATTTATACAGAAATGATTGTGAAATAACAAGGCCAAACGGGATGGAGTGGGTCAGAAATGAAGGTCATCCTGCCCGTAGGGACCTGGCTGGGGACCTGGCTTGCAGGAAGTCAAAGAGGTCTTGTACCAAGTGACAGATGGACATCTAGGTTTGCTGTCAGAGAGGGAGGGCTTCAGGGCTACCGCAGAGTCAAGGTCAAAGCTCCGCATGCCACAAAGGCCAATTTAGGGACACATGGGCAGGAGGAAGGGGACTAAAGGCCCAGACGCTAGCTCTCTGTCACCCCCTGGCTTAGGGGGAGTTGGGTCTCAAGGACAAGAGAGCCAGTTAGCATGGCTTGTTCCTTCCTCCTGGACCCACCTGGAGCTGGCAGAACTCATTGGACCTGCAGCTCTGTGGCCACCCTGAGCACGGCCAGCTAGGGAGTAGTAATCTCTGACCATAGCCGTAATGTCACCTTCTATGCCCAACGATCCCAGATGAGTGTCTGCAAGGGGGTGCTTCCCTAGACCCTCCTGGATACTGGCCACCCCGTTATACAACATCATGGGAAGGTTTTGAAGACTTGAAGAACTAGGATGGAAACGGGGAGCTGTGATTCAATCTCAGGCTCCAAAACCATCCTGGATTCTAAATATTGAAACAATTCAATTATTCATTAAAAATGATTTATTAAGGGCTGGGGCTGGGGCTCAGTGGCAGAGCGCTTGCCTAGCATGTGTGAGGCGCTGGGTTCAATTCTTAGCACTGCATAGAAATAAAGAAAATAAAGGTCCATTGACAACTAAAGTAAAAAGAAATTATTTACTGAGCTGGGCACGGTGGTGCCCACCTGTAATCTCAGGCAGGAGGATCACAGGTTCAAAGTCAGCCTCAGCAACTTAGCAAGGCCCTAAGCAACTCAGCAAGAGTCTGTCTCTAAATAAATATTTTTTTTAAAGGCTGGGGATGTGGCTCAATGATTAAGCACCTCTGGGTTCAATCCCCAGTATCAAAAAAAATAATTATAATTATTATTATTTATTAAATATGGAGCCCATTCAAAGCTGGGACCACTGTGTAGAAGGAAAGAATCAGGAAAGTTTCTTACCCTCAGAACGTGCATTGAACTAATGAATAAATTAATAATAATAACAACAACAAAAACTGCAAATCTTTCAGCCACTGAGTCGGATATAAAATCCTCTGTCTCACTCTATCCTTATTATTCCCCATTTACTGGTAAAGAAACTGAAATGCAAAGGATTTTAGCATCAAACACTGAAAGTGCTCTTTGGTCGGTGATTAATTTTTCTAACATTTGGAGACATTTTGGAATATTTTGACTTCTGATCACCCTCTTTCTTCTTGAATGTTTCTCTACTGGATCTGACCGACATCACCTCCAGTGAAAATTCCTAAGACATGAAAGGTTAGACACAGAAGATTGGATAATAGTCACACATTTCCTCTCGGGCTGCTGATAATAAATGAACAATTTTTTTTAAATTAAAAATCTTGCCAAGGTCACACGACTTGTCAGTGACAGAGCCAGGCCTCCGCCCTCCGCGGGTCCGATCCACAGCCTGTACTCTTGACCATGACATTTTCTAAATTAATCACATAAAGTCAGTTTGCAGCAACCAGAAACCTGAGCTCGCTCCAATTAGCTAGGATAGAATTAAAGGTGCTGATTCCATTCTCTCCACCTGGTTCCCAAGTCGAGTCGAAATGTCATGAGATAACAGTTTTAAATTATTAATTGATGCCTCTTTTTACTTTTTTTTTTTTCGTTTTAAAAAATCAAGGTGAAATCCGCACGACATCAAATAAAAATGTTCAAGCACAATTCAGTGGCATTTAACATCTGTACAAAGTTGTGGGACCATCACTGCTGTCTAGTCTCAGAACGTAAATGCTGACTTTTTCATCTCTGGTTTTTCCTTTCCATTCTGCCACAATGAGAGTATGCAAAGCAGAAACCGAGAGAGAAATAAGTTGTTCCTAAGATTTGGATTCCAAAGCCCAGGCCTCAGCAGACTGGAGGGTTTTCTCATATGTAAGTAAGAGGTTGAGCCAGGCATGGTGGTGCACGCCTGTACTCCCAGCAGCTCAGGAGGCTGAGTCAGGAGTTCAAAGCCAGCCTCAGCAACTTAGCAAGGCCCTAAGCAACTCAGTGAGACCCTGTCTCTAAATAAAATACAAAATAAGGCTGGGGATGTGGCTCAGTGGTCAAGTGCCCCTGAGTTCAATCCCTGGTAACCCACTCCCCCCCCCAAAAAATGAGCTGGGCTCACTTTGTCTTTAACATGAATAGAGCCACCAAATTGTGTTTGTGAGATTCATGTTCAAAGCCAGTTCAAAGCTAGTAATAGCTGCTTCATTTTTGCAGCTGTATAGTATTCCACAGAGTGAATCTGCACAGTAGTATTCGACCATTGTCCTGGTGGGACCCTGGGAAGTTTCCAGTCCAAAGCCATTAGGAATAGCACTGCCATGATCAGACCTTCTCCTCCATGCCTTGGGCTGACATGCGGATGTGATTCACTTGACTATGTACCTGTGAGGAGGACTATTGGCCGAGTGCAATGGCCCTTGAGCTTAGCAGATACTGCCCAAGAACCTTCCAGAGTGATTGTGCTAACATTCACCTGGCAACTGAAAGGGGCCCACAATGGCCAGGGCAAAGCTAGGGAAGGAGAAAGGGAGGAGAACGGAAGCTGGAGGGCTTCAATCATCAGTAAGGTCAACTCTGTGGTAGCTACAGCCGCGTGAGGATGGCCCAGGAGGACAGGCACAGGCTCAGGGGTCTTCTAAAAGAAAAATAAAGGTGTCCAACTGAACATTATCCTCTCTGTAGGAAATGGAAAGTCTGCCCTGTTAGAAGCCACTTGGATGGGCTCGTTAGGGCCTGACATGGGAAGTGGGGCCACGCAGAGGGCTGTGTGGGTGTCTGCTGCCTGTGGCACCCAGCTGAGGAGGTGACACGTTTTTAAACACCTATCTATTGAGCTTTGACAGAGCAGGCACCTGTGTGACCCAGTCCCCTCTATTTGTGGACTATTCCCATGAGGAGATGCTTTTTTTTAAAACTCCCATGAAGGTCCCCCGAGGTTCTAGATAAAAGATTCTGAAAGTCTGAGCAACGAGAAGCCCCCAAGGAGTCGGGCCTGGGGCCTTGGACTCATGATAAATATTTTGTCCAAAAATATAATTGACTTAAACCTTGATTTGCTGAGCAGAGACCAAGTCTGTTCCTGGTTTTCATTCGGGACCTGCTTTGGGGATCCCACATGCAATAGTTTGGATGTGGAATGTCCCCCCCCAAAGCCCTCGGGTGGCAGGCTTGGTCCCCCATCATGGCCCATATTGGCATGTGGTAGATGCTCTGGGAAGTGGAGCCGAGTGGCAGGCCTTCGGGTCATTGGGGGTGTGCCCTTCAAGAGGACGGTGGGACCCCAACCCCTTCCTCACTCTCTCCCACTCCCCAGCCAGGAGTTGAGAGGTCTCGATCTACCACATGCTTCAGTGTGCCTCTTCCCCACAGGGCCAAAGCAGCAGAGCCAATCGATCACGGAAACCCTGAGCCAAAATAAACCCTTTTTCTTAATAAGTCGATTATTTCAGGTGTTTGTGGCACTAATGGAAAGCTAATATACTACATAATATCCCACGAACATTAGACCTGAGAGTCCATTAGCAGAGGAGGTAACAGCAAAAGGTAAAATAATGACTTCTAAATAAAAAGAGCTCACTGTCCTCAAAGAAGAAAATGGCCTTCTAGAAACCTCTAAAAGCCATCCACGGACCCAGTGCTGTGTGCATGGAGGTGCTGCTGTCCCTGCAAAACACCCACCAAACGGCTCTCGGTGGCTGAATCCAGGGCCCTGCAACTCAACAGCTTGGACTTCGATCTCAGCTCCCCGCAGACAGGCTGGGAGACACTAGGTTACCTTGCGGGACCCAGGTCCTCATCTAAACACGACCCCATCACGACATCTGCTTCCCTGAGTCACGTTGGTCGGTTTCATGATTTATTGAGGTGAAAGTCACATCACATAAAATCCACCACTTTGAAGGAACACGACGGTGGCATCTGGTCCCCCCACAGCATTATGCAACCACCCACCCACTTCTAGTTCCCAGACACGGAGTCTGTTGAGAGCAAAGGAGTTCCTAGATGCCATCTGTCTGGAACAGAGGGACACTTAATAAATATGAGCTGTGGTCATTGTCGTGACTTCAAAAAAACCTACCTTAGGAAACGGACACCTGATGCCCCCGCCATAGCAGGTTTCCCCTTTACCTAACGGGAAGGTGGGTGGTGGGGCTTGGAGAGGTGGAGGGGCCGGCATTCAGAAGCAAGGCCTCCCGTGGACAGGTCCACAGTGCAGAATGCAGAATCAGAGATGCCCCAGACACTGGAGGCCACAGGATGTACCGTCCTGAGAGGACCCCGGCCAGCAGCAATCAACCCCACAAAGAACCTTCACCCGGCACAACAGAAGAGCCTCTGTCCGCAAAGCCTCTGGCCCTTGCCTAAGTTTCAGCCTTAATTCTATTTCTCCTCTCCATTTATTTTACTATTCAGGTCAATTTCCTTAGGTTTTTGATTAACGTAGGACACAATTAGCTTGATGTGGGGGGATGGTACTGGGGATTGGACTCAGGGGTGCTCTACCACTAATCCACACCCCCCCAGTCCCTTTTTATTTTTTATTCTGAGACAGAGTCTCACTAAGTTGCTGAGGCTGGCCTTGAACTTTCAATCCTCCTGCCTCAGCCTCCCGAGTGGCAGGGATTACAGGTGTGCACCACTGCACCTGGTTTAATTAGTTTGATTTTAAAGGGTGTACCAAGGTTCCCAGGGTCTCTCAGGATGAAGCAAAATAAGAAATGGTGACGTGATGCCATTTACAGCAAGCTGTCCTCACATGCTTCTTTCCTCCCAAGAAGCAATCCGAAGGGATGGGCCTTCTGGGCTGGGATCAAAAGAAAAGGCACATGGCTCGGGAGGCTGAGGCAGGAGGCAAAGCCAGTCTCAGCAAAAGCAAGGTGCTAAGCAACTTAGTGAGGCCCTGTCTCTAAATAAAATACAAAATAGGGCTGGGGATGTGGCTCAGTGGTCGAGCGCCCCTGAGTTCAATCCCTGGTACCCCCGTCCCGCTAAAAAGCCTTGCCAGGAGGACCTGCCCCTTGGTTGGAGACCTTTGCTCTGCTCATGGGTTCTGTGAGTTTGGAATCAGGACAAGTTCGGGTGGCTTCTCACTGCTCCACCATGTCTGGCACCTCCTCTGGAGGCTGGGGGTGAGTTACCCAGGCTGCCCTGGAGCAGACCTCCTATCTCTCACTGGGGCCACCCCTCCACCAAGGACCAGGTGGCAACTCCAGAAAGCTGAACTTCAGACCCTGCTCCACCTGCCTCAGTCTGTGATGTGAAGGAGAAATAACTTGATGACTGGAGCCACTGAGACCTCGGGGCTCTTTGTTTCAGCAGCTGGCGGCACTTATGCTGATTTATAAAACCATATAAAGATGGCAGCCACCTGGTCTCTCTTATTCTAGAGGAACATACTCAAGCCAAGACCTGTCGAATTCTCCTCCTAATTCCATCTCCACGGGCACAACCAGCCTCCTCTCACCTGGACCACGGCAGGAGCCTCTGTGCTGGCCTCTGTACCCAACCACCCCCTTCTTCTGACTCCCCTGCTTACAACCATTCCTGGCTACAATTTCCTTAAGGCCAAGTTCAAAATCAAACCCATACATGGCTTCTGGGTCCCAGTGACTCTGAGCACTTGCAGGCAGGCTCTCCATGTCCCCTCGACCTTGGGACTCCCTCTCACTTCCTCTGAGTCTCCTTATCACACTCACGACCTTTCTCCTGCTCCATGTCCCCGTGTGACCAGGGCCTGCATGGTGCATGCCACCAGTCTCCTCTCTGTTCCCTTCTGGGGATGGCAGCACCTCTTTATCAGGGTCACTTTCTAGTCTGTCTTCCTGCAATTCATTTTAATCTACTTTTATTTTTCTATTATTTTTTATTGTAGGGGGAAACAAAAACACAAGGCTGACCCTCAACCAATCTCTTAATGTATGATGTGTGTTTCTTCACTATAAGCACGGTGTTGTACATCACACCTCTGGAACGGTTTTATCTTGCACGACTCAGTCTCTGAGCCCATTGATCAGCGGCTGCCCATTTCTCCCTCCTTCCATGCCCTGCAAGCACCAACCTGCCTTTTGTGTCTATGAGTTTGAGAAATTTAGATTCCTCTTGTGAGTGGAATCATATAACTGGCTGATTGCATTGACCATAGTGTCCATAAGGGTTGTCTTTGTTGTCTCATGTCAGGATCTCTTTTTCAGAGTTGCATGATTTTCCTGTGTGTGTGTGTGTGTGTGTGTGTGTGTGTGTGTGTGTGTGTGTGTGTGTTTTCTTTATCTGCTCATCCGTGAGTGGACATTTAGGTGGTTTCCACTTTGTGGCTATTGTGAACAATATAATTAGTATGGGTGCTATGGTTTGAAGATGTCCCCCCAGAAAGCATGCATTGGAAACTTAATCCCCATTGCAACAGTGTAGGGAGGTGGGACCTGATGGGAGGTGTTTAGATCATGAGGGCGCCACCCTCGTGGGTGGATTTATGCTCTCAGTAAAAGGGTTTAAGGCTGGGAGTTCAATCTCTTGCTTTCCTCTTGCTCTCTCACTCGTGTTCTGACACAGCAGAAATGCTCTCACCATCTGCAGCTGCTCAATCTTAGATTCCCAGCCTCCACAACTGAAAGCAACATACCTTTGTTCTTTGTAAATTACTTAATCTCAGGTATTCTGTCATAGCAGCACAAAACACACTAAGACAATGCAAGCACAGATATCTCTTCAAGAACCTGACCTCAATTATTGGGATGAACACCCAGAAGTTGGATTGGTAGACCACAGAGTTCTTCTATTTTTAATTTTTTGAGGAATTTCTAGTTTTTTGTTGTGGTTTCAACTTCTCCCCAGTCGACAATCCCTGTTTTGCTGGTTGGCTGGCTGGTTGGTTGTCTTATAACAGCAGCCTTAACGAGTGTGAGGTGATACTTCACTGTGGTTTAGTCGGCCTTTTTCTGATCATCAGTGGTATGGAGCATCTTTTCACATTTGTGTTTCTTCTTTGGACAAATATCTACTCAAGGCCTTTGTCCATTTTTTCAATCTGGTTATTTATTGTTGGTTTGTGGTTGTTTTGTTGTTGAGCTGTAGGAGCTCCTTACTGAAGAGACTATCTTTTCCCCCCTCTGGAATCTTGGCACTCCTGCAAAGATCACTTGGCTGTATGTGTGGGTTTGTTTTTTCCTGGGCTCTCTATTCTGTTCCATGGGTCTGTATGTCTTTGTGAAGTACCATACTGTTTAGACCCCTGTAGCTTTGTAATACTCTTTGAAACCAGAAAATGTGAAGCTTCCAACTTTGCTGTTCTTTCTCAGGATTGTTTTGGCTATTGGGGATTCTTTGTCATTCCAAATGAATTTTAGGATTTTTTTTCTATTTCTGTAGTCAAAAGAGTCTGATTGGAGATGTATCAGATCTGTAGGCCACTATAGAAAGTATGGACATTGAACAATATTAAGTCTTCCAATCCATGAGCCTGGGCTGTCTTTCCATTTGTTAGGTCTTCTTTAATGTCAGCAATGCTTTTTAGTTTCCAGTGCATAACCCTTTCATCTCCCTTATAAAGTTTACTCCTAAACTGTTTGGGTTTTATTCTGTTGTAATGGGGATTGTTTTCCTAATTGCCTCGTGGATTATTTATTGTTCATGGTCATTCATTGTAAAACAACAACTGATTTTTTTCTCTGCTAATTTTGATTCCTGCTGAATTTATTAGTTCTAACATATTTGGGGATGGAATTTTCAGGGTTTTCCACACCTTAGACCCTATCATCAGCAAAAAAATAATTTTTACTTCTTCCTTTCCAATTTGGATGACTTTTATTTTATTTTTCTTGCCCAATTGCTCTGTCTATGTTGAATTGTGAGAGGGAGCGTCCTTGTCTGTTCCTGACCTTGCAGAAAATTTTTTCAGTTTTTCCCTATTGAACATGTTAACTACTGTGGCCTTTATATGTTCCTATTTTCCTGTATTCCTAGTTTGGTTGAGTATTTTAATCATGAAGTTGTGTTGAAATGTGTCAAATTCTTTTGAGAGATCGATTAAGATGACCACATGTTTTTTTTTTCTTCTTTGTTAACGTGGTCTGATACGTATTTATTGATATGCACTTATGAAACTATCCTTGCATCTCAGAGATGACTCATCCGGTCATGCTTGGTGTGTGATCCTTTCAATACACAGTTAAGTTCAGATTGCTCGTATTTTGTCGATTTTTCACACCTATATTTCTCAGGAATATTGGACAGCAGTTTTCTTCTCTTACAGTATCTTTTTCATTCATTTGTCTTAGCATCATGGCATGGTAATGCCTGCATCATAAAATGAGTATAGAAGCATTTCCTTCTCTTTGGTTTTTTGGGAAGAGTTTGAGAAGAATTGGCGTTAATTCTTCTTTCCATGCCCTGGGATGGAGTGTCATGAGAGTCGCACGTCCAGGCCAGGTGGAGGTACCTACAGGTCTCTCAGTCTCTGAAGGCAAGCCCCCACAGTCCTCCTGCCAATCCTTTTCAGTGTCCAGCAGAGTCCTCACATCCTTATCCTGTGCCCTAAAGTCCTGACTCCGAGGAGGTAACCAGCCTCTCACTTCAAGATGATGAACACCTTCAGATCTGACTTCCTCCATTTCTACTCTACTCCTCACCTTTCCCAGAAAGGTAGCCTCACCTACACCCGTCCCTCCATCTCACCTTCCTCCTGACCCCACTCAGTTGAATAGGCTCCTAAAATGTCTCAAATGTGTCCAAACATCATCAAAAGGTCACCACTGGCCTTGACCAGAGCTCTACCCCCAGCGTCATGGAGGACGAAGACAGACTGTGTGGGGGTGGGTAGGAGGAGGTAGAAACAGGGAGCTTGGGGGGATGATGGAATATTCTAGGTCTTTATTGTTGGGCAGGCATCTGTCAAAATTATAGAACTGCACATGGAAGAAGGCGGATTCTGCTAGATGTAAATGACACCTCGATAAAACTGACTCCCATATGAAAATGAAAAATAAATCATCCTGGTTCGACCATGGCCCCTCTCCTTTTCAAACGTCTCCTTTTCATTCCACACATTTCAGATACCGCTGATATAACAGATGACGAGCGTCAATATTTCTCTCCTGCTCCATTTTCTGCTCTCTGTTCACCAATTTCCTTCTCATTTTCCCCCTCAGCGTAGCTTTTCCTCCCCCTCCCTTAATAGCCCTGGGTTCTATAATTAGTCCACGCTGGTAATTCCTTTATCTTGTATGTTTTATTTCTAAAATATTCACTACTGCGGCTGTCCTGCAAACGCCTCAATTTCAATTCCCTGATCACCATTTTTACAATCCTACGATATTTATAATATCTTCTATTTTGGTAGAGCTTCTTCTTCCCCCAGCCCACCCCTGTTTGATGAACAAAAGTACTTTGCAGGCATTTTATATCCCTGTGAGGTACTTAGGGAAGGAAAAGAGATTTTGCAGATGGAAAAATAGCTAGGCACAAACACTGCACGGGGCGCTGGCATTGGAAAATGACAAAATATGGAACTGTCAGGAGCATAGTGTTTACCTGGCTGGAATGATGGGCTTTCTCTAATCCAGAGGCCAGCCTCACTAAATCCCCTGAGTAGGATATACAAGCACACGACATCCCCAGCCCAGGGGCGGGTTCCAAGCCAACACCTGCCCCACCCCACCCCCAAATCGTTCACAGCGTCTATGTGGAAAACAGGGCACTTTCTCCCAACACACACAGGGCTTCTGAATTGTTGAATTTTCCCAAATTTTCCTCCTCTCCAAATGGGATGTTCCCTTTATGGGGGACCACGGTGGATCTTATATCCACTGTGCCTCAGCACACAAAGTCAGCTGTAGCAGTATTGACCTTTACAACAAGGTGGGGCCCACCAAGCATACTGACCAATTTATGTATATCATATCTATATGTCTTTGTGAAGTACTTATTTAGACCTCTGTGCATCATTAAGATACGCAAAGGATTTTGCACACTGACCAATTTATGTATATCATTTAAGATGCGCCAAGGAATTTTGCAGCAGATCTAACCAACTGCAACTAAGAGTGTGGAGAGTGAACAGCACCCTAATCATGGCACCGTGAGCACCCATCTGTGCCACTCAAACAGCTTGTTTTGAATACGGGAGAAAGGCTACTTTGGGAGCCAGTGGAGAGGCTGAGATTTGAACCAGGAACTACCTTCTATGGAATTTCCTTTGCATAAATCCTCAACAAGGATTGGCAAAGGATTCTTCCCAATCCTCTGTCTCCCTAGCCATTGCCCCCCATCAGTTTTATAGCCGACTGTTTTCTGAACGTGGCCACAGAACTATCTCCCTTCCCACCTGCTGTTCTTAAGATGAGACCTTGATACTTCTCCTAGGAAGCAGTCCCCTCCCCTTGAGGCTAGGCGGGTCTTTGTGAACGCCTTGACCAGTAGAGCAAGGCAGAAGGGACACTGTCTGACTTCTTGGACTAGAGCATAAATGACAAGGGCCACGGATGTCTGCCTTGCTCTTGGACCCCAGCCACTACTGGGAGAAAACCTACGTTCTGTTCCGGGCTGAGGCCCAGCAGACAGCCAATGGTGCAGGACAAGGGTCCTGCACATCCATCTTGGATCCACAGGCTTTGGGTCTTCCCAAGTGAGTCCCAGGCTTCACGAAATAGAGACTCGCCTGTACTGATGAGCCCTATCCACTTTGCTGTACCTCAAAATTCACTCAGCAGGGCTATTTGTTACACAGCTATAAAAACCTTGAAGGAGCACATCTTGGCAAGAGGCACCCTCCCTCGTTAGACTCCCTCGTTTCTACCTTCTCACTTAAAACCTAAGGGTTTCCTCTGGATCCATCTGGGTCTTTGGTCTCTGCATGAGTGAAGTCCTTTGCTGCCTGAATCCCAGGACTGCCTTGGTTTCCTGATGAGATAGGTACCTTCCTTCCTCTAGCATCCACCAAGGGGGGCTGAGATGAAGAAAGCAGGGCCAGCCTTTAAGACACAGGGGCCATCAGGGAGACAGGCAGGAAGCCCCGAGTTGCCTCTCCTGACACCAACAACCAATGTAAACCCTGAACATCTCTCATCTCTCTCTCTCTCTCTCTCTCTCTCTCTCTCTCTCTCTCTCTCTCTCCCCCCTGACCCCCCGCCCATCAGATAATCACCTCCACAGTATTCCTGGAATATGACCACCTCAATCTGACCACTTCACCTTCCATCAATGAGGTTCACTGTTTCCTGCTTGGGTGCCCACAGTAGCCTCCTCCCTGGCCTCCCTGCCTCCAGTACAACGTCCCCAAAGCAACCAAAACAACCCTCCTCAAAATGAGATGAGGGGCCAGCTGACCACATCACTCCTCTGCCGAAAACTCTCTGAAGAGTCATAGCAGCTTGGTAGAAGGTGGCCTGAACACATTGAGGACCGGCACTGTTTCATGGGTATAAACAGATTTGGCCTAAATCCAACATGGCCCTGGGATCCATTGTCACACACCTTTCCTTTTTCCCTTGCAGTATCTTAAAGACTTCTCCACATTGGCATTCTACCTCCTTCTTGGGAATGTAGGATAATTCTCCATTGTGTGAATGCAAATCACTCTTTAAGAACTTTCTCAAACAATTTCTCTAAAGTATCATTTGCATACAATAAATGTGACCCATTTCGGATGAACAGTTTGGTGAGTTTTGAAAAACTTACAATGACAGTGCAGAAAGTGCCCTGTATAAGTAAAACTGCGTATTCAAAGCCTAGCGAAGGATCTAGCACATAATAGGCACTCAACCAAATGCCTATTGAATGAAGAGATGAATTGAGGGAGGGAGGGAGGGAGAGAATGAGTGAGCAGTTTCAGGGGCTTGAAGATGCGTCACATGCTTGGACCGAGTTGCTGTCATTTGCTTCCGTCTGTCAGATCCCTGAGTTACACTTCAAGTGGGATTCAAGGGCTGATAGCTTTAGCCCTCTGTCACATCACAACAGAAAAAGCACCAAGAGTATGGGTGTGTCATTCAACTTTTTTGTCACTGTAACCAAAATATCTGACAAGAACAATTTAAAGGAGGAAAAGGGGGCTCTTTGGGGCTCATGGGTTTCAAAGTTTCAGTCCATGGACAGTCGACTCTGTTGCTCCAGGCCCGAGATGAGGCAGAGCATCCTGGCAGAAGAATGTGACCGAGGAAATCTTCTCAGTGCAAGACAAAATATAATCCCCAAAGTGACCTACTCTCTCCAGTCACACCCTTCCTGCCAACAATTACCACTCCACTTAAGTTATTAATCCATCAGATGGATTAATCCACTAAGGAGGTTACTAATCGAATAATCATTTCACCTCTGAACATTCCTAACACATGAGCTTTTGAAGGCGAAATCTTATATCCAGACCGTAGCAATGGGCGATTGCTGTATTATTTTTACAACTTTTCTAAAGGGGCTTCATTTTTCCAAAAAAAAAAAAAATGTAGCGGGGAAACGCTGCCTTAGGGGACTCTGCCTGCTCTTAAGAGGGTGTCCAGCCTGAAGCCGGTGTGTCCAGAGCCCAGCCTGCTCTCCAACAACCCCTGCTGCTGGGGGCACCACAGCTGTTCATCCCCTATACTCCAGGGCGATACCTGTCACAGCAGATGTTCCATGAATATTTGCTGAGCAAACAGGTACATGGGTAGATGAATGAATGAGTCAGACCTACCTTGCTAACAAAACAAAACTTTTGGGGGGGTTTTGGCAGGAAAAAAAAAATTTATCAAAGCAGAACAGTAGCCCTCGCTCTTGTTCCGACCCAAGCTATTGATTAGCTCTCCGTGTCAATGATAATACGTGGAAAGAACAGTTACCTTTCAGTTAGCAATAGCAATATGGCACCTGAAATCTTTCTAAGTATGGAGTCCGAGAAGGAAATGACACACACAGTCATCCTTCATTGCTGAAATCCATTCTTTGGAAGTCACCAAATACGCACCTGGTAGCCTTACTCAAACTTTACATCCTATGACTGATTTTAGGATTGGGGATTCCTCCCTTCTGGACTTCTCCCTGATTCTGTTTGAGGGAGCAAAGAAAGGCTCCCCTGGAGCTGGGTACCCAAGCCTGTAATCCCAGCTTCTTGGGAAGCGGAGGGTGAGGATAGCAAGTTCAAGGCCAGCCTGGGCAAGGTAGGTAGGGAGACACCGGCTCACAATTTTAAGACACTCCTTTCAGTTATGAGCCCCCAAAGTAATATCTCCTCATTCACCAAGTAGACGCTGTGCCAGTAAAGCGTCCAGCGGAGAAACGGATCGTTCTGATGGACTGTGTCTCAGGCAGACGGGGAGCTGAAGCCATTCTGCTCTGACTCCTGCAGATGCAAAGCTTCCCGCGCTCCAGGCTCAGTGAGTGTCAGCTAATGAACATAATTGGATCCCACTTCGAGGGCAAAGTCCTTCCTCTGGGTGCCTAGAGGCCACTATTTCTATATTAAGTAAGGTTTTTTTTAAAAGTTACAACCAAAACCAGAGATGATTTTTAATAATAAGAGAGGAAGAATGATGAGCTCAGGCTCTAGAAAAGGTAGACCTAGAGCAAAGGGCTCCGTGGAACTGGCCCAGGCCTGTCTGTAATCCCAGCTGCTTGGGAGGCTGAGTGGGAAGGATCTCAAGTTCAAGGCCATCCTGGGAAAGTTAGGGAGGCACTGTCTCAATTGTTTTAAAAATATATATATTTTTAGTTGTAGATGGACACAATACTTTTATTTATCTTTTATGTGGTGCTGAGGATCAAACCCAGTGCCCCACACATGCTAGGCAAACTCTCTACCACTGAGCTACAGCCCCAGCCCCTCAAGAAAAGGTTTTTTTTTAATATTTATTTTTTAGTTGCAGTTGGGCACAATACCTTTATTTCATTTATTTATTTTTATGTGGTGCTGAGGATCAAACCCAGGGTCTCACATGTGCTAGGCGAGTGACCTACAGCTGAGCTAGAACCCCTACCTCCCCCTCAAAATGTTTTAAATTTGTAAAAAGGGCTGTAGCTCAGTGGTAGAGCACCAGCCTATCATGCATACAGCCCTGAGTTCCATCCCCAGCACCTGGTGGCGGGGGAGGGGGGGCTATGGCACTGAAGGCTGTCCCAGCCTGATGTGACCCCTGCTCCTGGTACCTTATGCTCTACCCACTACAGGAAATTCCTTGTGCCCCAAATCTTGCAATTTTCAACCTCTCGTCCTTCACACATGCTGTTCCTCTTACTGTAAATGCCTATCCCTTCCTTGTCTAACTGGAAAAGACTCGTGCATCCTTTAGGACCCCGTATGCATGTAAACTGGAACAGGATTGGTTCACATTAACTGGGAATGTCTCTGGAACATTCCCTGACACCCATCTCCCCAACACCATTAACTTTTCCCTCAATGGTAGGTGCCCCTACCCTTCCTTTGTTGCTAAGGTCCATGCAAAGTATGTACTAAATAAACTACTTTTTAAATGAAGAAATAAATGAATAGCCACGTCCCACCTGTTTTTACTTCTGCCCCCTGGTAGGATTTCTCACACCTGCCCACACCCAGCACCCTTCCCCCCAAGGCTTAGACCTCTCTGTGAATGTCGCCTTGACAGGATCCTGGGAGTGTCTCTTCATTTTATTTTTAAGAGGGGAAATTTCTCATTCTCATGGATGACTACTCCCACATCATGCAAATAATCACCTTTCGCTGGCCTAAGAAAAGCTTTTATTTAATCTAACTGTCAGGTGTCTTCAACGCAAGGCTCCAGTGCAAATAAAAATGCAAAGCCAAAATGTCAGGGAGCTAAGCCACACCCTCAGCAAGCCCCAAAGCCTCGGCAAAGGCCGAGAGAGGCCCGATCCCAGAGGAAAAACGGAACTGCCCTCCCCGAGACCTCTGGCTCCCGCTTGCCTCTCCACCTTACTAATCATCCCGCTCAGCACCTCATTCTGTTCCAAAAGCTTTCACACGCACCACTCATTTGATCCTTGCCACACCCCTGCAAGGGCTTAAGGCAGGACCTGTGATCCCACGACGACATTTTGCTTAAACCCTCGCAGCCGGGGCAAGACGGAACGTATCCAGCAAGGGTTCAGGCCAGGCTGGCCTCTGCCCCATGAGAATCAAAGATGAGCCAAGGTCCCGGATTGGGAGGACAGCTTCAAGAAGCCCAGACATGAATCAGGGCTGCTGACGTCTGCAGCTTTGAGAAAGGCAAGTCGAGAGAGAAGGTAGATACATCCTGCTAGTGAGCAGAGCTTCCCAGCAACCATGCCAAAGTGCACGTGCCAAGGCCTCCCAGAACTTGGCACCCAGACGCAACACTGGGTGGAGAAAACACGCTGCCCACCCCCCAGGAAGTCAGGGCAGAGTCCCACCCCTACCTGCTGCAGGTGCCCAGGAGACCTTGTAAAAACATCAGGTCACTGCGGGGGCTCCTGTAAGCTGATGGGAGGGGATCCTGTGATCTGAGCCTGCAGGGTCTCAAAGCTCCTGATGCCAAAGATCAAAAAGACCCACCTTTCTAAATGGAATAGAAATTCTGATTTCGCACCACATTTTTTTTTTTTTTTTTTTTTTTGGTTTGGAAAAGCTCGTGGTGTAAAAGATCAAAAAGACCCACCTTTCTAAATTAGAATTTGCAAGTTCTGATTTCAAACCACAGCCCCGATTTGGAATGTTCGATTCAGAAAGGTGTCCTTTGTACGTTCCTCGGTGTGGGATTAGCAGGCTTGTAACTATGACAACCTAGACTTTATCAGGAAGAGGTTCTGATTCCGAACCTGAGAACATCCGGGCGGGCTCCCGGATGGACTTGTGCTTGAGGTCGCTTATCTAAACAGTGGAGCTAATAATAGTCTCGACACGGAGGCAGAGGGTCCTTGGGAAGACTCAATGTCATGAGTCAGCACCTGGCACACAGTAAGCACCCAGAAGACACCAGCTTTGTTATGACCCTTAATTCTCATTCAACGATGATGATAAAGATAATGACTTCATGGTTAGCCGATTAAACCACTAAGTGCAAAAATAAAAATTACTATAGATAGCCGGGCACAGTGGTGCAGGCCTGTCATCCCAGCAGCTTGAGAGGCTGAGACAGGAGGATCAGGAGTTCAAAGTCAGCCTCAGCAACTGCAAGGCGCTAAGCAATTCAGTGAGACCCTGTCTCCAAACAAAACACAAAATTGGGCTGGGGATGTGGCTCAGTGGTCGAATGTCTCTGAGTTCAGTCAGTCCCTGCTAAGAAAAAAGAAAAATGCTATAGGTAGACAAGAAAAACTCTTAAGTTAATCAATTCTGCGTAGACTCATATAACATACAGACTGGGAATGTCCAGTTCAGACTTAGCCTACAACTTCTCAACCTGGGTCTCTGAACACACCTGCTTTCCTATCATGTTCTGGGTTCAACCAGTATCTGTTCATTCCACCATGTTCTCTCCCTGACATATCTTGACTACCAGCTGGAGAACCACCAACCACTGATGTTTGCCCTACCACCACATAGTGCATAGAATCTCATCACATGAGTTTTTTTTTTTTTTTTTACTGTATACAAAGTACATTTGAAAATTATTTACTCCACAATAGAATGATCAGTTGACTTCTTGATCACAAGTGAACATGCTTATAGCACAGGTAGAGGCCGGTGCCAAAAGAAAAAAAAAAATGAAGATACTGAGAATGAGGGACTGGAAGACATCATCATCGTGTTTGGGGTTTGTAACTTCCATTAACATCAACCTGCGGGGGTGGGAGGCAATAGGGTCTGGTGGAAATGGAGGCTAACTGGGAACACATATAGATCAGCCTCCGTGATATAATTAGGAGATGAGGGCCTAATTTTTCTAGTTTCTCTGATTTTTCCAGACTTTTAGGTACAATCTTCCAAACTTTAAAATATTGGCTCAATTGTTTTTGACACTGTGGGTCCAATAAAACGTCACGACAGGCCAAGTTCAGTCCCTGGTGGGACCTGCCCGTGAGCTTCCATTGTGCTTCCTCACCTTCACCTCCAGGTAGTGTGTGGACAAGAGTGGAGAATGGCTGGGATCACCATGTGTGGTTGTCCCCAGTGTGCACTGCCCAAGAGCATCCCACCTAAGAAAGAGGTTGCCATTTCTATCGCAGCACCCAAAAGACAAGTATGGTACTATAAATTTCCACAGTTTTCCAGCAGAGGGCAGTAACGGGTCATGCAGTAACAAAATCAAAAATTTTCAGCAGTTGGAAAGAAGTGTCTTAAGGAAGGGGTTCCTTTGGTAATTCACACGAAGGTGTTACAAAAACTAGCAGCCACCCTGAGGGTGGAGAATACTGAAATAAATGATCTCATCCTGTCTGACTGAGTTTCCAATGGAAGCACCAAATGCCAAGTGTCGGTGACATTACAGAGGAACTTGGATTCCTACATTACTGGTACTAGTGTAAATCGGCACACTCCCACTGTGGAAACTGGCAGCCCCTAATTAAGTGGAACATACAAATATCCATGAGCCACTTGGTGTGAACCCAATAGCTTGCACACATGTGCACCCAAAGAGCTTATGTGCCCCAAACCATGATACAAAGGGTAATGAATGATGCTATGATCACAGAATACTGTTCAACAGTGCAAAGAGACACACTGCTTCCGGGCACTGTCATATGGCCAGTGCTCCTATGAGTTAAGTAAATGAAACCAAGCACCAAAGAGAATTCCGTGTGATTTCATTTCTATAAAATGTCTACAGGAGGCAAAGCTGGTCTCTGGAGCGAGAAGTGAGATCCTGGTTTCCCTTAAGGGTGAGTGGGTCAGGGCTGAGAGGGGACACCAGGGAATCTCCTAAGGGTCTCCTCTAGGGATTGAACCCAGAGCCTTGCCCACACTCTCAGGCGCTCTAGATCCTGAGCCTTGATCCGAGAGGTGGTCACATAGGCCAGTTCCCTCTGGGAAAATCCACCGAGCGGTGCACACTGGTGCTCAGGGCTCCATGGCTTCCAGGTGCAAGTGTCCTGCGGAGGCGCAGGGCGGGGCCTTGTGCGTTCTCTGCATTCTTGCAAAGTAAATCAACCTCCTTCAACTGGCCCCAACGACTCTCCTCTCGACTGTCTTACCGAATTGCTGACTAGTAATTCTTCCTGCTGTCAGTGGAATTTGCAATTCGAAAGCACTGAGGCCTCTTGTTTTTCCCAGGGAAATGAAAGGGCTGGAGTTCTCGTCAGCACATCGTTTAACCATCAGTCACCACATTGGACCAAGCTGAATTATGATTCTGGCAACAGCGACTGCCCGTGTCCCCAACTTGGGAATGGGAGAGGAGGCTCAGGAAGTCTTGGGGAAGCAGGCGACCGACAGGGAAGGCCATGAGGTCAGTCTGAAGACTCGAGGTCCCCACATTCCCAATGGACACCAGGGCAGGACTGCTTTGTCTGCCTGCACGCACACCTTGAGACGTGCCTTGGGTTTCAGCCCCAGGACAGTGGCACACGTGCAGGAGAATGTGAAAGCCCACAACCCCAGGCTGAGCATGGACAGACCCTGAGGCGTATCGAGCATTGCAGAATCCTCCCCAGGATCAGGCTGGAGTCACGCTCTGGGGGCCTTGGGCCTTCCTGGCTCCTGGTATCTCTGACTTCCTTACACCTCTCTGTGACCATGTCTCTAACCAGTGACTTACACACGAATCTTCACCTCAGCCCTCATTTCTGGGGAAACTGAGCTAATGTGGGGAGGAATGGATTTTAGCGTTTTCCAGACGAGAAACCCTGCAGCCTAAAGTGGCCAAACCCCCCCCACCCCAGGCCTGCGTGTCAGGTTCTGCCAGCAACCATCAACGTCATTTGCAGGATTTGCTATGAGTCAAGTTGTAATGTTTTCTTTTGGTCCACAGGCATGGGCCACCCTCCAGGGCTCAGTCTAACATCTGTGGCTTAGGATAAGGAATGTACTTTCCCAGAAAAATACCAATGACGGCTAGCATCACGGCAGGCCCACCAAGTGTCAAAATCCCCTGCAAGGAGCCTTCTTAACCCACGTGTGGCTGAACCTTGATTTTAAACAAGCTAATCTGAGTCCCAGGGATCTTCTTCTAGTTTGAGAGGAAGAACTTTTCCCCTAGCCTCAAGGCAGCTCTACAGAATAGCAGTAAAAGGAAATACTTCCACGGAGACCCAGGGGCCCGCCACTTAACAACCAAGCACCTTCTGACAGGACACCACATGACCCTGTCGGTCTGCAGGACACAAGAATGTCAATTTCCCGGGATGAGAGTGAGAATTAGTCAAATATAATATTGATGGGAGATAAGCAAACAGCAGGGAGCTCCCACAGCTAGAGCCATCAGACAAATGCAAAGAAAAAATACCATGCAATATCCGTTAGGGGGAAAGACACCATCTCCCAATTCCACAGCTGCACAACGTGGCCCAGCTGCTTTCGAAAGAACATCTGGCCATGCCTGCGAAAGCCAGTGAACTCGCTACTCCCCAGGGGAGAGAAGGGCGCAAAGCCACCCCAAGGCATGTTAAAGAAGGTGCCCTACAGCTTTGTTTACAACAGGCTAAAGCTGGAAGCAACTCAAATGTCCATGGAGTGTGCACAGGTCAACAGCATGTGGCGTCGTCTGGCGATGGAACACTGCACAGTGACAAGAGTCAGCAAGCGGCTGCTCAGTGCAGTGACCCAGATCAATATGTGGACACTACCCTGAGCCAAGAAGCCAGGTAAAAGCTCTATTACTGTATGATTACTTTTAGATCAAGTTCAAAGCCTCGCAAAACTGTCTCAGTCCTTTGGGACTGATAGAGCTAAGCACCCAGACTGGGTGGCGGACAAACAACGGAAATTTATTTCTCATGGCTGTGGAGCTGGGAAGCCAAGAAGAGAGGTCCAGCATGGTTATGTACTGACAGTCCCCTTCCCTCAAAAGAAAATGTTAGTGAGATTTAAAAAAAAGAAATATCGCTGGGTGCACAGACACACTCCTGTAATACCAGCGGCTCAGGAGGCTGAGGCAGGAGGATTGTGAGTTCAAAGCCAGCCTCAGCAATTCAGCAAGGCCATAAGCAACTTAGTGAGACTTTGTCTCTAAATAGAAAGTTAAAAAGGGCTGCAGATGTGGTTCAGTGGTTAAGTACCCTTGGAATCAATCCCAGTACCAAAAAAAAAAAAAAAAAAAAAAAACTCTTCACATGTTTCAGTGTTAGAAACACACAATAGGGTTTCAATCAGGGGCATACTAGAGTTAACTCATACTAGCTCATACCATTTCATAAAGTCCACTGTTATATGTTCACAAATTTGGCAAATCAATTGTTAAGTAGGGCCATTATTAAACATTGAACTATATAAATATAGAATTAAGTAAGTTATATTAAAAATAAAAGCATGCCGGGCGAAATGGCGCATGCCTGTAATCCCAGCAGCTCGGGAGGCTGAGGCAGGAGGATCACAAGTTCAAAACCAGCCTCAGCAACTTGGCAAAGCCCTAAGCAGCTCAGTGAGACCTTGTCACTAAACATAATACAAAATAGGGCTGGGGTTGTTGCTCAGTGGTCGAGTGCCCCTGAGTTCAATCCCTGGTATCTGAAACAAAACATAAATAAATATAAATAAATAAAGGCAGGACAACAGTAGATGTTGGTGAGGATGTGGGGGAAATTAAAGCCCTTATTAACCCCAGGTCTGCAGTGGGAAGTCACACATGGATGACTACAGGACCCAGCACATCCACTCCCCTGTATCTGCCCAAGAGAACTGCAAAGAGGTGTCAACAAAACCTCAGACACAAATGTCACAACAGCCCTACTAAAAAAAAAAAAAAAAAAAAAAGCCCCAATGCCCATCAAGTGAGTGATGGACACATGCATTTGGTCCATCCGTACAATAGACTATTGCTCATCCCTTAAACAGAATGGACACATGTGACAGTGTGACTGGAACTTGAAAATAAAGCCGAAAAAAATCAAATGCGACAGGCCGTGCATCTTATAATCCCATTTATAGGAAATGCCTAGAATAAGCAAAAAGGCAGAGATGGAAAGCAGATCAGCAATTTCCAGGGGCTGTGGGGAGGGAGAGGAGGGGGAATCGACGGCCCAGTGGACATGGGATTTCAGTTTGGGGGGGCAAAATAAGTTCTGGGCCTTAATAGCCCAGATGGTCGTAGGACACTGTGACTGTGCTTGATTGTGTGCTTTAAAATGGTGAAACGGTAAATGTATTTTACCACGAACAAAGTTAAGCCAGAGACACCACATGACTCAAGAAATCTATGCTTAAGCATGCCCAAGAAAATTAAAAATGTGTACACCCAAAATTTGTGCACAAAAATCACAGCAGCGTGACTCACAATAGCAAGAATGACCAGAGGGTTCCTCAGCTGATGAATGGACATATTCATTTCTCGGGGTACTCTAACAAACCACCACAAATGTGGTTGCATAAAACAAAAGAAATGCACTGTTCTGGCTCTGGAGGTTAGGAGTGTTTGCAGACCCAGGATCTCTCTGAAAGCTGTGGAGACCCCATCCCAGCCCCTCACTGGCTTCCCATGTTTGCTGCCATCCCTGGGGTTCCTGGGCTTATAGGTGCATTGTCCCAAGCTCTGCCTCTGTCGTGTACCTTATAAGGGTCCCAGTCACGTTGGATTAAGGGCCCACCCTTCTCTAGTAGAACCTCATCTTTTTTGTTTGTTTGTTTTGTGGGGTGGTGCTGGAGATTGAACTCAGGGCCTTGTGCATGTGAAGCAAGCACTCTACCAACTGAGCCACATCCCCAGCCCTAGAACCTCATGCTAATTGCATTTCCAAATAAGGTCGCGTTCAGTGCTTCTCTTGGGGAAATGCAATCCAGTTTCTAACAATGATGTACAAATTACGATGTGCCCCTGCGGTGGAATGTTATTCAACCATAAAAAGGATGAAATTCCACCACAGGCTACAGCACAGGTGAAACTGGAAGACATTGTGCTAAGTGAAAGAAACCACAAAGTATATGATTCTATTTCTACAAAATACCCAGAACAGGAAAAATCATAGTGACCAAAAGTGGTTTATAGGTACAGGAGGAAAGGGGAGAACAGGGAATGTTGCCAGTAGGTGTGGAGTTTATCTCTTGAGTGATGAGAAGGTTCTGGAATCAAATACTGACAGTGCAAATCTGAGAATCTACTAAAAAGTACTGAATTATACAGTTCAAAAGGGTGAATGTGGGGCTGGGGCCAAAGCTCAGTGGTAGAGCGCTTGCCTAGCACACGTGAGGCACTGGGTTTGATCCTCAACACCACATAAAAATGAAATAAAGATATTGTGCCCACCTCCAACTAAAAAATAAATATTTTTTTAAAAAATAAAATAAAGGTATTATGTTCATCTACAACCAAAAAAACACATTTTTTAAAAGGATGAATTTTATATGTAATAAGAATTATAATGCATTCCACTGTTATATATAAATTTAAAAATTTTTAAAAATAAAAAAGGGTGAATTTATGGTATATAAATTATATCTCAATTTTTATTAAAGGCCAATGATTTCTGGTTTAGGGGGATTTTTTTTTTTTTTTTTTTTTTGGTAGCAGGAATTGAATTCAGGGGCACTCGACCACTGAGCCACATCCCCAGCCCTATTTTGTATTTTTTTTTTTTTAGAGACAGGGTCTCACTGAGTTGCTTAGCACCTTGCTTTTGCTGAGGCTGGCTTTGAACTCGAGATCCTCCTGCCTCAGCCTCCCAAGCTGCTGGGATTATAGGAGTGTGCCACCGAGCCTGGCTTGAGGGATTGTTTTTGTTTTTTGTTTTTTGGTACTAGGGACCAAACTCAGGGGTGCTTAACAACCAAGCCACATCCCCAGCCTTTGTTTTGTTTTGTTTTGTTATTTATTATTTATTTGTTTGTGTGTTTGTTTGTTTGAGACAGTTGCTTAGGGCCTCACTAAGTTGCTGAGGCTGGCCTCCAACTTGGGATCCCAGTCTCCTGAGCAAAACTGCACCCATCTTCAATTTTTTAAAAATGACCTTGTTTAAAAGAATGAAAAGTAACATTATAGACTGGGAGAAAATATTTGCAAATCAAATGTGTGTGTGTGTGTGTGTGTGTGTGTGTGTGAGAGAGAGAGAGAGAGAGAGAGAGAGAGAGAGAAATACAAGAACTCTCAAAAATCAATAGTAAAAAAATCTAATTAGAAAATGAGCAAAGGAAACGAAGAGACCTTTTCGGAAAAAGATATAAGGATGACAAATAATCACATGAAAAGATGCTCAACATCATTAGCTGCTGGAGAAATGCAAATTGAAGCCACAGTGAGGTCTCATCGCAACCTCCCAGAATGGCTAAAGCAAAAAAGAAAAAAAAAATGGCAACATCCTAAATTGCTAAAGATGCAGAGAAACCAGATCCCTCACACCTTGCTGGAGGGAATACAAACTGTTACCAATGCTCTGGAAAATGGCTTGGTGATTTCTTCTACAACTGAAGATGTACAGACCATAAGACCCTTGGGCACTTCTCCCAAAAAAGTGAAAAGTCATATTCACCAAAAATCCTGTACACCCTTGTCCAGAGCAACAGTATTCATGATTTTCAAAAACTGGAAAAAACCCAATGTCCTTCAAAGAAACTGTAACATCCAAACCATGAATACCACTTAGCAATACTTAAGAGGACTAAGGCATTGATACACATAATAACTTTTATGGATCTCAAGGGAAAGATGTCGAGTGGAAAAAAAAAAGTAAAAGAAAAGCTAGTCTCAGAAGGTTATATATGATATGGTGCCATTTATCTAACATTCTTTAAATGGAAAAATCATAGAGATGTAAAACACATTAGTAGTGGCCAAGGATGAGGGATGGGGCTGGGTGGGTGTGAGGCTACAGCAGGGTGGCATGAAGGGACTCTGGTGGGAAGATTCAGGTCAGGTCTGCTCAACTGTATTGGTGGCCACAAGGGTCTACTTGGGTGAAATTACATAAAATCCATGAAAAACTCGAGCTAAGGTTGTGGCTCAGTGGTAGAGCGCTCACCTGGCATGTGTGAGGCTCTGGGTTTGATCCTCAGCACCACGTAGAAGTAAATAAATAAAAATAAAGGTACTGTGTCCACCTACAACTAAAAAGTTTTTTTGAAAAACTTATGAAATTACATAAAACTATGTGCGTGTGAGCCATGAATGTAGAGCTGGTGAAATCAGCTGCACAGACATCAATTTTCTGATGTCGATATGGTACTACAGGGACTTGTCTGAAATGCCTGGGATCAGGATGTTTTAATTTTTCAGATATTTTTCCCCCAGATTTTGGAATATTTGCATATAGGTAACAAGATATTTTGGTGATGGGATCCAAGTCTAAACATAATATTCATTTATGTTTCATTTACACCTTGTAGCCTGAAAGTAATTTTATGCAATATTTTTAGCACACATGATTTTTTTGTTTTGTTTTGTTTTGTTTTGTTTTGTTTTGATACCAGGATTGAACTCAGGGGCACTCGACCACTGAGCCCCATCCCCAGCCCTATTTTGTGTTTTATTTTGAGACAGGGTCTCGCTGAGTTGCTTAGTGCCTCGCTGTCGCTGAGGCTGTTGATCCTCCTGCCTCAGCCTCCCGAGCTGCTGGAATTACAGGCATGCGCCACCGCACCCAGCCCACACCTGAGTGACCCACGACCTGAGGTCAGGTATGGCATTCCCACTTGTGTGTCTTGTCAGCACTCACCAAGTCTCAGACTTTGAAGCATTTTAAATTTCAGTTCTTCAGATGGTTACTATCGAGGGAAACCGAGAGGTTGTAGTGATCCTTTCACTGGTAACGTCTTACACGGTGATGCAGCACCAGTTGGAAGGGGTCTGGGGCCCATGCTAGGATCAATCAAAGCAACTCTATTTTATCTATTTTTATAAGGTGAGCATCCTTTAAGATTTTCTTAAGCTAGAAAAGCTAGAGATACAAAAAAACTCCCTGAACTTTTTTTTTTTTTTGCAACTTCCTATGAATAGAATTATTTCAAAATGAATAAGTTCTTCAGTAGATTATTTCTTTACAAAAACACCGAGCGCCCAGTACCGTGCGGGCATTCATCACTAGGAAGAGACCCCACAGCATGCGTAAAAGCTCATGCCAGCCTGTACAGACCCCCGGATGGAGCTTATGGAAAGTGTCAACTGGGTCATGGAGGCTGCATCCCCCCCGGGGGGTAAGAGGGGAGATGCTCTAAAAAAAAGTCTTAGTGCGTTTAAAGATGGCAGTCCTTGTAAGGCTCCCTGGGAGGAGAAAGGTGAGGCTTCCCCGTGCAAAGCCACTAGGTGGCAGAGGAAGAATGATTTGACTCTTGCAGTCCTCTGACCTCCTCCAAGGCAATAAATGAGTTCTCAGGTAGAAACAATGGAAAGAAAACGATGGGAGAATTGACAACAAAATGGATCTATCCCAAACGGAAACCTGGCAACAACCTAAATGCTCACCGGCGGGGGACTGATGGGAGGAATTAGAGTGTGTCCGCGCAATGTCCAGCCAGCAGCCTTTTGAATAGCGGTTGCCCATCGGAGCCCTGCATTTAGCAAAAGGAGGAGGGGACCAACAGGGAGGGGCCCCCACGCCAGTGTCAATCAAAGCAGCTCTATCTATTTAATTAGGATGAGCATCCCTTTAAGAGTTTATGTTTTAAGTGAGAAAACCACTAGTTCGAATATTTATTGGTATGAATGGATTATTAATGATATTTCTCTTTGGGTAGTGAGATTCCAGGTGATCTTGATCTTTCTTTTTAATCTTTTACTCACATTTCCCTTTTTTCCCCCACCACAAATTTAGATGCATTATTTTATAGCAATGAAAAAAAATAGTTATGATGTCAGTTTTCTTTGGTCAAAAGCCACAGAAAGTAACTCTCAGTATAAGCCAAAGAAATCACAAGAAGGCCACTGAGAGGTGAGTTTATAAAAGGACACTTGCCCTTCCATACCCATCTTCTCCCTCCTCCTTCCGGAGAAAAGCCTGGTCATAATCAAGGTCACAATGTGTCAAGTTTAACAACGTTTCTCAGCTCCCCACCCCACCCCGCCAGCACTAGCGGTGGTCACAGGACATTGTAATAGCAAAAAAAGATATAAGTGGAAGTGACTGGGTTGGAATTGTAGAAAAGACATTTTTTAAGTGGCTGGCTAATGCCCTTTTAACCCACTCTCCCTTTTTCCCGTCTAGAATATCAACACGATGGCTGGTGCTGCGGCAGCTGTCATGACCATATGTGACCTTGTGGATGGAAGTCACACAGTGAGGACAGTTGGAACGGGACAACAGAAAGCAGTCTGTGACCTGGGTGACTCCATAAAGCCACAGATGAGACCTGAGCTGCCAATTCCTGAAATTTAAGCCATTCTGCAATTTAAGCTGCCTGCAATCTCATCCCTCAATCCTCATCCAGGACTTCCAGGATCAGCAAGAATGTGGAGGGCAAGGCTTTGAAATGACAAGAACCCAGGCGGCTCAAGAGTTAAGAAGCAAGAACCCATCTGAGAAGTTAGATCTGACCTATCACGGTCACATGATGCTTCTCCTAACAGCTGGGTGTATAAACAGACACCAGTATCCAAAAACAAGCCACACCCTTTCCTGGAAGCTAGACTACAGGTTGGGACATGGCAGAGAACACACAAGCCTCTGAAAAGGAGATTCTGCTTGCCTGTTGTTGTCATGGTTCCAGAGGGACCCGTGTCCTCTCCGAGTCTCAAATGAACCGAGAGTGATGGACAGGTGTTCGAATCCAGTCTTGCCCTTGGAAATCCTATAATTCCTCTCACATTGTAACTTTCAAAAGTCAAAGTGAGCCTTCACATGTAGTAGAAGTGAAGTCCTTATTCTGACCTATCCTAAGAAAAAGTCCTCCAAAAAAGGGGCTAGGGAAGAACTGACTCCCTTCGTTTTTACTCTCTTTGTTCTTTTGCCCCCCATTCAGTGTCAAGTGGGAAATTACCCAGCTGGAGATAGCTTGGAGCATATGACACCCTTCAGGTTGGAGAGGGCAGACACCTGCTTTTATAAACTCCACACCAACCCCATAGGACTATATCCAGTGGGGTAGGAGCCAGCAATTCCTCAAGGTGAAATAAAAAAAAAAATGTGTAACTAGAGAATCGAAAGAGGAAAAAGAACTGGGCACGGTGGTGCACGCCTGTAATCCCAGTGGCTTGGGAGGCTGAGGCAGGAGGATCTCGAGTTCAAAGCCAGCCTCAGCAAAAACAAGGTGCTAAGCAACTCAGTGAGACCCTGTCTCTAAATAAAATACAAAATAGGGCTGGGGGTGTGGCTCAGTGGCTGAGTGCTCCAAGTTCAATCCCCAGTACCAAAAAAAAGAAAGAAAGAAAGAAAAAGAAAAAGATTCATTCCAATTCATTTAAAATATTTTTTTTAAAAAGAAGATTGAGGTTCCAGACAGGCAAGGTGATATCAGGACACATATCTTTGATTTCAAAGAATTAAGTCACCATGCCCAGATGAATTCTCTCCTGAAATCAATCCGAATGATAATGTGGTTCTCGGATCACGCAAATATCAATGAAACAATCCCTGACATTGAAGAGTCCCCAAGCTAGAGACAGAGCAAAATATACACACAAAAAAAGTTAAGTGATTGGGAAAAGCTGTTAAAATGCCCACAGAAGCTCCTTTGGATAACCAAGAATGGGCTGTCAGTTGGACTCTCAAGATGTGAGTAGGCTTCCTGGAAAAGTTGACATGTGAATAGGTATTAAAGATAGAGACGGAGATTGAGACCAAATGATGTGGGGCTTTGAAGGCCCTGTTGAATTTTTCCCTAGAAAATTGAATGTTTTGAACATTTTTGAGCCGAGGGATAACATACTCTTATCTCAGCACCACCCTAGAGATTAGATTTCCTGGGAAAGAGAGATTAAAGGTTAGGAGACCAGTAAGAATGTCATTGCAATAATTCAGACAAGAGATGATAAGGGGCCGCTTTCAAGTGCTAGGAAATGATTAAAAAAAAAAAAATCCTAGGATCTTAACCAGTAATGGGATGTTGGGGATCAAAAGAAAGCTAACGAAAGATTCCTGTCTTGGGCGATTTAGTGAATAGTGATGGTATTCATCAATCTGGAGATGATGAGGTTGATTGGGGTCACATGGAGCTTGAGAGGTTTTCAGAGAACCCCTGTTGGAAATGTCCCATGAGCTGTTGGAAATCTGAGTCCAAAACTCAGGAAGAAAATGTCACCAGTCATCACCTTCCAGCGACGGAATTATGGATGGTTTCTGTTTGATTGTCGTTAGGATCCCGAACAGGCAGGTGTTACTTTGATGGTTACAATAAAGAACAGGCTGTTTTTAAAGAATAACACAAGCAGGAGGCAGGTTAGGGCTTGGGAAATCTGGGTTGATTAACAGACGTGGCAGATTTTGTGAACGAGATTGAGAATTGAGTGGGTTTGGTTCAGCTGGAGTCGACACAGCTGGGGAGCATTTCCTCTCTGTCTGGCTCAGAAACAAACGGGACAGTGAGGAACAGATGTGGTCTCCATCCTCAGAGAGCCCCGAGAGGTAGGAAGGGGCCAGGGAGGAAGGATAAACAGATGCTTCCCTTTGGGAAAAAAAAGAAAAGAAGAGCAGATTCTGGGAGCCGCAGAATTATATGTCTATGGATGTGAAAAACTTCTAAGATCTTCGAAGATCTTGTAAACCCTTGGGAAAGGCACCAAAAGGTGGTTCTTAGGAGACAGCCTGAATCCACTGAGAACATTCATATTAAAGGGAGATCATTTCCCTTCCTGACAGACGAAGCCCAAAGAGCTATGTCTGGGTTTCAGCCAGACATTTATTTGGTAGGCAACTCATCATGTTCCTGTGGTCAACTTGGACAAATCAGGGCTGGAGCAGAGTGACATGAGATGGTTCAGAGGAGGCACAGTGACCCAGTGTGACGTCTAATGAATGAGTTGATGTCATCTCAGAGAAAGGTCTCTCTGGCTCTGTCCCGTTTATCATATTATTAACCAGAGAAAGGAATATTGGCTCAGGATAAAGAAGAATTAAACAATAAAACCTCACCCCCCAAAAAAAAAGATCCAATCTGCCCTTTGTGTCAGAGAATTGCAGCCACTACCTAGGTCTGAGCAGATCCTGATAGATTACCTTCCACAAAGACAAAGAACGGTCCAGGCTTGGATGAAGGACAGTAGTGATGTTCTTTAGGATCCTTTCTAAGATTCTTCAAGTCTGGATGCACCATTGGACATTTCCACCTGGAAGCCTGCCATCTTTGCGAGCTCAGCTGGCCAACTCCTGAATCATCCTTTCAAGCTGGAAGCCACCTGGTTTTGTGGGAGACACAGGATCTTGGCAGCCAGTGACACTTGGGTCCTATCTCCAATCACAACATCCAGGTGTGACTCTGAGACAAATCATTCCACATCTCCCTCAGCCTTGGTTTCTTCATCGGGGAGAGGTTGGTGTTATCTACCTCACAGACCTGCAAAGACCTGTTGTGCACACCAATTTCCTGGACCCACTGCCCCAAAGACAGGTGGTCCCTGAGCATCTATTAGGCACCAAAGACTGTGTGAGGAACTGGCTATACAAAGAGACACATCCTTGCCTTCACAGTAGATGGAAGACAAATAGAAAATATAGACCATTAAAAAATGGGCAAAGAAACCAAAGAATACACAATTACAGAGAGAGAGAGAGAGAGAGAGAGAGAGACTGGGGCAAAAGGACTGTGAGAAGGTGCTTCTCTGAGCTGAGAAAATGTCATCCTTGGTATCTGATCAATGACAACCCATTTCACACAACCAGACAAGCGGATCAGAGAGCTCAAATATGTTTGCTTTGAACGAACCTCTGCATGGCATGAGCCTGTGTTTATTCTCATGGGCACATCAGCAAGCAGATGCCACCAGGGGCCTCTTCACAGGCCCCCTCCTGGCTGGCTCCTTCCTTCCCTCAACCCTCCTTCAAAGGCCAGGGGCAACCAGGTTTTCATCCCTGACCACACCTCTGCCCCTTTGACCCCTGGATTCACAGCAACCAAACTCCTAGGGCCCAGGTCCTCCGCCCGCACCTGCACCCACTTTTTGAAGTGTGGCCCATTCTAGGCCCTCTCTGGTCAGTTAAGGATGTGGATCTTCGTGACAGCTGACATTTATTGACCAGTTACTATGTGTTGTCACACACATTCCATCCTCGCCCACACCTGTGGATCCATCCCAACTCATCTTTCAGAGAGCTCCGTTGGGTCCACGGAGGAGAAGGAACCTCACCCAGGACTCCCCAGGAGGGCATGTGGGATTTGAACCCAGGCTTCAATGCACCCAGGGAAGAAGCCCAGGCCCACTTCTCTGTCTGTCCAGGTTAGGAGTCTGGTCGGCATCCAGAGCCTGAAATGCTGGCCTCTTTCATCTTGAGAAGCTGAAAAACAAATCCCTGTCAGTGAACAAACAATTCAAAACATTATTTTCATGCTGACCTTTCTTATCTCATGGAGTACCATGCAAAGTATGGGACCATTTTGTGGGGGAGTAGGTGATCTTGCTGTGTTGCCGAGTGGAGGGGGCTCCAGTTCCTAGGCTCAAGTCATCTTCCTGTCTCAGCTTCCAGAGTAGCTGGGACCTCAAGGGTGCCACCACTTGCAGCTTATAGGATCATTTGGAAGACCAAGACCCTGCCAGGATTGTCAGGAGAGTTCTGGCCAGGTGGGCCCTGGAGCCCTTCATTCCCCAATCCTTGGGGAGACAGGATAGGTGCAGGGGAGAAATCTGAGTTCTCCCATCCTGGTCCCTCTCAACATCGGCCTCACCCACCAGCTCCTTAGGCCCCTGGTCATGCTGGGTGGGCTCCCCCGAGCCCTCTGAGCCCCACTCCACTGCTTATTCGATGCCCCCCACCCACATTCCCCCAGTTCTTTCCTCTGAACCCCCTCAGCTTCCTCCACCCTCCACTCTCTAGAACCTGTTTGCCATTTTGTAAACCAGGTGGCCCCGTCCGTCTTCTCCTGAGGTTGGTTTCCAATCTCTGTAATAAAATTAGTGGCTCTCTAAGCAAGAGCCCGGCTTCTGCTTTCTGGTGTGGCCCAGGTTTCCCAGGGCCCGCACCTTGCCCATGTAGCCATCTCTGGGGGGACAGGTGCTGACTTCTTTGAGTCCAGGTATGTCTCCCAAGTTTGGGGACATCCCTACTCAAAAGCATATGGCACAGTCTGAGCGACACCATGTCCCACAAATGCTACATGGGATTGGCTAAGCTGAGTTTGTCACCGGGGAGAAAGGGAAACTCTCAAACACCTCTGGTCACTCGCACAGCCTGGCATTGCTGTATCTGCGTTGCGAAGTCACCAACAAAGTGTGCCACCTGCTCACCCAGCTGATGCCACCCCCTGGACCTCACCCTGCAGACAAAGAAGAAACCCCAACCCTGTTCTCACCCTCATAGGTGTCACTGAATCGTGCCTAATCACCATTTGTTTCCTTTGCATTGAATCTGTGTCTCTGGCACTTAGCAGGCCGCCTGTCACACAGCAGCAGGCGATCGATCCATGTTGGTCGAATGGTTAAATGAAGGCTCTCCCTCTCCAGCCCATAAACTGGGGCCCCAGCACTGTGTCCACCCAAGTTGTGCTTTGGAGAACTTCTCTGAGCGGACCCTGGCCTGGCTCCTGATTCTTGTCTGTCTGGAGAGCTGGCCTTGGGGGGGGGGGCGGGAGCCCAGGAGAACAGCGGGACAGCGGGACAGCTCTGGTGCCAACTGACAGTGCAAAGTCAGGAAGAAGCCGCTGCGGGTGTTCTGTTCAATTCCCGTCCTGCACTGCCACCTCCAGGGCACTGGGGCCTTCCCAGGATGATCAAAGCTGCTGCAAACTTGAGGAGGAACCTGCAACCTCACCCCCTGAAGCAGGACTTTGGATCTCGAAGGGGAGAGCTCTGGACCAAATTTGACTCATCATGACTCTCCCTTCACTGCACAGTGGCAGGAAGAGGGGAAATGCCAGTAGTTCAAAGCTACAGGAGTCCAGAAGTCCAGATGTTATTAACTAGAGACATCATGGGCCAGGACAGGGAGGGCCCTCGCTCTGTGCTTGACCCAGTGCAATGTAGCAGCAAACCCCAGGACTTTGAGCAATGCAGACCCCAGCAGAAGGCTGGAGTGGGGCTGATCCTGCACTTCCAGCAAATCCCTGATGCGATTAGTCTGATGCTATGGTGCAGCCTTGAGAGTCAGTCTGTGGTCCAAGGACCAGCATCTCAGCATCACCTGGAATTCATATGCTACTAGAAATGCAAAACACCTCATCTGGACAGTGCCCAGGAGCTTGTTAAAAATGCAGGGTCCTAGGCACCCCCAGGAATAAGAATCTGCATTTGAGTGAGATCTCAGGTGGTTTGCAGACACATTATAGTTTGAGAAACTCAGCAACCCTCATTCTCAAACCGTCTGCATGTAGAAATCACCTGCAGAGCTTCAGCAAGTACTGATGTGGGCCTCCCTAGAGACCAGTTTATTCTGTACCAGGCACAACCAATATTGGGGAGTTTTAAAATTCCACAAGAGATTCTAATAATAAAAAAAAAGTTTGAGAGTTTTGTTTTAGAGAACACAATTTATTAAGGATGTATTAATTTTTACTAATGCTTATTAAGTTTTCTTCTCCTAAGAATATATCCAAACGGTCAACAAGCACACGAAAAGACACTTGATATCATGAATCACTAGGGAAAAGGGAGAGAAAACCACAATAAAATACCATCTCATACCTGCTGGGAGGGAGATTTATTTTTGGTGAGAAAGGTACCAGGGATTGAAATCAGGGGCACTCAACCACTGAGCCACATCCCCAGCCATATTTTGTACTATATTTACAGACAGGGTCTCACTGAATTGCGTAGTGTCTCTCCGTTGCTGAGGCTGGCTTTGAATTCGAAATCCTCTTGCCTCAGCCTCCCAAGCCGCTGGGATTACAGGTGTGCATCACCGTCCCCAGCTGGAGATTCATTTTTAAAATGAAAAACTCACAGTGTCAGTGAATCTATGTAGAAATTGGAGCCTGTGTGCATTACTAGTAGAAATTAAAATAGCATAGCCTCTGTGGAAAACCATTAGATGCTTCCTCAAAAAGTTAAACATCGAATTATCCTATGGCTCAGGGATTCTGCTCCTAACTATACATTCCAAAGAATTGAAAACAGGGACCCAGGTACTCATACAACAATATTCAAACCAGCACTATTCCCAAAGGCAGAAAAAAACTCAAGTGCCCATGAACAGACAAAAAGATAAATGATATGATTTATCAATACAATGGAATATTATTCAGTCATAAAAAGCAATAACGTATTGACGAATACCACAACATAAATGGACTTTGAAAATATTATGCTAAGTGAAACAAGCCAAACGCATAAGAACAAATATTATGATTCCACTTATCCAAAACATCTAGAATAGATGAAGAGTCATGGGGACAGGAAATAGAACTGGGGTAACCAGGGGGCCTAGGAGAAGGGGAATGGGTAGTTTTTGCTTAGTGGTTACAGAGTTTCTATTTGGGGTGATGACTTTGGAAATAGATAATGGTGATGGTTGTATCATACTGCAAATGTAATTAATGCCACAGAATTGTACACTTCAAATGATTAAAAGAGCCAATCATATGGGATATATAGATAGATGGATAGATAGATAGATGGATGGATGGATGGATGGATAGATAGATAGATAGATAGATGTATTTTGTCACAGTGGGAAAAAATTATTTTTGAAAAAGTATTCCGAAGGCCACCACTTCCATCTCTAGATCTGCACCCAGCCTGGTTCCACTACCATCTGGCTGGTTGTCTCCGGTACCTGCCGCTGCCCCACACCCCCTATTCCAACAAAACAGTAGGGGCGTTGTCTGCAAAGAGTCAAGTCTTATCAGTACTGTGATGAAAACCCAATAGAAGTTCCCATGGCACGAAGTTGAAAGCCAAGTTCTTAGGAAGACCTGCAGAGCCCTGCAGGACCCACAGCCCAGCTCTCCCTGGCACACCCATTGCCCCCTCGCGCCCAGCCCTCCAGATTCACTCAGCCTGGCCCGCATCTTCTGTCCTCCGAGCGTACCCTTTCCGACATGATACCATATGTATTTTGTCATCAGCTTTCTCGTCTCACTCTTCCCTCCAGCATCAGCTCCCAGCACCTGGGATCTTGGTGTGTTTTGCTCTCTGTGATCCCAGGACTTCACCTGGCCCTGGGGTGCCTGAAAAGGACCATAATACACGTGCGGTAAACAGACACAAAACAACTGAATGAAGGCTACGTGCAGAACCACACATGCTGAAGGCCTGGGCCACATCAATTAGGTGGTCTCCGCGGGGTGGCTGGTCTCCTGATCATATAACTGCAAGTAGGAATTCTAGCCCGGGTTAGAATGGAGTTCCAGCTAGATGTCACTAGTGAAACTACTAAGTCTCTGTGGGCCTCTGTTTTCTCAGTATTCAAATGAGAAGGCTAGAGGACAGGAGCCTTTTTAAAATTGGTATCTTCTTAAATGGTCCGTATATGCACACAGAACAAAATTCAAAAGGAACAAAGGTTGGGGGTGGGGCACATGCCTGTAATTCCAGCAGCTGGGGAGGCTGAGGCAGGAGGATGGCAAGCTCAAAGCCAGACTTAGCAACTTAGCGAGGCCTTAAGAACTTAGTGAGACCCTAACTCAAAATAAAAATAAAAAGGGCTGGGGATGTGGCTCAGTAGTTAAGCACCCCTGGGTTCAATCCCTGGTAGCAAAAAAAAAAAAAAAGAAAGAAAAGAAAAGAAAAGAAAAACACATGGAAAGCTGGGGATGTGTCCTTATAGGGATGTCTGGCATCTACAGCCACCTGTGTGAGTCCTACTGTTTTCATAAATGTTCTTGAACCATAAGCTTGGACCTGGTTCCCAAATCTCTTCCCAGGCAGAGTATAACATTTGAGTGGAGATTTTATCAGCCAGCCTCAGCATCTTTGCCAAATCTCTGATGCCCTGGATTTTTACTTCCATTTTGTAGACCCAGAATCTGCCTTCAAGGCACTTCAAAAATCCATGAGTTCTGGGACAGTACCCTAACTCTGTTGGACACTCTTTCAGCCTGTTGCAAAGTATGTCAGGATCTTCCTTACTAGCTAAGCACCTCAATTTCGTCAAGAAAATTTATTGTGCCTTCGAGGTCTCAAAGGAAGAAAATCATTCAGAAAGATTTTTGCACAACTGTTTAGTTTATTCCTGGGCATTTTCATTTTAAATTTTATTTTTCTATGGAGCAGTTATTCATATGTGAAAATTCTATGTTGGTATGTGGAAAAAAAATTTTTTTTAAACCAGGGATTGAACTCAGGGGCACTCAGCCACTGAGCCACATCCCCAGCCCTATTTTGTATTTTATTTAGAGACAGGGTCTCACTGAGTTGCTTAGGGCCTCTGCTGAGGCTGGCTTTGAACTCATGATACTCCTACCTCAGCCTCCCGAGCTGCTGGGATTACAGATAAACACCAGCTAAAAATCCTATTTGATTTTTAAAACTATTCACTGTGTGTCGGCCCATCCTATGGAATTCTCTTGGCGTTCATGGAAGTTTTTCAACTGATCATCAGGTTTTTTTGGTGGAGGTCATGTCATGGACAAGGACCTTCAGGTTAGCTTGTTCCAATCCTCCGAAACCATTGGTGGTGACAGCGGTGCTTTGGTTTTCTCCCCAAACTGTTTTATAAAATAGGCAACAAGTCCACAAACCCACCCTTGGATGTTGTGTTAGAATGACCAGTTACCAAAGAAGTTTCTGAATGCTTAATTTTCAACGTCTGATCTTTTTCTCTTCACAGATCAGTGGACGGCGGGCAGACACAGAGTGGCGCGCGGACCTCACCGTGAGCCTTATGGCTTTAGACACTGATCACGCTGATGTCATTAGATGGCATTAGAGTTCCAAACCCATCGCGCCTTCTGGGGTGTTCAACTGCCAAACTCTTGTTTCCTGCTGCAAGACCAATGGCAATGAGGCAAAGTACAGAAACTTCAAAGAGTGACCCCATGCTTGTGTGTGTGAGTTTAACACACTTTGATGTCTACAACCAAAAAAGAGGAGGAAAGAATAATATCCCAGAGGTATTTATACTAATATTCAAAGCATCTGTGGATTTTCAGCAAGCTAGGGGGCATGGGGTAGGATAGGGTGGGAGTGGGGCAGAAGGATCTTGTCCCAAAACACATTTTAGAAACTCTTAAGATACTACAATTTGGTGGGGAGGAAAAAAAACCCCTAAATTTTCTAAAACAGATGCTTTAATTAAGACGTCTCCTCTTAATATCCGCCAGCAATACAAGTAACAAGAATGGCCTAATCATTCCCGCTGCGGCAGGAGCATTGCCTGCAAGCCCAGGATCCCGTAATTACACATTAGGTTGAACGTGTCTTACAAGGTCTTTGCGGTACACTCAGGATGAGGGCGTCTGGGGCTCTGCCAGTTACAGGGCTCTGCTGGCAGGAGGACAAGTCAGGTGTAGCTCAGAGGCGGGGAATTTTTCTTGCAGGATCCTAGGACCTATGTCCCAGCAGGGCTTCTCCACAGCCAAGACCACTGTGAACTCTGGGCAGCCCTCTCTCCCAGGGCTCTTCATCTTACAACCAATCATTGGTACCACCAAGGAAGGGGCCTGCTGCCAGAGGGTGTGGCCAGCCTGTCCCAGCCCATACCTGCTGGGCCACACCCTCAGTGTCAGGAGAACTGCTTCCCACACAACTGTCACCACAACTGTCACCCTTATTCACACCCCTACCGCCAGGACTTTTTTCCTTACCGTTGTTTGCTCCTCCAAACCTCTTTCCACCCACCCACCCACCCAATCACAATAGTCTCTTCTTACTCATGAGGGATACATCTCCAGATGCCCAGGGAATGTCTGAAACTCTAGACAGCACCAACCCCTATGTATACTATGTATACACACACATCTAGGGTCAAGGTGAGTTTATAAATTAGGCACAGTGAGCGATTCACCACAAATAAAAACAAAATAGAACAATTATAACAATACGACACGATTTTTTAAAAAGCTCATGGTTTGGGCGGCGGGGAGAGCAATGGAGGCCGCGGGCGCCTGAGAGGCAGATGCGCTGCCGGGATGCTGCTGCGACTGCTGCTGCTGCTGCTGCTGCTGCGAAGGCTCCGCGGGCTGTGCCGCTGCGCCCTCCAGGACCGAGCGTGGCCCGCCAGCCGCTCTGCGAGCCAGGGCGCCAGTTGGGGACCGCAGTTCATGAGAGTAGTGATTCCCAGGCTTCCTCAATGATGTTCCCCATTTTCTGACACCCTTACTGCTGAGGGCGAATTTTCCTTTTTACAAGAAGAAAATATTGGTGGAGGATTATCCAACCAGAAAAGGACTTGTGTCTGTTACGACAGTGCACATAGATGGCTTCTGTAATAATTATGTGATTATTTAAAAATGAACGATGAACTTAAAAAAGAAAATGTTTGTTAAGTACGTCCAGAGAAGCAGTGAAGTAGGTCCTGTTTTAGATGCTTGGTCCCATAGGTGAACAAAGCAGGCACGGATCTTGCCCTTTTTGGACTATGTCCCAGCATGAAGGGAGATGGTATAAATAATGCACATAACAAATGTGTTATTAGGATATTAGAGGAGATAACTTCATTGAAACCTGCAGCTACAGGTGTGTAATTCCCTAACCTTCCCTCTCCACACATCGGGGAAACCTTAAGGGCCCCTCCCAGCTCTCCCGTGAGTGCGACAGCCAGCCCCAGGGAATCAGAGGTGGCGCGGGACCGGGGCGCAGAACTACCTCTCCCACCAGGGCTGACTGCTGAGGTCTCTTGCACCAGCTACCGGGGGCGTGGCTACCGGAGGGCAAGTAAAATTCGCTGAGGATTCTCAGCCCCAAGCTCTACAAACTTAGGGTCTGAGGGAATGGCAAACTGGAAGAGTGTGCCCAGTCGTTCATGAAAACAGGGCTCCTGGGAGCAGCAGACCTGGCATGTAGCCAGTATTGTGGTGAGCGGCACCGTGAGAGGGGCCTGGCTAGAGGAAAAGTGGGAAGAGACTAGACACAAGAGGAGGCCCTAGGCACTCAGGATTGGAGACTCGCCCAGTCTGGGAGGAGGAACTGCTGCACAGTGATTGGTTCCCACATATTGACAGGAGAAACTTGGCCTGGTGGGCACAGCGCCACCTACTGGAAGAGAAGTTAATCAAACTCTAAGACTGCATTTATTAGTTTTTTTTTCTTTTTTTCTTTTCTCTTTTTTTTTTTTTTGATTTGGGTTTTTCTTTCATTTTCGTTTTTCTTTCTTGTTGTTTTTTTAAAAATTTTTTTACAATTTTTTTTAAATTTTTTTCTTCTAATTTTAATTTTAATTTTTTTTAAATTTTTTTTTCTTTTTTTATTTCCTATTTTTTTTCTTTTTTTGTCTTTTCATTTCTCTTATCCCCCCTTCCTTGAATTCTACCTGCTTACTCTCATTCTCTTTAGTGACTTCTTCCCTTCCCTTCTAATACCTTTCCTCCCAAGCATCAAATAAATATATAGGAGTAAACAGTAACTCAGCAGTCAAACAGAACAAGAAGTAACATGTGCAGCTTCAAAAAGCAAGGAAGAAAAGGAGTACAAACAATGCAGGACAGCCTAAATATTCAGGAGGACCTAGAGTCATCAGAAAAATGGTCATGTAAAGAACTTAAGGAACACCTTAGACAGATGGAATGGAACCTTAAAGAGGATACGAGACAGCAAATTCAAGCAGCAAAAGAACACATTGAGAATGAATTACATAAACAGATAAAAGAAGAAGTTAAGCATCTTTATCAGGAGATAGAGATTATAAAAATAATCAAACAATAATTCTAGAAATGAAGGAAACGATAAACCAAATTAAAAACTCAATTGAGAGTATCACTAACAGAGTGGAGCAAGTAGAAGCCAGAATGTCAGATAATGAAGACAAAATATATCATCTTGAAAAGAGTCTAGCCAACTCAGAAAGGCTGGTAAAAAATCACGAGAAAAACATCCAAGAGTTATGGGATAACATAAAAAAAACAAACTTACGAGTTATCGGGATAGAAGAAGGTACAGAGATTCAAACCAAGGGAATGAGTAACCTGCTGAATGAAATAATTACAGAAAACTTTCCAGAAATAAAAAAGGAAACAGATATACAAATTGAAGATGCATACAGGACACCAAGCACACAAAATCACAGTAGACCAACGCCAAGACACATTGTTATGAAGATATCCAATATACAGAACAAAGAGAAAATATTAAAAGCTACAAGAGAAAGGAGACAGATTACATTCAGGGGTAAACCAATAAGGTTAACAACGGATTTTTCATCACAGACACTGAAAGCAAGAAGGTCATGGAACAATGTATTCCAAACACTGAAAGACAATGGATGCCAACCAAGAATTCTGTATCCAGCAAAATTAAGCTTCAGGTATGACAACGAAATAAAAATCTTTCATGATAAACAAAAGTTAAAAGAATTTGCAGCCAGAAAACCAGCATTGCAAAGCATTTTGAGCAAAACACTACACGAGGAAGAAATGAAAAACAATAACCAAAACCATCAGTGGGAAGTGCCTCGGTAAAGACAGAGGGCGAGGGGAAAGATAATCATGGAGAAACAAACTAAATTTTTTTAAAAAAGGATAAATAATCAAACATGGATGGAAGTACAAACCATATATCAATAGTAACTCTGAATGTTAATGGCTTAAACTCTCCAATAAAGCGACATAGGCTGGTATCATGGATTCAAAAAACAAATCCAACAATATGCTGCCTCCAGGAGACACATCTGATTGGAAAAGACATACACAGGCTGAAGGTGAAAGGATGGGAAAAAATACACCACGCACACGGTCCTCGTAAGCAAGCAGGGGTGGCCATCCTCATATCGAATAAAATCGACTTCAAGACTAAGTTAATCAAAAGGGATAAGGAAGGACATTATATACTGTTAAAAGGAACCATTCACCAACAAGACATAACAATTATCAATATTTATGCACCAAATAATGGTGCTGAGACATTCAGAAAACAAATTCTCCTCAAGTTCAAGAATCAAATAGACCACAACACAATAATTATGGGTGACTTCAACACACCTCTCTCACCATTGGACAGATCCTCCAAACAAAAGTTGAATAAAGAAACTATAGAACTCAATACCACAATCAATAACCTAGAATTAACTGACATATATAGAATATATCAACCATCATCAAATGGATATACTTTTTTCTCAGCAGCACATGGATCCTTCTCAAAAATAGACCATATATTATGCCATAGGGCAACCCTCAGTAAATATAAAGGGGTGGAGATAATACCATGCATTTTATCTGATCATAATGGAATGAAACTGGAAATCAATGATAAAAGAAGGAAGGAAAAATCCTACATCACATGGAAAATGAACAATATGTTACTGAATGATCAATGGGTTACAGAAGACATAAAGGAGGAAATCAAAAAATTCTTAGAGATAAATGAAAATACAGACACAACATATCGGAATCTATGGGACACAATGAAAGCAGTTTTAAGAGGGAAATTCATCGCCTGGTGGTCATTCCTCAAAAAAAGAAAAAACTAACAAATAAATGAGCTCACACTTCATCTCAAAGCCCTAGAAAAGGAAGAGCAAAACAACAGCAAATGTAGCAGAAGGCAAGAAATAATTAAAATCAGAGCGGAAATCAATGAAATTGAAACAGAAGAAACTATTGAAAAAATTAACAAAACTAAAAGTTGGTTCTTCGAAAAAATAAATAAGATCGACAGACCTTTAGCCATGCTAACGAAGAGAAGAAGAGAGAGAACTCAAATTACTAACATATGGGATGAAAAAGGCAATATCACAACAGATGCTACAGAAATACAGAAGACAATTAGAATTTATTTTGAAAACCAATATTCCAATAAAATAGAAGATAGTGAAGACATCGATAAATTTCTTAAGTCATATGATTTGCCCAGACTGAGTCAGGAGGATACACACAATTTGAACAGACCAATATCAATGGATGAAATTGAAGAAGCCATCACAAGACTACCAACCAAGAAAAGCCCAGGACCGGATGGGTATACAGCGGAGTTTTACAAAACCTTTAAAGAAGAATTAATACCAATACTTTTCAAGTTATTTCAGGAAATAGAAAAAGAGGGAGCTCTTCCAAATTCATTCTATGAGGCCAACATCACCCTGATTCCGAAACCAGACAAAGACACCTCAAAGAAAGAAAACTACAGAACAATATCTCTAATGAACCTAGATGCAAAAATCCTCAATAAAATTCTGGCGAATCGAATACAAAAACACATCAAAAAAATTGTGCACCATGATCAAGTAGGATTCATCCCTGGGATGCAAGGATGGTTCAATATACGGAAATCAATAAATGTTATTCACCACATCAATAGACTTAAAGATAAGAACCATATGATCATCTCGATAGACGCAGAGAAAGCATTCGACAAAGTACAGCATCCCTTTATGTTCAAAACATTAGAAAAACTAGGGATAACAGGAACTTACCTTGACATTGTAAAAGCTATCTATGCTAAGCCTCAGGCTAGCATCATTCTGAATGGACAAAAGTTAAAGGCATTCCCTTTAAAATCCGGAACAAGACAGGGATGCCCTCTATCAGCACTTCTATTCAATATAGTTCTCGAAACACTGGCCAGAGCAATTAGACAGACGAAAGAAATTAAAGGCATAAAAATTGGAAAAGAAGAACTTAAATTATCACTATTTGCAGATGACATGATTCTATACCTAGAAGACCCAAAAGGGTCTACAAAGAAACTACTAGAACTAATAAATGAATTCAGCAAAGTGGCAGGATATAAAATCAACACGCATAAATCAAAGGCATTTCTGTATATCAGCAACAAAACTTCTGAAACGGAAATGAGGAAAAACACTCCATTCACAATATCCTCAAAAAAAAAAAATACTTGGGAATCAACCTAACAAAAGAGGTGAAAGATTTATACAATGAAAACTACAGAACCCTAAAGAGAGAAGTAGAAGAAGATCTTAGAAGATGGAAAAATATACCCTGTTCATGGATAGGCAGAACTAACATCATCAAAATGGCGATATTACCAAAAGTTCTCTATAGGTTTAATGCAATGCCAATCAAAATCCCAACGGCATTTCTTGTAGAAATAGATAAAGCAATCATGAAATTCATATGGAAAAATAAAATACCCAGAATAGCAAAAGCAATTCTAAGCAGGAAGTGTGAATCAGGCGGTATAGTGATACCAGATTTCAAACTATATTACAGAGCAATAGTGACAAAAACAGCATGGTACTGGTACCAAAACAGGCGGGTGGACCAATGGTATAGAATAGAGGACACAGAGACTAATCCACAAAGTTACAACTATCTTATATTTGATAAAGGGGCTAAAAGCATGCAATGGAAGAAGGATAGCATCTTCAACAAATGGTGTTGGGAAAACTGGAAATCCATATGCAACAAAATGAAACTGAATCACTTTCTCTCGCCATGCACAAAAGTTAACTCAAAATGGATCAAGGAGCTTGATATCAAATCAGAGACTCTGCGTCTGATAGAAGAAAAAGTTGGCTCCGATCTACATATTGTGGGGTCGGGCTCCAAATTCCTTAATAGGACACCCATAGCACAAGAGTTAATAACAAGAATCAACAAATGGGACTTACTTAAACTAAAAAGTTTTTTTCTCAGCAAGAGAAACAATAAGAGAGGTAAATAGGGAGCCTACATCCTGGGAACAAATTTTTACTCCTCACACTTCAGAAAGAGTGTGAGTATACAAAGAACTCAAAAAATTAGACAATAAGATAACAAATAACCCAATCAACAAATGGGCCAAGGACCTGAACAGACACTTCTCAGAGGAGGATATACAATCAATCAACAAGTACATGAAAAAATGCTCACCATCTCTAGCAGGCAGAGAAATGCAAATCAAAACCACCCTAAGATACCATCTCACTCCAGTAAGATTGGCAGCCACTATGAAGTCAAACAACAACAAGTGTTGGCGAGGATGTGGAGAAAAGGGTACACTTGTACATTGCTGGTGGGACTGCAAATTGGTGCAGCCAATTTGGAAAGCAGTTTGGAGATTCCTGGGAAAGCTGGGAGTGGAACCACCATTTGACCCTGCTATTGCCCTTCTTGGACTATTCCCTGAAAACCTTAAAAGAGCATGCTACAGGGATACTGCCACATCGATGTTCATAGCAGCACAATTCACAATAGCTAGACTGTGGAACCAACCCAGATGCCCTTCAATAGATGAATGGATAAAAAAAAATGTGGCATCTATACACAATGGAGTAGTATGCATCAATAAAAAATGACAAAATCATAGAATTTGCAGGGAAATGGATGGCACTAGAGCAGATTATGCTTAGTGAAGCTAGCCAATCCCTAAAAAACAAATACCAAATGTCTTCTTTGATATAATGAGAGCAACTATGAACAGAGCAGGGAGGAAGAGTAGGAAGAAAAGATTAACATTAAACAGAGACATGAGATGGGAGGGAAAGGGAGAGAAAAGGGAAATTGCATGGAAATGAAGGGAGACCCTCATTGCTATACAAAATTACATATAAGAGGTTGTGAGGGGAATGGGAAAATAAACAAGGAGAGAAATGAATTACAGTAGATGGGGTAGAGAGAGAAGATGGGAGGGGAAGGGAGGGGGGGATAGTAGGGGATAGGAAAGGTAGCAGAATACAACAATTACTAATAGGGCATTATGTAAAATTGTGGATGTGTAACCGAAGTGATTCTGCAATCTGCATTTGGGGTAAAATTGGGGGTTCATAACCCACTTCAATCTAATGTATGAAATATGATATGTCAAGAGCTTTGTAACGTTGTGAACAACCAATAAAAAAAATAAAAATAAATAAATAAATTAAAAAGCTCATGGATTGTTTATTTCTGGAATATTCCATTTAGTGTTTTTGGACTGCAGTTGACCACCAGAAACTAAAATGGCATAAAGAGAAACTGCGAGAAGGGGGACTACAGTCTTGTGTTTTATCCCCATCCTCTCCTTATCTGTCATCGTGACCTGTTCAGCCTCTTTTAGAAATGAGGTGTGACTTAAACAAGCACACATTCAGATAAGAATCCCAGTTCTACTGGTTAGACCCCTGGTTGACTAAATCCCTGCCCTTAACGACCTCTTAACCCCAGACAAGTTTAGGAGATAGGGGAAGAGGGCCATCATAGGTGGAAAACAATCCTGGCTTGGATCATGGGTCTCCCTTCCCGATCCTCCACTTCCTACTCTGTAAAATGGGGCTAAGGTTTGCTGTGAAGAGCCACCTGGATGTCTATCAAGCATCTGGCCTGTTGCAGGTGCTCGACAAGATGCAGTTAGGACCCCAGAGTGCACCCGCCTGGTGAAGCCTGAGTTAAATCCATCCATTCATCCCCCAAGCATTTACAGAATGTTTCTAGGGGCCAAAGCCTGACTGGATACTGCAAATATGACTGAGGTTGTTGGCCATGGACAAGACAAACAATAAACAGAAAAACAGGTCATTCGAGATCGTGAGAATAGCTGCAAAGATGAAGCAGGATGGAGAAATATAGGTTTTGTGCTACTTTCATGTGGGATTAAGAAAGCCCTTCTGAGGTGACTTTGAGCCAAAGGTGGCTCACAAGAAAAGCTAATCCTGAAGCTTCCCAGCCACGTGGCTGAAGCACAACAGGGCAGGAAGGTCATGAGAGAAACAGGACCAGAGCCACTGGTGTCCCAAGGACAAGTCCCAATCCCACTCTGTTGTGACCTCTGGCAAGCACCTTGAGGTGTCAGTCACCTCCCACAGTAATTTTAAAACATGGCTTCAAACATCTGAGCCCCTCCTCCCATGGTAAGGTGGTGTCTGACCCTTCTTCAAGCAGTTTTCTGATTGCTCCAGCCAAGAAGGTTCAACAAAAGCCATGCTGTGAGGTGAATTTTGAGGGTAAACCCTAAAAGGCCTTCATGAAGTTTCTGCCTGGTTCTCTCCAGAGCCTTAAGCCCACCTGCACCGAGACTGCCATTCTAGAAAAGCCACACACAGGTATCCGTGGCAATGGAGGCCCTACCTAACTCCCAGCTGACCGCCAGTATCACTAGCTTCACAGGAGCAAGCTATCTTGGACATCTAGCTCTGTCCAGCTTTCAGATATCCACAACCCTCATCAACATGTGATGGCAACTACCCACAGCCTCAAGCAAGAATTGCCTAAGCCCTAAATGAACTCCTGATTCATAAAATTGTGAGCCAAATAAAATGACAATTGTTTTACCCAAGTACATGGTGTGTGTGTGGTGGGGGGGGTCCTGCAGTATAGAAATGGGTGCACCTGTCTCTCTGCCTCCCTATGTCAAGACCCTCCCTTATTCACACCCCTACCACCTGGCCTTTCTGTTCCTCAAATAGACTAAATGGTCCCTGCCTCAGGGCTTCCAGCACTTGTTTTCTCTCCCTGGAAATCCCCCCACCCTGTGGAATTTCCAATGGAGCCAAGCCTATCTCCTTATCACATAGGTGTCAGGTCAAAGGGACACCCTCAGAGTTCTTCAGCATCACCTGATCTAGATTAGATTCCCAGCCACCATCGTAATCACATGCCATGTTTTCCTTTCAGCGCTCACCACCGGACACCTGATGTTTTGCTTGTGTTCACTAACCATGGCCTCTGCCTGTGTATAAAGTCCGTGAAAGGAGGTCCTTAACTGTTTTGGTCACCTGCCCCTTGCATAATACCTAGTTAGCAAGAGCATGTGTTTATACAATGAAAGCATACCCAAGAAACGCAACAGTCGTTTTATTGGAGAAGACGAAGCAGAGGCACTGTGTCAGAGACAACAGCAAATGGAAAGCACCGAGAGTAGTGTGTTCCAGGTAAGGAACTAGCAGGGTTGAAACGGGATGGGACAGGAGGCTGGGCTGTGGGGCTGCCGGAGGCCACGGGCAGGACGCGGAAGCCCCTTAGATCACAGAAGGGATATACATCATGCTTTCCCCCGATGTGACGAGGCACACACGTGATCGGATCTGCGTCGCTGTGGTTAAAACACAAAACACAGAACCTCCCTCCTGAACCATTTTTAAATGGACAGTCCAGTGGCATTAAGCACGTTCACATGGTTGGGCCATCACCACCATCCAGTCATAGTTCATTTTCTCAAACGGAAACTCTATCCCCATTAAACACTAACTCCCTCTCCGCCTCCCACCACCATTCTACTTTCTCGGGGACTGTGACTACTCCAGGGACCCGGGACAAGCGGCTGGCACAGCGCGCGTCCTCTGGTGACTTGGCTGATTTCCCTCAAACAACGTCCTCAGGAGTCGTCAAGCGTAGCAAGTGTCCGAACCTACTTCCTCTTTCCAAATAAAACACGCATGACATAAGCCGCATTTTAGCGCTTCCCAAGGAGAAATCACTCCACGGTGCGTGAATTCCACACGTGGACTGGTTAGCTGCCAGGCGCCGCGTGTCCACTAGAGCAACCGAGCCCGAGCAGGACAGCTGGGCGGGGAGCTGCTCTAGGGCGGGGAGCACCTAACCTTCACGACCAACCCTCTTAGCCCCAAAGCTTAGAGCGACCCGGCGCAGAGCAGGGACCGGCACCCGCTAAACGCCAGCGAAGGGAGCAGCAGACCTACGATTCCACTCCTCCCGGCTCCTCCCCTCCTTAGCCCCGCCCTCTCCCCGCCCAGTGCGCACGCGCAGAAGGAGCCGCGCTGCGCGGCCACAAAGCACATGCGCAGAAGGTACACCCGCACGGAAGGCTCCGCTCCCCCGGGTGCGAATCCGCCCATCCGGGGTTTCGGCCCTGCCGACAGCTCTGTTTATAAACACACCGCGCGACCGCCGGTGAGGGGTAACCCTAAAGGCGGTAGGGTCGGAGGTCAGAGGTCATTAGGCTCGGAGGCGCCAGCACAGGGGCCGGCCCCGCCACCCTGGCGGGCTGAAGACTGAGCAACGTGGCCGGCCGGCAGCCTTGCTGCGGCCCGGGGCTGCCGGGCGCCACGTGGTGCGCACGTGGTCCGCTGGTGCGGCCGTCCCCTCCCCCATGGCATCTCCGCAGCGCCCCCTGGTGGCATCGTACTCGCTGCGCCTGCGCAGAACGCGGCGCGAAGCACCTTCCGGGTCCGGCCGACCCAGTGTGCGCCGTTGCCGCCGCGCGGAGGCGGGACCACGGTCACGTGCGCGAAGGGCGCTGCGGCGGGTGTTCTGCCCGCCAGGGTTGCAGAGCCGCAGTGTGCACCTGCAAATGTGCTCTGCGTGTCTTGACCCTTGGTGACCGGTCCCTGCCCGCGGCCTCGCGTGCTTGTTGCATGTTTAATAAGTGGGGAGCGTGCGGCCGAACAAATGAGCTGCTCAATATTCCAGGATATTAGGTCACCCACTCTTGCAGATCCTCCCCATGCGGTGCTACATGAACCGCACTGGGCGTTTGCTAAGCTCTTAGTGGTAGTTCCTATTATGGTTACCGATTTTTTTTTTAATTTAACGTTATGCCTTGTGGAGGTCTAAAGATTTGGAGGTTTTTAAAGGCTTACAGATTTAAAAACAAGAAAACCAACGTCTCCCTGGTTTTCTGACATTTGTGGTAAAGGCTCAGAATTTCAGTGCCAAGGCTGTTTGCTCTGTAAAATTAGGATCCCTCAGTTTATCCGTTACAGCAATGTCTTTTACATAAAGTAATATGTGGCCTCTTTGAGGCTCCTGGGTCACATCAAAGTAAGAGGAAAATCCCAAAATGGTTAAGTTATAGAACGCCAATAAGTACTTAAAACTAAAGGTTAGGTTGATGGGATGTCTTTAACAGCCCAGTGGTCAAAGTGTGCCTGCGTACCTACATAGATTGATTGTAAACTTTATGTTCATGAAGTGCAAGTAGCACATCTACAAATAATGATAAACGATATTCTGTATTATTATTTTTTTTTTTTTTTTGGATGCTGGGGATTGAACCTAGTGCCTTATGCATGCAAGGCAAGCACTCTACCAACTGAGCTATATCCTCAGCCCAATATTCTTTTTTTTAAATTTTTTTTTAAAGAAAGAGAATTTTTAATATTTATTTTTTAGTTTTCGGAGGACACAACATCTTTGTTTGTATGTGGTGCTGAGGATCAAACCCTGGCATGCCAGCGGTCTACCGCTTGAGCCACATCCCCAGCCCCCAATATTCTTTATTATTAATTCCGTAGAGCCAACTGGTTGTCAGAATGTTTTTGCTTAGTTTGGCTAAACTCTCCCATCCATAGCTGACCTGTGGTTGAAACTGAATCAAATTTGTTAAACTGAGTTGCCTCCCAACCCGATATTTTCCCAGTAGATTTATTATTAAATGCAATATGTGATATGGATATTGGTCAATATTCTTACATTAACGAGTGTGCTTCCATGATGTGACCAACAACTTGGCTGTATTGAATCATTGATTTCCTATACTGGATGAATAGTTCCTCAATGTTTCCTGCTATTCAACAATATCATAGCCATACACATTACACAATTTTAACCTTAACTGTTTTGTTGATGTACCTTCTTCTACACTAAAGGTTGACAAATATGTCCGACAAATAGATTGTAAATTCAGTCATTTTCCACATGATGATGGTTCAGTCAATGCCAGGCCACACATACAACTTATATCACCTAGTGACATTGTAGCGTCTCAGTTTGTCTAAGAATACTCTGATGTCCATGCAACAACAAAATTGCAAATATTGGAAGTGATGAGTTTAGGGGGCCTTGTTTTTCATGGAATTGATTTCACTGTAAATTTAATGGTGGATGTTTAGACCAGCGTGGTGACACGTACCTGTAATTCCAAAGACTCAGGAGGCTGAGGTAGGAGAATTGCAAGTTAGAGACTAGCCTGAGCAACTTATCAGAGACCCTGTCTCAAAAAAAAAAAAAAAAAAAAAAAAATCAGTATTAAGGATTAAACCCAGGGGCACTCTACCACCGAGTTATATCCCCAGCTATTTTTATTTCAGTTTTTTTATTCTGAGAGGAGGTCTTGCTAAGTTTCCTAGGCAGGTCTCAAATTTCCAGTCCTCCTGCCCTACAGCCTAAATAGCTGGGATTATAGGCATGGGCCACCATGCCAGCTTAAAATTTTAAAAATAAAATAAATAAAGGCCTGGGGGTTTACCTCAGTGATAGAATGCCCCTGAGTTCAGTCCCAGTACTGTAATAATAATAATAATAATAAACAACAACAGCAGCTATACCAACAATAATAATGGCTGTGTTTAACAGCTCACAGAATTCCAGCAGATTTATCAGCTGGCTTGCTGAGCCAGTACAGGTCTCACCTCTAAGCAGAAACAGGCTTCTGGGGTGGAGACAATGCTCTGTTCTTAGCCTGGGGTAAACTGAGACATACCCTAAAGTGACCCTGCTGAGTCACATCCTTTACCATCCCTTGACCTGAGTGTGGGCTGGGCCCGTGAGTTCTTGTAACCAGTAGAAAATGAAGAAGGGGAGGGGGTGTCATGGCCTTGATCAGGTTGCTTTGTGAATTCAGGTTGCTGAATGACCAGCATTTTCCTTCCCGTGACTGGTAGAGGCTCTGTTGGTCACTTTCGTAATGATCTGGCCACATTCGTAGTGGCCCTAGACACTGCCCCATCCTTGAAGTAGCAGAATGTGTCTTCATGCATAGGCGTGGCCTCTCACAGCCCCAGGGGTCAAATTACTTCACCTGTCCTTGTAACCCCGCCCCTCTTGACCTTTTTTAGATGGGATTTTCCAAAGAATGAGGGTCCCCCCAATAAAAGTTCACTTCCGACCCACGGTGCTGGCTCTCTCAACTCGCTCTCCCATTTGGGGGGCTTGGGGCAGACAGCGGAGGAGCCGTCCTGGAGCTTGATTTAAAGGTAAATTGTGTGTCTGTGTTTTATTTGGCATCCTAGGAAATTCACTGGAGCGACCTTTAGTTCAGCCGCCCACGCTGGTCAGGGGCTGCATTGCTTTATGGGGAAAGGGTGGGTTTTATTCCTGTCCCCTTCATAATCACAGGATGTCAGTGAGACCCTGCCTTGGCCAACTACAAGCAGTCGCTCCTGCTGGCCTTGCAGAAGCAAACAGCATGATGTGGCTGGCCCCTGTGTGACTGGAGACCACAGGCAGTCTCCAGAACCTGAAGGGAGCGTCCAGCCAATGGCAGGAAGAAGCCAACACCTTAGTCACAGGACCATAAGGAAACATCTTTCCAAGATGAGAGAGCACGTAGGGCTCATGCCTGGTCTCCTGAGGACCACACAGCCCGACTGACCTCCGCATGGTAGCTATGTGCAACCTGAGCAGGGGATCCCAGCTAAGTCGTGCCAAACACCTACCCCCTGGGAACAGAGAGTAATGTGTGCTAGCTTAAGCTGCTCAATTTGCAGTAACATTTGTTACACAGCAATAGAAAATTAATTCATGATCATTTACCAAACGCATGCTCCTTTCTCTGTGTGGTCTACATTTCTCAATTTTTAAAGGTTGGGGGGAAAAAAACAAACATTAAACAATAACAAGGGTGGAAAAGCCAGGTGGCATGGCACACACCTGTAATTCCAGTGGCTCAGGAGGCTGAGGCAGGAGGACAGAGAGTTCAAAGTCAGTCTTGGCAACTTAGCAAGACCTAAGCAACTCAGTAAGACTGTCTCTGAATAAAATACAAAAAGGGCTGGGGATGTGGCTCAGTGGTTGAGTGCCCCTGAGTTCAATCCCGATACTGGTGGGGGAGGGTGGAAAGTAACTCCCAAGATGACAGCAAGAACGTCCCTTGCATGGCCTGACTCGGGAATCAGGAAACCCTGGTAGGTTCTGTGGGCTTCCTCTCCCACCTCCTGGCCTCGAGGCTGACTTGGCTGCTGGGGTTGCCAGGTCCTTGTGCCGGTCTCTACCTCAGCCCTGATGCTTCCATCCCATCCATGTGTCTCCAGGAGCTATGTTTGCTCATCTTTAAGACGGAGATGACAGCACTACCTGTCTAATGGGACAGCTGTCAGGATTCAGTGAGCCATCCATTTTCAGTAGACCATGATAAGTGGCCAGCGTCTCTTGTGGCCCTCACCTGACAAGGAGCCACAGAGGGGCCAGAGGACTGACTCCAGTCCCAGGGGGGCCCACATGGTTCTAAACTGTGGAAGGGGACCCATCCCCTTCTCAGTGGGGCAGTCGGGCACCTAAGTATGTCATCATCCACCATTCCCTGAGCTGTTAGGAGGGTTAGGTACGCACTTCTCAGGGGTGTACGGAGGAGATTCTTTTAGAAGGTAGGAGGCATCTTAGAAGAGGCAGCGATGGAAGGAGAAGGCCTTTTCTCTCCAGATGCGACTGGAGAGGGTGAGTTGTGGGTGGCCCGGCATGATGCATCCCCAATTACATGAACCTGCATAGTTCAGTATCATTTAGGCCATTTTTGAGTTGATTTTCTGGTACTCGATTACAGGATCCCATTCAACTCTCCCTCTGATGTGACCAGACCCACTTTCTAAGTCCCACATTCAGCCTCAAGGATACATGCAGCCCAGGCCTGCTGACCAGTGTGTCTCTTTCTGATTAACTCCACTGCACCCCAGACTTCCACTAATGTTCAAAACTTGCTCCCACTTCTCCTTCTCTCTCTCTCTCTCTTTTTTTTTTTTTTTTTTTGGTACTGGGGGTTGAACTCAGGGCCACTTGATGACTGAGCCACATCCCCAGCCCTATTTTGTTTTTTACTTAGAGACAGGGTCTCATTGAGTTGCTCAGCACCTCGCCCTTTGCCGAGGCTGGCCTTGAACTCGTGATTCTCTTATCTCAGCCTCCAGAGCCGCTGGGATTACAGACCTGTGCCACCACACGTGGCTGCCCCCACTTCTGTTGTGATATTAGATGGCCCACCTCACCTGCCCATGGGTTAGTCAGAGCTGGGACCCTCTTCCCAGGCCCGCCTCTCCTCCCCACCACAGAGACCCAGGACTCAGCCATCCTTGAGGCCTCCACTGAGGAGCACCCCTCCCCCTTCGCCAGGCCCTGCACATGTGCCCCGCCCGGTCTGCAGGATGGCACAAAAGAAACCAAGATGTCCTGGGCCCCAGCTCCAGCCCCAAGCGCTTTGCCAAGGAGATGGGCTTGGCTTGCCGAGTGTTCAGGAGGACGGATCTTCCCAGGCTGCCCAGGTCGTGAGGTTGTCCTGGCAAAGGCGGAACAGCCAGAGTGAGGACGGGGTGGCAGGGCAGCAGCCCACAGAGGCTTTATCCGGGCTTTCTGCGAAACAAAGGCCCCACTGGCCCCCGGGAGCTCCCGCTGCGGCGCTATTGAAATCTCGAGGTGGCTCTCTATTAATCACTCCCCTTGGTGCCTCAGAGGCCAGAAAAGGAGTCAAACAAAACCTCTTTTCTAAGCAGGAAGAGCTGCGCAAAAGCCCAAGCAGAAAGATTCCCCCAGCCCTGACAAGCTGCCTGGGCCTCCCACACTCACACACAACAGGGAGAGCTGGCCACGCAGAGGGGCCTCGAACGTGACCAGGGCTGCAGCGTGCTCCCAGAGGCAGGGTGCAGGAAGCAGGGTTGGGGGGCCAGGGGTCTCGCCTTCCAGCAGCTGCTGCCATGTTTTAGTTCAGAAACCAAAAAGACCCAGTTGAATTTTTTTTGTTGTTGTTAGACATATGCTGGGAACATGGGAAAGAAGAGAAAGCTCCATTTCCTTTCCCCCTTAGATGTGACCTCAAGTCACAGCTTCTTGGTCTCCCTCTTCTGATCTTGCTGTTCTTTATTAACCAGTAGCAAATACTGCATTATTCATTAATCTCTAAATATGAAGTTTGGCTTCTGTTTTCAAACCAAAGACCCAGGCCAACATGCCAAGCAATCATTTCCCCAGACAAGTCCTTATCACCCTAGGCCCAAGCCTGTTATCTGTGGGCAGGCGCTTGGTTTGTCCTGTTGTGGAGAAATGGCTGCCTTTTTATCCAGATACCATGGCAGCTATCAAGCACAGACGTGACCGACCCAGATTTGCATGCCTCAGAGTAGAAGCATATTCTTTTTCATATAAATGTTAAAAGAAGGGGGGGGGCAGAGCTGGCTTAAAGAGTCACCAAGTGACATACATTCACAGTTGAGGGCAGAGGTCTGTCCAAAACAAGAGCATACCATCAGCTCAGAAAATTAGCATGGAAAATCAGATGATTGAAGATAGAGCAGTTCATTGACCCTGCGAGGTAGGGGTGTACTTCAAAGTATGGGTTTGGGTGTGGCTGGGATGCAGCAGTGGTCTTGTGAATCTGAAAGAGAACTGGTCCAGACAACAGGAAGGATAGGCCACAAGGAACAAAAGAGTCTGTCTTGTAAGAAGAGATTGCAAGCCAGTGGCGTGTGTGGTGGCATCGTTTTTAATAACAGCATAATGGCCACTGGCACATAATATGCATTTGGGAATTATTGTCATCTATGTGGTAGCTAGTCCTTCTCTTCCTTGTGGTAAAATTGTACATCCTTATCTTTTGCATGGAACTATTAACTTGCATAATTCACAGAAAGAGAGAGGACATGTTCAGTCCCATCCTCATGGATCGGGGGCCTGGCCATGCACCTTGACTAGGTCAGTGGACTGTGAGCACGGGCCCCGATACTGGGCTAGTTCCAAGCTGAGACCTAAGAAGTATAGCATGTTCCTCTTTCACTTCTGCCATCCATGATAAGAACTTAGGGTGGGCAGCTACTATCCAAGGAGAATTGAGACTCATAGGAGAGACCTGATCAAATCAGTAACCCAGAGCCAAGTCCAGCAGAACCTGGTAGAGCTATAACCTAGCAGACCCCTGATGAAGAAATACATGTTATAGTATAAACCACTAAGATCTGGGGGGAGTGGGCTATTTGTTTTGTGACACCCATGCAGCAGAAACTGACATAATATCTATCTACACCTCTCGCCCCACCTTCTCTCCAGCTCGGCAGAGGCTGTACCCAATTTTGCTCATTGTACATCCAGCTTTTTATACTTTTTCTGGCATGTAATAAGGGCTCGATAAAATCTTTTAACTAGATGAACAAATGAGTGATATCACAAGGGTCTGGCTCACATGATTATGGATCTGAGAAGTTCCACTATCTGCTACCTGCAAACTAGAGGCCCAGGGACATCCACAGCGTGGGTCCAGTCTGAGTCCAAAGGTTGAGAATCAGGAGCACAGGATTTTCAAAGGCAAGCAAAGATGTCTGTCTCAGCTCAGAGAGAGCGTGTGCCAATGAGATTTTCCTCTACATCTTTGTCCTATTGGGACCCTTAACAGATTGCATGATGTCTGTCCGCTTTGATGCAGGTTGATATTTACTCAAGCCTACTGATTCAAGCCCTATCTCTTCCTGAGACACCCTCACAGATGCACCCAGAAATGATGTTTTACCAGCCATCTGGGCACTACTTAGCTCAGGCAAGTTGACATAACTTTAACCATCCCAGGGTATGGATAATCTAGCCTGGCATGTGTCATTATCAAATAGCAGGGGAACATGCCAGTCAAATAATACTTTTGAAGGTGGGTGTGGTGGCACAATCCTGTAGTCCCAGAGGCTCAGGAGACTGAGGCAGGAGGATTGCAAGTTCAAAGTCAGCCTCAGCAATTTAGTGAGGGTCTAAGCAACTCAGCAAGACTGTCTCTCTATATAAAGTATAAAAAAGGGCTGGGGATGTGGCTCAGTGATTAAGTGCCCCTAGGTTCAATCCCCAGTACAAAAAAAAAAAAAAAAAAAACTTTTGAATTCAAAATGGTGTACACCTGGAGTCTCCTCTCCAGGGTGAGACTGAGACAAGAAGATCACATGAACCCAGGCTGAACAATAGAGTGAGATCCCCATATTTAAAAAAAAAAAAAAAAAAAAAAAAAAAAAAAACTTCTGCTATTATGAGATGATGCATGAGATTAGTTTTTATATATATATCTATTTTCCTAATTTTCTACAATGAACATATGTTGCAGTTCCAGCTGAGAGAAATGTAGTTTTTAAAATAAAATTTAACAGAAATGGGAACATCTCTCTAATGTTCTTTTCTTTCCATATGCTACCTTTTTTCCCAATGATTGACTTTTGTGGTCCATTTGAGTTCCTTTTGTTCAATTCTTGACAAGCTAGCTGTTGCTTGGTAACAATCATCTTTAATGAGGCCTTTATCTCATTGGTACACTTCAGTAAGACTGCATCACAGAGCAATCTGGTGTGAAATGATTTCAGACCAGGGCAATAACAAAAGTATCTGGCCTTCTGAATTACCACATGAGATGTGGCTATTGCTGCCGACTTCCCAAAACATTACATTTAATAAATGTACTAGACAGAATAACAGCTTGAAGACTCATGTTTGCCTTTATGCTCAGCTGTGATAATGTCTCCTTCCCTGTCTTGCTGCCATTCACCAGTGCCCTGCGGCAGCAGATACCTTTTGGATGCCTACCTGGGATTCCCCTCCCCACCCTCTCCTTTTCCTGTCAAGAGGGTGCAGATTTTGTCCAAATGTTCATTTTCCATCAACTTCAGGAGAAGTGCACCCCAGCTCCTAGGAGCATCACAATGGAGCGAAGAAAAGTGTGGTGGTCTCCAACCCTTTGCCAGGCATCGGTGTGGGTCTAGGCGTTTGAGGCCATTCTGGATGAGGAGAGAAGATGTGTACTGGGGTGGGAAGCACCAAGAAAAGTATCTTTGTTCCTAAAAAGAGACCCTGAAACAAAAATGGTCTCTGGATCCTGGTTTTTGAAGATGGGAGGCCTATAGCTCCCGTCACCACCTTGAAATGATTAGACCTGGTACATCAAGGACAGAGGAGATGAAGGATGGGAAGAAGAAACTGGGTCCTGGATGACACCCCTTGAGTCAGTAATCCTGCCCAATTCAGGACTGCCCCATGTCCTGAGTTCTCATGACATAAGATCGTGAGATCCCTCATGTTCAAGCCATGGTGAGTTCCGTTTTCTGCCACTTGAAGTTAGAAACCTTCTAACTGAGCCAGTACTTAAGTGTTTGCATGACACGAATCCCTTGGATCCCTCTACCTAGGGTGATATGCCCACCCAGGACCCTCCCCCACGTGGTTTACACCTGTAGTCCTAGTATAACTGCAACAATGGCCCATTCCACCCCCCAAAGTATGCCAGCTCCAGATGATCCACTACATGGTCACCATTATGGATTGGGAGGTGCCCCGCCCTCGAAATTCATGCACTGAAGGTCCTAACCCTCAGCATCTCAAAATGTGACCTAATTTGGAAATAGGGTCATTGCAGATGTGATTATTTAAAATGGGGTCAGTCATCCTGGAGTACGCTGGGCTAATACTGTATGATAGGTGTCCCTATAAAAGGGAGAAGTTTGAAGATAGTCCTACACAGGGAGAAGGCTGTGTGAAGATGGAGCCATCAGAGACAAGAGAGAGACCTGCGACAGACATTTCCCTAGAAACTTCAGAGGGAGCAAGGCCCCACCTGCCTCTTGATCTTGGACTTCTGCCTCCAGAATGGCGAGAGAGTCGATTTCGGTTGTTTAAGCCATCCATTTTATAGCCCCAGGAAACTTATACATAGGACGAAGACCTGTCTGAAAGAGGTCCTGACTCAGAGAACCTTGTAGGCAGGGAGCCACCCCTAATGTCTTCAGTGGATCTTGGCCATAAGAACAGGGGAAGAGCAGGAGGGTCTCATGGTCAGTTGCCGCAGGTGATTCTGAGACACTGTCAGGGTTATGCTTTTCTATCAGTTCCGCCACCCTAGCAAACAAAGGGTACATGCCTGCATCGCTTCTGGCCACAGGTAAGCAGAGATGTTGGCCTCTAAGGGGGTCTTACAGGATGGCAGGATGTCAACAGGCAGGCGTGGTGTGTGGAGAGAGGGCATGGAATGCCTAGGGAAACATGAGCATTGGGCAAAATCAGACCCTGTACACTCGTCCTGACTTTCAGGAAATAGCACAAGAGAACAATTCCACATAAGCACCAGAAACACAGAAAAGGAGTCAGAGCATCTGTATGTAGGATCCACTAGGTGGAACTAAACCCCTCAAAAGCCTCCCAGACAAACACATTTGGCAGCACAGTGAAGGAGCAAGTTGCATGGAGCCTGCAGCTACAGCACAGCAGCGTGCAATGTGCACCACCATCAGGTGCTCTGGGGACCCTGGGTACTGGCTACTTTCACCTCTTTCCAGCCATTGGGTCCATAACAAACAACTGCCATTGGGTCCATAACAAAAACCAGCTAATGGTTTTAACAAGTTGCTTCCCACTAACTGCTTTTCTGAAAGCATTACTTATTAAACTGTGTAGGATAGGCCAGATGATAAGATTACTTCTTCGAGGGCAAACTTCATATACTCAGAATATTTTCACTCCTTTGGCCAAGCATGCCACTTGCTGTTGGGCAACTACAATATCTTATGCCATGCCTCATGCACTCTTCAGTTTTGAAGTCAGCAACTATCAAAGAATGCATTTCTACTCAAAATTTTACTGGAGATACTAGCCAGCACATTAAGACAAGAAAAACTAATTTAATATAAGAGTTTAAAAATAAAACTATTTGCAAATCATAAGGTTGGCTATAGAGAGAACTCAAAATTATCAACAGATACATGATTACATTTAATTAGAGTTGAATAAGGTTGCTAAATTTTCAATCAACTATGTTCTCATAAACCAACCACAAACAGGAAATTATATTTAAGAAAAGATACCACTGAAAGTAGCATGAAAAATCTGAACTGGGAATACATTTAAGAAAAGACCATCTCGGGAGGGGCTGAGGTTGTGGCTCAGCAGTAGAGCATTCATCTAACATGTGCAAGGTGCTAGGTTCGATCCCTGCCACCACATAAAAATAACAACAAATAAAAATAAAGCTATGTGTCCAACTACAACTAAAAAAAAAAAAAAGAAATAAAAGGCCATCTCCACAGAGATATTACAAAATTTTATTGAGAGACTTTTAAAAGGACTAAATAAGTGAAAAGATATGCCATTTTCCATGGATTAGAAAACTTCATACCATGAGGGTGCCATTCTCCGCATGTTGATTTATAGATTAGATGCAATCTTAATGAAAATCCCAACATTTTTAGTAAGGAAATTGGCAAGTCGATTCTAAGACCTACAAGGAAATACAAAGAGCCAAGAATAGCCAAGACAAACACAAAGAACTAGATGGATCTTCCCTAGTTATAATACTTCATCTAGGATGGTATTACATCAGATGCAAAAATCACTTCCAGGTGGCTTAAAGAACACGAAAATTAAAGCTACAAAGATTTCAACAGACATTTGTTAGTAAACATTTTCAACAAATTGGGGTAGAGAATATTTTCTTAAGTCATTAAAATCACTAGTCATAAAGGAAAATATGATAAATTTGACAAAAGTTTTTCATCAAAAGGAAAATGAGAATCACAGAATAGAATATATCCAAAATACACTACCCACAAGGACTAATTTTCCCGCTCTTCTAAGAACTTCAAAGTAATAATAAAAAAAAAAAGACCCAATAGATAAATGGACCAAAGACTGGAATAAGCACTTTACAAAAGAGAAAATCCAAATGACCAAATTGAATAGGTGTCGAACCTCATTAGACTCATGCAAGTGCCTGTTAAAACTATAATGAACTATATTTATACCCTCCAGATGGCATAGATGTAGAGCAATGGGAATTCTTACACGTTAGAGGTGGGAGTGTCGATTGGAACAACTATGGAATACAGTTTGTCATTTTCTAGAAAATTAGAACTTCATACATTGTATGACTCGGCAAACCTGCTCCTAGATATGTGACTTAGAGAAGTGGTTCTTCTGTGTCCATATACAAATATACCACAATGAATCCCATTTCTATGTCTAATGATAATGCACTAATTAAAATAATGTTATTTTTAAAGCAAAGAAAAGAGATTCTCAAACTTTCAGATGTGTCCACAACTCCTGGAGGAATTCTGGGCTCCGGTCCCAGAGTCTGAGTCAGTAGGTCTGTGACAGGAACCTGTATTTGTGGATTTCTAGCAAAATTGTTCACAGTTCCCAGGTGATGCTGAGGCTGCTGACCTGGGAACCACACTTACAGAACCACCTCCCTGAGTTAAAACGTGTGCCTGTGCACCAGGAGAAACATACATGCGTAGCACGTACGGGCACATACTACAAAGCACTGGAAATGAATTTAACTACAACCAATGCAAAATATGGATGCATCTCCAAACAATTCCCAAGGCCAGAAGCATAAGGCCATATGCAGTGTACATCCAATTATTAAAAGTTTAAAAGAGGGGGCTGAGGCTGTAGCTCAGTGGCAGAGCACTTGCCTAGCATGTGTGAGGCACTGGGTTTGATCCTTAGCACCACATAAAACAAACAAATAAAGGCATTCTGTCCACCTACAGCTACAAAAAAAAATTTAAGTTTAAAAGAGAGAAAGTCAAATCACATTATTTAGAATCACATGCATGTGTGATTAAAAAAAAATTACAAGCATCAAAGAAAATCAAAGAATCAGTGATCACAAATGTTGGTGTGGTGGTTTTCTGCAGGGAAAAGGGAGAGAATTGTGCCAGTCATCAAGTTATGAAGTCCCAGTTCCAAACCCACAGTTCTATGTTTGGTTCTGTAATGTTGGGGCTGGGTCTGTGCCCCATACCTTAGCCAACTGGCTCCTTCTTAGGCTCTTCCAACAGGTGGTGCTGGAAGAGGAAAAGAAGGACTTCCTCTTTCCTGTCTCTTCCCTTTGGATCTCTACCTGTTTCCTGTCCCTTTGAGTTTGATCCCAGCGAAACTTCTTCACTCTTGCTCCATCAGTTCCTTTCCATAGCAGCAACTAAATCTTGTCTGCCATTTTTCTAGCACTTGACAGCCTCTTCATGACCCCACTCAACCACCAGCACCAGCAACTCTCTCATCAGAAAACAGTTTCAGATCCAGGTGTGGTGGTGCGCGCCTGAAATCCCAGCAGTTTGGGAGGCTGAGGCAGGAGGATCTCGAGTTCAAAGCCAGCCTCAGCAATTTAGCAAGGTGCTAAGCAACTCAGCGAGACCCTGTCTCTAAATAAAATACAAAAAAGAGGAGGCTGCAGGTGTGGTTCAGTGGTTAAATGCCTCTGGGTTCAATCCCTGGTCAAAAAAAAAAAAAAAAAAGAAAAGAAAAAAGAGGGCTGGGGTTGTAACTCAGTGGTAAGAGTGCACACCTTGCATGTGTTCGGTCCTCAGCACCACATAAAAACAAAATAAAGGTATAATGTTCATCTACAATATATATATATATATATATATATATATATATATATATATGTGAATATATGAATATATAATATATAACATATATATTATATATAAAGAAATATATATTTATATATAAATCAGTTCTAGCCCTTCTAAGTTGCTAAATTTTAAAAATCCTCTCCACCCATCCCTAGGGACTTTATCCACTTCATTCACTTGCTACCTCAAGATGCACTTAGAATTCCCTTTTTCGCCCTTTCAGTAACCTAGCTCACAGCTTTAGACTCAGTTCTTTACGTAAAGTTCTTTCCAGTAGTTAGGCTTGTTGCTTCCTAGTCACCTCCAGCATTGGGTCTACATTCCATGCAGCAAGAGGGGCACAGGCAAGGGGGAAATGGCACCTGTCGGCTACATCTGCCCTTTCAAAGAACTTTCTACTAGGCTGACTCATGGTCCATTTGTCCAGGTACCATCCTGAGAGTTCCCTGGGATGCAGGGCTTCTCATTACCAAAAACCAAAAAGGCTTGGCAACCTGGGGTGAATTGATCACCCTGAGTTCTGTGACTTCAGTTTATTCTCCTTAACCTTAATCCATGGTCATCTCTGGCTCCGAGGAAGTCTGGAGTTTGAAGTTCTTTTTAGTTCAGTTCATTACAACTCAGGCAAAACCAGAGTTCTGTCCTTTAGGAGGAAGGGCAGAAGGGGTTTGGGGGGAAGCAATTAAAAAGTTTTTAAAAAGGTTCTTCCTTTTTAACCCCACACTGTAGCCATTAACTCCTCGGCAGCATTGCCTGAGATCACACAGCTGTCATCAGAGTTGTGACCAGAGGCAGATTTTCGAATGGTGCCCTGCTTGGTCTTAGGACACATTTCCTGTTTTCTTCATTCACACAATGATTCATTTCTGGCAACCCAGAGAGGGGAATCATTTCCATCTTGTACCGTTTAAAGTTGTCAATGGCTGATTACATTCCCTGGGTGACAGGTCTGTGCATCAGACCTTCCTGCCACGCGTTGGATGGTCCCTGAGGGAAGGGCGTCAACCAGCAGAACCGTGGGGATGTTGCTCACGTGCCATTTTTCTTTCTCTGTTTACAGTCAAGCTTGGCTCTTCCTGAATGGGAATCTGGATTTTTAAGCTCTTCGTTTCAAGAGGGGTTCAGAAATCCCGTGTGCTGTCTGTCGTCCCCTTTTTATGTAGTCTTGAGTTGGTGCTTTTCTCAGGCAGTAATTATCATTTCATCCTAGGTGTCTATTCTGGGTACCTTTCATGCCTGCATTTCCTACTCTTGACTTGGCAGAAAAATGCAAGCCCGGGAGGGCTTCAAATCCAGTCCATCCATATGCCCGCTCACTTTCATCTCAACAGTTGGCTGTGTTTGCTTTATGGCATTAATATGCATAAAAACAGGGACATCAAATTAGGAGGCATAGATTTAATCTTTTTGATGAACTTCAACTTTGTAGGGCTCTCTCAGCCAGCTTGGTTTTTCTTTCCCCCTCTGAAGCATTAATAGGCTATCCCACCGCGAGAAAACATGATCAATAGGCATTAGCCGTGCATGTTCCCGTGCTCTGTGTGGCCTCTCCACGCCGATTCATGGTTGGAGGCTGCATATTTGCAAGGTACAGGCGAAACACAAGACTGCGTCTCATCTGCTTTCAATTACCCCAGCACCGTGTGTGTTTAGTACAACCACACTTTTTTTTTTATAAACGGCCAAGAGGCGGGCTGGAAGCCAGAGCTTCTCAAATTCCATTTCCTTCTCTAGGATACAAATTTCTTCATAGATGTGGGAAGCTCCATTTTCTTCTTCCTTTTCTCTTCAAAACAGGGCAGATATTCCTATGAATTTAGAGCCGAGAGAAACAAGCCGTCCCTACCCACAGCATGTAATTCACTAACACCCAATTCCGCTTTCTCTCAGCTTCTCTACTTAAAGATTTCTTCCCTGTTCATGGCTCTGAAGATTTCTCATTGAACTCCTACACTAGGCTCCCTATTAAAAATTTTTAAGCTTTGATTATAATTTTAGGTTGAACCATATGAGATTAATGCCAATTGAGCCACAACTGACCATTTTCAAATGGCAATTGCCTCTGCTTCAACTCGATAAAAAATAGTATGTATGTATTGAGATCTTGCTCACCGTGCTGGGCACTGCACCAATTCTTATTACACATCACCATCATTTAGTCTGGAGGCTTGCGTGAAGAGGGGATACTGAGGCCTGCAGAGAGAGTGATTGTCTTGACAGGGATCCTGCAGTCGAAAGCTTTGGAGTCACAATTAGAAGAAGCCAAGGGACCTGGCTCCAGAGCCGGTTCCTAGACTCCACACCCTAGCCCCTGGTTCCGCTAACCTTAAGGACACACCAAATTATTCGCTGCATGGTCCATGAAGTATTTTGAAGAAAAGTACTACACCAAAGTGGCTTCCTTATGTATTTTAGTAACTTTCCCTTCAATCAATAATTTTCATCAATTGACAAAGAAAAGGGGCTAGGCAGAGTCAAAGTGGGCCTTGGCGTCAGACCGGCCCAAGTTCTGGACCTCAGCTTCGCCATTCCGACCAAGGCAGAGCGTGCCTGCAAACACGTGGCTTCAGCCCTTCCGGTCTCAGTTTCACTTGTCTGCTCTGTAAAATGGGTTTAGGAAGAACTCCTGGCATAGGTCTGTTTGGAGAATTAAATAATCCATACAAGGTGCCTAACACGGTTCCTGGCACCCAGTGAATACTCGATAAATGTTAAATACATTACAACACAGTGAATTGCAAAAGCACTAAGGGTTAGGAATGGGGGTCTGCTGTAACCAGCCTGGTTATTTCTTCACTAGCAGCTTCTGTGAGCATGGATGAGTCATTTAAGTCAGAATATTCACCTTCTTAGGGACAGGACAAGGATAGCAATGGTCTCTCCAGCCATCACAGGGAATGGGATGAGGACGTGCAGCCAGTAGTGTCATGGCAAAGTCCCTGGGCATGGAAGAGTGAGACTCCAGGCTCCAGGCCTTCTGCAGCCTGAGAGTCATAAGCTTTGGGCCTGTCACCCATCCTACCTGAATCTCAGCCTTGTGTCTATGAAATAGAAATGAGGACTTTTTTTCCCCTCTGGCCTCTGTGAGTCAATCAGATTTCAAAAATGAAACAAAGCTTTGATACCAATAAAAGTAAGGTATTGTTTCATAAGACATGAAGATGTGCATGGCAAAGTATCTCCTGATACATACATTTGCATTTAGTTCTCTTTGTCTCTTTCAGAAGTAGCTGGCCCTGTGTTCCCTCCTTTTAAGGGAGGTTTGAAGAGTTCTGGCAGCTTAAGTTTTAAGTGAGGGGGGTCATACTGGGGGCTTCCAAAAGGGAAAGCTCCCAGACAGGGTATCTCCCAACCCCAGAGAAAGGGCCACAAGCCAACAGCAGTGACCGATACCAATTGTGAGGTGCTACAGGCTACAGCAATCTGTGTTCTGCTCTCTTGAAGACCTCAATAAGGGGACAGGCCACATGTAGGCTGGGCCTTGGGAGATGGACTTTCTCTTCTTGCCCAAGATTCCTGGACTATGAAACTGGAGATGCTTAACCTCAGGGGATCTTTTAGCCTCAGTCAATGAACACATCAGCAAAGATTGGTGCAAGGTAAAGGCTTGAGTCTTCTCCAACACATCGTAGACAGGGCGAGATGCTTTTGTGTGATTCTGGAACAGGGTGGGACTGATGACCAAAACCGAATTTTCCACTCCTGTTGGGTGCTGGGGATGAAACTCAGAGGTAGAGAGGCCTTGGTCAACTTGCTCAGCAAGCATGAGACCCTGGGTCCTGGGTTTGACCCCCCAGAAACACACACACACACACACACACACACACACACACACACACCAATTCTTGACTTCTGTGCTCAAAGTTTTTGTTTGTTTGTTTGTTTGTTTGTTTGTTTTTGCGGTGCTGGATAGAACCCAGGGCCTCACACATGCCAGGCAACTGTTCTACCTCTGAGCCACACCCCACAAGCTCATCAAAGACTTATTTTGATGACTTGAAGAAATTCTGTGAGATTTCCTACATTTTGTGCAGTGGCTATCAATTCATAATCATGTATCCATTCATCAAATCAGTTCTGGGCCCTACAACGAGCCAAGCTGTATTTCAGGTGCTCAGGAAGCCAAACAAAAGAGAGTACCTGTCCTCACGGATCTTATAGTCTAATGAATTCTTTGGTACTTTTATTTTATAATTTGCTAGAAACCAGAGAATATTGCAGTTATTTAGCTCCTGCTGGGGAAGTCTGGACTTTGAATAAATAAGACGTTTTCAAGTGAGCAGAGAACTCCATGATAAGTTTTTGCTGTTGTTGTTGTTTTGATACCAGGGATTGAACTAAGGAGCCTTCAACCACTGAACCACATCCCCAGCCCTATTTTGTATTTTATTTAGAGACAAGGTCTCACTGAGTTGCTTAGTACCTCACCATTGCTGAGGCTGGCTTTGAACTCAGGATCCTCCTGCCTCAGCCTCCAGAGCCGCTGGGATTACAAGCATGTGCCAACACACCCAGCCCATAATAAGTTTTGATGAGATAAAATTTGCTCTTGTTAACACCCTTCCTCACTGCAGAACTCTCAAAGGCATGAGGCAAACAGTGAAAGAAAGATGCTAAAATAGAACCCTCACATATTAATACCCCTTGGAACAAATACTTGATTCAAAGGACATGAATTTACCAAGCCAGGTTTGCAATAAGCAAGGTCAGGGGCAAATATTTTTATGGGGGGTCTCTTTTTATATCCCAAAATAAGCTGGCTGAACACGCGTTCTGGGGGGACAGGCAGGTGCATAGCCAGGAAGCTGGGTATCTTCCAAGAAGATGTGGCATCGCTGACCTCCTGGTCTCTGCTCAAATGCTTGACTCTTTGTGGATTCAGGACAAGAGGATGAAACACACAGAAGACCCTTATTATCTCTATTCAAAGGGTTCTTTCCCTGAAGCCACTTAAAATAGGAACCCCAACTTCTTAGTTGGTAAAATTTTATGAATATTATATTTTAAAAAGTATAACTCAGACTTTACCTAGAAAGATGATTAAAATGAATTGGTTTAACTTAGATGCAACTAAATTTAGTTCACACACAAAATTTAGCTAAATTTTAATAGCCCTGAGTTAACTCACCCATTTTAGTTCACAATTTGATGGCTATCAGTACACTCATACAGTTGTGCATTCACTGCTACAGTTAATTTTAGGACATTCTCATTCCACCAAAAAGAAACCCCACACTCCTTAACTGACACCTTGACTTCCTAACCCCATCCCTCCCAGGCCCCAGCACACACAAATCATTTCTGTCGATGGATCTGCCTATTCACATGCATGAAATCACAGGCAGGTGACCTCGTATCGACTTCTTCACTGAGCGTGATGCTTTCTAGGACCATCCATGTTGTGACATGCCATGGCTTTCCTTCCGATTTATTTCCAAATAATTTTCCATGGTGTTTTGTTTATCCATTCATAGGTTGATGGATCTCTGGGGCTGTTGTGGGGGCAAAGCCGCTGTGAACACTCATGTACAGGTTTTTGCATGGACACATGTTTTCACTTCTCCCAGGTAAAAATCTAAAAAGGAAACTTAGGCTAATTATTAGGGGAAAAAAAAGAATGAATTAACTATATATATATATATATATATATATATATTTTTTTTTTTTGCTTGTTTATTTTCATGGTTTTTTGGGGGGGTTGGTAAGACTTTGTGGGTCAGGTAGTGTTCTAAGTCCTTTGTTAGGGAGTATATTTATCCATTTCTTTTCTTCCTCCATTGCAAACTCGGGACTTGAGTGATGGTGAATATTCGCCAGGACCCTGTAATATTGCAATTTGAAGTTGCCTTCTTTGGAGTTGGAATTAGAAGTCTGACTTTCTATGCTTCTTCCTCAGATCCCAAAGAAACCTACGGCCATTTTTACTGTGGAAACCCTTCAACATTGCTGTGCACTGGCCAGGTCACCAGCAGGGTGTCTGTCCCATAAACTAACCACATCCTTAACATAGAAGTGGGAATAAGGGTGGATATTTTTCTTTGTCTCTGCCAGAAAATTTAAAAAGTCAGCTTCCACTGAGCAATCAGCTTGTTTTTATCTTATGGACAATAAATTGGTAAGGGGACCTGTTTCCTTCTTTGGGTTGTAAGGTAGCTCAGAACTGAAACTGAGATCTGTCTCTACCAACTCAGCAGACTCTACAATTTGTATTTTGTGAACTAACTGTATCCATTCCCAATTTCCAGGCTTTCTTAGTTTCCTCACTTACTAATGTACTTTAAAAAAAATTGTGATTGTAGATGACTTTATTTTATTTGTTGAATTCTATGTGGTGCTAAGGATTGAACTCAGTGCCTCACCCATGCTAGGCAAGCACTCTGCCACTGAGCTGCAGCCCCAGCCCCTAATGTACTTTTATTTTTATTTTCATATATGTGTGTGAATATATATATATATATATATATATATATATATATATCTGAGTAAGCTATCAGAAATGCTTTTGTTTTGTTTTGAGTTCAGATGAACTTAGACATCATGATGTAATCAGCCAAAGTCAGACTGTGGGAAACTCTAAGAAACAAATGACCCAATTTCTTAAGTAAATGGAAAGTGGGGGCGGGGAGGGAAATGGAAGAGAAACAAACTAAAACAGATTAAGAGAACACTCATCCTTTGTTGTCGGGAATGTCAGATTCTGCAGCCACTTGGGAAAAAACAGTCTGATAATTTCTTAAAAAGTTAAACACACACTTAGGATGTAACCCAGCAATTCCACCCCGAGGAATCTACTCAAGAGAAATGAAAACACATGTCAAAGACGAGTCTGTGAATGTTCATAGCGACAGCATTAGTCATAAAACCAAGAAACTGGAAGCAATCCATATGGCCATCAACTAGTGGGTTTATTATTATTTTTTAACTGTGGTGTATTCACCCAATAAAGCACTATCAGCAATAAAAAGGGATGAACTGCTGATACAGGTAACAACACGAATGAACCCCAAAACCTCTTCTTGGAGACAGTAGCCAGGCACAACAGGCTATGTGCTGTATGGTCCTGTGGGGAGGGGGTTGAACAGGGAAAACTAGAGAGGAGAAGGGTGAGACGAAGGTGATTGCAGAAGGGCATAAGGGATCCTTTGGGGGTGACAGAGACACTCAAAAACTCAATTATGGTGATGACGGAACAACTGTATAGGTCTATTAGAAACCAACCCCTGCACACTAATGGTGTGTGAATTTTATGGCATGTATTACAGTTTTCATCTTCAATGTCCCCCAGAGGCCCAGGTGCTCAAGGCCTGGTCCCCAGCTTGGTGCTATTGGGAGGTGGTGGAAACTTCAAGAGGTGGGGCCTAGTGGCAGATTTTCTGGTCACCAAGAATATACTTTTGAAGGGGGTATTGGGATTCCAGTCCGTCCTCTCTCTCTCTCTCTCTCTCTCTCTCTCTCTCTCTCTCTCTCTCTCTCCCTCACTTCCTGGCCATGAGGTCAGCAGCTCTGCTCAGCCATGTGTTCCTGGCCATGATGGTGCCTCACCACATGCCCCAAAGCGACTGGGCCAATTGCCCAGTGACTGAAACATCCAAAACTGAACCCAAACAAACCTTCCCTCTTTAAAAGTTGATTGGCTCAGGATTTGACAATACCCCAAAGCTGGCTAGAACTATGTAATTATATCTCAATCAAGTAAAAACTAAAATCGAAACACCCATGGGCTGGGGCTGGAGCTCAGCAGTAGTGCACTTGTCTGGCATGTGTGAGGCACTGGGTTTGGTTCTCAGCACCACATATATATATATATATATATATATATATATATATATATATATATATATATATATATAAAAAATAAGGGTCTATCAACAACTAATATATATATAAATCTAAACACCAACAAATTTGCTAACATTAAGGTATCATTAGGATTCTTTTAGGGGTAATAATGGCAGAATGGTTATTTTTTTTTAAACAAACTCTTACCTTTTAGAGATATACACTGAATTCTACGAAGGAATATAATGCCTGAGAGGTGCCTCAAAATAATGTGAGAGGGTTATTTTGATGAGCCATAAGTTGATCATGGTTCAAACTGGGTGATGGGTCCGTAGGAGTTGATTTTATGGGTGTGTCTTCTTTTGCATGTTTTAAATGTTTCCATAACTAAATGTTTAAAAAGATGGATTTGAGAGTCTTGAAAACACAGACCAATGAATTATCTGAGCTCTCCACAGGTCACTGACAAAATCTAGTTGCAGTGAGGCAGTGGACAGCCATTGCTTTTGGCCACTCTGTGCCCTGACTTCTGCTAGCACTAACCAGACTTTGCTTTAGGACTTGGGGCCCTCCGCCTGCAGTCCCCGAGAGGCTGCCTGCCACAGCTCCCGTCCACTTTCTGCCCAGGCCTAGCCAACCAGCTGCTCTCCTGTGGGGATTCTGATGCAAGGAAAGGAAAACTCTGAAGCTGATTAATCAGGTGGGAGCATCCTGAGGGACCAGGCTTGGGATTTTTGCTACTCAGTCCCCAAGGCAGCCCTGGCTCCTGCCCTTTCTGAAACAGGGATCTCGACTCTCTTTGGTTCTAAGAACTGCTGGCATCCGGATGATAAATTCCCTTCTTATTTAAGTTGGCCAAGTTTGGTTTCCCTGGCTCCAAACCAAAGCACCCTGCAGTCACCCACTATTTTGTGTTCTCTTTCATGTCTTCACCTTCCTCATGCGGTCACACGCTCAGAACCCCTTGGAGATTAAAACTCACACACATCAATTCGGTCACCAAAAGAAGGAGGAAGACAAATGACACAAAGACAACCAAATGGATCCTTTGGAGCCTGTGTTCAGCTAAAACACAAGTTCAAAGCAGTATTACATTAGAAGCATTTATTAAGACAAGACAAGTTTCACTGAAGCTGCCTGATCGAGATGCAAGATGAGCTACAGCTAGGGACCACAGATGCCATTGATTTATTTATTTTTTAATAGCAACATTAAATTGGGCAAACTTAATATTGTTTTATTGAACCCCATGTGTCCAAAATAGTGTCATGTCAAGCTATAATCAATATAAAACTATTAATGAGATTTTTGCATTCTTTTCTTTTCAACAAAGTCCTTGAAATCCAGCATATAGCATATTTGATGGCTCATAGGGATTTGGAATAGCCACTTTTTAAGTGCTTAACAGCTACAGATGACCAGCAGCCATTATATTGGAACCTCGGGCGGGTCTGCAATATGTCCAAGTATTCTCCTGGGTCATGAAGTCTTAGAATGGCCTCCACATCTGCCCAGCTACATCTTCATGGTTCTAGCTAAAGGCTCAACTCCATGTGGTTCGTCAATCATGTGGTTTTTGTCTGTGGGTGGGGACTCCTACACCACAATGACAGCACCTACCTGAGGATGGCCTGACCCCACACAGGCAGCTCAAAGACAGGAAGTCCACTGTGCCCTTGTCCACCAGGCCTAAAGGTGATTCATGAGGCTGGTCAGAAGTTTCTCTAGAGGAGTGACCCTTGAGACACTGGAGAACTGAGCAGTTAGTGGCGGAGGTGGAGGCTTAAAGAGATTCCAGGAGAAGCAGAAATCGAGTTGCTGAATAACCATTTGTAATTACCAACTCCCAGTTCCGTGTGGCATGGAAGAAGCCTAGAACTCACCGCTCCTATCAAAACAACAAACAAACAAAAGGTGAACAAATAAAAATGAACACCTCTTCTTGGATCCATGAGGCCCCAGAGCAAACCACTGAACCAACTGGAGAAAGATAGGAAGATAGAGAATCACAACTTCCCAGAGCAGACACCTATGGCAGAAGCTCTACAGGAGCCCAGAACCAGGATTGGAAATCCTAAACTGCCGTGGATACATGACTGGAGGCTCCGTGTGGACAAGTCTGAGAGCTAAAAGCTGCAGGGACCCAGTCTTAGGATCCCTCATGCTTTGCTGAGTTTTGCTTTTACCAAGTCCTACCATATTTTCTTTTGCAGTAAAGATGAGTAAAAAAAAAAAAAAAAGAAAAAACTTTGTGCTTCCAGCAGGGAGGGGAGAACATAGTCATCTTGAAATACACTGGAGCATTCTAACTGCGGTTAGCCAAAGACTCTCTGCGTACAATTAATCTTTTCTGTGCCTCAGTTTCCCCATCTATAAATTGGGGTAACAGCCATAACCCATCTCGCAAGGTCACTGGAGGATAAAGTGATTAATGCTTGGGAAACGCTCTAAGTAGTGCCCGGCCCAGAGCCTGTGATAGATTTGCCACCACTGTGCTTATTTTCATTATCCCTTGCTGCCAAACAAGGGAGACATGGAGTTCTGGATCCCAATAATCTTCCAGTCCCCACTGGTCCCCAAATCCTCAGGGGTTTCTGTATGGCTGGCTCCAATGTCCATGCCCCTTCCACACATCATCAAGTTGGTCTGATTTCATGGAGCATCCCAAGCATCTCAGTATATTTCATTTCACCTCCCCATCCAGGTCAGAGATAGACTTATTCAGGTTGCTTTCATTATTATCACCAGCAAATGTCAGGATGCCGAATAACTATGTGGCACATCAATACCACTTTCCCACTCCTCTCCTGGCATCCACATCACTGCACAGTCCTCTTCCACACTGAATTGGGCTGACCTGGGTAAATATTAGGATTCTGTGGACAGGCAGGGTGGGACTTCTGAGGCCAGGTCCTGAAAGACCTTGTGTTGTGGCTCCTCTGTGCTCTTCCTTGAATCCCTGGCTTGGGAACCTACCAACCCCCATGTTGTGAGGATACTCAAGCAGTCCTGTGGAGAGATCATGTGGCCTCCTATCTATAAAACAGCACCAACTTTCCAAGTGTACAAGGTGCCACCTTGGAAGTGGAGCCTCAGGGCAAATTTCCAGAAGACAGAGCCCTAGCTAACATCTTTTATTTTTATTTGTTCTTTTTAGTTTTATACATGACAGTCAAATGTATTTTGACATATTATACATGCATGGGATCTAATGTCCCATTCTTGTGATTGTACATGATGTGGACCCGCCAATATCTTGACACAGCCTCACAAAATACCCCGAGCCAGACTCATTCAGCTAAGTCACTGCTACCACACTGATCCACAGGAGCTGTGAGAAGATACATGTTTATAGTTTAATAATTTGGGAGTTATTTGTCACACAGAAATAGACGAATCACACACAACGCTTCACTTCTATTTTTTTTTCCTAAGCCCCCACACAAGCGTACTCTGTCAAGAGCATTTATGTCCCCATGTTTTGGTTTGAACACATTTCCTGCGGTGTCCGAGTCAGACATATCTTTTCCTGAATTGGTGTTTTAAAAAATATGTGCGAGTTCTAAATGACAGAATGTCTGTAAAATAAAAAATGAGTTCGCCTGTTGGAAGCAAGCTGAAGAAACAAGGCTCATCTCTCTTAGGTTTTTTTAGAGGATGATCTGTAATGGGTAAGGGAGTGTGTCCATGGATGATTTATCCTGTGCCTTACACACACACACACACACACACACACACACACACACACACACTTTTTTTTGCCTTTTGCAGTGATATACAAATGCAGTCCTTCTCAGGAGGGGCAGAGTCCTCGTCATAGTGTGATGTGAAATCCTAGGGGCTCAGGGAATGGGCAGGAAGCAATATTGAGGACACAGGAAGGATCTGGGAATGATATAGAAGCAACAGGATGTGAGATCCAGCAGACCGGAAAAGGAAGGGTCGATGGGAAGGCAGAGAAGAGTTCGAGTTCTCCAATCATTCACCACCTATTTATGGAGCTCCAAGTCTTCTGAGATACTAGAGGGAGCCAGCTGCTTTTGCATTTTGAGGATTCTCCCTCTGGACTTTGTCTCCTGACTTCAGACTCAGCTTCTGCTGGGGGAGGGGCTTCCCTAGGCTCCTGTCTTGTGCTGGGGGCTGTATTCTGCTGCCGGTGTCTTTTCACCCAGAGTCACAGGCAAAGCAAGGACCCCTTTGGCTTAACGTGGCGAGTGACCCCATTGCTTTTCTCTGTGGGTCTTCTGCTGCAGTTATCATGTGTCGGGCACATGTTGCACGGTGTGATTCTCAGATTTCAGAGAGTAAAGGGAGGAGAGGACAGAAGTTCCAGCCACTCTCAGACTCTCAGGGCAGCACAGTTCAGTGGAACTTTCTACAATGTCGGAGCTGTTCTTTATCTGTCCTGACCAACACAGTAACCATTAGACATCGGCGGCTACTGAGCATCTGCGATGAGGCTCCTGCCACTGAGGAATGGAATGTATGCTGTTATGTCATTTTGATTAGAGTGTAAGTTCAAGTACCACACGTGGCTAGTGGTTTCTAAATTGGGCAGCAGAGCTCTTAGGCCTCGTTTTGGCTTTTATAAATATGATCTCTCCAGAGATTTAAAGAAAAATGTTAAATGCAGGTTTGATCGACATAGAGTAAAATTCTCTTTATTGCAAAGCAGTGCTACTTCTGACAGATATGTAGTCATATAATTGACATCATAATTGCCACACCTCCCCCTACCACCAGAATCCCCAAAAGTCACTTTGTGACCAATTTCTTCTCTATCTCTATCAGTATTCTTCTCTATCTCTATCTCTTTTTTTTTTGTCTCTTCCAGAATGTCATACACATAAAATCACATATGGTACACATAGGATTCATCCATGTCATCCTGTATATTGATATCTTGCTTTTTCGTTGTTGTAGAGTACTCCAAGGCCTGGTTGTAACACAGTTTGTTCCCTCCCTAGCTGAGATACAGAGGGGGTGTTGAGTTGCTTCCCATTGTGACTGATTTTGAATAAAGTCACTATAGTATTCATGTATAGATCATTGTGTCAATCTGAGTTTTCATTTCACTTAGGTGAACACCTTGGAATGCAGTTGGGAGCCCTACAGTAAGAGTAGTATACAAGATATTACTGCCAAACTGGTTCTTGAAGGGTCAGTACCATTCTGCATGACGTCAGCAATGGGTGAGAGTTCAAGTTGCTCCACCTTCTCTCCAGATGTTGATATTGTCAGTTCTGTGTGAGTGTGTGTGGTTTTTTTTTTTTTTTTTTTTTAGTGATGGACTGGGGATTGAACTCAGGGGCACTAAACCATTGATCCACATTCCCAGCCCTAGTTTGTATTTTATTTAAAGACAGGGTCTTACTGAGTTGCTTAGTGGCTCACCGTTGCTGAGGCTGGCTTTGAACCTGCCATCCTCCTGTCTCAGCTCTGTGTTTTTTTAAGCAACGTTAACAGATGTGTAGTAATAGGCCATTGTGATTTTAATTTGAACACTATTCATGAATAATGTTGAACATCTTTTTATAGGTTTGTCTGTCACCTGTATACCTTCTTTGGTGAAGTACCTGTTCATACCTTTTGTGTATTTTTTAGTGGACTATTTCTTTCTTTCTATTATTATTATTTCTATTTCAGTTGTCAGCCTATCATAGTAGGAGTCCGGCTATTATGGGACTCCATCTTTGTGAGACAGCTTTAGCGTGCCCTCTAGACCTGAAGGGAGTGAAAGAAGAATTCTGTTTACATATTTTGGTTGTTTTAATGACTTTTTATTGGCCCTTTTCTTACCTTCTCTTTGGTAGTTGTCAATATATCAATGACTTTCTTTTTAAGGAAAAAGTGATTGCAAAAAAATAGATGTCTAGACTTGTCAAGGTCACAGTGAGCTGCAATCTCTGGGCATTATTGTCATACAGTTTCTTGCTACTCAGCAAAGAATCATCTAGGTTTGTCAGTCTGTGCATAATTCTTCACATTTAATATTAAGTCAGCCCTGACATGCCTGGAAGCATATACATGCCTCTGGTCACAAAACGGTCCTGCCATTAAAAAGTTAACAAGTCAGGGGCTGGAGTTGTGGCTCAGTGGTAGAGCGTTTTCCTCGCATGTGTGAGGCACTGGGTTTGATTCTCAGTACCGCATATAAATAAATGAGTAAAATAAAGGTCCATCAACAATTAAAAACAATTTTTTTAAAAAAGTGACAAGTCACGTCAGATGAGCCAGAGGAAGTAACCTTATGTAAATCCCCCCCCTTTAATTTGTGGTAAATCATATATAATATAAAGTTTCCAAACTGAACCATTTTTAAGAGCACAGTTCAGTGACATTAAAGCATTCAGACTGTTGTGCAGCTATCACCCCTATCCATCCCAGAACTTTCTCAACCCTGCAATTTCAAAGTCTGTCCATATTAAATTCTTAAATACTGACTCCTCTTCCCCCTCCCCAGCCCCTGGCACCCACTATTCTACTTTCTATCTTCACGAATCTAATCACCCTAGGACCTCACAGAAGTGGAATCACACAGTATCTGTCCTTTTTATTGCATCTGTTTAGTTGCACTGAGCATCGTGTTCTCAAGGCTCACCCATGTTATAGCACCTTCTTAAGGCTGAGTAATAGATCATTGGATGATGTGCAGGTATGGATGGGCATCTGGGTGACTTCCACATCTCAGCTGTTGTGAATAATGCTGCCATGAATGTGGGTGTACCAACATCTCTTCAAGATCCAACTTTTAGTTGTTTTGTATTTATACTCAGAAGTAGAATGCTGCATTATATAGGACTGCTATGTGTGACTTCAAGGAACCACCATACTTTCTCCCATGGCAGCGACACCATCCTATATTCCTACCATGTTGGTATGAATCTCTTGGTATGAGCTCGATGCTTCTCAAATCCCTTGGCTTCTCTCCATCTCTCTCCTTAAGCCCATCTCTTCAGTCCAGCAGCTTCCTAACCGGCCTCCCATGGATCACTTTGACCCTTTGTGAAGTCAGGCTCCCTGGTAGCCAGAGTGGGTGGATTTTAAAATACAGGGATGTGCACACCCTCCATGCTTTTTTGGGGGGGGGGAGAACCAGATCCATATAGGACCCAGCACAGTTCTGCAGTCCTCCTTAGCCTCATTTGGTTCAGCTGACTTGGTCACTCTGCTCCACACACAGAAGACTTCCATCCACTGCTCCAAGGCACACATCTTCAGCACATATGTTCCTTGGCTGGACACTGTCCCTCTACACTCCCAACTACTCCCCCAGTTAGCGCCAATTCACCCTTTGGGCTTTGGCTCATGTGTCTTAGAGAAGAGATTCCTTCTCAATTAAGTAGGGTCTGTTGCTGCAGCTTCTCATGAAAATGAGTCCCTTGCATCCCAACACATACTTCCTCTGTTCACATCCATATACTCAATAACGTCGTGCTTGGATTCGTGTGTGGCTGGGAGGTGGGAAGAAGGTAGGGAAGCTTCCCACCATAGATGGTCAGGTCTCCCTTCTCCCTCCTGCGTGCCGCTATGCAGCATGCCCCCCACCAAACATTGGGTCGTTGTGATTTTACAAGTGTCAGTCTGTGTCTCTGATTTTAACGTGTCTGTAACTCCCAAGAGACTGTAAGCTCCATCCGGCTGGGAGCTGTGTTTACTTTTTCATACTCAACAGTTATTAAAAGAGGAGACTACTTTTTTTTTTTTTTTTAGGGGGACCTGGCTGAATTAACAATACAGGACCAGGACCCTGCTGTCCTAAAGGGATTTGAGTAATGCCCAAAGTGGCCATTCCCTGTTTGCAGCTAAGGTCTGTGTTCGGGCATCTTAGTCCCCTGCGTATTTGTTGAATGGTTCCAAAAAGTACAAAAGGGGGTCGGGCTGGATCACCAGCGTCCTCCCTCAACCTTGATCTTCCGCGACTGTGTGAAACTCTCAACTGGGGTTCTCAAGTAGGCTCTCACTTAGGAGTTGGGGTGGGGGGAGGTGGAGTCATCGGGTCCCAGGAGACGCCTTTGGGCATGTCCCCCTTTTTCCGGTGACCCTAGGGCAAAACTTGGGGGGTCGCGGGGATGGAGGCACGGGCACGCGCTGCTGCGAGCCGGGGCGAGCAGGGGCCGCGCGCAGCGGGGAGGGAGCGGCGCCTCCCGGCCCCCGCCCGCCGGCGGCTGCTGCTGCGCTGCGCTCCGCTCCGTGTCCGGCCCGGGTTTCCGCGCGCGCCGCGCGCCCCGCCCCGCGCCGCCTCGCCGCCGCCGGAGCCGCTCGGAGCTGCGCGAACATGGCCGAAGTCGGCGAGGACAGCGGCGCCCGCGCCCTGCTGGCGCTGCGCTCGGCGCCCTGCAGCCCCGTGCTGTGCGCCGCGGCCGCCGCCCTCCCCGCCGCCGCGCCTCCCGCGCCCGGGCCCGCCGCGTCGCCGCCGCCGCCGCCCGCCCAGCCCCCGCCCGGGCCGCCGCCGCCGCTACCGCTACCGCTGCCGCTGCCGCCCGGCGCCCCCGCGGGCGCGGCGCCGGCGCTAGTGGCGGCGGCGGCGGCCTCGGTGCGGCAGAGCCCGGGGCCGGCGCTGGCGCGCCTAGAGGGCCGCGAGTTCGAGTTCCTCATGCGGCAGACCAGCGTCACCATCGGCCGCAACTCGTCGCAGGGCTCGGTGGACCTGAGCATGGGCCTGTCGAGCTTCATCTCGCGGCGCCACCTGCAGCTCAGCTTCCAGGAGCCGCACTTCTACCTGCGCTGCCTCGGCAAGAACGGCGTCTTCGTGGACGGGGCCTTCCAGCGGCGCGGCGCGCCCGCCCTGCAGCTGCCCAAGCAGTGAGTCCCGCCCCGCCCCGCCCCGCCGGACCCCCGGGGTCGTAGCCGCTGCGACACCGTTCGCCTTGACCCCCCAGGGCCGGCCCTGAGCCCCCGGCACCACCCCAACCCCTCCCGTTTTGAACCCCGGAAACCATCCTCGACGTCGACCCCCACTGGGCCAGAACCCCTGGGGTTAACCCCGCTGCGACCCCGCTAGGCCTGAATCTCAGGGATCACCCCGGACTCCGGTCCTGAATACCCCCCCAGGATCATCCCAGATACCGAATCCCTGGGGTTAACCCCCGCTGTGACCCCACCAGGCCCATATCCCCAGGGTTACCCCCCAGATCACCCTGGCTATGACCCTGCCCAATCTGAATCCCCGGGGGCCCCCATACTGGCCTGAACCTCAGGGTTACCCCCACGCCCACCCCATCAGACCTGAATCCTTGGGGTCACCCCCCACACACACACTTCCACCTAGTCTGAACTCCCAGAGTCGACCCCTGACCTCATCAGGACTGAACCTCTGGGACCACCCCTGACGGTATTCAGCCTGAGTCTCCAGCATCAGCCCGACCCCAGTTACCCCCAGGTCTCAACCACTGTGATCAACCTCAACCTCCACTTGTCTTAGTCTCTGTGGTCACCCTGGACCCTTGACAACCTAGATCCACAGGTACACTCCTGACCCTGACTCCTGCCAGGCCCCCAGTGTCACCCCAGCTGAGCCTGGGTCTTGAGGTCACTCTCCACGCCCTCCCGGTCTTGACTTCAGGATAATACCTCTAGGCCCCAGGTCTGGATCACCCATATCACCCTTCCCCACCCCAGACCGTGATTGTCCTGGAGGGGACAGCCTGGTACCAGTGGTCCCTGGATGGGATCCCCACCCCATAGTCCCTGTGTTAGGGGCAGGTCTGAAGCCAAGGGTCAGCTAGGCAGGGAGGGGCCAGGACAGGAAATGAGTGCCTCAGTGTAACCTGAGGTCAGAGGTAGTAGGGAATGGGAGGCCTTAGCCACCGGAACTGGGACCCTTGTTTCAGAGTCCTATTAGACCACTGACCATCTGATTGGTGCACTGCCCCTTCCCTGCCGCGCAGTTCCCCACCCCATGTGCTGCCCTCAGCTCTTGGGGACTTCAGGGGACCTCGGGGACTTCAGGGGACCTCGGGGACTTGAAGTCTGTGCTTTAGGAGAAAGCCTGGCAGATTACTCACTTCCTCTGCTGCACTTTCTTTTTCTATTCCGTAATTGCCTCCAACCCCTCACTAGTGTGTGTACCCTTCAGTGCCGGTTGTGTACACTCAAGAGTTGTCTGTCTGTCTCATAACACATTCAGAAGCACTGGAATCAAGGGAGTCTTTGCTGGACTAACTCCCAGGCCTTGCCTTTCTTTCTTTAAACTGCTCTCCTTTTAGGGTCGGGCATGTTTGTTGTAGACACTTTATTGAATGATTTTCAACATCAACAGTGACTCACCCCAACTTAGGGTGTGAGAGGGAAAGTACACCTTCATTTTCCAAACCTGAAAGGTGTGCACTTGTAAAGTCAGGACTTGGCAGATAACAGTTCTGTTCCTCTCTCATAACCTACACACTGGGTCCATTGCCATGTTAAAGGTGTCCCTGGCCCAGACTCCTCCAGTGAGAAAATGACAGGTAAACACTGCTCTCCACCTCCCCCAGGCCCCTAGAGGCCTGTCTCTGTACCTTCATGTAGCTCTGATTCTACAGCCCTCTTTTCAGGTTTTCCTGCCCTAGCCACCCCTCACCTGCCCCAGTTACTGGATCTTGAATGAGGTGTTCATACTCGTGTTTTCTCCATAACAGGGGAAAGTTTCAACCCACAGGGTCCTCCTGGTCATCTACCAAATTGGCCAATTCAAGTCTATTATTTTTGAAAGTTTATTGGTGCACACGGTGCCTCAAAATCTGTACTTCAAGGAATTGGTATCTCAGTGGGTGTGTTTGGGAGCACTGGCTTAGCTGTCAGGAAATGTGTGGCCACTGAGTTTGTGCTTTAGACTTGCACCAAGTACTCCGCCCCACTGTGCTGTCTGTATTTATTTGATTTCTACTTCTGAGCACCATCCGTGTTAGCAGAGACGCAAATGGTAGAACAGAACCACGGTGCAGGAGGAAAACTAGTAAGCGGATGCCCGTGTCTGCCCTCCTAGAGAAAAGACATTTGTTCTGCAAACCGCTGAAGCCTGTTAACAATAGTTGAACAGTTCCAGCGGGTGTGCATTCTCTTTTCCTTTAGGAAGCTAAGTAATCGAGTATATGGAACAGGATGTTGTGAACTTCTGTTTAAGAGTTAGGTCAGGTTTCTTAGGACGAATCAAATAATCAAGAAATTTCAATGAATTCAGAGCAAGGAAGTGGGTTGTGAACATTTTCATCACTCTGAATGGGAAATGCGTTACTGACTAAAGTCACCGCAACACTCACCATGTCTGTTCCCTAGGGCTTTGGTGTCCACTTTTGCCATTAACATTTGAAGCTATGAGTTTCTTTGCCTTAGCTGCAAGTTCTCTCTCATGGCATTGGAGTTTTGTTGACTTGAACATGTGTGAATTCAGTGGACGGAATGGTTTTGTATTGCTGGTTTTGCATTGTATTGATTCCCAAAGCAGTCTTGTCCCTAGCCTCCTTTTTCCCCATCCTTAGGACAGGTGACAGCCACCTGGGTGACATTTGCATGCACTCCCCTGTGCACCTCCCACTTGGGAAGAAAACCAGACTTCACCCCCAATTGTTACTAGAAGTATAACTTTTCCAATCTTCCACATTTTAAATTATTGGTGGTGGCAGGGGGAAACAACTTGCGACACTGCTCAGAGCTGAACTTGGTGCACTGCAGAGTCTGACCCTGTGGTAGAAAATCACACCAGAGCTGCTAGGCCCAAAGGAGCATGCGTCAGCTCTGATTCAGTAGCTTCTTCAGGTGGCCTTGGTGGGACTTCGGGTGGGCTTGGCAGGACTGCATGTGTCTGAGTGGTAGCACTTTTCTAGCCCCTAAGCTCTCCTTGAGGCTCAGGCTGAGAATCTGTCACCTTTAATTAGCCTCGGTGCAGGCACTGGCAAGCAGTAACAGCAACTCACTTATACTTGTTGAATGAACAAATCGATGACTAAGTGGACTTGTAGTTTCTATAGGGGCAAAACATTGTTATAGATTTGGCTTTGTTTCCTGAAATGTGGCAGTCTTCTTAGGTTACATAGTGTGTGTGTGTGTGTGTGTGTGTGTGTGTGTGTGTAGTCTTTGACACCACTTAATTCAGAATTTGAATTAGATATGACTGGTGAACTTGAAATACCCTTTCACGGCCCTTCTTTGCTCTTCCTCCTCCTCTGCAGCCCTTTCCCCAGTCCCTTTGTAGGAAGTCTTGAGCACTTGAATAGTTTCAAAACTTCCCTTTGCGGTAGCTTTGAGTGGCAAGATTTATGAGACTTTTTTTTTTATTATTAACTTTATACTTGTCTTTATTGACCAAATTTTCTGCAAGGAACATGGTTACTTTCTAAAAACATTTTTTTTTTTTGTTATGGAAAATTTCAAACATAAAAACAGAGTAGTGGACATTCATGGACCCATCACCTCGTGTCCACAGTCATCATCTTATGGCCACCCTTGTTTCATCTGCATCCCCGTTCTGCCTTCCACCTCCTGGAGTTACTTAGAAGCGAATCACAGATGTCATATCACTAAAATTGAAGAATTCTTTAAAAAAAAAAAAAAAAAAACTTAACCACAGCGTCATTGTCACACCTGAGAATTTAGTTCCCTGCTGTCATCTCTTCACTCCACTTTCAGGTTTCCCTCACTGCAAGGGGATTTTCTTCCTCCTGTGCCTTTTCTTGAATTGAAAACCCAAGGAGGTTCTGCTGTGGGCTTGGTGGCTGGGCCTCCTGGATCTCTCAATCTGCAGGCTCCATGTCACCCTCTTTATTTTCCTGCTTCAACTTATCCATGGAAGGAAGAGGGTCATCTGTCATGTGCAGGTTTCCACAGCTCCTCTTACAAATTGGATTCCTGTGGCATCCGCCCCGGTCCCCTGTCATTCCTGTAAATTGACTGTTGGATCTGGAGAGCTGATCAAACTCCAGTTTGTTTGTTTGTTTGTTTGTTTGTTTATTGCCCAAACTGCATGGCAGGTCTTGCCATGTGTGTCTGCCAGGCAGCGAAAATGTTCTGTTAGGCTCCTTTTTGTAACATTAGCAGCTTTGGATAGTTGTTGCCTGAGTCCCTTAATTTATTCTCTCTTGTCCTCTCATGGCTCCTGCCAGCCACCAGCCCTAGGTGCTTAGCAGTGCTGACGCGTTCTACCTGCTGAAAAGGCTACGGTGAGTGGCGGGTGTTATGGATCCCAGCTCCTGCACTTGTGCCGTGATAAAAATCAATTAGTTGAAACCACCAGAGCGTTTTACTACACAAATAATTATTTTAGACCCAATAAAAACATATATAACATAGTTTCTCGTTGCTGTTTTGACTGGCCAATTGAAATATGTTCAATTAGTTTTTAACCATTATGCAACTAGTTATCTGTACAACATGGTTATTTTCAAATTAATTGGAAAATGCCATAGACTTGACAAAGACCGCAAGTTTGTCTGAGTGTCCATTGTGTAGCATCCAAGGACAGTCACAGCACTCCTTCAGCACTGCCTCCCCGGAGGGAGCTGCTGGGTCACGGCTGGTTGGCCAGGAATGGCATCTGTGCTGAGCTGAGATTTGCACTTGGGACGAGAGAGAGTGTCAGATCCACCACTTTCCAGTGGTCAGAGCCAGAAGCCGTGAGGACCAGGGTTGTGCTGTTCTCGTCTCCACGCAGAGGGGGCCTGGAGTGAAGATGGGCAGAGCCACGTGGGGAGGGGTGGGCTTGTGGTAGCTGTAAGGGCAGCAGAAGCCACGTAAGGGACCGGACAGTCATCCAGCCTGGCTTACTGGACCTGGGGCCACAGTGGGGCAGATCCAGGTGAAAGACTATCTGAGGAGGACGGTCCTCCCCAGTGACTGGATAGGGGGAGGAGGGCTCAGCCCCAGGGTGGGAGGAGGCGGCATAGCCATCCCAGGCAGGCTGGTGGGGCGCTGTGTGGCAGAGAGGAGAGGCCTTGGCTTTTCTTGGCTTTTGTGTGCGTGTATGTGTGTGTGTGTGTGTGTGTGTGTGTGTGTGTGGTCATCCAGGCAGAATAGGAAGTACAGTGTCTCCTGTTCCTTTCTTTCTTGCTGTGATTGTGCGTTGGGTGTGTTTGTTCAGTTAAACCGTCATCTTGTTAGAGGCTTGCTTTAAAAATTTGGGGAGAGCCAGTTGCTGTGGCACATGCCTGTAATAGCAGAGACACAGGAGGCTGAGACAGGAAGATGGCAAGTTCAAGACCAGGCTCAGCAACTTAGTGAGGCCCTGTCTCAAAATGAAAAATTAAAAAGGGCTGGGGATGTTGCTCAGTGATACAGCACCCCTGGGTTTGATCCCAAGTATTACAACAACAACAAGTTGTGGGAATGTGGCAAATCGGGACAGCGGTCCATTGAGTCCTTGTTATAACATTAACCATCTCCTAGGGTCTCATTCACACTGAGAGTTTTGAGTTTACACCCATTCATAACAAAGTTCATAGAATCTTAAAAATCAGTCCGTGGAAAGAATGTCATTTATCCTGCAGTGCGTGTTGAAACGGACTTAGAGTAAATGTGTGGAGGCCTTTGTTACGCTGCTGGAAGATTGAGGTGGTGGGTTGGTAGGACCTCAAAGGGCATAATGGAGAGTCTTTATGGGGTTCATATTTAATATTTTTGAAAAAGACTCAGCTATGTTTAAAGTTATGTACTGAAATGAAACCAAAGCATTTGCTTTGGAGTTATAGTAATTTACTATTTGCTGTTTTTGCATCTTGTGAATGTCAGGGGATAAACTTGCTAAATTAATGACAACTCAAATTGCAGCAATGCCTCATTACCATAATTACCCCACATTTAAAGCATTTCATATTAAAATGAGAGGATTATTTGAAATGCTTTTACTTTGATTTCCTGGAAGTAGACTGTTAACATTGCTATTTGTTAGGAGATTTCCTAGTTAATTTTCATTGGGACGATCACTTCAAGAGTTCTGGTTTCCTGGTAAGATGTTACCAGTTGGTAAAAAGAAAGAAAAACGCAGCGTGTATGTGAACACGGCTTGTGAGTTTACAAGGGAAACCAGGAGGCGTGCTGTGTGTGGCTTGGTGTCTGAGGCTGGGCTGGCCTGGGCAGGATTGCTTCCCTCGGGTGACCCATGCGCAGAGAGTTGGTGGTGTGCGCCTCCCTGGCCACTGTGAAGATGGGCTGGTGTGCGTTGGGCTTTGCTTAGACATGACAGTTCCAGCTGCCGGCAGATGTGCGGCTTTCCTCTCCTGAGAGCGATTTCTGGTGGGTAGAGGAAGCTGGTCAATAGACAGAAAATGGAGATGGACATTTTGTACGTGACTTGGTTGAAAAGACTCCTGTTTGCCCCCAGTCATCCGGCACGTGTCTAACCTTGTCTCAAGGGCGCAAACTGTCCTCCATTTATTCCCTCAGAGGTACTGACTCGTTCTTCCTGGTGCTGCAGAGCTGAGCTCTGATCCGATTGCTGCGATGCTCAGAAACCTCACTGGCATCCCAGTACCTGCTCTTCCCCCCCTGCCACCTCACCAGCCCAGGGCCGGCTCTCCGGTGGCACTGCCTGGACACACTCTACCTACATAGCAGCTCACAGGGGTTGGTCCAGGGCCCTTGTGTGCCCTTATATGTTCTTGGGGACCTCAAAGTACTTTGGTTTATGTGAGATATGTCTGTGAATGTTTACCATATGAGAAATTAAAACACATATTTATTAATCTAAAAATAGCAATAATAAGCATATTTCAAAAATAACTTCCATGGAAAAAACCTCTATTTCCCAAAGGAAAACAAAATTAGAAAGGGTCATTTTTTCTCCTTCTCCTTCACACGTCTTCAGCGCCTGGCTGACAGACACTGCTGGACTCTCATAGCTGCCTCTGCTTTGGGTGTGTCACTTTGGCCAAAGGACATGAAGACGATCTGGCCGCAGACGTGTGGCTGGAGTGGCGGGGGCTTTTAGCAGGCTTTTCAGGTGACTGAAGCTCCTGACATCTCACCAAGACTCCGGTTTCTTATAGACTAGTTGCAAAATGGACTCTGAGCTGTGTCTCGGGCTCTGGTGCCAGACTACAGATTACGTTAAAATCCATTGCTGTCTTGCATTCACGAGTGACCTTCTTACCCCCACGCATGGTTTTATGACATCCTGTGTTGGCCACGGGAAAGGTACCTACTGAGGTGTGCAGACTCACACCAGTGCATCTGACCGTACAAAGATCTACCACGCGGCCTGCGCAATGGTTTCATTAATGAGGTTCTAGGCATAAAGTTAGCTAGATGAGATCGAAATAAAACACACAGACTCAGTTACCTTATTTCTATTGCTAGGTCCGAGACGGCTCCCCTCTCTGGTTCCCTCCTCTAACCGCCCAGCAGGGCAGCAAGGATTACTCAGGGCTAGCAGGAGAGAGAGAGAGTGAACACGCCTGGAGTATCCTTTTATTGGGGAACAAGAGATTCAGGGGAGAATTCCATCCAATGAAGGTTGAGGGGGAGCTGCACTCCAAGGTCAGGGTCAGTGATTGGGTCCCCAGGGTCAGTGGTCAGGCACACCCCCACACGGATGGGCTCTCTCATCAGGAAAGGGCCGGGAAAGCTTCGACAGAGCCAAAGCACCTCAGACCCTTAACGGGAGTCACCCAATCACGTGTTAGAATGGCTTCCCACACAAAGACAAGTCTGTGCCACCTTAGGTTCAGTTGGTACTTAAACTTGGTCCCTTTGAATATAAAAGTGGAAACCTTGCACCGGAGCAGACTGCAGTCACTGGCCTGCCTGGTGCCTTGTGGCATGATTCGGGTAACCGCAGCAGCGTTATGGCACAGTGGCACTCCTGCGTTCTCTCAGGTTGTCGGTTCCCCTGAGCAGATGGGCCTGTGGGTCTCCCTCTCCCTTTCTGCCAGGGGTAGCAGGGTGGGCGGGCAGGGCAGGGCCAGGGGGCTCCCAGGGGTCTTGGGTAATGTCAGCTACCCCGTGCATTTTTAGGCAACAGCAACTGTTGTTTGGGATTCTTATGAGACTTTTCTAAGCACACTGTTAGAACTACCATTTTTGTATTTTATAAAAATGTGTTTTCTCCCACCCACTACAGTACGGGGACCCTGGGAGGCCTGCTTTTCGTCCTCTCCTCACCTAAGCCAATTCAGGCGACTGCTCTTCCACCGTGTGGCTCCAGCTCCAGGGTTGAAGCTTGGGGTGGGGTTGGCAGTGTCCAGGATGCACACAGGGAGTCCGGTGCTGTCTTCCCTGTGGCTGGGCCGTGTGGTCGTCTTTGGTAGTTGTGGCTGTGACATGGGAGTCCGTGGGGTCTGGGTGCAGTGAGCTACAGACTCAGCCGGGCACACTCCCACCTGGTCTTGGAGGGTGAGCCAAGCTCAGAGGTGCCACAGGGCCGAGGGGCCAGAGAGCCTTCCCAGAAGTGTCCCTTCCGTCATGCTGACAAAATGAATGCCCTGTGTTCCCAGGAAGCAGTAGCTGGGCTGTCCTGAGTGGGAAGTGATCTGTAACCCTGGTCATTCCTTGGAGCCAGTCTTGAAAGTGTCAGATGAAAGCTGATGCTGGGGACAGCAGGCTGGGGTGGCAGGCGTGAGTTGGAGGAGGAAAGCATGGAGGGTATCTGCCTTGGGACGCAGGGATCCTGCCTGCCTGGCAGGTACATCCCTGTGGTTGGGAACAGACTCATCTCTCAGCCTGAGGAAGATTCCTGCCCTTGGAGCATCTGGCTCTCTGTTGGGTCGGGACCCGCCCGGAGCACACAGAGCCCCGTTAGGTTCTAACCCAGAGCAGACCTTGCCAGCTGCTCGGCTCTCTTTGTAATTGCGTTTTCCTCTTCAGTTGTGGTGTGGACAGATTCTTCCAGGCCTGCCTACCCTTGGTCTGGCCATAGGGATGCCATGGAGAGTCTCGAACTTTCTACAGCTGCACTGTGTAGCTGTGGGCCATGTGGGGCCAGCAAGCATTTGGAACGTGGCTGACATGACTGAGGAGCCGAGGTGTTCACTCCTTTCCAGTGTTCAAGGTAACTTGGGACAGTCAGGTGCCGCTGTTCCCAGAGTGCCCAAGAGCCCGCAGACCTCTGGGTGTGGCCCTTCTGTCTACCTCTGCCTCAGGGCAGCCTGGTTTTCTGCAGTGTGATTGGAGGTGGTGGAGGTGGCCCAGGCTGTGGGGTAGGCTCTTTTGGAGTGCCTGGTTGCTGCACAGGTGGACAGCTGTCCTCTGTCCCTGCCACTGCGGCCTCAGTTGGAGCAGGTATCTTCCATGGTCCCTTTATTGCCCTCTTGAAGCCAGATTTGGATGACTTACTTCCAAAGGAAGATGCCTGCGGAGAGCGGGGCAGGGGCAGGTGTGCTGCGCAGGGGCTCCACAGAGGGGCCTCTGTGTTCCTGGGGTTACGGTTGCCTGTGAGTGCAGGTCCGTCGTGTTTCATTCATGTCCTTGCAGATGTTGTTTCCTTGGTAGACGGTGGGTGTGGCACGTCTGCCTGCCCCTGACTGCGCCCACATGGCTCCTGTTCTAACCGGGTGGCACTTGTCTGACAAGCCCTTGAAGTGCTGGCTTTTGGCTCACAGGACCTGGACCTGCCATGGCACTCGCTACGTGTTGGGGTGAACTTGGGTATTGCCTGCAAGTCCCACAAGGGCAGGGGGTGGCACTGTTGGGAGACTCCGCTGGCCCCTGCAAGTCCCACAAGGGCAGGGGGTGGCACTGTTGGGAGACTCCGCTGGCCCCCGCTCAGCTCTGCAGGCTGGCACCAGAGGAGAGGTGGGTCCCAGGGATGATGGGCCAGGCCCACTCATGCCAGTGATCAGAGCCCAGCCCCTGGCCACTCCAAGGAAGGGCAGTGTGCCCAGGAAAGGGATGACAGCAGTTCACTCAACAGCTAGCCAGTCCATTTTAGATCAGGGCGGAAAGCTGCAGCCTGTGGACTGAAGCCTGCCAGCCATCTGTATTTATAAATAAAGTTTTATTGGAACACATCATGCCCAGCTGTCTGTGTGCCATCTGTGCTGCTTAACTGGGATCGAGGCCCTGTGGCTCACGGGCCTGCACTGTTTGCATCTGCCCTTGACAGGAGCAGCGTGCACAGTGCCCTCGTGGGCTGCTCTCCAGGCCAGCACCCTGCAGCACTGGTTTGCTTCAGACAGAGCCGTATTTTTCTTGTCATGTTTAATCCTAGGTGTTTTATGTATTTGTTTTCATAGTATGAATGGATCTTTTTTCCTCATTACTTTCTAAAGAGTTAGTGTTAGGAAAAGTAGGCTGTGTGTTTTTCTTTGGTATGAGTTTTATAATACCAACTTTAAAAAAATCTTAACATTAAAAAAATAAGCTTTCAAGAAAGTTTTAAGATTAGTACAAACAACTCACCCATCCTCTGCCCAGATTTGTTCCTTTTTAGCCTTCTGCCACATTTACTTTAGCTTTTCTCTGTGTGTGCTTTTAGGAGTGAACTGTATCATATCCTTGACACTGCAGCCTAGATTTTCTGTAAATAAGGGCATCTTATGTAACGTTGATCTCACTAAGTTCGGGAAATTTAGCATGGATGGGTGCTCGTAATCTGATATGAAGTCCCTGTACCAGTTTCATCAGCTGTCCCAGGAGCACCTTCAGTGTGTTCTGTCCCTGGTGCAGGACGCGGTCCAGGATGAAGGGTCGAGTTTGCTGTCACGTCTCTCTGGTCTCCCCAATGTGGGTCAGTTCCTTTGTTGTCTTTATTGATCTTGGCATTTTTAAAGAAGACAGGCCAGATATCCTATCTCTTGTAGATTTGTCTGATGTGATAAAATCCTGATTAGAATCAGATTGAACACCTCTGCTTGAAATACCAGAAAGCAACAACGTGTGCCTTCTCAGGCTGTCCCGGCCAGTTGCCATCCCTGGCTTAGGTGCTGTCTGGCTCCCCACCAGCCAGTTACTGTTGCTTCTTGTGTAATTAGCAGCGATGTCTGGGTGGGGCTTGGTGGAGAAGGTTTTGTATCTAGTGTATTTACTGTTTCTAGTAACAGGCCTTCGGTTCCTGGGCTGCACTTCCTAGGCCTCGTCTTCATCTACAAGTGAAGTTTACTTTGTCTCTCTTCCACTATTTTATCTTTCGTTTCTTTTTGTTGAATTGGCTGGAAAAAACTTCCAGATAACATTGACCAAACATGGTGACGAGGGGCTCCTTTCTTGTAGCTAGTGGAAAAGGAACCTCTGGAGGGGTTTCAGAGAGAAAGCAGCTTTGACCACTTAGGAGACACCTCCTCTCTGGTGTGGTGGCACACCCCTGTGGTCCTAGCTCCTTGGGAGGCTGAGGCAGAAGGATCCCTTGAGCCCAGGAGTTAGAGGCCAGTTGGGGCAACTTAATGAGATCCCATCTCAAAAAAAACTAAGAATAAGTAAATTTGTAAAAAGCCACTTCCATCTGGTTTGGTTTGGTCCCAGAGCACCCACCGAGCCCTGTGACTGTTGTGGTGGTCTGAAGTTCTGTTTGTCTGATGCGTGCTAAAGAGTTATGGGAAGCTGGATGCGGTGGTGTATGCCTGTAACCCCAGCAATCCCAGCAGCTCGGGAGGCTGAGGCAGGAGGATCACAAATTCAAAGACAGCCTCAACAAAAGTGAGGTGCTAAGCAACTCAGTGAGACCTTGTCTCTAAATAAAATCCAAAATAGGGGATTGGCTCAGTGGTCAAGTGTCCCTGAGTTCAATCCCTGGTACAAAAAAAAAAAAAAAAAAAAAAAAAAAGTTATTGAAGGAACACCACACTTTTCTGGTTTACTGCTGTGACCCCAGTGTGTGCCAGACACTAGGTACTTTGTAAATAGTTGTTGGCAGAATGAATAAACAAATGGCAGAGAGCTGAATGCAGAAATAACCTGAGAAGTGATTGGAGCTTAATTTGCTTAGCTTCTAAAAGATCCAGCTAAGTCAGGTTAGCTGGGTGCCCTTGGGCAAGTAGCCTGGTCTCTGAGCCCATGTCCCCATCCATAAAATTCTCACACTGCCCACTTCCCAGGGAGATGTGGGAATTTCAGGAGGTGGGTTAGAGGGCCTTTCATGCCTGGCACATAGATAGTGTCTTAACCCCCAAGTCTGCACATCATCATCACCATCATTACTGTCCTTGTTCCCAAGCACAAGAGACTGTCCCCACTCTGTGGGGCCTATGGATGTGGAAGTGGGGTGTGTTTTGAGGGACCATGGAGGGCCCCAGCTTCTCCGTCCCGGCCTGTTCCAGCAGAGGTGGCCGTCAGCTGACAGGTACACCGGCTGGAGGATGGGCTGCCTGTCTCTAAGGTCCCTGCAGGCTCTGAAGGCTGTATAATCGGAGCAGAATAGTCGTGTTTTGTTTCTTTGTGTTTGTCTAGAGAACAGGAGCTCAAAGTACAGAGGATTGGAGAAGATGAACTCAGGTTTTACCTTTAATGCCTTTGAATGACCTTTGGAGGGCACCAGGACTGGCTGAAGCCTGGGGAGGGCACAGGGATGTCGCCAGGAGTGTTTGGGTCCCAGGTGAGCCACAGGCTTCAGCCAGTGCCATCCTTGAAGGGCTTTGACCCCAAGCCGGGGTGCAGAGAGGTTAGGAGTCATGGACCAAAGCACCAAGTGGATGGTGGAATTCGTGTTTTAAGGCATTTTTAAAACACAGGAAAATACAAAGGATAATTTAGCAATTGCTGTGCATCCACTAAGAGTTGATGCTCTTGCCATTTTGTCATATTTTTTTTAAGAGAGAGAGAAATTTTTTTTAATATTTTTAGTTTTCGGTGGACACAACATCTTTATTTTATTTTTATGTGGTGCTGAGGATCGAACCCAGTGCCCCGTGCATGCCCAGGCGAGTGCACTACTGCTTGAGCCACATCCCCAGCTCTTGTCGTATTTTTTTGAGCCCTTTTTTTAGTTGTAGATGGAACAAGACCTTTATCTATTTTATGTGGTGCTGGGGATCAGACCCAGGGCCTCACACATGCTAGGCGAGTGCTGTACCACTGAGCCCCAGCCCAGCCCCCCACTTTGATATTTTTGGGTTGTAGATAGACACATGCCCTTATTTTATTTTTATGTGGTGCTGAGGATCGAACCCAGCATCTACCTTCCACGTGCAGGGTGAGTGCTTTATCTGTCAGCCACAAGCCCAGCCCCTCGGGCCCATTTTGGGAGGAAGCGTAACAGCAGATGGAGTCGAGGTCCAGGGTCCCCATCACCATCCTCTTCTCCAGCAGCAGCTCCTTGGAAGTAAACCTGGCCCTGCGTCCGGCTCTCCCTGGCTATCTGAGGGCGTCTCTGTGGAGTGTTGGACTCTAACACCCCTAAGCCGTGGCTTGTGGCCTGCACCCCAGGGCCGTGGTCAGGCAGGGCCCCTGTCTCCACAGCCCCCGTTCAGACTCCAGCCCTTGGCCAGGCGTGGTGCCCTTTGAGTGCCTTTCTCTCATTCTCGAGCACTGACATTGGCTTTCCGTCCCAGAAAAGGCCAGGTTTACTCCCACCACTTCACCCTCTGGGGTCAGGCTCCTGTGCCCAGCCCAGGGTCTCCTCTCCAGCTCACCCCTCTTGAGCTAACGGCTGCGTGTGACCGCTCCTGGGCTCTTCCGCCAGCCCCTTGCATGCCAGCAGAAGGCAGGTCTGGCGCACTTCAGCAGGCTGACTGTGCGCTCGGGTGGTGCTCCTTTGGGCATTTCAGGTGTGGCGTCCTCTCTGAGGAGGTGGCTCTGCAGCTCAGATCTTGGTCACCTTAAGTGCCTGGTGACGAGGGGAGTCAGAGCCCAGGCATGGTAGGCAAGCAGAGGGACACCAGCCCAGAGTGAGTTGGCTTCGGGGTTCCCAGGCAGGGAGAGAGCCTCAGATGGCTCAGAGAGGCGAGGTGTGAGGGCCGCCCCAGGGACAGATTGCCGAGGCCATGCCCAGGTGCAGAGAATGGTTCTTGTCATCTACGGCAGAACTGGAAGCTTGACTGGTAAAGCCAGATTATCTTGGGGAAGCCCCAGGTGGGGGACTGTGCCCCATCACATTCAAAAGCCATCAGACAACCCGCTGTCCCTCCAGTTCTTGGGAAGCCTTTTAGCCATGTCTTTCAGAATATTGTGACCACATAAAAATGAAAACGGAGTCTCGGCCTGCGGAGGGCTGTCTGGGCTGCTGGAACCGGGGTTTCGCTGGGGAGAGGAAAAGTGGCCTGCGGGAGCCGGTGACATCGGTGAGCCCACGAGGAAGCGTGCCCTCCGCGTCACTGTAGGTGCAGCAAGACCGAGCCCTGTAGGGAAACGTGCGCTGCGTCCACATTTGGAACTTTGCCTCTTGCTTTCTTCATAAAATACAAGTTACTCAGACACCTCGAGGCGCAAATGCAGGTCTGACCCTGTGAGCTTTAGTGACCGCAGCTCTTGGGGTGTCTTTTCCCTTCTCTGTGAACAAGAGCCCTGTTTCAGAGACTGAGAAGCTGAGCCTGGGTGACGGTCATCACAGCTCCTGGGAGACTGTGGCATCTCGTCAGCTCCCTTGGTTCCCTCTAGCCCAGCCGAGTCCTGTTTGCAGACTACAAATTGCAAAGGGAAGCAGTGGAGCTCAAGGTGCAGGGGCCGGCTCGTGGGGCTGGGGAGCAGAGCTGGCCCCACGCTGGCTACCACCAGCAGCAAAGGAAATGAAAGAACCTCTCTAGCTGAGAGAGCGTCCCTGTGCCATGGCTATCTACAGCCGTCCACAGCCCTGTGAGACGACAGGTGCCCCTATCTCCTAAGCAGATGTGTTCCCTGGGACACTCAGTCCACTGAGGGCTCACTGGGGCATGAAGGTTGGAACCACTAACCCTGGGGTGTGCGGGGGACTTCCCAGAAAGGGTGTCCTTGACAGGGCCTCATGGGTAACTGGGCAAGGTAGAAGATGAGGGAGCCGCAGGGCAGATAGTGCCTGCCGTGCGTCTGCAGGGTATGTGGGATCCACAGGCTGGGGGGTGCTGCTCCAGTCCCCACGCAGCCCCGCAGCCCGTGCCCAGCCTGGCGTCTGGAGGGCAGGTGGTGTTAAGCCACCCCTCTCTCTCCAACCTGGCTGTGTTCTGGCTCCTTCTGTCTGGAGGGTGCCAGTCATCCTCCAGATGGGGGCTGGCCCCGCTTGGTCCGAGGGAGCCCTCTTGCTTCTTGCAGTGCCTGGGGGAGACGGAGAGGCCGACCGCAGCCCTCGTGCCCCTTCATCTGCCTGAAATTATGGGATTTCCCGTAACGTTTTTCCCCTTACATTTAGTGCGATTTAGGGGATCGTATCAGCCAGCAAATTTAATTTTTCTGTGATTTTTTGTTTTGTTTTTTAAGTGCCAGTGAGATTCATGGTTGGTGTCTCTGGGCAGTTTGGGACATTTCCCTTTGTTTTGTCTTTGAACTGAGGGTCAGCTTACCAATGAGCTACTTCCTGGGCCCTTTTTATCTTCTGCTTTGAGATAGGGTCTCTCTGGGGTCCCAGGCTGGCCTTGAACTTACTGTTTCCCAGTCTCCGCCTCCCAGGTTGCTGGCACCACAGGGTGGGCCACAGTTCTCAGGCCTGGCATCTTGCACAGTGTTAAGCAAGGCTGTCCCTGGTCAGAGGCTACTGCGTGGCCTGTGGTAGGGGCACAGAGACTGGCCCTGGGGTGACCAGGCTGAGCTGGAGCCACCTGTGAGCGTGGTGACAGCAGGAGCCTCAGGGTAGCCTCTCTGGGTTTCCTGTCCAGGGCCGTCTGGTCACCCCTCCACAAGGTTCTGCACCCCTTCTCCTGTCCGCCACCCCAGCCACCGCGCAGCCTCTCAGTGGTTACCATCATCATCATTATCTGGTGAAATAGAAATAAAATTGCCACCTTGAGTGTCTGGGGCCTCAGGCACGTTCCCACTGCTGTGCAGCCGTCACCACCGCCCACCTCCAGAATTTACATTTTCCCAGGTGGAATCTCTGCTGGTGAGACACTGACGCCCCGCCCAGCCCTGGTACCCCCATGCCATTCCCGTGAACTCACTCCTTGCCCCCCATCCATTTCTGGGGTCTTTGTGCATTGCAGCCAGTCTGAACCTGTGCTTCCACTTAATTTAATGTTAATTTAGATGTTTTTGGCATCATGTCCCTTTTCATGGGTGTCCTGAGCCTTCAGCTGCCCCTCCCACCGAGTGCCCATCTCTGCCATTGCCCCTGCACCGTGGCCCGCGTCGCCCTCTGTTCCCTGCCCTTCCCACCATATGCTGAGTGTCCCTGCCCACTGTCTGCCATGTGGACCCTGTCCCTCAGGACCCCTCCTGGGGACTGTGTTTCTTAGTGTGGTTTATGGTTGTGCCTTTTTAAAAAATGTGTCATTTCACTTCTCCCTTCCTCTCCTGTGCTCCACATGTTCTGAACCGTGTAGAGAAGGGTTTCTGTCATTATTTGTAAAGATTCACACGGGCCCTTGACCCTGCTGGCCATGTCACTGGAGTGAGTAGCAAGGGACATGGAGGAGGTGAGCTCTGGCACTCTCCCTGGTCCGACTGCCCCTGAAGGGTGTGCTGGGGTCTGGGCCTGGGGGATCTGCCTGCGAAGTCGCTGCTGCCTTGCAGCCCCTCGCCTAGGCCCAGCCTCAACTCCTCCAGGATGCGGTGGCTCCTGGCCCTCCGTGTGGTTGTGGGTGGCTCTTGGCCCTCCGTGTGGTCGTGGGTGGCTCCTGGCCCTCCATGTGGTCGTGGGTGCCTCCTAGGCTGTCCGTTTCCCTCATCTCGCACGGGCCACCGGGAATGTGGGGATCCCATGCGGCTACCCAAACCCCAGTGTGCCCATGGCTCCCAGCCTCTGATCAGCTCCTCATGTTTAGCTGTCACTAGGATCCTGCACACGGCCACCAACACCGTGTCTGCGTTTACCCCTTTAAAGCAGGGCTTTCATCAGCTTGTGCTTGTAAGTCGAGCAGCGCTCATCTTCTCAGCTTTATGAATCATGATTCTGTTTTGTCACTGTATCTAAGAAGCCAGGGAGTAGGGTGTAAGCTGATCAAGATAACTGTCGAAAGGGGCAGGGTCCGTCCTGCGGTGCTGGGGATGGAACCCTGGGCCTTCTGCTTGCTAGGCCAGGGCTCTGCCACTGAGCCTTATTTTGGTTTTGTTTTTTCATTTTTAATAGAACAGCTGATGGTTGCTTTGGAGAACTCATCCATCCAAAATGACTTTTTCCCTGAGGACTCTGGATTATTAGTATGGTAGAGTTAATAGAAAGTCAAAGCTTGAACTTAAGAAATCAAAGTTTCTCAGGCCAGCCTGCATGCATGGTTTTCTAAGTCAAATTTTATAGGTGATTTGTTTTTGTAGGAGCCAGATTTTTAAAAGAAAGCTTTAAAAAGGTGCTTTAGCCTTCATGTTATGTATCTACGTAGCTTTATTATTTCAGACTTCTCCATGACCCGGTGATGCTCCACATTACAGAAGAGAACCTTCCAGAAGCACATCCTCAGCTGACCTTATCACTCTGAGCTGCAGCCTGTGCTCACACTAACTAGGATGATACAGCGTCACCAGGCCATAGGATCCATGGGACCCCCATGGTACACATAGCTTGTCCTTGACCAAAATGTCATGTGGTGTGTGTGCTTATGGAAAAAACTGGAAAACATAGAAATGTGGGAAGGAGAAAAGGCACACACAGCTCTCCACCAAGGTGACTGTGCCTCTGTCTGTTTCCCAAAAAAGTCCACTGTGGGGACTTCACTGAGCTGCATATTTACATCTTTATAGCCTCTGAACATCCAAGTCCTTATTGGTGAGGGACATTAGAGTATTTTTAAAACACCTTTCCTATATGAATGCTCTGTTTAAAAGGCTAGGTAAGTTTTTTGGTTCCCTAAGTTAGGAGTGTGCATCTGTGGAAGGCAGGCTGGCTGGTCCCCAGCAAGGCTCTCTGCTCAGCCCAGTGCAGGGGCTTGGGGTCTGCGTGTCCCACTCTCCACCTCACCAGTGCAAGCCTAGTGCAGACACCCAGGCCACCCTCAGCCCAGGTTGGACAGTGCTGTCCTCTGCAAAGAGCAGCATGCGGTGTGTGGCTGTTTCTGAACCGCCTGCCTGGTGGACAAGTGTCTAGGACTAGCAGGCGCAGCCTTAGAAACCCGCAAGGCAGCCTGCGTTGGGACGCTGCTTAAGGGAGGATGATCTCCTTTCCTGGGAGCCTAAGTCGTCTTTGAATCCTGAGTTTGGCGGGCCCTTCCCTCATGTGCTTGGACACTGCTGGGTGTGGTGCCTTTGTCCTCTTCTGGTCCTTTCTTGGGGAAGGACATTCCGTGGTGTTTGATCTCCAGCATCTTAAATGCTGTGGAAACAATTCCTCAAGGAAGTAATTCGGCTGCTTCACGTGCTAATTGAATTCTATTGCCCTTTCTGCTTAAAAATAAAAACCAAGACCCTGGGGTTCCTGCCTCTGTCCTCCGTGGGGTCTGTAGAGTAGACCACGCTGGACAGGCCAACCTCAGGGAGCTCCTGATGCTTCTCCCTAACGTACCCATTTCTTGTGAGGCTGCAGTGCTATGGGGACAGACCCCGAAGGAGAGTCACTGGACCTTTAGGACGCCTAGGGAGGGATGTGTGGGGCGGTGGGCTCAGTTTTGATTTCAGGGAAAACTGTGCTGATGAATGGGCCGTTGGGGAGGGATTGACGGGACTGAGGGTGCGATTTGCATAACAATTAAACTAGTTTAGTGTATCCTGTAGCACTGGAAACCTGGCTGCTCCCAGGCGATCATTCAGTGTTATTAATCTGTTTTATGACCCAGTTTCCCCAAACGGGTAATTTCTCCTTCCTAGTATTAAAATCTATTTAGAGACGCAGCTCTCTGAGCAGGCAGAGGAGGTGGCTGGAGAGCAGTCCCTGGATACTCCTGGGGCCTCCTGAGCTGCTCCTGCCCTGTCTTTCCAGGCCGCTCTTATGATGTGGGACGAGGTTTGCCACTGAATCTCAGTTTTTCACACATTTTTCAGAAATCCATGTGACTGTAGAGGTGGTTGGTGGTTGCCCCAGAGCTGGGGGGGGGTGGGGGGCTCTGGGTCAGGAAGGCCAGCGTGGGCCTCTTCCCAGCAGGACCTGGTGGACTTGGCAGAACCCTGTGGCATGTTCTCTTGGAGTCTTAAACCAAATAGTGCCTTTTCCTGCATTCTGTTTGGTGCTGACCCCGGCAGCTGGGTTCTCTCTAGACTGGGTTTTATCTAGGTCTCTAAACAAAGGCCGGTCCCTGTTGCTGCAGCTGCAGTCAGCCAGCTTTCCTCCAGCACCCCCAGTGGTCTTTGATCAGGTTTTATCAATGGCTGCTAGTTTGGGGAAACAGACTCACATGCAAATCAGAGCCGTGCTGGGATAAGCACTCCCCTGGGGAGCACAGGTCAGAGCCCAGCTAAGCTGCAGAGCCTAGAGTTTTCTGTTTTGTTTGAATTTTACATGACACAACAGCACAAAGGCGACCTAGTGTGTACACGGATGTAATAAAGTACAGTGATTTGCCCCCAAAAGGTGTTCACTTGACTGCTGCGCGGCTGGGGGACAATTCCTTGGAGAGACCCCGCTTGGCCATGCGCGTCTGTTGGAGGTTCCCGCATCCCAGTTTCGTCCTGTCTCCTCATCATGGGTTGCACTGCCCTGCTGATGGCCAGCCCCGGCTTCTCTGAGGGACTGTTTGATTTCTATTCTTAGGGCGTATACAGGGCCTGGCACAGAGGACTTAATAAGTGTTGGTGAATTAAAGGCTGGACACTCACCGCACAGGCCACCTCTGGCAGGTCACAGCTGACCCCCTCTGCTGTCTGGTGGCCTGGTGGACGCAGACTTCAACTGGCAGCACAGACCTTGTCTGCAGAGCCCACACACAGATACCAGGTTAGTGGCAGGCATGTGGGGTCTGCCAGAAAAGAAGAGGTTCCAGGGAACTGAACCAGCAAGATGGCAGACTTGTTCTGCCACGATAAGGTTTCAATTCACCTGATAAAGAAATAAATCCAGTTGCATATTGTGTCTGGTTGGAACATCTGCGCAGTGAAATCCCACAATGTAATGGTGATCGCTGACTCTGACTCACGTGGCAGCATCCTCTGCGTCCTCTCCCTGTTCAGGTAACAATGTCTCTCCTGTAAAATGGGCCCAGAGGTAGCTCCTGCCAGAGGGTTGAATGAGCTCACCTGGGAGTGGCAGCTGGCTGGAAGGAACGCCACAGGACAAGACTGGGAGTTGGGGTTACACTGGGGCCTTAGGGGAGCAACAGGCAGGGTACGGGATTCTCCAGGCCCCACGGTGGAGAGTTAGTTCAGCAGGACTTTTTGTGGTTTTGATTTTATTGTCAAGCAAAAAAGTTTTTAAGAAAATTCAGTTTCTTTGTTTCCTCATATGAGGAGTTAGAATATTGAAGCATAAATAAAATTCATCATTTGCTGCTTTGATGCCTGTGGACAGTTACTCTCACTCCCCTAAGCCTGGGTTTCCTCATCCGAGATACAATGTAGATGGTGCTTCCATCTGATCAGGGAGAGACTCCTAGAAAGTACAGAGACCTGAGTCTCCGTCTTAGGATCTGCAGTCTCAGTGGCTACTCATTATTTTTTGTGTATGCTGGGGATTGAACCCAGGGATACTCTACCACTGAGCTTACATCCCCAGCCCCTTTACTTTTTCATTTCATGACAGGGTCTCAGTTGATGAGGCTGGCCTTGAACTTGGGATCCTCCTGCCTCAGCCTCCAAAGTCTCTGGGATTTCCGGCATGCATCACTGTGCCTGGCAATTGGCTGCTTATTTAAAAAAAACCCACACAGTAAACTTCAGATTTGGTGCCCTCGATCCATCTTTTAATTGGCATTTGAGTTAGGAGTATTGTAAATTTTTTTAGAGGACTATTTTACATATACTTGGAATAAAAAAAAATGGCCTTGGCCTTCAGATAAATTAGTGCACCCAGGTTTGGCTTTCTGCCTGGATAGGGAGAAAGCCTGCTGGCAACAGGGGGCCTCAGCATTGTCACACCAGGTGGCCACACTGCAGTGCAAGGGGCACCAGTTCTGGGATGGGCTCACAGGCCACGGCTGCTTTTAGGGGACACTAGACCCAGAGGGAGCTGCTCCATCCCCCTACCCGGAATCACAGCAGTTCCACACCTTGGATTTTCTCCGTTTCTTGGTTTTCAGTTTGTCCTTGTCACTGGTCTTGGGACAGTTACCCTTGTTCCTCTCCTGTTCCATGCGACTCCTTCTTGACAGGGCTGTGTGTCTTGAAAACGTCCCTGTGTGTGATTTAAATGCCCCAGCAACCTGGCCTCAGCTCCAGCCCAAGGGCTCGCTGTCCTCCTGCCTTGCTGATCTGTCACCCTCAGATAGGGGAGACTTCGCTCTGTTCCCACTTGGGAGAGCGCTTGGATCCATTTATGATTAAACACTGCGCAAACAGCCAGGTACGTTGTTGACACTCCGCGGGTCGGTGCAGACACAGTGCCGGGGGTGTGTGTGTGTCGGGGGGGGGGGTGGTGGTGGTGGTGGTGGTGGATATTTTTCTCTTTTCTGTTTATTTCCAGTGGACAAGAGATGACATTTCACTTTAAATTGTGCTCAGAGCCCTGTGGTTTCTGCCAAACTCCAAACAAGATTGCATTTTTAAAATATGGCCAGAAGAGAGATAAGGAATCAGATGTCACCAGGTTACTCTGTGACATTATTAAACTGTTGTCACCACCAAACCACTGCCAGTTCCCCTGGGTCCTTCCACAGCAGCTCTCAGGTGCTAAACTCTACATCTAGAGCTCATATTAGGATTTGGTTCAGGTGGCTTATCCTTAGTGGCTTAGTGCCCTTCCTGTCCTGCCAGTGAGCTGATTCCACTGTGAGATGCTCATAACTGTCCACAGCCGTCTGTGTGATTGCAACGTGATGAAGGATGTTTCTTTTACACAAATGTGTCCGCGTGCTTCAGCGCCCAGCTTGGGGTGGGATGGGGGACCCACATGGAGAAAGAATGAAGCTGCGCCGGGCCCTACGCCTACTGTGGGGTCAGCAGGGGTCAGCTCCTGAGAGAAGGGTTCCCGTGGCCACTGTCCTTCCCTCTGACTCCTGCTCATCTTGCAGGTGGTTTTAGGTCTGCTTTTGAGCCCTGAGAACTTACTCTGTGCCCCCCCCCCAGTGCAAGATAGTGCAGAGGCTCGAGGACCCCCGGCCTTGCTGTAGCTTTGAGCATGACGCTTAAGGTCAAGAACAAGATCCTGGAAGGGATGCATTTGTTGGTTGGTTTTGTTTTAGGAGGCACATCTCACGGACTTGGACCAAGTAGGTGACATGTTCCCACAGCTCAAAATTCAGGAGTGACATAGGAAAACTCTTCTGCCACCTGGGGTCCCTTCCCTGGTAACTGGTCTCTGGCTTAGGGAGGGCCTGGAATCCAGCCCTCCTACCCTTAGAGGGACGTGGCTGGTGTCAGCCCTCCTGTGCCTGCAGGAAGTGTGCAAGGAGTTGTGCCCATGGGGCAGGGTGTCGCAGCTCTTCCAAACCTGCCTTTTCCTGGTGCAGAGTGAAAAGCCTCTCCAGCCACCGCCAGGTGCTAGGAAGCATGAGGGGCAGCTGCTCGGGTCAGAGGAGTCTCTCGCTTGTTCAGTGCATAACACATTCACAGGGAGCGGGACAGGGCTGTGACATGGGGGTACAGGGAAAACTGATTGGTGGCACTGGTTTGTTGGCAGTGAAGCTGGCAGGCTCTGGCATGAGCATCAGGGGATCAGGTGGGGGTGGCACTGGGACACACCTGGCCAGGCTGGGGCTTCGTCTGGCTGCTGGCAGACGGGCCTTCAAGAAGCCTTGCGCCCATCAGCCTCTCCCACAGAGTGGAGCCGGGAGTGAGGAGCAGGCACCTCGATGTTCTCTGGGGTTGTGAAACGTGAAGCTTTGCGAGGTCTCCTAGCGGTCCTCTTTGTCTCGCTGTGAGTTACTGGCAGGAATCAGATGTCACCAGGTTACTCTGTGACATTATTAAACTGTTGTCACCGCCAAACCACTGCCAGTTCCCCTGGGTCCTCCCACGGCAGTTCTCCAGAGCATGTTCCCACCCGTGGTGACTCTGAGTCTAAGGAACCATGGGGCATCAGGACAGGCGCTCACCGTGCATCCAGCCCGGCCTCAGCAGGGCAGGGGCCAGCTCAGCCCCACACCTGGAGTTGGTAAAAACAAGTCAGCAAAATTGGGTGCCTCTCTGCAGGGTGCTTGGAGGGAGCCGGCAGGACGTGGGTGCTGTGTGGGAACCAGGAAAAAACCGGGCACATGAGCCTGGTCCGTCTGGCTCTCCCGAGGATGGCGAGGGTGGGGGGACCGGCCCCTCCATGCTGCAGCTGTGCGCAGCCTCCTGTGAGAAGGGGTGCCCTGTGCACATGGGCCTGGGCCCTGGGCCAGCCTCAGGAGGAGAAGCCACTGTCCCCATGTTGCAGTGACTAGGTGCAGCTCACGAGCCGAGCAAACCAGGGGCCTGAAGGTTGTGACTTTTAAGCTGATTGTGTGATTTTTCTTTTTGTTATAAAAATTAAGCCTGCCCCTGGTTGTACCTCGTGTTCTGAAGCAGCACCTTAGCAAAAAGCTGGTCGTGGGGGTGTGGGACCCCGATCTGCACCTGCCCTTAGCATCTGCAGCTGCCTCTATTGGAGTGCCGAGCCCAAGCGCCAGGTGCTGACATTTTGCATGGGGCACGTTTTGTCGTGAGTGCTCTGGTCCAGTTTCTTGTAGAATAACTGAATTCTGATAAAAGGTGCAGACATAGCTCTGGGCTAGTGTCAGGTGGCGTTCTGTTCCCAGGTCTTAAATCGGGTGATTTTTTGGGGGGGAGTTCTGGGTATTAAATGCAGGGGTACTATACCACTGGGCTACATCCTGCGCCCTTTATATTTTCTTTTGGGGCAGGGTTTTACTAAGTTGCTGAGTCTGGCCTCAAACTTTATCCTCCTGCCTCAGCCTCCCAGGTTGCTGGGATTACAGGTATGCATCACTACACCTGGTGCAGAGTCTCATTTTTGTAAAAGCAGCAAAATAGTGAGCATCTTTGCCTTCCTGTCTCTTCCTGGCAGCCTCCTACCGACCCTGCTTCATGTTTTTACCCCTTCTGCAGGGTATCCCAGTTTTTTTTTTCAAATATTTATTTTTTAGTGTAGTTGGATACCGTACCTTTATTTATTTTTATGTGGCGCTGAGGATCGAACTCAGGGCGTTGCACGTGCGAGGCGAGCTCTATACCCCTGAGCCACAACCCCAGCCCCGGGATTCCAGCTTTGAGAAGGGGAAAGGGCTGCTCCTTCTCCCTCAGTCATGACCCCAGGAGGCATGTGGCTCACAGTGAGGGGCTCCTGCCCCTCAGCTCACAGGTACCCTTTTTCTTTTCCCACATATTTAGTTTTTAGTTGTGGTTGGACTCAATACCTTTATTTTATTTACATATTTTTATGTGGTGCTGAGTATCGAACCCGGGGCTCCGGATGTGCTAGGGGAGCGCTCTACCTCTGAGCCCCAGCCCAGCCCCACAGGGACCGTTTACTGTGAAATAGATTCCCAGGAGGTTGCAGGTGTACTCCAGAGAGCACAGCCACCTTAGTACCCAGGTGATAATCAGAGCTGGACACTGACGCTGGTGCCGGGTTGGGGCTCCGTCACCTTACCAGGTGTGCACCTGTGCCTCAGCCCCTCAGGGAGGATGCAGCGCCGCCCCCACCACCGTCACCTGCCACGGTGCAGCCACCCCAGCCCCATCCCGACCCAGCCACCCACTCTTCTCCGTTGACAAGGTCATCCTCATTCTGAGGCTGTTGGGGTCACTGCAGGCTCAGCCTGCTGCCCTCCTGTGCAGTCGGTCACTCAGCCCTTGAATGGCCAAGGAAGATGTCACAGGGAGTGATGTCACAGGGAGTGACCGCCTCTCCTGTCGGGGAGCTGCTCAGCTTCTCCAGCTTCTGAAGCTGCTGGGAACAGCCGGCCATGGGCTGGTCTGCAGGGGACCCCAGTCTGTTTCCCTGGAATGGACAAGCCCGGGCGTGAGTCATCAAGTCGTGTCCTCAGTGGACGTTTAGCTTCTGGAGCACCTGCAGAGTGGCCATGGGTCTCACGCTCCCACCCATGTGCAGGGGACCCAGGGTCTCCGCTCCTCACTGTCCTATGGTGGCGTTGGTATTTTTCACCTCCTGAGGGGCTTCAGGGTGACACCACAATTGCTGGGGTGCAGGTGACACCAGAACCTCTGCTCATTTGTTTCCCAGCTTCTCCCTTGATAGTGCACTTGTTTGGTGATGCCTGTGTCGGTGGGTGTATAGTGTACATATTCCGTAAACAAACGAGCAGGGCCCCCTCGTTGTGCCGTCATGGGGACACTGAGACACCTCACTGGCTTTGCCCGTAGACAAAAGTGTATCAGTAGCCAGGTGCATGCCTACAAACCCAGCCACTAGGGAGGCTAATGCACGAGGATCACAAGTTGGAGGCCAGCCTCAGCAACTTAGCAAGAGATCCTGTCTCAAAATTTAAAATAAAAATAAGAAGGGCGTGGGTGCAGCTCAGTGTTGGAGCAGTTGCCTAGCATGTGTGAGGCCCTGGGTTTGATCTCCAGTGACAGGAAAGGGGAGGGAAAAGAGGACAGCGTGGCAGCTCATCAGCTTGCGGGCCTTTGTGTGGAAGGCACTGCAGTTGTTGATTTTTTGTTGTTGTTGTTGTTTTGGGTACAAGGGATTGAACCCAGGGGTGCTTAACCATTGAGCCACATCCCCAGCCTTTTGTTTTGTTTTGTTTGTATTTTATTTAGAGACAGGGTCTCACTGAGTTGCTAAGGACCTCACTAATCTGCTGAAGCTGGCTTAGAACTTGCGATCCTCCTGCCCCCCCCCCCCCCCCCCCCCCCGTTGCTGGGATCACACGTGGGCGCCACCACGCCCAGCCCTGCAGTTGTATTTTTTAACTAAATAAAAAGCCTAAAAATATTTTAATTTTCTCTGAATTAGTCCTTAAAAAGAAGAAAGAACGCTTGCTCACCACTGCTGTGGCTATTGCTGCCCCTGCAGGACGACCACCCACCTCTAGGATAGGTCCTTGTGAGTGACAAGGACCCTCTACTTGGCAGGGTAGAGGGCACAGGCAACATGGGAAAGGGCCGTTAGAGGTTCCCTGGATTTCTCAGGAAGGATGGAGAAATTGTGATCAGATGAACGTAGCCAGGGGCTGGGGCTGGGGCTCAGTGGCAGAGGGCTCGCCCGGCATGTGTGAGGTCCTAGGTCCAATCCTCAGCTCTGCATATAAATAAATAAAATAAAGGTCTGTGGACAACTAAAAAATATATTAAAAAAAAAAAACAAATTCTTCAACAAAAGGAAAACAGCTAGATGTGGCCCAGGTGAGCAGCAGATGCCAAGAGCAGCCTCCCATGTCCCCTGACCCTCGGGTGCCCTCTGGCTGGCTGCAGGGTGTGGATAGAGAGGCGCCGTGGCTGGGCCTCAGGGTTCTTGTCCTGTTCTGCACTGGTCAGTGGGTTGGGGGGCAGGAGAGTTGTGTGTATTGGTAAATACTTGGTTCGGGTCCCTGGGTCCCTTGCTGCCTTAAAGCCAGTGTGTGGTGAAGGAGGCGGGGCCTCGTTCTCCCCTGACTATCCTGGATCCTCACCCAGACCTGTGCTCTGAGGTCCCTGCCGGTGCTCCGGGGCCCTGTGCGCTGTGGCAGTGTTTCCCTGGCTAGGAAGTGTTCTCCTGTGACCAGGTCCCCAAGGTCGTGGCCACAGGGCTCTGCCCACTTGCACGTCACGCACACACTTGACCTGTTCCACGCCTGCTTATGTAAGTTACACACACACTCAAGAAAGGTGCACACTTGCACACTTCATGTGCACACTCATGTACATTTTCATTTTCTCAGAAACGTGATCACCTGAGTGTCACAAGGTGTGCTTGTCCTGCAGCAGACGATGCAGAGCCCAGGGGCGCTCTGGGGAGAGCCCAGTGCCTGGCTGATGCTGGCCCCGGGCCTCCCCAGCCCTCCGTAGTGTGGGTCTCCCAGGGAGCTGGCATCGGGCCCGGAGCTCCTTGTGGAGAACTGTGCTCACAGCCAGGCCGTCCCCAGGTGAGGGACCAAAAGAAGGAGGCTGGCACCGGCACCAGATCTGGAGATCCGGCCTCCACCGAGGATGACTTTGTGATCCTGAACCAGAGCCCGGTCTCCTGAGCCTGATGAAGGTGTGCACCTCAGCAGGGCACTGTGGCCGTAATGGCACGCCAGTGAGGGACGACCCAGTGCCCCTGCTTCTCGCCCCAGGCAAGTGTACCTGGTCCCTGGGTCCCGTTGCCTCTTGGCCCCAGAGTGACAGACACCGCAGAAGAGCATGTTCGTGACACTGCTGCAGACGCTGGCTTGACCTGTCTCCCCAGGGCGGTTTTGGGTTATTAGATGCTCCCGGCTAACTAAACCCGCCCCCTTCATTCAGGGACCCTCTGAACGATCGTGGGTTGGAGACCTACTGACAGTGCCACACGATGCCCTTGTGCCGCCCTGAGGCCTGGTGGGCCATGTGCTGTGCCTGCTCCTTCAGACCTGGCTTCCCCGAAGCCGGGCAGGACCCTGTGGGCGCAGGACAGCTCTCGGGGACCTGCAAGGCTCAGGGCTCTGTCTCTCCTCCCCGCTCCGAGCAGATGTCCTTCAGAATAATTCTCACCGGGCTGAGGCCTCATGGCCTGTGTTCCCAGCATTCTCAGCGCCTTTCTTTTCTGAGAGCTCTTGGCATTGGGGTCCCTGATATGAAGCTAGGGGAGTGCACCGCTGGCTTCCCCAGGGCCGCGTGCCTACTTGGGACTCCGATTCCCCCACTGGGTGCTGGGATCCGTGGGGTGCTGCTCTGTGGCTGGACTCTCCTCCACTAAAGGGACGGCGGCAGCTTTTGCCCAAGCAGCAGGTCACCCTGAGAATGCCCCCTCAGCCTCCCCTTTGCCGTAGCAACAAATAAGAAGAAGCATATCCCTGCAGAGGAGCCCAGGGAGCTGTGCCCTGGGACAGTGTGGGGGATTGGACTGCTCTCCGTGGCCCACCGTGCTACCTCCCGTGGCTGCGGGCCAGGCACCTGCTTTCTCTCTGCTGACTGGCAATGCAGCTGGGACCAGCCTCCACAGTCCCCGCGGATACCTCTGTGTCTATTCACTGTCAGCTTCCTGGGCTCTGTCCCGCCCTCCCAGGTTTCAGGTCTTGGGGGAGCCCACCCACCACCTGGAGAGGGTCTGGGCCTGGCTGGGTGTTCCATATTAGGAAGGTACCCCACTGGCGGTGTGGCTGAGGCAAGGGAGGTATCTGTCTGAGCCTGTGGACTTGTCGCCGCTTTGTTTGGATAGACGGAACTTGTTTTTAAATGGCAAAGACCTCCCCTTCCTGATGAGGGGTAGTCAAGGTTGGGGCTCACTTCTGAGCTCTGCCGCCCGCTGTCTCCCAGAGGTAGCAGGAGGGAAGGTTAGAGCCAGGCATTGTCTTGTGTCTGGCTGGGGACATGCCTGTGCCATGCACACTACTGCTTTCATTGCAGGGGACAGGCTGCCGCTCGCCTGGCGGTGATGTGGGCTCCTCCCCAGAGGCCCTTCCCGCTCTGCCCTCTGTCCTCGGCTGCTGGAGGCATTTCCTGGGCCAACTTTGACAAACTCAGGCCAAAGCCTCTTGAAGTTGCCAGAATCCAAGGAGTGAGCCAGTGCCTGTTCCCCGTGTGTGCCCACGGCCCCTACTGCTCTGAGCTTCAGCTTCGGCTTGTCCCAAGGTCCTGTCTCTGCCTGCTCAGGTTCACAGGGAGTGAGGGCAGCCTTTGTGTGACATCCTCAGACATGTTTGTGTATAATCCTGGGGTCCAGAGACTGGAGTGTCACAGCTGTTGAGCCCTGCAGCACTCAGGTGGCTCCAGCTCTGGGGGCAGGTGCTCCTCCAGTCACCACGCTGAGCCCCAACCCTCTGGGTCTTGCTAGGGACCCTGAAGCGCAGCGTTTCTGCTGAGTGCCAAGGGCCGGGGCTGGCTTCGGCACTCCCTGGACAGCATGCCATTCCTCTCCCTTGTCCCTCGTTCCTTATCCCTCATCTGGCAGGAAGCAGGACACAGAGGAGGAGCCTGCCCAGTGCTCTCTGGGTGGGTGACACGAGGTAGTCTGTTCACAAGGGACCCCTCTGTGGCCACACTGACTCTTCAGCCTCACAGGGTCTTGGACTTGAGACCCCCTTTCCTCCTGCTGGATGTCCTCTGACTCTGGCTGACTGATTCTCCTAAATGCCACAGGATCAGAAAGGCTGGCAGTTCCTCTGTGGCTTTGGGGCATCCCGGACAGCATGGGTTTCCACCAGCTCTCCTCGGTCACCCTGGCTGTGACTCCCGCCTGTGCTGATAAGCTGTTTACACACATTTGTCTCCTGATGGACTTTAAAGTCCTGGAAGAAATGCATCACAGCCTCCTGTCCGTGAGCACCAGCTGCCTGTGTTGGGTGGCTTCCTGGAGGAGCCTCGTTTATTGGGAAGAGAGAGCCTACCCCAGCAGGAGGAGGCCCTGCTGGCACAGGGAGTGGGCCAGGGAGCTGGATCCAGGGAGGCCCCTGGCTGGAGCAGGTGGCCTGTGGGACCAGCCTTGAAGGATGTGAGTCTTTTCAGATGAACCGTGTCTGGCTCTCAGTGTCCACGGGTGCCCAATGAGTAACGATTAAATTGAATTCCTGTGGGTGACATTTAAGGATCTCTAGATTAAGCCATTTGGACTTTTAAAAAATATTTTCTTTAAATCAGCCCAGAGGCAAAAGGGAAAAAGGCCCGGGCTGCTCCTCGAAGGCGAGCTTAAAGGGGCCCTCTGAGCCCAGCTGCTGCCGGAGTCCCCCGTGCGCTCGTGTGCTCTTCTGCAGCCCCACAGCACCGGAAGCCCATATTCTGCTTGGAGCTGAACTTTAGGAGGTCAGCACTTTGATGGCTCCTCCATTCACCCAACTGGCCGATCTTTGGTGTGCTTTAGGCAAATTGGATTTTCCAAATTGTAAAGCTTGGGAGTTTGACTTACAGACACAGTGATTCGTGGCTGGGCGCCGGGACGGGGAACGTTGTCTTAATTCTGACAAATCTCTGTAGAAGGATGGGGCGGTCCCCTGGGAAGGACGGCCTGCCCCCGACCATCATGTCTGCCCCTCTGTTGGCTGCCCTGCCAGGATGCCTTGAGCTTCCACCCTGGGCCCGGGTCCCTCACTGATTTCCCCTCCTGCGGCCTCAGGGGGACGTGGGGAAGAGTGACTTGCCAGCCTGCTCTCTGACCTTCAGGATCATCTTCAAGAACACCTTCAAGGGCTTTCTCCTGGAGCTGGTCAGCAGAGGCAGGCGTCCTGGCTCCCTGTTGGCACTTGGATTCACCAGCGTCTTCGCAGTTCCACAAACTTGCCCAAGAACAAGCTCTTTAGAGCAGATGATTCCCTTGGGAGTTCTTGTTAAAAATGCAGATTCCTGGGCCACCCCCGTCACCATCATCTGGGCGCCACCATCATCTGAAGTAAGGCTGCAGAAGTTCCTGTGGCTTCCCTGCAGCTGGACTTGGAGACAGTGCTGCAGTGTCCTTCCTGAGAGGGCAGGTGGCACAGCTGTGGGGCATGACCCAGGCACCTGCTTTTGAAGCACTGCTCCTCTCCTCCGGTGCGTGCCAAGTGTTCCCTGTTCTGGAGAAGGGACCACTGCATTTCTGCCAGCATCTTGGCCTTGTCTATTGGTAGGCCTGAGCAGGACAGTAATCAGGAGCAGTGGTCCCCCGCCTTCCCAAAGCCAAGGCTCTTGGCTTCTGCTCCTGCTGCTTCGAGTCTGTTTTATTTTTCAAAGCTGTGCTCAGGCCTTCTTGCTGTGCTGCTCCCTCTGCCCTTGGTGTCTCTGTGCTGTTTTGTGTGGCTTCTCGGCACCAAACAGGTGCCATAGCCACAGCCACATTGACTCATTTTGGGAGTGTTTTAGGAAAATGTATTAAATTTTTAACAGAAGATATTTTGGGTTAAAAACATTTAATTAAGATTATCATATTCTTTGCTGTGGGATTTTACATGTAAAGGGTCTTTCAAAGCCATTTCCTGAAGGGTCTTATTTTTCTTTGGAATTCTTACAAACACATAGAGACCCTGGTGCCTTTGGTGCTCCAGTTTCAGACTTCCCAGAAAGATCCTCTTCCAGAAAGGGCCCCTCCCGGAAAGCCGTTGGCTGGTGTATGCAGAACACGCTGGTGCAGGGGACCATAGGGTCCCTGAAGGGCTGTTGGTGGCCTCTTGAACTATGCTTGCTGTGTCCAGCCCTTGGGTGTCCTGGGGCCTGACCACTTTTTCCTTGGTGGGGCCTGGCCCTGGGGGCTCCTCCCTCCTGAAGCCTGGCCCTGCCCAGGATAGGACACTTCTCTGCACCCCACGGAACATTGGAAGCACCTGTTACCAGTCCTCTGCCGGCTTCTTCCCCATTGTCCTATCTTCTGTATCTTAAATGAAATAAGAAAGGCCAGCGTGACACACCTGTGCTGCGCAGAGGTTTCCGTTCCCATCCCTGTCCCGTGGAGTCACAGGAAGGGAAGTAGATGTGCACTGGCCACTTGCCCCACACAGCCCTGTGCTCGTGGCCATGTTTATGGCACCGAAACCTCCAGACCCAGGTAGGAGGGATCGGCCAGCAAATGGCCTGGGGCCCCTGAGGTGTCCAGATAGCCCTTCTCAAACCAGTTCCGTCTGGTCTCGGATGCTGAGCCCCTGCGTGGCTGCGATAGGTCTGCAGGTTTCTTTGTCAGCGTGGAGTGGACATTTCCCACGTTCCTTCGCTGAGTGGCATTTAGCGGGCCTGTCTTGCCTGCGAGACACTCTCTGCACGTGCTTCCCACTCCTTGCCCCAGAATCTTTCCTTGACTACCCACAGGAACCCCCAAGTTTTCAGAGTGCTCAAGGTGCCAAGTGGCAATCGGCCCTCCACCAGGAGCAGGCAGGCACTCTGTGCGTCCATCCCCTCTCGGTGGGTCTCTGGCACCTGGAGTGTTCTAGGAGATCTGCAAAATCAAGGGAAATACAGCGTTCTGAAAAAATCTCCCAAACAGGGTAGGTCTGGGGCAAACCCCAGAGCTCTCATTCCCTTGCTGACCGTGTCATCTTCTCAAGTGTCACTTTGGAAATGTCACGTGTAAGTCGCAGTGACATTCTAAGATGGTGAGGCAAGCTTCACCATGGGGCCAGGGCAAGTGCAGGGACCACCACAGCAGGGTCTGGTGGGGCAGAGGTTGGGCCAGGCTCCTGGAATGTTTTAATTTTGATTTAAATGTCTTAAGAATGCCATCCTTGGTAGCTTCATTTATTACATAAAATTAACAGAATTTTGAAATTAAAAATTTACGGCTCATGTGGAAAGACCGGCCCTCCTCTGTCCCAGACCTGTCCCAGGGCTGCTGGGTGCACTGCCACATCTGGGGCTTTGAGTGGCAGGCTGATGGCATTCGCCTTCCGCCTCAGCGACCCCCCCATGTCCCACTCAGAGGTCCTGGGTGGGGTTTGAGCCTGCCCATACCCTGCGCCCTGTGGAGGGTCCCAGGTCTCTGCTTCTCCAGGTCCCCTTGCCCAGGGAGGGCGTGGCTTGGGCTGGGGGCGGGGCCAGCGGAACTGAGCTGGAGTTGGTCTTGGGTTTTAAAAGCCTTTGGTCACTGAGGAAGGTTTTCACGCCCAACTTTTACTGTTTAATTCATCAGTACATGTGGTTTAAGAAGCCGAGCAGCCACATGGCCGCAGACAGCTGTCCCTCAGCCGCACTGTGCTCAGCCCGCCCCAGGGACTTCCCTAGTACCACGCCCGCACTGCTTGTCTGCATTTTGGGCCTCCGGCTTCCTGTTAGAGGGGAGGCCGACCTGGCTCTCCTCCTCCAAGCCCTGCACCCACCCCTCACCCCCTCCTCAGAGGCCACTCAGTGAGTCGTGGGACTTGGCGACAGTCATCTAAGCCCAGGGTCCGTGCTGTCCCCTCTTCACCATGCGCCTCTCCCTCTCTCCTGATCTCCGCTGGCTCGCCTTCCGTGTCCCCACTGCAGATCTGTCCCCAGATGCTGACAGCAACCTGCCTAGCAGTTGGGCAGCATGATGCGTCCATTTTTAAGTTCCCGGTGACCGTTCATCCCACAGCCCTGGTCCTCTTCCAAACTGGAAGAGGTTTCTCTCCTGCACTGAGGCAAACCTTCCCCTGCAAAAGCAGGTGTTTCTCTTGAGGCCTCTGCACATCGCCTGTTCTGGGGCTTCGTGTCATGTTCCTGAACTCTTTGAAGTTAGGTTACAGGCTTGGTTTTGTGACAGGGGTGAAGTGTTTTTCCTTATCATATAACACTCTTCATATGAACTGACATGGTGTATAACCTGGCACTTTCTAGTGTGTCACTATTAGCCACTGTCCACTCTGACCCATTGTGGCTGTTCCGCCTCCTGCCATCACACCCACAGTCTGCCTGTTGGGAAGAGGAGACATGAAGAAGACACTTCATTCCCTGCAAGGCCACACATAGCCCATTTGCACCTTGTTGGACAGCACATAATCTTGTGGGTACTAGAGAGGCAGAGAAATGTCTTTATTGGGTGGATGTGTGTCTGACTAAAGCATTCACTGTGGAGGCAGGAGAGGACATTTTCAAGGCCAGCAGTCTCTGTCACAGTCTGCCTTTTCAGACAAGCATAAAAACCATCACCCTCGCTGTCAAAGGAGGCAGCCAAGTGCCCACAGTGACTGCATTCCACAGGATTTACTCTTGGGAGCTGCACTGCAGTTCGCCTCTGTGCGGGGCCCGCTGTCTTCCCATGTGGGTGGAGGCTGCTTTGAGGCCGCCTGCAGCTGTGGGCCTGGGCGGGAGGGCAGGAGCCCCCACCTGCTCCTAGTTGTAGTCTGGCTCAGTAGTGTCGCTGGTGGCTGCCACCTGATCGAGACTTGGAGCCCCTTCTCCCACTGTCAGTCTGTCCTCTTGCTGGACAGCTCAGGCCAGGCGGAACCTTAGCTCTGCACACTGCCCTTGCGTGTGCCCCGGGCACGGTTCAGGCACAGATCCCGTCTCTGGGGTCTGCTCTCGGGTGCTGCAGGGGAAGGGTCACCCAGTGTGCGAACGTGGCCTGCCTTCAGCGAGTGCCCAGTGCTCCCTCCAGGCCACAGCGGGGGGTGCCCCTGCCTTAAACATGGTGCTTGCAAGCCAGACTTGAGGTGGCCAGCCCTCTGCAGTGGAAGGACATGGGGACAGCTGTCCCCTCAGCCACAGCTCTGTGGGTGGGCCCTTCTCCCAGGTGTGGGATTCTTCGCGGCTGCCTCGTGGAATGACTGATTTTCGTGCTCTGCCTCCTGGATGGAGCCACCGAGGGTTGCTTTATTTCCTTGTTTTTTCCATGAGGTTTATTGAAGTCTGTCATCAGCCTTGGCTCCTGGGGGCCTGTGGGGACTCATGGTCCTGCAGAGTGTGTCAGTCCTGTTTTCTCTACAGAGCCTGGTGTCCTGCGGCTGCCTGTGTCCAAATCCCAGCCCAGGCTTCACAGAGAGCCAGCACCTCTCCACTGGGAGGAAGAGGAGCCCAGGGAGGGGGCACTTGGTGCTATTAACACCTTCCCCAGGAGCTTCCACTCTGCCATCTTGTTACTTCTTTGTGTCTAAAATGAGGTGAGCTGTTTCTGCTTAGATCAGTGAGAGCAAGGTGGGTGCCTCTTACTTTCCTGACGACTCCCAGGACCAGAGTGAAGTGACCTGCCCGATGTCACTGAGGCGCAGTGGTCGAGCTGCGACGAGGACCGACCACAGCTCCCACGTAGAATTCGACAGCAGTGTCTTCTCCCACCAAGGCGGCTCTAGTCTGCCCACTGTCCAGGAGCCGCTGGCCACCAGTGGATGGGCAAGGGGCCACGGCTGGAGCAGACAGGCTGGCAGCAGCTTCAGGGCCAGGCCTCTTGTCGGAACCCTTGGACGGGATCCACCTGCCTCCCCACCTGCCCCTCAGTCATCCAGGGTGGAGGTTTTCAGCCAAGTGCTGAGCGCCACGCTCTGCTCCCAGCCTTGAGGACAATCAGTGAGGATGTTTTAAGAAGCACTCTCCCTGGCCTCCAGGGACACCTGCTTTGTGGGAACCTTCCTCAGTGGGTGGGTTGACCCCAGCAGGGAAGGACAGGAGTCATGTGGCTAAGCAAGATTGTGACACCTTCCAGAAGAGACTTCAGTTGCAAAGCAGCTCATCTGCACTCGCCTCGGGCCCTGAACCCGTGAGAACATCTCTGGGAAGAGCAGGGCGACCGCAGGGAGCAGAGGGCACTTGGTGGGGAGCGTGCCCTGTGCCCCTCCTCCTGCCCCTCCAGGTCACTGCCTGCCCTGACAGTCTCGGAAGAGTGAGTCAGGAGCTGAATTTGAAGTAGCTGTGACTGCCCATGTCATGAACAGGCCTGCTGTTAGCTCCACTGGAACACTGCCATGGTCCCCACAGGGTCGTCCTGCACCCAGCAGCTCCAGGCAGCCTGAGGTTTGGCCACTAGTGTCCTGCCAACATCCCAGGCCTGGAAAAGCTCACATTACTAAGAGCTAAGTCTATGTGCATGCTGGGTACGACCTTAGCTTTTGAACTGGAACTGTGCTTAGAGGTGCTCTCTTCTTCCCAGACCCTCTAGTTCTGTTGGTTAAAAAGCAAAGCAAAACAAAAACAGGACAGGACAGGTTCTGTCGCAGTCATCTATGGCCAGCTCTGCGTGAGCAGCACACCCCACTTCTAGCATCTGTCCCTGGTTCCTGTCCAGTAAGACTCAAGGCCGGAAGTGGAGGGAGGGGCCTGGAAATCAGATGGCCCCCCGCCCAGAGCCCCTCTGGGGACGTGACCCTCTCTGGTCTTCACCCCCAAGCTGTGTTCTCACAGATTCCTATCTGCCCCTGACCTCGGCATGGGCCAGAAGCCACATCCTCCTTCTAGTTGGCCTCCATGTTCCTGGGGTCCCTGGTTAGTTCAGGGACCTTCAAGCATGGGACTGTGACCTGCTGACAAATGGGGACCGTGGTTGGTTTGGCAGCTTTGCCACAGTGGATGGAATGCGAGAAGGAGGCACACAGTCAGGGTCTATGGGAACCGTCCCACGTCCTCATGCCTTTCCGCTTGGCATCAGTAAGTCACCGGCACACACGACAAGCGTTTGCTCCTTCACACCGTCATTCGCAGAGGGCTGCATCTTCATCTGCTCAGCTCATCGGCAGGGGCCCAGCCAGACCCCTGACTCCAGCGTCTTTTCCGTCTGCACTTGGGGACACGTAGTCTGTCCTCAGACTTGGCTGTGAGCAGATGTTGGCTCCCCAGAGCCAACACTGTTGGGCCTCTGGATGGTGAGCCCGTAGGCTTCAGAGGCATCTGAGAACAAGGGCTGGTGGTCCCTTCTGCCCAAGTGCTGATGGAGGAAACCACTCTGGGGAATCTAACAAAAGTGGAAATGACATCAAGTGCCTTAGGTTGGACTTGGGAGCAGATGGGGCAGCAGACTGCCTGCAGGCAGAGCCCTCCCGTCCTTAGCACCGGGCTCCCAGGCAGTGCTTCCCGTCATGCTTCTCACCCCAGACAGCAGCTGCAGCCCCTTCCTTGGGCTTCATATGTGGGAACATCAGCATGGTGGCCTGTTGCCCAGCACCCCTGGGAAGTCAGCTGCTGGTGATGCCCCCTCTCCAGTTCCCCTGGCCAGAGCCAGTCCAGCCTGGCCTGTTGTTTGAAGTTCCCATCACCTGTTGGTGTGGGAAGGCGGCCTCCCGGGGAAGGTGTGGGGAGCACGCGGGGCCGAGTCATCTCCTCCTCTGCAGGGCCCTGGGCAGGGGTGGACTCCTGGAGCGCCATTCTCTTAAGTCTTGTTTTTAGAACACTGTTTGCTAAGAGCAGGAGGATCTTGGATGGAAGGGCGCCTGCCCAGGTCTGCATCTGCGTGGGATTTGGGGCAGATTCCCTGTTGCTCCAGAGTAAAATCCAGGGTCAGGAGCAGACTGGGAGCCGCACTGGGGTGGCAAGTATCTCCCCGCCCGTGGTCTCACGGTTGTCGTGGTGGGGTGCCCGAAGTGCTGGAGGCAGGATGGGTGATACTCAGCTTCCCACCTCCCATCCACTTTTCAACAAAGACCCTCTTCTAGAGAGTTGTCCCAGGGGCCAGCATAGCCGGTCCCTGCACGGCCAGTCTGCCTTATTATTTTTTTTTAAACTGGCATGCCAGTCAGCAAGTTGTTGGTTAGTAACTTCTCAGTTCAGAAATCAGAAGGTGTGCTGGGTAAACGTGCCCAGACTTTGATAAGCAGGAGTTCTGTGAACTTTGCATTGTCACTCACGCGTTCACCTGAGCACACGGGCGGGCGTGGTCTTGGGTGTTGGGAGCACCTCCCTGGGCTCCAGGATTGGATTTGTTTGCACGTGGCCATGTCCTATAGGAAAACCAGGGCCGCAGGTTCCCACCCAGAGCTGGTGGTGAGACAGCTGGAGCCCCTGTGAACTCCAGGCCCCTGAGTCTCACTCCTAGAGAGTCCAGGTGTGCACAGGGTGAACCTCTTATTCCGTCCCAAGACACTTGTTTTATACGTCCCAGTGGCCCCAGGGAATCATATCCATAAAATCTCTACAAAATGTCATCACGTCCTTTGAGTTATTTTCCACATGTGGTAGGGAAGGAACCCCACCTGGCAGCTGCCTGGTGGATGTAAAGGGGCTGGGCCTGTGTGGAAGCCCCAAGAGCGGTGGCATGATGGTGTTTGGGGTTTCTCTCTCTTGTGTTCACGCACAGAGCTGATGTCAGCAAGAACCCACATTTATATTCCAAAGTGTGCTAAGGGAAGCATGAATGTGCCACCCTAGGCACAGAGTAGACTGCAGGCTACGGCCAGCGATGACCGAGACTGGCCCCTTTGGGCAGGGCTTCCTTCCTGGGCCCTGAGCCTGATCCACTGCTCTCCTCCTGTTGCAGGTGCACGTTCCGATTCCCCAGCACAGCCATCAAGATCCAGTTCACTTCTCTGTACCATAAAGAGGAGGCTCCAGCATCTCCCCTCCGGCCACTCTACCCTCAGATCTCCCCGCTGAAGATCCACATTCCGGAGCCGGATCTCCGAAGCCTGGTCAGCCCCATCCCTTCCCCAACCGGCACCATCAGGTAAGTGGAACTCCTTGCCAAAACGGCGTGGGCAGCGGGCCGGGTGACTACTTGGTGGGGTCTCTGTCAATGCTCCTGCAAGGAGAGGTCTCTGCCAGCTCGCCTGTCATCCAGCTTGACTGACGCTGCCTTGCCAGGCTCTGTGGGGGCAAGCGCAGGGAGACAAAGCAACATTGAAAACGTTTTTGTTTTCTTTTACACATTTTCTTTCTACATTTTTCTTTTTTACACATTTTCTTTCCACATTTGTTTTTGGTGCCTTAATTCTACATCACGATGGGGTTTGTTGGTACATATCTGTACGCACACACAATACGGCAATGCAATTTGGCCAATATCACTTTGAAAACATTCTAAAGTAATATTTGCTTACCAGGAGTTGAGGAATTTTGTTTTTCTAAACTGCATTCATGGAAATTTTTTGTGAAGTGATTGAAATTAACTAATTGTTGTTAGATTATATGATACAGAGGTAAAGCCCTGGGGACAGGTTCTGGGGCACCCGTGTACATGAGCTCCCATTGTTGCCCCACATCAGTCACACAAGTGCTTCTGGGAACAGCCTTCAGCCTTCGCACCCAGCCCAGGCCCTTCCATGTGCTCCTGTCCCCTCATTCAGGACGCTACAAAGATGTGGTCTTGAGGGCCAGGATTAGTAAGTTTTAAAAGGTCTTGGTATGCCATCACCAGCCTCCTTAAATGCAGCGGCTTCCCCTCGCAGCTGCGCAGGCGTGGGCCTGAAGGTGCAGCGCATGTGCAGTGGGGTGCGGTGGCCGTGGTTCCCTCCAGCCCCACAGCTTCCTCTGCTCTGCATTGGCAGCAGAGGTGGCCCCTCGGGGGCGCTGGCAGTGTTCGGTATTGTTTGGAAGTGGTGTGTCGGGGTGTTGATGCTGTGAACCACTCTGCAGAGACAGCCAGTGCCAACCCCTAGACCCGGCACCCCCGTGCTGCCGGCCAGCCTCACTCGGCAGTCCCTCTGGGCTGCACGCTGCACCTCTCAAGGCCTGTGCAAGAACCCCACGTTGTCCTCTGTCTACAGTCCCTGGGAGCGGGATTCCCCAGCAGTTACTCCATCGTGGGCGCCTGATTCTTCCTGAGTTTCTACCTTGGAATTCTTTTCAGAGGCCAGTCACTTGTGTTGAAGTTGATGGGAGTTGTCCTGTTTCCAGAGTCAGCACGGGGTAGTCTCTTTGGGGTGGCCCTGGAGGCGGCCACCACAGAGTTCAAGTCTGGGATCTGAGTGTGGTCCCAGCCATGCTGTCAGTGGTTGTGCACCTTCAGGCATGTCCCCATCTGTAAAGCCAGCCCTAATAGTTCTCTGTGGTGTCGGTGATGGTAAGTGACAATTGCCTGACACAAGGACGTTCGATGCTTGTGCATTAGGACTTAGTCCTTGGAGCTTCACGAGAGATTGGTGTTTTCTTAACCCCATTTCAGATTTCTGGAGTGGTCTGTTCCAGTCCCTGAACTCTGCGTGTGACCTCCTTTGTCCCTTCAGACACCTGGCTTGTGTGCAGTCCTGACAGTCAGCCCAGGGCTCGCTGTCAAGTGTCGTTTTGTGACCATGCTATCACATTCACTTGTGTGTGTAGTTCCCATGCGGGTAAAAAATTATAGCTTGAGACCCCAGGCAGCCTCTGTGGAGAATTTGGCAGTTCCCAAAAAGGTGACTCAGTAGTGCACTGTCACGTCCATGCAGTGACTCAGCTTGTGTTCACAGCAGCACTATTCAAGATGACCCCAAAGTGTAGACACTGCAGACGTGTGACCTGTCCCTACAATAGGCAATTACATGGCCAAGCAGAGACCTGAGGTACTCTTACTGGTCGAAGGGGTCAGGACACGCCATGGGCAGAGGCAGGACGTGGGCCAGTGGATGCCTGGTCAGGGTGAAGGGAGGGGTGTCCATCAGGGGTGGGACAGGACCATGTTTAGGAATCAGACAGTGGCGTGGTCACTCCCTGAAACCACTGTATTGTACACTCAGTGGGCAAAGTGTGTGGTGTTGACATGCATCTCAACAGAGCTGTTGGGAACCACAAGTGGAATTAAATCTTGATCCAGTATCACCTTAAATCAGCTGGTGGAGTGGAAGCCAAGACCATTCCTCCAGCCTCCAGGTGCTCAGACCTGCTAATTCTGCCTGTGTCTATTGCCTTCTGCAGGCAGCAAAGGCCTTCCCTGTCCACAGGAAGCCAGACCATGGGCCACTTAGGGACCCCTGAGGGGTGAGCTCACCCCTCCTCCTGGGACTGGTGTGGGCTATTAGTCAACAGTTTGTAATCCAGCTGAACAGAAGCTGTTTCAGAAAGAGAAATGTTTGGGTTTGTATATAGCAGACTTACTAAAATTATTTCCCAAATAAAAATAGCCTCCAGCTGGTGAAGGTTGAGTGAAGGCTCAGGTGTGGAGTCCTCTCTCTGGAGCCGGTGGTGATGGGCTCAGGGGAGCTCTGGTTGGCTGCAGCTTCTGAGTCCCAGGTCGTAGCAGCTCTGGGTTTGTGTGTAACCTGCTCTTCCTGTTGGAGCTGGAAGGGTCAGTGACCCCTGTCCCTGCCCCCCCCCCCCCCCCCCCCCCCGGTTCCCATCAGGTGTGTGGGACTGGGTTCCTGGGCGCTGGGTGAGACTAAGGACTTGGGTTCTGCTCTGTGTCTGGACCTTTAGTGTTTCAAGAAGACCTTTGTTGACACCCTTGACACCCGTTTATCTTAGCGCTTTGAAATTCACTTGAGAGTTCAGAAACCTCAGGCCTTGGGGTTGGCTTGCCAGGGCGCTTTTCAGTTTGAGTTTCTTTGTGGGGGCGGAGCCGGCGTGTTTACAAACATGCGCTGCCCGCCACTCTCCCGCCAGGTCCCGAGGGGCGGGGCGAGCCGCCGCTCCAGCACTTTCCTAATTTGGTGTGTCTTCGCCTCGCGCTACCCCATTGGCCGCCGCATCGCTGCACTGGAAGACCTCCGGAGCCGGCTCCTCCCTGGCGCAGCTGGCCCCGAGCCGGCGGCTTCAACTGGTCCCCGGTGGCTGTGGCCTGCGGGATCCTTCCCGAATTGAGCAGCGGCCCGGCCCGGCCCAGCCCGGCCCCGCCCAGCCCCGCCCCGACCCCGCCCCAGGCCCCGGCCCCGACCCAGGCCTGGCGGTGCCTGGCGGCCGGAGGGCTCCCTGCTCCAGGTGGGCTGTGCTGCCTGTGGTTGTGTGTTCGCTGGCGTGGTTTGGGGGTTTGTCCTGCCCAGAAGGACTGCACCCAGAAAATGAATGAGTGCTCTTTGAAATAAACTCTGCGACTTTTAGCAGCACTCTTTTCTTTTTCTTGTAAAGAAGTGTTTTTAGGAAAGAGCGAATGGGTTAATCATTTTCCAGGCCTTATAAAAACAGAGGCCAGTCTAAGCCATGGCCCCCAGGCTTTAAGAAAACCTCTGGATTTACACAAGAGGAAAGGCGGTGGATGGGGGATGAAGAGACAAAGGAAGTGGGAAAGGGGAGAGGGCAGGTTCTACAAACTGCTTCTGCCGGGCCTCTCTGGATTGCCCCAGTGTGGGCCTCGCTGGGGAGGTTTTATTACATAACAAGTGGCTTGAGTCTGGACCCCTTAAATCATGGTGCTTGTGCCCAAGCTGCGCTCTGCTGCCAGGTGTGTCACCCTGACCTGACCTGCTGGGTGCGTCTGGGTCTTAGAGACGTTAGCCCGGTGGTTCCCCATCCTTGCTTTCACTTTCCTTGGTTTCGGTTACCCAATGAAGTCAGGTTCATTCTGAAAATACTCAGTGGAAAATTCCAGAAGTGGAATTTTAAACTGCATATCATCATTCTGAGTAGTGCCATCCTGGGGCCCGTACCTCTGTCCCATGTGTCCGAGCAGTGTGCCACCCACCCACTCAGCCAGGGCACGACAGTGGGGCGCGCTGGGCTCCAGGCAGGTCCCAGTGCCAGAGTCATCTGCGACTGGAGCAGGCCCAAGACAGGCTGTTGGGTGCTTCCTTTAGGTGAAAAGAAGAACATTTCCCACACGTGTGGAGGGGGCACAGCAAGGTTCCCATGGGGCTGGGTGCCATCCCAGGTCTCAGATGTCCACTGCAGGTCTGGGATAGGGGCCTGTGGAGAAGGAGACTCCTGGACTCTTTGTTTTTCTGGTAACCGTGGGTCCTTCCTTCAAGATGACTCGTCCTGCTCCAATTTCTAGCTGCAACTCCTCCTTTATATCCAGTGTTGGCCTTAAGAACAATGCGTACAAACATTGGGTAGTCACAGCAGGGACCCAGCCTGGCTGGCCTGGGAGCCTTGGCACTTGTAGATCATGAGGCTCCAGCTTCCTGTTTCCTGCCTGTACCTGCAGGCCTCGCCAGCCCCATCCCGTCTTGTCCCCTTCCCCGTCTAAAAACTTGAGGAAAATAAAGTGGGTTCCTCCACACTGAGAGGTTGGGACCCTCTCTTCTGTGTTCCTTTTATTTTTCCCTCCTTTGCAGAGGTATTTTTGGCTCTTAACTGCTGGAATAATTGAGTGGGGTTAGTGGGGACGTCCCCAGTTCTCCTGTGATCACCGCAGGAGCCTTTCAGGGGCCATGTCTGGCCTTTGTGTGGTAGGCCTGCTGTGTGCTTTTGTGGGGGCACATGCTGCGCAGTGGAAGCCTGTCCCAAATTTTGCACTCCTGGGAAGCAGGAGCCTCTGTAGGGCACAGGGCTGCTGGAGGCCCGGGAGGCCCGCCCCTGCCCAGAGTCACAGAATCTGGGACTGATCCTTAGCCTGAGCATGTGCATGGGTCTGGGTCTTAAGCCTGTCTGAGAATAGCTAACAGCTGGGGGCTAGCTGGTGTTTTTCACTGGGGCAAAAGGCATTCCAGAGACTAGTCAGTCCTCTAAGGTAGTGTCTCAGGATTTTATGGCATTTCATTCACTTATCTTAAGGAATCTCGGGCATTCTTCAAGGTAGGTCCTAACAATTTTTTTCTCTGAAAATGTCCTTTCACTATATTTTTCTTTCTTTCTTTTTTTTAATTTAGAAGCACTACATGTACATTATATAATGTGGACATTTTAAAAAATGAAACCCTTCTCGGGACACCCCCCAGAGATTATTCCTGTCCCTCTTGACTCATCTTCTGGGCTCTGTCTGTGTGCCTCTGAGCCACAGACTTATGTGGTTGTCCCTGGGGTTTTCAGCTTTAGGTGTCACACTGGACTTCCTATGTGAAGATCAAGAATGTCACCGTCCCTCCCCACCCCAGCCTCCCAGTAAAGCTGCATTACTCTTCGGTTCCACTAGAATCGACATTTCTTTATTACAGCTGTGTTGTCATCATCATGCCCAGCCATTTCCTTCCTGTTCTTTCGCCTTGTTTCCCCCTCCTTGGAGTTCATAATTCCGCTTTTCTGTTTGGCTGGTCCTCTGTGTACCTAGTGTGGCACTTCCTGTGCGCTCTGCTGGGTGTGTATGAGTCTCACTGTGAGGCCTTCCTGCCGCCTCTAATCGGGACCTGGGTCTGGGGCCCCTGACCGTAGGATCATCTTCTCTGTCATTCTGGGGAATTCCCACGGACTGGTATTCCCTGACTCAAGGGGTGGCTTCCTCTTTCCTGCTTTGCTCCTTTGTTTATTGGGAAACATCCTTCATTCGCTTCCTGGGAAAGGGTCCAGGAGAGGGACATTTAAAAAAAAATCTTCCCTGCCTGGAAATGATTGTTATTTTTCATTCCCCTGCTTGGATGGTTTTACTGGGTAGAGAAATCTAGGTTGGAAACCTCTCTCCCTCGGAATTTAAAGCCTTTTTCTGGCTTTGAGTGTTGACGGTAAGAAGCTGGATGCTGTCTGGTTCTGGCTGCTTTCCCCCGCCTGGGATTGGGGGGTTCTTTTCCATCCCCTGGCCAGACATGCAATGGGGTCCTTTCAGGCTGAGGACGTGCTTCCTAGACTCCAGGACATCATCTTAGGGCCCGCAAGGCCATGCTCCACCTTCTTGTCCTCTGTACCCAGGGGCATCCCCAGGTCCCCTCCATTCCTTGCCTCTGTCCCCTCTTGGCTCTTGTTCTGGTTCACAGGACCTTCTCCACTCTCCCTCTCCTGCCCCCTTTGTTGTTTTTGTTTGTTTGATTTTTAGGAGCCTTTTCTTCTAGGATATGCTTTTCATGGCGTCCTTGCCAGCTCCTGCCTACGGCATCTCTTCCCCCTGAGAAGACTCGCCGTGTCTTGTTCTGTCGTTTTGTCTTCTCCTTGGCATGTGGCGGTCTCGTCTGTGTCCCCTCCTCCTTGTTCTGTTCTGCGTGGCCCCTGCCTGGTGGAAGCTTGTCTGAAGACAGGTGCACCATGGTAGCCTTTAGGCTCAGGAACAAGGTGGTGGGGACCAGGACTTGGACCAGGCCTTAAGTGGGCTCTGCTGGTGAGACCGGCCTCCTCCCCCAGGGAGCCTCCCAAGGGTGCTGCAGGGGCTGCCTCAGGGGCAGAGGACACAGAGCTTCCTGCAGCCTCCCCAGCCCAGCAGACATTTAGGGCATGGACTTGATCCTTGTCTCCCCTGGGGTCTGGGGTCCAGGGATCCCAGGGGCCCGTGGACTTCTCACACTGTAGCCATCTCTGGTTCTGCACAGCTGCCCTCCGGCCCCTAAGTCTGTGCTTTGACTTCAGGGACCAGCACTGGGGGACAGTGGTGAGGGTCCCTGGCCCTCTCGGGGTCCCGTTTGGGCTCTCCAATAGAGCCATCTGTCAGGGTCCTTCTGGAGGTCGGCAGCTCTGTGCCTGGAGAAGGCCTATCCTGGCTTTGGCAGGCTGCCCAGGGGTGTCTGGCCGTCTGTCTGTCAGATTTCTTTTCCTCGACTTGAATTCTTACTGCAGTGAGGCTGAGGGCCATCCGGCCGATAGCCTGTCCAGTGCCCTGGACGCAGAAGTGTGGTGTTGCCAGGCGTGCCTTGGGCGGCCACCAGAGCAGCTTCCAGACCTGGCTCCAGGGTGTGGCCCTGGATGTCATGGGGCCAGCATGGGGTGTCCTGGCCAGCACAGGCTGTTGCCAGGCCAGGCCAGCCCTTGGGGAGCGTGCTCAGGGCCTCCAATCTTCCCTGCCTGAAGCGGAAATGTGACTTAGGAATTGTTTTCCATAAAAGGGAAGAGGGTGAGCTGCAGCTGCCCGGAGCCTGTCCTCCAGCCCCGGCTGCTTCAGAAGCGAGGACGATGGGCATTTGTTCCACACCGTGGTTTGGTCTGGGTCCTGCTCAGCCCAATGCCTTTACCCCATTCAGAACGTAGACTCCCTCCACCGAGCAGCAGGGGCGGTAGGGCATGTCCCTGGACTCCTCCCCAAGGCACAGCGCGTCTGCCTTTCCTGGAATGATGCCTGGCATCCAGGCAGAGCTGAGACCAACGGCCCCTCAAGAGCTTGTTCAGATTTTTTTTCCCTTCAATTGCTGTCCGAGATTTTTGGTGGAGCAAGATGGGACTCGTGGTGTGGACCTGCACACCCTGGTCATCCTCCCTGGCAGCCCCTAGGCCAGCAGCCCGTTCCCAAGCTCCAAAGCCCTCTTGGCTGGGGCCTTGTGTTCCAGCCTCTCCTCAAGTCCAGAGTTTCCCAGCCCTGGGTTTTTCCAGGCCCTGTGGCATCTCTTTGCCTCCCCCTGGGTGTGGCCCTTGTGTAGAGGTGGCGGTTCCAGGCACAACCCTCTGGGGAGGGTGGCTGAATGGATGCATTGAGACAGGAGCCGCTTGGAGGGCAGGAAGGCCTGAGCAGACACCTCACCCGTCCCCTACCAGGCACTAAGGAGAAACCGCTGGGTGTTGTGGCAGCTGGACGCCGCCACTCTTAGGAGGGCTTGCGGCACCAAGCAGACACAGCAGCCAGGAGACCCCCTTGCCATCCTCGTTTTGAGCCGACCTTGGCCAAGGCCATGGGTCACCTCCATCAAACTCGACGCTTCTGGCTTCCCCTTGTGGGTGTGGGGTGCACTTTCCACCATTGCTCAGGAAACATCCCTGGAACCGCGGCAGGGGCTCCCGAAACAGGTGTGCTTCTGGGTGGCACCTCTTGGTCTCGTGTGCTCCAGTCCCAGGGAGCGTCCAGGAAGCCCCCAGCAGCCGCCCAGCACCACCACGTCGCAGTCCCCTTGGGCCCACCCTGTGCTGCCTCTGGTGGAATCGTGAAGAAATCCTGGTCTTGGACACCGTTTCTGGCGAAGTCCTTGCCTCACCTTCGTGCTAGAGTTCAGGTTCAGAGTTGAATTCAGGAAAGGTTTTATTTTCGTTTCTCCCTCTCACAAGCTCATTTATGGTTGTCGATCTCCATGTGACCAAGGCCTTAAGCCACTTCGTTGCCAGGGGCTGGAGGGCGGGACACACCACCTGAGAAGAGTCTCTACATGCACAGAGTTGGCCTGTCTCTACCAAATTTGGTGACACAGGTGGACAGAGAGTAAGAATTCTCCAATTAGAGTCCTCAGAATTCTGCTTGGCTCATTACTGCAGAGGTGATGACCAGAATTGAGTTCTCCCGGGTCAGTGTGGACGTTTCTCCGTCTGTCCTTCCTTCATCCAGCAAGCATTTCTTGAGCCCCTGGTATGTGGGGGTGGCTTCCAGCCAAGACAGGTGACCCATGGGCAGCCCGCCTGAGGCCTGAGGGGCTCCAGTGTGCAGGAGGGTGCCCCCAGAAGCAATGTCTGGAATGAGTGGTGACATTTGTTTGGATAGCTGGGGAGGGGACATTCTGACAGCTTCTAGGACAAGGGAGCCAAGCACAGGGCAGGTTCCCTGGAGAGGGCTCTGGGTGCCTGAAGGGCATTGGAAGTGCATCCCCTCCCGGGCCTGGCCTCCTGCCATCACAGGCCCTGGGTGGGGTGGCATCACAGGTCTGCCCATGTTGCTGGGACAGTAAGGCAGGGCCCCGAGTGAGCAGGACGAGGACCAGGAACACTTCTGATCTGGGCTGCTACACCCACTTGCCATATTCAGTTAGTTTTCTCTCAAAGGTTCGGAAAAGAAATTGTTTTCAGAATCCAAATGTTGATGTGGTGTGATCGGCAGAGCCTGCCCCAGTCAACCAGGGGAGGCGGCCACAGCACAGCCCTGAGAGCAGCACAGGCCACTGTGGGTCCAGGGAGCCGGACCGTGGTGTCGTCATGACACACGTGGAGGACAGGGCTGCTCAGGCCCTGCACAGCCCACTCCCGTGGTGTCACGTCTAGCTGAGGGTTATTGCTCCCACCCAGGAGGAAGGGGCCGCAGGGTGCAGGAGACCAGGCTGAGCTGGGCTGGCCTGGGAGACCTAGTGTGCCCTGCTTCATCCGCCCTTGGTGCTCCCTGTTTTGTTTTTTTTCCGATGGGCAGACCACATTTTATTATCAATTCACTGTTAATGGACATTTAAGTTATTTTCATCTTTTGGTTATTATGAATACCCCCCTGTTAACATATTCCATATTATTGTTTGTGTGCAAGCTTGATCTATGTATTTTTGGTTCTCTTTAGGCACACGTGACGGTAGCGTGTATTTTGACATGCTATACTTACGTGGAGTCTGACTTATGCTAATTAGGACCCCATTCTTGTGGTCGTATGTTGTGTGGAGTTTCACTGTGATGCATTTATGTGCATAGGAAAGTAATGTCTGACTGTCCCGCTTCCCAGGCCCTCGTGCCTCCCACACAGGTTGGTCCCCCTATTTGCGTGTATAGCTGGCAGTCTCAACCCAGAGCCTTTTCTTGGGGTGCCATCTTGTGGACACCTTAGCACAATCCCGTGGCTCCCACAGACATGAGCTCAGTCTTCCTCCTGCCTGGGGCTGAGGCTGCGCCCTGGGCCCTGCTGGGCAAGGCTGGACCTGTCTGCAGGCTCGGGACTTGAGGTAGCCTGGCCTTGGAGCAGAGCTTTCTGCTGGGGTAAGACAGGATTGCCCCTCCAGGGTCCTGTCTTCAACACTGCGTGGCTCTGTGCTTCATTGTGTTGGAGAGCATTGTGTGGTGTAATGGGACTTCCAGGAGGAGAGTGAGTTCTGTCACCCCATCCAGGGTGGTCCTGAAACCCTGTCCTGCCCAGATTCCTCCTTCCCTGGGTTGTGAACTCACAGTGTGTCCTTTCCTCCCTTCAGTGTCCCCAACTCCTGCCCAGCCAGTCCACGTGGAGCTGGGTCCTCTGGCTACCGGTTCGTCCAGAATGTGACCTCGGACTTGCAGCTAGCCGCAGAGTTTGCAGCGAAGGCCGCCTCAGAGCAGCAGGCAGACACGTCTGGCGGGGACAGCCCCAAGGTCTGAGCCTCATATGTGCAGTGACCGGGAGTGGGCGATAGAGGCTCCTGAGTGACACAAGCCAGGCACTCCAGGGTGTAGCACATGGTTGCACGGGAGGCACTGCCCCATGATGCACTTGGCCACTGGTGATAACTTGGGTTCGTGCACCCTGCTCCTCCCTATCCCGTCTCCTACTGACAAAATGATTTCAGAGTTTGAATGACAATGACATTGAGAAGAATGACATATTTTTTTTCTTATAATGTTGTGTCTTGGTTCTTTCCATCTGATAACTGACTTGATATGTTGAGCAGGTAAGAAACTTCAAACTTAAATCAGGATAAAAACCTAATTTCTCCTCCCATGGGGCACAAGTGGCTGAGTGTAGCGCCAGCTGGGGTGGCTTGATGAGGAGCAGGAGACACGGCGGGTGGACCCTGCCCTTCTCCAGGTAACCCCGTGGTCTGCTCACAGGATGAGTCAAAGCCGCCCTACTCGTACGCTCAGCTCATTGTACAGGCCATCTCCTCCGCCCAGGACCGGCAGCTGACACTAAGTGGCATCTACGCCCACATCACCAAGCATTACCCTTACTACAGGACGGCCGACAAGGGCTGGCAGGTGAGGCAGGGGGCCGAGGACACAGCCCGTGGCCTTGGGCAGGCCATTCACAGGTGCCCTCCGGGATGCCACATGGCAGCCTCGGGGACATCCGTGTGCAGCGCCACCGCGGTTCAGCCGGCATCTCATTAATTTCTCCACATGTTTGTGCTCTTATCCTTACCCCACGGGGGTCCTGTGTCGTCTTGGAAGGACACTGTGCACGTCATGTCATGTGCTGGTTGTAGTCTCGCTCGTGGAGGTTGGGCTGTGGAGCAGGCATAACCGACCTGTGTCCTGCCTTTGTGTTTCCCTGGTTGCTATTTCCCATCTGCTGCTCTGCTCAAGATCAGCTCTGAACCCCGGAGGCCCACTCAGGTCTGGGTGGCAGACATGCTCCTGCATGTGGCTTGTCTCTTTGTTTTGCTTTTCCTGCAAAGAACAGTGATGGGTTTTACCTGAGTGGAATTTGGATAGGAAAAGCTGCCCTGGACCCTTGGAGGTCCCCCATGAGGCACAGTCACCAGGCAGCCATAGGGCAGGCCATCCATTCCTGTCACCTCTGGTCCTGCAGCTCCGTTACATGCAGATTCGGGGCAGTGGGATATGTGCTCTTGACATGCTAGTGACCAGTGACTGTCCCTGCTTCCCTGCAGAATTCTATCCGGCACAACCTCTCTCTGAACCGTTACTTTATCAAAGTCCCGCGCTCCCAGGAGGAACCTGGGAAGGGCTCCTTCTGGCGAATAGACCCTGCCTCAGAAGCCAAGCTTGTGGAACAGGCGTTCCGAAAACGGAGACAGAGGGGTGTCTCCTGCTTCCGCACCCCCTTCGGGCCTCTGTCCTCACGGTAAGCCCCCTGCTGTCCTTGAGCGCTTAGGAAAGCTGACTTCTCCAGGTGTAGAGGGTCACGGATTGTTCTAGACACCACAGAACTCCACCTTTTCTTGAGACAGTCTCAGGACCACTGAACTTCTGGACTCATCACTCCATTTATCAGTAGATTGTTGACTGCTCCTCAAATGTGTTAGCTCTTAGAAGTGGAAGTGTGCGATGCACTGAAGACAGGTACCTGTCAGTGCCTGTGAACCCGAGCTTTCTGCCAGGGAACTGAGGGGTCCCAAGCACAGCCAGCTGCTCCCCTCCTCCATGGTCCAGACCTTTGAAGGAGCAGATGAGAATGAGGCTGGTGAGCTCAAAAGCAATTCCACTGTTAATCGAGTGGGTACTGTGACTGACAGGCTGTCAGGTGGACCTTCTTGCTGGTTGCTGGCACCTGCCTGGAAGGTGAAGGCCTTTCTAGCCCAACTCGTTCCTGGCCATGCTCAGTCCGGAGGAGCAGACTGCCCCTTGATGGGCTGGCAGCTGTTCCCACGCTCACCTGTCGGATGAGTGGCTCCGGGCTGGGCAGGGGATGGAGGGCTTCCAAGATGAGCATCAGCCTCAGGCGCTCCACGCAGGCTTCTGTTTCAGACTCGATTCTGTGACAGGCTGCCCCGGACCCCAGGCTCCCGTTTCTGGTCTGGGGCCTACAGATGTGGTTCTCAGGCAAATTGGTTGTGCCGGCCGTCCAACAGGAGCTATGTCCTTTGACACCGAAGCCGAGCCACTCTTAAGGATTCTGGTACCTTTCAGGAGACAAATGCTGTTGACTGTGGCACTGCTGGGAGCCATAGGCAACGCCATGCCCCTGGTTAAGGGAGCCCCCGACACTCAACCCCCACTGAGTGGAGCTAGGGCTATATCACCAGGTGACAGAATTAGACATGCCTCAGGGACAGAGAGGTGCCTCGGAAGCCTGAAGTGGCGGGTGGAGGGACGCTGTGGTGTGTGGCACCTTCCAGGTCCTAGTGGTTCTGTGACATGTCACTTACCACCCTGGTCCTTTCTCTTTTTCCTTTTTCAGGAGTGCTCCGGCTTCACCCACTCACCCTGGGCTGATGTCCCCTCGTTCCAGTGGCCTGCAGACTCCAGAGTGCCTGTCTCGGGAGGGCTCCCCTATTCCACACGACCCTGACCTGGGGTCCAAGTCGGCCTCTGTTCCTGAATATCGGTGTTCCCAAAGTGCACCCGGTGAGGCCCGGTCTTGTCCTTTCCTGGCATGACAGCCCTGAACAGGGCCAGCAGGGTCACGTCCTCTCTCCCTCTGCTCCCTGCAGGCTCCCCTGTCAGCGCTCAGCCAGTGATCATGGCTGTGCCTCCCCGACCGTCCAACTTAGTGGCCAAGCCCGTTGCCTACATGCCAGCTTCCATAGTGACCTCACAGCAGCCCTCGGGCCACGCGATCCACGTTGTGCAGCAAGCCCCTACCGTCACCATGGTCAGGGTGGTCACCACCTCCGCCAGCTCAGCCAATGGCTACATCCTCGCCAGCCAGGGCTCGGCAGGGGGCTCCCATGACACGACGGGCACAGCCGTGCTGGACCTGGGCGGCGAAGCCAGAGGTAATGAGAGCCGCTGCTTCGTCTCAGCTGCGCTGGTTGCCATGCTGCTGCCCAGGCCTGGGCCACGGGCCTCAGAGCTGGCCTGTCGGGCGGAGGCTCAGGGAGGGCGGCTCCTGCTGCTGTGTCCTCTAAGGCATCACTGACTATCCCCAGGTGCCCCCTCGCCTGGCTGAGGATGCAGCCTGTGGCACGTGGCTGCGGCCTTGAATTTTGTTTCTCCTCAAAGTGACACTGAGTTTAGTTGGAACTCATTTAACATTTTCTCAAGGAGAAGGAATAAGAATAAGCCTGGGGAAGTGACCTCTAGCACGCTGGTGAGGAGTCTTTAGAAGTTATTGGGAGGGACAAGTCATGCTATAAGTTCCTAAAAGAAGTCCAGATCCCAGGGGACCCCCAGGGTGGGCCGGCCAGTGCCTCTGTGCTGAAGAGCACCTCTCAGGGGCACTTCCCAGTTAAGCAGGTGGTGTTGTTTGATCACGGTCCACTCAGTCTTGGTGGCCATTTTTTATTTTAATACATCATCATACAAACTGTCTCTTGGTAAAGACTAAGCCATGGCACTAAAACAAGACCATTTTGTTCCGAATAATACTTTCTGTTTTGCGGATTAAATTTGGGATTTGGGTTGGCTCAAGTTTAAGGTACATTTTTTCAAAATCCTATTAATTGTCTTTTTTTGTTGTTGTTGTTGTTTTTGGAAACACGTTTCTTCTGTGGGATTTTCATTTGAGAAGCAGTTTCTCCCAGGGCCGCTCCCTCCTCCCACCTCCATTTGCAGGTCCATTGCTGAGGCATTTGTGGCCTTTGATGACCTCATTGGCCAAATGCAGTTATCTCTGTTGTGTTTCGTGTGGTGCCGGGGATTGAACTCACATGCTAGGCAAGTGTCCGACCGCTGAGCTGCATCCCAGGCCCTGCCCAGGGTGGTTCTGATTCGCTTCGTGCCCCACAGGCTTGGAGGAGAAACCCACCATTGCATTTGCCACGATCCCTGCAGCCAGCCGAGTCATCCAGACAGTGGCCAGTCAGATGGCCCCTGGGGTTCCTGGACACACAGTCACCATCCTGCAGCCAGCCACACCAGTGACCATCGGGCAGCACCATCTCCCAGTCCGGGCCGTCACTCAGAATGGAAAGCATGCTGTCCCCACGAACAGTCTGGCTGGCAGCGCTTACGGTGAGGTCCGGCCCCTTCTCCAAGCCCGAGTCCTGAGCAGCGGGGTCCTGCCCACAATCAATGAGCACACCAGAGCTTTTCCAGTCCCATCACTGTGACAGTGCAGCTCAGTAGGGAAAACCAGATGTCCCCGTGCCGTGCAGGCCACACTGAACTGTGGAGAGACGGGAGGTCGGAGGAGGAACATGGGGTGGGGCCCTGGTTGGAGTGGGCTCAGGTCTAAGTGGGTGGTCCCAGGCAGGTGGTGTTGTGTGACAGAGGTGGGAGAGGAACCCTGGGCACGGCTCTAGGGATCAGGCAGATGCAGCAGCAGGAGAGCCTGAGGTGGGCTCCTGGCAGGCTGGAGGGAGTCAGAAGGAAGTGTGCCTCGGGCAGGCAGAGAAAAAGGGGAAGGCTGGGCACTGCCCTGGGAGAAGCCAGAGCTGGGAGCCAGGCCCCTGTCTAGGTGACCAAGGAGAATGGGTGTTGGTCCTCCGTAGACTCCCAGGTAACCTCTCCTTCCTTCACCCCAGCCCTCACCAGCCCCCTGCAGCTCCTTGCAGCCCAGGCAAGTTCGTCCACGCCGGTGGTGGTCACCCGGGTGTGTGAGGTGGGCCCCGAGGAGCCAGCAGCAGCAGTCATGGCGGCCAGTGCCACCCCGACCCCAGCAACCTCCAACGCCACCTCAGCCTCCTCCAGTGGGGAACCTGAGGTCAAAAGGTCCCGGGTGGAGGAACCCAGTGGGACAGCGACCACACAGGCTGGGGTGATGGCAGCTGCCAGCCCCCAGGGCCCAGGCACCGGAGAGTGAAGTCACCTGTATAAGGTGGAGCAGGACATGCCACAGGAACCCGAGCAGGCCCCACAGTGCAGACGGCTGCGCTCGAGGACCCAGGAGAGGGGCCCCAGGGCTGCCTGCAGCACTGCCACCTGAGCGGTGGCCACCACGCCTGGAACACCCATCCTTCCCACTTTGCCTTCTGCCCTCCCACGGTGTGAAACAAAAACACATAAACCAGTTCCGACAACTGATCGCATGGTCCTGGGGATCTCGTGTGTTTATTTCCCGCTCCCTGCACCACTGCCTCTCCGGGCCCTTTGGTCAAGGCATGGGGAGAAGGTCTGGCCCAGCACCTCAGGAACCTGTCAAGACCGCCCACCCACCAGGAGGAGGACGCCGGCCTCGGGGCCTTTGCTGGGGCAGCAGCCTTTGCCTGGAGGACCCGACAGGAACTCAGCAAGGTGCCAGCCAAGGCCTTCTCGGGGGTCGGGAATGGGACAGATTCCTGTTTGTCATAGATGGGGAATAGGCAAGAGAAAGGCAGGAACTGCCACTCACGTACTGTTTTATGGTGTCTTTTCCAAAATGACACAGAAAATATTGGCATTAATTAGATGGGGGGGGGGTGGGTCTGGTTTGGCTTTGGACCCCAAGTATTTCTTGTTGTTTAAACACGGAATTCAGGCTTATCACCAATTCAGGCACACACGAGAGGGCTTGTGTCCCTTGGGTTTCTGCCTGAGACAGTTTAGCAGCACTGGGCCGGTACTCTCCTGGCTTCAGCCCTGTCTGATAACTTCAAGAAGGATCCGCGGCTGCCGCCTGGTGTCAACATGCTTTGGGTGAAAGGTCAGTCTTAAGTCAGCAGCTGCAGTCTCCAGCCAGCCCTGGACACGTGTTGAGCCGCACGCCCAGGAAACGGGGCTCCAGGCAGAAGTCAGTTGCCTGCTTGGCAAGGAGGACGTTCATGTGTGTCACCAGAAGACCAGGGTAAACCCCAGGGTCCCCACAGCTCTGTCCCCGGACTGAGGATCCACTGGGACACATCTGCTCACACTGCCTTTCCCACCACATTCCAGTTTCCTGACCTCCCCCAAATCCATCCACTGTTTGAAATTGGAACCAGTTCTGTCAGAAGCTCGGGGACTCTGGTCACTTAGCCGAAAGGAAACTCCCCACCATGCAGCAGTTGGCAGGCAGGCCCACGCCAGCTCTGCTGGTTTTGACTTCAACGAGGTGAGAGCCAAAGGACAGAATGCTCCCTGCAGTTGGTCAAGGGGCTCCAGGGCACCTAGGGATGTCCCTCTGCATGTCCATACGACCAGCAGCACTTTGAGCCACGTCACAGAAGCAGGAGCTAAGCTGGAGCTGAGGAGCCGTGGACCATTTGGCCTAGTGAGGGGATGAGATTGGAGCCCTTCAGCCACCCCGGGGGACCCTCGGAGGAAGCATTCGCGCATCCGCGTAAGTTGGCCTTGCAGTGGCCAGGCGCTCTCGCTGGTCCTCTGAGTGGCCACGGCCGGAAACAGCAGCACTCCAGGGCAGCACCTGCCCTTGGCCTCACAGCCTCTCGCCAGCGGAGCAGCTTCCTCTGCCCTGCCCTTGAGGAAAAGACCCCGGGACATCCAGTCCCTGGACAGCAGGGAGTGGCAGGGCACATGCCACCTCTAAATGGAGGGGACAATTTCCCAGGTGATTTGGAGGTAGGGCAGGGAGACTGACCTTCCTTCTGCCTGCAGGGAAAACCCGTCACTGTCATTATTTTAGCCCCTCAGACCAGGGGTTTCTATGGCACTAAACCTTAACTGGGAAATAAGCTCTTTGAAGTCTATACCTTGGCCTTGGTGAAGTTCCAGGAGACAGGCAGGGTGAGGGCGGACCCCTTCTGCCATAGCACCCTCCGCGCGCAGCGGCTCCTCCTTCCCCTTCCTGGGCCTTTCCGCGTGCCTGGTGTGTGCGTGGGTCGGGAAGCAGGAACGGGGAGAGTCCTAGGTGAGGACCTGTGACAAGGGATGTTAAGGTCATCAGATGCTTCTTTCCCTTCCCTGGCTGCACGTGGTCACCTCTGTGGGGAATTCTGTTTGATTCTGGACTGTAGTGACAGCCACAGGAGGTGCTTGGGTGGTGGCTGCCCAGAACTGTAGGTTCCTGACTCTGGCTCCAACTTGTTTGCTCTTCTAGCTTCTGAGACATTCTGGTCCCTGTCTTCTGTACTGTGTCACTGTGAATGTGTCACTGTGAACACTGCCCAAGTGAGGGGCAGAGGGGGCAGGGAGGGCAGGGACCCATTCCCAGAATCCTGCTCGTGGAGGGTCTCACGATTAAAGGGACAGAGAAGTGCCCTTGGGGTCAGTGCAGACTCTGCGCAGGGAGCGGGTGGGGAGGCTGGAATGTCACGCTGGGTTGATAAATGGTGTTGGAAGGGTTTTGGTCATCCACCATGTGGCATACCTGGCTCCTGCCAGAACTTGTCCTGGAGCCAGTAACCAGAGACCCAGGCGTAGCTGGTGACCAGAGCTGCACATCCCAGCCAGAGCTCTGCAATTGCTCCAGAGCCACCAAGCAGGCCTCGCAGCTGAGCCTGTCTTGGAAACCAGAGTTCACCCAGAGGCCAGGAGAACCTCTACCATCGGGCTCGGGCCTATTAGGTGTCACTGCAGACGTGGAGCAAGAGAACCTACTCTGGGTCGTGCCAGGCTCTAGGCTCTGGCATGACCCAAGGTGGAGGCCCGAAGTCCAAGGTCCAGGCGATGGCCGGGGAGGCTCCCTCCTGCCTGGCCCTGCTCTGACTGGAGCTTCCAAAGACCCGGGTGCCTGGCCAGCCGCTCCCTACTCAGTACGTCACCAGACTCAGATGCAAGAGTGTGTGAAGACGGCCAGCCCTCCCCAGCAAGCTGGCGTGGTGCTGGGAGTCAGAAGTTACCCTAAGAGCTCGCCTGGCTGTTGGGACCTCAGTTTGCATCCCTCTGTCCGTCTCTCGTGTGTCCAGCGGCAATTGGTGGCACTTTCCTTCCATGCACTTCGGGTGTTGGCTGTCCCTTGTGTCTAACAGGGGACTAACCCACTGTCTCTGAGAAACTCAAGAAGGAGACTCATTGTCCTTGAGACCAGGCCGGGAAGACACGGGGTGGGGAATAGGCCCAGGCAGGTGGAGGACCCGTGGTTTCCCACCCAAGGCCTAGTTTGTTCCTATTTGGGGTTTCTGGGTTTCTTTTTTCTATTTTTGTTATTTAGACCCAAGTCAAATAGAAAGGGTGGGAGTAGACGTGGGCGTTGCTGGATGGATGTGTCATGGACCTAGGTCTCATGCTTGAGTGATTTCCAAATTGGGAGGTAAAGATCTGGTAGAGCTTCACCATGGCAGGGACAGAGACTCCCCCACCCCTCTAGGCCACCTCTGTCTCCAGGTGGGTAACCAATCTCGGGATCCACTCCTGGGGCTCTTTGCTCTCCTCCCCAGGCCTGGAGAAAGAGTGGCTTGAGGTCCTAGGATCATTTTAGTTAATGCTCATTATTTCCTCTGAAATGAAGAGCCTCCCTGGGACATTCCAGGTGGGCTGGGAGTTTCCAGTACCAGGGTTCCTCTCTGTAGACAGAAATCTCTACACTGGTGGCATACCTGGTTCCTACCAGAACTTGTCCTGGAGCCAGTAACCAGAGACCCAGGTGTGGCTGGTGCCCAGAGCTGCACATCCCAGCCAGAGCTCTGCATGTGCCACTCTGACTTCGGAGTCAGAGTCCTTCATGGAGAACAGACCTCACTTGAAGAGACAAGAGCTTAGTTGAATGCAGGAGGAGGACAGGAAGAAAGGATTCCCCAAGCTCTTACAGCACAGAAACAAATGCAGCTGGTGGGAGGGAGCTCTCTGCTCTTCTTCAAAAGCCTCAAATTCCCCTTTGCACCTAAGTGACTTCATCTGGTCCAAGGGACGGGACCCTCTCTCGGGACATTCCCCACCTGTCCTGGGCGCTCCCTCACCCTCTGAGAGTGCGCCTCAGTGCCCAGTAGCTTGCTCCGTGGTAAATACAGATAAATATGAAAAGTAAGACTGTACTATTAAAAAAAAAAAAGAAAAGTCCCCATGTGCCGAACAGGAGCCTTTGCTGTCGTGGGCCACTCCGCTGAGCACAGAGAGCAGAGCCTGGCCGACCTTCCTGGTCTCGGCTTAGGATGGAAATGTGTTCACCCACAGCCTCGTCTCAGGGCTCCTTCAGATACCTCTGCCTAGAAGCAATATTATTTAATAAGAACAATTTAAATTGTTCCAATTGCTGCTATGAAGACAGGACTGGTCTTCAGCTGGGACTTGGCTTTGGAGGCTCCCCAGTGTGTACGTGGGCTCTTTGAGGTGAGGGCAGATTACAGACTGGAGCAGAGGTCTCGTGCCCATCTCCGCCTGCCCACTTCCCGTTGTGCTCCTGTCCTTTGCGACTCCCTTTTGTCATACAAGTTGCTTTCTGCATGCCTTGTTGTCACGCTAAGGTTTTTGGAAGGCTCAAGACCTGGTCCTGGTCATGCATACGCTCACTGTCCTTGCTCAGGTCTGGTGCAAGAAATCTGCTCCCCGCGTTTTCTCTCAGTACCCAAAGCTGCTGTGCGAGCAACTGGAGGGAGGGGCTGGCATCAGAGCCGGCAGGGTGTCCCGGCAGTACTGCAGCCCTGCAGGCTAGTGAGCTGGCCCACATTCCTCAATAGGAGACCCTATCCCATGGTCTGGGTTTGAATTTCAGATGTTACAGTTGTAGAAGGGACGGTCCCGTTTGGAGCAGCTCTGCTTACCTGCCCGCACCCCCTGAAGTGGCAGCAGCTTTGCAGCATGGGATTTTGTGATATTCCTGTGGGCATTTCCTCTAACCTGAAACAGAAAACAGGCCCATTTCAATGACTTTGTTTAGGGAATATAATTTTATACTTATGTTTAAAAAAAAAAAATCCATGCTCCCCTTTCCAGGTCTCAGCTCAGCTGTTGGAAGGAGTATTCCAGAACCACACGTAGGTGGTCTGGTGCAGTAGCCAGGGCAGTGCTGCCCCAGAGGTGAGGCCAACCAGATGCCCATCACCAGAGGTCCCCCGTGGGCAGGAGAGCCAGTGCTGTTCCCTTGTAGGTGGTGCGGAGGTTCTAGGGGGCAAGGCTGAGGGCACAAGAGAGAAGTGTGAGCCAGAGGGAGCAGTCAGCAGCATCTACTGGTGAGCCTCCCTGTGCCTGTGGTCACCTCTGCCCATGGTTAGACCTGCCCTGAGAAGTGTCCTTCCTTGAAACGGTATGCCCTCGGGCGCAGGCAGAGGTTCTCAGGATGAGGACTGAGCTTTCCTCAGGAGCCCCCACCTGTCACCCAGCTGGGTGCTTCTGTTGCATTTTGGGGCAGGGCTGAAATGAAGATCCTTCTCTCAATTAGTGAGCCACGGGGAATTTTTAGCTTCTTTTACTTACCCTAATGGCTGGTTGGGGCTGCAGAGTGTTCTAGAAAACAGTTAAGAGAGCAGTTACTTTTTATTTTAGGCATCCTCCATTCTCTCTGGGCAGAGACCCAGGCACAGGATTTTATTCATTCTCAGCATCTGCTCTTCCTTCTAGACACAGGTGGAAAGAAAGCCCCTGGGGCCGTGAGCAGCAGCAGATCCTCTTAGGTACTGGGGTTAAGCAGCCAGTCACTGGCCATAGAGGACCCCTGGGGTCGCAGACCCCACAAGCCAGCAGCATCTTTAAGCTGCTTCCTGGTTTCAGTCACCTGTAGGCTGCTGAGGACACTGGAGAGGGCTCCTTCTCTTCTTGCCCACTTCCCATGAGAGAGTCAGCAGAGAATTAGAAGAGTCCTGGATTAGATTCTGTATCTGGGATCTTGTTTCTGGAATGGTTTGCCCGTTTGATTCATCAGATCCGCAAGACACAGTGAGCAGCGTGCAGGAGGCTGGCCCAGAGGACGTGTGGCTGCCTGAATGAGGACAGGTCCCGGCATCATGCGCAATCCCCCAGGGCTTCTCTCCCTGCAGTAAAAGCACTTGTGGGCTTCAGCATCTAGCACTGTCCCCAAACTCCCAGATATGTTGGCTGAGCCCAGATGAGCCCTGTGACTCTGAAGTAGGTTTTTCCCCCTGTGTGAACCACTCTGGCCTGTGTGGATTCAAACTGTGTCTGTGGCCTCTGAATTTCTGGCTTAGCTGGGCCAGACCCTTTTTTTTTTTAATTAATAAAAATAGGGATTTAAAATCAAATATTTTGTTTGCCCTTCCTTCCCTTCCTGACTTCCCTTGGAGGGAGGCATTTTGGATTCCTCGTTATACCTTAACTTAACATAGCTTGATTCCTGCTTCAGGAAAAGGTGGCAGAGAGGAAAGAAGAGGCAGGAGCTGTTCCAGGTCTTTCCTTAGGCTTTGGTGCGTCCCTGAAGGCTGGCTGCTCGGCGTGTGCTAGGATGGGTTAAAGCCAATACTGAAATTGATTTTTCTTACCTAAACAATAATTCTCCTGTAAAAATAATTTGGGGGGTGGGTGTTGTTCGGGGAGTGTGTGTGTGTGCGCGTGCGCGTGTGTGTATGTGTTTTTTTTTTTTTTTTACAGTGGATGTCTGAAGTATTTTCACAGTATGTTTAATAATCAGTGCTTTAAAAAGCAGTGGTATCCTGTCAAGTGGGGATTCTGGTTCTTGAGCTTGGGCTGTGTCCTGTGCCAATGGGTGAAGGTCCCACCCAGGATGGCATCCACACACCAGCTCCATGGGCAGGAGCAGGCGCTGGAATCAGAAAAACCAACAGACCCACGTCAAAAGCAGCCCGGCATGGGTTTTTCATTTCATATGGGATACAGTATTTTTTTATTACAGAGCCATACTTTTTTTTTTAAGTTGAGATCTGAATGTGATTTCTAATTGTATCAGACGTTAAATGTTTTAAAGCTATAACAAAGTTTAAAATTTCTACTTTTTGTTTTTCATTTAACTGTTCTTATCTATTAAATTGTTGTATGTGGATGGGGAAGTTTTGTTTCTCCTCTTAGCATTTGTTTCTATAACCAGAAATAAAATTATATATTAAAGAAATGATAGCAAGATTCCGGGTGGTCCTTGTGATTGACTGGTCCTTGTGATTGATTTATTGATTTGTGAAAATGTGTGTTTGCTACAAATATATCCTGTCAAGGCCCTGTGCGGTGTTTGTGCACGTGACTGTCTCACTGGGCTGAACAGACACTTGGACTGACAGATGGCCTTCCTGCTCCCTGGAAAGCACCCCCAACGTGCTCTGGAGGCTGAAGGGCAGCTCCTAGGGGGCTGTGTTTCCTCTCACTTGTTCTTGGTGGTCTGTTGCCCCAGAGAAGCCAATGGACAAAGATGGTTTCCACAGGTGCCTTGATTGCTGCACTGGGACTCCCAAGCTCCAGAGCCAGAGTATCTGCAGTTCCAGGAATGTGAGGACAGCTTGAGGCCATTCCTCAAGACATGATGAGGGACAGCCAGTTGAGCCATCCCCCTACTCCTGGGCCCACACCCACAGCTGGATCAGGGCTACCCACAGGTACCTGAAGTTGCCTCAGGGGCCCTCACCCAGGTGAGATTCTCTGTACATCTATGTGTGCTAAGCCCTCACCTATTCCAGGGCATGAAGGGCTACAGAGCAAATATGGCCAGGCAGTGGCTCTGATGTCAACCTGGGGTCAGGCTCCTGCCCTGCCACACTTCCTCCTGCTGTGGCACCTCAACCTGGGATAAGCTGTTTCCTTCCATGCAAAACGAACACTGACCTCACAGACATGGGTAAGTTGAGAGGTGTCAGAGTGTTGAGGATGTCAAAGTGCTCTTGGTCACCTGCAGCAAGGCTGGTCCTCCTCTAAAGGCCCCCAAATTGACAAGATTAATGCAGAGTCCCTCGAGTAGAAAGTTTGTGAAAATGTGTGTTTGCCACAATACATCCTGTCAAGGCCCTGCCCTGCGGTGTTTGTGCACGTGACTGTCTCACTGGGCTGAATAGATCGTTGGAATCTTTCAGACTTCACAGCTGCCCCTAGTTATAGCTGAAGTTTGTTTGCTTCTTGGTCTCCCTTCCGGTCACTCCTTTTTTGATAAACAGTTCCAGCCATAAGCATACCATGACATTAACAGATTCATGACAAGATTTTAGCCAAACAGCAAGCTTGAGAATGAGTTTCCTCTAGGGAGCTGCACTGGCTAATTAACATCTGTTTTTAGTCTTGGGTTTTTAAATTGTTTTTAGGACTATGGTTCACTACCAAGACCTTAAAATAACATTTTGTGCAAACATAAGTTTTTTTAAAAAAAAAAACAGTTCAAATATTAATCCTTAAAGCTTGGATATGTGCGTGTGGAGAGAAGGCATGGGTAGATGTGGATCACTGGCACATAACAGTGAGCTACTCTGGGAACCTGGTATTTACCAGAGAAGCAAGTACACATCCCCAGTAAAAGATCATGGCTGCAGTGTGTTTCATTGTTGCCAACATCTGGAAGCAAACCAAATATACATGAATGAACAAGACAGGCTAAATAGTTCCCGATTCCATTTATCTGAGGTGTAGAAAGAGGCAAATTCATCCCTGGCAGTAAAAGTGAGGTATTTGGTATGCATTATTTCTGGGGCAGGGGAAGGGTAGAGTTGACAGAGGGGCACAGGCAGCCTCCAGGGAGTTGGAAATGGTCTACATGAAATGGCCATGACAAGAATCAATCAAACACGAATCAGTCTCCCACCAATGTAGCCAGTTAAACACCAGTTTTCTGATTTATAAAAATGTAAATAAGATTTGGAAACTTCACTGTGTACGGTTCACCTTAAACCTTAAACATGAAAACTGAGCGTGCAGTAGGCATCCCATGGACTGCCTTTTTAGTCCTCACCAGTTCCCCACTCCAGCCATGTACCCCATCAGCTGGTTCCCATCTCCCCATCCTCAGCACCAGCCCACCTTCAAGTATCTTCAGGGACTAGGTAAAGAATGGTGTCTAGAATTCGCATAGGTAATTGCCCAGCCCCTTCAACCATCCAGGTGTCTTCTCAGTGCCTAACCTTGACCGATGCAAACAAAAGAACATTCATCTCCACTGCCACTCTTCAGGGCCTGAAACAGTACCTGACAAAGGAAGGGACTCAAATCAGGGTTTGCTCACCCAATGACTTTCCACAAACTTCCCTGTTTCAATACCAAATGAATGGCACCACCCAGTGCCCAACCGAGACACCTGCCGTTTGCCTTTGGCTTTTCCCTTCCTCTTCCTGCTCTCTAATCTTTCCATCACCAGGGCCTGCAAATCCCACCCCTGAATGGTTACCAAGTCTAGTTAGGGTTCTCTAGCTCCCTACAACATGGAGTCACCACGCTGGACTACAGAAGGCAGCATGCTGCCTAGGCTGCCCCTTGCCACACCCTTAGGGCCAACCGCATGCAGGCCTTTCCGGTGGGATCCCGGCTCAGTTCAGGCGGCGAGGTGGTTATCACGCTGGACAGCAGCTGTGGGGTGTCTCCAGAGCCCCCAAGCAGCTCACAGGTGGGAATGCTGCCGCGGGGCCCAGCACAACCTTGAATGGCATTTTTAAAGTTGTACCTACAGCATGTGATCAGTGCTAAATAAAGGAGAGCTTTAAAACAAAAACTGCTCTAAGAGCTGCAACAAGTTGCAGTTGATGGGCCACTTCCGGGCCGCGCCACCCTGAGGCCTGCACGCCACCCAGCCGTTCAAAAAACAGAAAGTGGAAGGGGGCACTGGGACATGGCGCCACCCGAGGCCGGGCGACCAGGTGCCAGAGAGAGCAGTTCCGGGGTCAACGAGAGATCCGGGGGCACAGCGTCCACGGAACCCGAAGCCGACCAGGACCCACAGCGCAGGCGCCTCCGGCCCCGCCCCCAGACGCTCTGCGTCGAAACCTATAGGCCGAGGGCCCGCCCTCCTCCCACGTGACGAGGCTTGGAAGCTGGCTGGGCGCCCGAGGAGGCCGGCCTCCGTACGTGACGTGGCACGTGACGTGGCACGTGATGGGCCGCGGAAGTCCCTGGAGTCCTGCGGCACTGGCGCGGGTTTGGGCGTCCTCGCAGCGGCGGGATGTTCACGGCGGCCGCGGAGAGCCTGATCCACCAGGCCAGGTGCGGGGCGCGCCAGGCCCAGGTGCTGGCGATCTGCGGGAGCGCGGGCGGACCGGCTCCGGAGATTGGGGCCGGGCCGGGGCAGCTTCCTGGGCTGCGGGCCGCGGAGGCGACCGCTGAGCCGAGCTACCGGAGGGCGACGGGAAGCCTCACACTCACGACAGGCGGGGAATGAGAGGCTTCCGAGTTCGGACGCGGGGATGAACCCGCAGCTCTTCACCGCCCCTGGGGCGGGGAAGCCGCGCGAGTGTTGTGCGGAGGAAATGCGGCCAGACTGAGGAACTGTTCGCCACCCTGCGCTCAGTCTGGTTCTGGGCTCTGACTAGACCTAGCCCCTCTTTACCAACCAACGAGCCCACGACCTGGTGCTACTCTTTTTAAAACAAAGAAAAATGCAAGCTGGCCGTTGTGGCGCACGCCAGCTCCTCGGGAGGCTGAGGCAGGAGGATCACAAATTCGAGGCCAGCTTCAGCAATTTAGCGAGACCCTGTATCAAACAAATTAAAAAGGGATGGGGATGTCGCTCGGTGATTAAAAACAATCCAGCTTCAGTCCCCAGTACCATAAAAAGTAAAAGAAGAAAATGCAGCCAGATCTTCATTTAAAAAGCTAATTTGGATTCAAAGTTGGACTAATTGGTGAGAAATGCTAGGAAGGTTGAGGTCCACGGAGTTATAGCGAGCAAGGTCAAGAAGGCAGGTTAAGGTCGGAAGTCTGAACAGGACAAAACTCTGGTCAGAGTAACCATTGAAAATGTCTTGGGAAAGTGCTACATCGTCACCCTCATGAGTCCAGTGTGGCCCACCTTGCCTTCAGTAGAGGATGCATGTGTAGATCATTTGAGTTTAGGTAATGAATGAAACAAACCCGCATCCCTCCCCAAACCTGCTCACAGACACAAGGAGAAACAAACCCACTCATCTTCATTCCCGACTCATTCTGTCCAGGGCCATGGACCAGTAGAATGAAAGGCAAAGAACAGCTTTCTGTTCAAGTTCATGTTCTCTCTCCTCTGTGAGGGGGAGATCTCCGGGAGGAGGTGGCAACAGAAGCTCAGAATGGGAAGTTTCAGGCAGAGGGTCCACATAAAGGGGCAAAAGCAGGAGAAAGGAGGGAGGGACCAGTATTTGGAAGTGACTGGGCAGGTTGGCCTTAGAGGAAGAAGCCTGAGGGGCTGGGGTTGTAGCTCAGGGGTAGAGCACCTCCTAGGCCTTGTGGGGCTCTGAGTTCCATCCCCAGCACCACAAAGAAAGAAACCTGAAATTTGGAGACTAGTAGCACCACCATTCTGGAAAAGAGTCTCCCATTAAAATTGCAAGACAGACTGGTAAGCTCCTCTCTCAGTCTCCTTTAGTGTTTATGTCTCAACATGAGCCCAGTTAGACAGAAACCTGGACTTGTCCTCTTGTCTTTCCATGTCCCTTCGTCCTGCCTGTACCTGTTCTAACTTAGGTTCCACAATATGACTGAATGGCTTAAGTGGGAAACAAGACAGGGACAAGGGGTGGTAGTGGATGTATCCAGTGAGTTTCAGGGAAAAGCCAGAGCCACCCAAGACCTTGGCCCCAGACCATCACTGAACCTCTGCCACCCCAGGGTAGCAGCTCAAATATGTGACAAGTTCAGGATGGGTTCAGTGTGTGAGCTTGGACTGGTCAGGAAGTCATCAGTGGGGTCTTCAGCCATGGGGTCACAAGGAGAGGGTCAGGGTGAAGGGGCTTTTCTCAGGTCTCAGTGGTGCCGTCTGCAGTACCTCCTTCACCTTTTGCCTATTAGTTTGGAATAGAAATCTAAAAAGAGAGACCGGAATCTCACCTGTTGCAAGTGCTGACATATTTTCAAATTAATATCAGACTACCTTATAATCAGGCTGTCTTATAAGCTTTATATGGCCTTGTTTTCAGAAATGAGAGGCTCACTGACGCATCCTTTGAAAAGCTTTCCTTGAACTAAACTTGCCCTTGAATTTGAATGCAGCTCCTAAAGTCAATCAGTTTTAGTTTTGTTTCTGGAAGCACAGAACTGCTACATGTGGCGTCTCCACTCGAGGGGTCTCCACTCAAGGGTCGGTACTGTGAACTGGGGTTCTTCGCCCCTGCAGCTTCCTGCTCTTTCTGCACTGGATGGGATTGTCCCCCAGGCTGGGAGGGCTGCTGCCGTTGCTCAGGCAGCACCGCGGGGTCCCCAGGCACAAGGCAAGCTGCTGATGCCCTTCCTCCTCAGGGAGATCCAGGATGAGGAGCTGCAGGGCTTCTGTTCCCGGATCATCAAGCTGCTGCGGGAGGACCTAGGCCCGGCGGCTGTGGACGCCCTGCAGAGGCTCTTCCTCATTGTCTCCGCCACAAAGTATCCCCGGAGGTGAGTGTCAGGCAGCTGCTCCTGCCCCTTGAGGCAGCCTGGTGTGTCCGGCATGGTGGTGCTGTGCTCCTCGCTGTCTGAGCCTCTGTGTCCCTGAAAACCAACACTAGAGGGCCTCATGGGAAAATGTCCAGTCCACCTGCCAGATGGACCCAGGCCAGCTTCGTTGGGGGTGCCGGGTGCCCTTGCAGTGGGTGTGATGTGTTGCCCACTGGGTCTCAACCTCCAGGCTGGACAAGACATGCATGGATCTGCTGCAGGCCACCCTCTGCTTGCCTACGTGCCCCGAGCAGCTCCAGGTCCTCTGTGCTGCCATTCTGAGAGAGATGTCACCCTCTGACAGCCTGACCCTGTCCTGTGATCGTGCCCCGAACACCCGGCAGATGAGTCTGGTGGCATCTGTGCTCCTAGCCCAGGTAACGAGCTTGTTGCCACTCAGGGTGAATGTCCTGCCTCTGGTGGTCCTGGGCCCTGTGGGGAGCACAGCAAGCTGCCTGTGACCCTGCTTGTGCCCAATAGACTGGGTGGGCCAGTTGGTTCGGTTCACATTGCCTTCAGCAGCTTTTACCACTGGTGAACACCCGCCCCCCCCCCCAACCTCCTGGCGCTCAGATACATCCAGAAAGGGCAGGTTCCTGCCTGTGTCCTCTCTTCCTTGGAAAGGAGCCACGCAGGACTCCTTTGAAGGCTAGATCAGGCCACGGAGTCTGGGCTGCTTAGGCGACATTAGTACACACATGTATGGATAGCATTAGTGACCAGGGGGGCAGTGGCATTCTGCTTTCCAGGTGTCTCCAGATCAGAGGCCTTGCTGTTGTGAGACGACTACACAGAGGAGTTTCACCGAGAGGTGACTGACGTGCCTGACAGAGCAGGCCAGACCTGTGCTTCCAGGAGCATGGCTGCCCAGGAGCCATCCTGAAGTGCCACCCACTGTACCTGCCTCCTCCGTAACCTGGGTGGCCTTGCCATTTGGAGGCCAGGAAGCCCCTGGGGTGCACATGCCCACAGGAAGCCTTGCAAGCCACTCATGGTAGTGACCAGCAGCCCAGGCCCAGATTCCTTGTCCCTGAGCATCCAACCTGGTGCCCGCTCCTTGCCACCTGGCTCTGAGGAGACTGGGTCCCTGAACCTCTGTTCACATGGCAGCCCCAGAGGCCCTGCCCCAAACCATACAGGGATGTGTTTTTCTAAGAGTCACATCAGGGAGGGGCTCACAAGGACGGAGTTTCCTCAAAGAGCCTCCTGCAGACCTCTGGAGTGGGGGTTTCACTCCAGCATGAGGGCTGAGGCAGCACCTCAGCACCTGCCCTGTTTGCTTTGAAGGGTGACAGAAGACAGGAGGTCAGAAGTGTGGGCCAGTGCATCTTTACAGTCCTTGAGAGCCGGCAGCCCGAGGGGCCCAGCCTGAGGCACCTCCTCCCTGTCCTGTCAAAGGTGGTGGGCCTTGCCCCAGGGACCTTCCAGGAAGGTACACAGGCCCATTCCTGAGGCACCTACACGGGTCTTCCCTCCTGGCCCCTCTCTCCAGCATTCCCATGGGGGGGGGGGGAAGAGGTGGGGTGGGTTCCCTGGGGAACACCACAGGCTCCCTGGATCATGCCCTGTAGGGCCCTGTTTCCTGAGCCACTTCCACCAGCATCATGAGGGACTTGGGAGTCCGCAGTGTTTAACTGTTTTCCTCAATGGGACCCCTCACCATAGACCAGACCGACCTCCTCAGCAAGCGGCTTGTGGATTGGCTCCGCCATGCCAGTGTTCAGCAAGGGCTCCCGAACTCGGGGGGCTTCTTCTCCACACCCAGGGCCCGGCAGGTGAGCCCAAGCTGCTTAGAGATCTCAGACCTGAAATCACAGAATCTGCCCCCTCTGGGGAGTTCTGTGTCCCCACAGTCAGCTGACCATGAGGTTCCCGTCAACACCTCTCCTTCCATTGACTCTGGGAGAATCCCTCATTGCTATCTCCACTGGGGACCCTGGGTCAGGAGGCCACAGTCCTTTAGCCTGGGTGGCTCTGGAGGTTTGTGTGGGACTGACACCCAGAGGATGCAGGACACTGTCTGCCCTGGGGTCGTGTGGTGTGTCTGCATGTCATGAGGTGGCTACTGCTTGGACCCGGAAGAGTAGGCAACTTCTGATGTAGGGTCGGGATGGGTGGGCTTCGGGGCTGACATCTCTGGGCCGTACTTGAATTCATGTCCACCTGCAGTGTCCTCTCCGCCCTCCCGGGTAGCTTGTGAACCTGTCGGCTGTTCCCCAGCCTCAGCCTCTGCACCCAGCTGGCCCAGAGAACCCCCAGCCCCTGTCCTTCCTCCCCCAGCCAGGCCCCATCACTGAGGTTGACGGAGCGGTGGCCTCGGACTTCTTCACGGTGCTCTCCACGGGCCAGCACTTCACAGAGGACCAGTGGCTAAACGTTCAGGCCTTCTCCATGCTGCGGGCATGGCTACTGCACAAAAGCCCTGAGGGCCCGAGTACCCTGGACACAGGTGAGCCAGGGGGAGACAAAGGTCAGACGAGGGTAGGAGGTAGGTGCACAGATCCTCAGATGCGGGTGGGAGGTGGGGGGCACAGGTGTGTGGCAGTCCAGGAGGCCAGCAGCAAGGCCTGCTGAGCTGGGAACAGCAGAAAACGAGGCCCAGACCATCAGCCTCCCCCAGGGCCTCAGTCAGCACTAGGGACCCTTCTTAGATGTGCCAGTGACTCTCGTGATGGCCCAGAGAAGCCTGAGAGGGCTCATGTAAGGCCAACAGCCATGCAGTTGTTGAGACAGCCCCACTGAATTCCTTCTCTTCAGTAAACCCCTGGTTCATAGATGGCGAAACAGCTGGCATCCAGACAGGTGCCTACAGCCAATGTGGGGTGAAAGCTGCCAGGTGCAGTGCACAGGCTCTGGGGCCACGTGGCCACTTGGGCCAGCCAGTGGGTGTCCTCTTCCTACCCATCCATGCAGGGGCAGCTGAGTATGGCTGACTGTGGGCCACACGGTCCTGCTGAGCCGCCCCTCTTCCTACAGATGACAAGTCAGAGCTGGAGGGCTCCACCCTGTCTGTGCTCTCCGCCGCCTCCACAGCCACCCGCCTGCTGCCCCCACGGGAGCGGCTGAGGGAGGCAGCCTTTGAGTACTGCCAACGTCTCATTGAGCAGAGTAATAGACGTAAGTCCTCAGGCCATTGCCTGGACCACGCCCAGGACTGCCCCCCCCCCAGCCCAGCTCCCCTCCTGCCAGGTGTGGTCGAGGGCAGCAGGTCTTCACTGAGCTGCTCAAAGGAGACTGGGTCCCCGGGTAGCTGCTCGGCCTCAGGGGCCTCCTTGTTTCTGAGGATGAGCTTGCAGTGACCAAACCTGCAGGCCTGTGACCCTGCCAGGCCCGTCCCATCCCATCCTGCACCCTGTGGGCCCTGGTCGCCACCTCATGCCCTCTCCCAGCCAGCCATTCCCTGTCCTCACCTGGAGCTTGCAGAACACAGGCACCTTCTCATGGGGCTGTTTGAGGCGGGGGCAGAGGTGAGCTGACTTCCTTCCTACCAGGAGCCCTGCGAAAGGGAGACGCGGACCTGCAGAAAGCCGTAAGTGGCCTGCTGGGGTGGCTGGGGCAGTGGCAGTGCTCAGCACCCTGACGTGCCTGGGTGTCCCTGCAGTGCCTTGTGGAAGCCATACTGATCCTGGATGTGCTGTGCCGCCAGGACCCCTCCTTCCTGTACCGCACCCTCTCCTGCCTGAAGGCTCTCCACACGCGACTGGGCACAGACCCAGGCAGCGAACGGGCCGTGCTGCCCCTTGCCCAGTTCTTCCTGAATCATGGTAAGCCCCAAGCTGGGGAGGAGAGTCCGCGTGAAAGGACAGCCCTTCTGTCCTCAGTTATAGAGCGTTACTTTCTCCAGGGGCTGTTGGCCCCGATGGTGGTTCCCTTTATTTTTTAAATAGTGAAACAAAACATTCTCAGCTTCGTGTCGGGCTCAGAACTGTCTTTACCACATCACGGCTGTGAAACCCGGAAGCTGGGAACCAGCACCTTCCCGAGACGCTCTGGGGTTCCTGGATTTTCCTGTCTGGGATGTCTCTGGAGTCTGTGTGCTCGAGGCTTATGCTGGCCTCAAGATTCAGCCAAGATGTCAAGGGGCCCCGAGGGGCAGCAGAGATGCCTCGCCACACGGTGGTGAAGAGGCCCCTGCAGCAGGCCTTCCCACCCAGACGGGTCTGTTGCCTTCCAGGGGAGGCGGCAGCTGTGGGCTCAGAGGCCATCTACCAGCACCTGCTCACCAGGCTCCCTTCTGAGCACTTCCACAACCCCATGCTGGCCTTTGAGGTCATCCGGTTCTGCAGGGACAACCTTCCCCTGTTCGACCTTCACCTCCTCGGCATCCTCAAGTCAAGCTTCCCCAACCTGTTCAAGGCATGTGCGGTAGTCCTAGGGGGACATGGGCCAGGGTGCCAGGGTCCAGGGCCTGTCCCCAGCATGCAGTCCTGGGCCCCGAGATGTGGGGTACAGGGCGAGGTGTACAGGCCCGGTGGCTTCTCACATCCATTTAGAGAGTTATCTTAAGAAAAAACCTAACAGGTGGTTAAAAAGTTGATTTAATTGTTGCACCAAAACTGGCAGCAAAAACAAGAAAGTGTGAAAGGAGGGGCAGAGGCGGGTCCCACCTGGGGAGAGCAAGGCCGCTGCCTCCAGCTGAGCTGCTGTTCTTGTCCCCACAGTTCCTGGCATGGAACAGCCCTCCCCTCACCTCCGAGTTTGTGGGGCTCCTCCCGGCTCTGGTGGACGCCGGCACAGCCGTGGAGATGCTGCACATGCTGCTGGACCTGCCCTGCCTGACTGCCGCCCTGTACCTGCAGCTCAGGTGGACCCTGCTCCTCCCCGCCCCCTCGCGAAAGCTGCCCCCACGCTGTGCTGTGCTGAGCACCCGCTCAGGGCAGCCCCTGAGCCCTCCTGCCTGTCTTCATGTTCACGGGAGGGCCTCCCACAAGTCCCAAGGGTCCTTCCCTGTTACCCCAAGAAACTGATGTTACTGTGCCATCTCTCTGATCATTGGTGACCCGGGGGCCAGGGATCAAATCTGGTGCCAGGAGCCATATTAGCCAGGCCTCGTATTCTCTGCTTTCACACAGATCATCATCATCCCCATCTGAGAGGCCCCTGTGGGACGCCTCTCTCAGGACTCCCGGCTGCCTGGAGGCCTTCCGCGATCCGCAGTGCCAGGGTCTCTTGCAGCACCTGCTGCGCACCAAAGCCAGTGGCTCCGCAGAGAGGTGGGGCTCAGTGACCGGGCAACTGTCATCAGGATGGTGCTCCCTGTGGGGCCCTGTGTGTTCCCTGTCTCGCGGGACTGTGTTCCTCCCAGACCTGGGAGACAGCTGTGGCCACCAGCCCTGCAGAGGACTAGCTCACGTCGCGGGGTGGCCTCTAAGCACAGCCAGTCTTGGACCTGCTCCTTCAGTTTCCAGAACCCTGAGCTGGTGCTGTGAACACACCCTTTACAGACGGTGACACTGGGGCGTGGCACGCTCCGGGAGGGGGCAACCCCGGGCAGACCCTGCGGCTCCGCCAGCCAGCCCCATTTTCCTGGGTGTGCTGACACCTCAGGGCTTCCCTGAGCCCTGTGGGTGGGTGTCGTCCTGAAGAGCAAGCAGACAGTGATGGGGACAGGGCCTGACACAAACAGTGGCGGGTGGCCCCCTGTGACCGACCACTGTGTCTGTCCTGTCCTTTCCTGGTGCCTGTGGAATTCCACAGGTGGGGGACATTGGAGACACTGAGCGGCCCCACTGTGTCCCCAGTCTGACGCTGCTCCACCAGCTGCTGCAGCCCATGGCCAGCTGTGCCCGGGTGGCCCAGTGTGCCGAGGCAGTGCCCGCCCTGCTCCAGGCATTCTTCTCTGCTGTGATCCAGGTGAGCCCACTGTCCAGTTCCCCATTCCCGTGGGCCTCAAGCGGGGGCACTGGCCCTGTGTGAGGACTGTGGCACTGCCCGTGACCTCTGCAGACGGTTATCCTGCTGCACTCTTTGGCTGCTCTAAGGGTCAGAAATGGAGAGGGTGCACTCCACAGCCCTAGCCAGGTCCTGTTCCCTGTCCCCAGGGCAGGGTTAAGTGGCTTGGAGGGGCTGGTGGCCCCAGCTAGAGCCAGCCGTGTGTCCCGGAGCTCCAGGCTTCCTGCATGCTGGTGGCTCCCACTGGCTGCACCCAGGGAGCTCAACCCAGGTGGGGCCCCTGGAGACAGGCTGGTCACGGCGGGGCTGGATGCGGGCTGGGCAGCCTGGGCTCCGCTGCAGCTGAGCGAGACTGCACCCTGCCTCGCAGGCCGGCTCCTGCAGGGGGAGCCACAGGTCAGGAGTGGGGTCCTGCCAGGGCACCTGGGGCCAGGGATGTTTTTTCCTCTCCCAGTCAGCCCTCCCCCAGCTCCCCTCGCACCCCTCACTCTGTCTGCATGGTCCTGAGTGCTGGGGGAGGCCACTCAGAAGGAAGGACAAGGGCCTCCCTTCCAGCTCCTGGGTCTTCCCCTCCCGCTGTTGTGATGTCCAGAAAGTGGTGTCCAGTATGTCCATATTTTGCTCTTGACCCACAGTTTGCTGACAGGGCCCTGACCACCCAGCTGGCACTGCTGCTCCTGGAGAGAAGCGACTCACTTTACCAGGTCCCGCAGTACGAGGCCCGCGTGCACAGGTTGGCCTCACCCCACTGCGGGAGCAGGTCCCACACTGAGCAACCCCATCTCAGACCCTCCCTCCCCTTCCACTGCCGCAGCTCTGCCCCCAGGCTCATCTCCCCTCCTCTCCCGGCTGTCCCCAGCAGCCTCAGATCCTGCCACGCCCACAGCAGCCCCACGTGCACCCCCAGCCTTGCCCCAGCCCAGCCCCCAATCCAGAATGTTCTCTTGTCCTTCCCTCCCCTAAGCCTGTTTCCAGGGCCAGCTTAAGTCCTCCTTCCCGACCCTCTTGCCCTCTGGGTCATTTTTTTCCTAAAGGCCTGACAGGCCTCCCTCAAGTCCAGGACTGAGGACAACACAGGCCTGGTCACCTCTCCAGTGAGGCGAAAGGCCCTGTAGGGGTGGGGAGGATCCTCATCTTCTGACTTTTGGGTGAGGAGTCACCTGCACCTGGCCACCCGTGGCTCTGGGGTCACCTCCTGGCTCTTAGACTGGATGGGCAGGCCTGAGAGTTGCAGAGCTGCGTGGAGCCTGGACGTCTTGCTCTCTGGGCAGGGTGCTGAGCTCTCAGTTCCTGGCCCTGTGTCAGCGGAATCCCTCCCTGGTGGTGGAGCTGGCCAGAGAGCTCCTGGAGTTTGTGGGAAGCGTGAGCAACATCCACAGCAGAGCAGGCGTGTTCACCAGCGTGGTAAGCTGGCCTGGCCTCTCCCGCCCTCTGCTGACAGAGGAGGGTCTGCAGCAGGGGCTAAGGCTCCGTCCTGGGCTTAGGTGTGGGCCATCGGCGAGTATCTGTCAGTGACCTGCGACAGGCGGTGCACCGTGGAACAGATCAACAAGTTCTTCGAAGCCTTGGAGGCCTTACTGTTTGAGGTCACCCAATCCCGCCCCTCAGCAGACCAGCCCAGGCGTCCACCACAGGTTGTCACTGTGCTCATGACCACACTGACCAAACTGGCCTCCCGGAGCCAGGACCTGATCCCCAGGTACTGGGTTAGGGAGTGGAAAGATGGAAACCCTGCTTTCCATGGGGAAGAGACACTTCTGATGTCTGTCCTGGTGTTGCACCGGGTCCTGGCTGGGGGTGGGCACTGCCAGGCTACAGCCAGGCCACCATGTGCATCAGGGGTCTGGACCCCTCCATGAAGAGGGGTACACTGCAGCTGACAGGCTTGGACCTCCTTGTCCCCAGGGTCTCTCTGTTCCTGTCAAAGATGAGGACCTTGGCCCAGGGCCCAGCTTCCAGCTCCACACACAGTGAGGAGGATACAGAAGCCATCCGCATCCGGGCCACTGAGCTGCTGAACCTGCTGAAGATGCCCAGTGTGGCCCAGTTCGTGTTCACACCTAGTGCAGAAGTGTGCCACCCTCGCTATCACCGTGACACCAATACATCACTGCCCCTGGCCCTGCACATGGTCAGCCGGCTGGTGGAGAAGGAGTCCAGCCTCCTGCCAGGGTGAGGGGACATTGACCATATGGACATCGGCTGCAGATTAAGAGCCTGAGGTTCGCCGGCCTGGTATTAGGGCCAAGCCACTGGCTTTGGTGATAAGAGGAATCAGAGAGGAGCAAGAGACCTCCTAGGACAGGAAGGTGGCCCAGGTGGCTCAGCCCCTCAGGGGTGTGTCTGACCCTTGCCTCTGTAGTTGGTGGCCTCATGCTTTCTCTGGGCCGACTGGAAGCTGCAGACCCTGCCCCATTGTTCCTATTTCTGGACAGTTTGGTGGCGTGAGAAATACAGTACGAATAAACCTTTAAAAGCTTGTGTGAGTAGCTGCAGGTTCTTTTCCCTCTTCCCTCCTGCACCCCTACAGGAGGACGGCGACCAGAGAGTGCAGCAGTTGCCCTGAGCTGCTGCCCAGTCCCAGGGCATGGCTTGGCCAGACAGGCAGGGCCCACTGCACCAGCCCTGCCCACTGCACCAGCACCCCGACAAAAAATAATCCATCACCCATAGGAAGCAGTGTGTCCCCGGTTATTAACAGGACATGGACAGGTTCCCTGTTTATTTCCCTCAGTAACTTGAAGGCACAAGTATGAGGTCTTGACATAGCAGGGGACAGCTGGAGTGCTGTCACCTTTGCAGGCTCCCACCACCTGCCACGGGCAGCCAGCCATTCTCAAAATGCTGGGCCCAGGACTGAGTGTGTAAGCCACAGAACCACCTTCTCCCCCCCCCACCCCCAGCCCGTGGTGGCCCCAGGCTCTGCCCGACGCTGGAAAGTATCGGCCACGAGGTGGCGCTGCCTCCCGCGGGCCTCTTGGCCAGCCCAGGCGGCCTTCAGGACCCGTCCCCGACGCTGGACTCCCGATGGTGCGGAGGTCTAGGCGGGGAGGTTCTGCGCCCACGTGCCCCTGGGCCCTAACCTAAAGGGTCCTGCGAAGCTACAGCCCCGGCCCACGACCTCCTGACCCAGCTCATCCCACCCTCCCCGCCAGCTGGGGTCACGGCCAGGTTAAGAGGAACTCCGGGACAGGTGTGTCGCAGAAGCCCTCACCGTGCCTACCTGTGCCGATCAGCCCTGGTGAGGACAACCACCCTGAAAGCCCGGGACTGAGGAAACTGCGCCTGCACGGTTTAGAGTATTGCGTTTGTCGTGTTCACATGTAGAATGCAGATGGCATGTTACCTTGCATGGCGCACACAGCTTCAGCCATGCGTTTAGGATGTGCCCAGGGATGACTGGAGAGGGCGCTGCACTCCTCCGGCCAGCGCCAGCCAGGCTGGTCCTCTGGCTGAGAGAGAAGAGGCAGCCCAGCCACTTTCCTATCCCTAAGGAAGTCCCGTGGTGCCTTTGCCCCCTCTCCTGCCCTCACCTGGTGGCTCTGGACTCCCTGGCTGCTCCAGGGACCCACGGGCTGGCACATTTTCATATCTTCTTTTAGCATCAATATCATAGACCTTCCTGTGAATGCTTGATCACAAACACATATGGCTAGAAGTGTTCAAAGTGTTTACTTTTTTAAATCTTGCCCCTCATCCTGGACGTTGAGATTTGCCCTGGTGGGCAAAAGCAGTGGCAGGTCAGCCAACCTGCACTCACAGTCGTGTTCTTCATCCCTCCACGTGCTCATGTTCTGCGAGAAGTGTGATTTCACTTAAGATGTCCTCGATGAAGCAGTAGCAAATTTTAACTTTATTCAATACTTCCCTGGGACACAAGCTCTTCTAATACCCGCTGTGACTACATGGGGCACGCACTCCAAGCCCTGGGCCTCTTAGACACAGACTGCCCTCAAGCCACACGGTGTAGGGGCCTGTGCAGGGCTCTCTTGTGAGTTGAGCCTCTTTTATTTTTTTTAAGCCAACACTGTTATTTGAAAGAAGGACAAGCTATGCAGATGTGGGTATTTGGCAAACATTGCTAGGAAATGAATAAAACACTGGGCCACTTGAAGGAAAACAACAGAGAGTCTTTGTTGCCAGTGATAAAATCAGAGTTCTCAAATCCAAGTTGGAATTTCGGAAAATGTGCACCTGGGCTGTTATAATTCCCAAACTAAAGAGGAGGTTGGTCTTGATTTTCATGAATGGGATTTTTTTTTTTTAAAGAGAGAGTGAGAGAGGAGAGAGAGTGAGAGAGAGAGAGAGAAAGAATTTTTTTAATATTTATTTTTTAGGGCTGGGGATGTGGCTCAAGCGGTAGCGCGCTCGCCTGGCATGCGTGCGGCCCGGGTTCGATCCTCAGCACCACATACCAACAAAGATGTTGTGTCCGCCGAGAACTAAAAAATAAAAAATATTAAAAATTCTCTCTCTCTCTCTCTCTCTCTCTCCTCTCTCACTCTCTCTTTAAAAAAAAATAATATTTATTTTTTAGTTTTCGGCAGACACAACATCTTTCTTTGTATGTGGTGCTGAGGATCGAACCCGGGCTGCACGCATGCGAGGCGAGCGCGCTACCGCTTGAGCCACATCCCCAGCCCCATGAATGGGATTTTAAAAACACTGCATAAAATGTCCCTTTTTCTCTCTCTTTCTAAATTAAACTTCTTTTCTCCATCTTTTTACCTCTCTATGCTTAACCCCAGATATATTATTCAGACCTTTTTTCAGTTCACTAATCCTCTCTTTTGTGACTAAATCTCCTGTTGAATTCTTCATTAACGTTTTAAATGTCACTGACTAGATTGTAGGGAAATTTGTATAACTCTAAATATATACTAGAAACCACTGATAAATTCTATGGTATTTGAATTATATGCCAATAAAACTTAAAAATGTTCAATAACAAAAAAATTGCTTAAAATTGTTTTAAAAAATGTTCAATAACTATAGTTTGCATTGCTTAAAGAAAGTTCTAGTTGTTGTACTTACCACTGAGCTTTATCCCTGACCTTTAATACCATCATCTCTGACCTATGCACAGCATTTTTATTTTCGTTGATTACCATATAATTTAATAGGCACAGATTCATTCACCTAGCACCAGAACTGGGACCCAGGTGACATCCTACATCTACCCAGGTTCTCCTGGCCATCCATTCTCCTGTTCTGCCATCGCAATCCTGAGCCATTAGTTTCATCGACTTCCTTGAAATGTAGGATCCCCCACACACATAAATAGTATCCTTCAAAATATATTGTTTCCCTTTAATTTTAGCATTACAAAACAATATCACACTGCAATCAATCTTTTAGGGATATTTTTTATCTTTTATTAATTTTTATTTTTTTAATACATGACAGCAGTGGAATGCATATAGAGCACAATTTTTCATATCTCTATATATAGAGTACGTTCATGCCAATTCATGCCTTTATACATCTACTTTGGGTTTTTTGCATCACAATTTTAATACACATATATACCACAATTTTCATATCTCTGTATATAAAGTATGTTGACACCCAATTCGTATCTTCATACATGTACTTGGATAGTGATGTCTATCACATTCCACCTTCCTTGCTAATCCCCTGCCTCCTCCCTTCCCCTCCCACCCCTCTGTCCTATCTAGAGTTCGTCTATTCCTCCCATGCTCCCCCTCCCTACCCCACTATGAGTCAGCCTCCTTATATCAGAGAAAACATTCAGCATTTGTATTTTTGGGATTGGCTGACTTCACTTAGCATTATCTTCTCCAACTCCATCCGTTTACCTGAAAATGCCATGATTTTATTCTCTTTTATTGCTGAGTAAAATTCCATTGTGTATATATGCGACTTTTTTAAAATCCATTCATCCACTAAAGGGCACCTAGGTTGGTTCCACAGTTTAGCTATTGTGAATTGTGCCGCTATAAACATTGATGTGGCTGTGTCCCTGTAGTATGCTGTTTTTAAGTCCTTTGGGTATAGTCCAAGGAGAGGAATAGCTGGGTCAAATGGTGGTTCCATTCCCAGATTTCTAAGGAATCTCCATACTGCTTTCCATATTGGCTCACCAATTGGCAGTCCCACCAGCAGTGCATGAGTGTACCTTTTCCCCCACATCCTCGTCAACACTTATTGTTGTTTGTCTTATAGGGATTATTTTCCATTCACATGTTACATTGGTAAGAGTGAGGGGCGTGGCTCTGCTACAGTGCTTGCCTGGTTTGTGTGGGGCACTGGGTTTGATCCCCAGCACTGAAAAAAAAAAAAAGTCTGCCTCCCAGCAAGTAGCTGAATTCACTCCACCAATTAGAATTGATGACACTCTGCTCCAAGATACCAACGTCTCACCTGGGTCACTGTGATAACCTCCTATCAGAGTTTCCTGCTTCTGTTCTCAGTACAAATGACAATACAGTTGGTCACTCGATGCAGCTAAAAAGAATTCTATTAAGTCTCATAGCTTCTTTGCTCCCAAGTCTCATAATAAATTCTCGTCTCACCCAGACTAAAATCCAAAGTCCTTGGGCCCCCAAACACTGTCAGCCAATTGTCCACAACTCCCCTTGATGGTTTCAGCCTCACTGGCCTTCCCGTCCTTTTAAGTCACAAATGTGCCCAGTCTAAATCCTTTGTGTGTGTTGCTCCTCCTGGGAGTGCTCTGCCACCCAGACACCCACTGGCTTGTTCCTCATCTCCTGCTCTTTGCACTGATGACACCTTATCAATGAATTAATAGACACACTGCAAATTAACTACCGCCCCCTCTCCCCATCCTCCTTCTCCATCCACACGCTGCCCATCTCATCTAGCTGCACTGTTTTCCTCTGAAGCATGGATTACCGTGCACTCTGTCTTAACCTATTATTATGGGTTAGCTATGAAGGGTCCCCCAAAAGCTCATGTGTAAAATAATGCAAGAATTTTCACAGGCGAAATGATTGGTGTAACTAACCTAATCGGTGAATTGATCCACTTATATGGGTTAACGGGGTGGTAACTGTAGGCAAGTAGGGGGCTGGAGGAGGTGGGCCACTGGGGGTGTGCCTTTGGGGTTTCTGTTTTGTCCCTGGGGAGAATAATGCTGCCCCTCGCTTTCTTTCTCTGCTTCCTGGTTGCCGTGTTCTGAGCTGCTTTCCTATCATGCCCCTCTGCCATAATGTTTTGTTCTGCTTCATCTGGGGCCCAGAACTGTGGAGTAAGCCCACCATGGACTGAACCTCTGAAAGTGAGTCAAAATCAACTTTTCCTCCTCTGTGTTGTTCTTGTCAGGTCTTTTTGGTCACAGTGATGAAAAATCTGACAAGAACATCTATGAATTTGTTTATTGTCAGCCTAGGGAAAAAATGGTATTTAATTTCCAAGATGTCAAGGAAGGATGGTCCTTGTCTCTTTTGCTCCTTCATATATCCTAACTGATTTTCTACCTGTTTGATTTACCAATTACTGAGATTTATGCTTAGGCCTCCCTTTATGATAGAGGATTCATCCATGTTTCCCTCTGATTTTTGCTTTATGTATTCTGAAAAAAATGTTATTAGGTGCATCCAAGTTTAGAGTTGTTTCATCTTCCTGGAGAACTGAATGTTAATTACTTTATCCATCTGATATATCTCTGTCCATCGTTTTAGCTTTAATTTTTATACATTCTTTTGTTTTATATTTATTATAAATATTACATAGATAGATTATGTTTATCTAGTTTGATGATCTTTTGACTTTTAACCAGTCTCAGTCCATTTGCATTTGTTGTGATTACTAATAATTTTGGATAAATTTCTACTACCTTATTTAAAAGTAAGTACCTTATTTTGTCCCCCCCCCCCTTTCCACCTTTGGATTTTTGTTCTTCATAGTCCATGTTTCTCCTCTGTTTGTTTGAAAGTTAAATATTCTTTCTATTCTCTCAGTGGCCACCCTTGAAATTTCAATATATATTCTTAACCAAGTCTAAAGTTAACCAGTAACATTAGTATCTCCAAAATAATGAAAGAACTTACACGCAGCTGGTATCCTGAATTTTCCCACTGACTTTTTATTTAAACACCTCCCGAATCAGATGCTACTCTTGTTGCTTTATATAGTGCTTTTATAATTATCTGCCCTGTTTATTTGCCTATCATATATTTTGCCATCTTAGACCTTCCAGCAGACGTGATTTTCATGAAGTACAATTTCTTTGGTGTCTATCAGTACTAATTTCTCTCAATGTTTATCTGAAAATATCTTAAATTTGCCCTTATTTTTGGAAGATTCCTTAGGAAGGTTTATAACTCTATATTAAATAGTTTTTCCTCATCCCTGGAGAGAGACCACTGTTTGCTGTTTCTCTGTTGTCTGGGAGAGGCTAGCACTCTGCTGAGGCATTTTTCTGGAGATCTACCCTAACCTCTGGCAGTTGTGCAGATCCTCTGTTTGTCTTTGGGGCTCCGTAGTTTCATTTTAATGTACTTAAGTGTAGTTATCTTTTGCTTTACTCTCTCCAGCATTCATTGATCCTCGTGATTCTAAGGATTTTAGTCTTTTATCAATTCTGGAAAATTGTCAGACCTTAGCGCTTTAAAAATTGCTTCTCCCTTATGTGCTCTCTCTCCTTCCAGAACTCTAATTGCTGCAAATTTTTTTTGCACCTACTCATTCTGGGTCTCAACCTTCATGTTCACATTTTAGATCTAACTTTGCACACTGTATGATGAAGAATTTTCAACTCTTTCTTCCTGTTCATTATCTTTTTGTCTGTCTCATCGGTTAATCTGAATTTTTAATATCAATGATTCTACTTTTCACTCCTAGGAGATCTATCTAGTTTAAGGCCATTTGAAGAATCTCTTATTCCTTAAATTGCGCTTTGAATTTCCTATTTCATTTCTGCAAGCATATGATGCTTGTTTTATAATCTGTGATTCCAATAACTGAAGTGTCTGTAGATGGTATTTGGTTATTTTTGTAGCCTGTTATTTCTGTTTTGTGATTTTGATTATGAGCTCATTGATCACCTGCTGGTGTCTGAGCAGGCCTGGCTTGAGGATATGTTCATCTGAGAAAATACTCCTAGCTGTTGTTGCCACATGCCTGGGGACGGGGGAGGGTCACTTTCAACTACAGGCTCAGGCTGGGTGTCTCCACACCATCCAGACGTTGTGAGATGATCCCAGCCCTGCACGGTCACTAGCTTACCATTATATATTTTTGAGAGGGCGTGTTTTTCTGGTTTATATGGAACCAGAAACATTTTGAGAGGGCGTGTTTTTCTGGTTTATATGGAACCAGAAACATCCCCCTACCATTTCTTTGCAGGGTAGGAAGGGTCTGGAGTCAAACCCCCCAAGGTTAGATCCTGGCTTGTCTCCCTGTGGTAGACTTGATCACTGGTCTCAACTGTCCACTCCTCTGGAGGAGAGTCACATGTGCACACCTTGCTGTGGTGTGTACGTGGCCACTCCTGGACTTGGGGCTTGGCCACAGGACTTGCTGCGGCCCACAGGGCATCCCCAGAGGTGACAGGAGGCAGGAATGTGCTCAGGGGCCCTTTTTGCCCTGTTGCACTTTTGCCACTGATGTGAGAACATGCCCCAGCTCGTGTGTCGGGCGAGGTGGGAGCAGCATGGAGCAGGGGCAGATGCAGAGATGCAGCCAGCTCCTACCAGGCCACGCCTGCAGGCCAGCACAGGAGGCCCGAGTGGGAATAAATGCTTTTGCTCTAAGATGCTCAGCCCTCTGACTTCCCCCCCTTTACTGAATTATGGCCATGGCTGACTGATGTGTCTACCCACGGTCTCTCTGGAAAACATCTTCAGGACTAAATGGGCAAATGCTGTAATGTCTTGCAGTGGGCTCTGAGAGGTCTGTTAATGGTAGTCCTAGGCCTTCTCCCCAGGGCCCAGCCCTTCAGGAACTCTGGAGGAAGCAGAGCCCCCGGCCGCTCCCCAGCTGCAGGTGGCCTTGTTCCTCTACCTCTCAGGCCCCGTAACCAAAGCAGAAGTGTGAAGTGCTGAGCCCCACAGCCCAGCCACCCAAGCCAGCCGCAGCCTCTCTGAACCTGTGCCCTCACTTCAGTGCTGGGCTCTAAGGATTTCCTGCCTTCTGAGTCCAGCCATTTTTTAAAATGCACTTTTCCCAGCATTTGGGGCACCTGGCCAGGGACCACTGGTTGGAGCTGGGTGGGGTGCTGTGTGGGCAAGCAATGGAACAGTGGCCAAAGGCCTGGGGCAGACGTGTGGCACCGCCTCCTGGTGCTCAGCGGGGGTGGGGGGGGGCAGAGAGCTGCTTGAGCCCAGTGCCGAGACCCACCCAGGACACCGCTTCAGAGGGTCAGGTCCTCCGGGGAGGCCTTTCCACGTGAGGGGTGCACTGCAGCTGAAGAACTGAGGTCTTGTCCCCAGGGTCTCTCTGTTCCTGTCAAAGATGAGGACCTTGGCCCAGGGCCCAGCGTCCAGCTCCACTCACAGGAGGATGCGGAAGCCATCCGCACCCGGGCCACCCAGCTGCTGAACCTGCTGAATATGCCCAGCGTGGCCCCCTTCACGCTCACACGGTGCAGAAGTGTGCCACCCCCACCACCACCGTGACTGGTGAGAAGGAAGCCAGCCTCCAGCCAGGGTGAGGGAATAGTTAGCCAGGTGGACATCAGCTACAGATTAAGAGCCTGCGGTCACCAGCCTGGCAGCAGAGCCAAGCCACTGGCTTTAGTGATAAGAGAGGAATCAGGGAGGAGCAGGAGGCCTCCTGGGACAGGAGGGTGGCCTATGTGGCTCAGCCCCTCAGGGATGTGTCAGGCTCCCTTCCTTTTGGGACATGTCGAGCAAGGTGATTGGAAAGATCAGCCCACACTGATGGGCAGTGTGGCCTCTTCCCAGCTGGACGGGTGCATGGTCTGTTTCCTGCTGCTCCTGCTTCTGGCGGGGAGCGGGCAGGAAGGGTCAGTCAAAATAAATTCACCCACAGAGAGCATTCCTGGGCCCAGCGGTGGTTCTGCACACTGGCAGGGAGGCAATTGGCCCTGGAGAGCCCCCAGCAGCCCCGCAGTGCTGCCCACACGGCGGTGTTCTGGGAGCCCACAGATGGCAGAGCCCAGCGACACCACTAGGAATATGAAAGATAGTTTATTGCATCTACTTCTGAAACATCAAAGTCTTTAAACATAAAAGCTCTGTAAGAAACACCACAACTTAGTGTCATCTGTCATATAAATAAAATATACACTAAGATGTACAACAGGAACAGGGTGTTCTCAACATGAGGCCACCTTGGGGACAACACATGGGTTTAAGAAACACACCCACCGCTGCCGCGCCCGCCGTCACCTGGCAGCCAGTGGGCAGCGGGAGGGGGTCCCCCCAGCCCCGCCTAGGGAAGGGGCGAGCGGAAGCAGATCTTTTTGGCTGTGTCCACATCAGACTTGGCCACCAGAAACCTCATCTTCTTGCCCCCATGTCGGATCAGGTCTACGGCTCTGAAACCAGGGAAGGAGGTCAGGGTGGTGCCCAGGAGCACCAGCGGCCCCAGAGCGGGTGGGACCCAGGGCCTCCGAGCAGCGCAGTTGGACTGAGCCTCCTGCTCCCCTCTGCTCTGCTGTCGCTCAGGTGAGGGCGAATGTCCTGCACCTTCCCCACCAGGGGTGCCCAAGGGCCAGCCCTGTCTGCAGGCGGCCCCGCTCTGGCTCACTCCACTGCGGGGACGGCACGGGCCAGGGGTGGGGAGTACCTCAGGTAGCTGACACCCATCAGGCTGCTGCCATTCACCTCCAGGATGCGGTCTCCCAGGGACAGGCGCCCGTCGGAGGCTGCGGGGCTGCCTGGGAGCAGGGTCTGGATATAGAGTCCTGGGGAGCCCAGGGGTGTGTGCTGGGGAGAAGCAGAGGTCTCGGGGCTCTGCTGCGCCAACACGGTCCCCAGCAAGGGCCCACTGCCCCTCCCTCAGAACCTGCAGGCCCCGCCCTGGAGTCAGCCAGCCTCATTCATGATCGTGTATCCAGTAAGAAAAAGGAGTGGACACCAGTCCTACTCCCAAAGGGCCAGGAGAGTCCTCAAAGGCCTGAGGGACGCAAGATGACAGCAGGCCCCAGAGAAGCCCCTTGGACAGGCTGAGCCTTCCATGAAGGGGGGTGTCCCCATGCTCCTCCCACCCGACTTGACCATGGCCACATGGCCACACAAGCTGGGACCAGGGGCAGCTACAGGAGTTGGGGTCAGTCCAGGGAGGACCCAGGCCCCACTCACCATGCCATCGATCAGGCCCATCCCCAGGCCTGAGGGGCCCCTCTCCAGCTCCACCATGAACACGTAGCAGAAGTCCTCGGTGCTGGAGCTACGGCTGGAGGGGGCCGCAGGGGGCTCATCCGTGGCAGCCGCTGCATCTCCTGGTGGGAAGAAAGGTGTGAGGGACAAGGGCCCAGGGGCTGGAGGCAGTGCCCAGCTGAGGAATCAGGATGCGGGGACCTCGCGGAGGGCAGACACACCATGGGTGGGAAGTACATGGAGCCCAGGAAAGGCACCATCCAGACACAATGTGAGCTGTAGGCCTGGGTCAGGGTCAGGCCTGTGTGTGGGCCTCACCTCGTCCTAGCCACCAAGTGCCCAAGGACGTGGGCCCTCTCAGGCTGGCCATTTCCTGGAAGCCAGGACCCTGAGGGTTCTAACACTTGGTCATCCAGCAGGCTCTACTGCCCTTCCTTCCTCCTCCTCCCCCGTACTGGTGACTCCATGTCCAATCACCCAGAGGGGACCCACCACTGAGCAGACCCTGCCCCCCACCCCCAACCAGTTGGTGACCCACCCTGAGACCACAGGCTGGTGTTTTTGGTACCCAGAGGCACTTTACCACTGAGCCACGTCTCCAGTTCTTCTTATTTTTGAGACAGGGTCTCACTAAGTTGCTGAGGCTGGCCTTGAACTTGTGATCCTCCTGCCTCAGTCCCCCACGTCACTGGGATTATAGGCGTGCACCACCGCCACCATGCCGGCCCTGTGCCTTCTCCCTCTAGTAGCGCTCATGCCACCAGGGTCACCTGGGCCAGGGCCTTAGGGCAAAGCCGGGTCTGGTCTGGAGGCTCCCCTGACAGTTCTCTGACCTCAGTCCCCACACACCTGAGCGGTGCCCATCGCAGCCTCTATTGGCAGGAGACCCAGAGCTTGTGGCACCTTCCAAACTCAGCACAAGCACTGAGGACAAAGCACGGTGCTCCTCACCAGGGCCAAGTGGGGGCTGCTTGGCCAGCAGTGCCCTTTCCAACCAGGCCCAGCTGTGAACTGCACCCCACAGAACACACCTGCACACCCACACACACAGGTGCAGACAGCAGGGCACACACCCCTCCTCCTGAAGGCTCCAGCTCCGCCAGCGGAACCCATCACCTGCGTGTCCTCTACCTTGAGCACAGGGCATCCTGACAGGGGAATGTGTCAGCCGGAGAGGCAGCCACAGCTGCCAGTCCTGAGCAGGGGTTGGCTTCCCTGCTCCTTCCTATTTGGCCCACCATGCTGGGTGCTGGCGCTGGGGGACAGGCTCTTAGGGAGGAACGACACAAAGTAACCTGCTGTTAAGGTGCAGAGTAGGGCCTGAGGTAGGCCAAGCATGAGCTGGGCCTCACCTTCTAGAACTGCACCTGGGGGGCCACCCAGCCCATTCCTCTGCCCTTCTGGGAGAGCTTTTCCACAGGGGCCGCCTGGTTCTGGCCAGCCAGGGCTTCTGGGCTCCAGGCCGAGTGGGCTGCTGGGAGGCGTGAGCAGGCACGAGGAGTCCGTGTTCAGGGGGCCAGCGGGGGAGCCCCTGTGGCCCGTTCGGCTGGGCTGCCTTGCCAGGGGGCCCTGTGTCCGGGGAGCCCCAGCAACAGGAAGAGAGTGCACAGGGGTAGATTCGAGGGCTCCTCTGCCTGGATCCCTGGGAGCCAAGGGGCAGCCCTGGCCCTCAGGGTGCTCCTCAGGGATGGTATGGTATACACCCTAGGGAGAGAAGGACAAGAGTCAGGCCCTGGGGAGCAGGCAGGCCGGCTTCCAGTGAGGGAGAGGGTCCCAGGGCCCCTGCAGGACGCTGTGCCATGAGGCTGCATGGGGCACAAAGGGTCAGAAAGGACACCTGCTGGCCTGAATCATTTAAAATGGCAGGCCTCCCCACCACCTACAGTCGCAGCTCGAGATCACTCAATGGTCCCTGCTAAGTCCCCAGCTGCTTCTAAGCAGACCTGCCTCCATTTCCACCCTAATCATCAAAAGAGGGCTGTCAAGCCCACTGGGGAGGGACCACGGGACCAGGCAGCTCTGAGTGACCGGCTCTCTTCCCAAGCACACCCATGCCCTGGTACCTCAATCCCAGTGGCCTGGGCTGCTCCACCACCAGGACTGGCTGGGCCCCGCAGGCCCCACAGGAAGTGCCGGATGTACAGGAGGTGCTGGTAGACGCTGTCGCGCGGGCACTCGGCCTCTAGGTCCACCTGGAAGCCCTCACTCGGCAGAACGATGGGCGGGGGGTTGTCATAGGACTCCAGGACATCCTCTGCAGCAGCAGAGGAGCGAGGACACTGTGAGTGGCCCTCCCGTCACCTGCCACCCCACCAGCACTGAGGAACTGAATCAGCAGGCTGAGCTCCAAACCACCAAGGACACAGGAGGGTGGGATCTTAGGGTGACCAGCCATGACCTGGCTTTCATTCCTTCTGATGACCACCCATCAGGGTGTCCAGGCTCCTGGACAGAAGACGAAGCCCTTACAGTCTGGGACTCTCTCACCACAGCCCAGAGAGCTGCTCTGGGGCCAGCCTGCCTGAACCCACGCTAGTCCCCTGCCTGGGGCATCGCCAGGTGATGCGGTCCCCCCAGTCCTATGAAGCTGGATGAGCTCTGCCCAGGGGTCAGGGCCCAGAGGGACCCCACCCCTGCACAGGCTGCAGCATGGGAAGGCCAAGCACGTGCTGGGCTCTGTCCTCCAGCGTGAGCACCTCCTGGGCGCCAAGACCTTACAGTGACATTGCTGCTGAGCTAGAGGAGTGGCGGGGAGGGGCCCATGGGGGGTATCACACAGAACCTGGAGTGCGCTCCAAGGTGGCCGCTGCCACCGGTGGCCAGCAGCGGCTCACAGGGTGGGGCTGCAGCCTCCTCCTCCAGACTTCACCTCAGGTGCTGTGGCGTAAATGAGGCTCACCAGTGGGACGTGAAATTATTTTAAAAATTCATACGCAGCTATGTGAGGCTGGACCTGCCCAGACCCCCACATGTGGATGGGGTAAAAATGTGTGTGTAGCCCACAGATCCTCCAGGCCGCGTGTGTACAGGTGTGCCCATGAGCGGCTCACGTGCTCAGAGCCCTGGACTACCCCGTGGCTTTGAACCCCAGACAGAGGGAGGCCTCTGGCCTGAGTTCAGGTGCAGGCCCAGGAGCTCCTGACCCCCAGCACAGGGGTTCCTGGGTCTCTAGGTGGGGCAGAGTGGCCCAGTGGAGGTGTGGAAACCCAAGGACCCCTACTCCCACTTCAGATGAGCAGGTACCAGTGGGCTGCTCTGCCACTTTCTGACCTGGGGATGCAGGCAGGTCCTCAGACCCCTGCCCTGACCCCTAGCCCTGCCCAAGGTGACCTTACCTGTCTGGAAGGTGTCAGGGCTGTCCTGGGCGCCTGGCTCCCAGGCACTCATGGGGCCCATGGCTGAGGCCAGCTGGTACTGAGTGAGCAGCCGGTGCAGCTGCGCAGGGCTCAGGGCTGGGAATGTCGTCCGGAGGGTGGCCCAACTCATCTGGTGACAAGTAGGGGCACAGAGTCAAAGGCCTCCAGGTGCATGAGGCAGCCCCAAGCACAGCCGCACTCCCGGGAGAGTCCCAGTGCGGGGCAGGGCACCCCGGCTGGGCTCCTGGCCTGCATGCTGGTGCCCAGCGTTCTCACTCCCACCAGAGCCGTGCAGGACAGGAGTGAGATCGGTGAGGGGACAGCACTACGCTGCCTCACAGGACAGTGGACGCCACACAGAGTCCCCTGTCACCAGTCAGGAATCCCCTCACAGCCACAGGGTGGAGAGAAGAGGCTACTGGGAAACAGGGGGTGGGGGTGGGGGGAGAACCAGATTCTACCTGGCACTGTATGAAGAAACACCGTGGGCTAAAGTCACGGCTGAAAGCAGAAACTGTCATTTAGGTGCCCTGAGCCCACCATGAGCACAAGGCAGGGGGCTCACTTAGAGGAGAACATCGGCCTCTGGAGGAGCCCAAGCCACTCCTCCCCCCAGGGCATGTCTTGTTTTCATTTTGCTCTGGAGGGTTTCAGGTTGGATACCTGGGTGTGGCTCCTTGTGACAATCACGGCTTTCTCTTGTTGCCCCGCGGCATCTGAAGGCAGTGACATGCCACCCTTCACTCACACTCTGCTGTTGATGAACAAGGACTTGTGGCCACTGAGTGGCAGGCAAACAGCCCTGTGCAGGGCTGGGGGAGGGTGCAAAGTGCAGCTTAAACAGGTCCACTGGGAGGGACTCTGGCTCAGCAGGGCATGTGGCCACCCAGGCAGATGCCACCCACAGCCTGCGCCAACAGCAGCACAGCAGGCAGGGACCTGTGCGGTTCCACTGCTGCCCCCTCAAAAGACTTGTCTTCAGCAGCCTCCGTTACAACCAGGCCCGTGTGTCTGCGGATCAGGACACGAGGGCTTTAAACTGAGTTCCTTGGATGGTTGATGGAGCTGCTCATCTTTCATGTGGAATTTTTCTTCCCCGCTTTGCAGTTTTTCAAATTGAGGTTGTGCTGGTGTTTTCAAAATGAGGTATGATTATCAAAATGAGATCTTTTCAAGTTCCTGGATGAATTGGGGTCATAATGGTCTTTACTTTCTTCTGTGAAGTTTAAAATAGTTCAACAATAAAACCATCTGGATCTTCTTTGTGGGGGGTTCAACAGATTCAACTTCTTCAATACACAGGACTACTCATATTTTCATTTCCTCTTGTATTAGTTTTAGTAAGTATTCATTTTCCTGTCCATTTCATCTAATTTGTCAAATCTGTCAACATAAAGCTATAATATCCTACTACTGATTCATAATTCATAATGTGTTCCTTTTCATTTTTGATACTCGCAGTTTGTTTTCTCCCTTTTATTAAATGTTTCAAAGAACCAGCTCTTGGCTTCATCTCTTTTCTCTACATGCTTGTCTGCCAACTCACTTTTTTTTTTTTTTTTGCCCTTATCCATCATTTCTCCCCTTCTACTCTTTTTGAGTTTGATTTGCTTTCTTTGTCTTGCTTCATGGTCATTCATTCTCGGCTGTCCTTGTTTTCAACTGTATTTATTTATGGCTATGACTTTTCCTCTTAGCACTGCTTTAGTGCTAGGATTTTGCCAGTTTGTATCTTTATACTTGCCCACCTTGATGCAGCCAGAGGGAGCCACGGGTAAGGTTCAGTCCACCTCTACACGATCCTCACACCAGGGTTTCAAAGGCAAGTTGGGTGTTTACACTCTAAGGGTCCTGAGTCTTTGTCTCAGCGTTGTGAGACTGCTGCAGATTCCATTCTGCTTTTCAGACCTCTGTGTTTAGTTTAAAACCCCTTCCCAACCTGGAGCTCCAGATCTTCGGCAAGCATCTCCAGGGGACAGCTCCCTGGGTCTCTCATTTTTGTGTCTAGCCTAAGTGATGACCAAAGCCATTTAAGTGTCTTTTTCCCCAGAAATGTTCCCTGCCTGGAGAGAGTCTGGGTTCTCAGCCTCCCACATATCCTGCTCCCAAGATAGCAAATGCCCCTGGGGGAAAGCAGGAGGCAGAACTTCTCTTTTGTCCCTCTGGGCAGATCTGTGTCTCTTCTAACCTTTAGCGACTCTCCCTCCTTTAAAACAGAGGACTTCTGATCCATCTGCTGTGCAAGTTGCTCTCAAAAGAAGTGGCAGGCTCACTCCAAGCTACTACATTCAAGTCTTTTCCAAATGTCTGCTGAGGGACAGGGTATGGCTAAGTGCTTGCTTGCATGTTTGTCATGCACGAGGCCCCAGCTTCCATCCCTATCTTTCACGTGGTTCTATTGTGTCAGAATCTTTACATCAATTTCCAGAGACATCTTTCTTTCAACTCCTGAGCCTTTTGGTGGCCTTGCTATAAGCCGATTGCTTCCCTGGGGCCAGCTTTCTTAGACCTGCCAAGGCAGCTGCCATCTACCTGTCTGCCATCTGCTTTCCAGCTTCCAAAATGGTATTGCTTTCATCTCTTCTACCATTTTCTTTTTCTGGGGTATGCCACTCAAATCACTGCTTTATTTTATTGAGTGATATTTTGAAAGGAAGCAAGTTAAGTTATGGTTTCCATCTGTTCTATATTCCAAGACACCCACATTTTCTATAGTGATTAAATGCTTCCTTTTTATAATGAGAAAACAAATAACTTTTAAAGAACGACACTGTGAACTCTATGTAAGATACACAGTTCCTGACACGCAGCAGGGTTACAGTACCTGCTGAAGGACTAAGTGATGCCTGGATCCAGATTTGAAGCTCAGTTCCACTGAGCGCTCACTGTGCAACCTCAACTCTGCCATCCATAAGATAGGGACCACAACTTCACCAACTCAGAGGGTGGCACTGAAGACCAACTGAGACAACACGGGCAAGGCCTGGACCCTCAGCAGTAGCCCCATCATCATGAACACCACCACCGGCAGGACAGGCCCGGCATGCTGTGCTGGGTGGTGGGATGCTCTTCTGGACGAGCTGGCCACTCACTCCAGACTCTACTCGGAGTTTTGCCTAGAGATGGGCAGAGTAGCCACAAGACTATTCAGCTCAGAATCTACCTTCCTCAACAGCACGGAGAGCAAACCCCGCCTGGGCCGCCCTGTGGATGGCCATCATCCTGCAGTTCACCCAGTGTTTTCCCAGCAGGAAAGAAACCCTGGACTGGGTTTCCATTAGTTACCTGTGCTGAATATTTTCCAGGGAAGGTGGCGAGGGAGGAGGGCAGGGTGGATATTACACAAAATGACCATGAATGTAATCGCACAGGTCCGTGGCTCAAGAGTTCAGCACAGGTCTCACTGGCAAAAATCAAGGTGCCAGCAGCGGTGTGCCTGTGAGGGTCCAGCCCCTGGCCTGCCTGCACCTCTGTCAGAATTCCATTTCTCGCAGCTCTAGGGCTGAGGCTGTATTTCTGTGCTGGCCATCAGCTGGGGTCCAGCTTCCAGAGGCCCTCAAACGCCCCACTCCTGGCCGTTCCATCTTAAGAGCCGGCCACGGCAGAATGAGTCCTTCTTTCCCCTTCCATCCACCTCATCCACCTCTCCACCCAACACTGCAGACCTGTCTGGTTAGAGGGGACCCACCAGGATAACCCAGGGTCATCTCCTCATCTCATTAAGATCCTTGATCTTAGTCACATCTGTGAAGCCCCCCTTTGCCATGTGGAGTGATAATCACAGGACCCCAGAACTGGGAACAGACACCCATTGGGACCAATGCCCTGCCCACTGCAGGTGGGGACAGCTGAGGAGAAACTTTGTGAGTTCTCTATGGAAGGTTTAAGTTTTCTGGGTCTGGAAACCAGGTCCCCACCACCCCTGACCCAGTGTGTCAGCCAGTGACCCCAGATAAATACATGGGACCCACTCCTCCCCACACTGCTGCTCTCCCCACTGGGATTCCCTCCTACCTGGATGAGCTGAGCGCTGGGAGTGGCCAGCAGGTGGAGGGTGCAGGAGAGCTTCCGGAAGAAGCACTCCGCAGCTGTCCCAAGGCCGGCGCTCCTACACCACTCCAGGAGCTGCTGCAGGCGGGCGCAGGCCTGCACACCTCGGGGCCAGTGGAAGCAACTCAGGGAGGGTCCTGGGAGGGGGAGAGGGTGATGCCCATGCCACTCAGCACAGGGCCTGCTCTCCCTCTTCAGCTTAAGGACAAATGTGAGACCCTGCCTCAGTTTCCAACGCAAACTGACCTGCTCCCCAGGCCCTGTCTGGGCAGGGGTGGGCGGGGTGAGAGATAAAGGAGACAAAGCAACAGGGCAGAGGGGTGTGACAGCCACTGACTGCAGAGTGCAGGTATGGACTGGGACCCTCTCCCTCCACCCAGTGCGGCCCCATCTGTGCTGGTGACACAGGTGCTGCAGCCTGCTCCTGCTTGGCTCTCTCATGCCACAGCAGTGCCCCTGGCTGGAAGTGACCTGAACCTCAAGCTCCTGCAGCTGGAGGTGGCACATCAGCTCCCCACGGCAGTGTCGAAGGTCAGAGCCTCTGCAGCTGGCTTCTGCCCACCAGGTGGTTCTGGGCAGTGTGTGCCCTCCCAGTGACCAGGAAGGGCCCTGGAAGGCCTGTCAACCCTGATGGGACCAGGGCTCCTGCAAGGCCCACTCTGGGCCATGATTCTACACCCCTAGGCCTCAGCCAGCCTCCCACCCACCCCCTTGGGACCCCCCCCCCGGGGGTCCCGCACTGTGGCTGAGGGTCCCTCGGGTTGTGCCCGTTTGCTGCGGGAACGTGGGCTGGAGGCCCCTTGGCCACACTCACCCTTGTCCAGGAGCTGGTTGAGGAGCAGCGTGCCAGAGAAGAAGAGGAGGTAGGAGAACATCTGGGAGGCCACCTCAGGGTGCACCTGGAGCTGCCGCAGGAGGTCCAGGGTGGCCTGGTACACACTCACGACGCGCCGCAGCTCCTCGGGCAGCGTGGGGGCTGAGCGCCAGCTCTCTCGGCGCTCCGTCTGGAAAGGGGGGCATTCCAGGAGGCCCGGGAGGCAGACGTACAGGCACTGGGTGGTGACAGAGAACCGACAATCACTTCCAGAGGTGCCGGGGCCCCCTGGAAGGCCCCATCCAACAAACGCCCACCTGGGCCTCATCAGGTCCACCTGCCGAGCAGGCAGCATCGGGGCCTGGCAGGAGCTCCTCTGGGACTGCTGGGCACAGAGTCACATACAGCAGGCTCAGTGGGGGCTGGCCATGGTGGTCATACAGCACATGCTCCTGTCAAACCCACGATGTCCCGCAGAGGCACACAGAGGTGGCACTGGTGGGATGAGCTCCAGCAAAAGGAGCTGGAAACACCTGTGAATTCTGAGGGAAGAGTGGCCCCTCCTGGGAAAGGGGCTCACCCTGCCCTCAAAACAGCCCACCTGGCTCAGGGCCAGGGTGCTGGCAGCAGTACTGCAGGTACCAGCCAGGGTCAGAGTGGCACAGTGTGGCATCCCAGGTGCCCCATGCCGGACCTCTCAGGCCTTATCACTGATGCCCCCAAACACTGCCAGGCAGGGGTGTGTTTCAACAGAGGGGAGGGGATGCCAAGTGATGCCAGGTGTCCTTGGAGAGCAAGAGGTGACTAGGGGATGAGGGGTGTACCCAGGGCCTGGCGGGACAGAAGCCACCTCATCCCTACTGAGGCTGAGCTCATCACGGCCCCTTCCCCAGTGCCCCAAAGACGCCCTAGGAGAGCCCCCCCTGGGCACTGCCTGGGCACCTTGGAGAGGTAGTAGACGCACTGCTGGAAAGCGTACAGCACCACCTCCTCCAGCGCTGCCATAGCCTCCTCGCTGGCCGTCAGCGTGCAGGAGAAGAGCGACTCCTTGGAGCCTGTGTGGAGACAGCCCTGTCACCCAGGCGCAGGCTGTAGCAGACCCTGACCCTGGCTCCCAGGACGCCTCTCCTGGGAACACAGGGTGAGGAACCCACGCAGCAGCCCTTGGAGAGACCCTCACCCCATGAAGTCAGAATGCTCAAGAAGAGAGAAGCCGCCACTCAGCACCAGGGGCTGCCGGCCCAACTGCTGGCCACACCAGACAGCCCGAGATGCAGGCTGGGAGGGGGCAGGGCCAGAGCAGAGGGACAGAGCCAGGCCCTCCCACCTGCACAGGCCAGCCTTGGGCAGGCCTGTCTGAGATCCAGAGTCACTGCACTTGTCAGTGCAGGACAGGACAGAGCTGGTGGGAAGAGGGATGGGCAGGCTCTGCGGGACGAAGCCAGGAGTGGACCAACACAGGGGACATGGGGTCTGAGACCCCGCCACAAAGACACTTGTGTCCACTAAGCCTCTGTAAGAAGAAGAGGCCCCTGCAAGCACCTAAGGAACCCGGCCCCCGCTGCTACAGGTACAGGGGCCTGGCCACCTGCAGAAAGCCCAGGCCGTGGGGATCCTACAAGGGTACGAAGAACACGTGCCATGACAGACAGGCAATGAGGCCTCCTGGGCAAGAGCTTTGGACAAAAAATCAGGAATGACGAAACTAATCCTGCCAGCTCTCAGGACAAGACCTCCAGGCCTTCAGGATTCTACCCACAGCCACTTCCTGAAGGTCAGCAGGGACCCATGGCCTCTGCCCTCTCCATCACTCTCCAGTTGCTCTGAGTCTCCCTGGGTCTCGGCGCCTGCCATGCTCACCCAGACCCTAGCCACGAGGCTTCTGCGTCATGCGCAGGACGGGACACAGGATCACTGCCCCCATGCCCATCACCAGAAAGAGACGCTCAGGCCCCACCAAACACAAGTCCTCCCGAGACCCGCAGTGCTGAGATCACAGACCCTGGAACCAGGGCAACGCCTCCCAGGAGAAGCAGCCAGGGACAGTCCCTGTGAGACCTCCACATTGCCCAACAGCACTGAGCACAGCCTGATGGCACCACAAGGGAAGGGCATCAAGAGGGCACTTGTAGGTCAGGAAGGTGGGCTGTCGGGTCCTGAGCCCTGACCACAGGGATCTCCTGCCCACAGCTCCCAGCCCAACCCCAGCACATGCCCCACACGGAGCAGCAAGCCCCGGAACAGCAGCAGGGAACCGCAGCTCCAGCCGCTCTTTACCACAGACCCGCCTGCTTCAGAAGCAAGACACGGGGAAAAGATGAGAACAAATGTGGAGTGGAGTGGAGGGGCAGGGGCAGCCAGATTGCAGGCACTGGGTTCCAGGAGCACCAGGCACCCGTGGAGCCTGGGCAGGCAGGCGGCTGGAGACCTGGGCCCCTGCAGTCATTCACACCACACCCAAGGCCTGCCAGCAGCAAGACCATGCCCCTCCCCGGGAGGGAGTCTAGCTGCTTTCACAGTCACTTGAGGGGGAAAGGGGCAGGGTCACAGTCTGAAACACCCATGGGACTTGGGAGGATCCATGTCAAGGGCCAACATTTCCCTCCATGTAGCCACAGGCTCCAAGGCCCCAGTAGTCCACAGAGGGTCCCACCTCCTCTGTCCCATAAAGCAGAGGAGGAGAAAATCCCCTCTGGCTCTGTCCTGTCCAGGTGCAGGGTATGTTCTCCCCCAACAATCAGTCTGTCACCAGAGCCCTGCCAGGACAGACAGGCCTGGCCCCACCCCCACCCTGCTGGCCCAGGGTTCCCAGGCACATGGTCCCAGCTGGTCTCCGTAGCCTGCGCCCCTCCCTGACCCAAGACAGGACCAGGCCCCCCGAAGCAGAGCAGGAGCCTGTCTTGATGACTGGACACTTCAAGGTCACTATGCAGACACTCCTGTCCCTCACCCTGACCATGGAGAGCCCCTCCTCTCAGGAAATCTACCCCCAAGGCACCAGGAGCCACCGCAGGATACCAGCTTATCTAGGACCCACTCTGGCCTTGACTTTGCAGGGCTCTTCCTGCGGAGTCCACGACAGCGTCCAGGGCAACACACGTGTCTGAAGACCAAGGCCGCGTGGTCTACCACGCGGCCTGCGCAGTGGTTTCATTAATGAGGTTCTAGGCATTAAGTTAGTTAGAAGAGATCAAAATAAAACACACAAACCAGTACCTTATTTTACGTTGCTAGGTCCGAGACGGCTTGCCTCCCTGGTTCCCGCCTCTAGCCGCCCAGCAGGGCAGCGAGGATTACTCAGGGCTAGCAGGAGAGAGAGAGAGCGAACACGCCTGGGAGCAGCCTTTTATTTGGGGGACAAGAGATTTAGGGGAGAATTCCATCCAATGAAGGTTGAGGGGGGGCTGCACTCCAAGGTCAGGGTCAGTGATTGGGTCTCCGGGGTCAGTGGTCACGCACACCCCCACACGGATGGGCTCTCTCATCAGGAAAGGGTCGGGATAGCTCCGACACAGCCAGAGCGCCTCAGGCCCTTAACGGGAGTCACCCAATCATGTGTCAGAATGGCTCCCCACAGCGTGGTCCATCTGCAGGTCTCCCGTGCCAAGTACCTGGCCTGTACGTCCCTTCCAGCTCAGAGAGGCCCGAGGGCGGCTCCCAGTGTGCCTCCTGCTGCGGCTTGGACCCTCAGAGGCAGGGCCCACTAGGGACCCACCACACCTGAGACGGGCCTCTCAGACGTGAAGGACAGCAGCTTTGTTGCTGTCACCGTAGAGCAAAGCTGTGTGAGATAACCCCTGGGCCACCCCCACAAGGCTCTGGACCCACGTCCCCTTGGTACCTGGTCCCACTGCAGGACAGTCCTGTCCTCCTCCCTGGCTGCTTCCAGGGAGGCCACCTCCCAGGCCACCTCCAGCCCCCCCGCGGCCCCCCCCAGCAGCCCTCAGCAGACACGCACCAGCTGAAACCCTGTGGGCCTGCAGTGCCACCTCCTCCGCAGAGCCCTCCCAGACCACCCGGCCAGAGTCCCCGTCCACTATTTTCAGAACACTTCTTACTGTATTTCATAAACCCTAAAAGGCACATTAAAATCCCCACATTTAAACCTCTGAGATTGACACAAGCTATGAGTTTGCAACTATAGGTGGCAACACCCGTCCCTCCTGAAGTAAGGGTGCACCTCTGATCCTTGCACGTGACCCATGGTGCATCTGCCTCTCCCCTACCAGGTGACCTGTGCGCCCCGGCCTCCCCATGAGCCAGACAGAGCAGGGCCGCGCCAAGATGCCCCCATTCGACAGGCCACGGGACGGTGGGGCCAATGGTGTCACGCACTGTGCATCCAGAGGCTTCAGGTTGACCAGACCACAGGCGCTGGGCCCAGAGGCAGTCCCCACACGCCAGCTGGAGTTCAGGAAACTCTGACATGACTCCACTCTGTTCCTGCAGCCAACTGTGCCCCAGGACCACACCCTGCCTGTGAGGGCCGTGTGGCCGCGGGGCCGCCCAGCTCACCTGTGATGTCCAGCTCCTCTTCCATGCTCTGCACGTACAGCGGGCATTTCTGCTGCATGAAGTACAGGAGCTCGATGGAGTTAGCCATCCAGAAGAGAATATGCTGCAGGTCCGGAAGCAGGTCGGCCATGGTGAAGCTGGCCCAGGAGATGGGCTCCTGGCTGCCAAGACAGAAAGACCGAGAGTTATGCTGGCCCACAGCCTTGGGCTGAGTCTGCTGCTCTGTCACATGGGACATTTGTTCTCATGGGACCCTGACCAAAACAACTACTTTTGTCAACCTAGTAGTGTTAGGCAGAGAGGCTTGGAACTATGCGTGAACCCACAAGATAGCAGAGGCCCCCAGATACCTAGTGGGACGGACAGCCAGTTGTCACCGTCACTGGTAAAGACCTCTAGTAAATAACCTGTTTCTGTCTCTTCTCTTTTGAAATAAGATAATAAAGTAGCTGTGAATGCTGAGAGCATGTGTGTGTGGGGGGGCTACATGCACAAGGAGGGGGTGAGGCCCATGGTTTCTAGAACAAGGAGCGTGAGCCTGGGTGTGTTATTTAAGAGTAAGAAATAGGAGCTTCACACAACATTAAACAAGGTTGTCACCCGAGGAGACAAACAATAATAGAAGTTCAGGAGATGCACTAATATTAGCTAAATTCTACTTTACTCAAGAAGGAAGTCAGGAGAAGACTGTGAAGTCAATGAAGCAAGGGGCCATGATCAAAGCCTGTTCTCTGGAGATCTGGAGGTAATCGTCAGAAAACCCCAGAGCAGACAATTAACCAGGTCACCTCAGACCTCCAGGAGGAGCAAGCAGGTGGCCGGGTTTTCATCATGAACCCTCCTGCAGTTTGGTGCTTTGTCCACATGGGGCGCTACTACTACGGGTAATTCAAGCAGAAGCTACCTCACCAGCATGGCCAGGTGCCAGCACCAAAAAGCAGTTCAGACCCCTCCTGAGGCCATCCTGAGTGGGAAATGAGCATCTTCCCTCCCAGACCTGCGGCCTCTCGGCTCAGAGGTCCCCCCTTTTTAAAAAAATACTTCTTTAGTTGTCAATGGGCCTTTATTTATTTATACGCAGTACTGAGAATCGAACCCAGAGCCTCACATGCTGGGCAAGCGCTCTGCCACTGAGCCACTGCCCCAGCCCTCAGGACTCCCTCTTTAGGGTATGGTGGCAATGTCAGGGTTGCCTGCCTCCCTCAGTGGCAGTCTCTAAGGCCACCCAACCATCTCTCCATCTCCTGGGCACTGGCCCCAGTATGTATGTCAACTGCCCTGTGTGACTTGAAGCTCCCTTTTGTCACTGTGCTGGGTGATTCCTTAGTTTAAGATGCCAGCACGTCTTACCCATCTCATCAACACACCAGCCCAGCAGTAAGCCCTGAAGGCTGTGTGGGCCGCCTGGCGTCCCCGCAGCTCAGGACAACATGGACACCCACCAGCTTCCGCAATCCCATCTTGTGGGCATGGTGGACGTCAGCTAGCTGTGCACCCCTGGAGCTGCGACTAGACAGGGGGTCCACCTGCAGACCGCCCGCCCCCATATCTGGCTCGGCCTGGCCTGGGGCGAAGACAGACCCCTGCTGCCTGATACCCAGCTAGGCTGGGACCCCATACCACCTTGTCCCCCTCACAGGGAACTCTAAATCACAAGCCAGGTGCCAGCTGCTCAGCCGCCACAGGGCATCTGCGAGCAGTCTCTGCCCAGGACCTGGAGGGGCTCTTGGACCCCACCTGCACCTGGAGGGCATCAGGATGAAGGCCATCAGAGGGGCCCAAGGGCAGCACCTGATGTTGGTGTCTGCTCTCAGTCCAGGGTCCTGGAGGACTCGGCAGTGTCCTGGGAGGGAGCTGCTGAGAGCACGCAGGGCTGGGCTCCGAGAGGTCGCGGCAAGGCCAGGTTTGTTTTTCTCCTCTATCCACGAGTCTCCCCAGGGCCTGAAGTCCCCCTTGCTCTCTCTGATGTAATTCACTTTTGTCCACAAACAAGGCTGACATCTCTCGGTCCTACTCCTGGGTGGGGACCAGACCGGCTTGGGCGGCTCCTCCTCACTGCTGCCTTGGAGCAGGGCCAACCCCTGCTCCCGCCCGTTCTCCACAGCCACCCGAGTCCATGTGCACACAGCACTGTCATTTAGAAAGGGTCAATTTGCTTTTACTATTTACTGTCCTTCTTAATTTCACCCTAAGAAACCACCCTCCAGCCACTGCCACCTGGAGCTTCGGTATCAAGCCCCAGCAAGGTCAGCACGGCGCTCCCCAGCCGCCAGCTAAGCCCTGCACCGGGGCTCCCTCTGAGTTGGGCACACGGAGACCTTCCTGCACAGCCTATGTGGACGAGGGGCAAGTTCAAGCCTCCTGGCAAAGAAAGATGCCCCACAGGCCAAGAGCAGGTCCCTCTGGAACTCAGCGAGGAGCGCGAGGGCCTGCATGGCTAAGCAAGGCCAAGGTGAGGCCTACAGAAGGGCGTGTGGAGGGTCCACAGCTGGCACTGGGGCCCGCAGGAGGCAGGCAAGGCATCCCGAGCTGCAATGGGAAGGCGGACAGCAAATGTGGTGGCAAAACCTGGACCTGCTCAGCCCGTCCACCAGGAGAAGAAGGCACGCAGGTGGTGCAGTGCCACCTGAGTTACAGCGCACCGCCAAGAGCAGCTCAAGTCACATCTACTGACCTGGCGCCTGTAAGAGAGAGCCAATCACTACACAGCTCATCCTGTGCAGCTCACTGGGTGGACGGGAGGGGTGGGGGAAATGACCTTGTCACATGCAGCAGCTGCCTTGGGCCTGGGGAGGGATCCGGGAGACAGCGGGTGCTGGACTTCCTGTTATGGCAGCTGAGCCTGGCCTGATTTCAGGAGAGAGCATGTTCCTGTCATGTTTGTGCAACAGTGAAACGAATTCCGCTGGAGGACCATGTGGGGACAGGACGGCCAGGCCACAGAGCCACAGAAGGCTGGACTGCAGTGAGGTGGATGGGCATGGCACCAAGGGATGACCAGGGCAAGGACTGGCAAGGTGACAGTCTGGCAGAGCCACCACTGACAGAATGAGAAGAGGTGACAAAGGCAGGCAGAATGGACAGGGGTGTTCGGGACGGGGCATGGATGGAGGGAGCAGGCAGAGGACAGAGCAAGAAGATGGACCAGGCAGAGCTGAGGAGGGACCAAGAGGGACCAGGAAGGTCCTGCAGAGGCCCATGGACCCCAGGACAGCAGGTGGAGCAGGACAGGGGCCACACACCCAGCAGCCCATGGAACACTGTGGGGAGAAGCAGAAGCCTCCCGGGTCCTCAGACTCTGGATGTGATGGCAGTGTTACCAGGTGGGGGACAGAGGATGCCAGGCTGGGAGGCTCAGGAAAAAAGGCAGACAGAAAACAGAGGCAGTAATGCCACCAGAGGCCCAGAGTCAAGGACAACAGGGAGGGAAAAGCAGGGCAGCCATGGAGGTGGCAGAAAGGCTGAAGGAGCTGCCCCCTCCCAGGTGTGGAGGCCGAATCCAGTGGACAGCAGAGGCCGTCCCTCCATCCAATGGCAAAATTTGAGCCTACGTGAGGCTGTTTGGTCTCAGGAACACTTCGTGCAGCAGCCCTGAGCACAACGCTGTCCAGCTAAAGACCTCTGGGACACCAGCACTCTGACCCCGACTCTCTAAACCCCAAACATTCTGAATCCCAAACACATCTGGCCCCAAAGATTAGGGATGAAGGACTGTAGGCCTGAGGATGACACATGGCGATCATCTATTAAACGTGAGTGCTGGCACTCTAGCACATAAACCCTGGGGCACCATTAGGAACGAGGAGTCTCCCTGAGCCCCATGGAGGCAGGAGGGTGACGTGTGTGGAGGTGCAGGAGAAGAATGCCTCAAAGGGGTCTTCAGCCCTTGAATTTCAAGTCAGAGTCCAAGTTCTGAACACAGAAGCACAAAACCAAGTTCTGCAGACAGCCTGCGGGGCCCTGGCAGCCAGGGCTCTGAACGCAGGCAAGGACAGAGTGGAGATGAGTCCAGAAGAACTGGAGCTGCACCCCACAAAGCCCAGGGCTCTGCATGGGTCCACAAGGCCTCTGCTTGTTCAGTGTGTGGGGAGAGGGGACAGAATCCACAGGAACACCCTCAGCCTACACCACAGAGAGGGGCACACAGCCATCGGGGGGCGTGAGCAACCCAGAAACAACAGCAACAGGCCCGAGCTGCAGGACCAAGTCCTGGGACAGCAGGGGGCCTCCACATGCAGTGCACACTGGTCACCACAGAAAACTACACTGACTTCAGTGGGGAAGGGCCAAGGGAAGGGAGAATCGCCCCAAATACACCACCCAAAGACGAGGCGTGAGGTCATGCAGCAATCATATCTCAAGGGACTAAACAAATCAAAGAAAGACTGTAAACCGTGATTGAACAGGCATAGGAAAAGAGAAGAAGGACTGAGAGGCCAGGAGCGATTGCTGAGAACGCACCAGGAGCAGGCAAGACAGGAAGGAGCGGTGGAGAGCTGCAGGACACAGGGACTTGCAGGGCAGATACGGTGGCGGGAGTCCCTGGGAAAAGCAGGGCCAGGCAGAGCTGCCAGACCAAGAACAGCCGTGTGTTTCCCAGAACCCCGACCAGGAGAAACACAAACAGAACGAGCCCAGAAATATCGGGTGTAAAACTGACCACCTGAAGAGAATCTCAAAAGGCAAAAGAGAAAACTAATCACAAAAGAACGAAATTAGACACACACACGACTTCTCAACAAGACAGGGTGCTAAGAGATGATGGAACCACATCTTCCAGGGCTGAAGGGAGAGAGCTGACCTCCTCCCTAAGAGGTAAGTAGATGGAGACATTTCCTGACACCACATCCAAGGGCTGGCCACCACAGAGCTGCACTCAGGATGACTTCAGTCCCAAGGGAACATTCCGGAATGAGGGAGCGGCACAAGAAGTCACGATAAGGAGAAAAACACTGGTAAGCAAAAGCACGTGGGTAAATCAAGATAAACACAGATTATAAATACAAATAAAAACAAAGAATGTCATGGGGAATGACAGGGTCGAGAGCAAAGAGAAACTCAAATAATCCAAGTGATAAACTGAGAGCCAGAGGTGGGACGGGATGGGAGCCAGAGCATTCTAAGACCTAATCTTGTGTTCCGCAAAGAGAGATGTCAATATTTTCAGCATAACTCTGAAACCAAGAAAGGAGTTTCTAAAATCTAATGGGATAAGGAAGTATAAAAAAGAAAGACAATAGGCACGGTAAACAAAAACCACAGTGAACTTGGTAAAAATATCTCCAGTACGTCAGTAAGTGTAATAAATGTAAATGGGTTAAACTTGCACACTAAGAAAGAAGAACAGACTGTGTAAACCATTACGTTCAGAAGTAAAAAGACAGAAAGATTCCAAGGAAGAAATGAAAAAACTTACCAAGACAACAGAAACACACGAAAAGTGACACTGTATTAATATCATAGAAAAAGGCAGTAAGAATTTTTAGGAAAAAAGAGGGACATGACTTTGAAAGTAACCGTTTCAAAGTATGCCATTGAAGCTGTAAGCCCCTCACTGCAAAGCACCAACAAAAATAAAACAAAGCCAATAATTTTTTAAAAGAAACTTACAAATTCACAAGAACAAGGAGAAATGCTAACTTATTCATCTCAAAATCACAGTTTAAGCTGGCAAAAAAAGTTAGTGTGCAATCAAATTAAGTAGACGAATGTGAGCTCATAGACATGCTGAACATTAGACAAAAAATACTCTTCAAAGCACAGATAGAATGCTTGCAAAAATTGGTCACAAACTAGCCAACAAAGGATTCTTAACAAAATGAAAAATAAGAAAAAAGTCTTACAAACCACATTTTCTTATCATATTGTAACAAAATGAAAAATAGAAGCACAGAAAAGCTTAAGTATATAGAAATTCGAAAAACATTCAAAATAATTCATGAATTCAAGAAAAATTAAATACTAATTATGCAGGAATAGGGAACTAAAGCATGGTTCTACGTGAGAAAACCTGGCAGTGCAGACCCCACGTTAACAGACGAGAAAGAAGGGGGAGGGGGGTCCCAGATGTAGGCCGGGGTCCCATGAAATCCAAAGGCCGTTCACATTAAAAAGAAACAACAGGCTCGCAGCAAGCATGGCAAAGCATGGGCCATGATAACCCAGGTGTGGGTTCGTGGTGCCTGGCAGCATATCCTTCACTGTTCTCTATTTTGGAAGTGGTTCATTTTTTTTAAAAGGAAAATCAAACAAACAAACAACAACAACAACAAAAAAAAAAAAAAAACCAGGAGTGTGTGTTCAGAATGGAAACAGGACTGACTGCATTAGGCCCTGGTGAACGCTCTGGGGCGCAGTGGAGCAGATGGGCTGGAGGGAAGGCCCGGCTCTTCCGGTCAGTGGAGAAGCTGGGTCCACCCTGTATCTGCTTCATACCAAGGGTGCTGGGGGCTCCAGGCCACCCACATACAGCCACTGGGACAGAGGGGCCTGGTCTTACCTGTACCTCAGCACACAGGAGGAGGGCTGGGCAGCTTCTGCCACCTCTGTGCCCCTTGGCACTCTGGCTGTGTTGAAGCCCAGCAGGTAAGTCCCTGGAGAGGCCCCATACCCAAGCTGGCCCTGTCCCAACTTTTACCAAACTCCCCTGAAACAGAAACCCAGGAACTCAAGCCCTGCGACTGCACCTACAACTTGGCTACCTTCCTGCATCTGCCCAGTGTTGCCCCTGCTGGTTCTACAGGAAGCCATGCCTGGGTCCCCACACAGCCTCAGACCCCAGAGGCCGTGGCTCCGCTTGGTACCTCTGTCGGATCTTGCTCTGGCTCCTCACACTGGCAGGAGCCAGGGAGTGAGTGGGCCTGTGCAAGTGAGTGGCACCTTGAGCTCAACTGCACCTGGGGGACACCGAGAAGGGACAGTGACCCCAGCCCTGAGGCCTCCATCTGAGTGTCCCCAGCTCCTACTTTGAAAGGGGGGGTGAAATCACCTGCAGGGCCCCAGAGCACATGCGAGCGAGCACATGCGGCAATGGTGAGCTCTGGTTTTGAGAGGGAGGCATGAGCAGGAATGAGGCTGGCCTCTACCACGCTGTGGCCTGACTTAGCCAGGATGCCACTGGTATGTGGAGTCCCTGGGAGCCCCACAGATCCGGTCCCCTCTCTGGATTCCCTGCCAGGCCTCCTTTGACTCAGCCTTCAGTGTTACCACCTGAGTAGGGCTCTTAGGGAGGTGACTTGGTTAGGAATCCATGTGTATGTGCACGGGATCATATGATAGGTGCAGGGAACTGTCCTTCTGCATGCTTTTTAGGTCTGATGACACAGAAAGCAAGTGGCTGCGGTTCAAGGACTCTCACATGGCAATGTCCACAGAACAGACACACAGCACTGCTGTCCCTACAAACCAGCCCCACAAGAGGTGCTTCTGAAGGGTGTCCACACAGAGCGGGCTGCAGGGCTCAGCGTCTGCACATCTGTCAGACAATCCAGATGGCACGGCTGAGGCCCAGCAGCAGCACAGGCTAGGGTGCGGGTCTTGGACAGAGCAATACATGGCCCCATCTTGCAACTGAGGGCTGCGGGCTTTTCCTGAAGGGAGTGGGTGGTTATCAGGAGAATGGGGCAGGGAAGATGGGCACAGGCTTTGCCCACTCCGCCCTTAGGAAATTTCTACCCAGAGCTCCCCAGGGTGCTGATGAGAGAAATGGACACAACTACTCTGAGATGGAAGGCCGCTGGTGAAGCGCGGAGGGGAGTCCCGGCATCCAGAGGCTCCCTGAGGACTTAGCTCCCCGGAAAGCAGGAGCCCACAGGGAAGGTGCAGCTGAGAGGCGGGGACAATAACTGGACCGTACTTACAGTTGCGCCTGCTTCTCTGCTAGCTCTTTGGTTTTCTCCTACAGAGAGAAAGAGAGAAACAGGACAACAGGATACCTCCAAATACACGATGCTCCATCTCCATGAAAAATAGGGCACACTATCCCAAGACACCCTGTGAAGGCTGATATTTGATTCTCAGTGAAGTTGGAAAGAACTTTCCCATCCATGACTGAACGTGATCTACACACAATCAGTCCACAGCCCTCAGCTCACACAACTGGCCATTTAGAAAATAGTAAAGACAGGACAAACATTTGACAGATACTAGAATGAGTAGTCTAGTAACACTCTTTGTTGTTACTCCTAATATACACATATTGAGATGCCAGCCACAGTCACAGCAGGCAGACACACGTGTGCCTGGACATTTACAATATAGGTAAACGGGGCTGGGGATGTGGCTCAAGTGGTAGCGCGCTCGCCTGGTATGCATGCGGCCCGGGTTCGAACCTCAGCACCACATACAAACAAAGATGTTGTGTCTGCCGAGAACTAAAAAATAAATATTAAAAATTCTCTCTCTCTCTCTCTCTCTCTCTCTCTCTCTCTCTCTCTCCTCTCTCACTCTCTCTTAAAAAAAAAATATAGGTAAACGGCCCAGAGGGGAGCAGCTAACATCTTCTGTGTGTTCTCTTAATCAGCAATTGCTCTTGCTTTAGCAGCAAACTAGTCTCAGTCCAATAGAACCCTGGTTGCTGGCTTGGTGCTCGTGCCCTACTCCTGTACAGTGTGCACATCCACCTACCTGTGTGTTTGCTAAGAGGACAGGGGAGTGGCCCTGGGAGCTGCTCTGTAGGAACATGAGAAAATTTATAGCAAGTGGAACTCACAGGGGCTCTGCTCAGGCCAGAGCCGAAGTGAGGAGATGCCACGGGTGCAGGGCCACCTGGATATAGACACCTATGTCTGCGAGCTCAGGATGCTATGGGAGCAGCTCCTGTCTGCCAGCTTCAGCTTCCAAGCTTGTGCAACACGGCAGGGCTGGGTCCCCGTAGGAATGAACCAGAGTGAAGAGGTGGCCGTGGGTGAGGCTCAGTCTCGTCTTGCCACTGTGCCCTCTCGTCAAGTGACCTATGCCCTCCTGGCCTCAGTTTCCTTGCCTGTAACATGGGATACAGCACCTGCCCAGTCAGGGTAGCTATGAAGGTTAATTGGGTCAAAGAGCATTAGCGGGGCTGATGAGTGCCAGGCACAGAGCACACTCAGAAAATGCCATGAGGTTCCCCGTCCCCACGCACATGATTATAGATGGTGCGTGGCCATGCTGTGGGGCCCCCTGTCACATTCCAGCACACCCACAACGCCTATGGGTCACTCTATGAACCTCTTGAGGGGATGGCCCATCAGGCTTATGCTTCCAAAAGGTGTCACCTATTTTAAATGTGGATGTTTTAAAAATTTGTTTTAGTTGTTGACAGATCTTTATTTTATTTATTTATATGCAGTGCTGAGAATCGAACCCAGTGCCTCACACACGCTGAGCAAGTGATCGACCACTGAGCCACAGCCTCAGCCCCTAAATGTGGACTTTAATACAAGAAAACTGACCAGGTACCACACGGCCCTGCCCACTAGAGATGAAAGAAGGCCTCTGAACAACTCCAGGTGACTGCAAGCCTTCCTCTGAGTCTTGCGATTCAAGACAGTGGGGCAGGAGCTGGCAGGGAGGCTGAGACCATGAGGCACCCCCAGACAGCCTGCTCCGGTGCTTGTCCAGCCCAGTGGGGTGACAATTCCAAGTAATCCCCAGGGCCATGCCTGGAGTCCCTGTGAGCAGGGACCAGCCCTGTGGGTGGAGGCCGGGGTACGATACCAGGGACAAGGCCCAGAGGAGTTCTACCCACAGGACCACAGCACCAGGTTGAGACTCTGGCCTGACAGAGAATCTATCAATGTCCAAAAACTGACCAGTCCTGCATCCTCACTACCAAGGGAAAAGGGTGTCAGCGGGGGACAGCTCAGGGGGACAGCAACTCATCTGCCCCAGAGAAAAGTGCCAGCACTGATCCGTGGTCAGGGGCCTGCGAGAGTGCCCAAGGTCCCTGGGCCCTGCAGTGCCCAGCCTCTGGGGTGTCTCATTTCTGGGCATGTGATGGTACCAGGCCAGGCTGGACCATAGGAAAGGACAAAGCTCAGAAGCAGCAGCCAACTCTGCACTACCCAGACCCACATGGAAGCCTGGAATGTGGTGCAGCTGCCGTGGGCCTGGAGGTGAGGGGTAGACAGACCAGAGAGGCTGGCCCTTTACCCAGCCTGGCATTGCCACGAGGCAATCAGAGAGGAATTGGGACCTCCCCCTGACACAGGCAGAAGCCGGAGGCTGTCCCGCTGCCCACGGACACTCTGCGGTGGCCTGCGCACCCAGCCCACTCACCCACACTGCCTCGCGGATCCTCTTGGCTATCTTGAGCAGGAGCTGTCCAAATGTGCCGGGCTCGAAGTGGGTGGCCGAGTGCTGGACACAGAGGCATAGGAGGAAGGCAGGGGTCAGCTTGTAGTCGTCCCCCCCGGGCTCAATCAGCGTCATGACTCTCTGCAGCAGTGCATCCTCCTCCTCAGGCTCAAACTCCAAGAGCAGCTGCCGCCGTCGCGGGACAGCAGCCAGCACGGAGGAGGCATTGTCCCCAGCTCCCAGTGCCATGCCACACATCCTGCAGTTCTGCGGCGCAGCCCGGAGCCGCGCCAGGGTCCCCGCGGGCAAAGGCCGCGCCTGCGATGGGTCCTTGAACAGCAGCAGGTAGTAGAGGCCCAGGGAGAGCAGGTCCCCGTGCTGCAGTGCCACAGTGCTCCACCCCACCTCCTTGAAGTTGACGGAGATGGGCGCCCCAGGGATGGGCTCCAGCAGCAGGACCGCCTGTCCCTCGGGGGGCTGGTACCGCCGAAGGGTGCAGTGCAGGGGCAGGATGTCAGGGGCCGACAGGCTGATGCTGGGCTTGCTGGAAGGCGTGCGCTGGCCCACCGTGTGCCGCTCGCGGTTGAGCACATACACCAGGCTGTCCTGAAACACAACGCCTGACTCAGGGGTGGGTCCCCACCTGCCCAGACCAGAGCAGAGGGTAAGAAAGGGGAGGAACAGGTGTTCCAGTCTCTGGCTGGGACTGCTGTCCACCAGACACACCACACTAAGTCGCCCACCCCTGGCCACCCAGCCTGTGCTGGGGAAGGTGGTTTCCCGGAGGAGCCTTGTGGGTGCGTGAGAGGCCACACCAGAGGCACAGGGCTGATGTGAGTCCTTGGGTGGGGCTTGGGGCTGCGGGTGTCAGCGGGGGGCTCACATGCTGCTGGCTGTAACCCTGCAGGAGAAGCAGGTGTGGGGACTGGTACAGGCAGTCACGCATGGTGTCTTGGCTGGGCTCCTCAGGCCCCTGGGCAGCGTCAGACAGGGTGGTGGCCAGGTTCAAGCTGGTCTCACTGACAGTGCGGCGCAGCCGGGGTGGAGGGGAGCTCCGGGCAGCCCCTGGGTCCACGGCCGGGGTGCCCTTGGCACGGACCCGCTGCAGCCTCCGGGCTTGGGCATTTATTCCTGAAACAGAACCAACACAGGTAAACGGGCCTGACTGTGACCATCTCCCAGGTCCTCCTGCATCATGTGAATCTCCTAAGACACTGCTGACACCTGTCACAGTTCTATCAAAGCAGGTTTACAGGAGGCTCAAGGAACTCTGTCCACTGGCTGTGCCCTCCGAAAGGACAGGCAGCACCTCAGGATCACAAAGCACCCCCAGAAAAGCCACCCCCAGGGCAGTCAGGAAGAAAGCACCTGCCCTACAGAAGCCCAGTGATACATGGCCTGCACTGTGGGCCCTGGGCCAAAGCCCATCAAACACTCCTCCCACCAAGCACCAGCTCCTCTCAGGTCACCATGTCATCCCAGAACGTTGTCTTGTCCACCTACCTGCCCTGTCCTCCAGCCCCGCGTGTGGAAGGCTATACTTCCCTGGGATGAGACACAGTTGGTCATCATCCCTCACTAGACGAGGGGGAGTGATCAATTACCACAGTGTCCTGTGGGTGGCTTCCGCAACAGCATGCCTGCCACCTTCCCAAGGCCACCTGGACTCCATCAGGCTAGAACAGGCATATGCACAACACACACACATGCACACACAAATACATGTACACTCACATGTGCACACACACTCATGCACTCACACCAGCACTGCACCACAGTCCTCATGCAACTTAAAGGCGAACAGACATAAACATGGGCATATGCACACTCATGAGCGCGCGCGCGCACACACACGTACACACAGCCCAGAAATCACACACATCCCGTAAAAGACCTTTAAAATCTCATGCTCACAAGTACAGGAAGCGCTCTCTGAACCGATGCTGCGGAAGGCTTGAGCAGGATGGGTGGAGCCCAGGAGACCCCAGACCCCTCAACATTCCCAGCGACCCCAGCGCTTTCTGCCGCACACCTCTGCTGGGTCTCCTCCAGCCTTATCCCCTGGTGTGGCATCTTTGTCTCCAGCCATTCCAAACAAAACCAGACAAAAGCCAGAGGAAGGAGGCTTGTGAGAGCGAGAGCAGTGGCCGGTGCAAGCCATACCAGGATCTGGCGGCTGAGCCCTGTCCTTCCTTCCAGAGGCCGCCTGCGCATCTGCAGCCCGCAGGGGGCCGGGGATGCCGGGAGGCCTGCTAGCTGCAGCGCTGAGGCCGCTCCACCCGTCGCACCCCTGCTCCTGCCTGCTGCCAGCCAGACCGGGAGCTGAGCAGGTGCCCAGCAGGTGGGGTCGGAGCCTAGCCTGTCCCACCTGTCACACTGGCTGCAAGAATAGCAGCAGACCCACAGCCTGGCCTCACCGCACAGCCTGGGGCCAGATCTGAAAAAAGAACACAACAGTTCAAATGATGCTCCAGCTCCTAAGTGTCCCCAGTGGAGCACCAGGCTGCAGGAGAGCGTGCTCAGTATCTTGAGCAGCAAGCCAAGAAGGGGGGGCCTGTCCTCTTGGCTTCCCAGGGTCTCCAGAGGGCCCCAGCCCTGATGATCAGCACACAGGGTGTTCCAGGAGTTCCCCAAGGCTGCTGTCCCATGCAGAAGGCACACAGCAGACTGGACCCTGCTCTTCCAGATGGGGACTGGCACACTTCTCTGGGGTGACCCCCTTGCAGGGCTGGGCTCTGACTCACCCCTGGTCTACCCATCCTGCACGTGGGAGCTGGGGATGCCCAGGCCCACTCAAGGTTTGTGTCCTTGATCCTGGTGGGTTAAGGGCCACAGCCTATGGCTCCAGGCAGCAGCAGTGGTGACTACACCAGGGCCAGGGGCACGTGGGCACCTGAGGGCAGGAGGGCTGTGGAGCAGCAGCAGCTTCTGTGTCTTCTGTGGCAGCGGCTCTCGCGGCCACTGTGGTGCCGGCCAAGGGGACAAAAATCTGACTGCTCCCTGTATCCTTTCCCTGCCACGGTGCAGCCAGGAGGACACCTGGGCACACACGTGTGCACATGTATACACACAGGCTGAACCCTGCATCAGGACGGCCTCACGCACAGGCCACCTGAAGGGCCCTTCCCTGCGCACCCAGTGGTGGGTGCAGACTGCCAGTTGAGACGCCACCAAGATCACGAGGTCCAACACCTGCGTGACAGACCTAAAAGCACCTGGACACCGCTGAGCATGGCTGTGGCTTGTGCAGAAGTAAACACGACACCATCTTCCACAACAGAAAAGGCCACGGTGAGTTCACAACAGGGCTGGGCCCATGGGTGGGGCTCCCGTGCCAGGGATAGCGCTGCGTTCCAGAAATGTGAGGTGCGATGTCAGGAAGGTGCCAGTGACTTTGTGTATATGGTGCTTATTTAATTTTTTTAAATTTTAAATAAATCTGATAAACAGTTATCATCTGCAGCTCTGAGAGGCAGGTACCAGGTGTCCATTCAATGTAACCGATTCTTTAAGCTTTTATTTTAAAAAGCTTTTCTTAGGGGAAAAGTCACAGAGGTCCCACGGGCCCCTCGCTTGCATGTGACTCTGTGATGTTTTTTTCCTACTCCCAGGAGGTGGGTCCAGGCCTTGGGGTCCAGGAGGTCTTGGGAAGAGCTGTGGTCACAGTGTCACGTCCGGTGAGCCTCAGCCCTGCATACTGCCATCTAAGCCATGACTACAGACCTCTCCACACGGCTCCTGGGCTGAGGGTGACAGAGGGGCAGGGGATGGAGTCCCTCACAGGTCTACACTTACAAGTCAGAGCCATTGCTGGAAGGACACGGCACGGGGCTGCAAGTTTCTCGGGCCCCAGCCATGAATCTGAGGAAGGAGATTACAATTTAAGTGGCTGACTTCTTTTGGGGTCTTACACATGTGGGGTCTTTGCCAAGAACAAGGTCACTCTGGAGCCCCTACAAAGCCAATAGGGACTTCACATCCAAGGGAAATGGGATGACACATCCATCATAGAGAACCACTGGCTGCCACAGCCTAATTCTGGGCAGCCAGGTGACAACAGCGCCAGGCCTTTGGCAACACAGTAATTTGAGAGGCAGTTACTCATCATGAATAGAAGCCGGTCCTTGCCACTGGAAGAGGGAGGCAGACCCCAAGGCTCTCTCACTCCCTGACCATGACACAGGTGACAACTGCCGGCTGGTCCAGCAGTCAGCTCTGGTCCTAATGTTCTAAAATTCTTCAGGGGTTTCTGTGGCAGGTTCAGTAGGTCAGAGGCTCTGATTCCGCAGGTCTGGGGTCTGGGGTCTACCCAGGAACCCATATTTTGTAAAAGCTCCCTGACAGGTTCAAGACCCTTCCCTGCCCCAAAGCTCTGTCTACAGCACTTCCTCTCTGGAAGAAAACCCCCAGGGCACTCAGAAAGCTTCATCAAAAACCTACATTCTTTTATTTGTTTGGACATCTAGTTCTTCTCCAGATAAACACCCGTTAGTTCCTAGAGAGAAAATAGGCAGATGTGGGCTTCCTGGATTCGCCTGTTGGTATCTGCTCTGCGGCAGAGAACCAGAAAACCACCAGGCACAGCATGAAGGACTTGGGTATCGGGACCTAGGGGGCTGCTGTGTCCCATCTTGGGGACCTTGCCTGTTGCACCTGAGTATACACTTGGGGACCCTGCCTGCCCCCAACACATGGCACCCAGACCCAAAAGCAAAATGAACACTTTCTAAAATTTTGAGGACACAATGCACCCAGAGCGGCTCTGGGACAACTCTGCAGGCTTCCAGAGGAAACAGCTGAGCAAACAGGCCACCTGGGAGGGAGCACTCTGACACTGGGCTGGGAACGACAGAGGGGAATGAGACTGTGCCGGAGACAGCGCCAGCACCAGGAGCCGAGCGCTCTGGGAGGAGCCTGTGCTTACCCCCTCACACCCCTCCCGCTGCCTCAGTGCCCAGGGTGCAGCTCGCAGGGCAGGAACCCTGGCTCCTGGGCTCCCAGACAGATGCGCTGGATGAAGGAGCGGGATGACCTGCGGGCCATGTGGTTCTTTCCTGTGTCACCCTCCTGTCACCTCCACAAGGAGGTGGTGGCCAATGTGCCCTCTTCCAGCAGAGACTCTGTGTGGATTAGGGGTGGCAAAATTAGTTTTGACCACAGCTGGAGATGGTCATCAGAGCTGCCATGTTGGCCCGGCTGTGGCTTCAGACAGCCCTGGAAAGAAAAACATAGCTCCTTCCTGAACGTCACCGAGTTTCTCCAAACACTTTCCCTGCAGTTCTCCCATCCTGCTCCTGCTTTCCCTTCCCTCCCTGACCACAGGCAGAGCAAGGAAACACGTGGGCCTCTGCTCCTGCCAGCGGGACGTGGGACAGGTGGGCTGGAGGCACAGGCAGTGCAATGTCCCCTGTGCTCAGGAGTTTCACCAAAACCGGGGGCAACGAGCCTTTCTATAAGTGACCCCAGTAACAGCTGGGGATTTGCTGCCAAAGTAAACCCTCAGGAGCTGCTGCAAACCCACAAGTCACTGGCCTGCGCATCTCCCTTTGCTGGAAATATCCTTTCCTAAGTCAGCAAAGGCATGGGCTCCGCCAGCCAGGCATCCGGGAAGAGAATCACCCAACGCCCACAGGAGACTCCCCGCACAGGTAGGGGCCAGCACCTCCCCCTCCACAGACAGCCTTACTCGGGCGCTGTGTCTCACCCTCTCTGTAGCCCTACAAAAGACTGCGGCCTGGTGGGAACACAGCAGCCTAGGCTTTTAGGACCAAGTCTACCAGTAGGGGAAGATCTCTGAAGAAAATTTACACAGAAACCCACCCTAACTAGGAACAGGATGAGGTGGCCTCCTGGGACCATTTCTATTCAACACTGTGCTGAGGAACCCAGCCAGTATTCTGTCATCCCAGTGACCCGGAGGCTGAAAAGGAAGGATCCTAAGTTCAAGGCCAGCTTGGGCAACTCAAGTGTTTCTTTTTTTTTTTTTTAATTTATTTTTTTAGTTACAGGTGGACATAGTATCTTTATTTTATCTTTATGTGGTACTGAGGATTGAACCCAGTGCCTTAAGCATGCAAGTTGAGTGCTCTCCCTCTGAGCCACAATCCCAACCCAACTCAAGTGTTTCAAAATGAAAAAGGGCTGAGGATGTCGCTCAGTGGTAGAGCGTCTGGGGCTCCATCCCCAGAACTCAGAAACCAAACGACAAGCCAAAGCCTGGGAGAAAGAATACTTTAAAATAACATATCTGGTAAGAGACTTGTATCTGGAACTTATACACACACACACACACACACACACACACACACACACACTTTTATAATTCAGTAATGCAATAAGAATTCAAACTACCACATTTAAAGATGGGGAAAAATCTGAATAAACATTTCTCCAAAGAAGATGTACAAAATGGCCAACAAGAACATGAATGAATGCTCAACACCATTAGTCATCTGCAAATTCAACCCCAACAAGAGAGTACGTCACACGGCCATGGTTATAATAAAAAAGTACCCAATGGGGGCTGGGGTGGCACAGAGCTGGAGTGCTGCCTGCCATGCCCAGGCCCTGGGTCAGAGCCCAGGACTGAATAAAACAAGCAAAACCCCCCAAAGATAAACAATAACAAGGGTACAGAGAAGCTTGGACCCTCCCACATCACTGGTAGAAATGTGAAGGGGGGGCATTTGGGAACAATTTGTTGATTTATTAACATATTAAACCTAAATTTACCTTAGGCTCCAGTAATTCCACTCCTCGCTGTGCACCAGGAGAAATAAAAATAATACATGTCCACACAAACGCTCGTCCACAGATGTTCAAGCAGCATTATCCATGATGGTCAAAAGGTGGAACTCACCCAAATGTCCATCAACCGGCAGATGGATGAACAACACATTAGGGTCATAAGAGGGAACTATTCAGCAATAAACAGAAATCAAATGCTGACACCTTTACACACGGATGAAACTAAAAAAAATTACATTGAATAAAAAAGATGTCTCTGTCTGTCTGTATGTCTCTGACACACACACACACACACACACACAGTACGATTCTATTTATTTGAAATGTCCAGTAAGAATACACTACAATGCCAGAGCTGGCTGGTGGCTGCCTGGGACCAGGGCTGGGGGCCGACCAACTGCAGTGGGCTCAGGGGTCCTTTCCTCACGGTGCTGGGAGGGAGGCGGGGCCAGCACGTATTAAGCAAGCTCTCACCACCCCGCCCAGCCCACAGGAGGTTTGGTTTTGGTAATGAATCGTACACTATTCAGTTCATTGAGTTTATGGCATATAAATCATATATAGGAGCACACATGTATGTATGTGTGTACACATGTGTATTTGCAATGCTGGAACTAAACCCAGGGCCTTGCACGTGCTGGGCCAGTGCTCTACCCTGAGCCGCATCTCCAGCCCCCTAAATTATCTCTCTTAAAATAGAAGTTTAAAAAACATAGTGGATACCATCTTCTTCAGTCATAAAGTCCCGACTGACACCAACAAGGAAGAAGGCTCTATAGAGCAGAGACTGACAGGACACTCAGCGTTGCTGAGCATCTCCCAGAGTCCACTGATGGAGCAGGAAGAGTGGCAAGGACAGGAGAAAAGGATGACAACCAACAAGGTCGACAAGGCAGGAAGGAAGAGTAGTCTCTGCACGCACGGCTCCTCGGCTGTGTGAAGCTGTACACAGCCACAGAAAAGAAACCCATGGCTTTTAACCCAATCAGACTGACTGCACAGAGAGGAGAGGTCAGAGGAATGGGGTATTTGGGGGAAGTGGGCGGGGGGAGGACCAAATCCTCATTTCCCATGGTAGGAAGTCACTAGGTACCGTCTGAAGTTCAAAACTCAAGAACTAGTGGGATAAAACTGTCATTTAAAAATATAGAACTAAATGCCAAAAAGAGCAGGCCACAGCTGAATGCAGTAGCCTCTAGGGACAGCAGAACTGGGAAGCTAGAGGAAGGGCTGGCAGAAACCGCTGCTGTGCTTTTGCTTTGATTAGCAAGCGTTGCTTTCCCTGTGCACATACACGTCTCTGGTGAAAAGAAAGCTCTTTAAAAGCACTGGCTTCCCAGCCCAGCAAGAGCTCAGGCGGACATGCACACTCATGGACTCCGTCTCATCACCCCGGGGGTCCGCCTTTTCCCCTCTCACACTGGGAAGCAGCCCATCTTCACAGGAGAGCCGTCATGCGGGAGTTTGGCTACCACTGCTGGGGTCCAGATGCCACATGTAACCCAGGTGAGGACCACCGAGGAAGGCACCGAAGCTCCAGATGTCATCCGCAAGCTTGCAGAGCACAAGCCAGGAAAGCACCCTCCTAAGAAATGCTATCACCAACAGGCTCAAGGACACAGAGGCTGCACTGTGTACAGTGCGGCACTGACAGCTCTGTGCTGAGAAGATGGGTTCCGCGTCTGTGTCATTCACACACACCTTTTTGTATAAGCACAGCACAAATGCAAGGTGAAAAGCCACGTGCTAATGGATCTTTAGATCTTTACTAGAGTTCTTTCTGTAAGTACAAAAATAAAAGTCTTGAGAAATTACAGTATTTTTCATGTTAGTGCTGATCATGGAGGTGTGATCTTACAACTGATAACCATTTTATTTGTTAAAATACAGAATACATAGGAATATGTATTATGAAATTATTCAGATGACCCCAAAAATATATAGAACTCCATCCACATCGTGAACTATCCCACAACCATTAAGAATGGATTGGAGGGCTGGGGTTGTAGCTCAGCAGTAGAGCGCTTGCCTAGCACATGTGAGGCACTGGGTTCAATCCTCAGCACCACATAAAAATAAACAAATAAAATAAAGGCATCTGTCCATCAATAACCTCAAAAAAAAATTTTAAAAAGAATGAGTTGGAGCTATAAGAGGTGATGTGCAGACAATTCCAAGGAGACTAAGAAAAGAAAGACATAGAAACTAGGGTTATGAGGGCAAAAAGAACTGTGTGTGTGTGTGTGTGTGTGTGTGTGTGTGTGTGTGTGTGTGAGAGAGAGAGAGAGAGAGAGAGAGAGAGAGAGAGAGAGAGAGAGAGAGACATGATCCCGTGCAGGGCAGCATTGCCTAGGAGAGATATGGAAGGCCGCTGTTCTGAGTGAAATTCTAAGATGGTCTCTGTCTCCTGGGGTCACTCAGGGATTGTGTCTCGTGGCAGAAGAGATCTGACAGACAAATGAAGTTACCAATCAGCTGACTTTAAGTCATGGAGATCACCCCAAGGGCTGAACCTGACCATATTTTCTCCTTCTGTGCTGAGGGAGCTCTCCAGCTGGTCACAGAGGAGAAGACGCAGAGATCTCAAGGGTGAGAAGAGTATGATGCCAGAAGTTCTCCAGCAACCACTGGGAGCCAAGGGCGGTTGCTGGCCAGCAGCCAGTGAGACAGAAGAGCGACAGGGACTCTAGTCCTATGTCCCTGAGGAATTGAGTTCTGCCAACAACCTGTGAGCTGGCAAGAGGCCTCCAAGCCCCAGAAAGGAGCCATGTGAGCCTGAGCAGAGGTCCCCACGATCCTGTGCCCAGACTCCTGGCCATGGAAACGGTGAGAAATAAAGACCTGTTGTTTTACATTTCCAGCTTCAGCAGCAGAAAACAAGTGCTGATTCCAGTCCAGGGAAATGAGGGGCTGCGGCAACGCGCCTGAAACTGGGAGCCAGGCAGCAGGCAGAGGCTAGAGGCCTGAGGAGCAGGAGAGAAAAGCCCCGGGTGCCTGGGAGAGGCCACCGGTGGGAGATGCTGCGACAGCGGGCATGTTGCTGGCAGGGCCGGAGCAGGTGAGAGGGCTGCACAGGGAGCAGAGCTGCAGAAACCCAGAGGAACAGTGCTGCCAGCGGAGGCTGGAGGCTCCGAGGAAGCAAGGGGCAGATTCCTGGAAACTGAAGGAAGGAGGGTCCTTGTCACATCCGGGCAGAGTGCTTACAGCAATGTGTCCTGGGGACTGGGGTGCAGCTCACTGGGAGAGCACAAGCTTAGTGTGCAAGAGGCACAGAGCTTGAGAGGGAGGGCAAGGAGGGAGGGGAAAAAGAACCTTCCTGCAGTGGCGTGGGAAGTGAGGTTTGCAAACGATCAGCTGAGGTTTCTGAACGGACGGACGGACGGTGGAGGTGCGGCCTCGTGTCTTCTGTGGCTTACAGAGAGAAGCAAGGGGACAGAGACCAACTGCAGAGAGCTGTCAAGCAAACAAGAGCCATGATCAGATGACTCTGGAACGGTCAGTCTCCCCAGAGGACAAGACGCCCAAGGTAGAAATGGCTACCAAGAATGGCACGGAGGAGAGTGGGTGTGTGCCTGCCCAAGGTGGGAAGGTCAGCACTCGGCCACGCAGGAGATGCCTGCAGGGTGAGCGTGCTTTGCAGATTTTCTCAATAGAGGACCTTGAGGGAGTTCAAGAGCACTGTCCTTTCACCACAGAAGCTAAAAATAGAGATGGGATTAGCTCACATCTGTGCACATGGCTTGCGCACATGACTTTGGTCTAATGGCTTGAACTCCCATGAAATCCTCATGTGACCCACAAAGTTCTTGGGAAAATCCTACCGGTGGGAACGCTGAGGGCAGCACTGGAGGTTCAAACATGGAGCAGCAGCACACTGACAGGACCTGGGCTGACGCACACGCTCCCTTCCATGAAGAAGGGCAAACGGCTTAGGGTGGGGCCGAAGGACCAACAGGTGGCACCTAGAGCCCAGAGGGAAGGCAGAGACGCTATTCCTGGGTCTGGACACCTAGCTGAAGAACTCGGCCTGGAGTTGACTGGGATGGATTTCAAAACTGCTTTGGAGCAGTGATTCTTTGTTCTTCTAACTCCCTGCTTCTGAACCAGGATGTCCACCGCCATCATCCCAGGCCTGTCCCCCTGCAGGCCAGGAGTGTGGGGAGATAGCGCGTCCCTTGAGTTTATGGGTCCACAGACAACCTGTGCCCAAACAGGCCCCATTCCATCTGATTAGAGTAATGAGATGCTCAGATTGGTGTTGAATTGATAACAGGATGAGACTGGAGGACCTTGAAATGGGGTGGGTGCATTTTCCAAGGGAATACAGATACGAATCACTGGTGGCCAGAGGGTGAAGTATGGCAGCCAGAATTCTAAGATGACTTCCAAGGCCCCTGCCTATAAAATATGTCCCAAGTGGGAGTGGAGCCTGTGAAAATGATGTCATTCTCTGATTATGTTTTGTTACATAGCAAAAGAGATCCTGGCAGATATGATTTTACTAAGCAGATCACTCCAGGTTCATCACAAGGGAACTTCTCCAGGTGAGCCACACCTGAGTGTGAGCCTCTTAAAAGCAGAAAGGAAGCCAAACAGTCAAAAACAAGGGAGACCTGGGGTGCCCTGGCAGACCTGAAGACAATGGAGGCCATCTGGGAGGCTAGTGTGTGTTGGGAAGGCTGTCACCCACTGCCAGTCCCCACGCTCTTCTTCCTCATAGCACAATCCCCGGGCTACTGGTGAGTTTGCCCAGTCAACAGGAACTGCATTTTTGGGGGTCCCTTGCAGGTAGGCACGGTCACGGAAATGAGCTCCAGCAGGTAAAACATGAGGGATGCTCCTGTGGGGGACAATCAGGAAAGCTCCACAGGAGGACAGAGTTTGCAGGAACACCTCTGCCTTGCCCTTCTTCCTGCTCTAAATGAGGTGGGGTGGCAGGGGCCCCCTCTGCCATTCTGTACCTTGAATGACTCTGAGAACAGAATGAGGTGGGCAGACAAAAGTGGAAACAACTCGGGGCCCTCATGACCAGGCAAGCCAGCCCTGAGCTTATTATCCATTATGTGGAAGGAAATAAAACTGCACTGTGTTCAAGCTAAATCCTGGCCAAATGCAATTGCTAACTTGATAAAATCGATTACTTCACAATATCACTTTGGTATTGATGTTGGTATTGAAGGGTAAGGTGACTGCACAGGGCATATTTCACAAGTATGAAAGCATTTATAACTTAAACTAATAATAAAATGAATACCTTTGTATCCACCATTCAACCTAAAAATAATGAATCATTCCATTATGTACAATCTTCCATCTCTTACCCTACCAAGGAGAACCCCTATTTTGGATTCTTTGTTTTAACAGTCCCTTATTTTGAATTTATAGTTATTCCACACATTTCTGCAACTTTGAATTATACTGCTTGACTTTACTAGTTTTAAAATCTTATATAAATTATACTACACTTGATGTACTTTTCAGCCATTTGTTTTTTCCTCAGCAATCTGACACATGTGAATGTGGATATACATAGCTAGGGTTTACTTTCACAGCTTTATGGTACTGACTGCATGAATGCACCACTCTCAGCCATTCCACCCTTGGTGGGTATGTGTGGTGGATATGTGGGTTGTTTCGAGTTTTAGGCTAACACAAAACACTATCAACACTCCACAGGCTTCCTGGTTACCCATGGGACACAGCCTCTTGGAAAGTGCTTCCCAATTTCTCTGACACCACGGTGTATACAGAAAATTTACGTGGCACATTGGAGGCAACTAAATGATATATAAAGTCCCAGATGCAGCTATGGGCCCACAGACTCTGGCCATCCCAAGGGTTAAGGGGACCAGAGAGATGAAGCACATCCATGCCCCCCAGCATGATGCAAAGATTTCAAGTAGAACATCTGGGACTCCAGGGTAGAGGCATGTCAACCTAACTAGATAAGGCCAACTGTTCCCAGAGGGGTCAAAACAACGTGCACTATCCTTGGCCCTGTGCTGAGGTTCCCACTGCTCCTCAACCTCATCAACCTAGATATTGTGAGCCTTTTTCATTTTTGTGAAAAAGTTTTTTCCTAAGCTGGGCATGGTGGTACACTCCTGTAATCCCAGAGACTGGGGAGGCTGAGGCAAAAGGATCCCAAATATAAGGCCTCTGCAATTTAATGAGATCTGTCTCAAAATTTAAAACAATAGTTTTTTCCTGGTCTTAATTCATATTTTATTTCTTACAAGAATGGGATCTTTTCTTATTGATTGATCATTCCTAGTTCCTTTTCTGTGAAATGCCTGTGCATTTCTTTTGCCCATTTTTAACTTATTTATTTGACCTTTTTAAGTATATTTTTCTTGCCATCTTTAATATATTTTAGACATTAATCATTTGTCAGTTTTATGTATTACAAACTCTCTCCCCAATTAAGATTATTTGTCAGCTTTTCATTTTCATTATTTGATGAAGAAAATCTTTTGTTATCAATCTCTTCCTATATGGTTAGAGCTTTTCTGGGTCTTCCTTAGGAAATTCTTCTGTGTCATTTGTTACTGATTCCTAGCTTACAATACTGAATTCACAGAACATATTTTAGGAGTCAGATACTTCGAAATATGTTGAATATTACTTTCTAACCTAGCACGAGGTTAATTTTTATACATGCCCAATACTTACTCCAGAATTATATGAATTTTCCAGTTGTCAGGTGGAGAGTTCTATAATGAATGCCTGGAAATCACTGATAGCAAACAAACAATGGTGGGGGCAGGAGATGGGTGACAGATCCAGCCCTGGCCATCTGCTAATGTATTGTCTGCGTCTGCTTTCGTTCTACAAAGCAGAGTTAAGTGGTTGTGACAGAGACCGTATGGTCTCATAAAACTGAAACGATGTACTAGCTGGCCCTTTATAGAAAAAGATCACCAACTTCTACACTAGATTGAGTTCAGAAACCATTTCCCTTCTACTTATCTCCTTCTCTATGTGTCTCTTTTCCCTCCTTTCTGTTTTGCATTCTTCTTTTTGGTGAGGAGGGGTACCATGGATTGAGCCCAGAGGCACTTAACCACTGAACCACATCCCCAGTCCTTTATTTTAGAGACAGGGTCTCGCTAAGTTTCTTAGGGCCTCACCAAATTGCTGAGGCTGGCTTTGAACATGTCATCCTCCTGCCTCAGCCTCCCAAGCCACTGGTATTACAGGTGTGCATCACCACACCCAGCTTTTGCACTCTTTTGTATTAAGTTTTAACTCCATTTAAAAATTATTATTGAAAGAGCTGAAGTTTTAACCCTTTCATTTCCCCAACATTATACCATACATTTTAGGCTCAGTAAACTTAAAAAATTCATCAGCGTCTCTACCCTCTTTCAAAACAATGTAAGAACATCTGAATTCTTATCAGATTTAAACATTATTCAGTATTTTAGTTTCACTTATTTGTTTGCCACTTATTTTTATTGTGTTTGTAATGGAGAAATACATTATCTGTTTTCAAAATAGTGCTTGAAAATACAAGGAGTACAGATACTACATAACAAAGCAAACCCCAGGCATGAGACTCTACATATATCACATGAAAAAATAGTCTGATATTCAGGTAATAAAAACTAGAATTAAAAAGTCCCAAGTTTCCAGCTTGGTAAAACAGGTATGGCTACATGAAACACTTAATAAACTAATTTTTTTGCCAACGTGTAAACAAAATGACAAGACTAAACTTGTGGCTGGAGATTTCAACCAAACACCATAGCTATTCAAAATACAGATACTGTGCACGTTTCACCTGATTTATTATTGTCGTGGAAGGGTAAGGTGACTGCACAGGGCGAAGACGTGAGACACAGAAATATTGTATACCAGATATCAGAAAGTCTCAATTACTGCATAGCCTAAAAGGAAAAAGACTATCTTCCAACTTTGGAAAATTTATCTAGAAGGACAGGGAAAGAGTCTAAACATTGCAGTTTAACATGAAACAAGAAAAAGAATGCACGCATGGGAAAAGGGAACACAGGTGGGAGAGGGGAAGACAGAACCAGGCTACTTAGAAAATCTGTTAAGTCTTCTGGGCTTTCATTCATCTACATCCATTATCCCTCGTGGTTCCTGGACATGGGTATTCAGCTGCTTATGCTCTATTATGAGGGATCCTTTTTAAAGAACAGTATTTCTAATCTTGGATAAGACCGAAAGAGTAGAAAGCTAACTAGCTATCAAATGCTTTCTAGAAATTATTTTTATATAACTACATGAAAAATTCACTGATGATTTTTGGTAAGTCTTTAAAAAATAACAATTGGTTAAAGATTCTTGCAGAAAATGTCTTTTTTTGCCTATGGAAAAGACAAAGATTGGGAATTAGCTTTCCTATAAAGCAGTATTCTATGGAATTTGTAAAACTTCTCAGACACAGAGATCAAATATTTAGTGAAGTTTTACTGAAATATTAGCCATGGAATCAATTTGGTGTTTTGTGCCATGTGGCACAAGATTGTTGGTTTCACATCATGGTTTAGAAAATACTAGATTTCCATGTTTTTTAATGAAACAACACACAAGCATACCCTGTGCACACAGCAAAGAGAAGAGGGTAGAGGCCATAAGCTTATTTTAGGACAAATGATTGAGGACAGGAGAATATGGAGCTTTGCTAGCTCAAAGAAAATGTCTGATTGCTGATCATGCGCTCTCTAATATCATCCTACAGGTATCATTTCTAGGTCATGTCCCATCAAAACCAAACACTTAGTAATTACTATTTTGATGTCAAATATATACCCAAGAGTTGACATTTCATTTTAAAGGGTTTGCAGTTATCTCACAGGGACTGAGTTACATGTACTTTTATGCTTTCTCTGAAGTATATTACACCACTGCACAATGGTATCCAATTTTAAGATCAGTACTGAAGAAACTTCTTCAAGGAAAAAAAAACAACTAAAATTCACCAAGCTGAAAAAGCCAAAATTAGTTATGGTTTCTAACCTTAAAAAAAAAGTACATAAAGTGCATTATTAATATTAGGAATTCTGATATTAGTTTGTATTGCAAATTTCCCCAAAAAATGCATCAAACATAAATTCAGTCCAGATGTCAGTCATGGGTACAAATATAGTTGTTTTTTTTCTTTTCTATATTTTTCTCATCTTTTAAGAGTCGTAGTCTCTTTGAAATAGTTAATGTACTGGGACTAACACAAATAATCTGAGGCATTAATAATGGCACTTCTACCTTCACATACTAATCTGGACTTCTGATCAAGATTAAGTCAGTAAAGGAAGTTACCAAGTGAACATTAATCTTTTGAGTCATATCTAGTCTGGTACCCTTGTTCTCCTTCTTTAGCATTTGAAGACAACAGGTTGAGTTGGCAGATATTGTTTATGGGCCCTTGTGGTTGTCTTTATCCATTTCTATTCAGTATGTTTTACTGAATTCTTGATAACAGGAATAGGATCTGGAGAGAGAACAGGGATACCGAGTATATCTGAGCCAGATGTTTCCTGAGAGGCCAACAGAGAAGTTGCTGTCTGTTTCTAATTGAGCTGTACTTATCTGGTTGTTGCCCTTCTGTTCTGGTTTTCTGTCTTTATGAGGTGAGAATGTCCTCTACATTCCTACTATAGGATTAGGTATATTAGTTGCTGCATTTCCTGAAGGTCTAGGTGGATGATTTACCAAATGTGTTGAAGAAACAACTCTGGTGACTGTGGGCTTTGGTGGTGGAGAAATGGTAGGCTGTGAGGGAGTCTGAGGAATGCTTTCACTCAATGTAACCCCTGAGCTTTCACTGGGATTCACTTGTTGCAAGGAAACTTCAGGAGCCTGTATGTTGGTCACAGATGCTGCCATCACAGCCAGAGCAGGACTGCTTCTTCCCTGAGGGCTGCCAGTCAATGGGCCAGTCTTTGTGGCACCCATAGGTAAAGGCACAGACATGCTGTTTTCATTATCTACAGTCAAGTGGAGGCTGCTGTCATTCACAGCTGACAACATTATACCTTCTGCAGAATGTGTTTTCTTTTTCTGAAGAACATGATTAGGGAGTAGTTGATGAAGCTCCTTTCTTCTTAAATGCATTGCAGCAATTTTCATATCCATCTCAAACATCTTACTATTTATTGCTTGCCTATAAACTGTATCTGTGAAAGACTGAATATCATAGGTGAGATCAATACTGAGAGTTTCAGAATTTTCTGGCTTTTTTAACACTAACCCAATCACCCACATTGTACGAAATTCTTCCTTATCAGGATTTTCTTTGGGTGCTGGAAATGACTGGGGATTCACGTGTGCCAGCGTAATAAATTCATTCTTCTCCAAGCTCCCAACCAGAATTCGGATCTTTGATTCCACCAAGCCCACCCATTCTAGATGTTGTTTTTCTGTTGGTGCACTTGCCAGAAGTACAATATAATGTTTGTACTTTTGAAAGAAGCTTGGAGCTTCAAAAAGTTTGGACCACTCTGCCTTGTTCAGCAAAATTTCATGTGTGATAGCAAGCCCTTGCTTAAACTCCTCAATCATGACCATCCTGGTTGAAACTGAAACATTGTATGTGGAGTTCTGCTGTGGGTATGCTGGTGTGATTATAGGCATAAGATGGTACCTATCACTGGGATTTACTCTTGGGTCCCACACAGGTAAATTAAGATTTCGTTCTTCAGGCTCTTTTAATAACACTGGATTTGGCCATTCCCATTCAGAAAACACCAGGAAAAATTTACGGACAAGAGTTGATGCTATTGCATTTGGATAAAGCTGGCAGGTTCTTGCTACTAGCATAGCCCAGGAAACACCTCCAAGGAAACCTAATATATTGGAATAGATATTGTGGCATTTGGCCCACAATTTGATGGCTCTCAGAGTTAGCCTGAAGTTGTCAATGTTTGGTACTAGATGCAAAATTTCATCAGTTACCCGGCAGCCGTTTAGGCTTCTTATGCATCTAATATCTAAATTTTTAAGCAGACTGTCATCTCTTAAGTCCAAATCTTCTGGAATAGTCTGCAATGCTAATCTTGCAAACAAAATATCTATCTCTATCCCATCAAAACACAGTTTGATCACTGGCACAAATGCCTCCTCAACGGCCCTTAAATCTTTGACTTCTTCCTGTAGTTTCAATTTATCGTAAAATGAGGTGAAAAAGTCGCTGCGGTCGACATGTCTCGGCGCGACGCACAGCGCGTCGATATCGGCACCCTTAGTGTGCACTCCCAGTCTGTAAGAGCCGAACGTGAAAATTTTCCCCCCGACACTCTCAGTCACAGCTTGCGGAAGACTCTTGCTTTCACTGATTTCGCGTATCCACTCCTTCACCAAGTTGTTTAGTTTTTCCAAAATTAGAATCCTGCGCTGCAGCTCCTCTTCCTCCTCGAACACCCCGAAGGGCTTCAGGGTCTCCACCAGCTTCTGCGTGAGCTCGTGGTCCGTGTCCCTGGGGGCGGCCAGGCTGATCGCCGAGGAGATGCCGCAGGGTTGCGGCGGCGCCAGTGGCGCTCCCGGGCCGGCCGCGGGAAACGGCATCGCGCCTAGCGCCGGCGCCACCCAGGCACCTGGCCCGCCACCGCGCCCTGGGCGGCCGCCGCCCGGCTCATGATCCGCTAGGCGGGAGGGGCGGGATCCACTGCCCCCCGCCGCTCGGCTCCGCCGCCTCAAGCGCTCCCCCGCCTTCCCCCCGGGGCCAACATGGCGCCGGGCCCTCGGCTGCGGCGTTCCAGGCGGGCCGCGCACGCGCGCGCCTGCGCACCGGCCGCCACGGCCTCGCGAGAGTCGGAGGTCTCGGCCTGGCCGCGGGGCCTATGTCTCTGTGAGCCCAGGCACGCGGCTGTCCCGCTCCTCCCTCCTGGAACTTCCTCTGACTTTCGCCCTAGCGCGCGTCCCAGAACTCCTTTCGCGGGCCCGTACCGCGGCGGCCGCGTCGCCTCCGCCGGAGCCGCGCCGACCCGCGGTGTTTCCCACCAGTGCACGCTGCCCTGCCTCCCGCCTCCCCAGGCCGCAGTCCCCGGCCACAGGCCACAAATAACCGGGCCGAGCGCCGTGCAATCCGCCACCGAGGGTTGACTCACATACTCTTGCATCTCCTGACCTCCTCGTTCTCAGGCCTGTCCCACCATTCTCCTGCTTCTTTTCCTTAAAACACATGGTACACCTCATCCTGTCTCCCAGTTCTCTCCTCTCCGCAGACGCTTAATCTTGTTCTTTTTCTTTCAAGTCATCTCTGCTTTTGGAGTAACTGTGTTTCTGCGTGATTTGTATGTACCGTTTACTTCTTTAAATATATCAATCATACTTATTATTTAGCACAGCATAACCAATGACTCCTAATTCTAACGCTCTCGAGAACCCCGTTCTATAGTTCGTGGTTTTCCACTGGCTCAGAGAGCACTGCTTGTCATTTTGCACGTGAACTCGTTTCTGGTGAGGTCTGGGATGCATGTGTGGAGGAAGCGTCCTCCCGAAGAGGATCTGCGTGGTTTCCACCCGATGCCCTTGCGCCACCACATCGCAGACACTGTCATCTACTTTCCCATTCAGGGATTGTCCAGACCATGGAAGTGCAAGTTGAACCCCAAATACATGGTGGGACACAGTGGTTTTCAATTCTAAGGCAGAGTCTGCCCTACCCAGAGCCCAGGTTAAGAATGACAATTGTCATTTCTTACCAGGAAGAAGATCCTTCCGATTCCATCTTTTCTCTCAGCACCCTTCAATTATTCACCTCTCTCAGGTGTGGAGGCGGTATCAGTTCCAACTCCCAACCTTTTACAGCCTCAAGGGCTTTAGGTCTTTTCCTGGGCAGCTATTAAGCTTGAAGTTTCTTGGTTGCCAAGACTGACAGATGCCTCTAGGGCAATAATAGTTTGAGAATCAGCTAAGAGTCTAAGTTTTCAGGTCCCTCTTTTTTTCACCCCTACACTTTCCTTTGTTTTCTTGGGTCCTCACCTATTTATGCATTTAAAACACATTATTACTTAATTCTAGTTATTCATCATAATAGTTTTAAATATTGCAAACTTTTTCTTCCAGGATATCACCTATTTTTTCATTTTATCTATATAGTGTTTTTCAGTTTGTTTGATATTTACATCAGTTTATATTTGATATAACAAAATCTATCTACTTTTTCTTCTTTTTTAAAAATAGTTGTTAATGGACCTTTATTTTATTTATTCATATTTGGTGCTGAGAATCGAACCCAGTGCCTCACACATGCTAGGCAAGTGCATTTTCGCTGAGCTACAACCCAAGCCCCTACTTTTGTCTTCTTATAGCATGCACTTTTTAAGCCTTATTTTTGAAATCTCTTTTTCTACATAATTTTACCTTTGAGATCTGGGTTTTTAATGTATTTGGAGTAAGGATCTAATTTTTATTTTTCTCCATATGGCTGAAAACAATTATCCCAACACCATTTCATAAAATCCTGTCCCCAGGATTTATTTTGGTTTCTATATCACAACACATTCCCTGGGTCATTTGCTTTTGCCCTCTCTATTCCATTCCTCTGGTCTACTTGTCTGTTCCCTCCCCTAAAACTACATAATTCCAGTTACCATGGCTTCATAGTGTATCTCAACGTGGAAAAGATCAGTCCTTCCCACTTTGGCTTTTCCTGCAAGGTGTTTATGACTCTATTCTTTCACAGAGATGTACACTCTGACCAAAGACAGCCCAGCAAAGATGGACTCGGGCAGCTTAATATACTGATTCCACTCTATCTGTATACATCTGAAACCTCTAGAGATATTTCTGCCACTTTTAACTTTCAAACAACAAAAAAAGGTATTTGGTTAGCATTTTCTATGTTAATATATAGTATCTGAAACTATGAGATGCTACTCAATGTGATTTAAACACATCCTGTAAAAAAACCAACATTATAGGTCACATTTGGAAACCAGTAGATATTAATATGGTTTAAATGTTAGTAATAACAAAGCTACAGTATTAGTACTTCTTGGAAATACTTCAAATGTTGACAGGACAAAATGAGGTCTCTACTTCCATTTAACCAAATTCAAAATTTGCTCTTATGTTTGCCTGTTTCCAGATGGCTTTAAAGAGGCCAATTCATCTTACTAAAATTTGGTGCAATACAAAAAGGTTAGAAGAACAGGTCATTTTGTTGCAGTTGCAAGACAAATACTGACTAGTGAAGTTTTAAAAATATACTTCTAGAATTTTTAAGTCATTTTCAGTAAAACAGTAAAGAGGATTTAGAAAATAGGAATTAAAAGTCATTTAGTTGGGCTGGATTGTGGCACTTCCTGGCATGTGTGAGGTTCAATTCTCAGCACCACATATAAATAAATTAATTAAATAAAGGTCCATCAACAACTAAAAAATATATATTTTAAAAAAGAGTCACTTGGTTTATAAAATCATTAGATATTCATGACAGCCATGAATGTGTACCCACATTTTGAGTATCTCAATTTAGAGTCAAGTGCTGAGAAAAATCAATAATTTTCAACTTGGGACCAAAAAATTTGAGGGTTGAAGAATAACTGGTATTCTTCTCCCCCTTACCTACACACACCCGTGTCCTCAGCCTGATAACAGAAGAAGCATTCCTTCCAGTCCTGTGCTCAAACCCCCAGGAAGGGCCTGGACCGCCCTCCCCCAATGCAGCCCACTCAGATACACTCTTCCTGGCTAAAATTCTCCCCTGGGTGAAAGCTGTCAGATCAAAATGAAGTCACTTGTGTCAAAACCTAAAATAAATAAATAGAGCTGTGGCATCATGAAGGAGGGGATCTCATGCACACACATCTGATATCAAGAATTATCACAGGACACTACCAGAACCTCAGCCTTGCACAAAGGCCACCGCCACCTGACACAGAAACACTTCTACAACAACATCTGCCCAGCAACTGCCTGTCCAGCCTTGGACTGGTGCCATCCTTGTTACTGATCCTTATAGCCAAAGGTAATTATTTCTGAACATCTTAGGTAAACTTTAAAACCCATTTTATGTTTAAAAACCCTTTTCTTTCTTTGCCTTCTTGGATAGCAGGTAATTTAATATAGCACATGTATTCCCATCATGATGCTAATTTCTGATTAAATTCATTATCAAGAATTTTTGAGCTGGGCGCTATAATCCCAACAACTTGGGAGGCCGAGGCAGGAGGATTGTGAGTTCAAAGCCAGCTTCAGCAAAAGCGAGGCACTAAGCAACTCAGTGAGATGCTGTCTTGAAATAAAATTTAAAAACAGGGTTGGGGATGCAGCTTATTGGTCAAGTGCCCCTGAGTTCAATTCGCAGAACAAAAAGAAAGAAATTCTGTGTTATTTAGGTGGCAACTATAATGTCCACCTTGGCCACTCCTTTGCCAATCTGTCTTATTTTGTATCTTTTAAACATCTTACACCAGTGATGACATTCCTGTGCTCTCAGTGTCAACACTAAGCCTCTCCAACAGTGGCTCCTTATAGAATGATGCCAGATATCTCTGCTTCCCCAGGCTCTGGCGGTAGGAGGTTCTGCCCACCAGGCCCCAGTGGGGACCACCCAGCTCCCAGCGGACCTTCCAACACAGTGCTTCTATGATGAAACAAGGACCTGGATTTTTTTTAAATCTACACAGAGATGGAAGGAGAACACTGACTGTGAACAACCAACTAAATAAATTTTCTCTGAATTGGAAATGCCCCAAACTGTCTTTCAAAGTCAATTGCTTTTCTAATCTTATATTGGTGGGAAAAAGTGTTGGTTGTTTTGTCTGGCAAAACCACATGAAATAAATATTTTCCCCAGTGATCCTATCATTGAGAATCTGCAGAGAGGCAGCTGCGCCCAGATGAAAAGGGGCGTGACAATGCAGATGGCCGCCTATGTCTGAAGGTAAGAGCTATTGAAAAGTCATATTTGAAGTAGAAGGAAAAAACTTTCAAAAGAAAATGACCACCAGGATGCTGGAGGGCTCTCCAGGACATAATTCATGGGACATAGATGGCATCATGTGCGAAATACTGGCTGTCCCCAGGGGAGGGGAAATCACTGTCCGTGAATGACAAGGTGGCATGACAAAACAACTGAGCTGGGTACTCAGTGACAACACCTCTGCCACCTCTGCCACCACCTGCCCACTCGAACTCTGAGGAGCATGTTCCCCCCTGGCTGGATGTGCTCCAGGGCAGCAGTCCACTGCATGACACCCTTCCCCTTCCCCTGTCCCTGCCAGGAACACTGGTCCCATTCTGGGGTCTTGTGTGTGTGGAAGCTGTGACCTGCGAAGGGGCTTTCTCTCCGAGCACTAACCCTCCCGCAGACTGAGCCAGACTGTACAGTAGCCACAGAGGACATTGATGGCAGTGTTTGGGTCGAAAGTCCATGGCTGCTTTCGTGGCCCCTGGCCTCTGCTTAGCCTACAGAGGTAACCTCAAATCTTGGTGGCCTTAAAAACTCTCTATGCTTGCCTCGTTATGACGAAGACACTCAAAGCAAAGGAGGCCCTTCCCCAGCAAGAAACCAATGCCCGGCCTCTGAAGGCCATGCAGGAAGGCGCACAGGCAGAGCAGCTCCACACATCCCTCAGAGCCAGGCTTCAGGGACCCCAAACTCTCAGACAGCAGCCTGAGTGAGGCCATTGCAGGGGCACACAGCCATAACACTCAAGGGCAAGGACAGGGTGTGGATGACACATAGCCCTTGGGAGCTGAGCACAGGCCTAGAGACCAATGAAATGGCTCCCAGTGGAGGGCAGGTCTGTCCCCCAAGGGACATGTGACAATATCCAGAGACATGTGCTACACCTGGGGAGCAGGCAGGAGGCAGGAATGCCGCTCCACCCTCTGCCGCACACAAGCTGCCCTGCGAGCCGCTGAGGAAGCTGAGGAGGCTGAGGAGAGGCGGGATCTGAGCCCCTCACCCGCAGAGGAGGCTGGAGGGGCGTGGGGACCTCCCATTCTGTGCTGAGCTCAGCTCACCTCCCTCTCCCTGCCTTTCCCAAGCCCTGACAGAAACCACATGGCCCTGCCACAGGAGGCCACATGATTGTCATCTTTATCTCAGTAACAGGTCCCAGGACCCTCTCCACACAGCACAGCCCTAGATACCAGCTCCGGGGAACAGGAGAGCAGCTGCCCACCAGCGCCCCCTCCATGCCACCTCCCTCGCAGGGCACACCCCTGTTTTGATGGCCTGGAAGCCAAAACTGAGCTCTGAGAAGGCAGTGCTCCTGGAAAACTGAATCCTAAAGTGCCTGACGGCCACCCACGGCTCCCAGCAGGCTGTCTGCTCTCATGTCCTGGGGCCTCCCAGCGACTCCCCTGACACTGGTCTGCTGGAGGTGTCCACACCGGCACCCGGCACCCGCTCCCTGCTGCACTCAGCCCCAAACACTCTGCTGAACTCCGCCAGCTCGCAGGGACGGCCAGCTCCCGAGAGCCGGGGGACCAGGGACAAAAACTAGGGTTCCATCACTCTGTCACCTGAAGCTCTGGATGGCCAGCCTCATCCACACACACTCGTGCACACACGTGCACACTTTTTCCAGATGAGGTCAGATGATCCTCTCACTGGGGGAGTAGGTACAGCCTCATTTTTGGTCCTTTGAGAAAAGAATGCGGGGGAGGACCTGCCTGGCCCTTCCTTCCATCCTGCTGAAAAGGACAGCACCCAGCTCTGTAGTATTAATGTCCCTGCAGCAAATGCCCCACAGAGCCACCACCAACTGTGGGTGGGCCTGCCCTGGGGCCACACTGGGAGCCTGTCAGCACCCCGGGAGGCTCAGAACAGACAGCTTCCTGGGAGGTCTGAATGCCCTTCCCAGGAACATGTAAGGCAGGGGACACAGCAGCATAGTCAAGAGTGCCAGGAAAAGTGTCCCCTGCCAGAGAGACAAAAAAGCTGTACCTTTCTGGATGTTTCAGTTTAATGCTGACAGTCAGCAAGCTGCTACAAAGAACAACTCTTTGGCTTCCTGTGGCCTCCTCACAGTGACTTGGGGTCTCTGTCTCCGCAGTTCCCACAGAGGGGGCAGACAGGGAGCTGTGAGCCCTGGGCAGTGAGGCTCTCAGGAGGGGCCGCCGTCCTGACATCCCAGAGACATCCCCACATGGGTGTGTGCCGCCCCAGCAGGGCTGCCACAGAGATGCCGGCCCAAGGGCTCCGGGTTCCAGGTCAGGCTCTGCTCGCCACTCTGCTGCAGCAGGACTGAGCACCTAAGGGCCATCCTCAGCTCCCGACTGCATGGAGTCTGCCCTTCCATTCACGCTCTCCAGGGCCTCGCCCCTGCCTGGCCCCAAGCCAGGCTCCATGAGCACGCTGGAATGAAAGGAAGCTCGTGGGCATGCCCTTGACAGTGGACTACCTCACCTCCCCACAGCCCAGGCCATTGGTCAGCTCAGGAGCATGGCCAGGAGGCACGAGAGAAGGAGGTCAGCCAGGAGGATGTCTCTGGAGCCTGGGGCCTGCTTGGGCAGGTAACATGACTCACTGTAGCCTGACAAGTGGGTCAGTTGGACTGGCTAGCTCAATGGACTCTTTATTGGAAAGGCATTAAAAACCACCAGGTGAAAGCTTCCTCTTCCCCCGACTGGTGTGGAAGGAGCAGCACTAAAGGGCAGCGAGCTCAGAACAAACTCTGCGTCCTGCAACACAAACATGGCCCCACTGTCCTGCGCCAGCCAGCGGCCACCTGCCTGAGCAGAGCAGGCTTTCCAAGGCTCTGCCCCACCTCTGGCACTACACAGCAGCCTTAGGATGGACAGCGCTGGGTGCAGGTCACAGGCAGAGGCCTGGCCCCCAAACTCCACAGCCCTGAGATGGCCCCATGGCGCAGGCTCTCTGGCGTCCACTTGGAAGAGGAGGCGAAGCTAAGAATGACTACAGTGCGGCCGCTTATGTCAAGGGTGCTCTGTCTGTACAGGACGCCCACTCCACCCCACCACCGTCTCTACCTTTTGCAGATACTTTCCATCTCACAGGAGGGCTTTTAGAGCGAGGCAGAAGGAACGCAAGTCCTCTAGGTGGTTACAAGGCAGGGTCAGAATGAAAACCAAACCTCAGTAAGCGGCAGCCTTTGGGGCAGATGAGGGTCCCGGCGCAGACAAGGGGGTGCTCATCTGATGAGGCTTAAGCAGAGTTGGCCTGCTTTTCCTTATCACATGCCAGCAACTCTACACGATGTCAATTAGAGAAGACTCCTCCCAGTGGGAAGGAACTCCCACTGCCACCCCCTCCCACGCTGGGTGCCCCATGGCTTTTGTGCACCCACAGGAATTGCTGGCCACTTCAACAGGATGACACTACGCCACCAGGACTTGCTAAGCTCCATGGCCAGCAATGGTGGCACGGGCTGCTTCACTAATCCCTTCGTGTCTGTTATCCCCATTCTCCAGATCAGGAAATGCCTCAGGAGGTACCATAACTTACCCGAGGGAAAGAGAGGGCCAGTGTTACCTAGAGCCAGCCATGGCACCCACAGCTGGGTCCTATTCAGGCCCAAGGCACCCTGGCCTGTGAAGCCAACCGCTCCATCACCACACCTGATGTATACATGGAACCCAAGCCTGGCTCATGCTCAAGCAGGGATGGGGGAATTGAACAGCCATGACACTACATGCAAACCACACCTCGGGAAGGACTAGGTCACAGGAAGCCCTTCTACATCTTCTCCTGGGCAATGTGAGCCCAGTCTACTTTCTTGTATAAAGTAATCGTTTTTTACAGGAAACTAAGAAAATATATTTAAAAAATTTGGTATTTGAAAAATTGTTTTTATGAGGCATGCCTATCAAAATAATCAACTTCTTTCCACCAAATGAATAAGCATCAGACACAAAGCTGTGGGCCACAGGCTGCCGAGGCCTCAAGCCCAGGTAGGCAGAACCACCCTGCTTCCGGCACTTCCCACACAGGATAATAACCAGCCACCTCTGGCTGGGCCTTCCCCAAGAACAGCCTGCAACCACCACAGGTGCCCACCAACCCACTGCACACCCAAATGAAGCCAGTTCACAGTTGGACACCATGTGACCAGAAAGTGCCACGTGGCCTTTGTGACAGCTTTCTTCATTGTCCCTCCATCTGATCCCTAAGATTCACACGGCATCTGAAGGCCCTCTGTAATACCACAGTAACCTGGTAGTTTATGAGGCATACACAGTTCCCTGGGGCTAACAGGCTGGGCAAGACCTGATTAAACAGAAGGACGGATTTGACCTAAAATACTGCAAGAAGATATTAGGAGCCGATAAAAGGAACCACCAGGCCTCTGTAGGCAGACAGGCTGAAGGGTGCACTGTGGCATGGGGGTCTTCAAAGGCTTGCAGCAGGGTTCCCTCCAGAGCAGACTACCTCCACACCTGTCCCTCCACACACACCCCGACCTCTGCGCCTCGTCGTCCTCTCCTAACCACTACCCTGTGCTTAGACAAATGGCTTTTCTGGAAACTTCTACCCCTCCTCACTTTCTCACCTGCTGTGATGGTATCCACATCCTTGGCTGCCAGCTCTTCCACGTCTGACCTCTTTCTCAGCTCAAACCTCCGGGATAAACCTTCTCGGGGTTTCCATAATTCCTGGATCAACAGGGGCTTCTCATTATCCCCAAACACCCGGAAGCACTGGGCCTGCCACGGCCGTCCAGGGGACCCAGCCCGGCCCACCACATCGCACAGCACGTACTGGCTGGCACACGCAGGGTCCAGGGCATAGCGCTCCAGGGCCTCCTTCACCAGCTCCTGGGCACTGGAGGTGCCCGTGGCCAGGACACTCTTGTAGTGCGTGCCAGTGCAGACACTGTCCCCAAACACCTTCAGGACGCCAGGGGCTGACAGCTGGGTGGAAAGCTCTGCGGGGTCATCGCTGGCACCCAGGCTGCAGAAGGTGGAGTCCAGTTCCCTGTACTTGTAGCTCAGTGTCCGGGACAGCACACTGGACAGCAGCTGGCTCTGTCGCTTCAGCTTGCTCTTGGCGGGTGGAGACATGATGAAGTGCGTCCCATAAAACATGGTGGGCAAGTCTTCATGGGCAGGACCAAGGCTTCAGCCAAAGGGTGGGGAGAGGCTGGGCCTGGGAGAACAAAGCAAGAGGTCAGCACCAACCATCATGAGCACCAGGAGCAAAGGAAACATGAGTTCCAACCAAGTGGACAGAAGAGTCACTCAGTGTCCCAGCCCTGTGGACACCACCACAGGTCAGACCCCACCAGAGCACCTGCATTAAGGACAGGATCACAGCCTGAGGGGTCACAGGGACAAAGCAGGTTTGATGGGCTGAAACACACTTCAGGGAAAGCCACTACTAAGAAGCATGATGAGGTCACCAAAAGTAAGACATGCTCCGTCCGTCACAGGGCTGACTTCCAGGAAGCACGGGGCACAAGGCACAAGGAACAGCGCAGCTGACAGCTGGGTGAGGGACAGGTTTGCCGGACAGCCCGAATTGGCTCCATGCCCCCAGGTTGAGCCCACCATCCAGGACCACCACAGCCAAGGAAAAGGGATAAACAAGTTGGGGACCAAGCTTCCCTCTCCATAAACTCTGAAAATCCCCTGCACCACAGTCGGTAGTGTGGACTACCAAGTCACCCAGTCACAGAGACAAGTGGAGCTGGGGAAGCAGGTAAGATGGCAGCCATGTTCACAGCATAATAAGCAATCAGACCCTTGAAACACGAACCTCCAGAAAGCGCCACTCCTCCACAACCCGGCAGAAGAGGCTGGTCCCACTTGAAGGGACAATTCCCTGGGACACAGCTTAGAATGTCCACAACGCCACAATGGACACAAGGCCTCTTCCAGAACCAGTGGAAGCATGCTTGGAATTTGTGCATTCCACCCACCGCGTCCAGCCAGCACAGGCCTCTCCAGGCCACAGACACCCAACCTCACTAAGAGGAGAAGCCGGCCTTGCACAGCTTTGTGTGTGTGTGTTCTAGAGTCCTAATTCTAATGTCCTTAGTGTCCCACAGGCTTAGAGGTGGAGATTATTAGTCTCCCTACAAATCTCAGTGGGGCAGGAGAGCAGATAGAAGGGACGGGTTCTCGAGGCATTGCTGTAGGACAAGGGACACTGGAAAGCTGTGCACACAGTTCCTGGGTGGCTGCACCCCACTTCTGCGCTCATGTTCTCACCAAAAACAAAAGCAGACAGACCACTGAGCTAGGAGAAGAGCCCGTTTTCTAAAAGGCTTTGGAAAGAGTGGCCCAGGACCCAGTAAAAGCAGCATGGGCACCTGCCATTGTAACTCCAGCCAACTCCTGTGGGTCAATTAACATTCCCAGCCTCAACTCACATGCGGTTCTGAGGGCACTGGACAGGGCTTTGAAAGGGAAAGTGGCTGCATAGGGCAGAAGTACCCAGGGAGCCCCTCAACAGAAAAGGAACCACACCATCTTCAGGACACCAAAGAGTGAACTCTCCAGGCCTCCGACACTGACTCTGCAAATCAGTTTTCCTTCAGGCCGCCATGCACCTTGGCTGCGTCCTGCTCCCTGAAGCCACAAAGACTGTCATGAATGAACCTGAAAAGCAGGCCACGGCCATTCGGTTGCTGTAGAGCCAGTGGCCTGCCTGCTGCCATGCAGGAGAGAAGCCTGAGAGAAGCCTGAGCTCTTCCGAATCGCTCTGTTAGCTTCACATAGAACACCAATGTGTGCCCTAGAAGGGTGAAACGTCCCCTACTCCTACAACCTACTGCTTATGGTTTACCACTGCAAAGCCTTTTGAAGTACTGGTTTTCCAAAAACCTGAATTTGCAGCTGGGAGTCTGGGAGACGCTAAACAGTCTTAAGCAGGAACACAGGAGGTTCTCTTGGGGCTCAGTGGGTCAAGATATAGAGGAGTCAAGAAGTCAAAGCCTGGGCTGGGGATGTGGCTCAAGCGGTAACGCGCTCACCTGGCATGCTGGGTTCGATCCTCAGTATCACATAAAATAAAGATGTTGTGTCCACCAAAAACTGAAGAATAAATATTAAAAAAAAATTCTTTCCTCTCTCTCTCTAAAAAAAAAAAAAAGTCAAAGCCTTTGTTTCTCCTCCCCTGAGGTGCATGCCACAAGTCTCTTTGTCAAATCCTAAGAAGTCCAGAACCAACTGTGGATTCCCCTCACGGATCCATCATTTATTTTACAGTAAAAGCATTTTCCGAGGGTACTCCTGTCACAAATGTGCGGCTCTGAATCTGCACACCCTATCAGCAGGTTCAAATCATTCCCAAAAAAGTACTTGAATCAGAGATCAGAGTCCCTGCAAACAGCCCCTCAAATCAGCCCTTACTGACCATCCCTAAGGGGTGCACAACCCTGCCTGAGAAATTTCCCATGGGACTCTCAAGATGCCCTTGCTCAAAAACCTCAAGGCTGGAACACATTCTCAGAGGACCTGACTTTCACTTGGCCTAATTGGCCACCTTTCTGGAGGAGAGCAGACATCTCTGCCAGAGGTTCTCCAGGGTCCCAAGCCCAACCCAAAGTGGGCAACAGCATAGCCTCTGCCACCAGGCACCCTATGGCTCGGAAAGCCTCTGCTTCTGCAGACGGTGTCTGAATGTAAATTTAAGCACAACACCAAAAGCTGTGGAAGCTACGCTTAGTTGGGGAAAAGTCATGATTCAAATTCAAGGAGTATTTAAAAGGCCCCCAGATACAATGGAGAAGTGAACTGGCATCTTGCACACAGAGGTGGATGCAGGCTTGGTAAGTTCTGATGCTTCCATTAAAAAAAAAAAAATGGAAAATTACAAATACACAACTGCTAGTCCCCCTTCCAGGGCCTCACAAGTGAGGGGCCCTGGAGCTTGAACTTCAGAGATGCCCCTCCCTCCTTTCCAGCAGCCTCTTGAGCCAGATTCTAAGGAAGAGTTAGGAAAATCATGAAAAATAAGAGAGACATGTGAGTTGGGAGAAAGTGACTCATTCCTTTCCAAAAACTCCTTCTTAACCCCAAGAAGTCCTGGTAAACCAGAACCTTATCTAGTTGGGGTTTTACAGAAAATTTTCTTCTCCTTATGATCATTCTCCCTGTGGTCATTGCAGAAGGTGCTGCTGTGCACACATCCCTGTGGCCACTTGCACACACACACTGCTTTCCTTTCTAATCACAAAATGAAGAGTAGAGCCTGTTTGTCTAAAGGGACAAATTTGATTTTTAAAAGGCCAGGAGGAGTGCAGGAAAATCCTACAGAGTGGAGCACGCCCTGCGTAACCAGATCTGTTTTTCTGGAAGTGTGACCTGCCTTTTCCTTTTCTGCTCAATTCTCGCCTCTGTCACACAAACACTAGGGAAAGCGTAGGGCCCAGAGCGCCAGAGTGCAGGACGCTTGCTTTGGCAGCTCTCAGAGAATGTTTCTCTCTTGTTCTCAAGAAAGAGTCCCATTTCTGATGAAAAGCCAGCCCAAGTCACAGCGGCAGGGGCAGAGACAGAGGTCAGTTGCAGGGCTGACATGGGTGGAGGGATGTCTCTCTGTTCCAACAGGACAATGTGGAACCCATTATCATTCCACCAGGAGGACAAACAGCAAACTTTGCAAACTGAGCTTTATCCCTGCTTCTTCAAATACTATCTTTACAGCTTTGAGACAGAGCGAAGCTTTTGATTGCCAACATAATTCAATCAGGTTTCATTCTGCCTGCTAGGCTCCTGAGAGGGAATGACTTCCCCAGTGGGATTAAAGACTGGCTCCTCTTTGGAATGCACAAGAGGTGGCCCGTGTTAACCGAGACACCGGTAATCAAATTCTTTTTGGCAATTCAGATTAACCAAGCCCTTGACAGGCGACAGGGGCTGGGCGGGCAGGCAGGTCTGCACCCTCCAAGGCCCCACCCACCGGCTCCCCAGGGAAATAAACCAGGTCTCCAGAGGCCTGGAGCTCCCGCTCAGCATCTGTCTCCAGGGATGCAGTATTTGTTGGGGGACTGGAAGTGGGACAGAAATAGCGGGGAAACAATGCCTGTCTCCGCACTCGGGCGGAGAACGCCTTGCCGGCGGGGAGGTGATAGGGGGCGGGAGAGTGCGGTACCCCGCGCCGCACTCTCCCGCGGCGCCCCGCGCCAGATTCCCGCTCCAAGGTACCTCTAAGGAAATCAATGAGGGGAGTCCCCCGGTGCTGGGGGTTGGCCGCGGGCCTGACCCTGGCAGCCCGCGGGCCAGGTCACTCGCGCACCCGGGCCTTCGGGGACCGCGCCGGGCCCGAGAGGAGGTCGGTCACTATGGCAACGAAGCAAGCCTGCCTCCCCCCACACCCGGATTCGCGGCGGGTAAAAAGCCCCGCGCGGTCCCGCGGCCCCAAGCGCGCGACCCACCGCCCCCAGCCCGCGGCCCCCGCGCCCCTGGGCCCCCGTAACCTCAGAGCAGCACAGCCTGGGCCACCCCCGCCACCACCTACCCTCCTCGCGCGCCCCCCACTCACCTCCAACGCTGCCCTCCGCTGCCGCCGCCGCCACCGCGTCCCCGCGCGGCTCCCACGCCCGCCGTTAGCGGGAGCCGGTGCCTGGGACCTACACGCGCCGCGGCGCCTCCTGCTGGCCGCGCAACGGACGGGGCGGGGCCTCGGGGCGGGGCCTACGAAAGGCGTGGCCTTTGGGAGGGTGGGGCGAGAAGAGGCGGGCGGTGAGTTGGAACCTCGGTGCCCAATAGACGAAGAGGAAGCTTCTAGGGGCGGAGCCACCCGTCGAGGAAAGAGGCTATGCGCTGGCGCCTCCTGCCGGCCACTCAATGGATGGGGATAGGCTAGGGCTCGGGGGCGGGGCCTCTGGAAGGGCGGGTATCTGCCGGGGGCGGGGCCTGTGCTAAGCCGGTCGCCACTTGGGGCCTCTGTGTTCCCAAGTTGGTTGGGTGGTGTTTCCACTCTCACCTTCTGTGTGGACAGGTGTGGATGGGTACAGAACTGGGCTCCTCGATTTATGAACATCTAAGATATTGAAAGGGAAAAGGGTTTCCTTACCCCCCACCCAGCAGCTGGAGCTTTAAGAGACAAAGCAGATGGTGGCACTAGGCTTAAACGAGGCAAAACGGGGCCAGGTCAGCTCAGGGGCTCTGGCCCAACTGCCTTCCCTGGTCACTTGTTTTGTTTTTTCTTTTATAAAGCCCATGACCTTAGCCCTCTGCCTTGGTGTTAACTTTGAGGAATGCTTCTCACAGGGAGATTCTTTTAGACTTTTCTGTTGCTGCTGACCTGAGAGATTCCCGTGGTGTGCGATCACAATGCAGAATTCCCACGCTGGGGCCCCCCTTTTTGTTGACAGTGATGGAGTTATAATATTTCCTAGTAATGACCCCATATTTGAGATGGGGGAATGGGAATGGGGACAGACATCTGTAAATGACCATGTTCTATATGCCAGGCCTTTTACTAAGGACTTTACCTCGGTTATCTCACTCCACGGTGGCATCAACCCTTGTGAAGCAGATAAGAAAAGAGGTTTGGAGAATCAGGCTGCCCGAGGCTGAGCCAAGACTTGGCTTTTCTGATAAAATAACTCCCACGAATCTTTGCATGACCCGCCCTCCCCGCAATACACACCAGTCTGCTCAACCGCCATGGGATGGGAGGTTGTAACCAAAATGGCACGCTGGATTATGTCATGGAGGGCAATCTCCCAAGAGACAATTTCAGAGCTGGAAAGATAGCCTGGGTTTAGGCCTGGGTTTTCCTCCAAAGGTATTCCTCACAATCACCAGGGCCGGGCTTCTACTCTCCCCAAACCCTCTTCCATAGGGATTGGAAAGCTACAGTCTGGGGGCCAGATCCAATTTGCTATTTTTATAAATAAAGTTTTATTGGAACCCAGCTGCACCCTTTTGTTTGCATATTGTCTATGACTGTTTTTATGCAATAGAGAGACTTTATAGCCCAAAAGCCTAGAACATTTATTATCTGGCCCTTTGTAGAAAAAAAAATGTGCTGGTCCCTTCCAGTAACACCCGCTGTCTAGTACTGTTCCTCACCTTTGTGTCTACCCCGGCCAGTTCTCTGCATGGAGCTCCTTCCTCAACTGAGCTGTGCTGCTCGAGCCTCCATAACAAAATACCACAGACAGGTCCTTAAAAAATAGGAGTTTCCTTTTTAAAAAAATATTTTTTTAGTTGTTGATGGATCTTTATTTTATTTGCTTATTTATATGTGGTGCTGGGAATCAAACACAGTGCCTTACATGAACGAGGCAAGTGCTCTACCTTGGAGCTACAACTCCAGCCCCAGGAGTTTCCTTTTTAACAGTTGTGTTTAAGTCCAAGACCAAGGTGACAGCAGGGTTGGTTTCTTCTATGGCCCCTCTCAGATTTAAGTTGGCCACCTTCTCACAGTGTCCTCACCTGGCCTTCCTCTGTGTGTGCCTCTCGAATGTCTCTGTGTATCCTGGTTTCCTCTCCTCCCAAGGACACCAGTCAGATTGGATTAGGGTCCACCCTCATTTAATTTAATCACCTCTTTAAAGTCCTTACCTCCAAATTCAGTCATAAGTACCGTATGTTAGGGCTTCAACATGTGTATTTTATGGGGACACAATTTCTCCCATAACACCTACTTTCATCACCTGGTTTGTCTCTACTCATCCTTTAAATCCTCACAGGAAGTGTGGTAGTCAACCTCCAAGATGGCCCCCAGTGATTCACAGCTCTTGGTTTTCACACCCTAGACAGACTTACATTGAATAGGATTGAATTGTGTAACCAATAAGGTGTTGCCAAAATGGCACTGTGACTTCCGGAACTACTTAATAAAAGAGCTGCCTTTGCCCTCACTCCCACTTAGATGAGTAATTCTTAAGGAAGCCAGCCGCCATGTTGGGAGGACACTCAAGCAGCTCCAGAGGGAAAGGAGAAAGTGGAGCATCTGCCAACAGTCACCACCCACTCACCATCAGTGTCAGCGAGTGCACTGGATGTGGTCCCTCCAGCCTCCATAGTCATCAGAATGCTGCATCCCTGACCAACATCTTGATAAAGTCAAATGAGGGACCAGGAGCCAGAACCTCTCAGCAAAGCTGCTCCCAAAGCCCTGGCTCTCATAAACCACGTTTGATAATAAATGGCTATTATTATTGATTCAAGCACTGAGTTTTGGGGGGCAGTTTGTTATGTGGCATTAGGTAACTAATACCCATCACTCCAGAAGGCCTTCCCCTCCCCCCCCAAACATGGCTACCTGTCCTTCTTTGTATTCCCACAACCTTTTGTGTTTTTTCTTTTCATTAAGCCAGTCCACATTAGTCAAATTATGCTCCTTAAACATAAATCAGATGTTGCTACTTCTCCACCTATAATCTTCTAACAATTTCCTTTTACACTTTAAATACAGAAGGATTCACAAAACCCTGCTCCCACCGGGCCCTGCTGGCAGCCGCAGCTTCCCTTCTGTCACAGAGCTCCAGGCCCCTGAACTGTCTCCAAGCACACTAACTCACGTCCCTCCTCCCAGACCTTTCCTCTTGCCATCTCCTATGCCTGAATGCTCTTTCTGCTGTGTGCACGAGGGTGTGTCCATCCTAGTCTGCTGACACCTCCTGACATCACCCCCGATTTATTTAATTCATAGACCTTTGTCACTGCTGAACTTCATCCACTTGTATATTTCAGACACGATAGTTTATGTTCCTTTACTATTATCTTTGGCGCATAGTAGGCTTATAATAAATATTTGTTAAATGAATAAATGAATGGATAGATTTCCATCTCCTCCCACTCCCTCCTCGACTGGAAGTTTCTCAAGGGCAAGTCCAGTTTTGTTCACCTTTGTCTCTCAGCAGCTGCACCCAGGCAAGCGATCAAAACAAGTTTTTCGACAATTAGGTTGACTATCTTTGAGACTCTTACTGGACAGAAATGGAGTGTTGAGCTGCTCTCTTTGGCCACTGGAAGGTGGAAGTGTCCTGGGACCTAAGGAAAGGACCCACTGAACCCAAAAGAGAAGCATCTGGTTAAGGTCAAAGGGTGGTTCCTTAGGTTTTACTAGGGACAAAGAGAATGGGCTCTTGGGAGAGCCAGGAGAGAGGAAGATGACTGCAGACACAGGCAATTAACAATTTAGCACCTCTTGGCACTGGTAACATATGGGGTGACAGAGTGACAGCAATGAGCCAGGCACCTTCTAGGAACTTACATTCTGGTGAACAGTAAAGAAATCATTCTATTGCAGTGAGATAGCAATTAGATGACAGCTAATGCTGTATAACAAACACTCAGAGGCTTATACTAGGAAGCATTCACTGCTGCTCATGGGTCTGCAGGTTCCTGTTGCTCCAGTGAGCTGGACTTGAACTGGCAGGGTTTGGCCTCAGATCTTCTCTACATGTCTCCTCATTCAGGAAGCAGTACTCTCCAGGGGCATGGTCTTCCCCTGATCGGTGGCAGGAAAAAGAAAGAAAACACATGTTGAACCAGATGTGCTTGGGAGGATCTGATATTTCCATCAATATTGATTTTTTTATTTGTTTACTTGACACGTCACCTGTGAGCACTGGTTTATGACATATACAGGAGAAAAAATGATGACAGATGACAGATGATACTACATATTAACATTTTATTTTGAGAACTGATAGTAAGTGGCCATTTTTTCCCCAAATTTAGGGTAAAAGAGGCCCAGGTGGAGATCTTCTCTCTAGTGCCCAAGAAAAGAAATGGGTAAGTTTCAGAATCTGACTTCACTGATTTGTGGACCCAAAGCCAAAAGAGGCCAACAGATTTGCCCAGGTTCACAAAATGAATCACAGATTACTTCTCCCTTGTGAATCACTATAAAAAAGACACATTAAACATTGGAGAGGATATGGCGAAATCATATCCTCGGCTGGTAGGAATGTAGCATTGTGCTTCAAAAACAACCGTTTGGCGGTCCCTCAAATGATGATACACAGAATGGCCATATGACCCAGAATTTCTACTCTGAAGTCTATTCCCAAGAGAAATGAAGACATAGTTCTACACAAATACTCACCTACAAAATGTTTACAGCATTATTTTAATAGCCCAAAAGGTAGAAATAAAGGTGGAAACCCAGATGTCCATCAATGGGCAAATGGATAAACAAAAATATGGACACAATGAAATATTACGCAGTCATGAAAAGATATGAAGTACTAACACACATACTACAATGCAGACGGACCTTGAAAAGGTTAGGCTAAGTGAACTAAGCCAGACACAGAAAGGACAAATGTTGTGTGGTTCCTGTGATATGAATATCTAGAATAGGCAAATCTATAGAGACAAAGTAGATGAGAGGTTGCTCAGGGCTGGAGGGGAGATGAGAGATAAGAAGGTGGTGTCTGAGGGGTTTCTCTGGGATTCATAAAAATGTTCTGAAATCGTAATGGTTGCATAACTCACTATATACTAAATATCTTTGAATTATGCACTTTAGTGGGTAAATCATATGATATGTGAAATATATCTCAATAAAGATGGGTTTTTAAATATTTATTTATTTTCCTTTTTTATTATTTGTTCTTTTTTAGATATACATGACAGTACAGTGTATTCTGGCATATTACACATACACAGAATTTAACTTATTCTAATTAGGATCCCATTCTTGTGGTTGTACATGATGTGGAGTTACCTGGGTCATGGATTCATATATAAGAATAGGAAATTTATGTCTGACTCATTCTACTCTCCTTCCTATTCCCACACTCCTCCCACCCCTGGGATTCATTCCTCTTTGTCTAATCCCATGGACTTCTATTCTTCCCCTCCCCAGCCTCCCTTGTTGTGGGTTAGTATCCACGTATCAGAGAGAACATTCAGCCTTTGGTTGGGGGGATTGGCTTATCGCTCTTAGCATGTTATTATTTAATTCCATCCGTTTACTGGCAAATGTCAAAAAGATGGTCTTTTAAAGATAGACAATCTTACCACCAAAATGAGTACGTGATGTAATGCTTATGCTAATTAGCTCAATAGAGTCATTTCACAACATGCATCTACTTTTTTTTTTGTAGTTATAGATGGACAGAATGCCTTTATTTTATTTGTTTTTTACTATTTATTTATTTTTTTAGGTGTAGATGGACACAACACAATGCCTTTATTTTTATGTAGTGCTGAGGATGGAACCCCGGTCGAGCCCGTCCTAGGCGAGCGCTCCACCGCTGAGCCACAATCCCGGCCCTATTTGTTTATTTTTATGTGGTGCTGAGGATCAAATCCAGAGCCTCACACAGGCTAGGCAAGTGCTCTGCCACTGAGCTACATCTCCAGCCCCACATGTATCTATTCCAAGACATCGTGTTCTACTCAATAAACATGTACAATTTTTATTCGTGATTTTTTTTTTTGTTAGGGGGATATTTAGGATTGAACCCAAAGGTGCTCTGTTACTGATACACCCCCAGCCCTTTTTATTTATTTTTTTTTATTTTGAAACAGGGTCTCCCTAAATTGCTGAGGCTGGCTTTGAACTAGTGATCTTCTTGCTTCAGCCCCCCCCCCCCCCGCCCAAGTCACTGGGATTATAGGCATGTACTGCCCCTGACTTTTATTTATGAATTTAAAAAAATTAAATTGAATTAGAAATCAATCAATTAATATTTAACCAGAATGAAATAAAAATATGCAAGCAAGACAGACAAAGCAATTCTAATAGTAGGGACTTCTGGGTGATAGAGTTTGTAGAAGACTGCATTTCTGAAGATAGCCATACCAACGTACATCCGTCCCACACTTATCAGGCACTGTAACAGACTCATATCCATGGGGGTGGAGGAGGGAGTCTACATTGTCTTCCCTTGAACTTGGAAGGACCTTTTTAGCTGCCTCCACCCATGGAAGATGGCAGAAATGGTGATGAATGGCTTCCAAGTCCAGGTCAAAAGGCCATATGTCTCCCCATGACTCTTTCTCTTGAGACACTGGCCTTGGGACCCAACCACCATGTTGTAAGGAAGCCCAGGTCACATGTGGAGGTCCCACCTGGGTATAGAGTCACGTTGTCTTTATTCTGATAAAATAAGGTCTTTTTTGACATCTGGGGCATTAGGGATCAGTACAGACTGGGGGGGGGGCACACTGGTCAATTCCTAGAGCCTCTTCCTCTCCTCTTTCCCACAGAAGCCATAATAAAGGCCCTAGAGTTTGTTTTCCTCTATCTACCACCTGAACAAACCTGGTGCTCCCCCATGTGGCCCCAAGGTGTGGCATCCTGTGCCCTTTCCTCTGAAGATCTGGAAGTAGGCAACCATGTTCCAGTGGCAATTTTCTCCTGATCTCACTGAACCTGAATCATAATAAAACCTGCAAGTTAAGGCAAGGTTTTCTGCTGATCTCCCCCCCACCCCAGGGTCCTCGCCAACTACCAGCCTTCGCCACCAGATGCACGAGGGGAGTCCAGCCTCCATTTCCACCAGCTGAGGTCCCCACCCACAGAAACCACAAGAGACGCTGATGATTCCCATGGTCTCAGCCACTGTATTTTAGGATGGTTTGTCATACAGCAATAGATGATAGTACAGCACTTGGAATTTACTTTACATGTTTTTACTGAACATCTCAACTTTTCTACAATGAGCAGAGAATGCTTTTATTTAAAAAAAAAAGAGCTGGCAAATGTTATTTTTAAAAAGAAAAAAGAATTCGGCAAGACCGAGGCATCTTGAATTTTTCTTTATTGAAGTGCTTTCTACTCCACTGGAAACAGCAGCAATTCACCAGAAGGGTTATTATTCTTCTTCATACAAATGTTTATCAAATAACTGTGTTAATACAAAATACCGATTTCACAAACACGGGAAGGTTTCCAATATCAGCAGGACATTTTTAAAAAGTCATGCCACAAATGTCACTCTCGAACACTGTGGGCTTTATAGATCTATAAAAGAGGGCTTGAAAGACACTCAGAGGGCTCCTGCTTTCTACCTTAAGAAGCAAGTGGGAAGCTCTTTGTGGACCCCAAATGTAAACAGGGATGGTGGGCAGTCCATCCAGCGGGAAGCCAGAGCCTGGAATTGAAATCGCCTCTGGAGGCAGGGTAGCCCTTTCAAAATGGGGTCCAGAACTTTCTAGAATGCATTCCACCTTTCCCTCCCGCCTTCCATCTCTGGCTGAGCACATTCCTGTGGTCTGCCCTTTCAAGGTCTCTAAATCTTCTAATTCTCAAACACCCTCCAACCAGCATGGGGCCACCACCAGGACCAGAGACCCTAAGATTTGACCCCATATTCCTCTCAGTAAGGTCAGGGTACTGCATAACCAGACATTTGGAAACTCCTCATTTCTCTCTCCCTACCTGTCCCCACGTGGCTTCAGGGCACCCAGACCCCTCCAAGGTGTGGCACCATGTCAACCCCCGCCAATCACAACAGATAGGCACGGAGCACCCATTACTGACGACCTCGGCTTTCCAGGGGTGTCCCACCAAGAGCAGTTTCCAGAATTTAGGGTTCAACCCCACTTGTCGATCACAAGCTCAATTTAGTTGGATTGCAACTTGAACAAACCAGATTGGCTGGAGGAGGGCAGAGCACAGAAAGATGGACAAAGATCAAACGGATGGTGGTATGATGTGAATGTTTGTGTCCCTCAAAATTCTGTGTTGAAATGCCAATCCCTAAGTTCTCATGATAAGAGATGGACCCTTGGGGAGGTGATGGGTCAGAGGGTCTGAGCCCTCATGAATGAGACCCGTGCTCCATCAAGAGGCCTCAGAGAGCTCCCTTGTGCCTTCAGACACAGGAGAACAGACAGCAAGGAGCCATGAGCCGGGAGGGTGAGCTGCCCTCATTGGAATCTGCCAGCCCTTGATCTTGAACTGCCAGCTTCCAGACAGTGAGAAATAAATGTCTGTTGTTTGATGATGAGCCACCTAGTCTGTGGGATTTTTCTTGTAGCAGCCCAAATGGACTCTGATCGGGATAGAATAGGAGAGGACAGAACAGGATGGGACACATTAATCCCCCAGGCCCTTGCAGTGACCAATGTGAAAGCCAGAATCACAGTGTGAGACATAAATTCTAAGAATGGGTCTTCATTAAAAAGGGGGAAACACTGACATCACTTGGGGTGCATGGGAAGGACAGCCGCCTGTGTCACCTGGAGCCTGACCCGGGTCACAGAAGGAGCAGGACACGCCACTCCTACAAGGGCTGCTGGAGACACAAAGAGGTGGCATCCTCCCTACCACAGCTATGAGGTGGCCTGACCAGGCACAGGAACGTGAGCGTGCCCCCTCAGATCTCTCAGAGCTGGGGCAAAGCTGGCAGAGCTGGTGACATGGCAGTGGGAGATGAGCCACCAAGGCCTGGTTGGTGGGGGTGGGCTTCACCTGCTGCCTGGACCTCAGCTCTTGGAGAGCAAATCAGCCCCTACCCGGAAAGAGGAAGGACAAGACACCCAAGAACCTGAGCTGCGCTCCAGTCCTGCCCTGCTCTGGCTGGGTGACCAGGGACAGGGCTCTGAACCTCTCTGGGCAACCTCGATCTCTGAACGCGATGGAAACAGACATTTCTTCTTGCCAGGTTTTGGGGGGCAAAATATATAAGAACATGGATGTGAATCTGTACGCATTCCTAAGTGCATGCATGACCTCAGGAACTGGGGAGATGCGTGGTGCAGGCGGTGCTGGCTCTCCAAAACCACGAGACTGAGTGCAGCCTCTGCCTGCTACCGTGATGCCAAGACTCACCTTAGCCAAGTTCATGCTCCCAGAGGCTCCTGGCTTGCAGCGTGGCTGAGTAGTTGACCACCCACCTCTGGAGCTCACAGGAACACCAGTACCCCCTCCTTAGTCCTGCAGCAGCACTCTAGAGGGTGGCAGACCCTCGCTGCAGGGCCCCTTACAGCTCTGCCTTGAGTAGTGTCCTCCACAATTCTCACCTTCTCTCCCACCTCCAACCAGGTCGCCTGCAGAATGGCATGCACCTCTCCCCACCCCCCTCCCTCATGCCAGAGTTGATGGTCCTGCATCTCCCCGGCGATCCAGCCCGTGGGCAGCACCCAAGCAGCTGGTCCTGGGATACCCAGGCTCCCCTGGGAATTGGGCACAGTGGCCATTGTGGGGGAAGGTCGGGCCAGTGACAGGTGGCAGTATGGCAGCCATGACTAGATGGCACAGGAAGCATGAGGTAACCTAGAAAAAAGTGCCTCAGTATGGAAAGGCCCTCGTCACAGCCTGTCTGAACCTTCGCACGACCTAGACATGAGCTCTGATGACCTGCAGGGTCCCTCGTCAGAGGTCACCTGCCACCTCCTGGCTAACCTAAGCTACAATGGCTGAAGCGGGGGCAGCTTGGTCTATGAACATTGTCACTGGTGGAGGATTTCCAGGTGCAAAATGAAGGGGAAGATTCTAGACCAGTGGTTCTAGAACACCAGTGTATGTTGCAGACCACCCTGGAGATCCCCAATGTCCTGCCAAGGGATTCACAAAGCCTCACTATTTTCATAATAATACCAGGACATTGTTTGTCCTGTCCCTCTCACTCTTTCCCACAGGTCCACCACTTTTTTCTGGCAGCTACCCGACCGTGACATCGCAGCCGACCAAATTCAAAGGCAGATGGGAGAATCCTGCGTCTTCTGCAAAATCAGACATGCAAGAGATTCACAAAAGTGCACACCCCTCCTGCCCACATGGACTTTGTTTTGGGGAAAAAAAAGTTATTTCTAATAGGAAAATAGGTTGCTCATGTTACCATGTAACGGGTTGGTTCCCTTTAAATGAGTTAACAGTTATTTTTTTAATATTGTTTTAATTTCTAGTCTGATGAATGTTAACAGACACAGACCACCTGAACTAAGGCTCTTTGGTGTTGTCAATAATTTTAAAGAAGTCCCAAGGCCAGAACATGGGAGAGCCGCTGAGCCACCTGCCTTGTCCAGTCGCTTTCAGCAATGATGGAAATTGTTCCAGTTGGTGTGGCCCAAAATGGTAGCCATGTGTCCCCAGTAAGCCCTTAACACATGGCTAGTGCACCTGAGGGGAATGGATTTTCATTTTGATTTCATTTTAATTGGTGTAAGTTTAGATACCCCCTTGCAACTAGAGGCTACTATTTTGGAGAGCACCTCTAAGCCACGTCTGGTGTTCCTGTGCCCACCGGAATTCTCTAGTTTTATTTCCCCATGTTGAGTTGATCAGAGGGATCTGTGCATGGGGGGGTGTCCTGGGTTTCCCCCCCTTCCCCTCCCAGGAGACCTCTCCTCAAGCTGGGAAGGGGTCTGCCATGCTCACCAATTCCAGCTTTATGCCACACTGGTAGCCTGAAATTGACCATGGTGGAATTCTTTACATCATGGAAATTGGAAATGTTAACACATCAGAGATTTTTAAAAACTGCTATTTGATTTTTTTTTCTCTCTGCACATGTTATTTAAAAATTTTTTAAGCTCAGCTCTTTTTCTTGGAGAAAAGTCTTAGGGGCAGTGAGTTTCCTGGGAAGCGGCAAAGGTAGGCCAAGGGCAGGATGCTTGGGCATTAGATAGTCCTGGTTTTAAAGCTTTGCTCAGCTGGGTGCCCTTGGGAAAGTCATCAGACCTCTCTGTGCTTTGGCTTTCTGCTTTGTAAGATCCTCTAATGATCCTCCCCACACAGGGAGACTGAGTCAGTCAATGCAGGGGGCATCTAGGAAACCACTAGCAAAGCCAGAGACCGCCACCACCTCCCAGTAGGAGCTGATACGGGGAACCCCACCTCCACAGCTTCCTGCTCCTTATCTGCATTGGAAGTGACTGTTGGGATTGTCATTGGCTTTTTCTGGCCCTCACGGATGCTGTTCCCAGAACCAGCACGTCTACATCAGGCTATTTAGTCTAGGGAGAGGCCTGCAGGTAGCTTCCCAGTCAGTGATAAATACCCCAGGGGAGATGCAACCCTGAGATCCCCAAGAGTTCTCAGTGCTGGCGCCGCCCTACTGTGCGTGGCCCCGCCCACAACCAAGGCGACTTTCAAATTCAAATCAAGGCCCACTGCAATTCCCAGCTCCACATCCTCCTCCCAACTGCCTAGAACTTTCCTGGGTTTCCTCATCGGAGCCCCAGGGGATAGACAGAAGCTCAGCCTTGCGCATGCGCCAGACCTTCAACTTCCAATCAAGAGGAAGGGCAGCTCTGAGATTTGGGGGGGGGGGGACGGGTACCAGGGACTGAACTCAGGGAAGACTCGACCACTGAGCCACATCCCCAGCCCTATTTTGTATTTTGTGTAGAGACAAGGTCTCACTGAGTTGCTTAGCACCTCACTTTTCCTGAGGCTGGCTCTGGACTCGCAATCCTCCTGTCTCAGCCTCCAGAGCCACTGGGAGTACAGGCGTGTGCCATGGCAACCAGCCAATTCTGTGATATTGATCCAAATTCTTCTGGGGTAGCCACAGGAACACAACCTAGGATGCTTCTGAGACAGCCTTACCCACCAGAGGGACTGGCCAGATGGAACTTCTCTGAACTGTTTGTGATGCACTGGGGGAGATCCAGAGTCTGGATCCTGGGAAACTCAACTTCTGAATGATGCTGGGAAAAGAAAGGTTTATGGGAAGCATGTCCTAAATTGGAACTAGGGCAGGAAAGGTGACCAAGACTCCTCAGAACGCTGCCTTCCAGAGTCCTCACCAGCCTGACCACAGTCGGAAATTCTACCATTAGGGATTCATTTCTTTGGCTGACGCCCCTGAGAGTGTCATCTTTGTTATCACAACTTGCCTCTCCAGTGGACAGCTAGCAGAACGAAGGAGCGTGCAAGGCCCCATGTCACACTTTCCTTATCCTGCTGTGTCTTCAGGCAGCCCTGTAAGGTGCTGACGTACAGCTGTAAGGTACTCATCTTACAGCTGGGGACATTGAAGCTCTCTCATGGGGATGCCAGGTTTGGCCCCAAGCCTAGGGAGACACAGCTCTTCCCTCAGGGAGCATACAAGTACCTGGATGACAGACAGGTCCCTGAGCACTGGTGTAGGCGAGACAGGGAGGCACAGGAGGCCGAGCCTGGAGTCAGACCAAGGACATGCACCTCAGTGCTGATGCCCGGGCTGGGTTTTGAAGGATGCGTAGGAGTTGGGTGGATAAGGAGGTGAACAAAGTTCCCTGCAGAGGGACTGGCACCTCAAGAGGGGCACACAGGGGTGGCTGTTTTGGGAAAATGTACCATCAAGTGCCTAAGAGGAGGAGCACAGAGAGATGCAGGTCCCAGACTCAGGGGCCACTAGAGAAGCCCAAGTCAACATTCCCAGCACCTGCCACTATTTCCGGGAACCTGCCTGTCCCCAGCAGCATCCTGATGTCGGGACTTTTGGTTGGCCTGGCATGGTGCCACACTTCCTTCCCACGCAGCACCTCAGGACCTCCGGGACTCCCTTTCCCAGCCTCAGGCCCAGGCAGAAGTCGGTTCTCTGTGTCTCTGACCCCAGGCGGGAGACAACCTCTCCCCGGCTGCCCTCGCCTCCAAAGCTTTCCGTTCCCTCTGACCTCCAGTCCTGGCCCCAGCTGATTGGAGACACCTAGGGAGTCACAGGGACAGGCTTACCCAAGACACCTGCCAGGAGACGGAGGGCAGATATGCAGGTGTGCACACATGGACAGGTAAACAGAACCAGCCCAAGGCATCCCCCACTCAGAAGCCAGCTGTCTGAGGAATGTGTCAAGATGATTTAACACTGGCTCGGACCAACGGGATTCCAGGTCCCCGGGAGCTCAGAAATGCCCTGGAATGTCCTAGAAGGAAGCATAAGGCACCCTGTGTCGGTCCACCTTTGTCCACCCCAGTCGGGTTGGAAGTCGTGGAATAAGAACCTTCAAACTTGAGACAGATGTGTTATTACCCAGAGGTTCTGAGATGCCAATTCAGATCCCAGAGCCGGGCAGCCACTTCTGTCCTGTCCCCAGCAAAAGTCCAGAGAGAGGCTGGCCCCGTCCCGCAGGATGTGGGGTCAAGCCCTTGGGGGCTGTGGTGTTGGCTGGGTGGGCCCTCCAGAAGGCCAGGACCCGGATGCTCTGCACAGGTCCACATCCAGGTGAGGCCGAGGAGCGCAGCTGAGTGGCCTCTAGGAGCCATGACCTGGCACCCGGAGAGACTCCCAATGTTGGCACCACCACAGGCAGAGGAGCAGGTTCCCAGGGACCTGCTTGTCCCCTCTGATGAATGAATGAGTCATTGTTTCTCTGGACTCTTCAGGATGAGAAGAAATGGCCAAGAAGCAGCACCCACGCCTCTCCTGCTCCCTCCTCCTCGGTGCTGAGGACCAACTCTGGTTCTTGGAGGCATCGGGGGCTGCCCAGCTGGGGTGCCTCAGTCCCCGCTAGTGCCCAAAGCTGCCCACTCCAAGAGCTTCTCCAGAAGGAGAAAGGAAGAGGGAGTCGAAGGCATTAGTGCCATTAGCCCCGTGGTGACTTCCATCTGCTGTGTCCGTGATCCCTTCAGAGGACGCCAGACTGGACGGGCTGGGAGGTTCCATCCGCAGTGCCAAACCGATGGGTAGTGGGCACCCAGGGCACCGAGTGGAAAAGAATTCTGACCCCAGGCACATGCTGTGATTGACAGGCGCTCTCTTCCACGGTCAAGGGTGTGATGCCCCACCTCTCATCTGAACAGGGGACAATTTCCCAGCTGGGACTTTGGCAGCACAGAGAGAGGCCCTGGCAAGTGGGTTCTGTGCCACCCACTAGACTCCTCAGGACCTTCAAAGGCACGGCTCGGCCCATGGTTCCCCAATCTGCCCTTTCTGAAGACGTTAATGCTGGTTGTTAGGAAACGCTCGTCTACGATAGGAACGCACGGCAGGGTTAGTTTCTCCTTCGTGGAGATGACTAAAAGCTCTCCTTCTTACCAGTCTTCAGGGATGGCCTGGCTGTCACCAGAAGGAAACTCATACCCTGCAAAAACTCAGTCCAGGGAAGGGCAGGGCCTCGGCACTGATTCCAGTGACAGTTCACAGATCATGTCCAGTGATGCTCTGATCCAAAAGCCCAAGGGACGGGTGGAGTCTGGGCCATCTCATTTGGACACCTTGGTTTGCAGGGTGCTGGGCAGGTAGAGGTACCTCCAGATGGCGTAGTAGTGGGTGCCAGCACCGAATGCCACAAAGAGGTGCCAGATGGCGTGGGCAAAGGGGATCCTGCCGTCACTCTTGAAGAACACCATGCCCAAGCAGTAGAAGACCCCTCCCGTCATCAGCTCCCAGATACCATCCGTGTTGGGCTGTTAGCAAGGACAGGGTGGGGCACAGGTCAGAGGAGCAGCCAGCAGCCCCTACCACCCAAACCAAAAGACAAGTAGGTGTCGAGCCAGCCCAGAGTCCCCATGGGAGTCTTGAAATTGCTGAGTGGACAATCCAGCTGCAGTGTGATCCTTTGGGGATCACTCCCCAGGTCCCCGAGGGACCCTGCCCACCTGCCCACCAGGTACTCACCAGTCAAGAACCTTCAAACTTGAGACAGATGTGTTACCCAGAGGTTCTGAGATGCCAATTCAGATCCCAGAGCCAGGCGGCCACTTCTATTAATTACACAGTCATAGTAATTCCCAGTACTTTCTATGGGCCAGGTACCATCTTAAGTGTGTATTTGAATTGTGTAACGTCATCTTCATGAGAATCTTATGAGGTGGGTTTTATGCTGTGGACAGCCACGGGGAAATGCCCGTGACATGGTGCAAAGAAAAACACAGGTATAGAATAGTCCATTTCAATCTTGTATAATAAAAATAGACACCAGACGTATTGGTGCACACCTGTAATCCCAGCAGCTCGGGAGGCTGAGGCAGGAGGATTTCAAGTTCAAGGCCAGCCTCACCAACTTAGGGAGGCTCTAAGCAACTTAGTGAGATCCTGTCTCAAAAAAAGGGGGGGGCTGGGGATGTGACTCAGTGGTTAAGCACCCCTGGGTTCAATCCCTGGTACCAAAAAAGAAAAAAAAATGAATAATAGACAAGGCAGTATGTGTCTGCCTATCCCCAGATACCTGCATCTAAAATTTTAAAATGGAGGGCTGAGGATGTAGCTCAGCAGTAAAGCACTTGCCTAGCATGCACAAGGCCCTGGGTTCTATCCCCAGCACCACAATAAAAGTAAATCTTACAATAGGAAAAGATACACAACAAACTGTTCATGGTGGTTACAGCTGGGGGTATTGTGCTCTGGAGAGGGTGGGAGGTGCCATTTTATGCAGGACTTCTCTGTTGAGTGACTACATGATTACACATGCATCTACTATGTATGTATCTAAAGATATGATACATAATTTAATGAATATGTTATAATTTAATAGATGAATATATATATTTTTAAACAAAAATAAACTCAAGTGGGGAAAAAAGGTAATCTGGAAAAACAAATACAAATATAAAGGGAAACTGTTGAACAGGTAGAACAATATGGAAAGATTTCACTGCCCAGTATGAAAATGCAGTTAAAGCTGCCCACGAAATCGTTTGGTAAAAAGAAGCCAAAAATGGAATCTAAGAAACAGTTCTGTCTATCTAGGTGGACATTTGAATTTCCCATATAATGCAAGGAAGATTTGTAAATGGTAGATAAATGAAACAATGGCTGACCGTTTGGGGAGGGATCACCATATACAAAAGAAACCACAATGAATAGAAAAGTAAAATGTGGCCAGGTGCAGTGGCTCATGCCTGTGATCCCAGAGATACGGGAGGCTGAGGCAGGAGGATTGCAAGTTGCAGGCCAGCCTCAGCAACTTAGCCAGACCCTGTCTCAAAATTTTAAAAAGTTAAAGGGCTAGGGATGTAGTTTAGTAGTAGAGCACCCCTGGGTTCTATCCCCAGTGCCAAGATAAATAAGTAAATAAAATAACAACAAAAGGTAAATGTAAAAAACAAACTATAAAAGAAATAGGAGAGGGCTAGGGCTGTAGCTCAATGGTAGAGCGCTTGCCTAGCATGTGTGAGACACTGGGTTTGATCCTCAGCACCATATACAAATAAAATAAAGGTATTCTATCCATCTACAACCACACACACACACAAAAAAAAAAAAAAAACTTAAAAAACATTTAGAGACAGGGTCTCACTGAGTTGCTTAGTGCCTCACTTTTGCTGAGGCTGCTTTAAACTCGTGATCCTCCTGCCTCAGCCTCCCGAGCTGTTCAGATTACAGGCATGCAACATTGCACCCAGCCCATTTTTTTAAATTTTTGATTTGCAGAGCTGGGGATGGACCCCAGGGCCTTGCACATACTAGGCAAGAGCTCTCCCACTGAGCTACACCCCCAGCCCATTTTTTAAAAAATTTTGAGACAGGGTCTCACTACCTTGCTGAGGCCATCCCTGAAATTGAGATCCTCCTGCCTCAGCCTCCAGTGCAGCTGGGATTACAGGTGTGCACCACCATGCCTGGCTCATGGGTCTCCCACTAAATCCTTAAATTCAAAGTAGACCTGAAGCACAGGAGTTAGCAGACCCACTCGGGGTTGGGTGGACAGGGAGTGGTGGGGAGCCCAGGGTGGGGCCCCAGGATTAACTCCCATGTTCTCCTGCCCCCTCCAGGCTGACTGGACACCCCGTGCTGGACATGTGGGACTCACCATGGAGAGGATGACCAGGGCCGGGAAGAAGCCCATCACGACGTAGCAGAGCAGTTCCACGAGCTTGTACCTGGCAGGAAGAGAAGCCGTGTTGGCCTCAGGACGAGACTGCCCACGAGGAGACCGCTTCCTGCTCCCGCTGTTGGGGAAAAGGGGTGCCCTGACCAGGAAAGGGAGAAGAAGGGACCCTCTCTGCAGCACTCCTTGGCCCAGCTTTGACCAACTGCATCTCCAGGCAGTCGTGTGGCTTTGGGAAAATCTCTTTCCCTCTTGAGACTTAATTTCCACACTTACAAAATGACATGCTGGAGCTGGACCAGGGACAGCCAATATTAGAGCAAGCACATGGGCTCTCCCAAGGCTCAGTCCACAGCAGACATTACTATTCGACCCCAGCATCTCTTCCCACAGGGCACAAATAGCCAGTCTCCATCGAGTGAGTTACTTGATCAATGAAATCTGGGTGCCATCCTGGACACTCTATAGAGTTCTCATCTGCTGACACAGTCCAGGGAAGGCAGGTTACAGTGACCCAGTTCAATGGGCCTAGCAACCTGTGATGTCTTTTTGAAAAATCATTCAAATTGAATCTGTGGGCTGGGGGGCTAGGTCCAGTCTATGGGCCTGGACATTGGGGGTGCCAGGCAGAGCTCTGCTCTCATTTTCTGGGGTCATCCTGGGGTCTCATCTGCCTAGGACACTAGGAGGCTTCCAGAAGCACCCCAACCTCCAACTCCCAGCCTGGGCTTACCGCTCATGGAAGAAGAAGACATAGATGGTGCCAACAGAGGCCATAATCCAGACCAGCCACCGCATGTGGGAGGCCCAGGGACCCAGCTCCCGAAGGTTCAGCCTGGGGGAGAGAAGCCGAGGGCACAGGCTGAGGGAGGTCCATTGGGACCCAGCCCTCCACAGCTGGCCTGCTGCAGGAAGCTGACCCCAGAGAAGCCCTGTCCCCTGCAGCTGCCCAGGCAGGACAAGGATTCTCCGTGGAAAGGAAGAAAGGACACGGTAATCCCAGCAGCTTGGGAGGCTGAGGCAAGAGGATCGCAAGTTCAAAGCTAGCCTCAGCAATTTAGAAAGACCCTGTCTCGGGCTGGGGATGTGGCTCAAGCGGTACCGCGCTCGCCTGGCATGCGTGCGGCCCGGGTTCGATCCTCAGCACCACATACAAACAAAGATGTTGTGTCCGCCGAGAACTAAAAAATAAATATTAAAAATTCTCTCTCTCTCTCTCCTCTCTCACTCTCTCTTTAAAAAAAAAAAAAAAAAAAAAAAAAAAGAAAGACCCTGTCTCTAAATAAAATATAAAATAAGGCTGGGGATGTGGCTCAGTGGTTAAGCACCCCTGAGTTCAATCCCTGCTACCATAAAACAAAAAAAGGCACTAACTATATTGAAGGGGCAAACACTCACAGGCTGAGGATCCCTCATCTAAAATGCTTGGGACCGGAAGGGCTTCAGATCTTGGAATATTTGCATATGCATAATATGGGATGGGACCCAGGGCTAAACTTAGAATTCATTTATATCTCCTAGACACTCATGCACATGGCCCGAAGGTGAGGTTGCACGATATTTTTAGTGTTCCAGTGTTTGGGCTCATGTGTGGTCACGGGTGGAATTTTCCTTTCATGATGTCCCAGAGGTACTCACAAAATTTGGATTTCAGATTTCCAGTTTTCAGATAAGGGGATGCTCAACCTGGATCAGAGGGAAGTTGGCAAAACAGGTCATGTCCAAGAGAGAAGCGGAGGAGCACCTCAAAAGAGTGGGACATCAGGGGGTGAAGCATGTTCAGGGGGAAATTTGGTAGAATCCATAGAACTTTGCAGTTTGCATCCCCAGGATTCCAGTTCCAGCCGAAAGCCAAGGAAAGAGTTGTGTGCTCATTACCGTCCTACTGCCAGATCCACCTCTGCTCCTTTTGCCTGCACTGGGATAATGCAGCTGGGCCTTGGGAATAGCCTGCCTTTGTAGAGGGTGCAATATTACGTTTTGGCAGTAGAGGGCGGTGGGGAGCCGCTCCTCTGCAGGAGGCTCTTCCTCCTGGCTCCCATAATCCTCCGGCTTTTTTCCTGCCTTGCCCAGCCCTGTCTTTCTCCAGTGCCAGGTGCGCGTGAGGCACAGCTTTTTCTAGCACCTGGCTTCAGTATGATTTAAGTAACCACGGCACAGCCAGGGGCCCCAGACAGAGCAGGCCTGGTCTGTGCTCTAAAGAGTGACTCCCTGCATGGTGTTCTCAGCCCTGCACACATGCTTGGGGTTCCCACAGCACTTCCCATGCAGCAAGCTGACCATCTAGCTGCCCCAAGGGTCCCTGCAGAGGGTCCACTCCACTGCTGTTCCAGCAGCACACAGTGACCCCCAGCATGGAGCAGGTGCTGACTCAGCACCTCCCAGTGGATGGCCTCCTCTGGCATCTTGAGGGCCGGGTGCCAGCAAGTCACATCAGTGGGATCTTCACCAACGTCTCTGTCACCCCATGTACTGAAACTGTGCCCTCTCAGGAAAGGTGAGATCTCAGCCCTGGGCAGAGGGCTCTTCCTTGGGCATCAGAGCTCAGCACAGGTTTCAGAGGTAGTTGTGATCTCTTATAACTTTACTACCACTGTTCTTTAGAATTGTCTCTTTTTTTTGAAGGGGGGGGGTACCAGGGATTGAACTCAAGGGCACTCGACCACTGAGCGACATCCCCAGCCCTATTTTGCATTTTATTTAGAGACAGGGTCTCACCAAGTTGCTTCCCACCTTGCTTTGGCTGAGGCTGGCTTTGAGATCCTCCTGCCTTAGCCTCCAGAGCCGCTGGGATGACAGGCAGGCACCACTGTCGTGGCACCCCGCCCTCCACAGAAAATCTTAATGAAGCTTCTCCAGAAACCCTCAACATAATTGTCCTTAGACTCACAGCAAAGATCCTGCAAAAGGATTTTCAGGCAGGGGGTATAATTGCAGCCTCAAGAGTTGGAGAAGAAAAAGTAACTAGGGCCCAGCCGTCACAGAGGCGTTTGCATTTCAAAGGACAACAGTCAGGCCCTGTGGAGCTAGCTGTGGGAAAGAAAGGGAGGCAAACTCTCCCTTGCTTGGCCGCTGGTTTTCCCAGAGAGTGTCCTTGATTTTGTATCCTGGCCTGGGTGGATTTGCCCAGAACAGGGAAAAAAAGCCGCTTTTGTGTGGACATCTGCAGATTGTGAGCCTCTGAGCCCCTCCCCCTACACACTGGGTCTAAAGTTCTGAAACTTTCTGAACTTGGGGTTCAGAGGGATTGACTGATTGGAGCGAAAGCTTTTCCCCTGTGGACCTGGCTGCAGCCAATAAACCTGCTTCCTGCTAATTCCTCCGTGTCCATTCCTGTGGTCCCACCACATCCGGCTTAGAGCAGTCTTTTATTCTTATTAGCCAATCCCCTGCCACTTCAGTTCTCCATTAATAATTCTTAATATTGGGGCTGGGGTTGTGGCTCAGTGGTAGAGCACTTGCCTAGCACGTGTGAGGCACTGGGTTCCATCCTGAGCACCACACAAAAATAAATAAATTAATTAATTAAATAAAGGTATCATGCCCATCTACAAGTAAAAAAAAATATTTTAAAAGTATCACATTTAATTTTTTTTTTTTTTTTTTTGGTATGGGAGATTGGACCCAGGAACACTTACCACTGAGCCACATCCCCAGCCCTTTTTTATATTTTATTTAGAGATAGGATCCTGCTGAATTGCTTAGGGCCTCACTAAGTTGCTGAGGCTGGCCTTGAACTTGAGATCCTTCTGCCTCAGCCTCCCTGTGGCTCAGGAGGCTGTGGCTAGAGGATTGGGAGTTTAAAGCCAGTCTCAAAAACTTAGAGAGGCTCTAAGCAACTCAGTGAGACCCTGTCTCTAAATAAAATATAAAAAGAGGGATGGGGATGTGGCTCAATGGTTGAGTGGCCCTGGGTTCAATTCCCAGTACCAAAAAAAAAAAAAAATTCTCTTAATTGGTTAAATATTGTTGCAAAGTAGTTTTTCCAAAAACTCCTGAGTACTGCATTCCCCGACTTCTCTCATACATCAGAATGGTCACCTATTGCTCTCATGGCTGTGTGAGAGCCTCCCTAGATGATGTTCCCTGAAAGCCTCCCTTTGAGAAACTGCAGAAGACTCCATTGTGTTTCAGGATCAAATAGTGCGGTGGCCACATTCAGAGGCTGGCCTGATTTTTTTTTTTTTACCCTTTGTCATTGATTTATGATTATTTTCAGTCTCTGCCTGAAGAACTTACCTGTCTTTCATTTCTTTTACTTCCTCTCTGATTGCTTGACCTTTCCGCTTTTTATAATTTTGTGTATGCTCCCTGATCATCTCATGCCTGTTCTCTGTGTCAGCGTGTGATTTTTTTGGTAGTTGTTTTACTGGTGTTTTTTTTTTTCCTGAATTGAATTCATTAATTTATTCGATGTACTATCCTATCGTGATGTGGATTTGTTCTTCAAATTGTTTCTTTGGGCTTGAAGTCAGTATTTTGGTTTCCATTGGTTGTTCTGTTATCTCGTTTGGGGGCTCTTGTTTAACTGCGCTCATTTTCTTATTCAGGGCTAGAAGCAGCTCGGCCCAGCCGGGCAGCAGTCGGAAGGAAGTTGGAACTGAAGTAGAGGAGTGGGGACCGCCAGCCTGCATCTGCCTGCCACCACCTCTAACCTCCAAGACCTAGGAGCATGAAGCAGGGACCAGCAGCAAAAGCTGGGAGACCAGCACTGAGCTGCAATATGTGCTTCTCCCGAGATCAAAGACACCTGAGAAAGAGATCCTAGGTCATCAATTAAGGACGACGAGCATGAGCAGCAGCCCCGGTGCCACATACAAGAGGGCGCTGCTTCCCTTCCACTTTCCAGGGATGGCAGATCCGGGCCGCAATACCCACGACGCACACCAGAGGGCGCTGCTTCCCTTCCACCTTCCAGAAACAATGTCCTTGAGCAGCAGCCCCAGTACCATGCACCAGAGGGCGCTGCTTCCCCGGAATCCACCCACTGCTGAACTCCTCACACACACTTTTCTAAGGAGCCTTGTCCAGTGTCCAGGACAGAGCAGGATGTCACCTGCAGGGGTGGGGTTACTGGCAGCGTTTCTCTAAACGGCTGCTAGAAAGTGAAGTGACGCATCCAGCTGCCGCTGTGCTCTGCCCCAGAACGTTCCCTTTCTGAAATCTCAGCCTTGGGTTCTGTGCTTGTCCAACAGGTGATCCTGGTGACAGTCTTTGCCCTCCAAAATATTTATAACTGTATTTTTTTTTGTTTGTTTAGTTTGGTGTGGTTTTTGTTAAAGCCCCAGGAAAGCTTGTGTCACATGTGATTTTCTACACTTTCCTGCCTCCCTAATCCTGGGACTGGTTGGGGCGATGGACAGTGTGTTCTTATCTCATTTTTCCTGGCTGCTGACAGGGGCGACGGGGTGGATCACCACTGTCCCCACCTCACAGGTCAGGAAAACTGAGGCTCAGGCTCAGTCAGTTGCTCAAGAAGCAGCAAAGCTGGGACAAGAACTCCCCATACAGCCTGTTCTCTTTCGATTACAACAGAACCTTTCAATGTTCTTTTGGCCACCCAGCACCCTTTCTTTCAATAAACAAAATCTTATATATAAATCCAATGTGTAAAAAAAAGGAAAAACAAATGTTTTTTGGTGGGAATGGGAAAACCCAGAGTCATTCATGTCCAACTCCCCTCCCTGGTCCTCTGGGGACCCTCCAGGGCTCTGCAGAGAATAGCTTAAAAACCAGAAGAATGCAAAGAAAAACACCCACCTGGTGATTCCAGGCCACCTCACCCCACACTACCCTGTCACCATGCACCCCGTAGCCACTTTCTCTGTCTCTCTTGCCCCCGTGTCAACCCTCCCGCAAAGTCCTGCCAATTTTCCCCCGGGGTGCGCTCACAGGGCGCGTCTCCCCTCCTCACACCCAGTTTACTCAGTGGTGTGAGTATTGGACCAGTGGCTCTGTGCCCTGTTGCTGCACAAGGACAGGCTCAGGCTTCCGGTGCTTTGGTTCACAGCGATCCCCTCCCACAGGGTCCCAACGGAGCGGTGCACAATCAGGGCAGAGAATAGAGGCCCGGGCACTCCATCAGGCAGGGGAGAAACTGCGTTGGAGGGAGTGAGTGCAGCTAAGCACACACTCAGCTTTGCTTTTCTTGAAAAAGACAACCAAAAGGAGCCAAGGAGATTGTCAAGACAGAAGGTAGCACCCAGAGACGGCACGGGGCCAGGAGAAGCCGCTGCTGGAATGAGCATCCTCCAGGGCCTCTGACTGCTCTTGCCTTCTGCTCCCGGCAGCCCCTGCGGCCTCCACCTACCTGCTAAGACTGCGGCCCTCAACCTCGGCCTAAGTCTAGACTTCTCTGCGGGCCTGCCCACCTGTGTCTGGCAACCAGAAGTCCTTGGCTTTCAGGCCCCTTCTGTCACTAAGCCAGCTGTGCATGGGGATCATGTGCCACCATGTCCCCAGCCAGATGGCACCAGGGCTGCTCTGCTCCCAATAGACACTGACCTCTAACCCCATCCCCACCTTCAATTACAGTCCACTCAGAGGTTCCTGCTAAACTTCTTCTTAGTCCCTCCTCTTGATCTCCTTGGCCACCTTGATGGCCCAGGCTACTGCTGTTTCTCCCCAGAGACCTCTGCACCCCCCCCCCCGGGCCCTTTCCTGGTGCCTGGGCAGCCCATCATCGCAAAAGACAAAAGCACACCAGAGTCCTGTTCAGACCCTCCCGTCCACTGCTCAGTGCTGACCCAGCAGGACCACGTACTCCTGACCTATCTGCAGGGACAGGAATGTCTATGGGTCCATCACCCATGACCCTGAAACCTGGGAACCATGCAGACCCCTATCAACAGGAAAAGGACCTATTCACCCTGAGCAAATGGCAGCCCTGCCGCCATCTGCCTGGGGAAATGGTGGGATACCAGCGCCACGCCCAGCAAGAAGAAACAGGTGACTCTTGCACATGGGACCCCATGAGTCCCTGCCTGACTGACAGGATGCCCTGGAGAGGAAGGAGGTGCTCAGAATGGAGATTCCTGCCTGTGGGTCCCAGCAGGGGGCCACACTACCCTGGGACTGCAGGAGTCAGAACTGCAGCTGGCTTTGGGGCTCAGGGCCAGGGGCAAGGGTCTGAGCACAGTTTCAGGGCAGCTCTGCCAGGTCAGGTCCCGCTGAGCACTCATGGCTGCTGTGTGTCACTGACCCGTCACAAGCCTCCCTCCACCCACCAGAGCCTCAGCAGCTTGACCCTGGCACCGATGGCCATGGGGACACTCATTCCACAATTCTATGCAAAATCATCTTCCCCCTCAGTGGCCTATGGGGTCCTTGGGCTACAGGTGCTTGGCCTGAAGCTCAGTGTTTGTTCCATCCAGAACTGTCTGGATTTGTTCCTAGATCAAGTTCAAAGCCCCTGAGACATTTACTGAAGGAATTTAAACTGGACACTTTTTTTTTTTGTTTTTCTTTTTGTACCGGGGATTGAACTCAGGGGCACTTTACAATTGAGCCACATGCCCAGTCCTTTATTTTTATTTTTTTTATTTTGAGATACAGTCTCAATTGCTGAGACTGGCCTTGAACTCTCGATCCTCCTGCCTCAGCCTCCAGAGCTGCTGGGATTACAGGTGCGCACGCCACCATGTCCAGCTTAAACTGGACAATCTTGGTGGAGGGTGATTTGGCAACTTGTACCCGAGTTATTAGTACCTACCCTCCAGGCCCAGGAAGAACAATTCTAGAAGCATTCTTCCTCAGAGATGAAGCTTAACCACATGAAGTCCCTGCTTCTGTAAGCCAAAGGTTGGCTATCAGCAATTTCATGTGATTGTAGACAACACATCCATGCACCTTTGCTAAATGTTACATGAAGATGTGCACTGATAGGCACTTTCACATCGAGAAATAGACACTATTTATGGGGTAGCAAGGGAATATTATGCATCTGTTAAAAATGGAATATGGGGGCTGGGGTTGTGGCTCAGCAGCAGAGCGCTTACCTAGCACATGCGAGGCCCTGGGTTCTATCCTCAGCACCACATAAAAACAAATAAACAAAATAAAGGTATTGTGTACAACTAAAAAAAAATTTTAAATGGGATATGATCTTTTTTTATTTTACATACAATGGAAATATTCAATGTGCTAACATGCAAAGATATCCCTGGCTTCATTCCTAAGAGTTACCAAAGTAAATTGCAGAAGGGTTTGTATAGCATTCTTCCTTTGTATTAAAAATAGGCAGAAAGCAGAACTATAAATATACACTTCATAAATATCAAAGGCACTTATGGGGCTGGGGGTGTAGCTTAGAGGTACAGCTGAGGATGCCTGAGGCCCTGGGTTTGATCCTCAACTCCACAAATAAGTAAATAACTTTAAAATACATGCATGTGTATACACATGTATACACCTATAAGTATTTATTTATACATGCATAGACACAAGCACATACATATATACATATAGTACCTATTTGCTCTTTTATGCATGCAATAACTCTAGGTTATGCAAGAAATGTAATCAACAGCAGCTTCCTGACGGGAGAACAGGGCAGAGGGTTCTTGTCACCACCTCTTTCTATGCCAAGTCAACCTATTACCCAGTTAACTATAATCATGAATGTGCAGAGCAGCGAAGCCAACCCACCCAGGGTGGCCACACAGAGTACTCACCAGGGCGCATAGGAGGCTGCTATGAAGAAATAGATGACCATCCGGTCAATCATATGCAGACAATGTTCCACCATCCTAGGGAGGCAGAGAAGGTGTTGGTCACGACCCTGGGCTGGAGTGCTACCTAGGGACACCTGCAGCTTCCCCACTGGGAGGGGATGGGCTGGGGCAGACTCGCCCCCATCCAGCCAGTGGGACCCCAGGGGCCTCAGTCTCCCTGCCTGTAAGTGACCAGAGCAGCAGTTTTCAAACCCGGCTCCTTGCTGTTGTAGGGGTGCACGAGTTGCCCCGGGGTTCCCTGAGGTGACTACTGACACACTCCCTGCATGCAATTCTGCATTTGGGGTTTCTATACTGGGATCTTCAAAAGATGCCAGATTGAGAGAGAATCCTATAACTCAAAAGCATGTACCACTGCAAAAACAAACAAACCAAAACCGACGACACTATGCACCCCTGGGTTCCAGCATCCTGCTCAGAAGACCTCCATGACTGGCTGCCTGGCCTTGCCACCCAAGGACCTGGCAGGAGTCACCAATCCTTCTTAGCTCTGTAAAATAGGAAGGAGACTGTATCCCAACCACAGAGTCCTTGGGAGCACTAAGTGAGTTACTATTTAGCACATCGCACAAGAAGTGCTCAATTAATGCTAAATCCTGCCATGGCCTCCCCTTGAACAGTTGAGCTGTGGCCCTCATACTAAGGCTGGTGACCAGCCTCCAAAATGGCACCATGAGCCCTGCCTCCTGGAATTCTCACCCTGTATAGTCCCACCCACAGGGGGAAAAAAAAAAAACAGGGCAAACTCATGCAACCAACAGGCTCTTACAGAAATAACAGGGTGTGATTTCCAAGGCTGGATCATAGGATATATTACAGCATCTACCTTGTTCTCTTGGGCCACTAACTTTGGGGGAAACTAGCCATCATGTGGTGTGGGGAAGTTCATCCGGGGAAGAAATATTTAGTTGGCACTAAACATCCAGCGCCAACTTGCTAGCTCCAGCCCCGCTCCAGCCCCCCGTCCGGCCTTCAGATGACAGAGCACCAGCCAACAAGTGACTGACCCCCAGACCACAGCTGGGGAGCTCCCGATCCTCTGAGGCATTGACAGAGGACGCACATTTCTTATTTTTAAGCTACCACATTTGGGGGCATTTTTGTTAATGCAGCGATCAAGAACTAATACAAACTGTGATTCTCTCCAGTAAACCGCAGTCCTGAACAAGCTTGAACAGGGACTCAGCAGGGGTTCAGCCACACCTGTTTCTAGACAAGAAGACAATGATAATGGCTGCCACGTGGGGAGCCCATGCCACCATCAGCAAGCATGCTGTTCTAGGCCCCTACTGGCGCTGACTGGCAATCTTACCTACAAGGCTGGTCCTTCATTTTTTTTATGGGGGTGGTAGTTACCAGGGATTGAACTCAGGGGCACTCGACCACTGAGCCCCATCCCCAGCCCTATTCTGTATTTTATTTAGACACAGGGTCTCACTGAGTTGCTTAGCACCTCACTTTTGCTGAGTTTGGCTTTGAACTCACGATCCTCCTGCCTCAGCCTCCCGAGCTACTGGGATTATAGGGGTACATCACTGAGCCCAGCAAGGTCCCTCATTTTTATCTTCCACATCACGGTGAGGACAGAACAATCATGCTGCTGGCTAGTGGGCCCTAAAACTAATGACTGGTATCTTTAGAGGAGGAAAGAGAGAGACATGTGGACAGAAACACACAGCAGGAAGCCGAGGCAGAGGAAGATGGAGGCTGAGTTAAGAGTGCTGTGGCCACACTCTGAGGAGCTCCTGGAGCCTCCAGAAGCTGGTGGGGACAGGAGGGAGCCTCCCCTGGGGCCTTGGGAGGAGGCCCTGCCCACACCTTGATCTCAGACTCTGGCCTCCAGGACTGTGAGGAAATAGATTTAAGATGCTTAAGCCTCTGGGTCTATGGTCATTTGTCACAGCAGCAACAGGACACTCAACCTGTGGGGCTCAAGAAGGACCTGAGAAGGATTGAAAGGATGGGGACAGGAAGGGAGGGACAAGCTTCATCGGGAAACCGGCATCCTGGAGAAAGCTCTGCTCAGACAGGAGCAGCTGTGTGACCTTGAGCAAGGCCCTGTCCTGAGCCATGATGTCACGCTCTGAGCGAGAGGCACATGTGGGGGGCTCCTGTGAGTGAGGGGTCTGTCCAGGTGGGATCAACCCAGCTGCCCAAGGCAAAGCTTGTCCCCCCCCCAAGTCAGCCTAGGGGTCACCCCACCCTCAGTCACTCTGGGCCTGGTTAAGCAGGTCCCTGGCAAATTCAGTTCCCTGCCCTGTCTCTTGGGCTGAGGCCACCCCATCCTGCTGGTGTCCCCTCCCATGGGTTGGACAGAGGCTACCTGAGGTGGCTCTTCTTCCAGGAGACAGTGTGGAATATGGTGGACACCACGAAGAGGGCGCAGAGGCCAAGGCCATAGATGGAGGCGGAAATGGTCTCCCAGCTGTCGTCGGACAGGAAGTAGAGGTTGGAGCTTCCGAGGATGCTGGGGATGATCCAGAGCTGGGGACAGGGCGGGACAGCGCTGTGGGCCACTGGGACGCGCAGCCCAGGCCACCACGCTTACCCCCCCCCACTTCCTCTAGACCACACTGACCAATGTGGCGCCAACATGGTGGCCTCGGGGCATGTGATGGGTGGCCGGTGGCCCTGCAGAACTGAGTCGGTTTCTTTAATTGCATGTGAATGGATTCACATTGACAGTCCAGTGGCCACATGGGGCTAGCAGCCACCAAGGTGGACCACGGAGATCCAGAGCATTCCTTAGGCTCTCCAGGTGCGTAAGAACCACCACTCAGAGAACAGCAACTCCGTAGCCCTGGCGCCACTCGGAGCCACCACCTGAGAGCCAGATGGGCCATGTGTTATACCATCACCTCCTTGGACTTCCCTGAAGGCCGAGCTCAGGTGCCCAGGTGCCACGCAGCTTGCAAAGGGTTTAAATAGCAGATGATGCATTATGGTCGGCCATAGAGGACCGGAACCGCAAAGTCCTTTGCCTTTACAAATGCATCATCTGCCCCCTGGGTCCTTGAACTTGACCTCCAAGCCCTTCCTTCCTGCTCTGCCCAGATTACATGCTCTGACCTTACTGTCAGCCACTCCAGGGTGACAGTTTTCCTGCCTCAGAGCCTTTGCACATGCTGTTCCCTCCCCTCCTCGGGTGGCTGGCTTCTTGTCAGGTGAGACAGGAGCCGGGACAAAGGGGTCAGAGTTATAGATGTTCAAAAATCATTTTTCTTAATCTTCTATGTCACCTTAAAAAGTGAACCGCCAGCATCTCGTGCTTCTGCATGAGGCTGTCATCCTCTTTGTGACCACCTCCTGGCCCTCTTCGGCACCTAGTCACTCATTCCTTCCTTCCTGTGAGCGCTGATATACCCTCAAGCGAAGAAGGACTCAAAGCTCACTGCGGGCATCCTGCCCCCCCCAGGGGCTCCCAGGGGCTGGCTAAGAGGGTGTACAGTAAGTGCTCAGTTAACAGGGGGCCAGGTGGTGGCTCAGTGGTAGAGCACTTACCCAACATGTGTGAGGCACTGGGTTCGAGTCTCAGCACCGCATATCAATAAATGAATAAAATAAAGCCCACCAACAATTATAAATACATATAAAATTTTTTTAAAAAATAGAGGGCTGGGACGGGTGCTGCTCCATCTCCAAAGGCTGCTGGGCACAGCCATGACTGTCTGCAGCTTCAGGGCCCAGAGTAGAACAAAACAGAGGCTCCTCCTCAGCCTCAGGCCCCACCCCCCACCCCGCTCAGCACCCCTTCCCCCCCCCATAGGCACTTGCATTTGCCAGGAGGATACATAGTGGCTCCAGGGACCCTCAAGCCACCCTTGAGAATGACTCATGACACCATTCTGCAGACGAGGAAACGGAGGCTCCAGTCGCTCAATGACGGAGCTGGGGTTCAGAGACAGGTCTCCCCTCACTGGAGGTTTGCTCTTGGGACTTGGGGCAAATCCTCTGGCCCCAGCCTGTTTCCTCCTCTGTAAAACCTAGAGCTCCTGTTCTAAGGGGGTTGACTAAGAGCAGCACGGGCAGGATGGGGCATCTGTGTGGAGCCGGGCACTCACCATCTCAGTGCCATCCAGACGAACCCCTCAGTTCTGGGGCTAAGAGGTGGGAGCGGGGGCCCAAGAGGGGTGGGGCCAAGAGAATTGGGCGGGGCCAAGGTGAGTGGGCGGGGACAAGTGGGGAGGGACTAAGGTGAGTGGGCGGGGACAAGTGGAGGGCGGGGCTGGGTGAGTGGGAGGGACCACGGGTGGGTGGGACCAATGAATGGGCGGACTTAAATGAGTGGGCGGAGCCAAGAGGCGGGGGCGGGGCTGAGAAGTAACGCAATTCAGCTCGCGAGTTCACTGGCAGCCTCCTAAAACGCCAAGGAGCCACCTCAAGGACTCTAACCTTGTCTGGTCAGGACATGGGCAGTCTGGCACCTCCAGGGAACCGGGAACGGCTTGCAGAATGGGCGAGCAATGGGCACTGCAAGGCAGCAGGGCATACCACTCAGGGCTCCCCAGCAGCGGGGCAGCCGGGAGGGACTTCGGGGGAGTATCTCGACAAGGCCACAGAGGACGAGAAGGGCTCCAGGGGCGGAGGTGGCAGGTGTTCCCGGCAGTGGGAACGGCATGTGCAAAGTCGCGCTGTCTCCCCGGCCCCACCCAGCAGGGTCCCCCTCGCAGCCCTCGGCCCCCCGAGGGCAGACTCACAGCGTGGGTGGCACAGTTGGCGGCATGTTCGTACTCGGTGGGCTGGTACCGCTTGTGGGCGGGGACCCGGTGGTTCATGAACCTGGAACAGAGGCAGAAATCCAGGGAGCTCAGCTGGGGAGCCAGGGGCCCTGACGACCTCCCCCCTGGGGGAGGGGACAGGCGCCTCTCCTCCCTCCAGTTCAGATGGAGCCGCGTCCCAATAAAACCCCTCGGAAGTCAAACGTGCAGTTATAGCCCGACTCACCCATCATGAGGGAAACCCCAGACTGAACCAGCGTTAGTCAGGGGCTGTCAGCTGCAGGATGCCATATTCTATTGCCCTCCCTCCCCTGGGGATTGAACCCAGAGGGGTGCTTAGCCACAGCTCTGGGTTTGCTCCCAAGCCGCTGGGATTACAGGTGTGCACCACCGCATCTGGCTTCTAATTTTTTAAAGTATAACTCACACACAGTTTGGCTCCCCAGGGGTAGAGCTCCATGAATCTTTACATACACACACCCACATAACACCACCCGGGACACAGCCAAATCCCCTTCTGCCCCTCCCCAGTGTGCACCTTTCCTCAAAGAAATCACCTTTTGACATTTGACTGATTATAGATCAGTTTTCCTGCTCTTGAACTTGCTATTAATGGATATATATTGCACACAGTCTTTTATTTCTGGCTTATTTTGTTCCAATGATTTTTGTGATATCCATCCATGTTATTAGATACAGCAATTTGTTGTTTTCGTGGCTGCATAGTATTCCACTGGGTAAATATACCACACATGATTTATTCAAACTGTTGCGGGTGGACATTTGAGTTTAGGACAACAAGGGATAATTCTGTTCATGAACACTTTTGTGCACATCTTTGGGTGAACATGTGTATTTGTTTTTGCTGAGTTAGGATCTACCTGCAGAATTGCCAGGTGACTTCATTTTAAAAATAAACATTCATGATGTTTTGGTGATTGGAAACTTTAAAGTGTCACCACCTCTGGTCCTCACGGGAGCACCACGTGGAATTATTATTGGGTTTACGGGTGGGGAGACTGCCGTGCAAAGAGGTGAGAAAGCGAGGTCGGTCAGCAGGTGACTTGGGACTCCACCTGTCCTAGCTGACTTCCAAACCTGGCTTCACCATGACATGGCTGTGTGGGGCACTGGGTCAGCTTGGGATGTCACACAAGTGAGAGCTGGTGGTACCTGGCTCTCAGGACAGGGGACAGGAGCAGCGTGAGAGCAGCATTCAGTTCCTGGAGCGCATGGGCTCAGATCAGGTAAGTAACCAGTTCACCTTGAACTTCACCAGCATCGTCTACCAGAGGGATCAGCCGCCACTCAGCGCACCAAAACACTCTCCCCCAAGATCTCCATTATGACTATGTAAACACACACACACACACACACACACACACACACACACACGACAGAAATGAGTGTGTTGAGAGCCACAGCCGAGTCGGAATGGCCCCTGGCATTTTGCCAGAAGTAATGGTTGAGAGGTGAGGCATTAAGATGATGCTGGATTAATTCAATTGTACATTAGACCTTTGCTGTCAGGTTAATAGGATGGCTCTTGCTGTGTCTGGCACCCCGCTACTTTGGAGTTCCCGTTGAGTTCTCTGAGTTCTCGCCGGGTAACAAGAGTGAGTGCGCAGGCAGCCCAGGGGAGGGAGTTCCGGTTGGTGTGTGATGTTCCTGGAGGAGCCACGTGGATGGCATTAGGGAGAGAGTTCCCGGGGAGCATGTGTGGAGTGTGCTGGTGGAGTTCAGAAATAAAGTTCGTTCCTGCTTGAGTGGCTTGTGATTTGTGCCCAGCCAGACTGCGGCATGAGTGTATAGTTCAGAGCCCAGGGCTCCAAGCAACTTGGTTCAATGAGCATTTATTGAACACCTGCTGTATGCTGGTATCATGTGGTCCAGTTTATGGGGGCATTTATTGAGCACTTTCCATCTGCTGGAACCATGAAGTAAAATCTCTGGAGCACTTGTTGAGTGCCTTCTGTGTGCCAGCTTTATGTTAACATAGTTCATGGGACATTCATAGAGCCCCTTCTGTATGCTGGCTGTGCATATACTAGTGTGGCCAGGGCAGGAGCAAAGGCTGGAGGAGGCTCTGCCAGGCACTGACACTGACCTCCCCTGGGGTCCCCAGGGTCCGGTTTCCCTATGCTGGTCCCCTGGCACCTGGATCAGGTCAGGGGTCCAAGTCAGCCCCCGCACTCCTCCTGTTCTGATCACTGACCTGCCTGCATCAGGCCCTGGCTCCATGGTCATGTGACTCCGTGGTCAGCATCAGGCCGAGCCCATCAGACCCAAGAAAGCTAAGACCCCAGTCACTGGTCCCAAGGCTTCTGGGCTGAGCCTGCCCAACCCAGTGCTCCACATCCCTGCTCTGAGCACTTTGGCAGGAGGAGACTGAAAACGAGGCCTAGGATCTCAGAGGGAACGGCAGGAACCCTGCAGAGGGGAGCCCCCAAAGCAGAGCCTCCCTGCAGATCCAGAACAGCAGGCCCAGCAGCCACCCTCTGCCCAGGTGGCCCGGGACGTCAGCAGCAGCCAAGACCAGCTTCTCAACAAAAACCATGCTGTGGGGCGAACCCAGGGAGAGACAGCCACGAGGTCACACGGGCAGAGACAGGAGTGAGCCTTCTGCAAACCCAGGAGCATCCTGGGTGCCAGCCGCCACCAGAGCCAGACCCCCAGCCTGCTCATGCCGTGATCCTGGATTTCTGTCCCTGGAACCAAGTTCGTGCTCCTCTGTCACTGCAGCCAGAAGACACTGTCCCAGGTACACGCTGTGGGCATGGCGATGGGCTCTGCCCAAAAGCCCCCAAGGAGATGGTGCTAATTGCCATCTATACCGCCGCCACCGGGCCGGGGACCGCAGCAGCCAACTGCGAAGGGACCACAGGTGGGCGCTGCGTCTGTACCTGCTCCAGGTGTGACCTGGCCACCTCTCCTCCCCTGCACTCAAACAAACACCCTGAGCCACCCACAGCGCCAGCCACCAGGGTTCAAGGGTGATGTCATGGTTTCCGTGGTGACCTGGGACAAGCCGTTATTTATTTGTTTCTGGGCTCCACAAAACTCCCCTTGTCTGTTACTTATGCTGCAGCTATTGAAGGCCAGCGAGGGAGGGGATGAGAGGCCAGGAGACGGGGGCCAGGCTGGGCAAGTGCCCAAAAAACAGTTCCCACCACCCCAAAGACCTGGGGACGTTGCCTTTAACCCCTCGGGGACCAGTTTCTTCATAAGTCCCACTTTAAGACGATAGAGATTTTATTTTTTTAAGTTTACATCCATAAGGTTTTATTTTTCTGCTATAGTTTTATGAGTTTGGATCACAGAAACATCACCACTGTTGAGATAAATAACAGCCCCTTCAGATCCCCACGTCCCTAGGTCCTTGGTCCCCAACACCTCTCCAGCCTCAGCCCCAGCGATGGCTGTTCCATCTCTTTCTAATTTTTGCCTTTTCCAGAATGTCACATAAACAGAGTCATCCCACAGCTATAGAGCCTTTAAAAATGTTTGAAGAGATCTTATGATATCAAGTAAAAGTGCATTTTCCAATTTTACTTATTAATTTATTTTGGTACCAGGGATTAAACCCAGGGGTGTTTAACCACTGAGCCACATCCCCAGCCCTTTTTTATATTTTATTTAGAGACAGGATCTCGCTAATTTGTTTAGGGCCTCATTAAGTTGCTGAGGCTGGCTTTGAACTCACAATCCTCCTGCCTCAGCCTCCTGAGCCACTGGGATTATAGGAAAGCATCGCTGTACATTTTTAAGTGAAAAGGAACTGTGTTTTGGATGCCAAACAGGACTTGCTTATTTTCTACTAACATGAATCTAAGACAGACTTATTTACGCTAAAGGCAAATGGAGTCTCCTGAAGAGAACCTCACCTTTCTGAGCAATTGCTCCATATCTTTCATTCTGTTTCCACATACAGGCCTCTGAGCCTGGCTTCTCTCATTTAGCATTTGGGAATCATCCTCAATGTTGTATGTGCCTTCATTTTATCTACTTTTATCTCATTTAATTATTTTATTTTATGGGTGCCGGGGATTGAGTCCCTGGCCATATTATGTACACATTTCACCTCTGGGCTACACCCGTAACCCTCCTTCCTTTGCAGGACTGAGCAGTATTCCATTGTATGAATGTACCAGAATTTATGCATCCCCAAAGGGACAAGGGGACTCATTTTTTTTTGTACCAGGAATTGAACTCAGGGACACTCAACCACTGAGCCCCATCCCCAGCCCTATTTTGCATTTTATTTAGAGACAGGGTCTCACTGAGTTGCTTAGTGCTTTACTTTTGCCGAGGCTGGCTTTGAACTCGAGATCCTCCTGCCTCAGCCTCCCAAGCGACTGGGATCACAGGTGTGCGCCACCTTCAACAGCTTCATTTTTAACAGATGAAATTATAATTGAGATGTTTCAGAACAGAGTTGGCCAAGAGACAACCTCAAGATTCCAGAAAGTTTCTCTTGAAAGAGGCCAATACTTCTAGCAGCATGTTGCTGGTTAAACCAAAGAAGGAAACTGGGGTTTTTTCTCCCTCCTCTCTGGAGAACAGAATCCCCATTCTGTGGCCAACCTTTGTAGCTTTGATGACCATGTGGCCACAACCACTTGGAGGGCTCCCAAACTGAGCCAGGATCCAGACCCGAAGCTGGCAGGAGTTGAGCACCCTATGCTGAATCCTGAACTGGAGGGGCCAGGGCTTTGGAGTGAGGCACAGTGAGGAGGAAGCCCTCTGCATGGTCACTTAGCTGCTGTGCCAGCTAGTGGAAATTACTTAACATCTCTGGGCTGCTGATTCCTGGTGACTGAAAGGAGATAAAATACTCCCTAGCCTGCAGGACCCACAGGAGAATATGGCTCAAGACTCACATGGGACCAGACATGGCAGGTGACCAAACAAATTCTCCTTTTCCCTCCTCCCAGAGAGTTCCCCCAAGAGCCCAGCACCTTTTTCTTACTGAAGCCTAACGCACCCAGGTACTTCACATTGGTTGGCAGGGGGTCTCACTTATGTCCACAGCACGGGTATAAAGCACACAGTACCAATATGAAGGGAGGTTGGGAAAGGTTAGGCCACTGGTACTCAATCTTGGTTGCCCTGTAAGAATCACCTGGATGCCAAGTACAGTCCCAGCTACTCAGGAGGCCGAGGCAGGAGGATCGCTCTAGCCCAGGAGTTCAAGACCAGCCTGGACAACATAGCGAGACCAGTTTATATGTATCACCTAGGAAATGGCTGGGTGGAGAAACAAAATGTGGTCTACCCATACGGTGGAATATTACTGAGTCATAGAAAAGGATGAGGTACTGAGAGATGCTACAGCTCCAATGTACCTCAAAAACAAGACACTAAGTTAAAGAAGCCAGACACAAAAGATCACATATTATATAATTTCATTTATATGAAATACCCAGAATCAGTAGGCATGCACCGCTGCACCTGGCCAAGAATCTTTGTGTTAGCCAGGTGCAGTGGTGCACACCTGTAATCTCAGTGGCTCGGGAGGCTGAAGTAGGAGTATCCCAAGTTTTGAGGCCAGCCTCAGCAACTCAGCAAGGCCCTGAGCAACTTAGTGAGACCCCTGTCTCAAAATAAAAATATAAAAAGGGCTGGGGATGTGGCTCAGTGGTAAAGCACCCCTGGGGTCAATCTCAGTATCCTGCCCCCCAAAAAGAATTCTCTTAAGGGCCCTGGGGGAAGTTGATGGGAGATGGTTGATGATGAGTATTGACTCTGATGTGGAAGATTCTGGGAGCAGTGTGTTGAGCTTCTGTAGGAGAACGTATGCTGATGGATTTAGGGAGGAAATGTCAAGGCGTCTGCAGAGAAGAGCCACAAACAGGGCAAGACGTTGTGAAATGTCAGCAGCTGGTGAATCTAAGTCAATGGCGCGTGGATATTCATTGAATTTTTCTTGCCGTTCTCCCTTAAGCAGAGGAAATTCGAGGCTACACGAGACACCCCCAGCAGGTTGGGCAAGCGGACCAGAGCGAATGTAGCCACCCAACTCCGTCACTAGGCCAGATCTTAAGAATCCCAATGCCCAGGTCCCAGCCCAATCGGAACAGGATGGCTGGGGTGAGGCTGGTATGTTTCACAACTTCCAGGTGATTTCAATGCACAGCCAAGGTCAAGTGCCCCGGGACTGGTTGGAGAGCCCTGCAGAGGGGGACCACATGGCAAGGGACTCATGATTCCCAAGGCCACCATGCCAGCGCCTGGCCCAGCAGAGGTGGCAAGCAGGCTCCTGCCCACAAGCCAGCTCTCCTGGATGTCACTAGAGGTCCTGAGTCTAGCAGCTGGAATGAAAGCTGTGGGGAATTAGCAACGTCCGCACTGACCCAAGGCAGGCCGGGCACAGCCGCCCCGGCTCAGCCCAAGCAGCTGACACCACCTTCACTTTATCTGGGGACTCAGAGAAGGTATCTTGAGACTCCAGATTCACCTTCTCTAATGCATCCACTGGTCCTTTCCACACCATCTGTGCTGCTAATGGGAGAGTCCGCATCAGCCCTTCACACTATAGTATAATACAGCTGGCCATCGCTCCCAGAAGGAAGATGGTTGGGGCCCTGAGGCCAAGGAAGGGAAGAGGCAGAGCCCTTTTTCCGGCTTCTACATCACAGCTGTGAACGATCCCTGCTCTCTCTGAACCTGGTAGGCCATGCTATTGTTTGGATGTGAGGTGTCCCCAAAGCTCCTGTGTTCATGCAGTATATTCAGAGGTGAGATGATCACATTATGAGAGCTGTAACCTAATTGGTCCATCCTACTTTGAATGGACTGGCGGGGTGATAGGTGGGGCGTGGCTGGAGGAGGTGCGTCACTGGGGGTGTGTCCAGGAAGGGTCCATCTTTCCCGTGACCCCCCACCCCTTCCCTCTGCTTCCCAGCTGGCCACCATGAGATGAGAGGCTTCCCCCCATCACACCCTTCTTCCCTGATGTTCTGCCTCACCTCTGCACAGAGCAATGGCCTCAGCCACAGACTAAATCTCTGAAACCTTGAGCCCAAATAAGCTTTTCCTCCCCTAAGCTGTCCTTGTCTAGTATCTTGTGTCACAGTGACACAAAGCTGACTAACATAGTTCCTTCACCTTAGAAAGTCTTCATCAAATGCAGTGTGAGCTCAGGAGGCTGAGGCAGGAGGATTGAGAGTTCAAAGCCGGCTTCAGCAAAAGCCAGGCATAAGCAACTCAGTGGGACCCTGACTCTAAATAAAATACAAAATAGGGCTGGGATGTGGCTCAGTGGTTGAGTGCCCCTGAGTTCAATCCCCGGTACCCCCAAACCCCCCACAAGAAGAATGCAGAAATGCCAGATGAGTTTAAAGGCCCTGTGTTCTGCAGAGAATTGCTTCTTTTCTTTCCCATCCTTGGCCCTGCGATTACCCTCACCCTAGGAAAGCTGTCTTGTGGCCCACAACTGTCATGCCTCTGGGCCTTCGACACATCATTTCCTAGGCTTGATAGTCCCTTTCACTCTTTTCTAGTTGGAGAACTCCTATTTGTCCTTCAGAGCCCAGGTCAAAAGGCCCCTAATCTGAAAAGTGTTTCTTGACTCCCACTCTCACACCCTGTCCTTGTCAACTGCCTTCTCCTATCTCCTAGGCCAAGGCACAAGCTGTTTCCTGCCTGGGATTGCCCTTCCTCTCTTTGGAGAACTTGTAGAGAGACCCCACAGCTTCCCATGTGACCTCACAGCACCTGTGATGCAGCCTTGCGTCTGTGTGTTTCTGGGGTCTGCATGGGCCCCTCGGTTGCAAACCTGGTCCTGATTCATCTTTATCTTCCCAGTACCAACCAGGGCCAGGTGAGCAACAGATAACTCCTGGTAAATAAACAAACAATCCATCATCTCAGAGAGTTTATTAAATCCTTCACAATGGGAGATAATGAGTTAGGAACAGACTCTTCAGGGCTGTGAGGCATGGTGGTGCACACCTGTAACCCCAGCAGTTCTGGAGGCTGATGCAGGAGGATCGCAAGTTCAAAGCCAGCCTCAGCAACTTAGTGAGGCCCTGTCTCAAAATTGAAAAAAAATATAAAATGTCCCCTGGGTTCAATCCCTGGTACCCACCTCCCCCAAAAAGAATCTTTTGGGGCACCAACTGAGACAGTTTCATCTAAGCAGGTCCACAGAGTCACACAATCTTTATGGGCCAAGGTTAATTTGCCAACCTGGAAAAAAAAGAAAATACAAAGGGAGGCAAACTGGACCTTATCTGAGCTGTAGGGAGGTGAGAGGGGAGGAGCAGTGATAAATACCATTTCCTTGATACTCCTGTGTTACTGGCCAGTTACAATGTTCATTTGCTACTTTAAGGTTCTTTTTCTTTCTTAGTCTTTTTGCAACACTGGGATCCACAGGGCCTTCCTCAGTTCTAGGCACTGAGCTCCATCCCAAGCTCTTAAGTGATTGTTTTAAAAATCTAATGGAACAGAAATATTTTAGCACTTGTGAGGCACTGGGTTCAATTCATAGCGGAGGAGGAGGAGGAGGAGGAGGAGGAGGAGGAGGGTGAAACAAAACAGAAATGTCTTAAATATTGAAATCTAGGTTTGAAATCAACATTCAAGACCAGAGGTTCTCTTCTGCATCAGAATTGAGAAGGGAAGGTGCTGGCCAGAGAGACCTGGCAACTACCCAGATACCTGTCACAGGAGAATGGGAATAAAGGGGAACAGCCACACCAAGGCATACTAGATGCATCCAGAACAAATCTCTGCGCCCAGAGACCCGCATGCAGCCCAGAGCGAATGCATGCCCACTTTGGTCCTATTTGTATCGCTTTCAAAAGCAACATGAGTCTGATGATTAAAAAGCAGAAGAGGGTGCTCCCTCCCTGGGCAGGGATGACGGGGATGAGGGGCAGGAAGAGTTTCAGGGCCTGGGTGCTGGGCTCAGCCCGCTCCAGCTCCCTCCTCTGCAGTCTGGCAAGAGCCAGGCCCAACCTCAGAGCCCAGTTTCTGCAATTCCTCCTTCTGCTGGCCTGTCCCTGGTGGGGGTCTGCACCCCCCATAAAGGAGGCCCAGAGAGAAGGGCAAGCTGCTAAGGATGCCCCTTCCCAGCTGGGCTGGTGCCTGTCAGCAGTGACCCTGAATTCTTTGGACAATGCACTAAAGAGGTTTGCCCAGGCTCCTAGACAAAGGGGCATCTGTCTGTCTGTCCCACAGAGGCCAAGAACAGCCCAGGGCCAAGCGTCCCTGGGAACCCTCCCCCCACCTCTCCAGCAGAGCCCCCCCCCCCCCCCCCCGTTGTTTCTTTGTGTCCATTCATGAATTCAAGGCTCCTCCTGAAAGGCCCAAGCATCCTGGCTCAGTCTTTGGGAAAGAGCCCTTGGGCTGGTGCCACGTGGGGAATGGCCAAGAGATCAAACCCTGGGGGAGGGGGGCGGGAGCAGGGGATGGGGGGCAGGGAACGGGAAGGGGAAACTGAGCAAGAGGTTTAAGATGGTTGAGGGGAACATGTGCCAGGTCAAGGGACTCTGGCATTCTCAGCAGGACAGAGCGCAGGGCCAGACCAGCCAGAGACAGCGGTGCCATCCATGTGAAGGGCCCCATACCTAATGGCACTGACCAGCCAAGCCTGGGACCAGCCCTCAGCTCTGCCACGGGCTCTGTGACTCTCTGAGAAATCTCCTCCTCTCTGCAAGCATGCAGGTGCCTCCATAACGAAAAGCGAGTCCTGCGGTGGCTCGGGAGGCTGAGGCAGGAGGATCACGAGTTCAAAGCTAGACTAGGCGCTAAGCAATTTAGCCAGACCCTGTCACTAAATAAAACATAAAAGAGGGTTGGGGATGTGGCTCATGGTTAAGCATCCTGGGTTCAATCCTTAGTACCAAAAAAAAAAAAGGGGGGGGAGGGGGGAGTCCCATGCCCAGCCTTCCTGCCTCCGGGAAGATGGTGGGTGAGGAGCCATGGAATGCAGGCGGCTCTGAGTGGGGCTAGGATGAGGGCTCACCCCACAGAAACCGGGCCTCTTTCACTCCCCTGTCTCTCCCTAGGTGTTGGGGACCACGGACACCCGCCCTGGCCCGGGAGCCCTGCTCACCCCTGACCTGGAGTTCTCATCCACCAATCACGGCCCAGCTAGTCCGATGACGTCACCAGCAGCCAATCCCTGACGGGCCGGTCCCAGATGGGCGGTGCCGTTGTTACTCTTAGTTTGGGGTTTGTGGGTCTGTCCTGGGGTTGGATCGCACGGCCAGCGCCCCACCGCTGGACGGCCCCCACCCAGTCCTAGTGTCACTTTTAAAGTCCATGAATCTTCAGCCAAAAGGATACTTTGTAAATCCACCTGTGGGAGGGATTTCTAATGCCCTATGTTTTCTGTCCCGTCTCGGACTCCACGCCGCCCAGGATGACCCCTCAGAAATCTAGGACCCCACTTCAGGAGGCCTGCCTGGCCCAACTCCTTCCTCCCACTCCCCAGAGAGACCGAGGCCCTACACTGTCCCCTGACGCCCCGTCAGTGCCACCACCGCAAGAGGCAAAGGGCGGTGGGGGGATTGAGTGGCGCTGCACTCTGGGCTTGAGGAAAGCTCTGGATGAGGAGCCTGACCGCCAACACTACTAGCCCTGCAGTCCAGTCCTGGCTGTGTGACCCAGGGAACAGCACTTAGCCTCTCTGAGCTTGAGATCCTTCTGGAAACTTCACAAGCTACCTGTGAGAGTGAGCCAAAAGAAGAGCGTGGCTTGAAGATAGGTCCGTGTCTTCAGTCTTATCTTCTGGTGCTCACCAAGCTCCAGGCACTTTATACTAGTTCTCTGATTTTCTCCCCCCACTCTCCTTTAAGGACAAATGACAGCAGTTATTTTCAATGGGGTATGTGACAGAGTCTGGGCACCACTGTAGGAGGGCAGACACTGAGTTGAGAGCTGGACATGGCAGGAGGGGTTGCTTCTGCCGTAGAGACCATGGGCCCTGGGGCTGCCTAGTGGCTTCTGGGCTGTTCTCTGGGCAGGGCCGAGGAGGAACTGTGGGCCATAATGAGGGGTGGGGAGAGCAGCATCCAGTGTCTGAAGTCAGGGCCAGTGTATGGGTCATCCACATGGGTCCTGCATGACTCTGCTCTTGCCCACCCCTCTGCCCCATGACAATGTCACCATCATCCCCCATCTTACCAGCCCATGGTAGAGTGGGGAGGTGGGCCTGACACTGAGGCTGCATCTGAGAGCCAAGACCAGCACACCTTAGAGAGACCCAGGAGGACGAGTCTTGCCAGGGTCACTCAGGGAGCCACCAGTGGGGCGGAGTCACCAGACTCCCAGCCCCTCACTCTGGGTCACTTGTCCTCCTGCAGGGAGGTGCCAGGGTCCACTGATCAATCCAGCACCCACAGAGGCCCACTGTGTGCCGTGTGGACGAGCCCCTCATCTCTGCAGTCCCCTCTTCCCAGGGACACTCAGGGAAGGATTGACCAGAGGACAGTAACCAGCTTGGCAGAAAGGACAACAAAGAGTCAAATGCTGAGCTCCCCAAGGGCCACATCACAGGCAGTCCCTTCACCTGTCCCCAGTGCCAGGACAATACAGTGCTCCCATCTGGCAGATGAGAATACCAAGGCCCACACAGGAGGGTGGAGTCCAAGTCTAACCCGCAAGTGGCGAACATGGCACCCACCATCCGGGTAGTTGTGGAGATTAAACGGGACACCTGGGAGCCTTCATTGCCGGGGTGAGGGAGAGGGGGGTGAGGACGGGGTGGAGGGGGGAGGCTTGCGTGCACAGCACTTCAGTGTACAAGCTCACTCAGGCTGCCCGCTGTAGGCAGGGTGGTGTCTGCTCTGCTCGCCCACCTCTCCCTGGGGCAGGCATTGGGTTGAGACCATGGCAGCTCATGAGCTGCCCTCCAAAGCCCCTGAAGCTTGCAGAGCAGGGCTTGCTGAGCCATTTTTCAGATGAGAAGGAAGATCAGCAAGGGGGCCAGCAGGGCAGACTCCAAACCAAGGGTGTCAGGATGCAGGGGATTCTGAGAGCTGCCATTCTTAGACTCTGGTCACCAAAACACATGAGTTGTAGCACTGTTGCCCACCATCACCCTGCCAACACTGCCCAGGGCACTTGGTGTTTGCTCCCATTTTGCTGTTTCTAGAGGGGACCAGGCCGCTGCCCTCTCTGTCTTCTCCCTCATAAATCCAGTGAGCTGGGGGCAAACAGACTCTGAGATCCCTCCCCGCCAGATCTAGGTCTCTGCAGTTCTCCCTTCCCTGATACCATGAAGGAATTGCAACCCAGCGGCATTGCCTATGAGTTCAGGGAATGACCATCCTCCTCACAATGGTAGTGCCCAGGACACGCTGCTAAGATGATCCCAAACTGGATCTGCTGGGAAAAACTCTGGAGAGAATGAGCAAATCAATTCCTCTTCTCCCAGGGGATCTTCAATCCAGAGTTGGGGCATCTGGAGAGACCTCCTCCTGCTGGGACTATGGCATGCCCCGGAGCCGCCCTCCACCCTGGAGAGCCACAGGGCAGGCCCAGCAGCAGATCACTGGATACTCCACTTGGTGCTGCTACTCTGTCCAGGGAAAGGAGAAGTAGAATGTGCTGGAGGCCTCGGACATGCATGCCGCACCACAGCCCAACCCTGCCAATGGCCAAGAGGCCGACATGCCATCCGGGGAAGATTGGCACAATGAAGATTCCAAAGCAGAAGGTTCTGGTATGTGCTGAAGCCAATATCTAGTCCCCTATGAGCAGATATGTTCCTGAGTAATTCAGCTGCCTGCTTGGAGAAACAGATTCCCCCAGAGACCCACAGAGCTCCAGGGCAAAATGTGTGTGCATATGCGTGCGCACGCACACACACACACATATACACACACTCTTGCACACATACATTGTGCACACCGTCCCAGAGGCTTCACAGAGCCGAAACACTATCCACATATCTAAGAATAACCATGCTTCAAAAACAGACTAATAGATTTTTTCCTCCTCTGAGGCCTTTCTTCGAAAGAAATGATATCTTGGCTTTACCTTGAAGCCAACCACTCTGGAATACTTTGTGTGTGTGTATATACACGTGCACACATGGAGGGGGTCCTCCTTCCCTAAGAGATGATCTTGAAAAATCACAAACTCCCCCCTACTGAAACAACTGATTCAGGCAATTATAACCGATGGCCACTGAGACCACAGGAGGAGAGGTTGCCTGGCAACGGGATACTCAAAGACTGCAGAGCATCACCCCAGGGTTATCTTGCAGGACTCACTGATCAATCCAGCATCACCAGAAGCAGGTTGACCAGATGTCTTGCGCTTCCCAGTAAGAAACATACTCCGTGGTCTATGAAGGTTCTTCCCATTCCTGCCAGAAACGTCAATCCTGGATCTAATCAAGCTCATGGAGTGCAGCTGCACTAATATGGGAGCCACCAGTCTCATGGGCTAATGACATATAAATTCATTAAAAATAAATTAGTTATAGTCCCAGCAACTTGGAAGGCTGAGACAGGAGGTTCATCTGAGCTCATGAGCTTTGAATTCATTCTGGGCAACAGAGCTAGATCCTGTCTCAAAACAAATAAACAAAAATAAACAAAATTTAAAATGGAAGTTCCCCAGTCACACTAGCCACATGTCAAATGCTCAGGAGTAGTAGGACTTGAGGCTGGAGTCGTCAAGAGTGACAGTCGCATAGTGCACATGAGAGAAATTGTCCTTCTCCACAAGAGATGTATGCCTAGGAAATATCATCTGGGATTTGTCATCAAACACAGAGAAAAAACAAAGAGATAAAGCAAATATGGAAAAACACCAGCAATTGTTCATTTAAGGCTGGACGTCAGGGGCGTGTTATACCCCATTCTCTATACTCCTATGAATGAAAGTTTTCACATTGAATAGTGTAGGACTTGTGTAACACCACAACACATACACACACAGACACACATGCTACCAAATGCAATAGTAATTTTACAGGGAGACTGATCGGGATGGATAATTTAGAAATGTGAATACCCTGAAAGAGAGGGGAGGTTGGGGAGGCGTTCTGGAGTCAGGGATGTCAACAGGTATGAATGCACCATCCCCCGCCGGATCCTGGATCAGAGGAAGCTGCTGGAAGCACCAGCTGGGATGGACATCGGCACAGTCAGTAGAATCTGAATATGGAGTCTGCATTAGTGTGTGGACTGCATGTTTGTGCCCCCATGAATGCATATGTCACGAGCCTGACTCTTGTGATGTTGGTTGGGGGCTTTGGGAGTGATTAGGTTGGAAGGTGGGGCCCTCGAGAATGGGACTTGTGCCCTTGTAAGAAGACACCAGAGCCAGGCAGGGTGGCACACACCTGTAATCCCAGCGGTCTGGGAGGCTGAGACTGGAGGATCGGGAGTTCAAAGCCAGCCTCAGCAATTTAGCAAGGTGCTAAGCAACTCAGGGGGACCCTGTCTCTAAATAGAATATGAAATAGGGCTGGGGACATGGCTCAGTGGTCAAGTGCCCTTGAGTTCAATCCCCGGTACCAAAAGAAAAAAAGGAAGAGGAGGAGGAGGGCCGGGGGGAGAGGGAGGGGGAGAGGAGGGGGAGGGGGAGGGGGAGACAATGGCAACAAGGACACCAGAAGCTGGACGTGATGGCACATGCCTATAATCCCAGCAACACAGTGGGCTAAGGCAGGAGGATTATGAGGTCAAACCCAGCCTCAGCAACCTACTGAGGCCTTAAGTAACTTAGCAAGACATTGTCTCAGAATTTTTTAAAAAATTGGGGGGCAGGGCGGGGCACAGTGGTTAAGTGCTTCTGGGCTCAATGCCCAGTACAAAAAAAAAAAAAAAAACAGAAGACGACGACACCAGAGAGCTCTCCCACTTCTGCCCTCTGAGAATACAATGAAAAGTTGGCCTTCTACAACCTACAAGAGAATCTAACCATGATCCTGAGACTTGCAGCCTCCAGAACTTTTAGAGATAAACTTTTGTCATGTGTAAGCTGACTGGCCTGTGGTATTTTGTAATAGCAGCCCCAACAGGCTAAGACAATGTGATAATAATATTGCATCAATACGAATATTCCTCTTTTTCTCTTTCCCTTCACAATTAATAAGTCACCTGCTAATGTTACCATTTTCAGCTAAGTTTTTTAAACCATTTTAATTGTAGTAAAATACACCTCAAATGTGCCATCTTAACCACTTTTAAGTGTCCCGTCCAGTGGCATTAAGTACATTCATATTGTGCAGCTGTCACCATCATCCACTTCCAAAATGTTTTTATCTTCCCAAATTCAAATTCTGTCCCCATTTACCACTAACTCCCATTCCCCAGTCCCCAGCACCCCTGATGCCCCTTTCTGTCTCTATGGACTCTCCTCATGCTGTTCATATTTTTGTGAACAGAATATCTCATGGTTTGTCCCTGCTAAAGCATCAGATGTCATTTCTTTTTAAGGCTAAAGTTCCTGATTTTGACCTCATTTCTTTCCTTTCTTTCTTTCTTTTTTATTTTTTTGATACTGGGGATTGAACCCAGAGCCACATCCCCAGTCCTTTTTTATATTTTATTTTGAGTCAAGGTCTCTTTGAGTTGCTTAGGGCCTTGCTAAGTGGTTGAGGCTGGCTTTGAACTTGTGATCCTCCTGACTCAGCCTCCCGAGTCACTGGAATCATAGGCATGCGCCACCATGCCCGGCTTGACTTCATTTCATAAGAAAGCACTCTGGTCCTGAAGTACTCAAGATCGAGAAGCATGAGGTCCACCCATAACTTTTGAGCAGTCCCCAGCCCACCCCTGCTGCAATCAGGTTATGGTCTGTGTGCAGGGAGGTGAGCAAAGGGACAGGTCATGCAGCACCATCCTCTGCTCTCTAAGGAAGACTCAAGGCGATGTGCCAGGGACGCTGGGGCTTGGGACAAACTAGAAGGGTGGGCTGCGCCTGGATAAATCTGAAGGTGCGTTTCTGCAGGGCGGTGGCAGAGGAGTTTCCAGACGGATCTCACTTCCTGTTCCCTCCTACAGATTTCTCAGTTCAGCTCTTCATCTAGGAAGATCATGGTGGCTCCTGCCTGTGATTCCCAGGTTCTTGGGAGGCTGAGGCAGGAGAATTGCTTGAGTCCAGGAGTCTGAGGCCAGCCTGGGCAACACAGTGAGGCTGCAACCTGAGGTGCTAAAAGGACAGCTCCCTTGCATCAGCCCACCATTTAACTGGAACCTACTATATGCTACTTTACATCATCCTGCAAACAGCCCTAGGAAGGCATCATGATCCTTGTTTTGTCTATCCTCCGCCTTTGCCTGGCCACCTGCCTACCAGAAGTGTTATCATGAAGTCTCCCGGGTCATCTGCCTCCCACACACACTGCATGAGCTGCGGCAAGACAGAGGATCACCCGGGGCAGCCTTGTATCCCCAGGACCTAGGACACTGCCCACACATCACAGGCACTGCAATTCCTGACACAATGAGTGAATGGAATAAAGACTTGCATTGGGGGCACCCCATGTGTCCGGGTGAGGGCAGTAAAGGTATTCCTGCTTGTCCTCCCTAAGATCAAACATCATCAAAACAAGATCCAACCTCTCTCCCTCTCCTGCCCCATCTCCAGCTACAGACTCGACCTGAAGTGGTAATTATTAACATCAGAACCACAGAATCCCCAGGGCACATCAGCGCTTGGCCGCTCTCTTGCCCTCTGGTACTCCCACTATTTGGTTAGTGAGATCCGCAAACATGATAGAGCCTCAGGGCTGCAGAGGTTCAGACCTCAGCCTAGGAGCTCTGGCAGTTGGGGCTTAGGGTAGGTCTGGGATGGGTGGAGAGAACAGCTGGATTTGATCACAATCCAGCTGGCAAGATCACAGACCCAGGGCAGACAGACCTCAGTTTGCACTGGCTCTGCCTCTCACAGGCTGTCCAATCAACCTTACTCTGAACTTGAGCATCTTCATCTGGAAGATGGGGCTGTTACAACTATCTGGCAGGGTCTGGAATGGATCAGAATCAATGTACATAACGCCCAGATCAGAGTTCAGAATATACTAGACATTTGATAAATGGTAGACGTCATTACTGTGATGTGATTAATAAGAAAAAAACTAGTGGCCATCTGGGAAATTGGGAATCAGGGTAAACCAACCTCAGTCCACACTTATTTCTCTGACCTCACTATGTTATTGTTTTGCTCCTCTGTCCATTGGGAGCACCAGACTGATGTAGCTGGGCTCTTTCTGTGCTCAATGGGAAGGATGGTTGATTATTCCACAATGGATTAGTGATGTCTGTCCTGGCCACAGTAATAGATGGTGGCAAGTAAGTATATTGTTTACCTGATAATTCTATTAAACAGGTAATGATATGATAATATACCTGATATAATATAATAATATACCTGATAATTCTATTAAACAGGCAGAACCATCCTTAAAGAAGCCTGTCCTTTGGATTAGCACATCTCAAACTTTCATGAGCATAAGTTACCAAGGGATCTTATAAAAATGAAGATTCTGATTTGATAGGTCTGGGAGGGGAGCCCAGCAGTCTGTATTTCTAACAGGCATGTTACTAGATGATACCTGTGAGCCTGGGATAGAATAAGAAGTATCTATTTGGTCTTCATCCCCAGTTCCTGGCATAAGAGTTTCTAAAACCCTTGGGATTTCCAAAGTCAGGATGAGAGGAGTGTCATTTGTGATTCTAACAAGCCCCTTCCAACACTGGAGTCCCTTCTAAGGAGGTGCTTCTCGGTGGCCCCTGGTAGCCTCAGGTGGTCACAACCTTAAGACTAGAGTCAGGAACTTTCAGGACTCTGGACCTTGCCAAGCCCAGGAGGAGGAGGAGGAGGAGGAAGAGAGGGTACTAGCACCTGAGGGCAGTCACCAATGAATGACTGGTGATTTAATCAGCTCAGTGGAGGCTGTGTCAAAGCTCTAAACAGGTCAAAGCGCTAAACTTCCAGGGTAGTAAATGTGCATTCCCACCCCCTGGGGGGTGGCCCACCCCAAGTCAGCAGGGACAGAGGCTCTTGCCCTTGGGGACTTGCCTGTGCACTCCTTCATCCAGTGTTCATCTGTATCCGTTACAATATCCGTTACAGTAAATGGGTCAACAAAAGTAAAAGTTTCCTTGTCGTGAGAATCCCAGGTTTGTACCCCATGGGACAGAGCATGGGTAACCTGGAGACCCATTACTCAGGACTGGCGACAAATTGGAGACAGTCTGTGGGACTGAGCCTTTGACCTGTGATAACTCTGGATAGTTAATGTCAGAAATGAATTATTAGACAACGGTGTCTACAGTAAACTGAACACTTGTGACGTTGATGTCAGACTGTTCTGAGCCGAGGAACTTTCCTTGAACTCTGAAGCTGCCTATCCGTGTACCACATCACAGGTCAGAGTACAGGGGACCCTGCTGTCACTGACACAGATTGATTTGTTCAAGAGCCCTGGAGCACCGTGGTCACTGGGGATCCTGAGCTCATTACCGGCTCAGCCTGACACATAATCCTAAACGTCCACTTCCTGACCAACGCCTGGCAGGCCCTGATCCACAATTCTTCCTAAGTCCTCCGAACAGAAGATAACTACATAGCCGTAGGTGGAACTTTTATTCAGCTATTAAAAGGCAGAACAAGCCAGGTGCGGTGGCGCTCACCTGTAATCCCAGTGGCTCAGGAGGCTGAGGAGGGAGAATCGCAAGTTCAAAGCCAGCTTCGGAAACTTAGTAAGGCCCTAAGCAACTCAGCAAGATCCAGTCTCTAAATAAAATACAAAAAGAGGGCTGGGATGTGGCTCAGTCATTAAGTGCCCCTGGGTTCAATCCCCAGTACCAAAACAAAAAGTGACTGCATGGAATATGATTCAGCTTTTAAAAGGCAGGACAATCTGACACCTGCTACAATATGGAGGCATCTTGAGGACATGATGTGAAATAAGTCATTCACAAAAGGACACGGAGAGTAGGGATTCCACTCATAGGAGGTTCCCAGAGGAGGCAAAAACCCAGAGACAGAAAAAACAGCCAGGGGCTGGGACATGGGGAGTCAGTGTTTAATGGCAACCGAGATCCACTTTGAGAAAGTAAAAGAGTTCTGTGGATGGGTGGTATACATGTGCTTAATGCCACTGAACCAACCCGTGCACTTGAAAATGGTCACAATGAGCCGGGTGCCATGGTGCACGCCTGTAATCCCAGCAACTGGGGAGGCTGAGGCAGGAGGGTCTCAAGTTCAAAGCCAGCTGTAGAAATTTAGCGAGGCCCTAAATAACTCAGTGAGACTCTGTCTCTAAATTTAAAAAAGTAAAAAGGGCTGGGGATGTGGCTCAGTGGTTAAGCACCCCTGGGTTCAATCCCTGGTACCCCCTCCCCCCCGCAAAAAAAAAAAGAGAAAGGTTATAATGGTAAATTTTCAATCATGCATATTTCACAATAATGACGACAGCTACAAAATGACAACTGCATCCAGATGCTTCATGGGTTTGTGGGATGTGTCACAACCTACTATGGAGACAGGAGGATTTGAGCACAGACAGGCTTAGGTCAGAGGAAAAGATAGGCTGAAGCCTCTGTCAAACCCTCCTCTCAGGGAGCATGGGCGCTGCCCCAGAAAGCACTGTTTCCCGGAGTCTCAATGATGGCGTTCCTGCTCCTCTCCCTGTCCTCCCAAGTGTCAGCTGTGCTCCTGAAGAGCCCTGGGGACTTCCAGGAGGAGCACATGTCTGCTCAGGACACTGAGTGACGTTAACAGGTTCATGATGCTTCTGAGCTGGCGCAGCGCAGAGAGAGACTCAAACACTGGCAACTTGGTGCATGTGGAACTCTTATTGAGTGGTTTCATTTCATAAGATTCAATTATATTTCCCGGAAACCCAAAGGGATATTTTATTTCAGCTTTCTTGAAATCTTTTGGACTGTCATTTTTTTTTTTCCTTCCAGTGCTGGGGATTGAACCTGGAGCCTTGGGGGTGCTAGGCAAGCACTCCATCACTGAACCACAACTCCGGCCCTTGGACTGTAAATTTTATACTTGTGACTCCCTAATTTACCTGTTCCCTTTTAAATATAATAAAAAAAAAACTCTGGGTATTTCAGAATAAAAGCCATTGAAATGTTTCCATGTTTTTCTACTTGTTTTAATCTGTAGGTTTTCTTTCCTTACATTGTACATTTAAATCCTTTAGACCATTGCTCACCAGGAGAAAATTTCTACAATGATGAAATGGTTTTATTCCATTTTCTTTTTTTCACCCCTGGGATCAAAAAGACCCGACAAGAACCATTTTAGAGGAGGAAAAGTTTTATTTGGAATTGATGGTTTCAGAGATCTCAGTTCATAGATGGCTGGTTCCATTGTTCTGGGTCCAAGATGAGGCAGAACATCATGGCAGGAGGGCACGGAGGAGGAAGGCAGCTCAGGACATAGCAAGCAGGAAGCAGAGAGAGCTCCACTCATCAGGGATAAAATATAAACCCAAAAGGCATGCCCCAGTGACCCACCTCCTCCAGCCATACCCTACCTGCCTCCAGTTACTATACGGTTAATTCATATCAGTGAATTAATATAATGATTAGGTTAAGACCCTCATAACTGAATCATGTCACCTCTAAACTTTCCCGCATTGTCTTACACATGAGCTCTTGGGGAACACCTCCTATCTAATCCATAACAGAAATGTTCTGCATCTCTGCATGTCCAATATGGTACCAACTAGTCACAGGAGGCCACCAAGTACTTGAAACACAGCCAGTGAAAGTGAGCTGGCTTGTTCATTTAATTTAATGTAATTAATTTCAATTTCAGTAGCCACAGGTGGTTGATGCTACTGTATCTGACAACCCAGCTTTAGAGTATTACTATCAACAGAACCTAAATTTAAGTGGAAATTGTGAAGGCAAATAACAATGATTTTGCTGCAATAAAGTCAGGAAATAATTGCATGAAAATATATAACAATTAATAAATGATGTAGGGGGTGAGGTTATTGCTCATGCTAATACTGCTAGCCCAGCAGCAAATGCCAAAATATACGTCTAAATAGTCAAACTCAATCATCTCTGGACTTGGCCAGACTTCAATCATATAATGGCTGCCATTTATAGAGTGTTCGGTACTATCTCTATAGACACATAATTGTCACAAAAGCAGGACAAAACCCCTTTGGCTGAAAAGCTTGTCAGCTTGGATGTTAACTTAAAATATTCAGGCATATGGAATGTGGGCTTCCACTTGTGCATTTGCTCCAGCCCCACAGATGTTGGAGCAGCTGGTCAGTGAATGAATAAAGGAGCTTGGCGTACTGATGGTGTGTTCTGAGAGCCCAGGCGTGGGCAGGTAGAGGACACCAAATATGAATCTGAAGCCATGTGTCCCACAGGGAGGGAGATGAATAGGGGAGAGGGAGCTTCTCTGCAACTGTCATTGTTAGGATCATCATTACCCCCATGGTTGGTACTGCCATTGGCGTTGGTTGGCATTGGCATGATTCACATGAAAAGCAGAAAAGCAGAGAAGAAGCCAATATACCAAGATGGGATCTTACCACTTGGCCTGAGACCTTAGGCAAACCAAACAGGGATTAAAAAAAAAAAGAAAGAAAGAAAGAAAGGAAAGAAAGAAAGAAAGAAAGAGAGAGAGAGAGAAAGAAAGAAAGAAAATACCTACTCATTGGATTGCTGGAAAAATTAAATGAGATGATGTTGGAAAGTGCGTAGCACACAGTCAGGGCCCATTTTCCCCAACTCCAGGAAACCCTGTGCAGGGCCCTCAGCAATAACCCCCAGCAAGATAGGAGTGATGAACTTCACCTCCCCATCACCTGCTCTCTGCACACACAGAAAACCAATGGAGCCAGGTGTGATGGTGCCCACCTATAATCCCAGCAGTTCGGGAGGCTGAGGCAGGAGGATCGTGAGTTCAAAGCCAGCCTCAGCCACTTAGGGAGACCCTAAGCAACTCAGCAAGCCCCTGTCTCAAAATAAAATATTAAAAAGGGCTGGGGATGTGGCTCAGTGGTTAAGCGATCCTGGGTTCAACCCTGGTACCAGGAAAAAAAAAAAAAAAACGAAAGAAAAGAAAAGAAAGAAAGAGTCAGCGATGCTGCAGAGAGGATAGGAACTTGCTTTACAAAATGTCCCAAAGCCTCTCTGGGAAAAGGCAGACTGAAAATAATAATGCTGACATAAACAGCCAGCCCTTTTGAGCACCCAATTGTATACCAGGTGCTGTGCCTCACATACATTATCTTTTGTCTGTGTGTGTGTGTGTGTGGTGCTGGGGATTGAACCCAGGGCCTTGTGCATGGGAGACAAGCACTCTACCAACTGAGCTATCGCCCCAGCCCTCATGTGTGTTATTTTAATCATCTTTACAAGAACTGTCGGTAGAACCCACGGGCTTCCCAAAGCTAAGGTCCCAGCTGGAATGTGAGTAGGTTTAAGTGGCTTCAAAGGGGCATTTAGGCAGTAAGACAGGAACTGAGTCTACACATGGCCAAACAGGGCCCCTCTGGGCCTTAAGGACCCTCCTCACAGCCCACAGATGAGCAAGGCCATACAGCCAGGGCAAACTTGAAGCATGAGCTCCCAGTCCCCCTCCCCCAAGAGCCCCTCAATGCAAACAGCTGGACCTTTGCCTTGACCTTTGCCTCTCTGGCCCTGGGAGGTACTGCAAGCCCCAGGGTGGAAATTCCACAGCAGGGGCCGGTCACATTAGGGCCCATTTGACCTGGTTAGTGTCCACTGGGCAGAAAGTGAGCTTGGGAACCACAGGCCTTGGCGAGTACTGCCTGGAACTGACAATGGATCAAGTATGCTCCACCCAAGTCCTCCTGAACACTGCTCCAGAGACATCTCGGGCGGCATCATTTACAGAAGTGGAATCCAGGAAACAACTCAAATGTCCAAAAGTAGGAAATAATAAAGATGGACTAGTAGGCACACATTAAACTGAGGTTGTGAATAATTATTAAAGACAAAATAGGATTACAGCAGGTCAGAAATCTTAAATTAGAGCTTGGTATCATGGCCACACACCTGTAATTCCAGCAGCTCAGGAGAATGAGGCAGGAGGATCACAATTTCGAGGCTAGCCTCAGCAACTTAGAAAAACCCTAAGCAAAGTTAGTGAGACCCTGTTTCTAAATAAAAAATTTTTATAAAGGTGGGGCATGCAGGGGCTGGGGTTGAAGCTCAGTGGTAGAGCACTCGCCTAGCACGTGTGAGGCACTGGGTTTGATCCTCAGCACCACATAAACATAAATAAACAAAATAAAGGTATTGTGTCCACCTACAACTAAAAAATAAATATATTGAATAAATTAAATTAAATTAATTTACTTGTAGATGTATTAATCTACAAGTAAAAAAAATTAAGGGGTTGGGGATGTGGCTCAGAGGTTAAGTGTCCCTGGGTTCAATCCCTGGTAAAAAAAAAAAAAAAAAAAAAAAAAAGAAAACTTTTAAATTAGGCTACAATGCGTTATATAGAGTATCAACTATTTTTTTTTCAAAGTATAAGAAAAAAAGACTAGGAAAAAAACATGGCAAAACATTAATAGTAACAATCTAATGATGAGGAATTAAAGGTGACCATTGCAGACCTATTTTAAATTATATAAAATTATTTTCCAAGGAGCACATACTACCATTACAGAAGGACCATAAGTTGTTTAAGTAACTACCCCTATTTAAAGTCACACGGCATATGCAACAGAGGGGACTGACGTCTCCAGAGGTCAATTCACTCGTCCAACCTCACACAGACAGTATTTGTTCAACAGACTTTTCTGGTACCTACTCAGATGCCCGGTGCTGTGTGGTGGGCATGCTCCTTGAGGGAGGCTGGGTGAGACCTCATGAATAAGTCTCCCCCAGGGGATGTGAACAGTGTACTACTTATAGGGCTCCAAAAAAATCCAGCTTGGTTTTCCTCCCAAGTCAATAAATATATAATTTCCAGGACCCAGAAGCACGCCCTGTGCCCTCCCTAACCTCAACCTTATCTTTGTCCATTTTCTGTTGCTGTAACAAAACACTAGAGACCCGGTGACTTGGAAAGAATGGAGGTTCACTTTGGCTCATGGACCTAGAGTTTGAGAAGTCTGAGAATCAGCATCTAGTTGGCTTCAGCCCATGGCAGGAAGTGCCAGGGCAAGCAGGTGCATGAGGAAGAGGCAAACCAGGAGGGAGAGGCTCCCTCTGGAACAACCTACACTTTGCATGACAAATCCAGTCCCCTGAGAGGGAGAACTTACTCACCAGGGAAACAAAGGTACTAACCCAAGTGCATCATAAATTCTTTCTTTTGGTGGTGATGGTACTAAGGATCGAACCCAGGACCCCATGCATACTAGGAAAGTGGTCTCATCTCCAGCTCTACCATAGTGGAAATCAAGTCTCAGCATGAGTTTTGGTGGAGTCAAACCACATCCAAGCCATACATAGCAGACCTCTTCTCTCCCTTCCCACAGGGAACCACAGACTGACCCTTTAGAACCTTTCCTAGGTGCTCTTAAAAATATAGAAAGTTTGCCTGTTTTCAAGTGGTATCTGATTGCATTCTTCTATGTTCTGTTATGTCTGCAAGATCTAGACACATAGTTGCCTGGAACTGGAGTTTGTTTTTACTACTGGATTCTTCTCCTGTGCGTGAATTTATACCACATCCTTTGTCAGCGATGGACGTTAGGGATGTATCCAAGCCTCTCTATGAACAATGCTACTGAGAAGATTCCTGTCCGTTTCCCCTGGTGCTCAGGGGGAGAAATGCAGAAGAGGACCGCTGAGTCTTAGGAGGTTCACATGCCAACTCTACTAGACAGTTTCTGATTTCCAAAGTAGTTATAATATAAATTTTTAATTACATTTTAATTATTATTTTACTTTTAACTCTTTACTCTATCCAGAAACACCCTTTCTGTATGGTGTGAGGTAGGGATCCAGCTTCATTGCTCCCATCTGGATAATCAATTATCTCCAATACCATTGATTCAATACACCATCCTTGCCTAGGTTCATCAGCAATGCCACCTTTGTCAAAGATCAAATGCCTTTACAAGCGTGGACTGCACATAGAATAGACTTCTCTATTCTGCTCCATTGGTCAATTTGTCTGGCTCTGCACCAAGACCACACTGTCTTCATTCCAGTAGCTTTATGATAAGTATGTTTCTTGAAGTAGAAAAGCCATTCTCTCCATAGTGGCTATTACTGTGCTATTCAATATGGTGGACATTAGCCACACGTGGTTTTTGGGCACTTGGAATATGCTAGTCCAAGTTCAGATGAGCCGTAAGTATACAATACACATAAGATATTAAAAACATGGTGAAAATGCAAAAATTTTAATGAATTATATGTTCATATGGATCACATGTTGAAATCATAATGCTCTGCATATGAAGACTTAACTACACTATATTCTCAAAATTAGTTTCAACTGTTTCTTTTGCCTTCTTAGGACAATAAGATATAATATTAGGCCAGCAGTAAGCTGAAGGGCTACCAGAAAATTTTAAATTACATCTGTGGTTTGTATATTTCTAATGGGCAGCACTGGGTTCTACCATTAAACTCATTCAATCAAGGAGCCTTTATTAAGGGCTCCTAAGGGCTACACAGTGAGGAAGGGAATGGAAATAGTTCTAATCAATGTAATCCATTTCCTCAGGGGACCCATCGTAGACGCTACATCAGCCCAAGAATAAAAGGAGCCCCTGATCCAGCTCCTGCCCCAGCTGGAGAACCCCATTCCAGAGGCTGCAACACTGGAGTCAAATCTAGAGATTATTTGGACCAACCTTCCTGTCTTTACAGATGAACCAATTAAGGACCAGAAAGGCTGAAACACCTATCTGAGATCACACAACAGGTGAGCACCCACTGAACAGGGTTCAGAGTTCCTTCTCTGAGTATTTGCATCTTTGGCCTTGACCCTGGGCTTCTTCCTTCTCTATCAACTATTGCCTCAAGCCAACACTCAGAACCCTTGAGAACAAGCCTTTGGAAGTCCAAGTACCCACTACAGAGAAGTGGGCACTTCACCATCTGATCAAGAGAAAATCCCCAGGAATCACTGTCAAGTTGTACTCAGGCACATCGCCTTTCCCAGAGGGATTCCCGCTCCAAGAGGAACTGGAGACTGAAATGGAGGGGGAAGGGCTCAGTCCTGTCCTTCAGCCTGCCCTACCCTTTACAGGCCCTGGGTCTCTAAGCTCAAGTTATGCTGTTTGACTGGAACTTGTAGGGACTTCATGAGCACTAGGAGCTCTGGACACCCGCAGGGAGGTAATGAGCCACGTTGATATGAATGTGGAAAATGATGCCAATCTATCTCAAATGTACCACGGACTGGGGCTTGCACCTGCCCCCTGCCCAGGAAGATCCAGATCCAAGCCCAGGAAGGGTGAAAGGTGACCAGGCAGGGCAGGTAGGGTGCTCCCTCCACAGAGATCCAGGGGGCTGCCCCACCAGATCAGCCAGTGTCCCTGAAGACCGCTGGATACTGCCAGGGACTTCAGGAGAGGTTTTCTATGTCAGCTTTCAGGCAAGCACGGCCCCAATAAAAAATCACTGATAAATTTAATCATTGTAACTCTTGCCCCTTATCTGGGAGTCCGGACAGCTGGAGTCTGACTACCGGTCAGCAGTCTGTGGCAGTATCTGTCATGACCATTTTACGAAAGAAACCGAGGCTCAGAGGGGACCCCGAGATTGACACCATGAAAAGACCAGGATATGCAATCAGCTCCTCCTGGGTCCTGAGCCTCAGTTTCCTCCCTCTGGAAAGAGCACTTACCCATTCCTCCACCTCGCTGTGCGGGTGGACAGATGGGGGATAAGTGCACAGAGGTGACTCACAAGCACCCTTCATTGTTAACAGTAGCGCTGGGTAGAGACCGAGCAATTCCTCGGCCCCAGGCGCAGTGCTGAGTGCTTTCCAAGGATCATCTCAATTAATCCTCACGGGGGCCCTAGCGATGGGGACTCTCATGATCCCCGTTTTGCAAATGTAGACAGATGAGAAAAGAAGCGACTCGCCAAAGGGTACCCAGCTAAGAGAGAAAGAGCCGGGAATCCGAGCTGTTCCCGGGTCCAGAGCGCAAAATAGCAAATACCATTCATTTAGGAAGTCGATGCTGTACCGTTTCTGATTTTTTCGCCCCACCTCTGGCCGGGCCAGGGGTTCATCCATCAACTCCAATTCTCCAGGCAGCGGGCGACAGGAGCGCGGCGGCCCCAGAGCCCGGAGGCGGCCGCCCCCGCGCCCGCGCCTCGCCCGGCTCACCTCGCGTATTTCGTCTTTTGGAAATCCAGCAGCCTGGGAGCAAACATTGCGGCGGTTCCATCAGCACCCAGCCCTAGGCTTCGACACTGGGAACTTGGCGGGCCGCGGGGGAGGCTCGGGGCGCGGGTGCAGCAGGTGGGAGCGCGCGGGCCCGGGGCGCACGGGGGCCGAGCAGACCCGGTCGGTGCCCGGAGCCCGAGCCGGAGCCCAAGCCGGAGCCGAGCCGGAGCAGGAGGCGCCGGGAGCCGCCGCCGCCGCCGCCAAATCCCGAGCAGATGGTGGCGGGGGCGGGGGCGGGGCGGGGGGGCTCCAGGCGCGCGCCACCAATCGCTTGGCCCGGGCGGCCCCCTTTCTCCCGCCCTCGCTGGGAGCTGGGGGTGGCACGGGACCGGGGCTCTAATCCAGCCCCTTTTTCCGAGACCCCTCCACCGGTAGTTTATCAAGCGAACAGAAGACCGCCTGGACTAGACGAAGCCACTCTAACCCAGCCGGCCGGGGCTGGGCTAGAAACAAGAGGGGACACTGCCCACACGTCCGCCATTCGGCCCTGGGGTGGCCTCCTGGTCTACTTGTGGCTCATGATTCCCCCCGCCGGCGCCTCCCCTTTGCACCCCTGAGAGGCGCGACAGCACCATAGGATCCGCCCAGGAATGGCTACGATCTCCAGGAGCCCTCTTCACCCAGGACAGTGTGACTCTGGGGACCTTCTTTACCCTGAGACAGGGATATCGGCCTTTGGTTGCAGGATTCCAGTATTCCCAGGATCTGCCCCTCAGCCCCACTCCCAGATCTTCTACAAAATCCAACTTTCTCCTTGAGGGGCCCTTGTGGGGGTTATGGGCTCTGGGAGACCAGTCATCTGATGGTAGGTTTGACACCCTTGGGGGCTGCTGGAGGTGAGGTGGCCTTCCATGTGGAAGAAATGTCAACACCACCTGGGGGACACAGGACTGGTTCCCAAATTGAAGGGAAGGCCTATCCTCCCCACACACACACCTTCCATCTCCACCCCTCCTTCCGGAGTTCCAACTCCCTGTTCCTTTTTATATCAATGCTTTGTTCGAGATCCTACTGCACTCTGGGAGGATAATCCCACCTGCACCCAACCCCCTTAAGGAACTAGAAAAAGAAACAAAGAGACACAAGGACTCCACCAAATTAATCTCTGCATTCCAAAAGCTGGGCCCAGGGTGGACACACACATCTATCAAGTGGATGCATTCAGAGAGCATTGCAGGGTAGGGGGTAGAGGGGCCTGGGGAGGTGTTAGAAGTGAGGACAGAGAAGGGATCCAGGGATCTTTAGGGGGCAAGACCCAGCAGCCCTGATGATAGGTTAGAAGATGGGGGCAGAGAAGTCAGAGATGACCCCTGAGGTTTGGGCTGGCCCTACTAGGTGAGACTTGGTGCCACTTGGCCTGCACGGGGGAGACCAGAGGAGGAGCAATAGGGAGTGGGAGGAAAGATCATGAACTGGGTTTTGGCCAAGTGAGCTTGAGGTCAATGTTGGCTTGAAGCAAAGGGTAAGGAATGGCTGGTGCAGGCCAGAGGAGCAGGAAGGGCAGGACACCCACCAGTGTGGTGTCTGCCTGGGATGGTGACAGGAGGGTTGGGGAAGCCCAAGCTAGAGGGCTCCCCAGGTTTCAACTTGTTCATCTCCACTAAGTAGACTTCCAATACAGTAGCCACCAGCCTTATATGACTATTTGCATTGACATTAAGTAGAATTAAGTAATAATTCAGCCACTTGAGAGGCTGAAGCAGGAGGATCACAGGTTCAAGGCCAGCCTTGGCAACTTAGTGAGACCATATATCAAAAAAGGTGGGGTGCTGAGGATGTAGCCAGTGGTAGAGCACTCCCCCCAGTTCAATCCCCAGTACTTCAAAATAAATTAAAAATGCAGTTCCTTGGCCTTATAAGTTAGGTGTGGCCAGTGGCTACCTTATAGGATCCTTTGCAAAAATGCAGAAAGTTCTAGGGGCTAGCAATGCACTTACTATCATGGCATCCACTTAGTGGGTAGAAGCAGCATTTCAAAGGCAGATGAGACAGGAGAAGCAACTGGAAGATATTTGCACATGTTGGGAGAAGGCAAGTCCATGACACTTCTGGTTGGTTGTGTGTCCTAGTTGGGATGGAGAAGAATTTCTTAGTGTAAGTTATGGTTAAAAATGAATGAACCATTGCTCAGTGGTCAGTGCCTCCCCTCCCCTCCTATGGAAGAGGAAAAAACAGGTCTAGGGGGCCAGAGACCTTTCCAAGAGCATGTGATCCATGGGGACAGGGACTTCGCAGGGGCCCCATTCTCTGGACTCTGAGCTCATTGCCCAGAAACGAGTGATTTCTCAGGGCTCCGGGAGTTGAAATGCAAGTCCTGCATTTCTCTGCTCCCCAGCCCAATCCTGCAGGACTAGGCCTCATTCATTGCACTCTTGTCACCTGTCCCCAGGTACCAAATACACCTTAGCCCCATCCCTCAACCTCAGCTCCCAGAAAGGTCTATGCTGGCTTTGCAAAGGTGGAAGGCCCACAATGATTCCTCCATGGTCCCCTGTCTTGCTGGGGAGGCCAGGCCAGGCTCCAGATGGTCACTGGTAGCTATGGCTCCCAGCAGGCTGAGACAGGACCGCCCTGATTCTCACAGTCTCCTCCTGGTCCCCAGCTAACATCCACCTGCAAGCAGGCTGGCAGTGAGCCCCACAGGGCCCAGAGGAGACCCCTGAAATGAAATACAAGCCTAGAAATGGATTTTCTTCTCCATGAGCTAAAGAAGTTGAATAAAAAATAAGTTACTATTTTTACTGCCAGGATCCAGTTGTTATGGCAACAGAGGGCCTGACTTCTGCACCAGAGTCTGGGTTGGACTATGTCTGAGGGAGGAGACAGATGGAGGTTGCTGGAGGACAGGCCTCAAGGCCACGGCCTATCACCCAATAAGTCCACTCACCCACCAGCTACCTGGAGGCCATTCCTGATGATTTTATTTCCCTTTGACCCAAGACATCTTCTGCCAGCTCTGAGGTCTCAGACTTGACCCTGAAGCCTCTCCTTTCCACTCCTGGGAACGAGCCAAATAGATCATCCCCCTCAGCCTTGCCTGGCCCAGACAACCCCTCCCTGCTCCTCCAGGAGGTACCAGCTGGGCCATGTTGGACCATGGCCAAAATCTCCGCAGGTGGCCTTACCTGGGTTCAAGGCTTGGCTCCACCACGTACCTTTGTGTCCAAGACCAAGTACCTGACACTTGAGTCTCAGTTTCTCCACTTGTAATAAAATGTTGACAGTACTCACCCTGCCAGGATACTGGAGAGGCAAAGGACAGCAGGACACAACATTGTTACTCAAGCTGGGTACAGTGATGCTGGCCTGTAATCCCAGGGATTCGGGAGACTGAGGGAGGAGGATCCCAAGTTCAAGGCCAACCTCAGCAACTTAGGGAGACCCTATCTCAAAATAATAAAGATAAAAAGGGCTGGGGATGTGGCTCAGTGATGTGGGTTCAATTCCTAGTACCAAAAACAAACACAAAGGCAAAAGCATTGTTAACTCAAAGCTCATTGTTGGTCTGGGGATACAGCTCAGCTGTAGAGCGTTTGCTGAGCATGCACAAGGCCCTGGGTGTAGTGCCTACCAACACACACACACACACACACACACACACACACACACACTATATATATATATATATATATATATATATATATATATATATATATATATAACTATTTCCCCTCAAACCCTCTCTGTTCAGGCTACATGGTAGGTGTTCCCATATCTGATTTGGTAGCTCAGGAAACTAGGGCTCTGGTGCCTTAAGTTGCACAGTAAACTGTCCAGGTGAACTAGAATCCCCACCTGGGTCTGTCTCCCCCTGAAGCTGCTTCCACACTGTGTTCGGGGACCTAGGGGGATGGAACAGGAAGCAGAAAGTCAAATAAAGCCCTCCCACCACCTCAGCTTCCCAGCCCTTCCCTGGAGGCCCTGCCCATGTCCCCAGCCTATTCCCACGAGGCCAGTAGGTACTAATCGGGCACCTATGATGTACCCATGCAGTGCCTGAAATCAAGGAGGGACACAGAAGTCACAGTCTTTAGTCACCTGAGCTTAGAGGACAAGGAACAATTGCAAACCGTTTGTTCGTTTGTTGTCAATGAATTTGAGTCACTGCCACGTTCCTGATTCTTTACAGACATGAGCTCATGCATCATTTCAACAACTAGACAATGATTCCCCTTTGACCCACGGGCATACTGAGGCTGGGAGCCGTGGCTGGTGACAGACAGGACTTAAAGCCAAGATGTCTTAAAGCCGAGATGACCTCCCTCCAGTCACCCTGCTTGCTTTCAGAATTACTCTTCCGGGGTCTCAGCCTCCCTGCCTGGGTGAGGCCTTGGACTGGGCACTGGTCTTCACCTTGGGGCTCACAGGCTCTATCTTCCAGAAGATAGAGCCTGCAAACAACAGCCAAGGGCCAGGCAAGGTATTTGGGGCCGGGGTCGAAGATAAACCAAGCTGGACACATTGTTAAGTGGCAAGGACAGATTTTAATCAGTAGTCACTATTGCAACAGGGGAAAGTCCAACATGGACAGAGCTTCCATTTGTACAGAAGTGACTGGCATTTTTTTTAAAAAAAAAGAAGGAACCAGAAAGGGACGGGTAGGGTTCAGGGAAGTTAGAAGTTACAAGCAGCAAGCAGGGGCTTTGGCCCACGTGGAACCCCTCTGAGTTACTGCCTGGCTTATCAGGATTGAGCTCCTACCTCCCACAGAGCCCGGTACAGAGGGGCCTGGAACAAACTGAACTCTTTTGGAGGCCTTGAGCTTTCTCAGGCAGGAATGTGAAGGGGAGCAAGGCTGTAGGGAGGCAGCCTTGACCTGTTAGAAACTATGTGAATGTTTGTTCCAGGCTTTATAGGCCAAGGCTGAGGTGGAGCTGAGAAAATGGCTCAGAGGAGCCTGGCTGGAGTTCCTTCAAGAAATCTTCAAGGGGGGGCTCGTGGTTAGGGAGGGGGAAGGGCAGGCAAAGCTTCTCAACTGAGTCTTGGAAGATGGCCAGGGGCAGAAGAGATGGCCAGGTGGGGAGAGGTGGCCTGGTGGGGAAATGTGTTCCACCTGCCAGGGCTCAGTGCCATGCGCAGCCTGGTATGATGGGGTCCTTCCTGAAATCTAAGTTAGGGGTCCAGTCTCCACCCTAACTGGGGAAGCCACAATTCTGAGCAAGGGAGGATGGTGCTGTGATCCTCAGAGAGGATGGTACTGCCATTTGGGGCAGGAGCAGAGGGCTCCAAGCTGAGCTGAGGGGACAGGGAACAGAGATTCTGGGAGTTTTTTGTTTGTTTGTTTGTTTGTTTTCAATGCTGAGGATCCAACCCTGAGTCCTTGCATATGCTAGGCAAGTGCTCTACTGAAGCCGCATGCCCAGACCAGCTTCTTAACAATCATACCACATTTCATCACATCTAAGACACCATCAGCTCTAAGATGCAAGTTTCTCTTAGGTGACACCGAAAAAGACAAGGCCCTGGACATTCATTTAACTGATATTTTTTTTTAAAGAGAGAGTGAGAGAGGAGAGAGAGAGAGAGAGAGAGAGAATTTTTTAATATTTATTTTTTAGTTCTCGGCGGACACAACATCTTTGTTGGTATGTGGTGCTGAGGATCGAACCCGGGCCGCACGCATGCCAGGCGAGCGCACTACCGCTTGAGCCACATCCCCAGCCCATTAACTGACATTTTTTTTAATATTTATTTTTTACTTGTAGTGGGACACAATACCTTTATTTCACTTATTTGTTTTTATGTGGTGCTGAGGATCAAACCCAGGGTCTCACACATGCGAGGCAAGTGCTCTATCGCTGAGCCACAACCCCAGCCCTAACTGACATTTTATTATTAACTTATTCAAGCACTCAGAGATGTTAAAAAGAATTGTACAGTGAACACACATATAGCCACCTCCTAATATCTACCATATATATGTTCTATCATGTAAGTATCCCTCAATCCACCCCATCCATCCTTTTTTTTTGGGGGGGGTCCTGGGGATTGAACCCAGGAGGGCTTAACCACTAAACCACACCACTATTTATTGTTTTTTAAAATTGAAACAGGGCCTTGCTAATTTACCGAGGCTGGCCTCCAACTTGCCATCCTCCTGCCTCAGCCTCCTGAGTCGCTGGGATTGCAGGTATGCACCACCATGCCTGGCTCAATTCATCCTTTTCAAGTACATTTCAAAGTGGCTTGTCAACATGAGGAATGGAATCACACAGACCATGCAGCATGCCACCTTCACACTCCGTCCATGCTGTGGGTGTCGGGGACTACCATTCCTTCGCACCACTGAGTCATTCTGCAGGCGAGGGTGTACCCATTTACTACTGTCCCTTATGGACACCTGAGCCACTTCCAGTGCTTGGCTATTATGGATGATTAAAAAGCCATTGATGTTGCAACACATCCTGATTTCAGAGATGTTCAGGGACGTGAGCTGACATGACCTGAGCACCTGCTAAGGTGTGTAAGGTGTGTAAGGTTTGTGCTTCATTCACTCATTTCATCTTCACAGGGTCCTTAGGAAGATCCTATTTCCCAAAGCAAGAAACTGAGGTAGAAAGGAGGTTAAATCATCTACCCAAAGTCAACCAGCGCGTCAGAGGAGTCAGGGTTAAGCCCAGGCAGTTTGGGTCCAGAAACCAAATGCTCAACCACTGTGCCACCCTGCCCTAGAGCTGAGGGCAGGACCCCCCAGGGAGCCCTGAGGCCTATCTCAAGAGGATACCGCTGACCAATTATTTCTTTGGGGCCTTGCAAAGATTTAGTCTGCAGGGGATACTGCAGACTCTGAGGCAGACCAGGGTGCTAGAGTGGAGGGAAGACCCACTGGAGACCCCCAAGACCCCCACCCAGGGCCCAGGCAGCTGTGTTGGGGTTCGTGCTGTGAGCTCAAGACCTTCTGCTCCCTACAGGGCTTCAGGGTCCTTCAAAGGGTGGGCCTCAGGGCAGGTCCCTGAACCTCTGTGTCACTTATTCCCCTGCCTGGGATATAGTCAGGATAAAACATGCCCCTGCCCACCACCCACTCCGAACAAATGCCTGGCACTCCCCAAACGTGCCGGCTCCCTCCCACTCCGAGGACAGGCTGTTCCCACTGCCCGGAGCTTCCTTCCTACTTGGCATCTGGCAGACTTCTGTTCATTCTGAGACCCAGCTCCAAGCTCTCCCCTGAGAAGCCATCTGACTTCTCATTGACTCCCCCTCCAATGCCATCCTGTCGGTTCCCATCACCAAAGGCCACCGAGTGCACATGTGTACCTAATGTCCCAGCAAGGTGGGCCTGTGGGGATCTCCAGAGGAGGATGAGAAAGACTTATTTCAGGGTTTGGACTTGGTGCTTCCTGGCAGGGTTCAGGAGTTGGGGCTTTAGTTTTGATTGGATTTTGGGGGGGGAATTATCAGGGATTGAACCCAGGGGTGCTTCACCACTGAGCCATGTCCTCAGCCCTTTTTAGTTTTTGTTTTGAGACAAGGACCCACTAGGTTGCTTAGGGCCTCACTTAGTGGCTGAAGCTGGCTTTGAACTTGCAATACTCCTGCCTCAGCCTCCAAAGTTGTTGGGATTACAGGCAGGCGCCACCGCACCTGGCTGCAGTGACATTTTTTTTAAATTAATATTCATTTTTTAGCTGCAATTGGACACAACACCCTTGTTTCATTTATTCATTTTTATGTGGTGCTGAGGATCGAACCCAGGGCCTCGCATGCGCTAAGCAAGCGCTCTACCGCTGAGCCACAATCCCAGCCCCTGCACTGTAATTTTTGACTGAGTCTCTTGATGGCTCTTAGAGTGAGGGTAAAGCTATGATTGGAAATGACAGTCACTCATTAGCCACGAGAGGGCTATCTGGTCATTGAACTTTGCACAGTGACCTATTTTGTTGTCTGTGACTTGGACCAGTTTTCAGTCTGATTTTGGTTTTTGTCTCTCTTTGTCCTGGTCGCAGAGTGACCTTGTGTGACATTGGTGAACTGAGACTGTTTATATGCAATAGGAGCACACCAAGGCAGGGCTGTGTCATCCAGTTCCTGGGGTCAGGGCTACTTGGTATTTTTCAGTCCTCTGTTGTCATATCTGTTCTCTTGCTCAGCTGGAGGATGGTCCCAGACAGAGCTAGATTCACAGTGAACATTTGCCCCAGGTAGCTGAACAGGAGATTGCTGTCAGGTGTAACTTCTCTGGCCTTGACTTTGCACAGTGTCATGCTCTCTTTCTCTCTGTTGCTGGGCATCAAACCCAGGGGCTTGTAGTTGCTAAAAACCCCTCTTCCACTGAACTACACCCCCAGCCTAAAGAGGAGCTGGGTGGAGTCTAAAATTGCCTCTGATTTGGGCCCTAGGACATTGTGGTCTAATAAGAAATACATTCAGTTGGACACAGTGGCCCACGCCTATAATTCCAGCAGCCCAGGAGACTGAGGCAGGAAGATCACAAGTTCAAAGCCAGCCTCAGCAACTTAGCAAGGCCCTGTCTCGGAATGAAAAAAATAAAAAAGAGCTTGGGATGTGGCTCAGGGGTGACGTGCCCCTGGATTCAATCCTGGTATCCATCCCCCACCCAAAATAAAGAAATACTCTCTTATCATTTTCTGGAGTGATAAAGGGGAAGGGAGGTGTTTATTACTTATCACAAGCCTTTCAACCACCCCTAGTTTGTGTGAATGAGGTGACGTTTGGAGAGCCTAGAAGGATGGGGGCTAGCTGCCAGGGGACCAATGGGTGAGTAGAGGGCTGGGCCTTCAGCAACCCTCCTGAAGGGGCAGAGACAGAATGGATTGGAGACAGCTTAATCTCCAATGGCCAGTGATTTAATTGATCCTACCACCTACCAGAACCTCCATTAAAAACCCAAAGCCAAAGGATTCACGGAGCTTTGAGGCTGGTGAGGACATCAGCGTACATCCAAAAAGGCATAGGAAGCTCCATACCCCTTCCTCCGTACCTAACCCCTTGCACCTTTCTTCACCTACCTGTTCATTTGTGTCCTTTGTAAAATAATAATAGTAATAATAATAATAATAATAAAGCAAACTGTTTCTGTTCCTGGGTTCTATAAGCTATTCTAGCAAACTCTGAAACTCCACAAGGAGAGGTTTATGGGATTTGTAGCAAGTAGGATAGCAATTGTGGGTAACCTGGGGACCGGCCACTCATAACTGTCTTCATATTGTGGGCTAGGCTCTGTGGGGGTCTGCAAACTCTCTCTCTCTCTCTCTCTCTCTCTCTCTCTCTCTCTCTCTCTGTGTGTGTGTGTGTGTGTGTGTGTGTGTGTGTGTGTGTATCTGAAGTGCTTTGTGTCTGGGTCTAGTAGATAAACAGTCTACTTTCCTTGGGGGACCTTAATGCACTTAGCTACCCGTCTCTTCCTAAGTCTCCTCTCCCTTCTCCTTCCCACGACTCCCGTCCCCTTGGAATAAGACACTTATCTTTCTTAGCCCACAGCTCCAAGTCCTGAGCTTTGGAAGCAGCTGGGATGAGAGCAGGAAGCACACTTGGAAAGGAGGAATGGGACAGATCTTGTGCCCTGTGGTCTTTGTCTGCTAGACAACTCTTATCTGGGAAATGTACACCAAGGACTCAGTGTCCAGAACATTTAGGAATAGAGACTGCATTTTCAAGATACCCACATGCACCAGTCAAATGAAACCCGCCTGGTTTCCCAAGAGTGTACCAGGTCAGAATTTTATTTTATTTTTTTTAGGGGATGCAGTCAAATTCAAATCCCAGAAGGTCTGGGAACAATCAGAGCAGGCAGAAAGCCAGGCAAGTGGATCAATAATAATAGCCTAAATTGTCAGGTAAAGATCACCAAACATCTTGCTAGGAAATGTGGTGGCTTCCCTGTGTTAGGTATTGTCCACCCACTTCTGATTTCAAAATTAACCTGGGCACTAAGTGAAAAATGCTATTTGCACAGCCACATCTATGTTTATACAGCACAATTCACAATAGCTAAACTGTGGAGCCAACCTAGATGCCCTTCAGTAGATGAATGGATAAAGAAAATGTGGTATATATACACAATGGAATATAGCATTAAAAGATAATAAAATCATGGCATTTGCAGTTCTAAGATGGAGTTGGAGAAGATAATGCTAAGTGAAGTTAGCCAATCCCCAAATGCCGAATGGTTTCTCTGACATAAGTATGCTGATTCATAATGGGATGGGGGGAGGGGAGCATGGGAGGAATAGACAAATTCTAGATAGGGCAAAGGATGGGAGGGGAATGGAGGGAGCATGGGGGTATAAAAGACGGTGGAATGAGATGGACATCACCACCCTAAGTACACGTATGAAGACATAAATGGTGTGACTGTACTTTGTGTACAACCAGAGATATGAAAACTTGTGCTCTATATGTGTAATATGAATTATAATGCATTCTGCTGTCATATATAACAAATTAGAATTAAAAATGCTATTTGCAAAATATTCACAAAAACTGGGTGATATGAGTTGGGCGTGATGGTGCACATCTGTTATGCCTGCTACTTGGGAGGCTGAGGCAGGAGGATCCCAAGTTCAAGACCAGCTTTGGCAACTCAGAACTGGGGATATAGCTCAGAGGTATACATTCCTGGGTTCAATTCCTGGTACAAAAAAACTGGGTGATATGGTAAGGAGTTTGAAAACTTTCATTTTTGTTCCATATATATAAGCCACCCAAAATTGATATTTTATCTAGACATGTATTCATTGCATTCTTCTCAAATCTTACAACATTGGAACGTCTGAACCTGACATTTTACTGACCCAAAAAGCACCTGAATGAAAAAGCAAGAGACAGTTCCAGCCTCTGACAGCTTCAGAACCTCCAATCATACCCTCTCTGGACCTCAGGTGGTCCATCTTGAAAATGAAGTATTCCAGTTCTAAGACTGTCAATTAAATGAAAATGTAACTGTGCCGGAGAAGAAAAATGTTGGAGTAATATATACGTGACTTCAATATTCACTATAAAACTACATGATGGGAACAGAGTGGACAAGAGAAAAGTAAATACCTGGAAGAATGGAATCATACAGAGAGTTCCAAAGAAACTTTTTTTTTTGGTGCAGTACTGGGGATTGAACACAGGGGTGCTCGATCTCTGAACTACATCCTCAGCCCCTTTTATTTTTGATTCTGAGACCCAGTCTTGCCAAGTTGTGGAGGCTGGGGATGGATCCAACTTATGATCCTCCTGCCTCAGCCTGCCGAGCTGCTGGGATTCCAGGCCTGGGCCATGGTTCCCTGCTTAGAAATAGACCCTCAAGTTTTTTACAAAGATGTCAAGGTACTTTAATGGAGAAAGGATGGTCTCTTCAACGGATTATGCTGGAAAAATTGGACATCTGAATAAAAAAGAAAACCTTCTACATTATATATCATACATAGAAATGATCTCACTATCTCAATATGAGACCTAAAATGATAAAATTTTTAAATGAAAATCTCCATAGCCTTGATTTATGCAAATATTTCTCAGGACATAAAACATACAGATAATTAAATTTAAAAAGAGGAACTGGGGCTAGAGCTCAGTAGTACAGCATTTGCCTAGCATATGAGAGACCCTGGCCAAATAAATAAATAAATAAAATTGTTTTGAGTAAAGAAAGAATCAGGCATGATAATACACACTTGTATTTCCAGCAACTCAGAGGCTGAAGTAGGAAGATCACAAGTTAAAGGCCAGCCTCTGAAGCTTAACAAGACCCTGTCTCAAGATAAAAAAAATTAAAAGGGCTGGGGATATGGCTCAGTGGTTAAGGACCCCTGGGTCCAATCCTCAGTATAAAAAAAAAGGAAAGAAAGAAATAGATGAGTTGGACTATATTAAAATTAAAGCCTGTTCTTCAAAACATTCCACAAAGAAAATAAAAAGACAAACCACAGATTGGAAGAAAATATAAATATGTTTTTTGATTTGGGTACCAGGGATTGAACTCAGGGGCACTCAACCACTGAGTCACATCCCCAGCCCTATTTTGTATTTTATTTAGAGACACGGTCTCACTGAGTTACTTAGCACCTCGCTGTTGCTGAGGCTGGCTTTGAACTCACAATCCTCCTGCCCCAGCCTCCCAAGCCGCTGGAATTACAGGCATGAACCACTGTGCCTGGCTAAGGAAGAAAATATTTGTAAACACATATCTGATAAAGAAACAATAACCAGAATATATTTTTTCAAAATGCAATAATAATTATAGCAGTAATATTCATACCAATTGAACAATGGAAATAACCCAAAGGTCTACCACCTGGTGAATGGATAAACTGGATCATGCAGATGGTGGAATACTACTCTCCTGAATAAAAAGAAACTAATTCTGACCCATGGTGTAACATAGATGAACTCCATTGTGCTTAATGAATGGAAGCAGATGCAAAATACTACAAATTGTATGAGATTTTGAGAAAACACAAGTTTATAAAGATAGAAAGTAGGCTGATGGGGGTGGGTGGGTAGAGAGCCAAGACCAGGAAATAACTACAAATTATCACAGTGGAACTACTTGGGGCAATGGAAATGTTCTAAATCTGGCTTTGGCAACAGTGGCACAGCTTTATATATTAGTTAAAATTTTTTAAATACCTCAATAATAAGAAAACAAATAACTCAGCTTAAAAGTGGGTGAAAATTTTGAGCAGATACTTAATCAAAGAAGTTACACAGGTGTAAAATAAGCACATGAAAGATGCACATTGTTAGTCATGTGAAAATGCATGATTCTACTATATAATTCTTAAAATGGCTCAAATCAGAACTGACAATACCAAGTGCTGTCAAGGATGTGGAGCAATTGGAACTCTCCTGCACTGCTAGAGTGTTGGTCCACTCCTGCCTACTTGGTCCCATAAACCTGCCTGCATAATGCAAATCCTTGGAAAAACAGGTTGGCAGTTTCTTATGAAGTTAAAATATGCATGCTTTGTGGCACAGCAGTGTGGATGTACTTAATGGCAATGAACTCTACACTTAGCAATCATAAACTTTATATTGCATATGTGTACCACGATAAACAAGGTATAAAAATACACATGCCATGTGTCTCAGCTATTCTACTCTTGTGTATTTATTCAAGAGAAAGGAAGACATGGCCATACAAAAATCCGAATGCATGTTTTTATAGCATCTTCATTCATAATTACTGAAACTAGAAGCAACCCAAATGTCCGTCAATGGGAAATGGATAAATGCACTATGATAGGGCCGTAAAATGGAATATTGCTCGGCCATAAAATGTGAAGGACTGCTGGGTGTGGCAGCACATAACTGTAATCCCTGAAACTCAGGAGGTTGAGGAAGAGGATTGCAAGTTCAAGGCCAATCTCAGCAACTTAGTGAGACCCTGTCTCAAAATAAAAATCAAAAGGACTGGAAATGTAGCTCAATGGTAAAGCACATTTGGGTTCAATCCCCAATCAAAAATAATAATAATAATAATGAACTACAAATACATGCAACATGACTGAGTATCATATGCATAATTAAGTGAAAGAAGCCAAGTTCAAAGGCTGTGCACTGTGATTCCATTTACTGAAAATTCTTGAAAAAGGCAAAACTGTAGAGATAGAGATCTGTGGTTTCCAGACACTAAGGGGTAAGGGAAGACAGAGGTTGACTACAATCGAACATGAGATAATTTGGGGAGGTGGACTTCTTGTGTATCTTGCTTGTGATAATGGCCATATGATTGTATACATTTGTAGAATCATGCAGAACTGTATACCTAGTGAGAGTAGATTTTGCTGCATGTGAATTATAGGTCATTAAACCTGACCAAAGACTGAAAGTAAAAAGATAGAAATTGAGAGCCAGGCACAGTGGTACATGCCTGTAATCCCAGCATCTCAGGTGGCTGAGGCAGGAGGATCGCAAGTTCAAAGCCAGCACCAGCAACAGTGAGGTGCTAAGCAACTCAGTAAGCCCTGTCTCTAAATAAAAAAACAAAAATAGGGCTAGGGATGTGGCTCAGTGGTTGAGTGCCCCTGAGATCAATCCCCAGAACCACACACACATATACACACAAAAGTTGTTGATATACCATGCAATGCAAATGGAGTCCAAAAAGAAGCAGGAGTAGCTACTCTCATATTCAACAAAGCAGAATTAAAACCAAAATTAATCAGAAGAGACAAAGAAGTTCATACTGGAAAAGAGAACAAACCTATGAAGGCAGTTCTAGGAGGAATTTTATAGCTATGAGTGCCTACATAAGAAAATCAGGAAGATCCCAAATAAACAACCTAATGATGCATCTCAAGGCCCTTGAAAAGAAGAATAAAACAATTCCAAAACTAGCAGAAGGAAGGAAATAATTAAGATCAAAGCCAGAAATCAATGAAATAGAGAATAAAAAAGAAAATACAAAGAATCAGTAAAACGAAGAGTTGGTTCTTTGAAAAGATAAACAATATTGATAAACTCTGAGCCAAACTAACCAAAAGTCTCTGGCATGGTGATGCATGCCTATAGGAGTCTGAGGCAGGAGGATTGCAAGTTCAAAATCTGCTTGAGCAACTTAGCAAGGCCCTAAGCAACTTAGTAAGAACTCTGACTCAAAATTAAAACAAAATAAAAAAAGGGCTGGGGATGTGGTTCAGTGGTTAAGTGCCCCTGGGTTCAATCCCTGGTACCAAAACCAAAAGAAAACAAAAAGCAAACTAACAAAAAGTAAAACAAAAAAGGCCCATATTACCTGTCAAAATTGAATCAAGACAACACAGAAAACCTAAATAGACTAATATCTATCAGTGAGATAGAAGCAGTAATAAAAAGCTTGCCAACATACCTTTTCAGGTCCAGATGAGTTCTTAGTTGAATTCTACCAGATCTTTAAATATGAACTAATGTCAATGCTCCTCAAATTATTTCATGAGGGGCTGGGGATGTGGCTCAAGTGGTAACGCGCTCAGCTGGCATACATGGGGCACTGGGTTCGATCCTCAGCACCACATAAAATAAAGATGTTGTGTCCACTGAAAACTGAAAAATAAATATTTAAAAAAATTATTCCATGGGACAGAAAGAGATGGAACACTTCCAAATTCATTCTATAAACCTAGTATCACTCTTAGACCAAAACCAGATAAGGACACTTCAAGGAAAGGAAACTATACACCAATATTTCTGAAGAACATAGATGCAAAAATTCTCAGTAAATGAGCAAATCATATTCAACAGCATATTAAGAAGGTTGTACATCATGACCAGGTTGGTTTATTACAGAGGTGCAAGGATGATCTAACATGTGAGTCAATAAATGAAATTCACCACATAAATAGAATTAAACACAAAAATCACATAATCAGCCAGGATGTTGGCACACTCTGTAATAACGGTGGCTCAGGAGGCTGAGATGGGAGGATGGCATGTTCAAGGCCAACTTCAGCCACTTAGCAAGAACCTAAGCAACTTAGCAAGATCCTGTCTCAAAATAAAAATCAAAAGGGCTGGGGATGTGGCTTAATGGTTAAGCACCACTGAGTTCTGTGCCTGGTGCAAAATAAATAAATAAATAAATAAATAAATAAATAAATAAATAAATAAATAAGAGGGTTAGGGATGTAGGTCCATGGTAAAGCACCTCCAGGTTATTTAATCCCCAGTACTCCCTCTTCCCCCAAAAATCACATAGTAATCTTTTGTTTGGGAAGGGGTTAGTGGGTGGTACTGAGGATTGAACCCAGGGGCACTTAACCACTGAGCCTCATCCCAGCCCTTTTTAAACTTTGAGACAGGGCCTTGCTAAGTTGCTAAGGTAGGCCTTGAGCTAGCAATCCTCTTGCCTTAGCCTCCCAAGTCTCTGGAATTAAAGGTATGTGCCACCACACTGGGCTACATAGTCATCTTAAAAAATGTATATATAAATATTGAGAGCCACAGCCTAGTTGGGATGGTGCCTAGCATTTTGCCAGAAGGAGTGGTTGAGAGGGGACACCAGCAAGCCATTAAGATGATGATAATTAAGTTAAGCTGTGTATAATTGTTGTGACTGGATGATGCTGGATTGAAACAGGCTGTGTATTCAGTTGTATATAGACCCCTGCTGTCCAGCAATAGCATGGCTCCTGCTGCCTCTGGCGCCCACTACTTTTGAGTTCTCCCGGAGTTCCCTTTGAGTGCTTGCCAAGCCGGTTGAGGGCAGAGAGAGTTCCCAGGGAGTGCGCCTGGAGTGCCGGTGGAGTTCGGGCAATAAAGGAGTTCCTGTTTGAACCTACAAGTGCCTTGTGGCGGCTCAGTTATTTTGTGCCCAGCCAGACTGCGGCATATATATATATATATATATATATATATATATATATATATATATATATAAAGACAATATCTTTATTTATTTTTTTTTTAAAGAGAGAGTGAGAGAGAGAGAGAGAGAGAGAGAGAGAGAGAGAGAGAGAGAGAGAGAATTTTTAATATTTATTTTTTAGTTATTGGCGGACACAACATCTTTGTTGGTGTGTGGTGCTGAGGATCGAACCTGGGCCGCACGCATGCCAGGCGAGCGCGCTACCGCTTGAGCCACATCCCCAGCCCCATTATTTTTATGTGGTGCTGAGGATTGAACCCAGTTCATCACACGTGCTAGGCAAGCGCTCTACCACTGAGCCACAACCCCAGCCCTAGTCACCTTAATAAATGCATTAAAAGCCTTTAAAATCCAGCATTCATTCATGATAAAAACGCTGAAGAAACTAGGGATAGAAGAAACACACCTCAACATAGGCTCTATATGACAAGCCCAAAGCCAGCATCATTGTAAATGCAGAAAAAAATGAAAGCATTTCCATTAAAATCCAGAACAAGTCAAGGATGTCCACTGTAACCACTCCTTTCAACATAGCACTAAAAATTCTAGCCTGAGCAATTAAACAAGAGAAGGAAATTAAAGGGATAAAAGAGGAAAACGTCAAATTATCACAGTTCGCAGATGATATGATCCTAAACTTAGATGATATGATCCTTCCTATACTTAGAAGATCCAAAACATCCCACCAGGAGACTACTAAAGCTAATAAACAAATACATCAAAATTGCAGATTACAAGGGCTGGGGATGTGGCTCAAGTGGTAGCGCGCTCGCCTCGCATGCGTGCGGCCCGGGTTCGATCCTCAGCACCACATACCAACAAAGATGTTGTGTCCGCCGAGAACTAAAAATAAATATTAAAAATTCTCTCACTCTCTCTCTCTCTCTCTCTCTCTCTCTCTCTCTCTCTCTCTCCCCTCTCTCACTCTCTCTTTAAAAAAAATTTCTCTCATCTTAAAAAAAAATTGCAGATTACAAAATCATCATGTGAAATCAATAACTTTCCTATACACCAATAATAAATCTGCTTAAAAAAGAAATTAGGAAAACAATCCTATTCACAATAACCTAAAAAAAAAAAAAAAAAGGAATAGATCTAACCAAGGAAATGAAAGACCTCTACAATGAAAATTGTAGAACACTGAAGAACGAAATTGAATAAGACTCCAGAAGATGGAAAGACCTCACATGTTCATGGATAGGCAGAATTAATATTGTTAAAATGGCCATTTTACCAAAATCGATATACAGATTCAATGCACTCCTCAGCAAAATATCAATGACATTCTTCACAGAACTACAAGAATCAGTCCTAAAGTTCACCTGGAAGGAAAAGAAAAACAAAATAGCCAAAGTCAAAAAAGCAATGCTGGAGGCATCACAATACCTGACTTCAAATTATACTACAGAGCTACAGTAACAAAACCTGCATGGTACTGGCCTAAAAACAAATACATAGACCAATGGTACTGAAGAGAAGACACAGAGACAAACCCACACAGATATAGTCATCTGGTCTTTGACAAAGATGCCAAAAACATGTTGAAGAAAAGACAGCCTTTTTACAAAGAGTGCTGGAAAAATGACTATCTAAATGTAAAAGAATGAGACTAGATTCCTATTCTTCATCCTGCACACACACACACACACACACACACACACACACACACACACACACAAATCAACTTAAAATGGATCAAAGACCTAGGAATTAGGCCAAGAACTACACAACTCCTAGAAGGAAATGTCGGGTCAACACTTCACATATGGGTACAGGCAACAACTTTCTCAAGAGGACGTCTAAAGCTCAGGAAATAATACTGAGAATTAATCAATGGATTGGCATCAAATTAAAAAGCGTCTGCACAACAAAGAGAAACCATTAAGAATGTGTGGAGAGAACCTACAGAATGGGAGAAAAATCTTTGCTAGCTACTCTTCTGACAGAGGAATAATATCTAGAATATTAGCAATTAGCTAAAGAGCACAAAAACTTGACACCAAAAAAAAAAATACAAATAACCTGATTAATAAATAGGCCAATGAATTAACCAGACACTTCCCAAAAGAAGAAATAGAGATGGCCAACAAATATAAGAAAAAAAAATATTTAACATCTTTAGCAATTAGGAAAACACAAATTGAAACTACTGAGATTTCATCTCGCCCTGATCAGTATGGCAGCCGTGGAGAATACAAACATTAATAGATTGTAGAGAAGATGTGGGGGGAAAAAAAAGAACACTGTTGGTGGGATTGTAAATTAGTACAACCACTGTGGAAATCAGTATGGAGGTTCCTCAAAAGTCCACAAATGGAACCACCCTGTGAAACAGCTACACCACTCCTGGGTATTTATCCTAAAGAATTAAAATCATCATACAACCATATAGCGATACAAGCATACCCATGTTTATAGCAGCAGAATTCTCCATAGCTAGACTATGGAACCAGCTAGGTGTCCGTCAGGGGATGAATGAATAAAGGAAACGTGGCACCTAAACACAATGGAGTTTTATTCAGCCATAAAGAATGAAATCGTGTCATTTGCAGAAAAATGAATGAACTTGAGAACATCGTGTTAAGAGAAATAAGCCAAATTCAGAAAGTCAAGGGTCATGTTTTTTTTTCTCATATGTGGAAGCAAGAGAGGAAAAAAAGAAAAAGAAGGTGGAAGAATCTCATAAAAATCAAAGGGAGATGAGTAGAATAGAGAAAAGGAACCCAGGGGAGGGGGGAGGGAAGAGAAAGGGTAAATATTGGGGAAATATGCTGGCCAAATTGTATTGTTATATCATGTGCATGTTTAAATATGTAGCAATGAATCCCACTATTATGTATAATTATAATGTGCTAATTAGAAAATATGGAGCCACACATGGTGGCACAGGTCTGTAACTCCAGCGACTCAGGAGGCTGAGGCAGAATTGCAGGTTTGAGGCCAGCCTCAGCAACTTAGTGAGACCCTGAGCAACTTCACAAGACCCTGTCTCAAAATAAAAAATAAAAGGACTAGAGATATAGCTTAGTGTAGAGCACCTCTTGGTTCCATCCCCCAGTACCAAATTTTTTTTTGTTGTTTAATTTGATTTAATTTAAAAGGCCTGGGGATGTACTCAGGGGCACAATGCCTCTGGGTTCGATCTCTAGGACAAAAAGAAAAGAAAAAAAAAAAACTAAGAAAGCATATTAAAAATACATATATAGAAGGCTGAGGTTGTGGCTCAGTGGTAGAGCACTTGCCTCAAATGCATGGGGCACTGTATTCGATCCTCAGCATCATACAAATAAAATAAATAAACAAAAATAAAGGTATAAAAATACATATATAGAATCTATCTATATCCATATAGTCTATATATATATGTATATATACCATATGCATATATATATGTGTGTGTGTGTGTGTGTGTGTGTGTGTGTGTGTGTGTGTATTCAGAAAAAGAAAAACTAAGACCTCATCTTTGCCCCAGGACCAAGCAAGTCTGCATGGTATTTGGAGACATACTCAATGCTGTCATTGATGACTGGCAGCTTGGATGACCATGTCTTTTTTTTTTTTTTTTCTTAGTACCAGGGATTGAACTCAGGGGCACTCCACCACTGAGCCCCATCCCCAGCCCTATTTTGAACTTTATTTAATAGAGACAGGGTCTCACTGAGTTGCTTAGCACCTCACTGTTGCTGAGGCTGGCTTTGAACTCACGATCCTCCTGCCTCAGCCTCCGAAGCCACTGGGACTACAGGGGTGCTCCACCACACCCAGCCTTGAGCATGCATTTTTAATCCCAGAAATATTCAATGCTTGACTGTCCAGGAACCAGTCACTAGATCTGATACCCAGCCCTTCCCTCCCCAGGACCCTCTCTGACTTCTCAGCCTCTCGTCCTCTCCTGCAGGGTTGGCCCTGATCACTAGATTTCAGCAGCTCTTTCAAACAACACCCCATCCCTAGTAGAAGCTCATGCTGCCCAGATCTGGGAGTGGTCCACTGGTTTCCATGTCCTGAGCCAGAGTGGCCTCTGGTGGCCAGAAGCAGAATCATTACATGTTAATGGCGATCACAGTGGACTTTGGCTGGACGAGGCAAAGTGTATTCTCATAGAGCCTGAGATTCTACGTGGACATCAGCTTCAGGCAGCACCTACCGATATGTGAAATGCTCAGAACTTTGGCCCATAGACCCCCACTCTGGTGGGGGGGACCACAGATGAAGCAGCCTGCCAAAACATATTTCCTCCAATTCTAAGAAAAAGAGATACAAAGAATCTTCTCGCCCTTGGTTCAGTGATACCACAGGAATGCAATCAACTAAATCCACAATGCACGACTGTCCTAGGACCAATGATTGCTCTCCCAACAGGCACCAGCATAATTTGCAGAGGGTGGGGGACTCCTGATCAGAGAAGACCCAAGGAGCTTCTCAACCAATGTCATGAAGAGCTGATGTTTGGATCCTGGTTCAAAGGCATCAACTCTAAAAGGACTTTTAGGAGACAGTCAGGGGACATGGGCCCCCAACTGTGTGCAAAGGGGCTTGGGGAGTGAGTGTCACCCTTTGAAGGTGACATAATGGCATAGTGGTCATGTGAGAGAAAAACAGTTCTGAAGTCCGTGGGGGTGAGATGAACTGATGACTAGGATTGATTTTGGAAATGCTACTAAAAGGTGTCAGAGGACAACTGAAACAAAATGTCAATCCCCACTGAAGCCTTGGTGCCTGGAGAGTTCCTGTTGATCTGTTTTGGGTATGTGTGGGAATATCCATAATCTTTTTTTAAAGTCCTAAGTGCTAAAAGATTCAAAGGAAACAGATGGCTGTGGCGGGGACTTGGCTGACAGGGCCACTGGGACTACAGGTGTGCGTCACCACACCCAGCCTTGACCATGCAGGGGAGCCTGTGCAACCTTGGTTCTGAGGGGTTCCGTTTTAGCTGGAACACAGGAGCAGGGACAGCTTCTACATCAGGGAGAGTCTTCAAGCTGGGAAAGACAAAACAGAGAGAGGAACTGGAAGAAAAGAGATGGAGAGAGGTGGGTGGGGGGTCCCAGGCGAGACAGGGAGGTAGATAGAGGTGGGATAGAGCACAGAGACCAGGGAAGGAATTTGGGAGGATTCCCTGGTCCCTTGGCTGCTTTTGGATTTGGTTTTGTTTTTTGTGTATTAGATATTGAACCCAGGGACACTTTACCACCGAGCTATATCCCAGCCCTTTTAAATTTTTATTTTGAGACAAGGCCTCACTTGGTTGCTGAGGCTGGCCTTGAACTTGTGATCCTCCTGCCTTAGCCTCCTGAGTTCGCTGGGATTACAAGTGGGTATCGCTGCATCCAGCTTGTTGCCTTTTGAAGTTGCTCTGAAGGACGTTTCCAAGGGCAAAAACAGTGAGAGTAGAAATATGGAAAGCAGAAGGGAGCCCTTGTCTTGCTCGAGTTGGGAGATAATGTTGACGGGGGAGGCAGGGGAAATGGTTGGGTTCTAAGTATATTTTGGAAGTAGGATTTGCATTGTTGAATCAAGATGTAAGAGAATTGATACAGATGGTCCCCAACTTATGATGGTTGGACTTTACAGTGCTATCAAAGCCATCCACATTCATTAGAAACCATACTTTGAATTAGAATTTTTGGTCTTTTCCCAGGTAAGCATCTGTAATACGATACTCTCTGTGATGCAAGACAGTAGCAGCCAACCGGAGCTCCCAGGAGGGCCTAGGATCACAAGGGTGAACAAGGACACTCTACAGGGTGTAGTTGCTGAGCTAGGATATTTGGAAGGGTACAGAGCGAGGAGCCACCCGTGAATTACTTGAAGGTCTTCTCTCAGTATGGAGCCCTGGAGATTTAGGTTTCTCCTTGGGAACTATCCATGGCTCCCCATTGTGCAATAGATTGCCCAAGGCACAAGACCTCTAACTCTGCTCTACTAGGAAGACCCCTCTGTAGCTCCGGATTTGGGCATAACCCCCTGGGTACTGGACAGCCCACCTCCTACTTATTTGGCAAAGAACATTCCATGGAAAACCTTTGATGTTCCATGATATAATTAAAGCAGGTGTGGGCTCCAGTTCGCTCTTTCCAGTGTGAAATCTTAATCCCTAAGATCAGTGAGCCCATCCCGTCCCACTTTTAAAATTATTTCCTGTATTCTGTGAATTTTTTCACCTCTCTATTTTTTTTTAGCCTTTATTTTGCAGTCATCCCATTCCACCCAGAGGAACCCCATTTCCTCTCCCCTTGTGGGATGTGGGCAGGAGTTCAGTATAATAAATGCATTTTGATTTATATGATATTTATGATATTATCAGGGACATCCTCCCATCATAAGCGGAGGAGCATCCATATACAAATGGACGAAGCCCAGACTATATACAAAGACACAACTGTATCCTGAATTCTGCAACCATCAATATAAGAAGTCAATCCAATATCTACAGCAAAGGGTCCAGGAAGCCAATCAACCACCCTTGCAGCAATCAGTCCCAAAAAAGTAGGGATTTGATGAATAACTGATGGTTTCCCTAAGTTATGTCCCCATTTCCCAATCTAGGACCAATGGGGAAAAAGCAAATATGCCCCCTAAACAATAACAGGATACCCCACTTCTAGAGAGCTACCTCCAACTTCCTCAGGCCAACAGCCTCCAATCAGGGTTCATCTGAGCCGGTCTCTTGTTTCCAAACTCTTTCCCATTCCTCTGCCCACCTTTCAGTCTCTGCCAAATGCAAGTGATGGTGGCCGACTCCCTGCAAGCATTAAATATTCTTGCTTGGGTGGCTTTGGTTTATTTCCACAGGTGAGAGAGAGGGGAGAGGGCCTTTCGTTAAACAATGAAAGCTCAGGGATGCATGGTTTCAGGACACCAAGCACCTGCTTTGTTTTTTTTTTTTTTTTTTAAGTTAAAGATGCTTGAGAGAGGGGCTGGGGTTGTGGCTCAGTGGTAGAGCGCTCGCCTAGCATGCATGAGGCACTGGGTTCGATCCTCAGCACCACATAAATGTAAAATAAAGATATTGCATCCAACTAAAACTAAAAAATAAATATTAAAAAAAAAAGATGCTACAGGCTGGGGATGTGGCTCAAGCGGTAGCACGCTCGCCTGGCATGTGTGCGGCCCGGGTTCGATCCTCAGCACCACATGCCAACAAAAGATGTTGTGTCCACCGAGAACTAAGGAATAAATATTTAAAAAAAAATTCTCTCTCTCTCTCTCTCCTCTCTCACTTTCTCTTTAAAAAAAAAAAAAAAAAAAAAAGATGCTTGGGAGAGCCAGGCACAGTGGCCCATTCCTGTGATCCCAGTGACTTGGGAGGCTAAGACAGGAGGACTGCAAGTTTGAGGCCAGCTTCAGAACTTAGAGAGACCCTGTCTCAAAAGAAAAAATAAAAAGGACTGGGGATGTAGCTCAGTGACAAAGTGCCCCTGGGTTCAATCCTCAGTACCAAAAAAAAAAAAAAAAAAAAGATTCTTGGGACATCTCCAAGTGGAGCCCCTGTCCATGGAAAAGTTGGCTTGAACATTCTGGAGCTCAAGGGAGTGGTCTGGACAGAAGGAATAAATGAAGGAGCCAAAAATGTGATGTTATTTAAAGACACAGGATCATGCAGGGAGAGGGTATATAGAGAAGAAACATAATATTGCCAGAAATTGTGGGGAAATGGGAGCATTCTACATATCTGTCACCTTGGAAATGCTATTTTAAGTACAGCAGGATATTTATAGAATGGAATCCTATGCAACTGGACAGAAAGAATGTGTCCATTCGGAAGTGGGAGGGGGGCTGTCCCCAGGATACATTATTCCCTGAAAAAGCAAGAAGCAGAGGTGAGACTTCCAAGTGTTAGAATACAGGACTTGGCCCATCCTCCCCAGCAAGAGGACAACTCAATTGGCAAAGATAATAAAATGCCATTATTCAGAGTCTGGAAGTTGTCCTGAGGGCATACAGCAGATAGTGCAGTGTTCATTCAAGAAAATCCACCAAATCTCTTTAAAAGCAGGAAAATCTGTGGCTTTTGTCATCCACCCCAAGTTCTGGGTCATGGAAACTCTACCTAGAGCTGGTGGTAGACGGAACCTTGGGGGTCCTTCTCTTCATTCTGGGGCTATGTTTTCCTTCTAGGAGGGGCAAGGTTGCCCACATTTCTTGTCACCGCAGATGCTTAATCCTGGCAGATGTGGCTGGCTAAGAGGACCCAGTCCCTCCCCATCCCTTTCCCAGCCCTCACTCATGGAGAAGCTGCATCCCAGGCACTTGCAAGAAGGCAGGGTCATACTTGGAGGTGCAGGCTCCACACCTGGAGGAGCAAGATGAGAAAACCAAGGGCCACCACCCGACCCCATCCCACCTTTCCTGGCCCCAGAACTCATGGAAGAAAAAATAGTCCCCACTCCTAGATCCAGGAGTGGCCCAGGTCTTTGCCAAGAAGGAGGCAAGCAGGCCTGACGGACAGGTTCAAGACATCTGTGCCTAAGGGGACTGAGTTTATCTGGTACCAGGAGATAACTCTATGCTGAAAGGGAAGTCTTGCAGAGATCACAGTGGGGATCCAGGAGCAGGGAAATAGGGAAAGAAGATAGCCAAGAAAAACCTTCCTGGGGTCAAGGACAACACAGGGGTCAAGAAGGCTGTGAAGTGCTCTAGGCTGCAAGACTCAGGAGTAATAACAACATGTAGGTGGACCTCAAGACACATCCTGTGGGCACTGAGACCCATGGTCACATGCACAAGGGGCTTGACACACACTCTGACCATGAGACTAAATGATAAGCCACTCCAATCCAATAGAACCTCGGAAATCCAGGCTTCAAAATGATGGCCTGGTCGCTGCAGCTATCTGAAGGCTGTGCGTGCCCAGGGCAGCACCCTCTCAGGAGCTATCATGGAGAGAAGTCCAAGCCCCTAGTCTCTGGCTGACCAAGGGGCTAAAAGGGGAAAATCTGAACCATGATCACAGTCTCTGAGCCACACATATGTAGATGTAAGGGGCAAAAATCTCACGACCAGGGAGCTAAGCACAATCTTTGACTATTAAGTTGTTGGTGCTAACCTGGGCAAGCCAAAGGTAGCCAGGTTAACATGTAAATCAATGGAGAAAAAATCTGGGCAGAGATACCAGAGACTGCACATGGGTTGTAGGAGTGTAAGAGTGGAACTGATTTTCCTGAATTAGCTCAACCAAGTCACTGAATGAGGACCATTTTCTGCTTCCAAGATGGTTGTATCCTCGGATTACAGAAGGCCAAAGGGCAGAAGAATGCTCCCTTCAACCTTGGGCGCTTTTATAAAGGTGCTACCCCATCATGCTCTCCACTTAGGACTTAATCACTTACCAAAGGTCACATGTCTTCTTTTTTCTTTTCATTTCTAGGTGTTGGGGATCAAGCTCAGGGCCTCATGCATGCTAGGCAAGTGTTTGATTACAAGTTTACCACCAACCCATGGGCCCCCACCTCTTAATACTGCTGCAATGGGAATTAAGTTTCAACATGAATTTTGGAGAGGAAACCATCATTCAAACCAAGGTTTATAGTTACCTATATCCACCACAAAAGCACATAAGTGAATGTTCATAGCAGCATTCTTCATAAAAACTCAAAAGGAGAAACCACCCAAAAGTCTGATAACTGATGATCAGTAAAATGTGGTATATCCATACAATGGGATAATGTATTAATATATGCTACAAAATGGATGAAACCTTGAAAATATTTAGTGAAAGAAGCCAGACACAAAAGGTCATATGTTGGGGCTGGGATTGTGGCTCAGTGGTAGAGCACTTGCCTAGCATGTGTGAGGCACTGGGTTCGATTTTGAGGACTACATATAAATAAATGAATAAAATAAAGGCCCATCAACATCTAAGAAAAATTTTTTAAAAGGTCATATGTTGTATGATACCATTTATAAGAGATGGTCAGAACAGACAAATGCATAGAGGTGGGTTAGGGAAAGGGAAAATGGAGTGAATTTTAATGGATTTGGGATTGAGGGAATGGATAAAAATGTTCTGTGATAGTTGGTAGTGATGGTTTCACAGCCTTGTGAATGGTTTTTATATCAAATTGCACACTTTGAGGCCAGGTATGGTGGCACAAGCCTGTAATCCCAGCGGCTTGGGAGGCTGAGGCAGAAGGATCACAAGTTTAAAGCCAGCCTCAGCAACTCAGTGAGGCCCTGTCTCTAAATAAAATGCAAAATAGGGCTGGGGATGGGGCTCAGTGGTCAAGAGCCCCTGAGGTCAATCCCTGGTACCTCCCCTCAAAAAATTGCACACTTTAAGGGGTGAATTTTATGTTATGCAAATTATATATCAATTGTTAAAAACTTATTATTTTAAAAAAATTATTAACAAGGCAAGAATGCTTGCTCATGCTACTTGTATTCCACATTTTACTGAAGGTTCTAGCCAGGATAATTAAGGAAGAAAAAGAGACAAAGGGAATGTAAATTGGATAGGGAGACATAAAATGATCACTGTTTTCAGATAACATGATCTTGTATATAGAAAATTCTAAGGGACTCACCCCTCAAAATTAGAATAAATAAGTTCAGCAAAGTTGCAGAATACAAGATAAGTATATAAACAATTATGGGCTGGGATCATGGCTCAGTGGTAGAGAACTCGGTTAGCATGTGCGAGGCCCTGGGTTTGATCCTCAGCACCACATAAAAATAAATAAATAAAATAAAGATATTGTGTCCAACAACAACTAAAAAATAAATATTAAAAAAACAATTATATTGCTATACACAGCAATAAACAATCTGAACATGAAACTAAAAAAACGGTTCAATTGCTGGGCATGGTGGCACTTGCCTCTAATCCCCACTACTTTGGAGGCTGAGGCTGGAGGATCACAAGTTCAAAAACATCTTAGGCAACTTGTGTGACCCTGTCTCAAAATAAAATAAAAAGGGTGGAGGTGTAGCTCAGTGGAAGAGCACCTAAATAGTATAGGTAAGATCCTCGATCCCAGAAACACACACACATACACACACATACACACACACACACACACAAGTTCAATTTATAATTGCATTACTAAGAATAAAATGCATAGGAATAAATTTATTAAAAGAGGTGTAAGTCTTATACACTGAAAACTAGAAAACATTGTTAAAAGAAATTAAAGACCTTTGTAGTATTATTTTCATATAGATTACAAACCCATCAACTCAGTTTTATTATCACATTAAGCTATTGGTTGTTAAATCAAATAGAAGAGTTACTAAAATACATATTTATATTTACATATGTAGTATCTTTTTAAAAAATGTTTAGTTGTAAATGGATCTTTTATTTTATTTATGTGTTTATTTGTGGTACTGAGGATCGAACCCAGGGCCTCACACATGCCAGGCAATTGGTCTACCACTGAGCCACAACTCCAGCCCCTACATATGTAGTATCTTTAACTGTGATTTTTATTTCTTTGTGTAAATTCAAGGTACTTTATTTTGTTCTTTCATTTCAGTCTGATGCCTTTCAATATTTCTTTTTTTTTTTTTTTTTTTTTTTTGCGGGGGCAGGGGGCTGTACTGGGATGCTCTTCCACTGAGCTACATCCCAAGCCCTTGTTGAGAGAGTTCTCACTGAGTTGCCAGGGCTGGCCTCAAACTTGACATCCTCCTGCCTCAGCCTCCTGAGTGGCTGGGATTGCAGGCAAGCAACACCATACCCAGCTCTCCTTTTTTGCTAAATGTAGTATTCTTGGTTGATGGTCTTTCTTCCCCCACCCCCACCCCTCAACACTTTGAATATATCATCCCAGTGCAGGTGACCATCTTTTCTGATGAAAACTGTTGATTTTCTTGAAGATCCCTTGCATGTGATAAACTATCTTTTTCTTGCTGTATCCATATTTCTCTAGACCTTTTATTCTTGACAATTTAATGTGTTTAATTGTAGAACTCTGAGTTTATCCTACTTGAAATTCACGGAACTTTTTTAAAAATATATTGTTTAGTTGTCAATGGACCTTTATTTTATTTATTGATATGTGGTGCTGACAATCGAACCCAGGGCCTCACACATGCTAGGAAAGCACTCTACCACTGAGCCACCACCCCAGCCCCTTCACTGGACATTTTTTTTTTTTTTGAGAGAGAGAGAGAGAGAGAGAGAGAGAGAGAGAGAGAGAGAGAGAGAGAGAGAGAATTTTTTAATATTTATTTTTAGTTTTCGGTGGACACCTTTATTTTATTTTTATGTGGTGCTGAGGTTCGAACCCAGCGCCCCACGCATGCCAGGCGAGCGCGTTATCACTGAGCCATCACCCCAGCCCTCACTGAACTTTTTGAATGTGAAGATGAATGGTTCTTATCAAATTTGGAAAGTTGTCACCTTTTATTTCTTCAAATACTCTTTCTGCCTCTTTTCTCTGTCCTGTCCTTCTGGGACTATCATCATGTCTGTGTTGGTGAGTTTGGTGGGACACCACAGGTCTCTACATTCCTCAAACTAATATCTTCACTTGGTCTGTCTTTAAGTTTGTTCATCCTCCCTTCTGCCGGTCCAAATCTGCTGTTGAGCCCCTGCAGTGAATTCTTCATTTTGATTATTGTGGCTTTCTACCCTGGCTTTCTATTGGTCCTTTCAAAATTTTTTTCCAGTATTAGGGTCTGAACCTGGGGAGATTATACCACTGAGCTACAACCCCAGTCCTTTTTTTGTTTTGTTTTGTTTTTGACATATGGCCTCCCTAAATTGCTGAGGATGGCCTCAGACTTGTGATCCTCCTGCCTCAGTCTCCCAAATTGCTGGGATGACAGGTGTATGCCACTGCCCCTGGCTATTAGGTTCCTTTTATGATTTCTATCTCTTTGTCAATGTTCTCCAGTTGGTGAGACATCTTGTCATCTTACCTTTCCTTAAATTTCATAAACATGATTTCCTTAAGATCTTTGAACATGTTTTTTAAATTTTTTTAAAAATATTTTTAGTTGTCAATAGATATTTTATTTATTTATTTATTTATTTATTTATTTATATGCTGTGCTAAGCCTCAAACCCAGGGCCTCACACATGCCAGGCAAGCGCTCTACCACTGAGGCATAACCCCAGCCCTTGAACATATTTATAATAGATACTTTGAAGTCTTTGTTGATTAAGTCTACTCTCTAGTCCTTCAAAGGTAGTTTTCCTCCTGTTTGGGGGGGAATCATATTTTCCTATATTGAACAGTATTTTATTGAAAATGGGATTTGTGTGTGTGTGTGTGTGTGTGTGTGTGTGCATGTGAGCACGTATGTGCATGTGGTGCTGGGGATTGAGGCCAGGGCTTCATGCATGCTAAGCAAGTGCTTTTCCACTGAGGTACATCCTCAGCCCCATTGGAAACTGGATATTTTAAACAATACACATGGAAACTCCGCAAATTATATTCCTCTCTGTGGCCCAGGTTTTAATGTTGTTTGTTGTTATTGGTTTATGCATTCAGGGAATTTTCTGGACTACTTCTGTAAAGTCTGTATTTTTTGTTGCATGCAACCACTGAAGTCTTTATTTGGTTATCACACAGTCAGTTAATAATTGGGGAGAGATTTCTTTAAATCCTTTGAACCATTATGTCTCCCAGTTTTTGCTGGGGGGCTCTGTGTATGTCGGGGCATACACACCCCAGCAAGCAGTTTTCAACTCTGCCTTAGCCTTCACTTTCTGGTTTTACAGAGCCTCAACTTTAACTAAAGATTAGACTATAAGACCTTGAAGTATTCCTTGGGCACATGCATAGCCCGGGACATGCGTATAGCCCTCTAGACTCTCAGGAATCCACCAGGGATTTTCAAAGCCTCCTGTGGACATCTCACTCCACAGCTATTTCTTTTAAGTTTCTGTTTTGTGTTTTTCATTTTTATATATCTCATTAGCCCAACTGGTACTGCTGCTTCAGGTGGCTATATTGTTAAATGGTCACTGTTTGTTTTGGACAGATGTCTTGGGACAGGGCTGTTTGCACAGACACCAGTAAACTCCTGTAAAGGATAAAGACAACTCTGAGAATGGAGTTTTCCAGCAAATTACCAAACAAATCAAATGGTGACAGTTCTCTGGGGATGGAGCTTCTGGGGAACTCCAAGTCCCTTGTGCCTCTTCCAGACTGGGAGGATGCTCACTGTCACAGCTACCATGTTTGCAAACCAGCTGTTTTTTAAGACTACCACAGGTCTGGGAGAGAAGGGTGGCCTTAGAGCAAATCAACATGCTACAAAGCTCAGTATTTTTCCTGTGATTCATCCATTTTATTTGAATAAATTCTTCTCAGTCTTTTTGGAGTACTAAAAAGGCTAAATGAGACAGTTTGGTCAGTTTTCTCTTTGCTTTTATGGAAAAGTAGGTTTTCAGAGATTCTTGCTTCAGTATTCTGAAGTGATACATCCCATCTTATCCCATTTTTTTAGGTGGGGGGATACCTTGAATTGAACCCAGGGGCACTTCACCATTGAGCCACATCCTCAGCCTTTCTTATTTTTTATTTTGAGATAGGATCTTGCTATGTTGCTTAGAGCCTCGCTAAATTGCTGAGGCTGGCTTTAAACTTGCAATCCTCCTGCCTCAGCCTCCAGGGCTGCTGGGATTACAGGTGTGGGCCACCACATCCAGATTCATCTTATCTAATCTTTTTTCTTTTTAAATTTTTTTCAAAAAAACACACACATTTTTTTTTTGGTTGTAGATGGACACAATACCTTTATTTTATTATTCATTTTTTATGTGATGCTAAGGATCAAACCCAGTGCCTCATACGTGCAAGACAAGTACTTTACTGCTGAGCTACAACCCAAGCCCGATCTTATCCAATATTTTTTTTTTCTTTTTTTGGTACTGGGGATTGAACTCAGGGGCACTTGACCACTGAGCCCCATCCCCAGCCCTATTTTGTATTTTATTTAGAGACAGGGTCTCACTGAGTTGCTCAGCACCTCCCTTTTGCTGAGGCTGCCTTTGAACTCACCATCCTCCTACCTCAGCCTCCCAAACCCCTGGGATTACAGGCACGAGCCACTGTGCCCAGTTTATCCAATCTTAGTGTTCTCAGAAAGTGGGATACTCTTGCTGAAAAACTTACTCATCAAGGTTACGTGACTTACAAAAGGACACCAAAATCCTGAGAGCTGGAGCCAGGATTTCTCCAAGTGACTAGACCAATGCCATCCCCAGGGAGATGAGTCCCTGAAGCCTGTCTGATTTCAGTTCCCTCACCTCGGGCGCCCTCTATTTTTGCCCTAGTTCCCTCCTCCACGCCAGCTGTTTATCCCACAAGTTTATTTAGGAACTTGCCTGTAGGAGGATTGCTCAACTCTGAGGGTTGCACACAAGACTCCCCAGGGAAGGTTCCAGGCACTTCCAGATGATGGTTCTACTGGGAGACTGAAAGCAGGAAGGGAGGCTCCTCTCCTGGGGATGGCATTAGTCGAGTCACTTGGAGAAATTGTGAATTAATGTTAGAAGCTCCTGAGCATCCTTCCTGCTCTTCATGCCATCAGGAATGTCCGATCTGCTGTCCCCAGGTGAGCAGGGACACAGGATGCACCACTGGCAGCAACCCAGCCTACTCTCCAACAACGCCTGTCCTGGGTCCCCCATAGCATCTAAATAATAAAGCAGCAAAACACATACTGGGTGAGTGAGTGACGGCTCTCAGCTCCAGCCTGTTCTGACCCCCAGGGAAGGAAGCCCAGATCCCAGTTCATTCTGGGAACACAGAATGACACGGACAAAACCCTGCTTCTGTTTATTTGGGAGAGGACATTATAGGGCATATTGGAAGATAATAAATTCAATACAGAAACATAAAGCAAATGCTGGGCATGGGAGGCTGAGGCAGGAGGATTGCAGGTTCAAAGCCAGCCTCAGCAATGGCGAGGCACCAAGCAACTCAGTGAGACCCTGTCTCTAAATAAAATACAAAACAGGGCTGGGGATGTGGCTCAGTGGTCGAGTGCCCCTGAGTTCAATGTCCAGAAAGAAAGAAAGAAACAAAGAAACAAAGAAAAGAAAAGGACGGGACTGGGAACTGAAGCACATTACACCTAATAGCCCTCTTTGGGGATATTTGTTTCCACCCACACAACCCTGGGCTCACTGAATTTCTGAGATGCTAATCCCTGAGAGGCTCCCTATTACCATGGGGAACCAGGGTCATGATTCTGGTAAACTGGACACTTAATCTACTTCTGAATGATTTCAGGGTTTCATTTACTGAAGCAGTAGAGAGAGGAGTTGTTATACCCACTGGAGCAACAGATTCTGGAGAACTGTGATTAGAAGGCAGGAATCACTCAGCCACCTTTTTAGGTGCCTTTGGTCAATAATGGGACTGGTGAAGACAGAATCACCAAAGACATGGTGCCCGCCCTATGTCTTGACTTCAGCAGTGGTTACATGGGCATGGACATGTCAATCCTTGATATCAAGGCAAAGGGTGCAGCCAGGCATGGTGATGCATGTCTGTAGTTCCGCTACTTGGGAGGCTGAGGCAGGAGGATCTCTTGAGCCCAGGAGTTCAAGGCTAGCCTGGGCAACATAGTGAGATATCAGCTCAGGAAAAAAGATATAGGACAACTCTAGCACTTCAGCTGAACTCCTGGTGCTCCTGGCGAACCAATCCCCACCAGAGTCATATAGTATATACTCTTATGTCTGGTTTCTTTCACTCAGTATCAAACCTTGAGACTCATCCACATTGTGGTCTGTGTATTTATTTTATTTTTCTTTTTTTGTATGGGGAATCAAATGCAGGAGTGCTTTACTACTGAGCCACATCCCCAGTCCTTTTTATTTTTTTATTTAGAGAGAGGGTTTTTTTTTTTTTTTTCTAAATTGCTTAGGGCCTCACTAAGTTGCTGAAGCCAGCCTCAAACTTGTGATCCTCCTGCCTCAGCCTCCTGAGTTGCTGGGATTACAGGTGTGCACCACCAAGTCCAGCATGTTGTCCATTTCTGTTCAGTACTGTTTTGAATGAACATACCACAATTTATTTATTTGTTTTTCCCATTGTAGATAGATGATTAGGTTACTTCCAGTTTGTGATTATTATGAATAAAAGAGTTATGAACATTTTTGTATAGGTCTTTTGGTTAAAAAAATGCACTTTTTTCTTCAGAATACATGTCACTCCTCAATATCTGTGGGGGACTGGTTCCAGAAACTGCCCTCCCCTCCTGCCCAAGGTACCAAAATCCACAGAAGCTCAAGTCCCTTATATAAAATGGTGGGATATTTGCATATAACCTGAGCATCCTTCTATTTTGATCTTTCTCCGATTACTTATTATACCTAATACAATGTAAGCAGTTGTTGCACTGCATTATTTAGAGATAATGATAAGATACAGATGCAATTTCTCCCCAAATATTTTCAACCTGCAGTTGGTTGAATCCGAGGATTCGGAGGGCAGAATGTACCTAGACTCCATAAGGCTGAGTCACAGGGAATGAGTTCTGCAACTTCAGCAGATACTGCCAAATAGTTTTCCAAAGTAGTTGTAAATTCCTGTACCTTCATCCACAGCCGTATGAGAGTTCCAACTGTTTCACAGTGTTGCCCACAAGTGGTATTTGTTACAGTTTGGATGGGAGATGCCCCCGAAAGCCACGTGAGACAATGCAAGGTTTGTAGGAAAAATGGCTAGGTTATAGCCTTAACCCAATCAGTGAATTAATCCCTGATGGGATTCATTGAATGTTGGGTGGGATGTGGCTGGAGGAAGTGATTTATTGGGGGGTGTGGCTATAGGTTTTATATCTGGAGGGTGGAACTTCTCTCTGTCTCTGCTTCCTGTTCACCTTGTGAGCTGCTTCCTTCTACCTTACCCTTCCACCATGATATTCAGCTTCAGATTGATCCCCAAGGAATGGACCTCGCTGTCTGGAGTGAGCCCTCTGAAACCGTAAGTCTCCAACTAAACTTTTCCTTCTCTAGAAGTGCTGGTCACAGCAGGAAAAAAAAAAGTTGACTGAAACGGTATTGTCAGTTGTTTAAATATTAACAATTTTGGAGATGCTCAAGGGTGTCTTATTCACTCTTTTTTTAAAATTTTTTTTGGGGGGGGCTGGGGATGTGGCTCAAGCGGTAGCACGCTCGCCTGGCATGTGTGCGGCCCGGGTTCGATCCTCAGCACCACATACAAACAAAGATGTTGTGTCCGCCAATAACTAAAAAATAAATATTAAAAAAAATTCTCTCTCTCTCTCTCTCTCTCTCTCTCACTCTCTCTTTAAAAAAAAATTTTTTTTTGGAGGGAATACTAGGAATTGAACTCAGGGACACTCGACCACTGAGCCACATCCCAGGTCTATTTTATTTAGAGACAGGGTCTCACTGAGTTGCTGAGGCCGACTTTGAACTCTCATCCTCCAGCCTCAGCCTCCCGAGCTACTGGGATTACAGGCATGCGCCCCCAGACTCCGCGTTTTATTCATTTTTAAATTGCATTCCCTTGATGAATGTTAACAATGACCACATGTTTGGGTGCTCCTTTGCCCTTCTGAGGCCCTCTTCAGGGAAGCGCATGTGTTGAAGTATTTTGCCCAGTTAAAAAGTGAATTGCCACTGCACATGGTGGCGCACACCTACAATCTTAGCAGCTCCAAAGGCTGAGGCAGGAGGGTCTGAAGTTCAAAGTCAGCCTTAGCAACTTAATGAGACGCTGACTCTAAATAAAATATAAAAAGGACTGGGGATGTGGCTCAGTGGAAGCACCTCTGGGTTTAATAGCCTGTACCAAAAAAAAAAAAAAAAAAAAAATTGCCATCCCATTCATCCATTTGTCCTGCCAGTTAATAAGTACAAAACTGTGATAAAAGTCCAGTGGAATGTATCATGCATTTCTCATCAAAGAAATTCTGTGAACTGGGGTCAGCTTAGATATATACTTAGAACAACAGCTCAAAAAAATATTCTTATTTTTCCATACCAGTGAGACACTGGTGTACCTACATTTCTTGTATGCTCTAGTTTAACCAATTTAAAGTTTCTTGATCCGCTCATATGAGATGATGTAGGAACCCCATCTAAGAAATACGTTTTAAAGCTTAAAATACCAAAATATAATCCAAAGAGCAAAAGTAAAATGCCTCAGGATTATCTAATATCAATAACCTCTTATATTTCAAAATCATTATAATATATACTAAAGAAACATTTTGGTGTTCAAGGAGTAAACTCAGTAAAGTCTTCTATTTAAAAAAAATAATTGGGCTGGGGTTGTGGCTCTGTGGTAGAGCGCTTGCCTAGCATGTGTGAGGCACTGGGTTCAATTGTCAGCACCGAGCATAAATAAATGAATAAAATAAAGGTCCATCAATATCTAAATATATATATATATATTTGATTTTTTAAATTGCCTTTATTTTCCTTGTAGAACGTCTTTAACTATTCTGTATAAGTTTCTGTCAAAATTGTGTTTTGCAAATGTATATATGCTATTTTGAGGCTTCCTTTTCAACCTATGGATGCTTGGATGCTTGCTTTCTTCTTTTTTCTTTTTGTGGTACGGAGGATTGAATCCAGTGCAGTGGTGCTCCACTACTAAACTACATTCCCAGTCCCTTATTTTATTTTTGAGACAAGAGTCTCACTAAGTTGCCCAGCCAGGCTTTCAACTTGCCACCCTTCTGCCTCTCCATCACCTGCGATTACAGACATGTTCTTAATTTTGATGAAGCTCTCTTATTTTGTGGTTGGTACTTTTAAGTTCTTGTTTAGAAGACTTTATGTACCTCAAATCATGAAGGCATTCTTTTATGTTTCCTTCTAGAAACTTCTTTGTTTTTACCTCTTAAATTTAGGTCTGTGATCCATCTAAAATCAATTTCTTTCCCTTTTGAGGGGTAGGGAAGGAGGTGCAGGGGATCCAGGAGAGGGCCGTGTGCAGGCTAACATGCTCAAATTCATTTGAGTGTGCTGTGAGGTGGGGACATTTATTTCTTTTTTCAACCATCTTCTTTTTCTCAGTAATTTGTTCCTGACCCTCTGACTAAGATTAATTTTCCTAAGCACAAATTAGATCCTATTTCCTGCCTAACTATCTTCCGTGGCAGCCCATGGCTCTTGGGAGAAAGATCAATTTCTTGTTTAGTGGATCTTAACAATACCCACCCTGATCTGGTCATCTTCTGTTCCTCCAGCCAAATCTTGTCTCCTGTCTATCTTCCCGCCCAAACCTGAGCGTGGAGTTCCTTAAACAGGTCACACTCCCATCCAGGACCTTTGCTATTTAAGTGCCTCCCTCACCTCTGGCTGGTACTCAGACTTCAGCTTTTTCTCCTGGAAGCTTTCTATGATGGCACAGCCCCTGGCCCTTAAGAATAGTTTAGGTGAGCCACGATGGGGGGTGTACACCTGTAATCCCAGTGATATGGGATGCCGAGACAGGAAGTTCAAGGTCAGCCTCAGCAATTTAGCAGGACCCTCTCAAAATAAAAAAGAGTGGGGATGTGGCTCAGTGGTAAAGCGCCCCTGGATTCAATCCCAAGCGTATGCCCCCCCCCCAAAAAAAAAAACAACAAAAAACAGTATCCCAGTTTTGTTATTGTAACTTAAATATCTTCCCCCCCCTAGAACTTCTCAGGGAAAGGAGGAGCTTTTGGGTTCACACGGAAGGCGCTTCCTAAACACTGCTTTTTTTGTTTGTTGTTTTGCTTTTGTTGTGGGTTCTGGGGATTACTGAGTTTAGGGGCACCTGATCACCGAGGGATATGGACCATAGGCCCCAGGGACTGGTAAGGGATAAGGTTACAACTGTCCCCCTACAAGACCTCCATGGGCCCATGAACAAAACTCCTCCCATGACCTGGCCCTGCTAAAACCCTGTAAAACCCAGACCCTTGTTGCAGCCCGCCCCCATCTTCCCTTCAAAAATGTGCCCCTCCACTGAATAATAAAACATCACTGGTCCGTTGAAGTCTCTCATTTCTTTTTCTTTTTGTAATACCTTTCATTTGCTTTCCATCACTGAGTCAAATCCCCCTTTAAAATTTTTTGAGACTGGATCTAAGTTGCTTATAGCCTTGCTAAATTGCTGAGGCTGGCTTTGAATTTGCGATCCTCCTGCCTCAGCCTCCCCACTGGCTGGAATTACAGGTGTGTGCCACCACGCCGGGCTCTTCCTAAATATTGTTGAATGACTAGGTCGACTCCTGTCCCAGGAACCCAGAGTGATTTCCCAAAGTCTGATCTAACACTTGGCAAATGATTTTGTAGATCTGAAATCTACAAAGTGAGGATATAACATTCTCTACGCCAGGCTGCAGCGAGCATCAAATACCACAGAATGCAGGAGCTCTCTGTACCACCACCGGCCTTTGGTGGCTCCCTCAGCATTAATAAGGTGACCGCAGCACGCGCAAGAAAGCGTCCACCCTCTCCTCCCCAGGCGCATGCGTTCCCGCAGCACGCCACGGCGCGTCCCACGCGTGCGTGTTTGACCCGAACCCTGGCCCGGCCGGAGGTGAGGGGGCGTGGCCTCGGCCGTGCGCCTGCGCCGAGAGGACTGCGTTGCGGGGGTGGAGCCGCGCAAGCGCGCAGGACGCCCCGGCTCCGGAGCATAAACAAGAGCGGGGCCGGGATGAGGCGGCGGTTGATCCCGCAGCAGCGAGTAGCAGCGACCCAGGCGGCGAGCGGGGCCGGACGCCGACCCTGAGCGCAGCCAGACCCGCCCCCGCGCGCGCCCGCACGGGCTGCCCCGCCGCGCGCAGCCATGAACCTGGCGAGCCAGAGCGGCGAGGCCGGCGCCGGCCAGCTGCTTTTCGCCAACTTCAACCAGGACAACACGTAAGGCCGGATCGGGGTCTGGGTTGGGTCGGACCGAACCGGGCCGGGGTCGCGGCCGGCTCGGCTGGGTCGGGGTGAGGGCAGGCCCGAGGCTGCCTCGCTGGGGGCCTCCCCGCGCACTCTCGGGCGACGAGGGGATGGAGCAGGGCTGTTTCCACTTGCTGGCTGGAGGCTGACGTCGGACCTCGCTTCTCACAAAGTTGTGGCCGAACTTCTCGACTCAATTAGCCGTGGCGGCCGCCTGCCAGTGGTGGGCATGGGTGGCCTCCGCGTCCCCGCCCCCCCCTCCTGGCTCAGCCCTCTTTGCCCACTCTCGCCATCCGCGCTCTCTCCCCGTCTCCTCCTCCTCCTCCGAGAGCCCCTTCTCTCGCTTTGATTTCTTTTCCTTCTTCTCCCGTTGTTCTTTTTTGGCAGGTGACTTTGACGTCTTCAGACAAGAGACAAACTTAGCAATGATCCCAGCCTCCGACCTAGGGAAAAAGAGAGCCCAGAGAAGTGTTAGAAAGACGTGCCCGGGGACTCCAGTGCTTCCAGGGGTGGTTCTTCCTTGGGGCAATTTGAAAAGACCTTAATGCCAACCCGTGGATTCTGAATGCTTTTGTCCAGATTTGACATGGGTCGGAAACCGGATTCTTCAGAGGCTGCCTGGGATGCCCTGTGAGCATAGTTAATAGATGAGGTTACTGGAGAAGGAAGGATGAGTTATGGGCCTGGAAGGGAGGCGAGCCATCTTGGGAAGTGAGTAAGAGGAAGTGATGTCAAAAGAGGAGGAGTGGGTCACTTGGCCTCAGACTAAATAGTGGGTTGCTCCTGGCAGAATGAAATTAGCAAAGTAAAAAGAGATTTTTTCCCCTTAATTAAAAGTTAATTGTAGATTGGGAAACACCAGGTCGGAGGTGTGCCACAGGTGCTCAATAGCGTCTTCCCAAAGTTGTGAGATGTTGGAAGACAGTCACACATTGGGGCTGTGTTGGAAGTTGGAAAGGGGCAGATCACCTGCTTCAGCTACAGATCAGGGAACTGAAATGCAGAAAGGTTCAGAACTTGCCTGAGTCTCACGATTGGTTAACAGTGATAAGGGCAGGAGTGGAATCCTGTCTCCTGAGCGCTCTTGCAGCATTCTTTCCACTCTGCTTTTCTCTACTTTCAGAGCAGAATTCTGAAGGTGTTGAATTTAAAAATAATGATGTAGTAATCTATAAAGATTAAAAGTAGCAAATATGGAGTGTTGTGTGTATGACTTAAATCCAGTGCAACAAAAACTGTGTAGACAACCTGTTGTAGTTTGTTATAATTGGGATAGACTGTGTAGTAATCTAGGTAGGGAAGAGGACCTTTCAGACCAATTCTGATCTTGGTTTCTAAGCCTTTATATTTTGAAACCAGTAAGAAATGGTAGTATCATGGAGTTTTATGCCTTGTCTAAATGAGAGAATTTCCAAAACATTTTCTACTACTTTATCAGCTTTTCACTAGTTACTTATAAATACCTGAGGAAAGTCAAATATAAGAAGTTGTTGTCTTGTGTTACTTTAAACGCACTGCTAGATTCCCTATATAATAAGAGATGTCACTCTGGTCTGAAGTAGAACCTTTGCAGACTTGGAAATCATATGTTGCCCACTCCTCAGTCTTGAAGTTACTAGTTCAAGAGAAGATTTTGGTGTCAGAATTTTGACTTGCCAAAGAGTCCTTGATGTACTTTATACATAAATTGGAGGGAATAGTAAGTTAGAATTATACTAAAAGTTTGTTAGATTATCATGGCTATAATTTGTTTTAAAGCTACACTTGAAAGAAATAGAAAAGTTCTTGTGGAAAGGCTTTGTGGTTCGTGCCTTTCCCTCCCTTCCTGACACCAGTGTTTATTTTAACCGAAGAATGCAGTTTTTAGCAAGGCAAAGGGTGTCTGTCGAGAATCCAAATCTACTGTATTCAAAGATGACATTTGGAGGCCATTTCACTTAATAGCGTATATGTATGTCATACAGTAATTTCACTTGGTCTTCTATCTTTTAAATGCTTACCACAATATTCATTCCACACAAACTATAACTTTTACCTTTCTTCTTATATTGGTCGTATTTCAAATATGGGTTTTTTCCCCCATGATTCTTATCCTAAAAGTGAATACGTTTTATTTGCTTTTTACCATCTGGTTTTTGGTTTTGTTTTTTAATTAGAGCAGTGAAAGAGACAGCAAGAGCAGCTGGTCGTGGTCGCCTCTCTTGCTTGGTAGGTTTTCATCTTGGTTTCTGAAAGTGACGCTGCAGAGGGCTTATATTGAAGCACTTCTTGGTTTTTTGAATGGAGTGAACCAGTGAATAAGAGTCAGAGGGTCACTTGCTTCTTAAGTGGAAATATCAGGGACTAAATTTTTCCAGTGGATACAACAGCTTATGGGAAGTTAGTGATGTGGCCAAATCAGTTTTAAACATTTCTGAAAGAAATAGAATAAAGGGACTTGACTTCCCAAACCTGGTGTTTGTAGACTGATGTTTTGAAGTGTCTGGAGGTAGTGATTGTTTCCTTCCACTGTGTTTCTTATGTTTCCAGTTGACAGTTAACTGTTCATTGAGGTACTGCTCTCCACTGTGTCCTCATCTGGAACTTGAAGATGGTTTGTAAGGCTCCTTCCACCCTAAAGTTGGAGGTCATTCTGCCTGCTGTGCAGAGGATATAGTTGAAAATGACACTGCCAACAATGACCAGTGGGGAGGAGACTGATTAGCCATCAGGACTTGTGTGACCCATGGGTCATGCTTGGTGCAGTCAAGGGAGAAGCTGGATGACTTCCAGTTTCTGGTGTGGATTCTAGGTGAACAGTGATAAGGTCATGGGAAGAAAATTTAGTGAAGGAAAGAATTTTGTGTGTGTCCCAATGAGTGTGAAAGACATTAGGGCTATCCAGGTGCACATCTGGGGTGAGACATGTGCATTGGGGAAGGGGTACTGTCTTTGCCATGAACTCTGAGCAGCCATGGTCCTAAGTGAGGGTGCCAAGACCTACCAAGTCACTTGGCAGCAGGGACAGGCTGCTTTCTGTTTACAGTGTTGACCTGGTCCACATAATCTCGTAATCAAGTATGGCCTTTTCTTGAAGATAATGAAAGGGAAAGGCCTTTATGGACTGATGAGTAAGAACAGGTTAGAGAAGAGATAAGGCAGTCAAATAAAAAAGCATTGATTTCCTTTTTTTTTTTTTTTTTTTTTTGGTGGAAGTTGCTACCTTTTAGATGTTGAATGCTCAAGTTTAAATTTAGTGACAGAGACTTTTAGTTAAATGTGGTGGCTCAAACACAAGCATTTATTTTGGCTCCCTCCCAAAATCCTCATAAATGTCATAAAAGATATTTTAAAGGGCTGAACTCATAGGGTAGGAAGAATGAGAAAGGAGGTGCTAGCAACAAAATTGGGAAACTAGCAAGTGTTAAAGGAAACTGCATCCTAAATAGCTAGTAGAGAAAGCTAAGAATCACTGCAGAATCCCTGAAAGGCTCAGGAATGTCTGTCTAGGGCAGCTCCAGAAGTGAAGGAAGAAGGGGAGGGGTGATGAAGGTAAAGAGGATTGGTTCAGAGTGTTGAAGACGCAGTCACTTGCTTCTCCTCTCTAACAAAGACAGGCCTAGTCTCTGCAAAGGACCAAATCAGGGTCTCTGGATTTGGTTACCAGGCACAGTTGAGGGCATGCAGTGGGAGGGGGTGGGGAGCATTAAACAAACAGGTCTGTATGTGTGTTTGCTTTTATTTATCCATTGTCAATAAAAGATCCTAAAGATACCACTCTGTTAACTCTTAGAAAAACACAAACATTTATTGCTAATAAAATTATTCATTAGAGTAAATCTCATACTTTCCTATTCTACCTTTCTTATATCTGCCATTTTTTGGTCAGGCAAATCAAGAGAAATTATTGTGGCTCAGCGGCAGAGCACTCACCTAGCACGCGCGGGACCTGGGTTCGATCCTCAGCACCACATAAAAATAAAGCATTGTGTTGTGTCCATCTACACCTAAAAAATAAATTTAAAAAAAAATCGGTGAGGGGTGTGTGAACCTGATTACTGGTGTTGGCAGTATTTTGTTATGTTTGTGCTGGGCAGTGAACCCAGGGTCTTGCTCATTCTCAGCTGGTGCTCTGCCTGTGAGCTAGACTCCCAGCCAACTTACAGTTAACATCATTTTTAACTGCCTACCTTTACTGATAAAAGTTTATGTTCCTACAATACTATATCTACACCTCAGAAAAGTACTTGGGTTTTTTTACTTCAATTTCTTACTGATTGGAGTACAATAAATTTTATAGGCTTTGGGATTAAGATTCTAGCTGAGGCATTTAGTATTCAAAATCAGTTTCTGAATATCTATAAGAACATCAAGCTTGATTGGCAAAACCTGGTTTTAACTGTCTGTGGGGAGCACACTTGAGAGTCAGGGTAACTCACACTCAAGGATCAGATTCTAAGGCTCATTAATCTTGCTCATGGGAAAGGCCTTTTCTAAGCTTATTTTATACGTAATGCTAATAACTGATGATTTGGTTTCCAAATCAGCAAATTAGAAAAGGAAAGGGCTGCTAATGATGATATAGTCATGAGGAAAAGTGACGGCTGTCAGCAAAACTGAAGTTAGGAATTGTGTGTGCATGTGTGCGTGCGAGTGCCACTGAGGAGTGAATCCAGGGCTTCATGCATGCTAAGCACATGTACCATAGAACTGCACCCTCAGCCATGGAAAATATCTTTATCAAAGCCCTACAGTCTGTCCATTTGATACTGGGTAGATGAAACCATCAGTTCAAAAGAATTTGCCTTTTCCTTGCTTTAAAAACAGGAAAGAGAGCTGGGGTTGTGGCTCAGTGGTAGAGCACTTGCCTAGCATGTGTGAGGCACTGGTTTCAATTCTCAGCACCACATATAAATAAATGAACAAAATAAAGGCTCATCAACATCTAAAAAAATTTTTTTAAAAATGAACATAGGAAAGTATATAATTTGAGAATTAGTTATTTTTGGTACTGGTGATTAAACCCAGGGTGCTTAACATTAGCCATATCTCTAGCACTTTTTATATTTTATTTTGAAACAGGGTTGTTTAAAGTTGCTGAGGCTGGCTTTGAATTTGAGATCCTCCTGCCTCAGCCTCCCAAGCTGCTGGAAACACCGGCATGGGCCACTGCACCCAGCTGAGAATTATTTTTTAAAAAATCATAAATAGTGGAGGGGCAAGGGATTGGTGCTTAACATAGCAAACCATAGTTATCTGGAATATATTAAACACCAACTTGCTGAAAGTCTGGGGTTGCTGAGATTTTAATTTTAACCTTGAAAGTGGTTATATTTTTTTTCCTACTACTTTTCAAAATGCTTACAGGTGTGAATACCTGATTATTTCACTGAAATAAATAATTCAGTATAGGGCTGTGGTTGTGGATCAGTGGTAGAGCTCTTACCTAGCATGTGTGAGGCACTGGGTTCAATTCTCAGCACCACATATAAATAAATGACATCTAAAAATATTTTTTAAAAAATAATTCAAAATAGAAAAGTGTTTTGCAAAGAAATATCAAAAAGCTGGTAGAAATTTTTTGTTTCTGCTCTCCACCAGTGTGACTGAACCAGTGTAACTTATTAATAGTTGCTTCCTTCTTACATTTTATATATCCTCCACATGTGCATGTAAGACTTGGAAATCTAAAAGATTTTTAATAGATGACATGATCATTAAAATACCTCTCATTTTTATTGTGGGATACAGATGCTAGTAGTATGAAATGTCCATCTTCATTCTTTCTGGTCTTCTGGTTTATCCACTTGTTTTCACATTCTTCCAGACATTACAAACAAAAGTGATCTTAGTATCTGATTCTTCCTATATCCCACCACTTCCTGCTTTATTTGCGCATTCTTTCTGTTTCTCAAGGCTGCACTTTCTTCTCTTTTCTGTTTTCTTTGTTCGGTTGCATTTGGGAGAGAAGGATTTTTTGATCAGGAAATCCTTCATTTGGTGTCATTGGTCCCCTGCACTGGGGAGGGTTGGGCGAGCTCCTGAGGTTTTTCCAAGCCTCTTTGCTAAAAGCAGGACTGTTGGGTAGTTAAAATGGCATCTTAAATGTGAAACTTTCAGAAGGGAGCCTTCTCTTTCTAAGCCAACAGCGTTCTAAGTTAGCTTTTTGGTTTGTTTTGCTTCCACCCTGTTGCTCAGCCATAATACAACCTAGGTGATTGAGACATGATTGTGAAAGGGCTTACTGAAATGCAGAAAGATGCCAAGTCCACAGAGGTTGTAAACATCTTTAAAATTTAGAACGCAGTGCCAGCTTGCTTAACTTCTCAGACCCTAGTGGACTCCCTATATGCATCCCTTGAGAATCCCCAGTTTGTTGTGAGGGAATCAGTAATTTAGGGCTGATCATTTTTTCATTCATATCTCAAACTTTAGAGTTTTGTAAGTTGGTTTTTTTTTTTAGTGTTTTTATTTTAATCTTTTCCCCAGTTTTGTGTTTGATGGATAAATTGTATATATTTAAATTGTACAATATGATTCTTTAATACATGTATACATTATAAAGTGATGTAATCAAGCTAATTAAGGTATATCCATCACCTCATATAGTTACTTTCTTTGTAGTGAGAAGTGTTTTGAGTATGTGGTATATTTTTATTATTATAGCCATTGTCCTGTACAGTAGATATCCAGAAAAAGTATGTAACCTTCAAATAAGAGTATTGTCTATATTTTATTGATTTTTATAGCAACTTCCTCTGCCACACACCTGATATAAACTGGGTGAAATTACTTGGTCTATGCTAATTTCTGGTAGGAATGCTGGTTACTAACTGACATGGGAGTTAGTTTGTGCATTATCACTGTCTACATGTATCAGCTCTTATTTCTGAATTTGGCTTTTTTGCAGGTCCCTAGCTGTTGGTAGTAAGTCCGGTTATAAATTTTTCTCCCTTTCTTCTGTGGATAAGCTGGAACAGATCTATGAATGCAGTAAGTGTTTGTTTTCTTTTTTCCCTTCTTAAAAAAAAAAAAAAAGTAGACCAGTTGTACCTGAATTGGAATGAAGACTTAAACTCAAGCACTGTGGGTGGTTCAAGTTCAGATGCCCCTTGACCAATCCTCTTCTTTCACTTTGGTCTCCCGGGAGGGACAACTAGTGACAATCTCTAGATATTCTTTTAGCTCTTTTTCTGTGCATTTACGTACATGTAAATTGTACATTTAGAATTTTGTTTTATGGGAATCTTACCATATATATTATTCCATAATTTCTTCCCTTTTTTAATACCATTTTAAAATAGTTAGCTTACTCTTATAAACGTCTTCCAGAAAATTGAAAATTTTTTATAGCTCCTGCAGGAACAATTTGTTTTCTCAAGTTGTCATTTTATAGCACTTGTAGCCTACGAATCAAAGAGGTAGTGTGGAGTAGCAGAAAGGTCATGTGCTTTGCTTGTTTGGCCACTTACTATGTAGCTTTAGGGGATTACTTCATTTCTAGGCCTCAGTTTCTTTTTATTTTTTTCCAAAACAAATAGGGCCTGTCTCTAAGATTGTTTTCAGTCTTGGAAAACAATGACTATATGTAAAACAATACTTGGTGAAGAAATAGTTGAAGGTATAGACCCAGGGAAACTACAATGGAAAGGTTTGAATCTTCCCCCATAAATAATTTCTTAACTAAGATAATTGGAGATGCTTGTGTATTTACAAGAAATAATGTGGATCCCTTGTACCCCTGTCCAGTTTCCCCCAATGATAACATCTTGCAAAGCCTTAGTATAATGTCACAGTCAGAATATTGATGTCCTTCTTTCCTGTTCCTGTTTCTCCAGTTTTACCTGTGCTTATTTGTTTGCATTCAAGTTCTGTATACTCCTAATACCTGTGGAGATTGCTGTATTACCACAGTAAAGATACTGCACGGTTCTAAAACCAAAAGATCTTCCAGTTGCCCTCATAACCACATTAGCCTCCCTTCCACAACCCCATCCCCCATCACTAATCCGTGGCAGTTACTGATCTTAGTTTCTTAAGTTTGAAAATGATATTAGTCAGTTTTTTATCACTATAACAAAATACCTGAGATAAGCTAACTTATGAAGAAAAGGACTTTGGCTGCATTGGCTCAGTTGTAGTGAAGGCCCTCCTGGCTACACAATGATGTGTGCACATGAGGGAGCAGGCGATCACATCTAGAAACCTGGAAGCCAAAGAGACTTGGTAGGGCCAGGCTTGCACTGTTTATAACAACTCTCTCTTGAGAGAACTACTTTAATGCCTTCTGAGGGTAGGACCCCAGTGACCTAAGGACCTCTCACTAGGCACCATCTCTTAGAGGATTCATCACCTAACAAAAGCGCCACCTTGAAACCAAACCCTCAACAAACTAACCTATGAGGGACACTCAAACCATATCCAGCCATAGCAGAAGAATATAATCTTTTGATTGATGTTTTTGGTCAGCACATTTCTTAGGAATTCATCCAAGCTGTTTTATATATGTATGTCAACAGTTCTTCTTTTTGCAGCCCAGTAGTATTCCACAGTATGACTGTATCACAGTTTAACCATTCACCTGTCGAAAGAACATGTAGGCTATTACAGTTTGGGGCTTCTACAAATAAAGCTGCTGTGAACACTCATAGGTTTTTTTTTTGGACGTGAGTTTTCATTTCTTGAAATTCCCAAGAGAACAATTGCTGAGTCATGATATTGCACGTGTACATTTTTTTAAAATTGCCAAACTGTTTTCTAGGGTGGCTGTACCGTAAGTGGTCTGATTTCTCTACATCCTTACCAGCATCTGGTGTTACCCCTTTATTTTTTTTCAGCCATTCTGATAGATAAGTACAGTACTATCTCATTGTGTGGCTTTGTGTTTGCTAAGAATTGTAAGTTCTCTATATATCCTAGGTACTAGTCCTTTGTTGGATATGTGGTTCATAAATATTTTCTCCCTCTCTGTATTTTACATTTTAGGCAGACCTTAATCTGCCATGGCCCTGACCTAAGCTAAGGATCCTTGCTTTGGGGAAGTAAGGAGTGCAGTATTCACACTATGCCATTTCTAACTTATCACACTGGGATATGGGTTCAGGGGAGACTTGACTATCATTTTGTTTCTCTGCATGAACATTAAGATTCGGGTAACTGGGTTCCCCAAAATGCCGGACCTCGCCAGAATTTTCTTCTGAGTGTTCCAATATTGTCAGCTTTGTTTTCTCTGTGGTTTATGTTCCATTATGGAATTCCACTTTTATTATTACTATCTCAAGAATGGGAGGTTCATCAAGCTTGTGTGAATAGATGTCTCATGTTCACACATGTGCACTCATTCAGTGAATGTTCTAGTCTTGAGGACCTGCATGAGCCAGCCTGTTCTGGTGGTTGGAGACAGGAATGACAGCATTTCCACCTCCATGACACTTGCATCTAAATGGAAGAGGACCAGAAGTGTTTGTTTCAAGTCTTGATTGGGGGATGCAATCAACAGCAAACAGACATAAACAACACTCCTTCACCTGTTAACACAAGGTGAAGACACTAGGATTGCTTTGTGCTGCTTACTTATACAGTGTTCTCATGGCCCACTAGGAGGTGAGGGGCCCTGGTTCCTCTCTGTAGGTGAACCTTTGGGTGTCCTCCCTTCCAAGTTTAGTGTCCAGCTCCTTGCAGTTCCTCTTGCTACCCCAAGGTAAGGCCCTCTTAGTAAACCAAGCCTCAGACTCATCCCTGCCTGGCTCCTGTTGGCTGTCTCACAAATTTACTCCCTTTTGTCCTCAGACTTGCCTCCTGGTACTTACTAAATCTTCCCAAAAAGCCTTTCTTCTAGGTAGAGCTGAAGGTGTGATCTGGGTGATAAGATAGGTGTGAATCAGTGATTGCTGATCTCAGGCATCCGTGAGCATTCCTGAACCTCTCCAAATGTGATCTTCCCTCCTGAAGATTAGTCCTGTCTCTGGAAGTGGATCCCTGGCTTTTATGAATGGCTGGAACATTTATTAAGTCTGTATCCAAATGAAATGCCCGAATTGTGCTATTAAACTGTTGCCATAGTCACTGTAGTCATCTGTTTTGAAATTCTCAATTTGACTTTGTTTAGAGGCCCAATTCTTAGAAAGGGTATAAGAGTATAAAAACCTTTATTTTTTATTTTTTCTCAACATAAAGTTTGCTGGCTTTTGGTGGAATCTAATCTAATGTCTTAGTAGTGTCTTTTTAAGGAGGAATATTAGTTTCTGTATTCCACCTAGTGAACTTTGGTACTTTAAAATAGATAAAATGGATTTTTTGGAGTTAATACTTTTAAACTAAAGCTGTTTTATTGTTCTTTCCCTAGAACATTATCTACCTTTCCTCTCTCACTTTGAGTAGAGAAAAGAATGTCTGTCAGGAAACAGGTTAGTTTTCTACTGAACATCAAGGTTGTTTTCTAGCATTCTTCTATAACTAAACTGAAAGGATCTTGCTTCATATCTCCATATTTTAGTTCAGGCTCAGTGTTGGCTTGTACTCTCAACTCTTTGTGATACATCATAAAGTCAAATCTTTGCTTTCAGTCTGTTGCTATTACAGAAAGAATGAGCCAGAACCAGTTTAGGGGAAAAGCAAGGTCGACAACTGCTTTTGTTCTTTATTTCTTGAAAACAAACAAAAATTAAAATCTTTACTCAGAAGCATGGTAAAATTTTTTTGCTGCCTGAGTTATCGTAATTTTAAACTTAGGGGAAAGTTGCAGATTCTCAGATAAACTTGTCCATTGTTGATGTATGCTCCATATGTTTTCTCATTCTTTCTCTGTAGATGCGTTTCTTGTTTAAAGAAATACAGTGCACAGATATGTGGTCCCTTTTCTCTAAAATATTACTGCAACAATATCCTCCATTATTCGGCAAAAATAAAAGTTCAGAAGTTAGCTTTTTCAGATTCTACATTGTATATGTTCTTTGCATTTTATACATTTCTGAACTAGGAAAGCAGATCTCATGAAGCATTCAGTTCCAAAACACAAGCAGAATGTTCCTTAACTCAGCAGAAGTGAATGGAGCCTATGAAAATTATAGAAATGCATCCATCAACATATAATCCCTTTTATCAGCCTTCTTGCTTGGCCGAGAAACTAATCATCATTTACTTTACAGCCATCATCTGCATCTTAAGGTTTGAGAAATGGTGCTTTCTGAAATCATTTCTATTTGACAGGCCATGTGCTGTTTGGAATATTAATTTCAGTGAGATTTATAGTAATGGAGAAACTCTAGTAGCCCCTCATTGCCTAAATCTGTTGTAATGGAATATCGGGCTCTTGCATCCCCATAGAGCTCCAGGCATCCAACAGGCTTGTGCGGAAGTGTGTTCTATCAATTATTTAATGGCTTTGTTCCTCCCACTTTAGGAGCTTTATCATTGCCAGCTAGAAACTCTGCCAGCAGAAGCAAAGCAACGTTCTTGCTTCAATCAAGTAATTAATTTTCTAAGTTAGATTTTCAGGTAGGCAATCTCTAAGAAGAACATTGGCAAAAATTGTGACAGAAGCCACCTAGAATGAGTCCTAAAAGCTAGGCCTTATCCACTTGAGGTCATGGAGTTCATGTTCATACTTTCTCTTTGTCATTCTGAGTACATTCTGGCACTGGTGTGCTGGCACCATGCCATCCTGAGCAGTGACACAGCCTTGTATCTTTTTCTTCCCGTTTGACTGTCATATCTTTCATAATTAACCCAATTCATTGTTTACCATTTTATTTCCAGGAAGGGCCAAGCTGTCTGTAGTTTAGTGGAAAGTGGTCCGTGTATGTGGGTTCCATGTATGCTTGTGCATTAGAAAGTTCTCTTGAGTGTGAAATTTAATATAATAATTAAATTATGCTCTGTGTTCATTCTGGAGACACTGGTGTTCCTCCGCCATTTGACTTCATCCTGGTAAAAACTCCCTTGGAAATCTGATGGCAGTTGCAGATGTTTCCCCCCAGAAAACTCTACATTTATTGTATGATTTCAGTGGTTTCACAGACCCTGGATACCCATCTGGATATTTCCCAGGATATCCACTTGAGGTCATGGACTGTGGTCTCTGGGAGGGTCTGCTCTGACACTTAATTTATGTCCTGTGTGGCCCATTTTCTCATGAGCAGCATGACTTGACAATCAGAGTCCCTTGTTACTTGCTTGCATCAGATCTTAATATATCAGCCAAAGTTCAGATTTCTGCAATAGGCTGCCTAAGGTTTTTTATTGTGTTTTTTTAACAGCCCTTTTGGAATGTAATTTATATATCTCTTATGGTATATAAATCTGTTTAAAGTGTATGATCCAGTGGGTTTTAGTATATTTACTAAGTTGTGCAGCCCACCATAATCTAATTTTAAAATGTTTTATCATCCCCCAAAGTGACCCTAAGTCCATTAGCAGTCACTCCCTGTTTCCTCCCACTAGCCCTGCATCACCGCTAATCTACTTTCTGCTTCTATAGATTTGCTGTCTGGACATTTGAGATAAATGGAATCCTGTGTCTGGCTTCTTTCATTTAGAATGTTTTCATGGTTCATCCCTGCTGTAGCATGTATCAGTACTTCACTTATTTTTATTGCTTATTTTTATTGTATGGATATATGATTCTTTTGCTGGACATTTGGGTTGTTTCCATCTAGGGGCTATTGTAAATAGTGCTGCCTTGAACATTTGTGCACAAGTTCCTGTGTGAATGTATGTTTTCATTTCTCTTGAGTAGACCTGCAGAAGTGGACTTCTTTGTTTTGCCCACTTGTGAGCATAACTGTACTGTAGCTTCCTGGAGTGGGAAGTATGCATTTTAAAATGGAAGGACTCTGCCTCACTGCCCTTAGCAAAGGTAGAGTTTATGTGTGTGTTGCCAGGGTGTGAACTGGCCTGCTTCCTCACACCCCTCCCAGGTTAGGCATCGCCATGCAATTTCCTATTCACACTCTGAAGTTTGTAAAGTCCATTTGCCTTCATTATTTACAATTCTCCAGTCGATGGAAGTGGAACTCTTTTTTTTTTTTCATGTACTCATTTGTTGCCTTTTCCTTTTTTTAGGTAACTGCCTGTTTGTTTTCTTTGCCTGCTTTTTTGTTGGGTTATTTGTCTTTTATAGATTTAAAGCAATAAGCCATTTGTTGTGGTTGGCAAATACTTTTTTCTGGGGTGTCATTTGCTTTTTCACCTTGTTTACTTATGTCTGTCTTCACCATTCCAAGGCATGGCTCAGTCTGGTCCTGTAAGGCTCCACCACCAGAACATCCTCCACTCCTGTTAAGACTTTTCTCAGCATTGTCCTCCAGTACCTTGGTGCCATGTTTTACAGTGAATTCTCTATCCACCTGCAGGTTTTTTGATTTACAGAGTCTTCCACTTTCATTTCATGTCTGGAAAAGACATTTTTCCTGTGTCCTTTGTTTAGAGGGTTTTACTAAAGCACTGAGGGATCAAGATACTCAGGTAGGAAAAAAAATAATAGTTAATGTGTTTATCTAGGTGATAGGCATATGGAGGTTTATTTCATTTTACTCTTATGAATGTTTATCGCTAAAGAGTTTTGATAGGCATATGGAGGTTTATTTCATTTTACTCTTATGAATGTTTATTGCTAAAGAGTTTTCCTGCCTTCATTCCTCATTTTAAAAATTCTGAAAGAAATATCCTCTACTTTATTTCATAAAAATTTCAGGAAAATCATTTCAAAATCATAGTTGGATGAGAAGATGAGCAGACACCCCGACCCAGAGATCCTCTCCTTCTGTGTTACTTTGAGATAACTGACTACATTACTTCCTCTTCTTTTTCCAAGATTTTATTAATGGAAATTTCCATAGAAAAGCAAACACCCATCTATCCTCAGTTTAGACTGTGTTGGTGACAGTTTGTCACTAGTCCTATCAGCACAGGCCATTATCCAACTCATTGTGTGTGCGCTTCAGAGTGCATCACAGACACCATCACCATGCCCAAGCACTGCCTCGCTCCTTGCACCAAGTGGAGTTCAGTGTTTTCTTGGGTGTTTTTTTTCCCCCTAAAAAAAGTAAAGTTTACACACAATAGTATGCTCAAATCTTAAGCACACATTCTGAGTTTTGACACACACCCACACCTTGGTAAGCCCTCTTGAGGTTTACCATCTATCTCCAGAAGGCACCATTCAGACTCCCTCCCGGTAGAGTTCTGCTCCTTTCTTTTCTTTTCTTTTTTTTTTTTTTTTTTAAAGAGAGAGTGAGAGAGGAGAGAGAGAGAGAGAATTTTCAATATTTATTTCTAGTTCTCGGCAGACACAACATCTTTGTTGGTATGTGATGCTGAGGATCGAACCCGGGCCGCACGCATGCCAGGTGAGCGCGCTACCGCTTGAGCCACATCCCCAGCCCAGTTCTGCTCCTTTCTGTCCCCAGAAGCTACCAGTGTTTTTTCTACCACTTCAGCTTTGTCTATCCTTGAACTTCATACAGAATGTAGCATCTACTCTTTCATTGACATTTCTTTTGCTCAGCATAAGTTTTTTTGAGATCTGCTCATATTTTTGCATGTCTCAGGTGCTTGGTATATGAATATATATTCTCTGATGGACATCTGGGCTCTTCCCAGTTCAATTTACTACGAATAAAGCTGTTAGGAACATTCTTGTACAAGTTTTTTTGGGCATACGTTTTCATTTATCCTGGGTGAATGTCTTACTGGAATTGTTGAGTAGATAAAGTATTCAGTTATATAGAACTACCAGACCTTTCACCCAAGTGGGTATATCATCTGTATTCCTATCTATGCTGAGAGACCGGTTTCTGTGCCCACTAACATTTGGTGTTGTATCACTGTTTGCACACGCATAAGAAAGACTAAAATCATACGTGCCAGGGTTGGAACCCAGGGCCTGCTGTGTGCTAAGCATGTGCTCTATCAATGAGTGCACCCCACTCCTCATTGTGATTTTACTTTGAATTTCCCTGGTGACTAATGATGTTGAACACTTGGTGTGTTTGTTGTCCATTTGCATATGTTTTTTGAAATGTCTCTTCATACTATCACCCCCCTATTTAGATTTGGTTGTTGCTTTATTGAGTTGGGGGATAAAGATCCTTCATTCAAAATGATTTGTGACTCTTTTTTTTCTAGCTTAGTTTGCCTGTTTTCTTAATTTTTATTAATTTTATTTTTATCTTTTAAATTTTGATTTTTCTTTCTTTCTTTTTTTTTTTTTAAGGTTTTTGCTTTCTGTGTCCTATCTAGGAAACCTTTGCCTACCCTCAAGTTATGAAGCTCTTTTTATATATGCACTTTGAAAGTTCTGTAGTTGGAATTGTGCATGGAAAGTTTTCTTTTATGTTTAAGTCAGTGATCCATCTGAAATTAATTTCTGTGTGTGTCATGAGGTATGAATCAAGGTTAAATTCCTTATGGATTCCTATTGCGTCATTTGTGAAAAAGATTTTTCTTTTCTTGTGGGATCACTTTGGGACCTATATTACAGTCCTGTAAATGTGGTACTATTTGGGGGCGTTTTATTTTCTTCCATTGGTTTATTTGTTAATCTTAGTTCTTTTTCAACATAGTCTTATGTTGGTATAGATCTAGATTATTTTGCCTTTCCATATAGAATTTTAAAGTAGCTTTCAATGTCTACAGAATGCTAAGGATGGCATTAAACACAGAAATCATTTTGAGGAGAATTGATATCTTAACAATATTGAGTTTCCAGTCCATGAGCCTGTTACATTTTCTCATCATTTAGCTCTTCGTCTTAGTAATGTATTGTACGTTTTGGTATGGAAGTATTGCATCATTTGTTAAATTTATTCCTAATAATTTACAGTTAGATAGTATTGCAGATGCAATTTTTATTTCATTTCCAGTTGTTTAATGCTAGCTCATAAAAGTATACTCTATTTTTGTAAAAAAAAAAAAAAATTTTTTAAATTCTTTTTCTGTGGTGCTGGGGATTAACCCAGGGTCTTGTGCATGCTAAGTAAGCCCTCCCACTAAGTTACACCCCCAGACTCATTTTGTTTTTTAATTTTGCATCCTGTGATTTTGTTTATTCCCCCGACCACACACACCCCCATCCCCTTTCTCTATTATCTCCCTTGGATTTTCATGAGATCCCTCCACTTTTCTTTTCCTTTTTCCTCTCTAGCTCCATATAAGGGTCTTAACTTAATTCACTTAACATAATATTCTCAAATTCCATCCATTTTCCTGCAAATGACATAATTTTATTCTTTTTTATGACTGAATAAAACTCCATTGTGTTTATGTACCATGTTTTCTCTATTCATTCATCCACTGATGGACACCTATACTAGTTCCATAATTTGGCTGTTGAGAATTGTGCTGCTATAAACACGGTATAGCATGTATCACTATAGTATGATTCTTTAATTCTTCAAGATAAATGCTGTAAAGGTGTTCAGCTGGGCCATAGAGTGGTTCCTAGCCTTTTTTAAGGAAAGGAACCTCCATACTGATTTCCACAGTAGTTGTACTAATTTACAGTCACACAAACAGTTAAAAGAGTTCCTTTTTCTCCACATCCTCTCCAGCATTTATTATTTTTTATATTTTTTGATGACTGTCATTCTGCTTGGAGTGAGACAAAATCTTAGTATAGTTTTGATTTGCATTTCTCTAATGGCTAAAGATGTTGAACATTTTTTTCATATAATTGTTGGCCATTAGTATTTCTTCTTTTGAGAAGTATCTGGTTGGTTCATTTGCCCATTTAGTTATCAGATTATTTGGGGGTTTGGTGGTGTTTTTTGTTTTCTGGTACTAGGGATTAAACTCAGGGGCACTCATCCACTGAGCCACATCCCCAGCCCTATTTTGTATTTTATTTAGAGACAAGTCTCACTGAGTTGCTTAGTGCCTCACCATTACTGAGGCTGTCTTTGAACTTGCCATCCTCCCATCTCAGCCTCCAGAGCCACTGGGATTACAGGCATGCACCATTGCGCCCAGCTAAGTTTTTTGAGTTCTCTATGTATTCTGGATATTATCCTGTCAGAAGATCAACAAAGATTTTTCTCCCATTATGTAGGTTCTCTTTTCACTTTTGCATTGCTGGGGAATTGAACCCAGGGCCTCACAAATCTTAGGTGTACAAAATCTTTTTAATTTAATGCCATTTCATTTATTAACTTCTGGTAATATTTCTTCGGCTTTAGGGGTCCTATTGAAAAAGTCTTTGCCTGTGCTTACGTTTTGGAGTATTGTGGTATCTTCCTTTTTTTGGTAGTGGGGATTGAACTCAGGGGCACTTGACCACTGAGCCACATCCCCAACCCTGTTTTGTATTTTATTTAGAGACAAGGCATCACTGAGTTGTTTAGTGCCTCAGCCTCCTGAGCTGCTGGGATTACAGTTGTGCACCACACACCCAGTATCTTCCTTTTGATCCGAGTACCTTTTTATTCTTGTTGTCCTATTGCAATGTGCAAGACCCCCAGTAGAAAGCAAGGAGAGGGCATCCTGCCTTATACCCAGTCTCACAGAAAAGAACTCAAGTGTTTTTACCATTAATCATAACATTAGTGTTTCTTTCTATTCTTAGAGTTTTACTATGAGTGAGCATTGAATTTTGTCCCACTTCTGCTGCATCTGTTGAGTTGATAAGATTTTTCTCCGGATGATTGGATTTTAATTTATTACTACAACCTCAAGTGGTTACTTGCTCATGGCTGCTGGTGGCCCTGGGTTGTTCTGATAACTGTATCTGCTACTCCCCGCCGAGGTGATCATCTCAGGCCACCTTTACTTGGAAAACCTCCCACCAGTAAAAATACTCAGAGCCAGTAAAAATACATGATCCAAAGAGGAGCTAGTGCTTCCTCAGAGAGTCCCTTCTCCTTCCTTCTCCAGGTGACCACCCACCTATATCTGGTCCCATCTCCTCTCCTCCCCTCTGTTCAGCTGTGAAAAGGGGATTCCCATTGTATTAAACCAATCCTTCTGCTAGATCCCTTCACCTTCCAGTTTATTCAGAGATTTGGTCCCTCCGTTACCTTGTTTCTACTGCAGCATCTATCAGTGTGTTCAGTAGCTCCTCTATTTGAAGACAAACTTCCCTTGACTAAACCTGTCCCTCCATTCCCTCCCCACATTTCTGCTTTCTGCATAACTTCTCCAGGGGCTGCCTGTGCTCTTTTTCCATTTTTGCACTGCTGTCATTTCAGCTTTCATGGGCACATGCCCATCAGAGGACTCGGGTTTTTCACCACTTTGTCTTTGAGAGTGACTGAAAAGCCCCTTGAGTTTGGCTTACAAACAAACTTTAGCAAGAGGCAGGATCACAAATACAGAAACTGAATTGTGAGGATCATCTGAATTTGGAACTGAGCTCTTTCTCTCCTGATTTAATTTAAGGGGCTAGTGAATTTAAATAAAATTTACTCTTAATTAAAAACCAGGGTTTATATAGAACAGGGTTTCCTATAATCTGTCCTAGTCCTAGCATTCATAAAGCTGGAAGTCTGACTGTTAGTTCACCATTGAGGAAATTGATTCCTGGCCTCACAGCTGGTTACAGTGGAGCCAAAAGCCAGAATCTAATTTTTAAACTGATTTTCCTGAGCCTCCTCCCCAGGTCACTGTTCATCTAGCAATGGCACTTGGCCACTACAAGTTTTTGGTTTTTTTTTTTTTTTTTTTTTAGTTTTAGTTTTAGGTTGGCACAATGTCTTTATTTTATATTTATGTGGTGCTGAGGATTGAACCCAGGGCCTCACAATGTTAGGCAAGCCTCCGCCATGGAGCCCCAGCCCAGCCATGTGGCCAGTACAAATACTAGAGTGAAAGCAGCTAAACATCACCAAAAGCAGTTTTGCTAATTAAATGCCACAGATTAGCCCATTTTTAGAGGTGATGCAGTTTAAGAGATTTTTTTTAAATGTTTATTTTTTAGTTGTAATAGGACACAATACCTTTATTTATTTTTATGTGGTGCTGAGGATCAAACGCATGGTCCTGCATGTGCTAGGCGAGCTCTCTACCACTGAGCCCCAGCCCCAAGCCCCTAAGAGATTGTTTTTCAAAATGCTTTGAAGAGTTTGAAAATAGCCACAGTCAGGCCCAAGGTCCACTTTCTGCCATTCACCCATTATCTAAGGAGCTGCTTCACTGCATTGGACAATGTTAGACCTGCACTCAGCCAGTCTTCTGGTCCTTACCTGTCGGCCCAGCCGGGAGCTCTGTTCCTTAATGCTCTTAGGACTGGTAAACACTGGAAGCAAGGACATGGACATAGTTGAGTGTAGCCAGCCTGTGAAACTCCAAAGAGAGTAAGCTGTAAGAAGGGGGAGTCCAAAGGGGATGGCTGGTAGCAATGGAGGCCCTCAGCCCAGCCCATGCTGCTGGGGCCACCCTGAAGACCTGTCTTCCTGACCCTCCTAATACCTTACCCTCCCAGCAACTTATTGTCATGACTAGCATCCCTACAGGTTTCCTGAGGGATAGAAGAGGCCAGTCACCAAACCTGAGCCTCTGGTCCTCAGAGATTCTTTGTGCTGCAGATAATTGGCATCTGCATCTGTCTCTTCTGAGTTTGTCTGGTCTAGTGGCTGGATGCTGCTGTACATCAGGCCCTTGGGAAAATCCTGCCTCCAGGAGCCAGCAGGGATGCTTATGCTCTGCCCTTCCTTGCAAGTCAGATCCTGGCAGAGTTGGCACCTTCTGTGGCTGCAGCCAGGCAGAGACAGTCATAGACTGTACCTCTGCCTCCCAGATTCATAGCTCTGGCCTCTCCCCAGTGGTGGCAGTCCTTTGGGTTTGATCTTAGGAAGAAAGGTTTTCTTACTGCTGTAGGAAAGAAGTAAATATGTTCTGTATGTCAGCTGGCTAGGTAAAAGTAACCATGAATCAACTATTAAAGAGCTCAGAATTGTGTACTTGGATTTACTGCCCATTCCATTCTGAGTAATCGCAAACCCTTACTTTTTGTTGTTGTTGTTATAAATATGTGCTATGCCACTTTGGATATGTCTGGTTCTTTAGCTGACATCTAGTATGTTAGTGCCTACGCTAGTGCTCAGCACATTTGACTGTTAAATTCATGTTGAACTGATTGATATTATGTGCTTTCTTAGAAATACTAATGTTCGGGCTGGGGATGTGGCTCAAGCGGTAGTGCACTCGCCTGGCATGCACGGGGCGCTGAGTTCGATCCCCAACACCACATTAAAAAAATAAGGATATTGTATCCACCTAAAAAAACTAAAACATAAAAAAAAGAGAGAGATACTAATGTTCCTTGACTTAACAACGGGATTACCTCTCCACAAAGCCAGCCTAAGTTGAAAGTACCAGCCATTGAGACCACATGACTACATCTGACATACTGAACATTGAAATAAACAACACAGCATCCTATAGGGGTGGGTTCTTTCCTCTCATGATCATAGAACTGACTGGAAGCTGCAGCTTGCTGTTGATGCCCAGCATCACAACAAAATATATTACATGTCACTAATCCAGGGAAAGATCCAAACTCAAGATTTAGAAGTGTAGGTTCTCCCAACTGCTGGTCACTTTTGCACCATTGTAAAGTTGAAAAACATAAGATAAACCATTTTAAGTTAACAGCCATCCGTAAGCCAGGTACATTGACACATGCCTCTAATCACAGCAACTCAGGAGGCTGAGTCAGGAAGATTGCAATTTTGAGGCCAACTAATGAGACCTTGTCTCAAAATAAAAAGGGTTAGGGAGGCTGGGGTTGTGGCTCAGTGGTAGAACGCTTGCCTAGCACGGGTGAGGCACTGGGTTTGACCCTCAGCACCACATAAAAATAAAGACTTGTGTCCACCTAAAACTAAAACAAAATATTTAAAAGAATTTAAAAAGTGCTAGAAATGTAGCTCTGTGGTAGCTGTACCACACCCCTGAGTTGAGTCCTCCATATGAAAAAAAGAAAAAATCCTCGTCTTAATGAGGTGGGCCCTCTTTCAGTTGATCTTATAGTTTGGTTTTTAAGTCACACCATTGAAATCCAGCAACAGAATGCTTTTAAATAATTCTGTAATTTGCCTTTTGTGTGAATTTTCACATAGGGGCATGGCCCTCACGTATAGTGACAGCATTTCCCTGGCTCCAGATGATCAGAACGCCACTCCACCCACCCCCACTGTCTTGTGCAGCTCTACCTCACATGCCACTTCGCTGTGCATTTGTTTAAGAGCAGGTTTTGCCTGTTTACTTGGAGAAATATACATCTATGTGTTTGTTTCTTTCCTGATGGCAGCTGACACTGAAGATGTGTGCATCGTAGAGAGATTGTTCTCAAGCAGCCTGGTGGCCATCGTCAGTCTCAAGGCTCCCAGGAAGCTAAAGGTTTGCCACTTTAAGAAGGGGACCGAGATCTGCAACTACAGCTACTCCAACACCATCCTGGCTGTGAAGCTCAACAGGCAGGTGAGAGAGTCAGAACCGCAAGAGTGCTTCCAGCATGGTCTGGAGCAGAGTACGCAGCTCAAGGCCCGTGGCCCTCCGCCCATGTTGTATGCACACATCTTCACTCCACCAGACGCACTGCCGTGTGCGCTCATTTCACCAGCTTTGCTCAGACTGTCCCATTTATGACATACACCCTTGTTTAGCCAGAGATGTCATAGTCTTTATTTACCTATTACCTTCTTTTGCTTTTTAAATGTTAGTTCTTAAGAAAGCAGCATAGGCCATAAAATGCTCAGCATTTTTCATTTACAGCACCCTGTGTGCTCTGCAGGGAAAGCTGCTCAGCAGCCAGTTACAGAATGCGCTTTATAACTAGTAGCTAGATTTTGACATGTGATTGGATAAAATAATTAACTGACAAAAATTGGTTAAACTAGGAAATTATATATTATATAGATATTAGATATTATATCAATATCTTGAACATTTTTTAACTGAAGACATAAAAATGTTACCTTCACCTTGAATGAAATTTATATTTTTTAAAAGTCTTTAGGCTTTTATTTTTGTCTTTCCCATGCCTCATTCAGAATTGTTTTTTTAAAGCAATGTCTTTGCCAAATCTCTCTAAAGCTCGCTTCATTTAGCTGTAGTTCATCCTAAACCAAATCACCTCCATTAGGATTCCCAGAAAGTTGACTCTAGGCACCACCTGACTGGTGGTGGAAAGCCAGCTGTATTCTGAGTTTCAGGCCTCAGTCTACATCGTGTTCTAGAAGGAATTGAGAGTATCTTAATTCAATAGTCAGTTAAATGAATTAGTTCAAGAGTCAGTTAAATTGGTTCTGGGTGTTTCTTCACATTTGGTTTTTTCTGGTTTTTCTAGAGGCTCATCGTGTGCCTGGAAGAGTCTCTATATATACACAACATTCGGGACATGAAGGTTCTGCACACTATCAGGGAGACCCCCCCAAACCCTGCAGGTAAATTGCTTTGTGAGGAAAGAATCCTATTTTTCTCATTTTGCCTTTAAAAGATAGTTTAATGTTCATGAGGCAGATTTTTTTTTTTTTCTCTTTATAGGTTGCACAGATGGGACAGGTTTAAAAAGTATCCATCTTGGGCTGGGGATGTGGCTCAAGCGGTAGCGCGCTTGCCTGGCATGCGTGCGGCCCGGGTTCGATCCTCAGCACCACATACCAACAAAGATGTTGTGTCCGCCGAGAACTAAAAAATAAAAAATATTAAAAAAAATTCTCTCTCTCTCTCTCTCTCCTCTCTCACTCTCTCTTTTAAAAAAAAAAAAAAAAGTATCCATCTTAAACCAGGCTACATTATACAGTCTTGTGACTATATAAGCTCATTGGTTTGATTAAGTTTCAATTCTGAGGTTACTGATCATTTTCAACCAATGTTCTTTAATCTGTATATAATGGTATCAAGATGGTGGCGTGGGGGTATAGAACTTTTAAAAGATCTATTAGGTTTATCAGAACTAATTTTTATTTCTAAAATGCCAAGTCTAATGTTAAGTAAATGCTAAATTATATCTGACAACCAAGAAGGAACTCTCAGATTTGACCTGCATTTGTTATCTTCATCACTCACAGGCTTGTGTGCACTGTCAATAAACAACGACAATTGCTACTTGGCATATCCAGGGAGTGCAACCATCGGAGAGGTTCAGGTCTTCGACACCATTAACTTGGTGAGGTTCCTTTTGTGCTTGGATAACCCTTTAAAATGTGTCTTTTCCTAAACGTGCATGCCCTGGCATGTGCGGTCTCCGGACCCCATCAGCACAGCAGCAGTCTTCACTCTCTACCCTTATGGTAAAGCAGGATTTATTAAACCTGCCCCTGTGCTCTCACAGGTGCTGAGCTCCTGGCAGTGTGCATGTCTGAAGGAACGTAGGGAACTTGTGGATGCATTATTCTGTTTTGTGGAAGTCTGAGCAGTGTTTCTGAAGGTCCCATCCCCAGATAGTCAAGGGGACTTGGTATTTGTGTTGACCATAATGGTGGTTTGGTGATAGCCATTGGCATTTCTGCCTGATGGCCAAGTGATAGCCCAGGGGCAGGGGCTCTCAGCACATGGCAGTCAAGTTTAATTGTTTTCCCCTTTTCAGAGAGCTGCAAATATGATCCCAGCTCATGACAGCCCATTAGCAGCACTGGCTTTTGATGCAAGTGGAACCAAACTTGCCACGGCTTCTGAGAAGGTATGTCTGCTGCAGCAGGTAGAAAACCAGCTTGAAGGCTCAGTAGGCCTTCAGTTATTTTCACACAGCCAGTTTTCAAACATGTCTTCATATCAACCAACTCACAGAGAAACAAGGTACTAACAACCTCGTAGTCAGCTGTCAGTGTGCTTCTGCGAAGTAAGTGACACACACAGTGTTAGGCAACTTTCTATCACTGTGACAACATATCTGAGATAAATAACTTACGAGGAGGAAAGGAATTTCAGAGGTTTCAGTCTGTTCTTGGCTGAGGTGTTGGCAGAACATCATGGCAGGAAGCCTGTAACAGAACCTGTGGCAAAGAGTAACTGCTCCCTTCCTGGAGGCCAGGAAGCAGAGAGAAGATGGGGCCAGGGTCACAGTGTCCCCTTTAAGATCCCCAGTGTTCTAACTTCCTCACACTAGGCCCCACCTTCTAAAGTTTTACCATCTCCCACCACCACCATTAATTGGTGACCAAGCCTTCAACACATGGCCTTTGGAACACATTTAAGATTCAAACCTTAACCCTCTGCCACTGTCTGACAAGAGTGTTAACACATTTGTGGTAGAAAATAATGTGCTATGAAGATGCTTTTACCCCAGGGTCTTCAAATTAAGCAACTAATATATCCTATAATAGAGAACTTGGAAAATAATGAAAAGTATAAAAAATCAGACACAATTCTGTTATCTGGTTGATCTGAATGCATTTCAAACACTTTTAGTGGCTGTACAGTATTTGATTTAAACATCACCCTTTGGGGGACATTGTTTCTAATATGTTGCTATTATAAGTAATAGTATATTTAAATCACGTATTTTGTATGTATATATTATATATTTACTTGTCAATGGATCTTTATGTGTTTATATGTGGTGTTGAGATCGAACCCTGTGCATCTCACATGCTAGGCAAGTGGTCTATCACTGAGCCATGACCTTAGCCTCAAGTCATGTATAATCTTTTATGTGTATTTTTGTAATACAATCCATTAGCATCTCTTTTTTTTTTAAGTTGTTGATGGACTTTTAATTTATTTATATGTGGTGCTGAGAATCAAACCCAGTGCCTCACACATGCTAGGCAAATGCTCTACCACTGAGCTACAGCCCCAGCCCCTTTTATGTGTATTTTTAATATTAAAAGATTCCAGTAATAACCAGGTGCAGGGGTGCACGCCTATAATACAGCAGCTTGCGAGACTGAGGCAGGAAGATCAAAGAGTTCAAAGCCAGCCTCAGCAACAGCAAAGCGCTAAGTAACTCAGCAAGATCCTGTTTCTAATAAAATACAAAATAGGGCTGGGGTTATGGCTCAGTGGTCAAGTGCCCCTGAGTTCAATCCTCTGTACCCCCCCCAAAAAATGATTCCAGTAATATTGCTGGGTTATAAGGATACAGCCTTTTGGGGTTTGGTGGGGGGTTTGTTACTGTTTTGGGTTAACTGGGTCAGGGGGCACTGGGATTGTTTCATTTTGTTTTTTCTTTCTTTTGAGATGAATTCTCACTTTGTTGGCCAGACTGGCCTCCATCTCCTAGATTCAAGTGATTCTCCTGCCTCAGCATCTCCAATAGCTGGAACTGTAGGATATGCCACCATTCCTGGCTGCCTTTTTTTTTTTTTTTAAGTAAACATGTAATTTATTTGACTTTCAAACTTCATTTAAGACATGTTCAGGGGGCTGGGGATGTGGCTCAAGCGGTAGCGCGCTTGCCTGGGTTCGATCCTCAGCACCACATACAAAGATGTTGTGTCCGCCGAGAACTAAAAAATAAATATTAAAAAAAAAAAAAAAAGACATGTTCAGTATGGATTTTTACTGGGGCTTAACCCTGTTGCCTGCTGGGACTTTGCAACAGGGTCTAGTACACTTAGCACTGAATAAATACTTTATTGAATGAATACAATTCCAACCAAAATGCATTCACAGATGCTTTGTAATCAGATTCAAAGACCTGTCTCATCAGAATAATGACAAACACAGTAGAGGTAGGTAGGTTAGGTAGGAATGGCTGGTTCTACATAACACTTATGGTTTTTAGTCCACAGTATATTACTGGATGATAGAGTGTATCTAATACATCTCTATGGAGCTGGGAAATAAATTTCTAGAAAGGATTTTACCCCATCATTTATACCCTCCCCAGTTCTACTCTAAAGGGATAAAGCCAGTGATTGCCTCACAAGAGCTCATGACTAATGTTGCTTTGTGATCAAAATCTGTATTCCAACCCATTATGAGCTCTAAGACAAGATTCAGACATTCCTGAAGAGTGCACTTGTGAGCACATGTACTGCCTTCAAAACCATCTCGTCTCATGTCAGGCACAGTGGTGCACTCCTTTAATCACAGTGACTTGGGAGGCTGAGACAGGAGGTTCACAAGTTTGAGACTAGCCTCAGCAACTTAGCAAGGCCTTAAGCAACTTAGGGAGACCCTTTCTCAAAATAAAAAGGGCTGGGAATGTAGTGGTAAAGCACCCCTGGGCTCAATCCCCAGTCCCCCCCTCCCAAAACAAAACTGTCCTTCTCACAAGAATCAGATCAGAGATTTTCTATATTCATGTAGAAAATGTCATGAGAATTCCCTTGTCTTCAGCAGCAAAGTTTATAGCCACACCATTCCTCCAAAGCCTTTGCATAGCTGGTAGGTGGGTTAGAGTCTGTAACTAAAGATACTTGTTGCACATCAGTCCCATGAGCCAGCAAGTCAGTAGTGATCAGAACACAGCCTGACCCAAGTAAAACTCCCCGTGGTGGATCTCTTTTCCTGGTCCACATCACCATGCTGCAAATTAACAAATCTTAATTCAAGAGCCACCAGTCGAGTCCATTTTTGTTAATTTTGTCAACATGTGTAAGACCCAGTGGTCCTGGCTGCTGCAGGGGGGACAGACAAGTATGGTTAAGAAATAGCTTTATTTTGAGCAGGACTAACGATAACAGGTGTGACCTTTCTAAAGCCCATCTGTGCATAGGTCATAGTGGCAAGCTGTGGCCTTCAGCCCCTCTAACTCCACCTCCTCATTCTCTTTCTGGTTTACCCTGCTGCCTCTTGTCCCTTTGTTGTTCCTCTTTGCCTCAATGCTTGTCCTTCTGTCTGCCTTGTAGAGATGAATTTGCTTTCCTGTCTCTCTGAGCAGCAGTTCAGAAACAAGACATTTTTTCTTCTGAATTCTTTCTCCTCAAACTTCTCATGGATTTTTTTTCATTAATTCATTACCTGTTTGATCCCCTCACCTCAGCAAGGTAAATATTTCTTATTTTATACCAAGGGCTCACAGAAGTTAATGTGCCCAGGGGTTGACCAGCTGAGCAGAGGAGAGGTTGAGCTTTACTCCTGATTTTGCTTCTAAAATTTTGCAAGGCTGTCCCAACATCACTCTCTTTTTCTTCTCCCTTGGGAGTGTAAAAATGAAATTGTTATCCATTGATCAGCCGGAATCTTATCATAGTTTAGAATTTCAAGACTAGTGAAAATAGAATAACACCACACACATATAAATATAAAACAAAGGCTTTGTTTGTGATTAGACAGATTCCTCTTGTCTGTGGGCCAAGAACAGCTAGGCCTTCCCAACCCTCCTGTGTTCCAGAGACATGTGACTTAATCTTGCTTTCAAGGAACTTTCTATTGCATGGTCTCAACACCTTGTCACTATTATAACAGCCAGATATGCCATCAAAAATTAAGTGTGACCAATGGTGTGTGCCTCCAATCCCATCCACAAAGGAGACTGAGGCAGGAGGATCACAAGTTTAAGACCAGCTCAGCAACTTAGTGAGACTCTGTCTCAAAAAAAAAAAAAAAGTAAAAAGGGTTCATGGGGCTGGGGTTGTAGCTCAGTAGTTCAGTGCTTGCCTCACATGTGTGAGGCACCGGGTTCAATCCTCAGCACCACATAGAAAAAAAAATAAGAGATATTGTGTCCATCTACAAATAAAATAAATAAATAAATGAAAGATTTTGTGAAGTAGCTCAGTGATAAAGCACTCCTGGGTTCCTAGTACAAACATACATACACACACACCTCAAAAGTTTTAGGGTGTGATGGACAAAAGGACAAAGGCTTTGCCTTTATTAATTTTTTTTACGTGTGCATAAACCATTTTATCCCTCTAATTTTCAAGAATTACAAACCCAGCTGGTATCCTTGCATCTAGAGTGAATGCATATGTTAAGTAACCTTTTCTCAAATGAACCTGTTACCTGAGTGCTGATGGTGGCATGGCATCCCCTTGAGTAGATGGACCAGAAGTTATGTAAACACCTGCAGATTTTTTTTTAAACTGTTCATGAGCATGTGAGATATCCTTAACAATTATCATATTGAACAATCTGAACCTTCTAAAGTTTGTCTGATATGAGATGGGAGGGTGAATAATTCTTCCTACCCCACAAATTTGAAATGCCACCTGTGTGAAGGTGTCTGTTCTGTCCCAGCAGTGTTTCTCTTTACGCCATTTCGTGCCATCACTCTGTAGCATTGGTTCAGTAGCCACCTGCTTCTTCCTCTTTCCTTCCTCTTTCTACTCTTCTCATAACTATTTACATATTTCATTTTGAAGCAGAGAAATGCTATAGTTCACCAAGTATTTGAGGTTTGGTTTTTTGTTGTTTGTTTTTTTTTTTTGTTTGTTTTTTTTGTATTCTTAGGAAGACTTTTAATGTAAGTCTTACCATTTTCTAAATCTGGGCTTTTCCTTTTAAGGAAATTAAATAAGATTTCCAGCTAATGAGTTGTTTTGATCTGTAATTCAGAGTGGCAGGAAAGTTGCTCATTGGGTGCTGGACCCTCATCAGCCCTTGGATTTAAGCAGTGCTTCCCCACATGCAAGCCCTGGCTATAGGGTTTTTTTTCTAATAGTTCAAACTTTAAATGACTATTAATACTCCATGTTTAGCTTCAGGGTTATTAGTGTATATAATAGTAATAAAGTAGGTGATGAGAAATAAAACAGGAGAATTTCTGATATGCTTATAGCAGAAAATGTGGCAGTGGTGTGTATAGGCCCCCTGGGAACTTGGGTGCAGCGGAGAGGGCATCAAGGCTCCCTCCTGGCCCACACAGAGCTGTTGCTGAAAATGATCCACAAGGTTCACTTGTAGTCTGGTGTGTAAGAAATAGAAAAAGACTATTTTTAACCCAGCTAAAATTCTTTTTTCTGTTTTTCTTTCCCTATCCCAGGGGACCGTGATTAGGGTGTTTTCCATTCCAGAGGGACAAAAACTCTTTGAGTTCCGGAGAGGAGTTAAAAGGTAAAATATATAAATCCTCCAAGTCAACTCTGGAGGTTTCATGGATTTCAGTTTCTATCATCATTGACCAAACAGGTGTAAACTTAAACATCAGAGAAATTCCAGTTAAATATGGAAGAATTTTCTACCCACCTGGATCAGCAGTTCAGATATGGAGGTCAGTCTCTTCGTGGACCGGAAAGAACATTATTGTGGAAGCAGACTAGGTTTCCGTGTGTCTATGACCCACCTAATGGAGAATGAGAACCAGAGAGCCTGAGGGCTTGGAAAAACTCGAATGCCAGAAATGGCCTGGGGCCACCCATCCTGTTCCAAGGTGCTGGACAGCAGCCTCACCTACTGAGCACGTGTTCTCATCCTTCAGAGCCCTCATGCCCAGCTCTTCTTCCCCACAGCAGGTGGCCTTGGTTCTTCTAAAACCCCTGAGTCACTGTTTGGAGTCTCTTGGCTGTCCCACCAGGCCATGCACTTGGTGCTCCCTCCCTGTAGCTGCTTCGGAAGCAGGTGCGCCCCTCCACCTGTGGGAGCCTAGCATCCTACTCAGGTCGTTTGGCCATTGCCACAGCTGGTTTGGGCAGCATTACTTGGCCCCTGGGTCCCCACTTCTCCCTCTCTGGGAATGTGGTAAATGGTACCAGCCTCCCCAGGGCTTCCCAGTGACCAGGAGCCATGTTTTCGAAGAAAGTGTTCAGTAGTTCCTGACTACACTCCAGGCCACATGTCTCTGGGGACCTGGGTAGTCTGCAGTCACTTCCCTCTCCTCAGAATGCCCCCACCCATGGAACAGACTCACTGTTCCCCTTTTGAAAGGCAAAGCCCAAATTCCAGTGCTAGGAACTACTTCCTTGGTTGTCTACCCCTCATTTCCCTTAGTCTTCCTCACATCACACCTTTCTAGGTGTTTCTCTGTGTGATCCTGCCTCATTTCCTTATGTCTAGTTTCTAGTGGAGCTTTTTCCCACCCATGCTATAAACCCCACCCCCTCCCTAAGCTTTGCCATTGTGTGCTGCTGAACCCAAGTCTGGACATGGAGCCCAGCCTCTCCTGAAATGGACCTGTTTCCCCTGCACCTCAGGCAGCAGGCCAGAATGTGCCCGTCTGCTCACATTCCTCAAATTCCATGTCTTGGTAAATGGTCCAGATGATCCCCAGGGCCCAGCCTTTCCTCCTCTCTCCCATCTCACGCATCCAGACAGCTCCTGCCTATCACTCCTCCCCCTAAGTCTTTCCTTCCCCGCATGTGATCCCACCCCTGGTTCACATCACCTAGACCCCATTCACTCCGGGTTTGGCTGCTGATATGAATATAATCCAGCCACCATTCACCTAAAACCTTGACTGCCCTCCTGCTCCTGGAGCATTCAGCACACTCCCTATGGAGCCCACGGGCCTTCCAGGATCTCGCCCCCCATCCTCCCTTACCTTTCTCTCACTGTCCCTCACATTCCCCTTTTCCAGCCTTGCTGCATGTTTAGGTTCTCAGTGGAGCAAATCTCTCTCTTCCAGGGGTTGGGGGTCTTGCACGTGCTGCTCCCTGTAATGGCTGACTTGTGTGAACCCTTGGATCTGAGCCAGAGTCCCCCTCCCTCAAGGTGGCCTTTCTTTGCCTCTTACATGAGCAGCTGCACTGCTGTACCTCTCCAGCCCATCCACTCTAGTGAGTGCATTCTGTGTCCTTGCTGGTAGCAGACTGACTGTCCACCTCTCCCCGCCCATTTGTTGCCAGCCCTGTAGGTAGAGACCATTTCTGCTTTGTTCACCCCCCAGAGCTTAAGTATGATGCCAGTTACGTTGTAAGCACTCCATGAATGTGAAGAATTGTAGAAAATCCACCCCTTAAAATTATTCAGGGGTAACAGTAACTTTATTTCTAAGGTTATGAGAAAATTCCTATTTTTTATTTAATGTTTTGAGATTTTTTTTTTTTTTTTGCTGGAGTGTTAAAAATCGTAATTTTAAATTGCGTTTTCTTTTACTAACTTCAGTGTTACAGATTTATCCTAATTCAGCTAAAAATGTTTAATACAATCCTGGTTCCCTTCATTGTTTGTATTCACGAAGAAAATGGACTGTTTAAGGATGTATTAAAAGAATGTTTTCTTGCTGGCTACATTTTTCCTTCAAAGTTTTGAGAAATTGCTGGAGAGAAATAAAAAGGCATCAGTGACCTCAGTGTGCCCATGATGGGGGCTTTGCTCCATCCCTCAGTTAGGAACGCCTGGAGACACAGGCTTGCCCCCATGTTGCCACCTCTCACATGCTTGCTGTCTCCCCAGGTGTGTGAGCATCTGCTCGTTGGCCTTCAGCATGGATGGCATGTTCCTCTCTGCGTCCAGCAACACTGAGACAGTGCACATCTTCAAACTCGAGACTGTGAAAGAAAAGTGAGTCACATAGATAACATTTGTTTTTCTCTTCCGAGTGTTTTTTGGGAGGACAGTGCTGAGGATGGAACCCTGGGCTCATGCCCGCTAAGCACACGCTCTACCACGGACTTACACCCCCAGATCCCTCATTTGTTTTTTAAAAAATATAAAACACTCTGTCCCCATTTGTTGACTGGATGAAAGTAGCACAGAACCATTCTGCTTTTGGCAGCATCTGCCAGTCCACACCACAGCCAGCCTAAGTCCAGGCCCAGCAGTACAAAAAGTTGTCCCTGTCCCACTGATATTATTATGTGGAAAACACACAGGAGAGTGAGGTCAGATTGAGGATCCAGATGGGTGTCACCTGACCAGTACCTGTGTCCCCTCTCCACACCCTTGTAGACAAAAGCAGCTAGAATTAGACTGCCTCTGGGATGACCACCACGTCTCTAACATACCCAGAGGTCAGGAGGAGAGGGGGCGGTTTCTTTATAGCAGTTGGCATAAATTCTGTATTGATGTGGTGAATGTGCGTGAAGGGGTTTTTGTTTGTTTAGTCTACACTCCTGTAATCTGGTGACTGGGGAAGCTGAGGCAAGAGGATCACAAGTCCGAGGTCAACCTTGGCAACTTAGCAAGACCCTGTCTTAATTCCCAGCGTCGCTGGTCAATTCCAGCCTGGGGGGGATAAACCCCACTCGTGGCAGTGTTTACTGGACTATGACTGAGTCACAGGAGTATTTAAGACACCTTGAAAACACATAAGATGAACAGCCACCAAATGGGCTACAAGAAAGTGACTTGAGGTCACACTGAAGGTTTCTGGACACTCTGCTACAAGGATCCAGGATGGGGTCCTGATTAGATAACGTGGCTGCTCCTGCTTGACTGAGCAGCCCCTGACCCCCCCTGAGGACACTCCTCAGTGTCCCCAGGCCTGGGCCATAGTGTGTTTTCCACAGCCCTTTTGTGAAGAGTGGAGGATTTCTCATTCTGGTTTCAGGCTGTGTGTGTGAATGGGACGTGGCCGACTCAGAACCAGCCTCACATGTCTAGTGCTGTTTCCTTCCAGGCCTCCAGAGGAGCCCACCACCTGGACTGGCTACTTTGGGAAGGTGCTCATGGCATCCACCAGCTACCTGCCCTCTCAAGTGACAGAAATGTTCAACCAGGGCAGAGCCTTTGCCACTGTCCGCCTGCCATTCTGTGGCCATAAGAACATCTGCTCATTAGCCACGTGAGTGGGGATGGGCACTGCCTCCCTGGCCCTCTGCCTGTGTGTGCATCCCAACAGGGTGCTGTGTCCCAGTGCTCATTACTAGCTGCAGAGGTGGCGTGTGGCCCTTTGTTTGGTTTGGTTCCATCAGGAGCTGCACAGAGGGAAGAGCCACAGACTGCTCTGCTGCAGACACACAACTTGAATGGCTTTCTCTGAGGTTCCTGTTCGAAAAACGTTTATTCTTTTCCATCTTCATGGAGTGTTTAGTGTTGATTACGTCATGCTGTAGGGATTTGCTGGTGCTCAGCCCTTTGGGATTATAAAAACAGCAGCGTTGCAGTGGGAGGTGTCATGAGGCTTTCAGAGCACAGCTTCAAGCACACTCTCCTGAGTTATGTTGGGACTGTCCGCAGCATGGCTTCATGGGAAGGCTTGTTTAGAAAGTTCAGCAGGAGCAGACTGCAGCTCTGTGAATCTTGTAAACATTATTTTCCATCCTTGTTATCAGACTAGCATAGTCTCTAAAGCTATCAGAAAACATCACCCTTAACAATCAGAAACCAGGGCCTGATCCTGTTCTGCTGCTTTCTTGGATTCTTTACACATTCACCCTTAGGCCATGCTTGACCCTGCCATGCTGAGTCCCAGGAAGACAGCATGGTCTTGGTCCTCTTCTGCGTAGGCGCCAGCTCAAGTGCAGGAGGTCCGGTCTGTGCTGTGTGGTGGGCAGGCAGCTAATTGGAGATGTGTTTTGTGAGAATCATGCTCCTAGAATTGGACTGGTTTTTATTCTCACTAGAATTCAGAAGATTCCTCGGTTGTTGGTGGGAGCTTCTGACGGCTACTTGTATATGTACAACCTGGACCCCCAGGAAGGTGGCGAGTGCGCCCTGATGCGACAGCACAGGTGAGGCTGCTCCAACCTGCCACTGCCTACCTCTCCCTAGTGGCAAGTAGGTTTGTACGTTTCCTCCAATCCAGTGGCGTGAAGCACAGATTCCAGCATGTTGGGTTGTGCTGCCTGCTGAGGTGCTCCTGTTCCCGGGTTAAACTGATTTTGCTCCAGGGTAGGGAATCATGGCTGCTGGTTGGGGCACCTCCTGCTGGGGAGCGGCTGCATTTGCTTGCAAACTGGACATGTAGGCCTCTCAAGGGTGTGGGCACTTTGTGTGTCTGAAAAGCAAGAAAGGCCACACACAACATGGGGTCACAAATGCCTAGCATCTGCTATGGGATGCCTACGTGCCCTGTCTCCATTAACAGGGAGAGAGTGCAGTTTGATTTCCTGTTTTCCTTTGGGGGAGTGTCCTAATAATGTTATTGAAACACATTTACAGACAGGTAGAAGTGGGATTTGGAGGCAGGGGGAGGTATTTAGGATTGAACCAGGGGCACTCCACTTTTGAGCTACATCCCCAACCCCCCCTTTTATTTTTGTTTTGTTTTGTTTTGTGTTTTGTTTTTTGTTTTGTTTTGTTTTTCGTTTTGTTTTGTTTATTTATTTTGAGACACGGTCTTTCTAAGTTGCCCTGGCTGGCTTCAAATTTGAAATCCTCCTTCCTCAGCTTGGGATGACAGGCGTGTCCTACCGTGCCTAGCAGAAATTATTATTTTTTTTTTTACGTGAATTCTGTTGATGATCATCTGGCTTAAAAGTTAAATATGCTCGCCCTATATAAAAATCCAGTAAAACATCCACCAGTGTGGGGCGGGGGTATTCAAAATCGCCATGGCATCAGGAATGCGTGGTGCTCCATCTAGCGAGTGGCCTGCTGCCCCCTCGCTACAGGTCTGGCGCCTCAGGCCCAGCTGTACCGTGACCGCACTCGTCCATCCTGGAAGCGTTGAGTTTGTCCTGGTCGTTCCCTTTTCTCCAGGCTGGATGGCAGCATGGAGACGACCAGCGAAATTGTAGACTCTGCCTCCCACGACTGCCCCTTAGTAACTCAGACGTATGGCGCAGCAGCCGCAAAAGGTGCCTACGTGCCCTCGTCTCCAACAAGACTTGGTAAGGGGCAGGACGCAAACCTAGAAGGTAATTTGTGCGGTGGTTCCTTGGGGGCAGGGGTCGGTTCTTGCACACTGTGCTTTCCCCAGAGTTGCCCGCTTCCTGCTTGCCAACTGGAAAAGGAAGGCTTGTTCCTCGCTAGGCAAGTTTTTGTATACTGGTGTTCCCAGGTCCTGGCAAGATTGAATTTATTTTCTTCATTTTTGCAAAGAAAATAACTAGCAGAGCCCAGGTGACTCTGGGTGCACATGTGTCATGCCCCAGTTTCAGCCCCTCAGGAGAGCACTGCCAGGTGTTTGTCCTGGATCCTTGTCCCACCTAGGTGATCACTTGGCAGATTTCACATGGACTCCTTTGCATCAGTGGCCTGTAAGGGCAGAGATGGGAAGGACACTGTCAGGCCATATATAAGGCTCCCCCTGGCTGCAGCAGCTGGTCAGTCAGCAAACAGACAGCTGAGGTCACTGGCAAGGCCCTTTCTCTCCGTATGAGCTGACTTCCTCAAAGTCCAAGGGGACTCAAGTGGGAGACCTGGGGCTTCGTTCACACATGAGGTCGTACGTGCTCACTGTAACCCCTTGGAATGCCCTTTCAGTTACATAAAACGCTGAATGTCTCTCGGCGTTGTTTTTGAACGTCTTGTGTAACCAGTGTGAGAATCATTTTTGCTCTCCATTCAGTAGAGAAAATCTGCAGCTGTTCTGGAAGCTCTCACTTTGCAGGCCTTATTTGGACATTGATAAATTTTGGAAAATAAGCAGCTTTATCTTTGAGCTGCCTAAAGCTTCAAAAAAGCAGTTAAGATTCAGAAGTTCTCAGCGTGGGCTGTACTTCAGATACATGGCAAAGTTTCCAAAGCCCACTCTCTGGTTGGTTTCAGTGGGGTCTGTAGTTTGTCCCTACCCACTGAGTTGGACCTCCTTGTCTCTTTGCAGCCTACTCAGACGACCTAGGTGCCGTGGGTGGAGCAAGTCTTGAGGACGAAGCCAGTGCCCTGCGCCTGGATGAAGACAGTGAGCATCCTCCCATGATTCTTCGGACTGACTGAACTTGACCTGTGAATTCTGATCCTAGGAGCAGAGAACACAGGCTTTACAGAGGAATTTATGCATTGCTGCTATGAACTTTGACCTGAATTGAGGGAGGATGGCAGAGACTTTTTGAAAAAACAAAGGGCGGGGTGGTTGTAGTGATAGTCTAACTCCAAACTATTGGGAAAATACACTGTTTTCACTTCAGTGGCTTTTAATCCTGCTTATGAATTTTAGCTTTTTGGTTTCTTTCTTTCTTTCTTTCTTTCTTTTTTTTTTTTTTTTTTTTGCCAAAATTAACTGTTTGGTGAAGCCCTCGAAGTCTCCTTGCTTTGCATGCATGATGTGCCAAGCCCGGCGTAGGAGAGCTAGAAGCCACTTTATAACAAACTGCAGTTGTCTGGTGTTTACTGTCTGTGCATAGCGATGGGCGTGGCAAGCGAGGAAGGCGTGATGTCTGCAGAATGGTTCTGGTTGTCGAGGCTGCTCCTGCCAAGACAGGTGCTAGCGCTGCCCACCTGGGGTCCGCTGGGGTGCTGGCCAACATCAGCCTTGGACAGGAATCCTCTAGCCCTGCAGCCCCACCTAGACCATTTCCCTCCACTTTATTTTATTAATTAAATTTTTTCCAAATTGGATCATTCTGGGATTTCCTCCATGGTGGACTTTGTTTCTGACCTTGTTCTCTCTGTGAATACTGGAGGAGAGAGAGGTTCTCTCTGATGTTAAAACCTTCCTTCCTGACAGCATGCCTGGGCTGCCTGGAGCCACGGGAAGTGAGTTCAGATGTGTCATTAAATTCTCTCTTCTCCTCCTTTACTCCTGTCAAATAACTGTGACTTTTTTTTTTTTTTTTTTTAAGGAGAGTTTGTAGCTGCTCATGCCCAAGAAAGCACAAACATAAAATGCAGTGGGTATCTGGTTGTCCTTGTATTTGGGCTTCATTGTCAGAGGGGTCTTCCCCTCAAAGAAGTGTGTTAGAGGCAGGAGGCGGTGGCTGTGGACACTCCTTGCCCAGGATGACGTGTGCCTTTTCTGTTTCAGTCCTTCACAGCAGTCGTTCAGCAGAGTGGTAAGAGGCTGTGGTCACGAGCTGCAGCATTTGCCTAGCCTCCCTTTTCATTTTTACAGAATTAAAACAACCTCAGATACCTCAAACTCTGCATTCCAAACAGAGGCCCAGAGCAGTTAAAGTTTTGAAGGCACTTAAGTGGAGTCGGCGGCATGGAATATGGTTTTAGGGCCTGTGGAGTGAGGAGCATTAAGGATGTAGGTAAAAGCACAGAAATACTGCATCACCAGCCTATGGAGCTGCCCAGGTCTTAGGACAGCAGGGACCAGAGGCACCATCTCGAGGCGGTCGAGCCATGGTGGTACTAGGTGAACGACGTGGAAGGAACTGCCAGCCACGTTGACCCACTCAAGGCAAGCACCCCTGGTGTTCCTGGAGCTGTTTACAGAGTGGGTAGCTCTGAGACATCCTAAATGCCAGTGGCCTGGAGCCAGTTCTGGCCGCAGCAGAAATCTCTGGGGGAGCTGGTTGGTCAGTCACACAGAGTGTGATTTTATTAAGAGGTGAGAGTTGGGCATGTGGTGAACTTTTCCTTAAAATCCTTGCCTGTCTATCCTGAACCCTTGACAAAATGGGATTCCCAGCTGTGCAGCCTGGTGTCATGAGTGCGTGTCAGCGCCTGACAGGCCGCTGCTTAGCCAGGAGAACAAGAAGGGCCTTAGCAGGACAGGCTTTCCCTGCACCCAGTCTTGTGGTCACCTGGAGGGTTTCTCAAGGTCTCTCCAGGACAAGCCATTGGTTCTGTCCTTTAGAGTCAGGGTGAGTGCTCATGGGAAGAGATTGTCAAAGGTGTGTAGGATTGATTTGGAAACCTAAGCTGGGTTTCCTGGAACCAAAAAGAACTGCCTTTTGGGCTCTATGTCACCATTATTTGGTGCCTGCTGTTGATTTTATGCTCGTAGGGATTGGGGACCTGCAGTCTGCTTTACCTGGTTTCTTTCACCTTTCTTTGGGATTGGTAGTCCTAGGAGAGGCTGGGAATGGACTTCTGTCTTGGCCTCAGTTGGCTCCACTGTTCTGGGACCCCACACCTCCACCAGGGCTGGCAGGTGCTTTTCCTCCCAGAGCACAGAACGCATTGCCTGTCTGGGTTGGATCTGGCCTGTGCACCCCAGAGAGGGAGGACTGGGGTTCTCCAGAACAAAAAGGATTCACGTCTTCTGCTGACTGCTGGGAGAGACTTGTCCGCCCTCTGATTTTCCTTTACCTCATTTCCATGAGCCCCCTTTTCTCCATCATGAAACGAAGTCCCCAAGTCTTGGGTCTGATAGAAGGGGTGGGGAGAGGAGGAAATGGGAGTGAGGAGGTCGTCGGTGGAGCTCTCAGGACCACACCAGGAGCCAAGCTGTGAGGGGCTCTGGCCCTCAGAACACTCAGACTCAACTGGACTCCGAACCACACACAAGTGTTAATTTTTAAATATCTTCCCAAACTTTAGAAAAGATTACAGGGGTGGGTACTGGAAACAAAACCCAGGAACTAACTTCATGGATTCGCATAGATTGGGACCAAATATTTTGTATTTTCTAAAATAATGGAACCAAGAGTCGGATTGAACCTGGAGTCAGGAAGAACTGGGTTCAGTCGCAATCCTGCCACCTTCCTAGCAATGCCAGAGGCAGAGAGCGCTGAGCCCTGGGGCTGGACTGTATGTAGGAACGACCCCTACCTCACAGGGTTGTTGTGAGGTATCATGTGACTGCGTGTCCTGCAGGCGCCCAGCATGGTGCCTGGCCGATGCCTGGCGCCCAATAAATGCTCAAACTGAAACATCTTGAAGTGAAACGCATGTTTTTTGTTCAGCTCTACTTTCTGGCTTTTCGAGCTTCATGGGAGGAGGTAGTAAGGAGACAGTTCTTGTTGGTGACTTTGTGGGCAGCCTGGGTGCCTGCCTTCCCTGCTCTTTCAGACCAAGAATAAAGAGCAGACAGCATGGGTGGTCTGGGGGTCAGTGACTTGGGAGGCTCCACTGAGTCTTGCAAAGCACAATTTGGGCTGGAGCTACCTCCAGAGCTACCACCTAGAGCAGACTGGCCCTGCCCCTAGGGCCCAGGAGATGCATGGCTGCCACTGCCTGCCAAGGAGGGGTGTTGGGAACCTCCAAATCCTCATCTCCTCCCCACAGCCAGCAGTGGCCCACGTGGAAGTGGCTGAAATGCTTTTGGTCACGGCCCAACACAAGAAAATGGGACTAATTGGGGATGGGAAATGTGTTCCTTACCGGTTCCCATTGCCACTCATGGTTTTCATAATGGTGTTGGCATAAAGATATGTGTTTGTTTTGTCTAGCCCCTACCTTAACTCTTAGATCCTGCCTTCTGCATGCAGGAAGGACCAAATCACTTGTTTCAAATTTGTCCTGACACTGGCCAGATAATCAGATGGTTATTTTACAAGCGTGCTGTCCTCACACTCAAGGAGGCCGCGTAGGGCGGAAGTAGAGAACGTGTTTGAGCCATTGGTGTTCTGCCTGGGAAGGGCGCTTCATGCAGTATTCTCTCATTTTGTAAATGATTTTTTTCTCATTGAAAATATATAATGACAGCCACTTGCCGAGCAGCAGAGTTTTCAAGTGTCCATTTTAGTTCCTGGCCCCAGGGTAATCCTTGGCCTATGCTGTACATTTCCATTCCGTGGATTTCGTGAAGCCAAAAACTCTGGATTTTGAGGCACAACCAGCTCTTATCCTTCCCTGGCATCAAGCTAGCAAAATCTTTGATTTTGAAAAATTAAATATTTATAAACACATGGACTGTTTTGATTCCTTGCCCCTCAACTTTTTATTCTTAGTACTAAGTCATAATTTAAACATGTTCCTGTTTTACATTTCATTTGTAGGTGAAGCTGTTGCAGGTGTTTCCAGATGTGTGGGGAGGAGGGGGACAGAGAGGCATCAAGACCTCAGGTGGAAGTGCTTGCTGGTTTGCCTTCTGTGGGTACTTCATAGAAATTAAAACCTGTATTCTGATTTTTTTTTTCACCGATCATCGTCTACTTGCAGGTTAAACATCTGTTTTGTGCCATATTGCACCATAATTCTAAAAGTTTTATAGGAAGAAATCAGAATCCTGAAACCTGAAATCTAGAGCTTTTCATCCAGAATTGATGTTTATCCTTTGTGAGGTGGGTGACACTGGCCTTACCTGGGAGGTCAAAAGCTCTGACAGGATGGACAGGAATAGGCAGGTGAATCCTCTAGGTGGCTCTGAGGCTGTGTGGTTTTGCTGGTCAGGAAGGCTGGCCTGCCTGTGTTGGGCCGCCCAGCAGCCTCATCTGTCTGTGTACCAGGTTTGATTAAAGTGCTTCTTTAATGCAGTGTTGGTCTGGCAGCTTTTTCTGGAAGCACACCCTCCATCCACTGAATTGCTTCATCCACAATTTTGCTCTGGCTTGGAGGGTTTGTACATCAAAGGCCTCGCGGCATCTGTCTTGTGTCCTGTCTACTAACAACCCGCCATGTGTTAGCAGGCACCCAGCTCCTAGGCTGAGATCCGCAGAGCAGCTGTCAGGTCAGTCCGCCAGCTCAGTGGCCACCACCAGAGGAGTCGCCAAAGCACTGTACACAGGAGTCTGTAGTTACAAAATGCACAGGTTTCAGTTGCTGCTTTTCAAAACATTTTTTTCTACTACATTAAATTATTTTGTAGTGGATCAACAAAGAGATACTTGTTGGAACAGCCAGGCTTTTCCATAAGGGAATTTGAAGATGTGGCAACTTGGAGAGCAGGACAAGGTGGGGTGCTCAGCTGCCTTTGTCTCCCTTGAGGAGCCCCCGTTCCCTGCTACTGATCTTCCTGGTCTGCTTGGTGCCAAGTACCTGAGCCCAAGACATGAGAGCTCAGAGCGGAGGCCAGCAGAAGCACCGTGGTCTTGTTCAGAATGTCTGCAAGGAGCTGAGCCTGCGAGGCTGCAGGAATGTGCCAGAACAAGGCGAGGGCGTGTTCAGTAGCGGATGTCCTCAGCTCCAGCCACTGGTTTTTATTTTATTTTATTTTATTTTAAGAGAGAGTGAGAGAGGAGAGAGAGAAAGAATTTTTAATATTTATTTTTTAGTTCTCGGCGGACGCAACATCTTTGTTGGTATGTGGTGCTGAGGATCGAACCCGGGCCGCACGCATGCAAGGCGAGTGCGCTACCGCTTGAGCCACATCCCCAGCCCCTAGCCACTGGTTTTTGAAATGAGGCCTTTGAGAAGTTCACTTCATGCCAGCCCTAAACTAATCCCATAAGTGATATAGAATTGAAAGGCACCCAGGGGGGTTTCTCCCCGCCCTTGTATTGGTTGCAGAACCCACAGTACCGCAGTGACAAGGTGGCAGCAGAAACTGTCTTCTGCATACAGCCCATTTCTGGCTGCCCTGCAGAAGTCTTGGCAACCCTTCTTTCTGTGGGCTGTCCTCGTCCCATGGCCTGGCACATTGAGTAGAAATGCCAGGGCGCATTGGCCCCATCACTACATATACTCCCAAGGGATGAGTATCCTAGAGGCCATGGCCTCTAAAAGGGCCAACTAAAGTAAAAATGCTAACATGAGAAAATACATAACCCCTGTGCTAGGTCACAATCAAGCCACAGCCACAGCCTGTGCCTTGGAATTCTGCAGGGGAGCTTTTCCCTGTGGGGAGGCCAGATGCCTGGGCCGTGGGAAGTGTAGCGCCCTCCGCAGCTCGGTGAGGAGGCAAGCCAGGCCCGTGGCACTCCCCAGCGCCACCTCCAGGGCCATCTGGAGGAACACTGCCCAGGGCAGTCAGAGGACCCAGGAGATCCCCTAGTCTTAGGACTGAAGTGGAGGGACAGTGTTCCCAGCCACTGGGTGGAGGGAGTCTTACAAGGTGCACACGGCAGGAGCTGGCCGGGTCGGCATGGCGGGGGTCCCCAGCCAGGCTGGAGCACCCTCACAGGGCGGCAGTCAAGCCCCAGCATCTTGACCAGGTCTGAAAGAGCTCCCAATCACAGAGTGCCAGAAAGCAACAGGGAGAATGCTGCCCTGTGACAGGGGACCTGCCACTTCCTGTGCCCTTTGGGGCTTGTCTCTGAGACGCCTTGCCCTCAGGAGAGGAGCATTGAGACAATTGTACTGCATCCCATTTTGTCTCTGCTACCTCTCGGCTGTCAGATACAAGGTGACCTTCACCTCGGCCACCCCTCCTCACTTCCACTTTCCCCTCCCAGGAGGGAGATGGGATTCATTCATCACCAATCAAAATTGTCAAAATGGGCCAGTTGCCTGGCGGACGCCTGTAATCCCAGCAGCTTGGAAGACTGAGGCAGGAGGATCACAAGTTCAAGGCCAGTCTCAGCAACTGCCAGCCCCACTAGCAAGTGCTGTCCACTCTGAAGCCAGAACTCCATGGTTGTGGTGTCCCCATGGGAGGAACATGGCCGGGCAGTCCTCTGTGCAGGGCCCACCCACAGGTGTCTGAGGAAAAGAATACGCTTCCCAAACAAGAAGGCTGGGAGCAAACACAAATCTTCCCAACGGGAGACGTGGCCTGCTGTTCTGTCCAGTGGGGGCCAGGGAGTGTGGCACCAGGGCGTAGGCTGAAGGGGCAACTGAACTGCAAGGCTCCAGCCCCGGCCAGAGGTGGCTCTTTATAAAGACCATGTCTTCCCGTCCTGATGTGTGTGGTATGAGCATGTCTCATTGCCCGTGCACAGTCACATCTGCTGCTGGTCCCTGGCAAGTCCAGAACTAAGTGACAGAATGAAGGACACGTGGTAGAAGTGGAAGCAAGCCCCTGGCTTTGGGGAAGTTTGCTCACAGTACATTCCTACCCGTCTGGTCCCCACAGAGACCGGGTCCAAGTGCCCTGAGAAAGGTGCTGATGACCAGAAGCAGGGCCTGTAGGCTCCTGGCACAAGGGAGTCCCTGCTGCTGTCGGGTGTGGGCCACAGTGGCTGGAGAGGACGAACAGTGCTTCATTCCTGTCCCTGCCCTTTCCTCCCATCCGGCTTCTGTGATCCCCTTCCCAGTGCTGTGACCGTCACCCCACCATCCACCCAGACATCTCATAGTCCCTTGCCCAGGCAGCCTGCCACACTTTCTCCAGGGTAAGGCTGGCTGGTGGGGACAGAGCAGCTTTCTCAGTTTTTTGGTTGTTTTTTTTTTAAGAGAGAGAGATGAGAGAGAATTTTAATTTTTTTTTTTTTTTTTTTTTTTAGTCCTCGGCGGACACAACATCTTTGTTGGTATGTGGTGCTGAGGATCTAACCCGGGCCGCACGCATGCCAGGCGAGCGCGCTACCGCTTGAGCCACATCCCCAGCCCCAGCTTTCTCAGTTCTAATGGCTCCCAGGAGGGATGTGGCCACTACACCAACCCTGGCCTGCATCCCTCCCTCAGGCTGCTGCTCAGCCCACCGTTATTTATGGCCTCATTCACAGCAGCGACCCCTGGGACCCTCCATTTCATCCTGAAAGCCATAGAGATGCTCAGTATTACTGTGGCTGGCGGAGTTATTCATTTGCTTAAAGTGGGCCCTGCAGCAGGGCTGGGGGCGACCGCTGCAGTGTCACCATAGTCCCTTCAATCCCCTGTGCTTAAGGCACGGAGCAGCTTTTCTGGTAGCTTTGGCTTCCTGCCCCTGTTCCCGTGGACTGAGATCAGCCTCCTCCCTCCCAGCTCCAGGGCCAGGCAGAGCTTCCAGGGCTCAGGGTCCCACACATGGGAGGGCGTTTGTCAGGAGCAGGTGACAGGCTTCCAAATCCCGACAAGCCACCCAGCTCCTGGGGGAGACCAGGACATGCAGGGCTTTCTGTGATAGTAGGGAAGATTCTACAGCAGGGGTCTTGTGAATCAAGGTTGAGTGTCAGCTTTAGGGGTCCCAGGTCCAGGCCTTGTGAAGAGCGCCTCCTGCAGGGAGGAACCCAAGGGGGTGGGGCCCTGGACTGTCCGGTGGCAGCAGCTGTCCTGTCTACAGCCCAGTCCTGTGCCTGCGGGTGCACACGAGAGACAATGCCCCAGACAGAATGCTGGGAGGGTGCTTGCGGGAGGAATGGGGCTCTGCACCATGCTATGCCCACGTGGCCTCTGCTCACCACCCAGCCAGGCTGAGCCTGACTTGATGACCTGGCCTCCTGCCTGCTTCACGGCCCCAGCCACCCATCACCCACAGCCAAATGGAATAAGAAGCAGTGGTTGGGGACCCTATAACACCTGCCTGTTTATTGAGCACAGTGCTACAGGCTGACCACTGTCACAGGAGTGAACCCCAAGTCATAAATTTCTTTTTGGTACAAGGGATTGGATCCAGGGTGCTTAACCACTGAGCCACATCCACAGCCTTTTTATATTTTATTTTTTGAGACAGGGTCTCGCTAAGTTGCTTAGAGTCTCACTAAATGGCTGAGGCTGACTTTTTTTAATATTTATTTTTCAGTTGTAGTTGGACACAATACCTTTATTTTATTTATTTATTTATTTTTATGTGGTGCTGAGGATCAAACCCAGGGCCTCCCACATGCTAGGGGAGAGCTCTACCGCTGAGCCACAACCCCAGCCGCTCAGGGCTGGCTTTGAACTTACTATCCTCTTTCCTCAGCCTCCAGAGTCACCAGGATTGCAGGCATGCGCCACTGCGCCCAGCTCAAACATAAATTTTAATAACATTTTTCTTGCTATAAATACAAGATTCAATGTAGAAAATTCTGAAAAAAAATTAAAAAAACAGGGATAGGAGAATGCTCACGGATGACCGCCCCTGTCAGAGCCATCGCAGGGTTAATACTGTGGCGTTGTGTCCTTCCAGCAAGGCTCCTAGCAGAGAGCCAGTCTTGAGTTGATTTCTTCAATTAGCATGCAGCTCCACAATGACTCTGTTCTGCTTGCATTATTAATGAGAATCTTATTTTTCCAATGCTAAAATTGAAATATGCTCCCTGACAAAGGATTTGTATGTTGGGGGAGTGGGGCCACCTAGAAAGGGTGGGTGCTGGGCGGTAGGAATGCAGGGCTGGAGGCTTGAAACAGTACCGAACCCGCCAGCTGGCAAGTCGGGGGTGGCAACATCATGGAGGGGAACATGCCTGTGAGTGCGTGTGTGCATGATGTGTGATTTGCATGTGCACTGCGTGTGCATCCATGTGCAGTGTGTGATGTGTGTGCCTGTGCGATCCATGCATGTGCACACATGTGTGGTTTACGTGTCTACACATGTGCATGTGTGTGCGTGCCATGCTGGAGAAATCACCGGCCTTTGTCCCAACCAGGGTCTGGACTGGACTCTGTAAGTGTCCACGCAGCCGTCGGTGGTTGGAGGTGGCAGCTATGCAGGCCACCTCTTCCTGCATTAATGTGGACGCTGTGTGGATGTCCCAGGAGTCCTGGCATGTCCTCGGCTCTCGTGGGCTGATGTTTAAGGGTGCTGCTGGGCTTCCATTCAGGTCCTTGTTCAGTCTTTGGGCTCTTCCCTCCTAGGACTGCCCCATAGTTGGTCCACGGTTTTCCTCTGTGTGGATGAGGGAGGCAAGGAGGCAAGGGAAGGGCCACTCTGATGTCCTGCAGGTGGGGGACTTTATCCATGATCTGCAGACACTTGACCACACTCTGGGTGGATGAGGGAATTCGAAGACTTTGGTCAAGTTTTGCAGACGGGGTCGTGGTGGCCCAGAGGACACATTTAGAATACGACGACACCCACGTACATTTTCCTCCTGGGTTTTTCAGAGAATTCCTCTAATCAGCCCTGGATGACTGCAGAGCTCAGTTTGCCCGTGGCCTTGAACTCCATCTGCTCGAGCAGCCGCTGAGCTTGGCTTTAAACCCTCTCAGCCTGACCCCATCCGATGCCCTCTCTTCCTTTTGATCAGAGTGGTTTGTTTTATTTTGAACGCAGTCATTTCCCAAGGAACTTTCAATTTTCTTTCTCTTCCGTTTGAGCTGACACCTTCCTTAACTGCAGAAATAGGCTTGTGGGCATCTGACCCCGTGGGTGTCCCTGTCACAACTCTTCTGTCACTCTGCTTAAATAGCTGAGATGAGCCAGGTATGGGGGCTGGGCATCTGCAGTCCCAGCTACTAGGGAGGCTGGGGTAGGAGGACCACTTGAGCCCAGGAGTTCAGGGCCAGCTTGGGCATTGTGAGACCCTGTCTCTAAATAGATATATCTATAAATAGATAAATAGATATAAATAGATGATGGCAGACAGATGATGGATGATTAGATGGATGGATAGATACAGGGAAGCTGGGTGGGTAGATAAATGATGGTAGATAGATGGTGGATAGGAGATGGAAGGATCAATGGCTGGTTGGTGGATAAATTGATAGATGATAGATGATGGACAGACAGATAGCTGAGCCATGAGGGGCCCCCTCGGGTGCTCTGCTCTCCACCTCATTTCCAAATCCTCTCTTAGCTAGCAATTCCAAGTACACAGCCTTGCCCACCCTCAAGGAGGGCACGTGGTTCAGGAAGAAGGTGCCACTTTGGAAATCTGACCCTTCCTTTCTGGACACCAAGTAGTAAACTTTTAAAAAGTTCCAAGTGCAGCTCCTGAGCCAGTTAGCAAAGGATTCTGGGAGCTCTTGGTGAGAAAGGCTCTGAGCTGGCCAGGGGACAGGCCGAGGTCCTGGGGCCTGCTCCTCTGATTGGGAGTGGGGTGATCCCTGCCACCACCAAGGAGACATCTGGTATTGTCTATAAATGGCAGTTGTCACAGCCGAGGGAGAGTGGGCTACTGGCAGGTAGGGGGCAGAAGCCAGGGATGCTGCTTGATCCCCCAGTATCCAGTGTGGAGGCCAAGGAACGCTGTCCCAGAGAAAGCTGGGCCAGCCTCGGAACTCAAGGATTCTGCCTTGGGAATTAACACACTCACCAGTTTTTCTTCACCCTAATCCGGTCCTCCCCAGCATGTTCATGTCACCTGCAGACACACAGTGAGTGTTGAAAACTTGTGTGTCCTAACAGGCATGTCCCCGCTGAGGTCACACAGAGGGCCACTCTGCCTTCCTGGCTCGGCTCTTGTGCTATGAACAAGTGTTCTTTTCATGGTCTCTTGAGAGCCACACTTCCCCCTGGGAGCTGCAGGACAGGCCTAGGTGTGGAGGCGCATCTGTGAGTGACCATGTGGCATTGTCACCTAAGCCCAGGGAAACAGGGCTCAATCCCCTCCCCCAGCCCCAGCCACCTCCCTGTGCTGCCCTCAGCCTGAGCCTCAGTGTCCTGTTCAGTGGGGACCGCGAGCAGGAGGGGACTGTGGAAAGTTACCTTCACAGCACTAGTTAAAGGAATGACAGTGACAATGGTGGCTTTGTCTTAGATGGGACCAGCCTACACCCGGAGCACCTTGGAATACAGACGAAGATCCCGAAGGTGCTCCTGGCCCTGCCAGGGAGCCTACAGAAAATTCTCAGGAACTGCTCCCTTCTCCCTCCCATTTCCTCCCTCTACTCAATGTCCAGAGGGTTAGAGAAGCCACACGCGGCCACTTCGCTCATGAGGACACGCCCCTGGGTGTGTCTGGCCAGCTGCAGGCAGATTGTGGACAATGGGAAGTGCCCCCCACAGATGAAGGATGGACAGTGGGGGGCCATCTGTGCAGTGAGACCTCAGCCCCACAGAGGACGACCTTCCAGCGCAAGTGACGGGGTGGGGCTGACCCTTGAGAACATCATCCTGGGGAAAGACACCGGCTGCAAGGCACCGGGGGCTGCAGTGTTCCTTGATATGAAGTGTCCAGAATGGCCAATCCCCTGAGGCAGAAAGCAGGCCTGTGGGTGCCCAGGAGGGGAAGGGAGCAGCTGTTGGGTCTCTGTTTGGGGTGGTGGAAATGTTCTAGAAACTACTGTAGTGATGGACATATTTATGTGTGGTTTAGGTTTTTTTTTTATTTTTTATTTTTTGTACCAGGGATTGAACTCAGGGGCACTGGACCACTGAGGCACATCCTAGCCCTATTTTGTATTTTATTAGAGACAGGGTCTCACTGAGTGGCTTAGTGCCTTGCTCAATGGCTGAAGCTGGCTTTGAGCTTGTGATCCTCCTGTCTCCGCCCCCTGAGCCACTGGGATTACAGGTGTGCACCCCCATGCCCGGCTTAGTGTGTGTGTGTGTGTGTGTGTGTGTGTGTGTGTGTGTATGTTTTTTTTTTTTTTTAAGAGAGAGAAGTATGAAGGCCACACCTCGGGGACATGGGTCCTGCTGGAGAAGTTTGTCTAGAGCAGGGCCAAGCAGGGGCCCTGAGTCCCGCTCCAGGTCTGTGCATCATGCTCATGGCCAGAGCCCTCAAGTGGAGGAGGAGGAGGGGTTGCACCAGTGGCTGTCACATGACCCCTGGTGGCCTAAGCCCTTGAGCATATTGAGGCCTGGGTGCTGCCCTGTTGTGACAGTGACCGGTGACGGTGGCAGGCCTGGGGTGGAGGGGCTGAGGCAGCAGCTATGATAATGACAACTGCTCCCCAGAGGCAAAGCCCCCCCCCCACAGGCAGGCAACAGAGCCAGACAGTTCCCGCTCCGCAAGGCCACAGGCAGGATCGATAAAAGCTGTCCTCTCTAATTTATCATTTGCTTAAGCGCCCTCTAACAGGGCCCTCCTGGGAGCCTGCTGGCCGCGTCCACCTGCATGTTGCCAAAAATACTGCTCCCTGCAGCCCCACCAAGAAGCCAGGCGGGGCCCTGAGTGCAAGGGAAACCCAAATGCATGCTGCACCCCCGCCTGCCCTCTACCCACACTGGGTCCCCCATTTCTGCCAAGGGACATGAGCCTAAACTAGGAGCAGGCTCCCCCCGGGGCAGCCCCACCCTGGGCAACAGTGCTCTGGTCTTGCTGTGTAGGTCCCAGATGGCCCAGGGGACAGGGTATTTGTTGGCTGAGGGCCCCGGGTATTTGAAAAAGGAGAATTTTGTCTAAGGCTCTCCAGAGGGAGGCAGCGTGATTCTCAGGGTTTGTAGCACTGAGGAGCAGGGGACTTGTGTCCACTCTGATGTGACAGACCAGGGTTCAACCCCCAACTCCACCAAACCACATAGCAGCTCAATTGGTGTCCTGAGGTCGTCGCAGCCAAGTGCCACAGACCAGGCATTAAAACAGCAGAGACTTATTCTTCCACAGTTCTGGAGAACGCAAGTTCAAAATCGAGTTGTAGCAGGGTTGTGCGCCCTCTGGAGGCTGGTGAGGGTTGGGGGGCCTCCACCCTGCCTCTTCCCCTTCTGGGGGCTTCAGGCATTCCATGGAGTGTAGCTAGGTCCCTCTGATCACTGCCCCTGCTCCCATGTGGCCTCCTCCCTCCGGTTCTCTTCTTATGAGGACACCAGTTATCGAATTGAGGGCTTGTCCCAATCAAATAGGACCTCACCTCAGGATTCCAGGGACCACTCTGCTTGCATCCAGACCCAGTTCACCATGACCCTAAACCCAGAGCTATCCCTGGAGAACTGAACCCAGGCAAGTGTGCTACCCCTGAGCCCCAGCCCCAGCCCTCAGGGCTGCTTTATTGAAATTTGAGGTGCCTGGGGTGCAGCTCAATGATATGACACTTGTCTAGCATGCATGAAACCCGGGTTCCGTCTGCAACACTGCACAAAACAGATTTCTTAAGAGTCAATGTTAGGTACAGAGGGAACAACAGAGTGGGAGATGATCCCCCTGAAACTGCTCCTCACAGATCCCAAGAGGATGTGTCACACCACAGGGTCCCACGGAAGCTCTAGGTTGGTCCAAGGGTCACAGTGCTCAAAGGCCCTGAATGTGGTCCCTGGGGAAAGGCAGGTGAGGTGGGGTCACCAGGGTCAGGTTTGCCCAGTGTGAGCCATTTCAACACTCTGCGAGGCTGTCCTTGGGTCCTGGGGGACTAGGGCAGATGTCCAGGAGTGTGACAGCCCACTGTGCTCTGGGTTGACTGATTTTTATTTGAAAAGCGCACTCCCCTGAGGAGGTCACCTTCTTGTGGAGGGTAGAGTATGATGAGGGGACAGAGGCCAAGGCCAGGTGACTCGGGTACATCATGGGACAATGCAGAACAAGGTGTCCGGGCATGGAGCATGCAGGAACTAGAAACAAAATTGATGCTTTCTACTTCTGGCCCTTCTCCAGAGAGCCCAAGGTGCTGACTCCTGGGGATGCCCAGTGGCCCCAAGACTTGGGTAGAATGAGGATGTGAGTCTCTGCAGTCCTGCCTTATGTAGAATATATAGAAATATATATTTCTTTGGGTTTTTTTTTTTCTTGGTACTGGGGATTGAACCCAGGGGTGCTCAACCACTGAGCCACATCCTCGGCCCTGTTTATTTTTTATTTTGAAACAGGGTCTCACTAAGTTGCTTGGTGCCTCACTAAGTTGATGAGGCTGGCCTCAAACTTGTGATCCTCCTGCCTCAGCCTCCCAAGTCGCCAGGATTACAGGCGTGCACTACCATGCCTGGCAATATATTTCACATTTTTTAAATGAAACTTTTCAGAATGGGGATGTGGCTCAGTGATTAAGCAGCCCTGGGTTCAATCCCCAGTACCAAAAGAAAAAAGAAAGAAAGAAAACTTTTCACTGAAGCCTACCACTCAATCCAGAAAAGAATCTGAAACATAAGCGCAGAGCTTTCTGTGTGTTCATAGTGGAAACCCTGTGTTGCCAGCTCCCTGGGCTGAAAAGAGGGAGATAGAGCACCTGGCTTCTGAGAAGCCCTGCATGCCCCTGCCTGTTCCCTAACCCCCACAGATAACTTTGATCCTGCCACCTCCCACCTGGGGTGCTCTGTTGTGTCCGGCTTTCACTCAACATTCATGTCTATGAAATTCACCCTCATGCATGTGGGTAGCTTGTGTTCTCATTGCTGTATACTTTTCTGTTGTGAAGGTGACATTGTTGGTTCATGCATGCTCTTGTTCACAGGCATGTAATTTTGCGGAGTTTGCAGCACAGGATTAATACAAACAGTGTCACTATGCACATTCTTGAATGTGTTTGGGGACAATTCCTCTCAGTTGAGTTGCCGGGACCCAGGCATGCACAAATTTAGCTTTACGAGATGGCAGTGAAGTGGTTTCGAAGGGGTGGTTTGAAAGGTCTGCTGCAGCATAGCAAATCCCCCTACAGCTTGGCTCAAAACAACACTTTATTGCTCCTTATGCACATACAATCTGGCTGGACCTAGCACTCTCTGTTGGCTAGAACTTTAAAATATATATATATATATATATATATATATATATATATATATATATTCTTTATTCAGTCGATTGGAATAGCTACAAGGTGCCTGGGCCCCTCCACCTGGCTGCTTGGGCTTCCTCACAACATGGTGGCATCCCAACAGTTGCTCTTACTTGGTGGGTGACTTTCAAGGAGAAAAAGCAGACACTGCCAGGTTTCCTAAAGCCTTGGCCCAGAACGGGCACAGTGCCACAGTGACTTCATACTTTTGGCCAAAACAAGTCAGAAGGTTGATGAGATAGGTTCAAGGGAAGGGGAGACAGACCAACTTCTTGATGCGGAGCAGCTTGTGCAGGAAGGGACGGTGGACGAGAGCCATCTCTGGAGGCCCCCAGGAGTATACCCTCTCTGCCTCCACCTACCATGTGTGAGAGTTCGGGGGTATTTGCATCCTCCCCAGTCCTGTAGAACATCCTCCGCACAATCAGAATTTTGGCAAGCAAGCCCGGAAGCACACACAGCAGCACTCTGTCCCAAGGAAAGCGCCAGTTCTGCTGCAGAAGGGCTCTAGGGCAACCCAAGGGGGAGACTGGTTGTCTCCCACCCAGCCCTACCTCCAGGCTTCCTCCCTCCAGAGGATCGGGGAAGCCATGGCTGGCAGTCGGTGTGGGGGCTTCACATTTGCATAAGCTGGGGGAGAGCTGGCTGCAAAAGAGCTGTGAGCAAGGTTGGCACGGCAGCCCAAATGCTCCAAAGCACTCAAAATAGACCCTGGAAAAAAGAGAGGCCAGAGAGGAGGCGTGACGACCCGGCAGCCATCAGAACTTTGTGTCCAGCCTCCAGTCCTCTCCAGTGGTCACCTGACTTCATGTTCAAATTGGTCACCAATGTGCACAGCACACACTTGTTAAAAGCAACAGGCCCAGCTTAGAGCCTGTGGTGTTGAGTGGGGGAGGTAGGCTCCATTCTTTCTGCTCCATAAATGGAGAGCCAGCCGTCAGAGGCTACGTGGGATGGTGAGGGAGAAAGTGGTGGGTTTTGGCAATAGGAATGAACTTGGTGGACACAGATTCCCTGGCTATAAACACAAATGCATGTGCTGTGGTTTGGATGAGTGTCCCACAGAGGCCCAGGTGTTGAAGGCTTGGCCCCAGCTTGGTGGGAGGTGGCGGAGTCTTTAAGAGGGCAGTGTCTATTGAGAAGATTTAGGTCACTGGGGACACTCCGTAGAAGGGAACTGTGGGACCCCAGCTCCTCCCTGTTTTCTCTTTTGGAGGCAAACAGTGTTGTCACATGCTGCTGCCACAATGTGCTGCCTCACCATTGGCCCAAAACAGCAAGACCAACTGACCATGGACTGAAACCCCCAAAACTGTGAGCCAAAATAAACATTTTCTCTTTATAAACTGATTTTCTCAGCTTATTTGTTACAGTAACAAGAAGCTAACTAACAAAGCATGGCTGAGCTCAGAAGAGAGAAAAAAAATCTTTCTTTCTTTCTTTTTTTTTTTTTTTTTTTTTTTTTGGTACCCAGACTGAACCCAGTGGTGAGCCACATCCCACGTCCTTTTTATCTTTTATTTAGAATCAGGGCCTCACTAAGTTGCTTATGGCCTCACTAAATTGCTGAGGCTGGCCTTGAATTTGTGATTCTCCTCAGCCTCTCAAGTTTTCTCACCTGGTGAGAAAGACAAATTCTTTCTTTCTTTTCATAATTTTTAGCTGTAGCTGGAAACAATACCTATATTTTATTTTTTACTTTTATGTGGTGCTGAGGATTGAACCCAGTGCCTCACATGTGCTAAGCGAGTGCTCTACCACTGAGCTACAACCCCAGCCCAAGAAGGACAAATTCTTAAATGCAAAGAACTCTCAGAGCAGGAAGGTTGGGCTAGAGCACCCTGGCCTGGCTGCAGCCCCCCATTTGCAACTGGAGAGGTAACCTTCAAACCAGGCAAGACTTGACCTTGAATCTGAGAAGTTGAGCAAAACCAGACATGGCTCAGGATGCAAATCACTGAAGAGCTGCCCAGTGAAGGGGACAGCACAACCCTGGATTCCAGACCCAAAAAAGGCTCAGAATATGTGTTCTTTTCAGGGTCTTTGGGTGCTCACCAGGGACTGGGGGTGCCTAGAGGGAGACTATTATGGAATGGGTATTAGGGTGTTATGGATTTCTGTCTGGAATGATGGAAAAGTTCTGTAACCAGATGGTGGCACCACATGGCAAAGGTACTTAGTGCTACTGAATTGCACACTTCAACATGGTTAATACCGTGCATTTTATGTTGTGTACATTTTGTCACAATTAAAACAACAACAACAACACATATTGGAAACAAGGAGGTAGAATTATCGTTACTTGCAAATAATATAACTGTCTACCTGGAAAACCCACAGGAAACCATTAGGACCAATAAAAGCATTATTCCCAAATCAATGGTTTCAACATGCCAGCAATAATTAGTGAAGAAATACAGCATCGAAGGGTAACTGCAACGATGGAAACAGATGGTCAGTCACAATAGTAGTAAGACATACAACACAGAGTAATTAACTGAATGAAATGAGCAGGGTTTATATACAAGGGGGCTACCATGTCTGGAGCTGCTCAAGAAATATTTGTTAAAAAAATTTACCCTGCATAAGGAATTAAAAGAAAAAAAAATAGTGAGCAAAGACATTGCTAAACCTGTTGGTACATATAAAGACTAACTGTTTAAAAAAATTAAAACAGTAATAGTGACTTGTTTAGAATGGTTAAAAACAACATATGCCTAATTATGAAACTCTAGACATCAATAATGAAATTGTAGGGAAAAAGGGTACTGGGGATTGAACTCAGGGGCATTCGACCACTGAGCCACATCCCCAGCCCTATTTTATATTTTATTTAAAGACAGGGTCTCATTGAATTGCCTAGGGCCTTGATAAATTGTTGAGGTTGGCTTTGAACTTGCGATCCTCCTGCCTCAGCCTCCCGACCCACTATTAGTGAGTCCTGGTAAGAAGTCCATAGGTATTCATTATACTGCTCTTTAAGTCATTTTTTAAGAATGATTTTTTTTTTCAAAAAAAAAAAAGTTTAAGAAATAATTGAGCTGGTGCGGTGGCACATACCTGTAATCCCAGCAGCTCAGGAGGCTGAAGCAGGAGGATCACAAGTTTAAAGCCAGTCTTAGAAACTTAGTGAGGCTCTAGGTAACTTAGAGAGACCCTGTTTCAAAATAAAACATTTAAAAAAAAAAGAGCTGGGGATGTGGCTCAGTGGTTAAGCATCCCCTGCTTTCAATCAAGTCACAAACAAATAAAAAATAAAAACAGTACCCTACTGTTCTAAAGGTATGTCCTAAAATATATTCAGATGATATGATATCTTGGATTTTCAAATCTGGAATGGAATAGGGGGAGAGGTATAGGTGTAGATGAAACAAGACTGGCTATGAGTTGATAATTGCTGAAGCCCTTGAAGTTTGTTACCTTATTCTATTGATTGTTGTATAATAAAAAGATTTTTCAAGTCAATGACTTCATTTTTGTTTGCAGATGACAGGGTTGCCTATGAGAAAAATACTAAAGCAAAAAGTTCCAGAATAACAATTATAGGGAGGTTTCCAGATCTAAGGTTAATGTACAACCTTGAAATAGGAATTTCTTTCCTCTGTTCCATCAATGAACAACTGGAATTCGAGACTAAAAATACAATACCCTTTATATCATCACCCCAAAATTAAATGCATATAACACTAACAAAACGTATGCAGGATCTATATGAGGAAAACTACAAAACTCTAATGATAAAATCAAAGAAGATCAAAATAAATGGAGAGGTATTCCATGTTCATGGATAGAAAGACTCAGGATTGTCAAGAGGCCAACTCATCCCTACTTACCTGTAGATTCAACAAGACCTATTCAAAATCTCAGCAAATAATTTTGTGGATAATGAAAAACTGATTTTAAAATTTACAGAGAGAGGCAAAAAAATCCAGCCGACACCATATTGAAGAAGAGCCAAGATGGAGGACTGACACTGCCTGACTTCAAGACTAACTGTAAAGTTATGGTCACTAAGATGGTGTGATGTGGCTGAAAGAAGAGACAAATAGATCAATGGGACAGAATAGAAAGCCCAGAAATAAACACACACACACACCAAAAAAAACAGCATGTTTCTCAGAAAATCATAGAGCAGATCTGAGCTCTTTAGTAGGTTTTCACTACAGGAAGAAAGGAGAAATTCATTTCATTAAAAATATTTCTTTGGGGCTGGGCTGTGGCTCAGTGGTAGAGCACTTGCCTGGCATGTGTGAGGCACTGGGTTCGATTCTCAACACCACATATAAATAAATAAAATAAAGTCTATTGACAACCAAGAAAATATTTTTAAAACATTTCTTTCTACCTGATTGCCCTTTCCCACCACCCACAGGGGATGGTTTCTCCGAAAACCTGGTCAACTCCTGATCAGAAGTCTGGCTCTGTGACAGCGACCTCCTGTTCAGGTTCACCATGCCTAGCCCTCTGCTGGGCAGACCCACTCTCCACGGCCTTCCCTGGGGTCCCAGCTCCCTGCCTTCTGGATGCTCTGCTCCTAAAACTGACGACTCACGGTGAGTTGGAACTGACCACATGCCAGGCACCATTTCTGGTGCTTTACATGAACAGACTCATTTACGCCTCCCTACATCCCACAAGGTGGGTGGTATTATTTCCTCAGTTCAGATGAGGAAACTGAGGCATAGGGAGAGAAGCTAACTTGCAAAATATTGGAAGAACTCAACGCAGCCACAGGTGATGCCCCCAGACTCTTCCCAATCTAGGCCTGCTGACTCCTCCCCCTACCCCATCACCTGGAGCTCCTGGAGGACAGTGAGTGTCCATGTGTGTTGAATGAAAGGAGTCCTGACTGTGGGGTGACAGGTCACCCAGGGACTCCACCTCTGCTCTTGCTGCAGCATCTTTGACACAAACATACCTAATCATGCTCCAGTGCTTAGTGTGACCCTAGGGTGTGCAATCAATGTGCTCCATGGTGACAGACATCAGTCATGTCCAGCAGGTACCAGTTCCCAGGAACTTCTTCCGGTCTGTGTCCCCCACCCCCTGACCTCGTGTTCGGCTTGCTACAATACCAGGAGCATCCATGGCAAGTCTATGAGTCTCAGGTGGCACCAGGTCAACTCTCCCAACACATCCCTAGCCTCAGTGGCTGAGCACTGGGCAGGGGCCTATATCTCCTGTGATTCCACACTGCACAATCTAGACTGTTCCCTGCTTCCATTTTCTCTTCTGTGGGGTAGAAGCAAGAGTAGAACCATTCAGTAGTCTCAGGGGCCTGACCATCGACTGGGCATGCACAGCAACCCCTAACACAGCCCTGGCCTGGGCCTGGGGCTCACCAGAGAGATGGCAGAGGCCACTGTCCTTAGAGTTGTTATTACTGCATGATGTTCTGTCCTAAGCAGAGCACTTTAGGACTGAGATGCTTCACTCTGAGGCACTTTCTTGAAGGAACCATCCAGGAGCAAGAGCCCTGGCAAGGAGACGCTCCAGTAGCCAGACGTGGTAGCCTATAACCTGTGATCCCAGTGACTCAGGAGGCTGAGGCAGGAGGATCTCAAGTTCAAAGCCAACCTCAACAACTTAGCAAGACTCTGTCTGAAAATTAAAAAAAAAATAAAAAATAGAAAGGGCTGGGGATGTGGTGAGTGGTTAAGTACCCCTGGGTTCAATCCCCAGTACCAAAAAAAATTTTAAAAAGAAGAAGAGAGATGCCCCAGAAGCAGCTCCTGAAACAAGACAAATCTGAGGTCTGTGGGAACCCAGAAAAGCCCACTCAGTGGGCAGCTGGAGTTCCACCCTGTTAAGGCCTCTGGTGCTGTAGGACATGACTCAGAGCTGTCCCTCCCTGGGGACAAGGAAGCCTGGGAGTTTATCCACCATCATGGACTAGGACCACTCCCCACCATTAGCTGCCTGGAAGGGCCAGCCCCACTTGTGTGCCTAGGCTGAGTGCCCTGAGGTGGACGAAACACCTACAATAGGATACTGTCCCCAAATTCAGTGGCCAGGAAGGAGGGTAGAAGAGGGAGACAGAGATAGGGTAGGGGCTGGGGATGGAGAGAGGAGAGGGACAGGGAGGGAGGGGGACAGGGCAGACGCTGCAGCAACGGTGGGGGGCAGGTGAGGCCTGAAGGCCCCATGTCGCCCACTCTCCTTCCAGTCACTGCAATCTGCTCCAGGTCACTCCCTGGTCACCTGGACACCATGGCAGTTCCCAGGCTTATTTGCTGGCCTGGGTATGGAAGTCATCTGGCCAGTGAGACCCTGACACCTGGCCCTTGCCCTCCCATCCCTGTCTCTGCTGGGACAACACTGATTCCTCCCTCCCAGGATGTTGTGGCCCTATTGTCTAGAAGAAGTAACGAACACCTGGGGTCTTCACCTGTCTGTCCCAAGATGGACCCTTCCCCTAGTTGACAGGTCACCACAGTCCAGGTTTGCTCAATGGGCCGGCAGAGAGCGGGTATGGAGCCCAGGCCTGCACCCTCAGCCTCAGAGGCTGCACGGGCAGAAGCTGTTTTGGGGTAGGCAGTAAGGTTTGCTGTGCTCCGAGGCAGGGTTGTGGAACCTTAGATGTCAGGGGTCCCTTAGAGCTGGTAAGAGCCACTTGCCAGAAAATTCACACTTGCTGCAAGGGGCCCTGCGTTCTGACTCTGGGATTTCACAAAGTGCCCAGCATTTGGAAGTGGCTTAGCCTCAGTCCCTCCAGGGGCGAGTGGAAAGTAGAATGTCCAGGAAGGGAATGGCAAGCCCACCTGCCCACCCAGGGCTGAGTCTGGTCCCACAGCCTGAGACTCCAACCTCCACCCTTCCCCTAATCCCTGACTGTGCCTTGCCCCCCCCAGGGGACCTGGGTACATTTCATGATGGTCCCTAGAGAGGCCTCCCAGACTCTGAAATGTCCTCCACCCCAGCCTCCAGGATCTCAGGAAGGTGAGACTCCCAGAAGTCACCTACCTGGAGTCAACTGGACACCGTGTGCAAGAAGAGAAGGCCACCACATGGAGCCACCTGGCTGGTCCCCAGGACCTCACCCCAATTCCCCCAGGCCCAAGAGAGGGAACAGGATGAGGTCCCCACACAGCAGGCCTACAAACAACAGATGGTGGGTCGTGACCTGTGAAGGGCACCTGACCAGTAAGGGCTCTCAGGGCCAGGGTGGCTGACTGTTTGCAAAAGGACTGAGGCTCAGGCAGGGGGCCAGAGGGTGGTCCCAGCCAGCCCACCCTCCACATGGACCACAGCACTTAAGGCTTTAACTCTGGGGCTGGAAGCCCTGTGCCTGCCCCAGGGCGGGTTAGGTGTGTTGCTGTGGGACTGTAGGAAAAGCCAGAAGCTCACCCCTCGCTCCTCATCAGCCTCCTTCCCCGTCTATGGCTGCCTGAGGCAGGCGGGGGCCTCCATACTCAGAAGCAATTTGTGGAGTCTTTCTGGAAACTTCTCAGGCACTTCTTATTGGGAAGGCAGGATGGTGCTTCTGCCACCCCTCCTCCCACCCTGCCCTGAGCAGGGGGCCAGTGTGGTGGAATGTGGGGTAAGGATGGCAGCTGAACCCTGGGCTTGGGGCCAGCACCCACAGCTCTGCTGATGAATACCGTGAGCTCATGCACCACCGGACACACCCCACCCCGACTCTGCCTGCCCCTCTCTAGCCTCTTCATGATTAAAATGGCTCTTGTGGGGCTGGGGTTGTGGCTCAGAGGTAGAGTGCTTGCCTGGCAAGCATGAGGCTCTGGGTTCGATCCTCAGCACCACATAAAAATAAAATAAAGATACTGCGTCCACCCATAACTAAAAAAAATATATTTAAAAAATATTTATGCTTAAAAAAATGACTCTTATTCTGGGCACCACTGCCCACAGAGTAGGCAAGCAGGCTCTGGAGGGCATTGTGGAGTGGTAGAAAGGCTGGGCAGGAGCAAGAGTCCTGGCGGGAGACAACCCACAGCCAGGCGCTCTCCCTGGTGACCAGAGATGGCTGTACCCATCAGTTTGTCCCCACTGTGACCCCTGCCCCTAGGGGATCACCAACCACAAGGGGCTGTGACAGCCCGACCCACCAGAGCAGTCATGACCTGAAGGCTCAGACAGGACAACAGGGAAATGAGCAAAGAGTGCCTGAGAAATGAGCTGGAGACGCCGGGCGCGGTGGCGCATGCCTGTAAACCCAGCGGCTCAGGAGGCTGAGGCAGGAGATCACAGGTTCAAAGCCAGCCTCAGCAATTTAGCAAGACTGCACACAACCTAGTGAGGCCCTGTCTCAAGAAAATAAATAAATAAAGCTGGGAATGTGGCTCAGTGTTAAGCAGCCTGGATTCAATCCCTGGTATCCCGCCCCCCCCCCCAAAAAAAAAAGAAAAGAAAAAGAAATGAGCTAGACAAGGGGTATTGACACTTTCCAGGTTGGGGGGTACTTGGAGAGTGGGAACCTGAGGACACCCTCCTTGCCCAGTACCCACACTGCTCCTCTGTAGCCCCTCAAAGCCATCCATGGCATTTTCTGTGACCATGGTCACAGTTGAGGGCTGTGCTGTCCTGTGTAAGAGGCCTTGGCCACACACAGCTACTGAGCACTGGAAATATGTGTGGGGGAGGAGCTAAGTTCTAGTTCACCTGTCATTCATTTAAATTTAAACAGCCAGGTGTGGCGAGTGACTACAGTTCTGGGGAACACAGGACAGACCCCTCAATCACTCAGCCACCCCTGGCCACAGCACATGGCCCCACCCCCATCAGAGTAAATTGGGAGGGCCTTCCTCCTCAGGGGACTGCCCAGCAGGTGGGGAACTGCAAGGCGCCCATCATGTTCTGCCCAGGGGGTGTTAGAATGCAGGCCACTCTGGCTGACCCACCTGATCCCTGGGGGCTGCAGCCCCTCTGGGACCTCACATGATGCTTCTCTGGGCCTCTGCATGCAGCCTGGCCACCACCCAACCAGTCTAGTCTCCAACCAGCCTGCCAGCAGCTCGCAGGTCACTGGGTCTTGGATTCCATTTGTCCCAGCCTAACAATATTGTCCTCCAGCACAGTGCCAGGCTCTGTCCCCTGTAGCTTGTGGATTCATGGGGACACAGAAAAAGAGACAATTATGGTCGTGAGCACATTCCCAGCCCCTGAGCTGAGGCCAACAGATGGTTTCTGGGATTGCTCCCCAGAGGGAGGCAGATGGCTAACCTGGGTGGTTGAGCAGGGGAGTGACTGGACCCTCCAGGCAGAGGGACAAACTGTGCAAAGGGCCAGGGCATAAATCTGAGTGTGGAGGGGTGAGCCTGCACAGGCTGAGGGTTCCCAACTGGCACCAAAGTTTGTATCCTGAGTCCTGCTGAGACCACATCCAAGAGCAGCTGAGATCCATGGCCAAGGTCACTGAGGGGCTGGTGGACACACATCAGAGGTGACCCTGGATGCTTATGTGTCTGCAGCAGCCCAGCACCTGGACCCTAAGGCCATCCCCAGGGCCCTCTCTCTTTCCTTGAAAGACCAAGCCCTGTTTTTACCCAGCAGCTACCACACACCAGACTCCTCCATGTCCACTGTCCTTCCATCAGCACGGATGGGCTTCTGTGGTTTTGCAAGAAATCTGAGGATCGGAGAGATTCAGCAAAGCGATCAAAGACACAGTAGAGACCAACTCTGAGTCAGGACAGCCAGGACACCAGTGTGGAGACACTTGTCAGCAGAGCATGTGTGCGTATCACTAAATGCATGTGTGAATCAGAGTGTGTGTGTGTGTGTGTGTGTGTGTGTGAATTCGTGTGTAGCACTGTGAGTGTAAATTACTATGAATCAGTGTGTGTCCCTGTGTGTTACTGGTGCTGTCTGTGTGTGAATTAGCATATGTCACTGTGTTACTGTGATTGTCCCTGTCACTGCATGTGGCCTCCCAAGCCTAAGATTTCAGTTTCAAGTGCAATCAAAGCTGAGCATGTGGGTGACACTCTGCTTCAAAGCTCTGATTTGCTTGCAAATGTCCTTCAAGAAGCAAAGGAGACAGGAGACAGGAGAGGAGGTGTGGGGACAGGAGAAGAGAGGAGAGGTGGGGACAGAGCCAGTAGAGGCATCGCTCAGCAGCAGGAGTGCTGGGAAGGAAACCAAGGCAGCTATGCCGGCACCTGACAGGGGCCCAAGACCTCTGGGACTGTCACACCCTGCAGACACAGGGGGCCTTACAGAATTCCTTCCAGACCCTGACCACAGCCCTCAGAAAGCAATTGTCTGGAAGGATTGCACAGAGATAAAAATATTAACTTTTGTTGCTTACAAAACCACTCAGGGCTTCAAAGCGCTCTTTTCCCAGTTGTCATGGAATTGACAATACTGATAAGGATCAAAGGGACCAGAATAGACTCCGGAGTAGTTTCTTGCTAAACTCCGGGAATCTCTTTTGCCTGATCCTCAGGCTCTGTCCTCTCTCTAAAGAACATTCCAGGGCATCTAGGTTGGTTCCACAGTCTTGCTATTGTGAATTGTGCTGCAATGAACATCGATGTAGCAGTGTCCCTGTAGCATGCTCTTTTTAGGTCTTTAGGGAATAGACCAAGAAGGGGAATAGCTGGGTCAAATGGTGGTTCCATTCCCAGCTTTCCCAGGAGTCTCCAAACTGCTTTCCAAATTGGCTGCACCAATTTGCAGTCCCACCAGCAATGTACAAGTGTACCCTTTTCCCCACATCCTCGCCAGCACTTGTTGTTGTTTGACTTCAGAATGGCTGCCAATCTTACTGGAGTGAGATGGTATCTTAGGGTGGTTTTGATTTGCATTTCTCTGACTGCTAGAGATGGTGAGCATTTTTTCATGTACTTGTTGATTGATTGTATGTCCTCCTCTGAGAAGCGTCTGTTCAGGTCCTTGGCCCATTTGTTGATTGGGTTATTCGTTTTCTTATTGTTGAATTTTTTGAGTTCTTTGTATACTCTGGATATTAGGGCTCTATCTGAAGTGTGAGGAGTAAAGATTTGTCCCCAGGATGTAGGCTCCCTATTTACCTCTTTTATTGTTTCTTTTGCTGAGAAAAAAAAACTTTTTAGTTTGAGTAAGTCCCATTTGTTGATTCTAGTTATTAACTCTTGTGCTATGGGTGTCCTATTAAGGAATTTGGAGCCCGACCCCACAATGGAGTATTACTCTGCATTAAAAAATGACAAAATCATAGAATTTGCAGGGAAATGGATGGCATTAGAGCAGATTATGCTAAGTGAAGCTAGCCAATCCCTAAAAAACAAATGCCAAATGTTTTCTTTGATATAAGGAGAGTAACTAAGAACAGAGTTGGGAGGAAGAGCATGAGAAGAAGATTAACATTAAACAGGGATGAGAGGTGGGAGGGAAAGGGAGAGAGAAGGGAAATTGCATGGAAATGGAAGGAGACCCTCATGGTTATACAAAATTACATACAAGAGGAAGTGAGGGGAAAGGGGAAAAAAAACAAGGGGGAGAAATGAATTACAGTAGATAGGGTAGAGAGAGAAGATGGGAGGGGAGAGGATGGGGGATAGTAGAGGATAGGAAAGGCAGCAGAATACAACAGACACTAGTATAGCAATATGTAAAACAGTGGATGTGTAACCGATGTGATGCTGCAATCTGTATATGGGGTAAAAATGGGAGTTCATAACCCACTTGAATCAAAGTGTGAAATATGGTATGTCAAGAACTATGTAATGTTTTGAACAACCAACAATAAAAATTAAAGAAAAAAAAGAACATTCCAGGGGCTGCAGTGTGGCCCTCCATCACTTCAAATGCCGGGCGCCCCAATCCTCCTAGACAAGCACTCCCATCATATGGCCACCTGTCCAGCTGCCCTGCCCTCCCAGCCAAGACAGCCAGGTGACCCAAGCTGGGCCAATCAGAATTATGCCCTGGGTTTTTGCACATTGGAACCAAGCGACAAAGGTCAGGCCCTCCTAGGAGAAGGGGGGTTTTGTGAACCAGGAGGTGAGAGACATGGAAGACTCTCTGACATTCTTGTCCCTGGTTCTAGCCCCTCCTGAGGTCCAGCCTCACCCTGGCTGTATTCCTGATTTGGTTATACAAGCTACAAAACTGTCCTTTGTGTCTACAATTTGCTTTTCAGTGCTGGGAATGGAATCTAGGGCTTCACCATGCTAGGCAAGTGCTCTGCCCCTTAGATACACCTCAGTCCTACCCTTTGGGTCTAAACTCCTCTGATTGGTTTGGTGTCTCTAGAAGCTCCCCAAGTCTTGGTCTAGGCCTCAGCCCAACCGTTCCCATGCTGCAGGAGGAGCGGATGGCCTGTCCCCATCTACCGGTTCTCTGGCCTTTCTAGCTGCCTCTGTCTCACCAAGGTCTGAACATCACCTCTTCCAAAGCCCTCTGTGGCCGCCCCACCTAAATGAACCCCGTCACTCCCCAGCTGGCTTCCTCCTCTGTCTCTGTGTTCACATTTGTCACTAGTTATAATTATATATGGTGGGCTGACTCCCCTGTTACTGCAAATACTGCGGGGGCAGGGACCTAGTCTGTCTGGATGAATCGAGACTCTCTGCTGCAAGCTTCAGAAGTCCCACTCAGACACTCCGACTGCCTCAGGCAAGAAAGGGGATTGCTGGATGGATAGCTGGGGAGATCCAGAGGAGAGCTGGCTTCCTGGCCTCAGTGGCTCTGATCGGCTCCTCTGCACAGCTGAGAGCGAGAGCCAGCCCTGCCCCCCCTCCGCTCTGCAGAGCAAAGTTCAGGGAAGCTTTTGATTGGCTCTGCTGGGGGTCACAAAATCACAGCGCAGCCAATCGCATGGATGGGGCTGGAGTGTTGCAGTGGCTCAGTCTGGTAGGTTGGGATGCGAAATGCAAGTGATGGGGTGGCAGGGAGGGGGTCTTCTGGTGGAAGGATACCAGCACAGTCTCTGCAGTGATGGGGTTGACCACCGTGTCCCATTGCCATTGCAGAGTGATACTAAAAGGCACTTATGATTGATGGGTGGTGGAAGGAACACACAGCCAGCCCCGCCTTAGCCCTTTTGAGTTTCTCATTGAAGACCTCTTAAGCAGAACCCAGACAGAGGCCATCTCCGTGCCCCCCACAACCACCCTGGGAAATGTCAGTGCCAGAAGTGAGGGCGGTGACCCCACCCCATCGGGATCAGCCGGGGACCTGAGGCCCAGACCACAGAAGGTATGATGACATGAGCTTGTGAAGCTGGGAGCCCTGGACCCCCACTCTCCCTACCCAGGCTCTGCCCCCCAGGAGCTCACAGCGAGCCAGGCTGGAGTGGGGAGCATGGACGCTGTGGCTGGAGGACGCCCTGGAGAGCGGGTGCAATTGCCAAGAGAAGAGGCTCCCAGGCTGAGCCCAGAAAGGCCTCCAGGCCACTCAGCTAAAGGACCAGGAGAGACACCGGCAGGGAGAAGGAGTGTCCTGGAAGCGGTGGCCGGAGAGCAGGGGCGCCTTGCAGAGGCGGAGGCCTGGGCTGCCATGGCCACCTCAGATGGATATTCCCCCTGCGCATGCTTACTGGAAACACATCGCTGGTCAACAAGTCGCCGTCGCCATGGCTGGCTCTGGCCCAGCACCCAGATTTCCTAGGCTTGATGACCAGGGCCACGGCAGGGGTGCCCCGAGGTAAAGTCCCATAGAAGCTCTCGGAACCACTTCCTTTCCTTCTGCTGGTCAAAGGACTGAAAGCCAAAGCACCCTCTGCTCCCAGAGACTCGGAAGTCAGCTGCACGGTCAATTATTAAACCACCTGAACAGCCCAAGAAGATGAAGATGGGACCCACTGGAAGCCATCAGACCCTCCCAACCTTGGACTAAAAAGGGAAAATGACGTCTGGGGGAGCAGCCCACAAGTCACAGGAGCCTCCCGGGAGATCAGCCACCCTTAGTACAAGATGCGGGAGCCACAAAGGGGTTCCCAGGTGGTCTACACCCCGGCAGCACTGGGTGCCCTGGGGATTGAACCTAGGGACACTTAACCACTGACTCCCATCCCCAGCCCTTTTTTATGTTTTACTTAGAGACCGGGCCTAGCTAAATTGTTGAGGCTAGCTTTCAACTCCCGATCCTCCTGCTTCAGCCTCCCAAGCCTCTGGGATTATAGGCATGCGCCACCATGCCCGGGGATCCCACCCCTACCCCCCCACCCCACCCTCCGCTTTCCTTTCTAATCACCACCCTTTAACCACGAACCATCCACCCCTGCTGGACTCAAAGAGATCTGCAAACTCTTCGCCAGTCCTCCTATTAAGGGGTGGAGTCTGTGTCCCCGCCCCTGAACTCTAGGGGTGGGGCCTGACAGCCATCCCTGTGAGTGATTGAAGTGATTGACAACCCACAACCAACCCACCCCCGCAGCAGCTCCCAGCATATCTGGAGCAAGCTGCTCTGTGGTCCAAGTTGTCACATATGAATTCGCTGTGGCCATTGTAACACAGTCCCACAACCCAGGTGGCTTAAATCATGACCCCACCCCAGAACCTCAGAAGGTGACTGTATTTGGAGAGAGGGTCTTTGAAGAAGTAAGTGAGGTCCTTAAGGTGGCCCTAATCCCATCTAACTGGGGTCCTTAAGGAGACAAGGACACAGACACACACAGAGGGACAGGTCTATGAGGACATGGAGAGAAGGTGACACCAAGCCAAGGAGAGAGGCCTCCAGAAACCAGCCAATTGGTTCTCTCACAGTTCTGGAGACACCAGAAGTTCAAAACCAGCAGGTCACACTCCCTCCAAGGCTCTGACCGAGGATCCTCCCAGCCTCCCCTGGCTGCCTGCGGTGTTCTTTGGCTTATGGACTCATCACCTCACTCCACCTCCATTACCACATGGTATCCGTGTCCACAAGGCCCACTTCTTACAAGGACACCCGTTATTGGAGGTGTGATCTCATCCTAATTGGACTGTGACTGCAAAGACCCTACTTCCAAATAAGGCCACCCTCTAAGGTGCTGGCTGTTAGACCTCATCATATGCTTTGGGGGACCCAGTGCAACTTACAAGATTCTACCACATATGAAACTTGGCTCCTGGGAGGCCACCAATGGAGAGACCACCTCAGGGAGAGATGACCAGGGAGCCACAAGCATGAGCCTTCTCCAGGCTCGGACGTGGGAGCACAGAAGCCACCATCCAAGTGTGACCACGTGAGATACAGAGCAGGGGGCCACCAAGACCAAGCCTCCTCTAGAGTCAGGAGCAAAGTAAATGGCGGATACTGTTTCAACACTCTTTTTTTTTTTTTTAAGGGGTTTTTGGATGCTGAGGATGGAACCCAGGGCCTCATGCATGCTAAACTCTTGCTTTACTGCTGAGAGACACCCCAGTCCCTGACCCCAGGTTTAGGGGGGTCTGCCATGCAGTTCTGGGTAACCAAAGGACTTTCCACAAAAGCCACCGGAAATCGCTGCCCACCAGCAAAATGGAGGCTGCCCTTTCCCTGAGTCTCACTGGGTGTCCCACTGAATAGTTCTTATCACTTGATGGTGACACATAGTATGACAGTCAAGTCTGTAACCTGCTGCCCTCAGGACACTCTAGGACCTAGGACCAGAGGGAAACTGGCCTTCCATGAGATGGTCTCCCCGTGATGCTGATGGTGAAGCAGAGTCAGGACGCTCTAGCTGACCCCAGGGTAGGACGCTCTCTGAATACTCTCTGGTGCCTGCCCAGCCTTTCCTGCTCCACCTCAGGGTCTGCAGGGTTCTCCTGAGGGCGCCATTTTCTACTGTACCATAGGTTGTCTTCATAGCTCTTGAGTTTCCAGATCCCAACAGAAGGCAGATGGCACATTCCATCAGGGCGATTCAAGAAGAGTATTCACAAGAAGTGGTTGACGCGATCATGGCAGGAATCAGAAACCGTGAGAACACTGCAGTCACCTGGGTAGTAGCAAAGGAGCTGTCACCATTCCCCAAGCCTGAAGTGGTGGGGAAGGAACCAAGGTCATTACCCAGAACAAGACGCGACCTTGGAAAGCTCTGCCCATGGTCAAGGGACACAGCCAGCCTAGGTGCCTTACAGGGAGGGAATTAGGAGGACACGCCTAATCCCACTTTCCTGCCTCCTCCAACTCCTGTTGGCCTGCTGGTGCCCTCCATTGGCCAACCCCAATCGGAAATAAGACACAGGAGTCTACAGATGTAGTGCCACCAAGATCGGATTCACCTTTGAAATCCTCATCTAGAGCCAGGAAAACAAAACAAAACAAAAACCCCCTCAGGGCTTCTTAGTCTTTGGAGGAATCAATCAGGAACCCCTTTGAAGATCTGATCAAATCCTCAGGCTCCTCTTCTTGGAAACAAGTACATCCATACCCCTTTGGTTCTAGGTGGTAGAAAATAACACTCAAACAGCTTTTTTCCAAAAAGGAAATTTGGTGGTTCACAGTGTAGGTGTCAGATGGCAGGATCAAGGCTCACAAAATGCCAAGCCTCCGCCTCTTGTTCTGTTTGTTTGGTCTTCATTCTGCACATTGGTGTGAAGTGTGTGGCCGACAGGTGGCTGCAGCAGCTCGACCTTATCTTTCCAGGTTAAGACAAGCTAGGAAAGAAACCTAGCCACAGCTGGGGGGTGTTGCTTTGTGGTAGAACCTTTGCCTAGCTGGTATTCCAACCCTACTCTATGAAAGGAAGAAGAAAGGAAAAGAAACCCATTCAGTAGACCTGAGGGAGGCTGAGGTGGCCCAGGCTCCCCCATGCCCTCCCCCACCACGTGCTCCAGGGAATGCTGTCCCATGACCGGCCTTGGAGATGCCTCCTCCTCCCCCAGGACAGATGGGGCCGGGAAATGTTCCACAGTGACACACACAGCATAGCAACCACAACCTTCCCCCTTAGACACACAACAGGCAAGGGACCATGGGCCACCACCAGCCCTTTTCTTTACAGGGAGAGAAATGAGTCACAGATCAAGGTCACTGGGGAGTCAGGAGCCTAAGCAAGTTGCAATCCTGCCTTGGAAACCCCAAAGCCTACTAAGTCCTGAAAGGGCGACATCAAGGTGCCAGGACATTGAGGTTTCTTAATCCTCCAAGAGGATTAAAAGTCAGCCAAGATTAATGCCCTCCCCTTCCACCAACCCTACGCCCCTTCCAGGCTCGGATTCAGGATTCTGGGCCTTGGGACTAGCACTACCCCCCCACACACACCATGGTGGTCACAGCCCATATTTGTAACAGCTGCAAACATCAGGGGTATTACAACAGCTCAGGAAGGTGTCCAGACACAACAGCATGAACAAAGACAGTCTGGAAATTGGGTTCAGATCCACCCCTCAGTTTGCAAGTCTGGGTGACTGTCAAACGGTGAAAAGGCCCTTGTGCCTTAGCTGAGAGCTATAAGTCAAGCGGACTGTTGAGTGAGTGCCCGTCTCCTGTCTGTCCAATACCCTGAAGGCCAAGTGTGAGATGACTTCCTTCCGGGACAAGATGGTAGCAGGTGGCATCCCTGCTGACCTCTGACCTCTAATTAGGCCCTGGCCAACCCCAGCCCCTCTTCCCTTGTTTCCCACCCCCGCCAGCCCCTTCTGTTCCTGTTCCTTCCCAATATGCACCTTTGGCCACCCTCAGTCTGGGGGTGCATGGACCAGCCGTGTAGGCACCCCTCAGGAGGAAAATCCACACAGGCTTTGGAAGAGTCTAGGGACTTCTTGGACAGGGAACGTAGGCTCCCAAGGTTGACCAGAATGGGGGCCAAGGTAAGGGCATCCTAACTTGGGCTTAGTGATTCGTCTCAGCTGTGTCCATTTGGGAGAATCTGAGGGGTGAATAATGGGGTTGGTGAAGTCAGCCATGGCCAGCCCTGCAAGACCTTGAAATGGGTTTATCCTGAGAGCAGATGGGAGCCATGGAAGGATTTGGAGCTGTGGGCAACATGAACAGTTTTGTCCTGGGAGAGGTGCTTCTAGATACTGTGGGGAGGAAGAGGCTGGAGGGAGCAGAGAGCTGTCAAGAGGCCGGGGAGGAGGCTGCCGCAGTTGCCCTGAAAAGATGTAAGAGATGTGAGCCCAGGCTGGAATGGAGGGGATGGTAGGTCTGGAACATTTTAGGGGACCCTCAGAAGGGAGGACTGCAGAAACCTCTGGATGTCAGGGACAAACTGATATGCACTAACCCTAGGTTCTCTGGCAGAAAAAGCCCTGCTTTGTAGCCGTAGCTGATTTCTATGGTGTCAATACTCCCACCGTGGCCGACTGCAAGATGCCAGCCTGGCACCGTTGAACTTGGAATTGGGGAGAGAAGGTCAGCTGCCACTCTGCAAGGAAATGGCCTTGAGAGCATAGACAGCAGTGAAAGACTCCAAAGAGCCGCCCCCTTGAGGCCACAGTCTCCAGGAACCTTGTCAAGAAACTGGAGGCCAGGTGCAATGGCGCACTCCTGTAATCCCAGCAGCCTGGGAGGCTGAGGCAGGAGGATCGCAAGTTCAAAGCCAGCTTCAGCAAAAGTGAGGCACTAAGCAACTCCGGGAGACCCTGTCTCTAAATAAAATACAAAATAGAGCTGGGGGTGTGGCTCAGTGGTTGAGTGCCCCTGAGCTCAATCTCCAGTACCCTCCCCCCAAAAAGAGAAGCTGGAGGGTGTTGGAGTGGGGGTGGGTAATCCCCCCTCAAATATCCCAATTGTCATTCTCTCCCCTGGGCCTCCAGCATGGCCAGCTGCTTGCAGAGGGGTCTGAGTGGACAGACAGTATCTGGAGCCGCCGTCCTGGCTTAGCTCCCTACAACACACATTCTGGTCGGGTGAGTTATTATCTATATATTCAGAGAAAATAAGAAAGCTATTTTCAGCCTGGGAACAAATGAGTCCAACTGTAATAAAACCCCAGAGGCCAGTGCCAGGAAGGCCACTATCCTGCTGTGAAGGCTGGCAGCCTCCTCTATCCAGGAGGGGCTCAGGTCTAGCAGGGATACAGAAAGGAGGTGAGGAACCGGGACTGGGAGGTGGGGGACACAGGGAGGTGGGGGCGTCCTGGAGTCGCACAACTGGCCAGCCCTCTGGTCTTCATGGAAACAGACACTGGGGCCCAGAGAGGGTGAGGGCCCTGCCCAGGGACACATAGCTCGAGGGTACCAGGCTTCAAAGCTCTGCCGGGCACTGTGGCTCCAGTGTTTTCTCAGCACTTGGGAACAGATGGCTCCAATTCCCACCCACGGAAGCCAAACATTTTCCCTGGTTACCCTGCTAATTTGCTCACAAGCCTCCTCTTGTAAATAGAGAGTACAAAGGCTCCTCCGCACAGCGCACGGCGTGGCTGACAGCAGATTCTGACACGGCGAGGAGAGCCCCCGGGGAGTACAGGTGAGTCCCAGGTAGGGCCCAGGTAAGGCTGAGCGCCTCACCGACCGATGGGTCCTGGGAAGGGGACTGGCTTGGGCCCAGAGGCACCTGGGCTCTGGTCCTGGCTCTGCCACTCCCTCCAGTCTGGCTGGGAGCCTCGGGCCAGCCTCAGGCTCTGTGGCATCAGTCTCCACATCTGTGAAATGGCCTGCCAAGCATTGAGACCCACACTGCCCTAGAGGTGCTCTGGGAACTACATGTATGTGGGGGAGTCTGGTCTCCTGCATCTGGATAGGTCAGGGAGGGTAGAGCCTGGGCCAGGGTCACAGCACCCACCCGACAGTCCACCTACCCTCTTTTGACCAGCATTCTTTCAATGATGCTTACCCAGCCCTCCTCTGCCTGGCCTTATCCAGAGGTCCAGAAAGGAGGTGATGCCTCCAAACTTTTCTGCCGTGCGGTCTCGGGCAATGGCCTTCACCTCTCTGGGCCTCTGGATTGCACTTGCAAAGTGGTGTGTCATCAAACCTCCCTCAGGTCAGGGTGAGGATTCAAGGAGGGCCCAGGGTCAACCCTGCCACCTAGAAATCATGGGAGGCTTCCTGGAGGAGGAGACGGTGGCGCTTAGGTGCCCCTTCTGGATGAACAGGAGTCTGTGGAGGAAGAGAATGTGTGTGAGCGTGTGGCCCTCCACGTGGCAGAAACTTCATGGGTAAAAACCACACCTCGTCGGTGTGTGTGGGAGGGTGCCAGGTAACTGGGCGTGGCTATGCTTTGAGGGAGACAGAGGGAGGCACCCAGGGGTGGGTGTGTAGGAGCCTGAAGGGCTAGAGCCAGCTGAGAGGGAGGGGTCAGGGCTCTAGGGAGCAGCAGGCCTGGGGTCCGCCAAGGCTCCCCTCCCAGCCCACGCGCTTCCAATGTCGTCCACAGCAGCCAGTAATGAAGAGCTGCTTCCAGCTAGAAGCTCTCAGAACCAAGCCAGGCAGCTCCTTGGTCCCAGGCCAGCCACCTGCAGCCACCTGCAGCCTATGAGAGTCTTTTTTTTTTTTTTAACTTTTTAATATTTACTTTTTAGTTTTTGGCAGACACAACACCTTTGTTTGTACGTGGTGCTGACCTACCCTGTGGCCCGGGCTGTCCTGGGAGATGAAGCCGCAGGAGGCCACATATGGCTTGGGGCACCTGTCCTAGGAGCCAGGCCTGGGATGCAGCTGACGATCGCCAGGTCTAGGGTCTGGGGTGGGGATGGGGAGTCCTTGGGGAGCAACATAAGGACGCACTGGGGTCTGGGGAGGGACAGGCTTCTTCTGGCTGTGTGTGTCACTTGGGCAAACCCCTCCGCCTCTCTGCGACAGTTTCCTCTCCCAGAGGCCCCCGTGATGATCTGAGCAGACAATGCACTTGGCTCAGAGCCTGGCACGTGGCGGCTGCGATGAGCACCACCCCAGCCTGTCTGGTTCAGCCGCCTGCGCAGCCACCACGGGGCCCCCCCGCCATCCTCACCCTCCTGGGAGGGAGCCCCAGGTCCTGCTGATTTATTCAGTTTGCCCTTCCTGCCCACATGGTTGGCTCTCATTGTCTCCTGGGAGTCTGTCCAGGGGCTTGGGTGGAGGAGCGCAGGCAGCGTCCTGCCCAGGCACCAGTGGAGACGGCTAATCAGTGCGTCCCCGCGGAGCAAACATGGAGCCAGGGTCTTCCCAGTGGGTTTAGCGCTCAGGGAGCTTGCAGGGGCATTTCTGTCCAGATCAGGTTTTGACACGTTGGCCTGAGGGCCCACCCTCAGGCTTTAAATTAACTTCTGCAAGCATAAATGCAATTACCGTGTCCCTGTGACATGTCACTGTCATTAGAAGACCCACCACCCCAGCCTCACCACCTCCCAGCTGGCCTCCTTGTCTGCAGAGGGGGCTCCCTGGGCACCCGATCCCTGTGAGAATTAGAGAAGGTGTCAGATGTGAAGGCCACACTGCCAGGGAGGGTGGGGGGGGTGGGGGGGTGGGGGGGGTGGGGGGGAATCCTCACCCTCCAGATCCGGACAGCCACTCCCTCCCCGTGTCCTGAGCAGCCTCTCACAAGGTCTCTGCTTATCTCAGCTGTGTGCTGGGTTGATGGGAAAGATTCTAATGGGCTTTAAGTTAATAAGTTGGGAATAAATTAGGTTTGTGCTCTTGGGAAACAGATGGCACAGAGCCAGGACCTGGAACAAGCCCCACAGAGCAGCACAGGGTTGGGTGGGGAAGGGGCACTGCTGGCTGTTTCCACCACCCTCCAAAATCATATGAAGTTAATTTGGGGGTACAGGGATTAAATGCCCCATACCCCTCCCAAAGGCACTTGACCACTGAGCCACCTCCCCAGCCCTATTTTGTATTTTATTTAGACACAGGGTCTCACTGAATTGCTTAGGGCCTTGCTAAGTTGCTGAGGCTGGCTTTGAACTTGCAATCCTCCTGCCTCAGCCTCCCAAGCTGCTGGGATTACAGGCGTGCTCCACCGTGCCCAGCTTATTGTGAATATTTTTATGCATAAAAGAAAGTGGAAGGAATTGTATGTGAACAACCCTGTGCTGGCTGTGTGCCTTGCTTGGATTGCTTCCTCAACTGTCCACCCTCCTCCTTCCTGTCTCCCTGGCTGGCCACCCAGCCACCCATCTTGCTTCAAAGGCAGTCACAGTTGGAGGACATTTCACTCCTAAACCTTCATCTCATGAGGTACAGGTCAATACTTGGTTTTGGTTTTGTTTTACTTTTTTAGGCAAAATTTATCATCAGTGAAATGCATACTATTTTCTTTTTCTCAGTGCTGGGATGGAACTCAGGGCCTCACGCCTGCCAGGCACCTGCTCTATCACTGAGCTCCAGCCCCAGCCTGAAACGCATACAGCTTTTTAATTTTTATTTTCAAAATGCATAAATCTTAGGTGGACTTTTGCTGAGTTCTGACAAATGCACATGCTGCATAAGCCAACCTGCCTCCGAGAGATGGAGCATTACCATCCCCAGAGGGCTCCCTCCACCCGCCTTACCAAGGCAGCCACCATCTGATTCCCTGAGATTTCTCTTGCCTCTTCTAGAAATTCATGGAAATGGAACCACGCAATATGTGTTCTTTCATATCTGTCTTGTCACTGAATATATTGTATGTGAGGTGCAGCAGGCCATGCTGTATCAATGGCTCCTTGCTTTGCATTCTGAATAAATTCCATAGCCTGAATGTGATACTGGCTCTTAAAACCATCTCCTCTTGATAACACAGGGGCTGTTTCCAGAATTTTCTTTCTTTCTTTTTTTTTGTGGGGGGTACCAGGAACTCAGGGGCACTCAACCACTAAGCCACCTCCCCAGTCCTATTTTGTATTTTATTTAGAGACAGGGTCTCCCTGAGCTGCTTAGAGCCTCGTTAAGTTGCTGAGGCTGGCTTTGAACTCGCAATCCTCCTGCCTCAGCCTCCCAAGCCACTGGGGTTACAGGCGTGTGCCATGGCACCTAGCAATTAAGGTTTTTACTATTATGAATTAAGCTTGTCCAGCCATCCTCAGTATCTGCTTGTGATTGGTTTATGGACACTGAGATCCAGGGATGCTCGAATCCCTTATATATAATGGTGTAGTGTTTACATAGAACCTACCCACATGTCCCATGTGTTGTAGATCATCTCTAAGTGACACTAATACACGTTACAATATAAAGGCTACATTGGGCATAATGACAAGGAAAAGATGTACATGTTTGGTACAGATGCAGTTTTTTTTTCTGAATATTTTTCAATCTGTAGTTGGTTGAACACAGAACTCACACATCACAGAGCTGTGTGTCTTTTTGTGGGCATTTAATTTATTTTTAAACCTAGCTTGAGTCCCTCTCATCCCCCAAATGAGACAGCTCTGCCACTTACAGAGCCCACCCTCCAGCTGGAGAAGACAGAATGCTCCACATAGTCCCTGGTTGTGGTGGGCACATCTCCCCCAAATAGAACCACTTTGATGATCATGAGGGGATGCAGCCATCTGGGGGCTCCTGCTCTCTGGAATGGATAGGGTGTGGGCCGTGGCTGTCATCGATGCAGCAGAGGAAGTCAAAGTTTAGGAAGTTCAGCTTCAGCCCCTAGTGTCTTCCCTTGAGGTTGATGCACCAGCGGCCCCCTTGGAGGGCTGGCTGGCTGGATCACCAAGAAAAATGAACCCCAGAGCCTCCTGGGGATGATTCACCCACAGAGCACAGATCAGACCCAGAGTGCTGCCATCAAAACACAGCGTCCAGTCCAGCAAAATCTCAGGATGCCTTGGAGTTAAGAAATACTTCAGAAGGTGCCTCAAAATCTTCTTAGGTGAAAGGGCTTCTAGAATCTTAAAAGTGGGTATCTTTGTCTTTCTCTGCTATATGAAAGAGTTTCTAAAAATCTTAAGGGTTGGACTGAGGGTATAGCTCAGTGGTAGAGCACTTACTTAACATGCTGGGACTTGTGATTGGCATCTGAAGCAAGGGATATATGGGGACTGAGACCTCAACCTGTTGTATCCGATGCTACCTCCAGGAAGATAGTGTCAGAACTGAGTTGGATTAGAGGACACCCTGCAGAATTTCTTGATTGCTTGCTGGTGGAGAGAACCCCCACCACCTTTGGGGGGGGGTCACAGAAGTGATCTGTGTTGAGGGTGCATAGTGGGAGACACTGGGGTTGTGTTCATTTTCTCTACACAAGCATTTTTTTAAACCTCTTTTAAATTTTCCCTATAGATATTGAACACTTCTACTTAAGATTATTCCAGAGTGTTCTATGTTGTTGACATTGTGAAAGTTTTCTTTTATTTGATTTTCTAATTGTCTGTTGCACCTATGGAGGAAAAGCTATTGAAATCTCTTAAAAGTATTTTATTCAGATCATTTAGATCTTCCAGCTATATAATCCTGTCACCTACAGATAATCACTTCATTCTTTTTTTAGTATTTTTTAAATTGTAGATAGACACAATATCTTTATTTATTTATTTATTTTTAAGTGGTCCTGAGGATTGAACCCAGTGCCTCAGACAAGTGAGGCAAATGCTCCACCACTGAGTTACAACCCGAGCCCCCACTTCATTCTTTTCCAATTTTTACATGTTGTATTTCTTTTTCTTGTCTTATAACTTTAGCAAGGATTCCAAAGGGGAGAGAGAGGAGGTGAAACAATAGAGGCAGGAGTACACATCCAACTCATGCTTTTGTGTTTAATGGGCTGCACTTTTAGACACTGCAGTGTGCATAAAACATCTACTGATTTCTAGTTTATTATAGTTTTCTAAAGTTACAGATGCATATTATTTTTTACCAAATGCTTTTCCATATCTATGTAGAAAATTGTCTTTTTTCTCTGACCTCTGAATGTGATGAATATGTTAATAACATTCCTTATGAGACTGTCCTTTCATTTGGAATGTTATAGGATATTCTTAATTTAATATCTTTTTTATTCCTTTGCTAATGTTTTATTGGGGATTTTTTTTTTCCTTTACTGAGGATTGATCCTAGGGGTGCTCTACCATTGAGTTACAATCATCAATCATTTTAATTCTTATTTTGAGACCGGTTCTCACTAAGTTGATGAGGATGGCCTTGAACTTAAAATCTTCCTACTTTGGCTGAGGATATAGCTCAGTTGGTAGAGTGCTGGCCTTGCATGTGCAAGGTCATAGGTTCTAATCCCCATCACCACACACACAAAAAAAATAAAATAAAATTCTCCTGCCTCAGCCTCCCAAGTCACTGGGATTACGTTGTGTGCCACAGTGCCTGATTTACTTGGGATTTTCTACTGATACAGGCAAGACAAGTCTATTTTTTTTCTTAGATAATATTTGTCAGATCTGGCAGCTTTTCTTGCCTCCCCCACAACCCGGCCCCTGCCCTGTGCACTGGAATATTTTAACTAGCATTCAAATTCTCCCACCTTTAAAAATTTGATCAGGGGCTGGGGATGTGGCTCAAGCGGTAGCGCGCTCGCCTGGCATGCGTGTGGCCCGGGTTCGATCCTCAGCACCACATACCAACAAAGATGTTGTGTCCGCCAAGAACTAAAAAATAAATATTAAAAATTCTCTCTCTCTCTCTCTCTCTCTCTCTCTCTCTCTCTCTCTCTCCTCTCTCACTCTCTCTTTAAAAAAAAAAAAATTTGATCAGATTCTATCATTCTGTGAAACTGTGAAAGCCAGGTGTTGGGGAGTAGTAAAGTAGGAATGTATTATCAAAATTCTTTCTTCTCCAGGGATTGTTTCTATTTAAGTTTCTTACTCTTCTGATAGCAGCTTTCCTGCTCATTTATAGTTTTAAAAAAATCGTTTATCCAGCTTCTCAAATTTTTTTATATAGTAGAAGATATCTTTTGCATTTCTTGCCATTTCCTATTTCTGTGTCACTTAACACTTTCATTCTGCCAGCTCTCCAGATTATTATAAATCCTTCCTAACCACATATCCTGGTGACAAGATTTCTCTGTAGGGTTACACATGATTCCACTGATTGTCTTGGGTTTTTCAAATGTAACAATCACTTCAGGGAGGAATGAGACCTGTGTGGGGCTCCTTTCAGTGTTTAGCTATTATGACAAACATCTTTGGATATAAAGACTTTTTCTATATTTAGAATTATTTCCTTGGGCTAGATTTTCTGGACCAAAAAGCATGTCTTTTTTTTAGGCCAATTCACTTTCCGGAAGGGTTGTTCCAATTTGCACTCGCACCAGCAACCCAGCAAGGGGAACTTTTTAAACAAGTGTGGTGATGCACGCCTATAATCCCAGCTACCTGGGAGGCTGAGGCAAGAGGATTATAAATTGGAGACCAGCCTCAGCAATTTAGTGAGGCCCTAACTTAGTGAGACCCTAACTCCAAAAAAGGGGGGTGGGCTAGGGATGTGACTCAGTGGCTCAAACCCTAGTACCCAAAAAATATTTTTTAAATAAAATAAAACCTTGAGCTGTTCTTCTCCCTTCATCTGATAAAATCTCTCTAGGTCTCCAACTCCTCTGGTGGCCAATAAGACCCTCCTTGGCTTATCTCTGTCCCTGACTGCACCTCCTATCCTTTGTCCTCCCTTCCTCTGTCCCTGGCTACATTCCCTGCCTATGTTCCCTAGATTGCTCTCCTCACCCCAAACCTCACCCTCACCACAACTTCCCACTACTGGCTCCTTTCCATCATGTGAGTCTCTCAGTCCAGATGTCACCTTTTCATAGAGTCCTTTGCTGACCACCTGCACAACTGCCCACCCGCTCCTCCACCATCATATGCTATTGTCCACACCATCACTCTGTGTTCTTGTCTTTCAAGCACTTGATGCTCTAGGAATTATGCTATTTGTTGCCAGTGTCCTCCATCAGATCGAAGCCCATCAGGTCAGGAAACCTTGTGTGTCCCCTGCTTTGAGAACTGTCTCACACTCTCGGACTTGTTTGATTTGGAAGCCTCTCACACCCGGGGCATCAAGGTCTGTCTTCCTGTTTAGGCTCTAGCTGTGATTGATTCTTAGGAAGAGCTTCTGGTCCAAACCACAGCAGAAGAAGGCCAGGGGGATGATCTCACCCCGGAGAGTGTATACCAAACACTCCACAGAGCATAAGAACCCTGAGACCCTGAAGCAGTCCCTACTCTCAGGGACCTCACCTCTCATGTGTGAGGCCCTGGGAAAACCCCAGCTATGGGCAACAGCAACCCTAAGGCTCCCTGGAGGGGCAGATGTCAAGGTGGGGCTCCAGGCAGAAGCCTAGTCTGCTGGAAAGGGGAGGAAGGGCATCCAGGTGGGACCTGGCAGGTTACTTGGCTGGCACCTCTGCCAATCCCAGCTGGTGCCTTAGTCCTGGGAGGCCTCCCTGATCCTCCCGTACAGCCCTACACTGGAGAGACCCAGGGCACTTTCTGCTTCCCACCTGGTTCCTGACCTCATCTTGGCACCGCCCTTCTACCTGCCCCAATGGTGGGCTCATTTCTAATGACAGGACCAGTGTGGAGTCTTCTTCAGCAACCCACAATGTCTCCTGAGCTTCAATGGCCTCTCTCAGGGACAGATCCCAGACAGTAAACTGAAGCTCAAGCAAAGCGCGAGTGCTTAGGAAGGATTAGAATTCCATTGACCTGGGAGAAAAACAAGGCTCCGAGATGGGAAGCGACCTAGTCAGGTGGGATCCAAGGCTGGGAAGAAGTGGGAGTCCAGCGAGCGCCGTATGGGTGCAGGGGTGGAGGAGCGACCCCTGCTCCCTGGCCGGGCTGGCATCGCGCTGGGCACTTTCTCTCTCAACTCCTCACTCAACCTGGGAAATTTTAGTCTGGTCATCCTGCCGGGGAGAGGAGGAGAGGAGGCTTGGCACCAAGGTGAAGGGGGGTTGGCTGCGATTGATTCTTAGGTGGGCTAGGTCAGCCGCAAGCCACCCTGAGGTCGTCAAAGCCACCAAGCTCTGCCCCCAAGGATCGGGGATCGGGGGATCCCGACCTCGGTCTCGGCCCTACCCCCACCCCTACGAGTGCGACGGGATGGAGGAGGGGGAGGGCTTTGGGGCGTGGTCTACTTGAGGGGGCGGGGCCGGCGGTAGACCCGGGTGGAGGGGGAGGGCAGAATGGGACGGGGCGTGGCCAAGCGGAGGGGAGGGAGAAGACGGGACCCGGGGCAGGAATTGGGCCGGGCGGAGGGGGAAAGAGGGATAAGAGGAGGGGGCGGGTCCGGGAGGATGGGGAGGAGGGGCGGGTCCGGAGCGGAGATGGAGCAGCGGGGAGGGAGGCAGGGAAGGGGCGTGGCCAGAGGGAGAGAAGGCGGGGCGGGGCGGGGCGGGGGCGGGCCTAGGCGGGCCCGGCGAGGGCGGGGCGGCGGGCGGAGCGCGGGCCCGGCTGTGCTCGCCGCCGCCGCTGCGCCCCCCGGACGCGCTCGCGGACCTGGGGCCGGGGCAGACCTGGCACCCTCGGAGGACGCCAGCCGCGCCCGGCCCGAGCGGGGCACCGGGGGGGCGCCGAAGACCCCAGCTCCGGGCCCGGCCGAGGTAAGCTTGGCGGCCAGGGTGGCGGGCGGGGCGGAGACGAGCTGCGGCGCGGGGAGACGCTGGCGGGGACCTGTCGGAGCCTTTGTCTGCGGCGCGCGGCCCCACTCGCGTCCCCTCCTCTCCGCCGGCCCGGACGCCGAGTCTCCCACCGCATCCCGAGTCTCCCATCGCACCCCTGTCGCGGAAAGCGGGGTCTTCCCCCGCCCCGTCCAGCATTGGAGCGGGCCAGCATCCCAGTTGCGAGCGCGGGACCCGGACCCAGGAAGGTGACAGGCGGCGGGATCCCAGGCCAAGCTGGGTCTTGGCGCTCCCTCCGACCTCGGGCACACCCCAAGTTCCTCCCTCGCCTCCCTCGCCCATCTCACTCCTTTTCCCAGACAGCCGCCTCCTAATTCTTGGGAAAGCTCCGAAAGAGGTGGGGCCTGGGCCCAGAGGTCACCTCGTGTTGCCTAAGGGGTCTCCCCTTTGCCTGGGGACCCGGGCCTGGGATCCAACTTTGCTGCTGATGGGGCCTGGAAGGCAGAAGGAGCCTCTGGGGCTGCTGAGCATCTGGGAACGTGCCCGCACCCAGGTCCGGGGAGGGCCGTGGGCCTGGGCAGCCTGGAGTCTCTCCATCCCAGGCCCTGCCCAGCTTGTGGCCCCTGCATTCATTTGTCCTTTGGGGGCTACAGAAAGGGGGTGGCCTGAGGGTCTTGAAACCCACAACCCTGCCACTGTGAGTTGGGCAGCCCATAAGCTGGGCTGTGGGATGAACAGCGACAAGGGACAGGGCATCCAAGGGCATCCAGCTAAGCAGGACTTGTGGCGGAGCCAGAAGTTCAAGGCCTAGGAGGGTGAGCAGACTGGCTTTCCAAGTGAAATTCAGTTTCCCTTGTCCCTCTGCTGGCTAGAAGTGGAGCTCAGCAGCCTCAGAGCCAGGTCAGCCTGGCACTGACACTCAGCACCTCCACACTGCCCCGGGGCACAGGCAGTCCCCGCTGCCGTGGTGGGGCCAAAGGTGGTCTGTCAGGCCCAGCTCCAGTTTGAGCTGCCTGACCCTGGACTTGATCTCTGGGCACCTTAGTCACCCTTTCTGCAAAATGTGGGCATGAATCATCCTTTGCCGAACTTGAGGATCAGGAGCGCCCTGGCCCACATGGTGCTCTCTAGGTGGCTGTTTATGCCACTATTGAACACCTACTGTGTGCAGCCACACCTTCTCTACTAACCACCCAGCCCTCTCCATTTATGAAATAGTCTGTCCCCGCTTGTTCTTTCTCTATTGTGTCCTCACAATAAGGAGGTGGGGACACTGAGGCCCAAAGGGTGGTCTAAGGCCAAAGAAATGACCTGTGTCATTTGAGCGGCAATGTGGGGCTGGGACAGAGGAATCCTAGTAGCTCAGGGTGAAGGAGCAGAGAAGAGTCTTATAAACACCGAGTTTGTGTTATATTTATGTCCTTAAATCTTAAGTAAAGGGGACATAAGAGGAGGAACAATCTGAAGCCCTGGGCAGCTGGTATGAGTGAGGGTGTCGGGGGAGGAGAGAGTTAAAGGCCATGGGATGGTGGCTGAGGCGGGCAGTGTAGGTGGCAGCTGCCCGCCACACTGATGAGCCCGAGGGAGCAGAGGGGCCTCCCCCTGGCCTGACGCTGAGCATGTCCGCTTTCCCGGATGGGGTGGCCTCAGTGAGGCGGAAGCCTCACATGCTGGTCGGGCACATCCAGGACACTGTGGGACCCGGTGCTGCATTTCAGAAGCCCTTCCTCTTAGGACTTGGATGACCATCGGGCTGCACTTCCATCCTAAGGGGGCTGGTGGCAGGAGTGGACTGTCATTGTTGTGGACTGTCATTCTCCCTTGGTCCCCTTCCCCTGGCTCTTCATGTCTAAGGGAGGAGGATGGGTGGGCCAGGACCCAAGAAGGGCCTGAGCAAGGGTCTCCAAGCCACCACTCTTGAGGTCAGGCTGGTGTGTCCAGTTGATAGGCAAGGACAAGGGTGTGCCCAGGACCACCAACATTCGAGCCTAGGCCATCTCTGTTCTAGACCCTGCTGAGTTCCCCCAGTGCCAGATGTGGCCGGAGAAGCAAGACTGATGAGGGGACTGTCAGGAGAGGCTCGACCAGGAGGGGAGGAAAGCCCGGCTTCCCAGTCCCCAGAAGGAGAAGCCCCTGACCTCATCTCCACTGGCCATGGCTACCAATCACCTGGGTTGGCTCCAGGAAGGCCCCCATCCTCATCACTGGCTCCAATAAAACTTGCTAGAGACCTAGGGGAGGGGAACAGGGGCCAAGAGGAGAGCTTGGTGACAAGTCTGTACAGGCCACCTGACTGCTGGGAATGGGGTAAACTGAGGCAGGGGAGCTGGAGTGGTGGGGCCCCAGAGATGGGAAGGGGCAGGCAAGAGCGAGTGGCCTGCCGCAGATCAGCCCCAGGGATAATGGGAATAACTGTGGCTCGAAGATCCCTTGGGGCTGGCTTCTCCCCACTTCCTCCGCAATAAATCCCACATGCCTGTGGGGCCAGGGATGCTGAGGCACCACTCTTAGGACCCTGTGCTGTGGTGTCCCATCTCTCATTATCATGGAACACTGAACTCCTTCCTTCTCCCCCAAAGGCAAGGGCTAGTAGATCCAAATCGAAGCAAGAAACACTGAGGCAAGAGCATCGAAAGAACTGCCTGCCACTGAAGGTGGTTGGCCTCAGAATCCCGAGGGGCATGGGGGCTCTAAGTGACCCACAGACTGATGTTGGGTCCATACTCTACCACTTTCTGTCTTAGAGGCCAGAGCAGGAGTTATTCACCCCGTAACTCTCCCTTTTGCTGGCTGAATAATGAATGAATTTCAGCACCTCCCTCCCGGTGACAAGGGACACCCGGAGAGGCATTCTAGCTTGGTGCTGGCACAAAGTGCTCCATGGTATCCCCCACTGTTTGATTGCTCACCTCGTGCTGGTGTTCCGCCTCCAAAACAGTCCTGCTCTCCATCTCTTCCCACGCCCAGAGACCACCGCGGTTGCTTAGCCTTTGAGCTGATCTCCTGGGCTGTGTCTCTACCCTTCCCACCCCGTCTCCATGGCAACACGAGTGAGCTTCCTGGGACACATGAGGTGACATCACCTCACTGCTAAGTCCATGTCCTTCGTGATGAAATATCAAGAAGGAGGAATGAATGGAAGGGATGGCCCCCTGGGGTACTGTTTGGGGACTTGGCCGTGAGGTCAGGAGTGTCCTCCTGTCCTGTCCCCTCCCCTGCCTCATCTCCTTCCTCCACAGCACAGGCCACCATGGGCTCCGTGGGAAGCCAGCGCCTCAAGGAGTCCAGTGTGGCCGGCACTCCTGACAGGACTGTGGTGACCAGCTTCGGCTTCGAGGGCCTCCAACTGGAGGCCAGGGCAGCAGCGGTGGAGGCAGCTCGGGAGCAGAGCCTTAGGGCCAGGGGCATCTTGACATCCATGGACTCTGGTGAGTCCCAAACGGGAATTGGCCTCACGACCTCTGGTCAGCCCAGGGCAGAGGACACTGGGGTCCTCGTTGAGGGGAGGCCCCATTGGGATGTGGTAGCCCTGCACCCTGACTCAGCCTCTGCCCTGTGCCTTGGGTCCCATGCAGAAGAGCCTTCTGCACCCACAGGTCAGAGCCAAGGTCAGAGCTGAGGAGGCTCTATCTTCCCCTGGTCCTCCATGCTCACTCACATGCTCACTGGGCACATGTGAATCATGCACTGTCCCATGAGGCTTTTATATAGAAGTGACATTGGTCTCATTCATTGGGCAAATCAAGCCATGCCTAACTGCAAAGGAGCCTGGAAGAAAGATTGGATGTGAGGTTCAAAGAGCTGGCTTTTAGCCCAGCAGTGTGACCTTGGGTAAGGGGCCACGGTCTCTGATCCTCAGTTTCCCTAACTTGAGTGTCTGTGAGATCAGACTTGCATTGGACCGTGATGACAGGCACCTGAGCAGCTGTGGCCCTAGGGATGCACACTGGCTCTGGTGGTGGGCAGCGGCCTTGGTGCTGTGGCCTGGCACGAGTGGGCTCGCCCACGCCTCACCTGAGGTCTTGGGATTTGGCAGAGGAGGAGCCAGTGCCCGATGACCGCTACCATGCCATCTACTTCGCGATGCTGCTGGCCGGGGTGGGCTTCCTGCTGCCCTACAACAGCTTCATCACCGACGTTGACTACCTGCACCACAAGTACCCAGGTGGGTGCTCCCCAGCCCACCCAGCCCTCAGGGGGTGCTCAGTGACTGAGGCTTTCCAGAAACCCCCTGGGCCAGGACCCTGTTGGCCACCCTGTTCATTCAGATCTTGGCTCCACTGTGAATTGCTGAGTGGCCTCTGGGCAGTGAGCGAGGATGGGCAGAGGGTGGCCCTCTCTTGAGTACCTGCTGTGCTGGCCCTCCAGGGACCTCCATTGTGTTCGACATGAGCCTCACCTACATCCTGGTGGCGCTGGCCGCTGTGCTCCTCAACAACGTCCTGGTGGAGAGGCTGAACCTGCATACCAGGATCACCACGGGTGCGCCCGCCGGCTCCCAGCACACGCGCCTGCGCAGTGCTCATCCCCCCTCCCTCCGCGACCCCCTCCCGTCCCCCCACCCCCGTTTTCCCTGAGCCTCACGCTCCTTGTCTGTGAAGTGGGCACATTTCCTAAGGATGCCATGGGCCTCTATGCGGGGGGGGGAAACAGTCAGGTCCTAGTGGGGCCTCTGGGAGCCCATGGGATACCCTGCAACCCCAGAGGCTCTGTGGCCTCCACATTGTCTCCCAGGCCTCGGCACTTGCTCTTCTCCTGACTCAACCTTGCTCTTCCTTCCCCTTCCAAGGCCGTGTCCAGCTTCAGGGGGAGGAGGAGGGGGAGGGCGCCTCCAACCTGACCCCAGGGAAGGGGAGGTGGAGGGGGCTGCCTAGCCCACCCTGGGTCCCTCACCGGCCTCTCCCCACAGGCTACCTCCTAGCCCTGGGCCCCCTGCTCTTCATCAGTGTCTGTGACGTGTGGCTGCAGCTCTTCGCACACGACCAGGCTTATGCCATCAACCTGGCCGCCGTGGGTACCGTGGCCTTCGGCTGCACAGGTAGGGAGGGGGCTGGGGCGGGCAGGGCTGGCCTCGCTGGGGGCGCCTAGGGCTGAGCGTCCGGGCCACACAGCCACTTGCCTGTGCAGAGCCTGCCCCCACGCGGCCCCAGTGCCCGGGCAGCCCCCTGGCTTCCGGGGATGTGACCCAGCATGCCAGGACCCTCCTGTCTGTGTCACTGTTCCTCTTGGGCTAGGCTCTCAAATTTTTTCTAAAGTCTTTTATTTTAAAAAATTGCAAACCAAAAAAAAGCCTGCAAGAATAAGATGAGCTCCCCTACGCCTGCCCTACCCCGTCTGTACATCAGTTTCCCCTAAATATAAATAAATATAAAATAATTCATTTTCCCCCCAAACCGTCTCACCTTTGCTGCCTGAACGCTAAGACTTCAGGGTGTATTTTCTAGATTTTTTTTTTTTTTTTTGTACTCGGGAATTAATTTAAGGATGCTCTACCCCTGAGCTACAGTCCCAGCCCTTTTGATTTTGAGACTGGGTCTGGCTAAGTTGCTGAGACTGACCCTGAACTTGGTATCCTCCTGCCTCCGCCTCCTGAGCTTGGGATTACAGGTGTGTGTCACTGGGGCCAATTTAGATATTTCTTCTATTTAACCACATTACAATTGCCACAATCTGGAAATTTCACACGTAAGGGTACTATTATGGAAGCCACAATCTAGACTTAAGTCTCAGTGACTCCCCAATGACAGTCCTTTGTGCTGGGGGTGGGACTCAGGGCCTCACGCCTGCCTGCTAGGCTAGTGCTCCACAGCTGAGCCAAACCCCAGCCCCTTGGTATCACTTTTTTCCTGACCTGGATTCACTCCAGTGCCACACGCTGCATGTACGGGCCCATCTCTTCATCTCCTTTAATCCGGGGTGATTCCTCGGCATGTCTCTGTCATTCACGGCAGTGACATTGTGAGGGTCCACGATGATCGTTTTGCAGGCTTTCAAACTTTTTGTTTGGGGGAGGGGACAGTGAATGCCAGGGATGCAGCCCAGGGTGTCCATACAGGCCAGGCAAACGTCCTGCCTCTGAGCCCCAGCCACAGCCTATTTTACTATGACTTCCAGGAAGGAACGCACTTGACAAGATGACCCATAAATGCACGCACATATGTGTATGTTGTCATGAAATCATGGTCTCCATGCAGGCAGTGTGCCCAGGTCTGGTCTGTTTTGTCAAAAAGCAAATGCTGAGCTAGGCGCAGTGGCGCATGCCTATGATTCCAGCTACTAGGGAGGCTTAGGCCCTAGGAGGATTTCAAGTTTGAGGCCAGCCTCAGCAATTTAGGGAGACCGTGTCTCAAAATGAAAAATTAAAAGGGCTGGGGATGTGGCTCAGTGGCACAGCACAACCGAGTCTCAGTACTATGGGGGGCGGGGATTGGCACAGAGGCAGTGGGGTCTCTGGGACTCGGTGGGTGTGGGGGTCCAAGTCAGCACATCTTCCCTGGATGCTGCTGGAGTTCGGTGCTGGGTGGGATGAGAGCAGCTATGCTGTACAAACGAAGGGGCCCCAGAAACCTCTGGCTGCGTAATGAAACCGTTGCTTGCTGTTGCTGCACGTCCTGCTCTTGGGCACAGCTGTGTCCCATACACGGGGTTCTCGGTCTGACAGCCTCCCCCAGGTGGCCTCCTGGGTCACTACTGGAGGAAGACAGAAAAGCCAAGGGAGCTTGCACGGCCTCGTCCTCAAGTGGCAGTATCCTCTCTGCTCCTGTTTCTTGGCCAGGGCTCCTCAGTGCCTCTGCCCAACCTCACGGGCAGGGATGTGGACAGCATTATGGGCACTACAGGGGACATCCCTGTTCCTAAGGCAGCTGCAAGGCGGTCTCAGGGACCCTCTCAACCAGCAGTGGAGCTGAATTCTCTGCACACACCCTCTCCCACCCCAGGGGGCTCGGGTCGCCGCGCGATGTAGGTGACGGCTGGTGTCTCATGGTCTCCCCCTCTCTCTCTTAAGTGCAGCAATCCAGCTTCTATGGGTACACGGGGATGCTGCCCAAGAGGTACACGCAGGGGGTGATGACCGGGGAGAGTGAGTATCACAGACCCCCGGGGGGCACTGAGCTGCCTTGGGCTCTGGAAGCTTCTTTCTGGGGACCCCCAAACATGCGCCCTGAGCATGCTGGGCTGGGGATTTATCTCCTCACCTGGCCGGGGAGGGGTGGAGTGGGACGCACTCCCCACCAGAGGGGTGTATGTGCGTGCATACGTGTGTGCACCCTGTTTCTGGGGTGTGGTGACTGGAGTGTGGCAGTGCCCACAAGGCTGCATGTGGTATGTCAAGTATGCCCAAGTGTGTGTGTGTGTGTGTGTCGGGGACTCAGTCCCTCCACTCCTGTGATGTTGGGTGTCACCCTTCAACACGAAGCTGTTCTCAGAGCCTCGGAGCCACACAACCACCTCCTGCTAGCTGCCCAGTTACCAAGACCCCGCCCTCAAGCCTGTCCTTTACCCAGCAGCCAGTGCTCCAGGGCCTGTGGGCTGGCCTTCTGGGCACCAGTGCGTGGTCTCAGTGGCTGTCCTGCCACCTGCTTCTTGGCCTCCCGTGCACTGGGGCCGGTGCTTTGAGGCCCCTTCTCCACGTGTCCTCTGGTCTCCTGGTTTGGTTTGGTTTGGTTTGGTTTTGTAGCACCGGGGATTGAACCCAGGGGTGCTCAACCACTGAGCCACAACCCAGCCCCTTTTATTTTTTAATTTTGAGACTGGGTCTCTCTCACTAAGTTACTTAGAGTCTTGCTAGATTGCTGAGGCTGACCTTGACCTTTCAACATCCTCCTGCCTCAGCAACCCAAGTTGCTGGGATTACAGGGATGTGCCACGGGGGCTAGGCTTCCTTCTGTTCTAACACAGGAGCACATGGCCCCTACCAGCCCCCTGCCAGGGACACTAGTCCTCCAGTCCATGCCCGACTCCCTTGTCCTGCAGACTTCAGTCCCCTCCTGAGACAGGAGCTCTCTAACGCCCCCTGCCCACATCTGTGCTCTGTGAGAAACTTGATACAGTTCCCTGACCCCAATCTGCAACCTGTGCTTCTGGGACTTGTTTGAACATGTCCCCACAAGCCCCAAGAAGGCAGGGCCCTGTGTGTTGCCACTAGGTCCTCAGGGCTGGACATGCTGGGCCCTCAGGAAATGCTGAGAAACAGACAGATGCGGAGGACCCGAGCTCCGGCGACAGTGCTGGAGGAGGCAGTGAGCCTGCACTGTCCCTCTGCCTTGGGCTCCTGGGGGGTTGGGTGGGGGACTAATGGACGGGCTAGAGCTGGGAGGGGCTCGGTGGAATGGGGCCGGGCTGGGGGCGGGGTCAGGCCCGAGCCCCTGGTCCCTGCCCCAGGCACCGCGGGGGTGATGATCTCCCTGAGCCGCATCCTCACCAAGCTGCTGCTGCCTGACGAGCGCGCCAGCACGCTCATCTTCTTCCTGGTCTCCGTGGGCCTGGAGCTGCTCTGCTTCTTGCTGCATCTGCTGGTGCGGCGCAGCCGCTTTGTGCTCTACTACACCACGCGGCCGCGGGACAGCCGAGGCTGCCAGGCGGGCTACCGCGTACACCACGACGTCGCCGCAGGGGACATCCACTTTGTAAGTACGCACTCCAGGTGCGGATTGGTCGGTGTCCATTCCCATCGCCAGCCCTGGGCATGTGCCTCCAGCCCACATCCTGGCCGAGTTCCTTCTCTGGACCCCCTCCTTGGCCCCAGGGTCTCAGGCTGCACCCATCTCCATTCTGTGGGGCTCGTGGCTCCCTCAGCTGCTGTATCCTGCAAAGTGGGGTGCACACGGTCCCTTTCTTTGTGACACCCCACGTACTGTAGATGGAAGTTCCCATCCGGTTGGTACAGATTCCCAGGAAGGCAACAAGGCTCACCTCTGCCCTGGGTTCCTGTCCAGGATCAGGGAGAGGACCCCAGGAGGTGGGACAAACCCCCAGAATCCCCACAGAGGAGAATACCAGAGGCAGCCAGGGAATCATAGGCCCCAGGCAGGAGCCAAAAATGGGGGTTCAGGTCTGTGGCTCTTGGCTTTGCTGAGGTCAGCGCCCAACAGGGGCCAACTGCTGGCCTCATAACCCCAGAAGAGGCACCTCCCCTGCAGGGTCCCCAGCACAAGGACTCAGGCCAGCTAGTGGCCTCAGTATCACTCCCTGGGTGATATCACCGCTGGGCAGGGCAGAGGACCTTCCGGGAAGCTGGGGTGCCCTCTGGTGGCCACATGCTGCATAGCGACCCTGGCCTGCAGCTGGCAGATATCTGGACTGAGGACACTGCAGGCCAGGAGTGCTGGACACCGGGGGAGGCAGGGCAAGGGGAGCCACCAAGGGTCCTCACCATGATGGTCCTGCAGATGTGGGTGTAGGGAATCACCTGGACCCTTGGCTGGGGACATAGCAGTGGACTGTTGGAGCCCATGGGGAGCCATCTGGGGGAACCCCTCCATCAGAGAGGCTCGAGGAGCGACTTCTGGGCTGAGAGTGACTCCCCCAAAGTGGAGTAGCAAAGCCACCAGGAGGGGCTGGCGGGGGAGCCTGGGCAGAGACTCAGGCTGGGAGCCGCTGGGGGTGTTTCTGGGACAACAGGAAGCAAGAGGTGTCGGGAGGCCTTGAGGGGCCTCTGGGCAAGATGTGGGTGGGGTGCCGTGGTCGGTCAGAAGTGGGGAGAGGGTCTTGAGAAGGAATTCGCCCTCTCTGAAGTCAGAGGGCTCTTGGTGAACAGGAAGGAGGGTGTCGGTACACAGTAGGTGCTAACTGAACGTTAGCCTGAGTGTGGCTCTCCTTCACTGGGCTCCAATGCCTGGTCAGTGCCTCCCTCTGTCCCATCCTCCAAACGCCGTCCCGCTCCATCCTCCCTCCAGGAGCACCAGGCCCCTGCAGTGGCCCACAGCGACTCCCTGGACAGCCCGGCCCATGAGGTGGCCGGCGGCGGGGGGGCCTACATGCGCTTCGACGTTCCTCGGCCCCGAGTCAAGCGGAGCTGGCCCACCTTCAGAGGTGAGGGAGCCCACTCGCCCCCACGGCCCCATGGACCCCACTGTCCTGGCTGCTTGGTGGGTGGTGCCCCGGTGGGAGGCAGGCAAGGCCGCTGGGGGTGCTGCCCTCTGACCCTGTCCACCCCCCCAGCCCTGCTGCTGCACCGCTACGTGGTGGCACGGGTCATCTGGGCTGACATGCTCTCCATCGCGGTGACCTACTTCATCACGCTGTGCCTGTTCCCCGGCCTGGAATCCGAGATCCGCCACTGCGTGCTGGGCGAGTGGCTGCCCATCCTGGTCATGGCCGTGTTCAACCTCTCGGACTTCGTGGGCAAGGTGGGCTTCCTGCCCGCCCTGCCCTTGGTGGCCCGGGCCCACCCAGGAAGATCCCCAGGCCGAGGATGCATACAGGTCCCAGGCAGGAGTGTGGCAGCCATGCAACGTCAAGGTCCCCACAGCACCCCCCCACGGCGGCCCCTGCCTGGTTCCGTAAGGTGGCTCCGAGTGCCTGCTGCGTCTCAGCGGCCCCTCTGCCCAGTCTTCCTGCTCCATGGTCACTAGTCAGTGGGTCTCTGGGGTGGTCCTCCCGGGATGAGCACAGACACAGGCCCTCAAGGTACACGGAGAGGGCAGAAGCACCCAGAAGCCACCCAAAGGGACCAGAATGACCTGCGCAGCACACCGTCTGCCTCACCTGCAGCGGGTGGGGTCCATGCTTTGGTTTCTGGTGCTTTACGCAGGTTGGGGACGGGCCTTGTCTTATGGATGGGGAAGCCACTCTCTTGGTGTCACACTGCTGAGAGGGCTGAGGAATGAGTTTGTGCTTCCCAGGGAGCGGGGCCGAGAGAGCAGATCCAGACCTTTGGCCTGCTACTGTCCAGTGTGTGACACGGGTGGCTTGACCCTCGTTTCTCTAATAGGGTCAAGGTCCCATCCTGAGGGTATTGCGTTTAGATTGGGGTCAGGCACATGACAAGGACCATTTGTTGCTGTGATCGTTGAGCTTTGGTGCATCTTTGAGGGCTGGGGACCGTGCTGCTCTGGACAGACCCAGGGTGTCTAGGGACAAGGGGGTGGCCAGAGTCTATAGTGGAGATGGACTGGAGAAGAGGTAGGCTGGGGAGGGCAGGGGCCGGCGGGGTCCCAACACTTGGCTTCCTGCAGATCCTGGCGGCCCTGCCCGTGGACTGGCGGGGCACCCACCTGCTGGCCTGCTCCTGCCTGCGCGTCGTCTTCATTCCCCTCTTCATCCTGTGCGTCTACCCCAGCGGCACGCCGGCCCTCCGCCACCCGGCCTGGCCCTGCATCTTCTCGCTGCTCATGGGCATCAGCAACGGCTACTTCGGCAGTGTGCCCATGATCCTGGCGGCGGGCAAAGTGAGCCCCAAACAGCGTGAGCTGGCAGGTAAGACCTGCCTGACAGAGGGACATGTGGGGCTCCCTCCCAGCAGCCCAGCCCCCCTTAGTGAGGACACCGAGGCCTTCAAGAGCCACAGCCAGACAGCAAGAGGGTGCACTTGGGTTTTAGGGGACTAGACAACGCCCGGGAGGTGGTAGGTGTGGGACATTTGCCAATCATTCCTTCCTTCCTTCCACAACTACTTGGTGGCCCTCCTCTGTGGCAGTGTCTAGGCATCAGGGACACAACGTTTCCATGCTTGTGGGACTGACAGATTAGGAGAGGGAGTGTGAGAAAGTCATGGGGCTCCCAAGGTTCAGGGCCACCGCTCAGGACAGGAAGTTTGGTATTGCCATGGATTGAGATACAGGAGGCCCACGGGTCGGGGTGTTGGAGTCAGATTTGGGCCATGGTACTTCAAGGTGCCCAACAGACATCCCAAAGGGTCCCTGACGAGGAGGCAGTTGGAGGTCAGAAGCTGGAGGCAAAAATGGGTGGGGGGCCGGGACTGTAATCCCAGAGGCTCAGGAGGCTGAGGCAGGAGGATCGCGAGTTCAAAGGCAGCCTCAGCAATGGCTAGGTGCTACCTTAGTGAAACCCTGTCTCTAAAATACAAAATAGGGCATGTGGCTCAGTGGTCAAGTGCCCCTGAGTTCAATCTCCAGTACCTCCCCCCAAAAAAATGGGTGGAGGACAGAGAAGCAGGTGAGGCCTGGTCCCCTCATGGGAGAAGGAACAGCTGGCTAAGGGATGGCAAGACCCAGAGGGGTCAGCAGGTCCTTGGGGAGGTTTGCTCATACAGGGCGGCTCCCTGAGAGCTGGCCGTTGTTACTACACATCACACCTGAGCAGTGGCCACTAGGTCTGTCCATCATAGTGTGGCCCTGGGGCCTGGCTGCTGCCCCGCCCCCCTCAGGTCAGTCTTGTCCACAGGGAACACGATGACGGTGTCCTACATGTCTGGGCTGACCCTGGGCTCCGCCGTGGCCTACTGCACCTACAGCCTCACCCGCGATGCCCACAGCAGCTGCCTCCGCACCGCCAACGGCTCCATCTCTGCCGGCCCCTGACTCAGGACACTGCAGGCTGCTGGCCCTCCTGCTGCCCAGGGAGGGCTGCTCAGGCTGACCAGGGACCCTGAGGCCCCCACCCCCTCCCTGCCTGCAGTGCCTGCGGGGCCCCGGCCTCCTCCTATACCACTAACGCCACCTCTCTGGGTCCAGCGGCCACACCAGCCTGGAACGTGTTAGTGACCCAGGGCTCTGCCCAGCACTGTGTCCACGTCCAGCCTCACACCTGCATTCCCCTTCCATCTAGCCCGTGGCCCCAGCTCTAGCCAGGCCAGCACTCTGCAGGGTCAGACCCAGCCTTCCCCACCCAGGATGGCAGCCAGCCTCCTGGTGTCCCCTTCACAGTGACCCCACCACAGGGTCTACTTCAGGGGCCCCATGGTCCTCGTCACTGTCCATGGCACCAGTTAGGGGTGGGGGACCCCTCCTCATGGACATAAGAGGACCTCAGAAGAGAGGAGCAGTCCCCAGCCTTCTCACCCTGGGCCTGTTCCCCCGAACAGTGTGCTTACTGGAGGATGGTACCTCTGGTCTGCGCTGGCCTCTTCATGGGCACCGCACAGCTGGCCCGGGCAGCACCCCCGTACCAAGGTCTCCCTCTGAACCCTCCTGGTGCACAGGCCAGGGGCTGCACTCAGCCTACCTGCGATACAGAAGGAGGGTCACAAAGTAGGCCCTCTTGACTGAAGTCACCTCTTGGCCTAGGGAGGCTCAAGGAGGGACAAGTGGAGGCCAGGAGTCTGGCAAGTAGGGAGGGCTGGGGGGGTCATTCAGTCATCAGGCTGGTTTGGGGATGTCCTGCCAAGGATGGCTTTCCCATGGGAGGCCCCTAGTCCTTCCACATCCCTGGCCCCAGCTGTAATTGCCCTGTCCTGTCCCCTGCTGTGTCCTGTCCACCTGTGTGTCCTCTAACTGTACCGCACTGGCCATTAAAAGATGACGGCAGAGACTGCCTCCCTGTGCCTCCCAAGAAGCATTTGGGTGGGGATGGAGGTGGGGGCAGGACAGCCATCTGGGCCATTGGAAGTGAAGGAGGGTGCTGAAGGGACGAGGCTGCCCCACAGTGCTGGGATCTGTCTTTTCACTGTGGAAAGGGTCCCCTGCATGGGGCCCGATGTTTGTGGGAGGTAGTCTGGTGGCCCTGGTGTGGGGGCGGGGACTGTACATGTGGGGTGGGGAACCGGAAACCTTGGGGTTTGTCACATGCCTTGGTACCCCTTCAGCCTCACGAAGATCACGGAGGCAGGTTGGCCCCTGTTCCTCAGGCACTCAAAGCCAGGTGACACAAATCTGAGCCTTGGGGGCTCAGGCCCCAGTTCTAACTGGTCTGTACAGTTAGGACAAATTCTTGTACTGTTTTGTGCCTCAGTTTCCCCCAAGGTGTAGGACTGGGATTTGGCCCCTTGATGGAGGGCCACCTGAGCTCTGGACCTATGGCCTCGGGAACCTGCAGTCATTCCTTGGGGGATGTCAAGTGGCAGTCAAGTGGGCCAAGCCCAAGGGGCAATGCCAGAGGCAGCCACCAGATGGCGGTGGCACACCACTCCCCCCCATACCTGTGGGTTGCAAGGGCGCCCATCCGCGGAGACTTGGTGTCTACACTGCAGTGAGGCCCTCAGAGCCTTGCCAAACCCTTCCCGCCACAGAGGTCACACCAGTTGCCCTCAGTGTTAACACGTCATTGTCCCGCCCTTTGCCACAACCGTGACAGCAAAGCCCGAATGACATCTGCAGCCATTCAACTGACCCAGGCCAGAGGGTACTGGGCAGGCAATGTCCCCACCACCTCCAGCTTTTCCAGGCCCAGAGGTTCAAGGCGGGCTCACGGCCACTCAGACCTGCAGAGCCCTGTCCAGGTGTGGACACAGAACTTGTGAAACACTGGGCACTGCCTGTCCTGCCCAATACCACAGCCGCTAGCCATCCGCGCTGCCAAGCCCTGGACAGGCGGCTGGAGCAACTGAGAAACAGCTTTTAATGTTCCCTCATTTAAATTAGCTGAATTTTAATAGCCCAACCTCCAAACTCCCTGTGCCCCTGTAGTGGACTCCCACAGACCAAGGGCCCCAGCCCAGCTCCCAAAATGAACCACTCCAAGCGATGCTATTTTTCCAATTAAATCTTTTTTTCTTTTTCTTTTTTTTATGAAAAAGATCACACAGAATTTGCCAACAAAATTCCAAAAGTAACTTAAAAAACAAAACAAAACAAAACAAAAACAGGAAAACAATTCCCCCAAAAAACAAAACCGAAGTCTGGCTTTTCCTTCCCTCAAGATTGTCTGCTGGAGGCCTCGGGCTCCCAGGCAGGGGCTGGGTAAGTGCTTGCTGGGCCCGCGGGGGCGGGGCTGCGGCTCCCTCCCCTCCCTCTCCCTCACTCCTTCTCAGCTGGGGGTGAGTACAGTACAGTGGGCTGGGGGGTGTGCTAGGGGCTGGGGGGCCAGTGAAGCCGGGTGCTAGACACTCACAATCTAACAGGAAATAAAAAATAATATTCTGCACGTCAGAATGTGTTCGCTTTTTTTTTTATAATTTCATAGCTATTTTTCACAGTTTTAAAAAGTTTATATTTATATATATTTATATATATTTATCTTTATATATATAATTAAAAAGTTGACTCCATTTAAAGGCTTATGATACAGGGGCGGGGCGAGTCTCTTGGTACAATAAAACTGTACAGGTTAAGAACTGCTGCCTCCCTCCTGGGCAGGGAGGGCCAGGCATGGCCGGAGCGAGGGTTTCAGCACCATTGGGATTTTCTGTAGTGTGAGGGTCTGGGCTTGGGGGCAGGCCCTTGCCAGGGCCGCCTGCCGATGCTTTTGGGCTCCCCCTGGCCCTGCTCTGCTCCCCAAGCCCAGGCCATCCTGAGAGGGTGGAGGCCACAGGCACTCAGCAGTCTGGCGTGGATGGTGAGGCTGGCTGGCACCAGGTGCCTGTGTCCATGGCGGGAGGTTTGGGTGGACTCCATGATGAGGAGTGGCTGAAACCCAGAGCGAGCCTCAGTCTGGGTTCCTAGAAACCCCCTCCCCACCAAGCCCCCAGTCTTCAGGGCCTGGGGGCACCTGGCCCCCACTGGGGCTGGAGGGCCTGCCTCTACAAGTGCTTATGAGGTGCTGGGGAGGCCAAGGCCTGTCCCTGCTGAGACTGCCCTGGGTGGCCAGCAGAGCCACACCCTGATAGCAGAGAGGAGCCCCTGTCCTGGGGCACTGAGGGGTTGGGAGATTGGGGTGGAGACATGTGCACATGGGTGCACACACGTGCATGCATACGGGCACACACATGTACACACACTCACTTGCCCGGGGCATCCACGTGCACACCTGGCCACATGCACACGCCCACGGGCACACTGGCATGCACACAACGCACATGGTCCCGCGCCGTGGCAGTGATGGCGAGGATCCCTGTGGGCCCTCAGGGCACGAGGCAGCTGGGGGGGGGGCGCTCAGCAGAGCACGGGCACGCCGTCCGTAGAGAAGATCATGCCTGTGGTGGGCTCGTAGGTGCCTGCGAGGTAGTAGAGGCCCTCGCTGTCCTGGTACTTCTTGGTCTTCAGCATCTGCTCATACTGCTCTAGGCCCACCACCAGGCACTTGTGCGACACCGTCTGCACGTCGTTCTCGTCCACGTGTGAGGACTGGTACAGGGCACGCTGTGGGGCACGGTGGGGCCTCAGGTATGGGCACAGGGTTGGGAGAACCCCTCCCAAACCAGAGGAACCTGGGACTGCCTTGAGGTGGAGACCCAGAGACAGACAGAGGCCAAGATCGAGAGACAGACGTGATCAAGAGACCAAGAGACCAGGAGAGACAGAGTCCTGAGACTCAGGGACAGAGACAGGGGACCAGACAGACAGAAGTGAGACCAGGAGACAGATTGAGAGCCGGGCAGCTCAGAGCCAGAGGGAGGCCGGAGGCCAGAGCGAGGTCGGAGGCTGGAGCAGGCAGAGCCTAGGTCTGAGCACGGGACCCCACCGGCCATGCTGGGAGAAGGTGGCCACCCCCGCCCACTGGAGGCCCTCCTACCTCCATGAAGTCTTTCCTCTGACTGGAGGCCCGCAGGGCTGCAGGAAGGCTGCGGCCAGACTTCTGGTCCCAGTGCTGTCAGGACCAAACCAGGACAGTGGGTGACCCCAGCCCCACGGCGGGGCTGCTGCCAGTGGCAGACTAGATCCCAGCCTCAGCCTCCCTTTTTGGTCAGACCATGGCTGCCAGCACCCAGAATGCCTGGCCCCAGAGGGGACCTCAGGTCTACCCTATGGCACCCATATGGACCCAACAAGGAGGACACCTAGTTGGCCCTCTGGGCTCACCTGGCCCTCATGGAACTGCTTGCCCGGGCTGGTCTCCTCGGGATGGTAGAACCACTTAACTCGAACCACCATGTTGTTGCCCCAGGACTCCCACATGCTCTGGATGCGGCCGATGTAGGGCAGGTTGGGGCGGCCGGCGGACAGGAACACCGCACAATCTCCGATGCGGATCATCTCCTTGCCACGCACGATGGCCTTGTAGAACAGCTTGCGGGCCTTGCCCTTCATGCCGCGCCGCTGCAGGAGATGCCAGTCAGGCAAGGGCCCAGGAGCCTGTGGCCCACCACACTTCAGGGCCCTTGCCCCAGCTGGTCCTGGCACCCAGAGCCCTCATCCCTGGCCTGTCACCTGCCATCGGTCTCAGGGGTGCTACAGGGAAGGGACAGAGGAGAAGACCACCCCTGGTCTCGCTCTCACTGGGGAAGTCCCTTTCAGCTCTTTGATATGCCAGAAACAAGAGGGACTTTATTTAATCTAGGAGCTTTGCAGCTAAAGGGACTTCAACTCAGTCCCACAGCACTACTGGCCAGCCACGCAAGACTCCCTGGGTTGCCCAGCCTTGTACTGCCCTTGCCCCGTCACAGGTCCTGCCACAGCCCTGAGGCCCTACAATCCCCACTCAGGGCAGGGTGAGGGAGGGCCAGTCCGAGGAGTCAGAGCACGTCCCTGCCCACCATGACCTCCAACCCCAAGCCTCCAGCACTGTGGCCCCGGGCATGGCCTATGTGGCTTCTGGGGTTAAAAGAGGATTCCTGTCCCAGGAACAGACTAGCAGAGAGAATGTGGGGTAAAAGGGATTTATCTGGACATGTGCCCAGCAAAAGCAGGAAATGGGACCTTAAGGGCAGATGCCACACCAAGCCCTGCTGGGGCTCAAGATATGTCAGCCCCTGCCGTGTGGCTTATCAGGGTTAAGGGGCTGGGAGTCACATGCTACCCTGGGGTGTGGGTGAACCCCGCCCTCCACCAGCATGGCTGCCCACTGACCCAGCACCTGCCAGATGTGTTGAGGCTTTGTTTATTCACTCAAGAAACACTTCCCCAGGGCCCCAGGCCACTCTCAGAGGCGCCCAGACCCACTGGTGCCATCCCTTGGACAGAGAGTCCTTCAAGAGGAGGCTATGCAAGCTTGGCAGAAGCAGCACTTTCTCACCTCAAACTAAAATCCACATTCCTTCCCCCTCCTGGTGGGGACAGCAGGCTCAAAGTCACACTCTACCTAAGCCGGGAGCCTGTGTGCTGACCCCTGCCTCATCCACAGTCCCTTCCTCTCCATCCCCTGCCACGGTCTTTCCTCAGCCAGGCCACTCACCTCTCTGCATGTGCTGTAAAATGCTCAGAGTGCCTTAGACTCACGCTCAGAGGACGCCATGGTTGCTAAGCAACTCTCTGAGAGCAGTTATGGTTTTGGGCATCAGGCAGCTACTCCCCTTCAAGAACGCCCCCCCCCCTCATCCAATGAGGTCCCCTGTGAGGCTGCTCCCACCCCTCTGGTGGGCACAGGACTTGGTCTGGTTAACTCCCTCCTGGCCACTGTGATTGACACAGGGCTGAACCTAGACAGCTAACCAGCTTCAGTTTAAACCCCCGGGAGACACTTCCTTCTGTCACTTCTGCTGCCTAGAGAGAGCAGCTGCCAGAGAAGGAGACAGTGCAGAGGAAGGAGAGGGAACCCAAGAGTGGAGCACAGACCTCAAGTGGGTCTAGAGATGCCTTCGAGCCCCAGGTTCAGCGGTGCCTGCAGCTGCACCCCTAAACCTTCCTGCTGAAGAGGCCTAAAGGTCTGAGCTTGTGTTTCGGTCAGCCATTTAGGGTTCTTGGCTCCGCAGCTCTGCGAGCTGAGCCTGGCGCAGCCCTGGAACTGCATACGGCAGGTGCCAGAATGTGCTCAGGCAGCGATGGCAGGGCAGGAAGAACACCTCCCTCACTCGGCCCTTCTGTGCCTCTCAGATAAGCACCTGCAGGGATCAGGGCTCTAGAGTGCTGACCATGAAGCCTTCAGAAAGGATTCTATAAGAATCTCGCATTCAAGTTGGCCTCAGGTGGTGGCCTGGCTGAGAGGCCCTTCAGCTATAGCCAGCAATCCATGAGGAGTGAAAGTCAGATGACCCTGCCCCTGTGGGATCAGGAAAGGCCAGGCTCAGGTTAGGACACTAAGTTTGCTGGAGCTACAGCCCAAGTGTCCAGACCGCACCTGCTGCAGGCTCTGTACCCTGCCCATTCTAAAGAATCACTGGTGGGGTACAGCCTGGGGCAGAGGAAGCTGCTGTCCACTCCTGCGGGTTTCTGATGGGCCTTGGCTGCACGCCAAGATCCCCAGAAGGCAGCAGTGAAGACAGACCTCCAGAGCCGACTCAGGACACCCCAGCCTCTCTGGCCTCGTAAGCGGCCAACACTCTGCACACGTGCCAGCAGCTTCCCAGGTTTTGAGGAGGTGTGCCAGACACCCCAAGCCTGTCCCTGCCAGCCCCAAAGCTGTTGAACTCGCCTGATGAGAACAGAGTCTTACAGGGGCACTGGCTCAGCAGGGGCATCTCTTCAAAGCCCGTCTCCACACAGCCTTGGAAGACCCTGGTCTAGGGACATGGACACTGGGGACAAAACCTGGGCTGGCTATACCTGCAGACGAGGACACCCTCCCACACATGCCAAGCAAAGGAACCTGGCTGCTATGGCAGATTCTGAAGCACCCAAAGGCCCATGTGTGGAAGACGTGGTCTCAGGGGGTACTATGGGGAGGTGTGGGGTCTCTGGAAGGTGGGGCCTGTGGGCTTGAGCCCCTTCCCCTCTCTGGCCACGAGGTGAGTAGTTGCTCTCCAACACTCCCATCTCAGACCTAAAAGCAAAGGGTCTGCCCTATTATGGGCTGCTTCCTCTAAACCACAGCACAACAGACCTCAGCCCTGAATAAGTGAATCCTCTCAGGTACTTTGTCACAGTAACAGAAAGCTCACACACTGGCTCTTCCCAGGGGTGTGGGATGGACTCGTGACCATGAGGGCTATTCCCATCCTTCACATAGAAGCTTCTAGAATAGCTAACAATTTCCTCCACTGAGAAGTGCATGTGTGTGCACAGGTATAAATGTGTGGTGCCTGTATTACACATTGTGTGTGTGCAGCACGTTCACACATGTACATGGTGTGTGAGGATAATCCACAGCACAAGCTGGGCAGGAGGGCTCCTCTGGACACCCAAGCCCTGCTGTCAGGGCAGACATGGGACCCACAGCCCAGGGCCCACCAGAACATTCTCTTTGGGCTGCACTGGTTAGCTCCAGGGTCCATGGAAGGCCAAGGAGACTCAACCTTGCACTTCTGTGGCAAGCCAGGGGAAGTGGCCCCTCCCACCGAGATCACCGACTGGTGGCTGAGAGCCTGAGCGTGCTGGAAACAGGAGGAGAGCAGAGAAAGCCAGGCGGTGGCAGACCCCATCCTGAGCACCTGCAGGACAGCCTATGTGGACCTTCATGTTCTCTACACAGGGAGCTCTGGTCCCACCAACTAGAGGGCAGGGCCACTTGGAAAGGGCCTGGGCATTGGAGTCAGACAAACTTTGAAAACCAGTTGCCTCCCTTGTAACGTGGGATATGGCCTCGCCTCACCCGACCCTCCTCCCTGGGGATGCTGGGGAATTGAGGGGAAGGCGGGGCCTGGTGTGAAGTAGCCAGAGAAAGACCTGGAACCTCAGCCTGGTACCTGGGTGGGCTTCCCGAACCACTTCCAGAGCTGCCGGGCAGGCAGGAAGGCGGCGATCTTGGGCCGGTTCTCCACAGATGGCAGGCGCTGCCGCTTAGCCAACTCCTTGGTCGTGGGCAGGTGGACACCCTCTCTCTTTTTGGGTCGGCTCTTGGCCCCAGCCCCCGCCTGAGCCTTGGACTGCAGAGGCTGAGGGGGCTGGGGTGGAGGGGCCGGGGGCTGGGCAGCGGGCGCCTTCTTGCTTGTGGAGTGGGCCGAGGAGCGTGCCTTGCCAGCCTGCTTGGGAGCCTTGGCAGGGAGGGCCGGCTGGGCAGAGGGGCTGGCCGCAGGGGCAGGAGCTGCTTCGTCATCAGAGCTGCAGGAAGAGTCCTCGTCTGTGGTGGAGGAAGAGGAGGAGGAGGAGGAGGACGAAGAGGAAGAGGAAGAGGAGGAGGAGGAGGAGGAAGAGGAGGAGGAAGATGAAGAGGAGGAGGAAGATGAAGAGGAGGAAGAAGAGGAGGAGGAAGAGGAGGAGGAAGAGGAGGAGGAAGAGGAGGAGGAGGAGGAGGAGGAGGCAGGGGAGGATGCCCTGGAGCTGGAGGCGCTGCAGTTCCGGCCCCCCGTGCCCCGGCCGTCCTCCCTGTTCTTCTCGCCGTCCTCCTCGCCCTCCGTCTCTGAGCCGCTGCTGCTGCTGCTGCTACTGCTACTGCTGCTGCTGCCGCTGCTGCCACTGCTGCTGGTCTCCGACTCCTCAGCCCCATCCTGCTCGGCCTGGGCCTTGTCCGGGCTCTTGGGATTCCCAGTGTCCTCCAGTGGCAGCCCTGACCCAGGCTCCTGGGCAAGGTCCCCCTCCAGGGCCTTGGGCCAGGCCATCTTGGGCTCGCTACTGCCTGCTGTCGGGGCCAGGCCACCCAGGCCCAGCAGGCTCTTGGGCTCCTGCCAGCCTCCAGCCCCTGGGTCCTCCCGGAGGAGCAGAGCCTCTTTGGCCTTCTTGCTTTTGGGGGATGTAACCCCCTCATGGTCCAGTTTGACGAGCAGCTCAGCCTCCTCCCCTGGCCTCCGAGCACCCTTGGCACCCGACTCCTCCGTGACCCGAGCCTTCTTGGGCTTGGGGCGGGTGGCAGGCATGGTAATTGGCATTGTGATGAGGGGGGCCGGGGTCAGGGCTGCAGCAGGGGCTGGCAGCTCTCCAAAGGGCTCAGGAGCTGGGCAGCTGGCGAAGGTGGGTGGCGCTGGGCTGGGCTGGGGAGGTGCCGAGCGAGCCTTGGGGGCCTTGGCCCGCTTGTCCACAGGTTCTGGGGGGCTCTTCTTGGAACTTGGGGTGCTGATAGGCTCCAAGGCCAAAGGGGTACTGGGGACCTCATCTGTGGAGACCCCCTCCTCCAGAACACTGGCTCTGTCTAGAAAAGAGAAGACGACAAATGGAGGCCAGAGTGAGGCCTGCTGCCAGTCTGGGCGGGGCTTCCTGGTGGGAGAGCAGGGGCTCCTGGGTCAGGAGGTCTGCATCTCTGCCTGGGCCTCAGGTGGGCGGCTCTGGCACATCACCCTGGGGGTGCTGGCCCTAAGTGGTCCTCAGATGGTCTTGGCTTGTAGCCCTAAGCCACTCCTCTGGGAGTGAGTGACATGCACCAGGCTGAAGCTGGGCTCTGTCTCTGCCCACCAGCTCCCCTTCCTTGACCCACTGCCTAATTCTCTGCCCAACAGTACAGAGTTCTCACAGAGATGATGCCTGGTCACTGCAGAAGCTTAGGCTCCAGGTTCTGGCTCCCAAGTAGCCCCCACCCGACCCTGGGCCTGGGCCAACATACCTCCCTTGGCTTTGGTGCTGGGCTTCCGCCCACGCCCTCGTGCCTTGGCTCCCGACTCCTCTGACCCTGTGGGGGCCCCCTCTTTGCCTTCCCCGGTGTCTTTGCTGGTCTTTCGGCTGCGGCGTTTGGCACTCGGCACCAGGAGGGCTGGGGACGGCTCGGCACCTGCAAGGCAGACAGTGGCTCAGGCCTGGCTCTCTGCTCTGACTTTCTGGATCAGGGTTTGGAGTGGGGAGCAGGGACACCATGTGGCTCATGCAATCTGGGCTTCCCTGCATGGTCCAGTGGGGGATGGTGCAGGCAAATAGTAGTTCAGCAGGGGCCCCCAAATGACCACACCAAAGCTCAAGGGGCTGAACAAAGGCGCTGACTTTGAGAACCTCTGAGGTCACCCACCCCAAGAAGCCCGTCAGTGTGAACAAGACTTGCTGCTGCCTCTTAAAGGGGGGACCCGGAGGAGTCACCAACCTCTGAACCCCAGGCCATGAAGGCCAAGGCAAGGATTCAATGCCATGGTGCCCACATGGAGCTTGGAACCATCAATAACAATACCTAACCAGCCTTCCGTGGCCTGGACAACCAGGCCTGCGGCTGCCCTCACAAGCCACAGGGCTCATCTGGGAACCCCAAGATTCTCCACTCCCCAGCCCCCTTCTGGGAGTCCCCATCCACTGCTTCTGCCATTTCTATCCCCTGTGGGTTCCAATGGTTCCAAAGGTCCAAATGGCAGGCAGTGTCCAGGCTCAGCCTAGAGGAGACCTAGAGGCCGATGGACAGAAGTCTGTGCCGCCGGGGAGCCAGGCAAGGGTGCTTGTGAGTGGCACGCAGCCAGGACAGCCAGACCACGACCTCACATGCCGGGCACTCACACTGGATCTTATAGTCGGGTGGCAGGAGGCGGATGTGTGAGAGCGGGATCCTGCCCGTGTCTCCATCATCAAACTCCACGGTGATCAGATCCCCATCGTCCTCCAGGTCCAGTAGCCCTGTGGGGGAGGGGCAATTCAGGGGGTCCCAGAGCTTGAGCCCTGTACTGGGGCATGATGGTGATGGGACAGTGGGGTTCAGCATGCAGGGATCCCAGGTCATTAAAGCACAGCAAGGGGACAGGGAGTCGGTGTACTGTAGTGTGAAAGTAGGTGTGAGCACTAGTCAGTCAGGGCAGGGGGTCCCCCGTTTCTAGCAGAGCGTGTCCTGGAATTCAGGTGCCACGAGGCAGCTGATCACACACACCTGTGCCTGCTCACTCTCAGGACCCCCGACACAGCAGTAAAGAGGACAGAGAGGGAATAGGGCACGAACGCAGGGGAACCAACTCGGGGCTCAGCTTTGCTGCTGTCAGGTGACTGAAGGAGACAACCGCAATGAGGAGAGGCCAAGGCGGGGTCCCGGACCCGGGCCCTGAACGGGCTGAGGGCCACCTGAACAGCATGGGCTTGGAGGCTGCACAGCTCTGATTTGAAAGATGCGGGCGCAGGCAAGAAGGGTGGGGGCCACTCCAAGCAAGGGGGGAACTCAACATCTGCCACTGAAGGACGACACCCCAGCCCCCTCCCAAACGCAGATGCTAAGCTATATGTATCCCCAAGGACACAGGCCTCGCCGGGAGGAAGAGACCTAACCAACCACCTGCCCCACACCACCAAGCCTCACTCAGCCAGCGCCTATGATCTCTTCATCCTCTCTCTTTGCCAAGGATCACCAAAGCCAAAAAGGGAACCATGACACAGAGCCTGCGTGGGGAAGGGGCGCCCCGAGGGAAAGAGAGCTACAGACTGAACCCAGACACACACCATGATAAATGTTCTTATAAAAGATAACGTGTTGATGCAGCAGAAATATATATATATTTTTTTTTTTTTTTTTTTTTTTTAAGAAACCTCAGGAAATAAGAAAGAACTCTTGGAAATTTTTTAAATGATAGCAGAAAATTTCAAATTCAAGAGAACAAAAGGATTTAGAAGATAATGTGGAGGAAATCTCCTGTAAAATTGAACAACATCAAAAAAAAAAAACAAAAGAAAGAAAGAAATAGACAATAAACGAGGAAGAGATTCACACACCAAGAGCCACCAGACCACTGCAAGTTCCAAGGACCACAGATGGAGGAAACTATCCAAGTGGCACAGAGCAGAAGAGCTCCCAGGGCTGGAGAGATGAACTACAGAATCAAAGCCCCACTGTCCCCAAATACCTGGCATAAAGAAACAGGGAGAGAAAACCCACACAGAGCTCCAGATCCAAGAATAATGAGAAGATCTTGAAAGTTCCACAGAGAGGGGGAAAGTAGGTCTCCTACAAAGACCTGGGGATTATAATGGCAGCTAATTTCTCAACCATTAGAAGCTGAATAAAAATCAAACAATGACTTTGAAGTGGTGAGAGGAGATATTTCTGATCTAGAACTTACACCCAACTCAACTGTAAAGAACAAGGATAAAGAGACTGCAGGCTTGCAAGAATCTGAGAAACTTATTTTCTTCTTTTTCTTTTTAATATTGGGGACTGAACCCAGGGGTGCTTAACCACAGAGCCACTGTCCCTAGCCTTTTTTTATTTTTATTTTTTTTGAGACAGGGTCTTGCTAAGTTGCTTAGACTCTTGCTAAGTTGCTGAGGCTGCCTTTGAACTCATGATCCTCCTGCCTCAGCCTCCTAAGCCACTGGGATTACAGGCGTCCACCACTGTCCCCAGCTTGAAAAACTCGTTTTCTAGGGACTCTCTCAGAAAGTTACCGACCTCCTCTACTAAAAGGAGGGTATGAGCCTAGAAAGACGTGGGATGCCATACAGAAGCCCAAAGGAGCCCCAGAACACTGGCCAGGGAAAGGCCTAAGACTCAAAGCAGCACCATAAGGTGACCCTGGAAGGCAGCCAGCCCTCGGGGTACCAGAGGTCAAGAGCACGAAGATTGGAAACCAAGACAAACTCTTCCCATAGTAACAGGACTTCCAGGGTTTTGATGCTCAATGATAACAAATGGGAAAAATAAATCTTCCAGCGCAAAACCTGCGGTCAGATTGGACCTCACACCTGCAGTTTTGCTGCCCGGCCCTGCTTCTCCCTTGGTCACAAAGGTCAGGGAGCCGAGGGGTCAGCGCATCAGGCACGTAGGACTTTGACTTGGTCTGACCAACATCCCCTAAGTGTCACCTCCTGTATCTGCCTACGTCCCTGTCTGCACCTCCAGACGTGCCTATTGTATGTCTGCCCCTCTTCCTCCTCTCTTCTGTGGCCAACATCCCGCCTTTGCTGGGGACACCATTGAAAGCCCTGTGCTTGTCAGTCATGTGAGCCAACAAAAATCTCTGCAATTAAGTCCAATACAGTCGGGTTTGGGTGACCAACTAAATCCACAGCAGCCTGTTAGGAGACGGGGGAGCAGCCGAAAGGGGCCTCTCACCTCGGACAACAGTGCCAGGATACAGGCAGCGGTACTGCTGGCTCCAGTAGGCTGCGATCCTGGTCCCTTGTGGCAAGAAGCGAGTGGAGGCCGGCCTCACGTCTATGATCTGAGAGAGCACAGGATGAGCACCAGGAGGTGACCAGGAACCGAGATGTGGCTGCAACCTGTGACCCTTCCCCAGGCCTCTGGAGCCCAGCCTCCCGCTCCCGCCCCAGCTCACCGCCTCCTGCAGCAGCTGCTCCAGGCAGTAGATGTGGGGCCGGTTCCCACGCTCGCCCTCCACCACCACGCGGTATCTGGGGGCAGGGCAAACGTGTGTGAGGTGGCAGAGGCCACACACCCTGAGCCAGCCCCACACCAGCTCCGATACAGCACTAGCCCGCCAGGACACAGCACTAGGACTTGGCGGTTTGGCTGACTTGTTCTGTCCCCTCCTGGCCGGGCCTCCTCATCCATGGAGCAAGGGGCTGCTGAGCATGCGACCCCGAGAGAGGCCAGCACACACTCTGGCGCCTTCCTGTGAGCCCCTCGCCACTGCGGCATGGCCATGCCCAGCCGGAGCCCCCTCCCTGGCAGGGCCCACCCGGGCACACCTTCCACATGTGGTGGCCTGGCGGCATCTTCAGAGCCCTCATGTCCCTTCCCCCTTCTGTGAAGGGAAGGCACAGTCCAGAAAGGAGAAGCCATCTGCCCAGGGAGGCACAGCAAGGAGCCTGGCAGGACTCACATGTCCGGAGAGTGCACCGTCTGCACGTGCCCGGCGTACAGCAGCTTGTCGTCCATGGGGATGAGCACACGCAGGCCGTCCTTCAGCTCATCCTTGTCGATGATGCAGGAGCGCGGGGCTGCAGGGGTGGGCAGCAAGGCTGGGCTGGAGTGGGAGGCGTAGGGGAGACCCAGCCTCCTCCCCAGGTCTACCTAATGGCCCCCAAGTCACCTCTAGGAACAGAGGCCCTGCCAGGTGAGTCTATAGGGTACACACTGGGTGTGCCTGAGTACATGTGGCCTGTACCAATTGGCTTGTGCTGAGTGCACACCTGGGTGGGGGAGGGGCAGTGGGTGTGCACCTCGCCAAGCTCTGGGCCGTCAGCACCTCCCCAATTCAGCAGCCCCCCTCTATCCTGCCGTCCAGTGCTGCTGCTTCAGCCAGACAGCTGGGGCTTTGTCCAGTTTCCTATCTGGGACAGGTTTTCTGGTGGACACAGAAAATGTTCCAGCTGAGCCGTCAGCCCCCTGCCCCAGTCCTTCTCAGGAGCCCCCTTAAGGTCATACACCCAAACTCTCCTTAGTTGTCTTCTTCCTGCTCTTCCTTCTGGGTGGGGACCTTTTACCTGGTCCCCTGTCATTAGCATATGTCAAAAAGACCGACAGTGGGATGTGGTGCATGCCTGCAATCCCAGTGGCTCAAGAGGCTGAGGCAGGATGTAAGTTCAAAACCAGCCTGGGCAACTTAGCCAGGCCTATGCAACTCAGCAAGACCCCATCTCTAAATAAAATATGAAAAGGGCTAGGGATGTGGCTCAATGGCTAGGCGCCCCGGGTTCAATTCCTGGTACCAAAACAAGACAAAAAGACCTAGACAGTTCTGGGGTTCAGGTACAAAGGGCCCATTTCTCCATGCACCTGCCACCTCCTGGGCAGAGGGCACATCCCACTCCTTGAGACTGGGTGGCTGTGTCACTTGATTTGGCCAAAGGCAGAAGGGGTGGCATGCCTGTCCCTAGGCCTGAGAGGTCTCCTGCTCCCTCTGGCCCTAGCAAACCTCTGGCTGCATCTCGGGGGCCACTGCTCCCACCAGGCCACGGTCCAACACAGTGCATGACCCAGAGCTGAGTGCACGACCCAGACCCTTGACGCCCCGTCGTTTCATCACAGGGGGGCTAGCCCACTGCACTGATCACACAGCCCCCCACCCCCTGCAGACCCCAGCCCAAGAGTGGTCATGCAGCTGGCTGTTCCAGAGCAGCAGGAACGAGCACACCCCTCGGAACAGCCCTGTCCTCGCTCCCCACAGTTTGTATCTGGGATCCCTCCTCTGAGCTCGGACCAGGGTCTCTGTGCCTGATGGACATGACTTCCTCAGGGTGTTCCCATCACTAGCCCTAATCTCTCCAGGTCACAGGCCCCATTCCCACCGCCCTCCACCCTCCCTTTTAACACTCAAACTTGCCTGCCTCCCCACTGTTGCCCCAAGGGGCCCAGGTCCTACCTACACTGCTTAGATGTTTACAGTCTCCTGCCTCCCTGGGACCTGCAGGATGCTCAACACAGCAGGCGGGGGGCTCACTTCAATACCCTGACCACACTGCTCTCCCATACCCTGGGGCAGTTGTGCTCCTTGGGATGAGCACCATACCCCTGGCCAAGGTCTCAGAGGCTGTGGGTGATCTGCTCCCACCTCCTCCAAAGTCCCCAGGCTGCTCCCCACATACCCAAGCGTACTAAGCCAGAGCTGAGTAGGCCTCCTTTCTATTTGCCTCAAGTGCCTCAGGGGCTTTGCACATGCTTTTTCCAGCTATGTGTCAGGCCAGGACTTAAATCTAACATCCTCAGGAACCCCTGCAGCTCCTCCCAACACACACAGCCTCACAGTCACCCACCTGGGGTAAGAGGCCGCTCCACAGCCCCGCCTCGTGGCAGGTGCTCATCCTCTGAGAAGCTTGAGTCCTGGTTGGGTTCAAAGTCCTCCTCAGCCGCCATGCTCTCCATCAGCTTGCTCACAGCACCCCCCTTCCCCCGGTTCTGTGGATGGAACACAGCAGACCAACAGCTTAGAACACAGCACAGGGTTCTTGCCCTGCTGGGGTCCCTCTCTGGAAACCTGTGGTGGCATCTGCCATGTGCTCAATGGCAAGGGACCGGGCACACCTGAAGGCCAGAGGGAAGATGAAATGGGTTGCAACCAACTGTCCACGGCCTGTGCACACTCAGCATGATACTTAGTACTCAGCACTCAGTACCACTCTGACACCCAACGCCACAGCAGACACCATGGTTTCCTCCTTAGAGAGACTGAGGGGGCATCTCCAGCCACATGCAAAGGCTTGAGGAAACAGCCTGGGCAGCAGCTAATGGGTACAGGGGCACACCCAGGCACATCCCCTGTCAACAGCGTGAAGCCTGTGGATCCCAGAGGGGACCTAGCACTGAGCAGGTGCTCCTGTTGCCAGACAGCCTCATGGTGGTGGCCAGGTGTCTCCTGACCCTGCTAAGAGCATGGGGACCACAGCTGGTCATCTTGCTTGCTGAGCCTTGGCTGCAGTTAGAGTAAACACAGAGTAGCACGTGGAAGACCCTGGGTCTCGGTACCAACCCCTGCTGCAGGAGCACAGAGGGCCACGCAGTGGGCTCCAGTGCTGCCTCCACACTGCGGACTGGCCCAGGCCTGATCCTCTGTATGCACCCTCTGGGAAGGCTCACCTCCTTCTTCGCCTCCTTGCCTTTGGCTTTGGCCTTGCTCCTCTTGGCGGTTGCCAGGGGCCCAGCATGAGGGGCCCTGGCCTCGGAGGGCAGGGCGGGGACACGGGGTGGTGGCAGTGCAGCTCCTGACCCAGTCTCTTTCCCTTTCTTCTTCTGGAGGAAGGAACAAGCAGGATGCTCAGGGGGGAGGGAGAGCCCAGGCCACTGGGTGGTTACACAGGGCCCCATGCTGCTCTCCCCTGGCTCAGCCCTTCCAGGTCCCCCGACCCCAAGTGCCACACCCAGAAGATCAGAACACCTTGTGCTCTGCCAGCACTTCTGTTTGTAATCTCGACTACCCCGTCACTATCGCACACTCCGTGCTGCCCCCAAACAAGAGGACAACCTGACTTGCATATGGGCAAGTGACTCCTCTCCAGCAGCGCTACTGGTGACAGCACACAAGGCGCGTTCTGGAGGGACGAGCACATACAACCAGGCAGACAAGAAGGCCACATGGACACATTAGCCCACATGGTGTTTGAAACACAGCTGGGAGTGACCAAAGCCCCACTTTGGAACTCTTCCTGCGCACAGCTGGGACACAGGGCGGGAGCCCCGTTTCTGCTGAATAACAGCTGTGGGTATGCCACAGAGTGGGGGCTGGCACTCACTCCGCCCCCTCCAACCACACATCTGTAGGTGGCTTACTCTGTCACTTTTTCAAATAATGCCAAAAATGAATTTAAAAAGAGAGAAAAGACCCTAGCTTACAGACCAGCTAGATCTGGAGTACCTATTCCTGGAAAGGCATTTAAAGCCACTTAGCTGCCACCCAAGTCACTTCCACAATGCCACCCAAGTCACTTCCACGGAGTCCCCATAGTGAGGGGTGTGCCCTCCTGGCACCTCATGGTGCCCAGCCTGGAGGAACTCGCCCTCCTCCCAACGCTGATGAGGCTGAACTGGAACTGGCCCTACCCTTCTGAAGCAGACATCGTGTGCGGCTTTGCTGATCCAAGCAAAGACCCGGAAACAACCTGGACGACCAGTGGCCTGTCACCGAAACTGGTGCCTCCAAACACAGTGACAGCCTCTGTTCCAGCTGCTAATGTCACATTGTGCTCCAACCAGGAGCCAAAACCAGCAAAGCCCATGCTGGGCGAGATCTACAGCAGGCATGAGCCAGAGGCTACGGGTGGTAGAAGTGGGGGCGCGCCTCCATGCTTCTTAAGGGACGTGTCGGGCTAAGGGTGTGGCTCAGTGCTCCCCTAGCATGCACCAGGCCCTGATTCCACCCCCTGCACCACAAAAGATAAGTAAGGGGCTGGGGATGTGGCTCAAGCGGTAGCGCGCTCGCCTGGCACGCGTGCAGCCCGGGTTCAATCTTCAGCACCACATACAAAGATGTTGTGTCCGCCAATAACTAAAAAATAAATATTAAAATTCTCTCTCTCTCTCTCTCTCTCTCATTCTCTCTTTAAAAAAAAAAAAAAAAAAAAAACACAAAAGATAAGTAAGTACAGTAAACCACAAGAGACCTGTCGAAAACCAAATGGCCAAGGCTGCATTGTTAGGTCGCTGAAAATTCAGACAGGAAAAGGTAACAGTGGGCAGATGTTACTGAGATACTACCGCCACAAAATCCACATCAAACCTAAAATTCAAAGCAAAGAGCACTAAAAGGACAAAAAGGGAACTGTCCTGGTCCTCCTCTTGGACATTCGCACCTACACACTGTATTTTCTTGTTTCTGATGCACATTGTAATCCCATTCATATTCCTGAAAGCCCAGGGCCTCTCAGGGTGACAAGGATGTCCACAGCCACGCTGCCTCCTCCTCTGGCATGGACACCTTATCTTACAGCACACGGCTTTGCAGCTGTTCATGGCCGGGTGGGGGGGGGCGTGTCTCAGTGGATTTTTCCTTTCTTCCTTTTCTTCCTGATTACCGTCATTAACAGATAAAACCAATAACTTTTTTTCCCTTTGATCAGTAAAATCATTTCTGGGAACCCCCAATCCTTTTTATTTTAATAAGAAAATAGCTCCCAAAATGACAGAGGTTCTGACACCAAATGGAAACATCCTTTGCTTCGGTAATTATGGTGGCAAAAGTCCATCAGCTACTAAATCACCAGCAGCCAGCAAGGTGAAGGCGGAGGAGATGTCACCATGGGACGGACACCCAGACAGTGCCATGACCCACAGCCAGCTAGAAATATTGATAAAAAAATCAAAGTAACATAAAAGTCCATAAGGTTAAACTCAGTGAGGTCGCACATGCCTGTAATCCCAGCACTCAGGAGGCTGTACCTCAGGGAGAGTGGGTCAGAATCCACGGGCTGGACCTGCAGGTCCCACTCCTGGGCCTGGTCCACAGAGGGACTCAGACATGGGCTTCGTACAGAACTCTTCCAGGCAGCCCCATGTATGTTAACAAAGTGTCAGCAACAGCCAGACACCATGGTGCACACCTGTAATCCCTGCAGTTCAGGGGACTGAGGCTGGAGGATCACAAGTTCAAAGCTAGACTCAGCTATTTAGCAAGGGCTCAGTGGTAGCATGCTCGCCTCACATGTGGAAGGCACTGGGTTTGATCCTCAGCACCACATGAAAATAAGAATAAAGGTATTGTGTCCATCTACAACTACAAAAAATTTTTTTAAAAAGTTTAAATAAGAGATGACACAAAAGCAGATCTCAAAGCAATGCCAACCATGGTGATTCCTGGGTGGCTCCTGGGTAGAGTCTCCTTCTACTGACAATTTACCTGGTCTCTTGCTCCACCACCAAAAGGCTGGGCCTGGCTGACCCTGGCATCCTCTACCCCAAAAGCCCCAGTTACGCAGATGCCAGGAATGGGACTCCAGGGCCTCCAACAGAAGGCGCCATCCTGGGAGAGGCCGAAGGGGCAGTGTGGACTGGTGATCAGGCCCAGGCCCTGGCAAGAAATACCCAGTATGGACAGCTTAGCTCTGGGGAGTGTGGCCACGGTCCCAGCAGGTACCTGCCATCTTGGGGCCACCTGGGAAGTGTGGTTAACATGAGGAACCTACTTCACATGGTGGAGCACTCAATAAATGAAACACAGCCATCCCCACTTACCTGCACTTACTTTCTGTGGTTTCCGTAACCTACAGTCAACCACAGTCTGCAAATGCTAGATGCCAAGTTTCAGGAATAAACAATTCATAAGCCTCAAACTACCTGCCGCTCTGAGTAACATGACCAAAGCTTGTGAGGCCCTGAGGTATCCTGCCCCATGCCCCCCAGGATTCGGGTGGTCCTGTCCACATGTCCATGCTGTATGTCCACCTGCCCTGGGCCACTCAGCAGCCATCTCAGTCCTCAGGACAACAGTGGTGGTATGGGGCTGGGGATGTGGCTCAAGCCATAGCCGCTCGCTTGGCATGCGTGCGGCCCAGGTTCGATCCTCAGCACCACATACAAACAAAGATGTTGTGTCCGCCAAAAACTAAAAAATAAATATTAAAAAATTCTCTCTCGGGGCTGGGGATGTGGCTCAAGTGGTAGTGCGCTCGCCTGGCATGCGTGCGGCCTGGGTTCGATCCTCAGCACCACATACAAACAAAGATGTTGTGTCTGCCGATAACTAAAAAATAAATTAAACAAAAAAAAAAATTATCTCTCTCTTTCTCTCTTTAAAAAAAAAAAAAAAAAACAGTGGTGGTATGGCAGCACAGAGGTCGGGACCATCTGTAGTTTCAGGCCTTCACTAGGGGTCTGGGAATGAGTCCCCCGCAGATAAAGGGAGTGTGACTATCTGCATGGTATGTAGTTCGAATGTGTCTGGGCCTATCTTGGGTTACCTGGTATTAATATTATTATTCACCCTGCACTTTTTCTCTAAGGCCCTGAAAAACATGAGATAGCTCGGAGGAGAAAAGAGGTGAGCACAAACACCAGAGGCCTGTGGGTGATGCTCAAACACAGCCCCTTCTCCCCACCTGCCCCTTGTATCTTTTATTTCAAGACAGGGTCTCACTAAATTGCCAAGGGCAGTCTTGAACTTGGCAATCCTCCTGCTGCAACCTCCCAAAACCCAGGGATTAAGGAGTGCACTACCATGCACTCATAAAATAAATTTCTGAGTGTAATCCCTTTTCATCATTTTTTCCTAAAAGGTCATTGCTATTTGAGTGCACATCCTCCATCAGGGACTCAAGGTAGAATAAAGGTATTGAATACTGTAGAGAGCTGGCCATCAAACCTGAACACAATTATTTAAGCAGGGAGCCACTGACCATGCACTTCCTAGCAGCCAATGCAAAAGGAGAACATGTCCCCTATCCTGGTGTTCTTGAAAGGCAAGTTTTCTTAATTTAGAGTATCCATGGAGACAATTCAAGAAAGTATGAGCTGCAAATGTAGCTCAGTGATAGAGTGTTTGCTTAGCATGAATGAAGCCCAGGGTTCAATCTACACACACACACAAATCCCATCTCTGTCTCACATTTTTACCTCTGAAGAAATGAGGTTTTCCTGCAGGTAAAGACTGGAGGCCACAAACCACCATGATGTTGGCAGTGCTAGTGCCAGTGCCACCAACAGAAACCACCAGGGTCCCCAGCCCATGACAGTTACTATAGGCACCCTGAAAAGTCCTTACTAGACCCGATGCCACACCCCCTTATTAAATACATTCATAAAGGAGCAGGTCTGGCACCAGATCACCAATGGGTTTTTTGGATATCTTCCCTGGGGTCTGCTATGATGGGACAAGAGTCTCTGAAGACTGGATGCTTGATTCCCAGGCTGGGCTATTGGGAGGTGGTAGGACTTTAGGAAGTAGGGCCAATGGGTCATTGGGGGACTTCCTTGCCCTCCCTCATCCGTGGCTGGCTGGGTGAGCAGGTTTTGCTTCACCACAGCCTCCTGCCATGACGTGAGGCTCACCACAGGCTCAGAACATTGGGGCCAATCCCTCATGGCTCAGAACTCCCCAAACTGAGAGCCAAAGGACACCTTTCTCTTTATAAGCTACCTATCTCAGGTATTTTTGCTATCATGGTGAAAAGCCAACAATATGGGGCTTCGGGTATTTATCCATATTTTTTAAGGGTCATCCTGAGATGGGACAGAGATGAAGGGCTCTGTAAGGAAGGGGCAGCAAAGCAGGGCTTTCATCAGCACAGGCTAACTCAGAGCCAGTTCCCAAGACTAGGGGACCCCAGCCTCCTTCCCAAGGCCCCACACCTGTGCTGAGCCCCTACCTTCCTGGGGTCCTTCCTGTCCTTGGCACGGCCGGTGTCCTTGCGCGGGCTCACGGCGGAGCCGCCCTTGCCACCACGGCTGGGCTTGGGGGCGGGCGCTGCGTTGCTGGGCGCAGGAGCTGCGGCCGAGGCGTCGTGCAGGAAGATGCGCTCGCTGCGGCGCCGGGTCCACAGGTCGTCGTCGCTGGCCTCTGGCCCGGCCTCGAAGCCAAGCTCCTTGGGGCCCCGTAGCTTACGCGCCTTGCGCCCCTTCTCCGCTGCCAGCTTGGCCTTGTCCGGGCTGGTGGGGCCTGGGCCTCGGGCGCTGGGCGGGGGCACAGTCAGGGAAGGGCCCGGCTCCCCCAGCCCCTTCTTGGGCCGCAGCAGCCCGGCAGGCGACTGCTTGCGCACCTTGACCTCACTCTCCGAGTCCGTGTACTCGAACTCTGTGCCTGGACAGGGAGGAGGGGGGCTGTGGCCAGGGTCTGGGGTTCCTTCTCCCAGCCACTCTGCCCCTGGCTGCTAGAACGAAGACTCCAGACCCATTTCTCCCGGGGACTGTACTCCTGGAGGGACTCTTCAGTTTTCAGGAGAGGAAACTGAGGCCCAGAAAGCAGTGGCACTTGCCCAGGCGGCTTGCTATCCCCACCCCTGGCTGACAGGTGCTGCCTCCAACCCCGCCCCAGAGCTCCGCTGAAAACTGGGTCCCTGACCCACCTGAGCCCCCCAGCACCTCCAACGTGGCCCCTGGAAACCCCAGAAGACAGGGCAGGGGAGGGGAGGTTGCACACCTGCAAGGCGGCTGGGAAAGCCCGTGGAAAGCCCCAACCCCCAGGGCCTCTCTCACAGGCTCCCTGAAGCCTCCAGCGGCTGCGCCCCGACTCCCTCAGAAGGCGGAGCCTCACTAGAACCCCGCAGCCCTGGGGCCCAGCCCCGCTCCTGGGCAGGAGGCTCAGCATCCCTTCCAAGAGCCTAGGGACCTATGCTGGGGGCTCCTTTGCCACAAAACCTCCAATAAACTGCAGAGCCACCGGCTTTAGCTCAGCATGATGGTCCTCTACCCCTTCTAACCTCCTAGCTTTTGCTTCCGCAGTCCCCTCCGCCTGAAGCACCAGCGAGCTCCAACCTCAACTTGGAAAACCCCTGAGTCCGCTGTAAGGAGGCCCCTTGACACTCTCCCCGCCCGCCCCGCCCACGGCCCTCAGGCATCCGGTCTATCCACAGCTCCCTCATATGGCACCACCACAGCACAGCATTTCTGTCCACCTTTCAGCCCATCCTGCCTGCTTCACCTCCCAGAGATGGCTGGGAATTCTCCTGAGGCCCAGTACACAGGCAAAGCACGCAAGTGAGGGGCTCCAGGCACTTCCCCCTGGGACAGGGGTTGAAAAGGGAGCTGGAGCCCAGAGATGAGACGTTTGAGACAGCCTGTTGGGATCCAGCACCCGCTGCCACCACCAGAAGCACAGGAGCCAAGACCAGGGCTCAATCAACCCTGCCTATCAACCCTATCAATCCCACATGCTGCAGCTGGGGGCCTGTCCACAAGGATTTGTGGGAAGGGGTAGAACCGGCCCCAAAAGAGGCAGCCACAGCAGGGACAGACAGAGGTCACCCACTGGGAGTCACTTGCAGAGTTTAATGATGCCATTAGTTTTAACTCATCATTTGTTAATGGAATGTTTGTCAACAGTTTTGAATGGGGAGGGAGCTAGGGATTTTCATGGTTGATGGCGGTCCAGGATGTAAAACTCAGGCTTGAGAGTTATGCTTTTAGACATAACAATGTGACTGGGGTGCTCAGGTGGGTCAGGTCCAATGACAGGCCCCTGGAAAACCACTAGAACACCTGGAGGCGTGGGGCGCACTGCAGGTGTGTTGTGTAAGAAGCAAGTGTGGAGAGTGGATGGAGTTGCAAAGAGAGGCTGGCTTGGAAGCAAGGAACTAGAGCTCCAGCAATGAGACCTCATCCCTGCACTTCTACCTGGTTCTGGGCACAGTCTTCCTGGTGCACGCAGTAGGGAGGGCCCAGCATGCATGGGGAAGCAGTGAGTCCTTCTGATCTCAGAAAGCAGGGAAGAGAATCCTAGGAACTCACCACACAGAAGAGAGGAGAAAGGGGGATCAATGACCTCCATCTGCCCATTCATACCTCTAAGTAGCCCTAAGTAGCCCCAAGTCACCCCCACACAGAACAGGCCCAATGCAGCCCTATATGAAGAGAGCCCATGGTGGGAAACAAAAATTGAGCTCAAGTCCCACCAGGGCAACACCTGCCATGGAAAGGAAACATCCCTCTGTGAAGCAAAACAAGGCCACTCTGACCTTGCACAACCTCACCTCCACAATGTACAGCACACAACCCAAATCACTTGACAGACAAGAACCAAGAAGAAGCACAATATTCAAGAAAGTAAAGAAAACCAACTGCATTACCCCAAGATGAAGCTGATGCTGGAGCAGATGAAGATTCTATTAAGGATGCCATACCTATCTCAAATGAGTAAATCAAAACTCATTTTCAACGTCTGGAAATTTTACCAGAGACAAAAAGGGCAAGCAGACAAACATACAACTGAAAAGAACTACATGGAAACTGCAGAACTGAAATTGACAATTTTGGAAATAAGAGATTCACTGAAGGGACCTAAGACCTGACTGGATATAATTAAAACAAAGCAACAGAATCTGAGGTCTGTTTGATGGCAAGGAAAAAAAATCTTGAGTGTTAATAGCTGGTGGCAACAGATATTTGCAGACTTAAGACATTGAATGACTGCCAAAGAGTGTCAATGCAAGAAGTCCACTGAGGCGCATCCCAGCCAGGGTTGACAGTCAAAGACAACCTGGAGAGCGGCAAGAGAAACCCACCCTGCCAGAGTCTGGATCTGGAATGTCCCCCAGGGTTTAGAAGCTTGCCCTCTAGCATGGCTACTAAGAGGTGGTGGGACACTCAGGAGGTAGAGCCTGGTTAGAGGTCTTAGGTCACTGGGGGCATGGCCTCAGAGAGGATTGAGGGATTCCAGTCTCTTCCCCACACCCTCTCTTCTTTCCCTCCAGGAGATGAATGTCCTCCTCTTCTGTGCACTCCCGTTATGATGTACTGCGCATACTGTGCTGCCACAGGCCCAAAACAATGCGACCAATCTGTCATGGACTGAAACTGCAAAACTGTGAACCAAAATAAACCTTTCCTCTTTTTTAAGTTGATTATCTCAGGTATTTGTTATAATAACCGAAAGCTGACTCACACATGACCTATCCCTTACAGAACAATCAGATTGATGGGTAACTTTTCATCAGAAACTGGAAGCCAGGAGAGTTTAAGTGGATCACCTTTAAAGTGCTAAAAGAAAAATTATAAACACAAAATTCTACCCTCAGGGTAAATATCACTCAAGAATGAAAGTGAAAATGGGAATGTTTTCAGAAAAAAAGAACACTAAGAAAATTCACCACCAGCACACCTACCGTACAAAAATGCCAAATGAACCTCCTCAGGCTAATGCTACATGGAAACTCTAATCTTCAGAAAAGAATGAAAAAGCACAGAAACTGTAAATATCTGAATAAATGCAAAAGGATGACTTTAACATTTTTTCTCCTCTAAATTTATAAGCCATATAAGTGTTTACCACTTAATTAATAACATTCTTTTCTGGAGTTGATGACATGTACATGTACCACATGTAACATGTATAATTTAAAAGATGGAGAGTGATACGGAGCTATGAGGTTGTAAGTTTTCTGTATTTTATGTGAAATAACACATTATCAACTAAAAATGGACTATTATCAGCTGTAAAGTGAATAATTTGGAATATATATTGTTCTATTTTCTATTTTAAAATTCCAACCAGGCATGGTGGCACACACCTATAATGCCTGCTCCTCAGGAAGTGGAGGCAGGAAAATCACAAATTCAAGGCCAGCCTTAGGGAGACCCCACCTCAAAATAATAGGGTCTGAGGCTATGACTCAGTGGTAGAGCACTCTTGAGTTTAATCTTCAGTTGTACAAAAAAAGAAATCCACAAAGATATTGAAAAACCTAATAGGAAAATTAAAATGGAATCCTAAACATATTAAACAAACAGAAAAACACAGGTACAAGCAAAGCATGGTAGCATAGTGACACGCGCCTGTATTCCCAGCTACTGAAGAGGCTGAAGGAGGAATATACCAAGTTTAAGTCCACTGTGGGTAGGTAATTTAGCAATATCCTACCTTAAGATGAAATATAAAGGGCTGGGGATGTAGCTCAATAGGTGGGTTCAATTCCTAGTACCAACAAAAAGAAAAAAGCAGCAAAATAGAATAACAACAAAATAGACAAAAGGATAAGATACAAATTAAAAGTCAGGGGATGAAAAAAATATATCATGCAAATAATAATCAAAAGAGAACTAGAGTGCCTGCACTAATGTAAATAAACTTTTGAAGAAAAAAAATTGTTATTAGAGACAAAAACAGATATAAGGGTCAATCCTTTAGAAAGAACACTTATAAATCTGTGATAACAATATTTTCCAAATATTTAAGAACATATTAAAAAAGACTACAGGGCTGGGGTTGTGGCTCAGCGGTAGACTGCTCGCCTAGCACGTGCGAGGCCCTGGGTTCAATCCTCAGCACCACATAAAAATAAGTAAAATAAAGGTATTATGCACAACTAAAGAATAGATATTTTTTTTTAAAAAAAGACTACAGAACCAGTGAAACTCCACATCATGTACAACCCCAAGAATGGGATCCTAATTAGAATAAGTTGTATTCCATGTAAGTATGATATGTCGAAATACTTTCTACTGTCATGTATATCTAAAAAGAACAACAACAAAGACTATATCATGACCAAGGGGATTTCTCCCAGAAATGCAATGCAAGGTTGGTTCAACATACCCAAAAAAAAAAAAATCAAGCAATTCAATACCCATTATTAATAGAATAAAGAACAAAAATTATATGTACACCTTGATAGACACAGAAAAGGCATCTGCCAATACTTAATATCCTTTCATTATAAAATCACTAGCAAACTAGAAATAGAAGTTTCTTCCTTAACCTGACAAAAGAATTTTTCCAAATTCATATGGAAAGAAAGATTCAGAGTTAATACCATACTTAATGGTAAAAGACTGAAAGCTTTCTCCCTACAGTCAAAAATAAGACAAAGATGTCTTCTCTCATCACTTCTATTCAGTTTTCTACTGGAGAGGCTCTTGGCAGGTGAATCAGGCAAGAAAAATAAATGAAGACACATATAACATAAAGGGAGAGGTCAAACTATGTCCGTTTGCAAAAGACAGGATTCTAGTATACAAAAAATCCTAAGGAGTCTACAAAAATCCACTAGAACTAATAAATGAGTTCATCAAGTTTGCAGAGTACACAAGATCGACATAAAATAAATCAATTGTATTTCTACAGACTAGCAACAAGCACTCCATAAATGAAAAGAAAATAATTCCACTTACAATAGCATCAGAAAGGGTAAACGTGAACACATTTAACAAAAGAGATGTGAAACTCATACACTGGAGAGCACAGCACATTGCTAAAATGAATTTAAGAAGATCCAAATAAAGGGGAAAACATCCCATGCTCATGGATCAAAAGATTTATATTGTGAAGATAACAATATTTCCCAAACTGGTCTACAACTTCAATACAATTCCCATCAGAATCCCAGTAGGCTTTTTTTGCCGAAAATATTAATCTGATTCTAAAAGTCATATGGAAGTATAAGGGACTCAGAAGCTCCAAGAAAACTTTAAAAGGAGGGGGATGCAAAGATAGGGAACCCTCACTTCCCAGTTTCAACAATTACACAAGCTATAGTCATCAAGACAGTGTGGTATTGGCATAAGAGTGGAAAAGTGGAATAAAACTCAAGGCCCAGAAATAATCCCTCACACTTACGTTCAATTGATTTTCAACAAAAGCAGCAAGACCAACGAAAGAATAGACTTTTCAACACATAATAATAACACACAAAATGACAATGGGATATCCACATGCAAAAGTCCCCCACACCATTCCACATAAGGAAATTCACTAAAAATGGATCACAGACATAAATAAAAGAGCAAAACTATAGCAGTCTTAAGAGACACCAGGAATACATATTTATGACCCTGGATTATGCAATACTTTCTTACATATGACACCAGAAACACAAGTGACAAGAAAAGAATCAGATAAACTGGATTCATCAAAATTAAAAATTTTGGTTTTTGAATAACACTATCAAAAAAGTAAATAAACCACTCAAAAGAAAGTTAGAAAATACTTGTAAATCATTTATGTGATAAGAGAGCTGTAACCAGAATATATTTTTTAAAAATTCTTATTCAACAATACAAAAACACAAGTTTTTTAAATGACTAAAGGATTTAAATGAGATATTTCCCAAAAGAAGTTTCAGAACTGGCCACTAAAAATATGCTCAACGTCATTACTTATGAGAGAAATGCAAATCAAAATAAAGAGGGGGGGGTATAGCTCAGTGGTAGAATGCGTGTCTAGCATGTATGAGACCCTGGGTTCCATTCCCAGCACAAAACAAACAAACAAACAAACAAAAAAACAACCCAAAATGAGATACCATACTTCACACCCACTAAAGTGGTTGTAATAAAAAAGAAAGATAATAGCAAGTATTGCTGAGGGTGTAGAGAAACTGGAAGCTCATACACTGCTAGTGGAATGCCACTTTGGAAAAAGAGTTGGGCAATTCCTTAAAAGGTTACATGAAGTTACCAAATGACCCAGAATTCCACTGCTAGAGAACTGAAAATATATGTCCTGTACACACATATTCATAGACCCATTATCCATAAAATTCAAAAAATGGAAACTACCTAAATGTCCCTCAACTGAGGAATAGGGAAGATATGGTACAACTATATAAAATGGACTGGAATTAATCCATAAAAAGAAATGGAATACTGATAATACTACAACACAGATGAACCCGGAAACCACTATGCAAAGTGAATGAATACAAAGGCCACGTGTTACAGGATTTCATTTATGTGACATATTAAGAACAGGTAAATCTCTAAAGACAGAAAGAAGTGGTGCTTAGGGCTGGAATTTGGTGGGAATTTGGTGGGAGAGTGCAAATGGGTGTTGCGTTTCATTTGGGAACAATGAGAATGATCTAAAGTAGTGGTGATGGTTGCACCAGTCTGTGAATACAATAAAAACCACTGAATTATCACACATTTGAAGGTGTATCTTATGGTATATAAATTATATCAATACTACTTCTTTTTTTAAAGTAGATTCAAATCCAACCATATTAATAATTACATTAAATATTATAGATTCAACACTGAAAAAACAAAAACAAGCCAGGCACATGCCTATAATCTCAACTATTCAGGAGACTGAAACAGAAAGACTCAAAGTTGGAGGCTGGTCTGGGCAACTTAGTGAGTGAGACCCTGTCTCTAAAAAGGGCAGAAGGTATAGCTCAGCACTCCTGGGCTCAATCCCCAGTAACAAACAAACACATAATCCCCCCCCACCCCCCGCCGCCACACACACACACACAAGACAGAAATTAAAGGATGAAAAACAACGACTAAATGGCATCTACAAGAGACTCACATCAGATATAGACAAAATGAGAGTAAATGGATGGGAAAAGAGATACAAAGCAAATAGTAAGCCTAAGAAAGTTGGAGTGATTATGTGATACCAGACAAAATGAATTTCAAAACAAAATGTTACTAGAGGTAGAAAGGAACACTTCTGTAATAACAAAGTCAAGAGGAAAACAACAATCATAATCATGTTTCCACCCAATAATAGAGCTGCAGGTACATGAAGCAAAAAATTGACAGAATTAAAAGGAGAAAGAGAAGATTGTGCAATCACAGTTGGAGATTTTACCTATCTCTAAGCAACTGAGAGAACCAGACAAGAAACAAACTGCAAAGACATAGATATGAACTCTACTGATCACACTGATGTGGGTGATATTTGTGGAATAATGTATGTAACAACATCAGAAAACATATATTAAGTGTGCACCTACTGGGAAAATGCCAGATATTTTTTAATTTTGTAAAAATTAGAAGGTTGAGGGCTGGGGATACAGCTCAGTTGGTAGAATGCTTGCCTCACATGCACAAGGCCCTGGGTTCAATCCCCAGTACCACAAAAATAAATTACTTAAGTAAAATAAAAGATTGAAATGATAGTATAGCTATGCTCTCAATCCACGATGGAGTTTTATTAGAAATCAACAACAATCAGATAACCAGGCAACTTTTCTCAAATATTTGGAAAACAAATACTTTCCTAAATAATCATTGGGTCAAAGCAGAAATCAAAAGAGAAGCTAGAAAATATCCTGGATAATAAAAATACAATAATCATATCAAAATATGTGAGGTGCAACTACAGCAGCATTACTAGAAGTTTATAGAGCTTTCAATGTCTGTATTGGAAAAGAATAAGATCCCAAAGCAGCAACCTAAGCTTCTACCCTAAGAAAAGCAGGTGCAAATTATACCCAAAGAAAACAGAAGAGAGGAAATAACAGCAGAAATCATTGAAGTGGGTAACTTCTAGCCAGAATGATGAGGAAGGCGAGAAAAAGGAGGCGGAAATTATATCAGAAATTAAAAAGGAAACATCACTCCAGACCCTTCAGACGTGAAAAATATAAGAAGGGAACAATTCGAACCCTGGGTCAACCCACTGGGCAATTTGGAAGGAATGGATGTCTGCTCCTTCAGCAAAAGCAAGTATAAAAGCTGAAGGCACTAGAGCCAGTAACCTGAAGTTTTGGGGTGGGGGTGTGGCAGGAGGCTGGTGGAGAAACAGGTGGAATCCCACCAAGAGGCAACTAGGAACAAATTCTAAGAGTCCTGTTCAAGTTTGGGCTCTGGGGAAAAGTCCTTCAGCTGCCTTCTGCAAGGCACATCCTGACAGGAGCAAGCCTGAGGGCGCTGATGGCACCCTGCAGGAAAGCCAAGTCTGAAGCCCAGGGAATAATGGTGAGAGGAAGCGAAAGGAAGGAGTGGGAAAGCAGGGTCAGGGCCTGGATCCTGGCATGGCCAGAAATGGGGCCTCAGGAGGCACTGCAGGCTGAGAGTGAGGCTCTGTCCCTAAGCTGGGGAGAGGGGTCATTCAGAGGAGGCCTGCAGAGAGCAGCAGGGTAGCATCATGGTGCCCATTTCCCTGTCCCAGCACCTACCAGGAGGATCCCATGCCCCCTCTTAAGGCTGAGAAAAAAGTAGACTAGGGAATCACCAAGGACACGTGACCCTGATACAAGAACATGATCAGACAGGAAGGAAGTGAGACCAGGATGAGCCCAAGTCTCCTGCCCAAGTATTAGTGTTGTGGCCTCAGCCCATTGGGGCAGTGGGAGGGAGAGCCTGATCTCACAGAGAAGCCTCAAGATCAATGACAACAGAGTACAGAGCCTGCCAAGCCCCCTGCACTTCTCCAGGCCCAGCCCCAGCACTGCAAGGCCTAGCCCTCCGCCTCAAACTCACCAAGAGCACCCCTCCAGTGCCCAAGCATGGCATCCCTTTCCTCCTCGCTATACCTAGGCTGCTGCTGCTCCCTGAACCTCCTTCTCAGCCAGCTCCCATGTCCCTCACAGGCCAGCTGATATTCTAATCTGGAGTGGCTTCTTGTCCCTAAGGTCAAGGGCCTCCCTTAGGCTCCTACAGCCTCCAGGATACTGGACATAGGGCCATGTTTGCTCAGAGCATGAGAGTAAAGGATGCTATCTTTGGGTGGCCATAAATCCCCCAAGAGGACAGCAGGCCAGGGTCCATGACACCAACACCAGCACTGGCACCACTCAGGGCTGGCCCACAGGGCAGATGCTTCACCCACTCCCAGCTCTGCTCCTATCCAGCTCTGAGTTTCATCTGTGGGATGGGGCCCAAGGCACCCACCGCCTGGTGGCACGCCTGCCCACACTCACCCATCAGGCCCTGTCGCTCCTCTTTCTTCCGGGCCTTCTGTTTGGCCTCCAACTGCACCACCGACAGAGATGGCCCCACGGTGGGGCTGGGGAGGGCGCTGGCTGCAAACCGGGCCAGCAGGCCCAGACCACTCTCCTCCAGGCCTGGTGACAGGGCCCGCTCTCGGGTGCCCAGCCTATAGCCACCACCAGCCTCCTCCTCCTCCAGCTCCTCCTCCTCGTCCTCCTCCTCGGAGCTCTCATCTGGCGTGCAGAAAACAGGGGGCAAGTCAGGGCCCTGGCCCAGGCACATGCCACCCCCCACCACCCCCAACCCCTAGGGCTGGAACAGCCACTGGGCTCCAGCCTCCCCACCATCCTCACCAGGGGGCCTCTGGGGGAGGATCCAGAACCAGCCCACAGACCCACCCATGGCCCAAGGCCTCCATCAATCAGAGCCCAGCACATGGGCATCCTGGGCATCCCAGAGGCTCTGGGTGTCAGGGTGGGCTTCTGAGAGGGGAGCACGGACATGCACCTGTGCTGTGGGCAGGGGACAGACACACAGACAAGGACTGGAGACAGCGCTCACCACATCTCACACACGCACACACGCCCCGACATAGACATGGAGGCTGAGGAAGGAGGCAGGAGAGAAGAAAAAGGAGGTGGAAAGAAGAGGGGGAAATGGAGCTCAGGCTGAGGGGTCCAGGCAAGGAGCTAGTGGCAAACTGCTGGAAGCCTGGGGGCCGGTGACAGGAGAAGGTGAAGTATGGTCTCTTTTAAGGGGCTTGGGGCCCCCATACTTCAAGCCTCAAATAGGGCTCTAGCTACTGAGTTGACTCTCAGTAGCACCCCCATGCTTAGGGGCCTGGGTGCCAAGTCTCCCCGGAGTCCCTGTTTTCTTATCTGTGACACCAGATAACCTTCCTGCCCCACAGCCCTGCTAAGGGGAAGATCCCACGTAGTAGGAGGAAAAACAGGGTATAGATTCAGGATCCCATGTAGGAAGATCAAAAGAATCAGGGCCTCCAGAGGAACCATGCTGTCCCCACTGCAGCAGAAGCTACAGTGGGCCATGGTTCTCGACTCAGGAAGCACTTGGGGCAGGTGAGGTGGCCCATTCTGCATCTGGAGACCAAGGTTCCCAGGGGCCAAGTGCTCAGGCAACAGTGGGGCTGGCTGGCTGACTAAACCTGTCTCTCTGGTAGGAGAATAAGGACATGCTTCTCCCCAGCCACTGGTCCTGATAGCCTGAGAGCCAGCAGTCCCTCAAGGCCAGCTTGGGTATCAGAACACTGGCAGGCTGGGTGGCAAAGCTGGCAGGAAATGATGATGCCACCTGCCTAAGAACCAAACCCTCCACCAAAAAAAACTGTCTTGTGGCACAGAGTTGCTTCTGACCTTCCCAGGGAGATGGCCCTGCAGACCCAAAAGGGTGGAGAGGAGGCACCTGATACCTGACTCACCATAGCCAAGGAGCTGCAGAGGGACACGTGCAGCAGGGACTCATCTGCCTCAAAAGGCCAGAGCACTGGGAGCTGCTGGCCAAGGGCAGGGCCTAGGCAGGATGGAAGGCAGCACTGCCCAGCCAGAACTGGCTCAGGGGTTGCATGGGGGAAGACAGATGGCCAAGTCCACGTTCTCCTGCCAACGTCCCAAGCCACCACTTGGTTAAGTACAACTAGTGGCCAAAACCAGCAGTCCCAGGAGCACAGATTCCATCTATCCATTTATCAGAAGGAGCCTGGATTTCTGCTGGGATTTTCCAGCCTGGGAGAGGGAGGTGGTGAGGAGCTGCAGGAGTCCAAAGGGGTGGAGCGAGGGAGAAGGCAGAGAGGGCAGGTTTGTTAAGAGGGTGTGAGTGGGAGACTGGCTCCAGAGCGATGGATGCAGCAGGCTAGGGAGGCCAGCGGGGCAGGCAGGGGCAGGCAGGCAGTGCACACTTGCGATCATTCACATTGCGACGTCACATGGTTCTGTCTCCGCCCCAGTGGGCCACAGCGGCAAAGCAGGCTAAGTGTAGGCAGACTTTCGACAGCACCTGGGTCCCCCACATCAGGTCTCCTTGGGGTTGGTCAATTTGGGCAGGGTGGCACATGGGTGGCTGGCTGGGATGGGGACATGGGGCTGGGCAAGGGACCAGGAGATTTCCCTTCTAAAAACACACTGCCCTGGCCACTCAGGTGTGGACTCTGTAACTCCAGAAATCTTCCTTCCAGAAGGCTCTCGGGCCGGCAGTGTGGGTGCAGGAGGGCAGGAGGGCTGGCTCTGGGTTTCTGAGAGCCCTCCGAGGCCCTATCAGATCCCAGAAAGCCAGGAGCAGGCCAGTCCCAGCACTTTGAAGTGGAGGAACATCTAGAAGGCAGAAGCCCAGAAAAGGTGCTTTCTACAAAAGGGACATGGATCATCTTGTGGTCCTGCGGACTCCTGTGGTCCCGGTTCCCCGCCTGCCTGATGAATGTGGCTGGCAGCCACCCACGAAGGCAGGTCTGCTTGGGTCAAGGTCCATGGGGGCAGAGGAGCAATGGGGGTCTGAGGGCCAAGAAAGCCTTTCTGGAATCGTCCACACCTGAGGCAACAGAGCTTGCCAAGGGCAAAAGGGGAGAAAAATCCCAATAAGTAAATTTGCAGAGAACTTTGTATACATACATATACATATGTATAAAAAAAAAAATCTTGGCTCAGGGCAAGGGGTTAATAACTTGGTTTGGTTTCCCAAAACCCAATAAACGCCAAGGAATCTGCTGCTGCCAGACCCGGTGGGGGCAGACCCCGAGGAGGGGAGGTGTACAGAGGACAGAAAGAAAAGGGTTTTGCCTACCTACGGAGCAACGAGCCAGGCTCGGACCCAAGCTCAGTGACCCGCTGCGCCGTCTGCCCTACTCCCAGCCTTCGCTTTGCGTCCAGAGTGCAGCGTGAGAGCAAATGCAAGAGACCGAAACAGACACTCAAAGCATCATGGGTAGGGGTCAAGGGTGGAGGTATGGTCAAGCTGCGGGGAGGAGAAAGCAGACACACTAGAAAAGCCAAGCCAATAAGTGTTTAGTACCAGGGTCGGTGAGGCCCTATCCCCGGGTGTCCCTCTCCAGACCTCACCAGCTGCTTTGCTTGCAGTGGACAAGGTGAGGAGCTGAGCCCTTCCCTCACCCCTGTCCTCCCCTATCTGGTCTCTGTCCACTGGCATTACTGGGTCCAGTCCTGGGGCCCAAGGGCACATGGCCCCTCCTGAGAGGTCTGGGAGACTGCCTGTTTCTCTGTGGGATCTAAGCTGGGGCAGCAGAGCTCAAAAATTTGGGAGCTAGAACCCTGGGTTTAAGGATATATAAGCAGAGAGGAGGGGGTCCAGCCCAGGTTGGGGAGAGGCAGGAGGTGAGGGGGGAAAGGGGATGGCAAGTCAACCAGACTCATCCATAGAAGCTGGGCGGTGGGGAGGGGTTCAGAAAACTAGGCTGGCCAGCCAGTTGGTGGCCTCTCTTCTTAGCCCAGGGCACAGTTCCTCAGACACGGCAGCAGCCCAGGAGAACATGAGCCTCCTTAACTGCCATCGCCTGGCCACCCAAAATCCATCTCTGCCAATTTGGAGGGGAGGTGGCAGAGGCAGGGGAACTGGAGCAAGGCTGGAAAGTGGGGGCAGCTTTCCGGTTCCAGGGGCCTGGGCCAGGTCATGGCCAGGTCATGGCCAGGTCTGCTATGACACTCCACCCCAGGTCTTCCTCAGGGAACAGCTGACATCTGGGTGTTGCTATTCAGGGTTCTGGGGATCCCTGTGGTCTGACCCTAAAGGAAATCCACCCTGAGGCAAACCCTAAAACCAGGGATAGGAAACATTTTTACTTGCTTCCCCTTCTTGGGACATTTCTGATTGAAGGGCCTGAAGGACTCAGATGTTTCTAACCCCAGAGTACAATTCTGAGGTTAGAGAAGTCAGAGCCAGCATAATCTCAGAGGTCATGGAGTCTGACCTTCTTTTTAGAGAGCTGGCTAAGGACCCCTGGCTGAGCTGAGACCAAACCAGGCCTAGGACTCACAGGCCAGTGCTCTAGGCCTGCCTTTTGTCCCTCGATGTGGCAATGAGGCCACACTTCCATATTTAACAACAAAAACCTGGGACAGCACACAGCCTTGACCCTGCACTGCTTACATGCCCTTCAAAACAGAAATATGTGTTAGAAGACAAGTATCTAAAAGTTAATATTTTTTAACCACTGGTGAGTAAGAGCAGAGCTTTAAGAAAATAAAACACAAACAAGCAGCTTAATTAAAAAAAAAAAAAAAAAAAAAAAAAAAAGATGATGCTGGAGGTGAGAGCAGCTGACTCAACCTGAACAGTGGGATGGATGCCAAAGCCACCAGGGATATTTGAATAATAGAGAAGAACGGTGCCACCCGTCTACTCCTTCTGGGGTGGGGAGGAGGAGCAGGAGGGAGGAGGGGGAGGAGGAACAAAATGAAGGGAAGCATCAACCTGATGTCTAGTAAGGACACAGCAAGAGAGACAAGGCACACGGTTTAGTTAAAAATGAACTCGGTATGTTTAATAAAGCTTGGTATTACCAAAATCGCAGTACAAACATCAAGTCACACGCCCACACGACAGAAGTCCATTTACAAAATGCTCCTCAGGAAGCCTCTGCGGGGCCCACGCCAAAAGAGCGCCCAGCCCAGGCCTGCGGTCTGGGAGGACAGGAAAGGTGCAGGGCCTCGGGTGGGGACAGGGCGCAGAGGGAGGAGGGCGGAGAAAAGTAGAGACTAAAAACCAGTCCGTATAAGAGCTCGAAAAGAGCCAGTCAATGATATTATCACAATGATACAGTACCAATAAAAACAAAAACAAAAATAGGCTGATACGGCAGGCTACGCTGCCAAGAACCAAGACGGCTCCTCCTGTGGCCATCCGAGCGGACGGCCGCAGCGTCGCCATCTGCTGTGCGCACGCGCTCTCGCTCTCGCTCTCGCTCTCGCACTCACTCTCTCGCGCTAAAACATGGAAGGTATTTCGCGTTTGGAGCTAGTAACCTTGGTCAAACGAGTCCTCCGAAGAGTCGCTGAAGGAGGAGCGTGCCTCGGCCTCTCGAAGCAGCAAGCAAAACGGCTGCTTCCTGCTGGCGGCCGCCTTGGGTTTCAGAGTCCGGGGGGCCGCAAGACCCCGCTTGGTCAGCTTGGGGCCCGCGGGGGGCTTGCTGTTCTTGGCCACCATGCCGCACAGGAGAGAGGAGGTCAGTTTGGAGCTGGAGGGGCCTTGGGTAGACCACTCATCCCTCAAGAAGTCTTCGTCCTCCTCTGAGTCCGTATCTGCAGTCAAAGTAGTTTTTAATAAAAATAAGTCACAGGGCACAGCGAGGAGCGGGCTGGTGTCACTTTCACTGTTTTGGGGGGCCAGAACAAAGCCAAATGCCTCCTGGCCCTGGGAAAGCTCTGCTCCTGGCCCGCGCCTCACCCTGCGAGTGCTAGCCTCAGACACTCAGGCACTTCCCAGGTGCCAGATCCGGGCCCTCTTTAGGCTTGCTGGAATCACCCACCAGTCACTCCGCCTTCCCAGGCACTGGCAGGATGGAGGAGCCCTGCTCTCGGGAACAGAGAACTTTCCCCAGGCCTTGGGGCCACTGCCATGTGGTTCCCTTCCACCGTGCACTGCGCACAGCCCACAGGCTCCTTGTAGGGGTGGGCCACAGCCCCTGAGGAAGGGCTCAAGCGAGCCAATGGAACTCATCTCTTCCCAACTCCCCACTCAGCAACGCTGCAAAGACAGCTTGAAATGGGCCCCAGGGAGAGTTCACACCACACCGGAGAAACTGATGGATGAGTTCACTGGAGGTCTCCCACCCCTTTCCACCAGCACACCACCAATGGCTTCCTAAAGCCTGTGGCCCTACTACATGATATAGGGCCAGGACTTGCCAACCCTCCTGGGAGAGGACCAACCAGCTTGGAGGAGGAGCATAGCTCTGGTCCCTTCCAACTTCAACCCAAATATACACCATTTTGTTCCATTTTACACACTGGGTTGTTAAGCAAAAGCAGGAAGAAACAGCTCCATGGCCAAAGACTGTAATCCATTGACCTAGTAAAGCCCACGCCAAACAAGAGGAACATTAACACATGCAACTATCATTCTAGCAAAACCTGCCATCAAGTCCAAGAGAAACCACACAAATGGGGGGTGGGGTGCCCTCTGGCTGCTTCTATCAACATCTCCCCTTTCCACTCCAACCAAGATCCCAACTTCAGGACTGTCTGGCAAATCTGGAGGACAGGGCTGTCCTACCAAGTCATTAGCCCTTGCCATAGCTCTCCCGCTTGTGTACCAATCTCTCCCTTCTGAAGACACATCCGAACTCAGAGATGCCAGAAGGTGACAAAACCTGCCTTCCCAGGCATGCCACCCATGTCCTACAATCCAAACTGGAAAAGTGAAGGGACCACTCTGCTGGTATCCCTGTTGGAACACACCTCCACCTCTGTGGCCCTATACTTCCACTGTCCTAAAACTGTAGAAAAACAAACCAAGTAAAGAGAAGAGCTCTGTCTACAATCAGGTGTCTCTTGCAGTCACTCTCTAGGTGAAGACAGGCCCACTGACTTCCCTGTTCCAATGTTAGCTGGATTCTTTCCCCAGGCAGTAGAGTTGTGGGACAAGGCATAACAGAATTAGATGGACAACTAAAACACGTCCTCATACTCGCAAAAACACACGCTCCTGCTGCAATGGACTCATCAGCTCAAAGGGCCCCAAAGACCTTGGGAACTGAGATGATCTGTGCCCTCCACCTCTACCCAACCCCTGTCCCCCTGTAAGTGAAGGCATGTGGGAATTCTTCTAGCAACCAGTCAAGGAGGAGCAACTCCCTCCCTCCCCTTTTCATTATTCAGAAATGAACAAGGTGCAAGGCGCAAAGGAAAGCCCTTCCCTTCCCCTTCAGTCTGTCACTGTCTGTCTGTCCTCGCACCCACACAGTCAGGGACCTGGGCAGTGCTGTCTGATCACACCCATCCAGACTGAGAAGCACCAAAGCTATGGCACTCTCACTCATGTCCTCACCAAACAGTCTGCCTGTCCTTCATCCATGAGAGTCTGCAGACTCTCCCCTTTTTACCACGTGGGCTCACCTAAGGCTCCCCAAAAGCCGTGGGATGGGTAGCAGTAAGTCTATAAACACTCTTATTTTCTTACAAAACACAGTTTGGCATTAAACATGTCCATTTTTTTGTACGTGGCATTCAAACACACACACACACACACACACCAGAACGGACCCCATCAAAAGCCCAGGACACACAGAACCTAGTAGGGGTCAACCCAGGCCCAGTCTCGCCAGGACCTAGGGACTCCGTACTCAAGAAATCTTCCTGCAGCAGCCACGTCCTGAGCACCTGACCACCCTAGGCTTGCGGCATGAGGCACTCGGCCCGTGAGTACCGAGTGAGCACCTTTTACCTGCCACGCAGCAGACTGCAGACCACGGAAAGCCAACTCACTCAGGAAAACCACAACAGCTCCAGGGCGGCAGTCTGTATGCCAATGGAACAAAACTCCGTCCCTCAGCCCCACTGGCTGCTCCACGTCAAGGGCTGGAGAGCCACATATGCAGTGAACAGGGCCGAAATGGTAATGTCCGTTGCGGCAAGAAGCTCCAGCGGGCAGGCGGGTGGGTTTAACCCCGGCTCGATTCTCCACACCCAGGCGCATATTCTTCCCTGGTCTCCGCATCCTCAGCAACAAAACCGATGGCAGGGCTGTCACAGATACATCGAAAACACGCCCGTGAAGCGCTCGGAGGCGCGCTCCACAACCTCCGTTTCCACTAACACCTGGCCTGATTCTCCGCAGAAGACCGCGAGCTTCATCTCTAGCACTCATAAAAGCAGTCGTACTCCGGCCTCTCTAGGCTGACCGGCGCAAACTTGATAACACGAAAAGTCCTCCACGAGAAGGGATTCCGGACCGCAAGCGGAAAGAGGGCAGGCGGCCTTCCGCCTCCACCAGCCAATCACTGACGCCCACCAACTACAGGTGCCTACTCAGCACCACGCCAGCCAATCACAGGCGTTTCTGCTTCAGGCGCACCCGCTGCGGACTTTGACGCAAAGTCAAAAAGGGGCCTTGGACCTCCTCACAGGAAAACAAGAGGAAGAAAGTGAAGGAAAGAAAAGAAACAGTGGCCGAGAGGCGGTGCGACGGCCGCTACTTACTGTAGGAGTAGCTGCTCACTTCCGAGGCGAACGGGGAATGGGCCGACTTGGACTGGCCTCTGGCCTTGAACCCCACCTCCATCTTCCTGGCTTTGGCGGCCCTTTTGTGTTTACCTTCTTTGGAGGATTTCAGAGACAGGCCTAGGCCTTTGGCTAGTGCCTTCCTGTCCTTGCCCAGCAGGCTATCATAAGGAGTTAAGAACCTGCCACAGCCCCCGCTAGTTTTGGATTTCCCCCCAGAGGCGTCCGAAAATTTGAAGGGTGACTTCAACTTGTCCTGCTTTGTGAGGGACAGGGCCTTGTCTAGTTTGCTTGCCAACTGCTCCTGGTCGCTGGCCATCTTCTTCTTCTTGATCTTTAGCTGGAGAGAGAAGTTGGGTCACAAGTTAAGACATTTGGCAAAACAGGAGAGTCGTCTTCTATGTACAACTCAAGAGCTTGGGCTCCAGTCCTGCCTTATGCCTGACTTCCAGCAAGTTACTTAACTCCTCTCCGCCTCAATCCTTACACTCTGTAAAATGGGGATATTTATGTCCGGATATCCCCAGGTTGTTCTTAAGATGCACCGAGTTTAAGGCACAGAAGGCACTTATCAGAATGGCCCAAAGTAAACACTTATCAAATAGCTGTTACTGTGGTCACAATTGTCATTGGCACTGGTCTTTCCCCTTTGGCTTTCCATGGCACACTCTGGTACCACCTAGGGAAGCACTTTTAAGCAAGGAGAGCTTCCAATGGCCTGGAGAAGGTAGCCGGATTAAGAAAGGAGGAAGGGAATCAAGATTGAAAAGCTAGATCAAAGCATGGCTGATCTGCTTATCTCAACCACCTACAACAGCTGACAGAGACTGCTGCACAATCTAAACCAGCCTGTCCAACTAAATGGGCCAAAGCTGCCAAGAAAATGCCTGGAGTGTGCCTTGGATGCCTGAAGCAGAAAGAATGATTAGAGATTTCACAGATTCAAATTCCTGCTTGCACATCTATCGTCAACTGTAGTCATTTGTGGAAGTGAAATGTGCGGTTTTCAAAGCCATTAATGCCATGAATTTCAACGTGTTATCTCTATTTTCTTTAATCAGGTAGCATTTCATAAGGAGGAAAGAAGTTGGGACAGTGTCATTTAAACAACAAAAGCATCCCTCGCCACAATTTCAGAGTGAAAAGAATTCTGATGTACAAAATGACAATCTTTCTCTTCCTGGACCCAGTCTCCCTGTGAGAGTATTCCCTTCTGATGGCCAAATCAACCAAAACATCCCCTTTGCACAGGGCTTTATGGAGAGGGATGACAAAATACATTAGCATTTAGAGATGAGGGCCTTAAGTGGATGATTTCCATGCTCTGCAGAAATAAGAAAAATCAAGGAGTTGGCTCTCACCCCGGTACCCCTGGAGATTCACAGAGGAAATTACAATGGCATCAAGCCCTTATTTCTTAGAACCATGGAACTGGTGAGGCTGCTCATTAAACAATTATACTGTTAAACAACAGAGTAATTGTATTATTTGGTTAAGAACTTGCAGTGTCCCTGTTTGGCTTCAATAAAGGGTCATGGTGCACTCAAATGGATGTATCTTTTAGTTCTGGATCCACCTCTAAAGCTGTGTTACTTTGTAAGTCCCTGACCTCTGGGCTTTATTTCTCTGTGCATACACCATACACCAAGGCAATCATTCCTTCGGTTTCTATACAGAGAAGGAGGGGCCAACAGACTTGCAAGGGGAACATGCATTCACTTGGGCATAACCTCTAGGTTCTTGATCCCAGGGTCACAGCACCCTTGGAAGACTGTACTACTGACCTGACTCATGAAGTCAGATGAAGCTTCCTGCTCATCCCAGCTCTGGTTCCTCCCCCTGGCTTTCCCCATTCCGATGAGGGCCTCATGTTCCTCCTCAGGACCCTTGTGCCTCTTCCTGATTCCTGCTCCTAGCTCATAGTCATCTGATGTCAGTAGGGACTTGCTGCTCAGCCTAAAACCAAAAAACACCCTTGGTCAGCACCCTGGCCAGGCCACATTGGAGGGCTGGTGACCACCCTTGTGGCCCTGAAGGGTTGGGCTCTGGATGCTGAAGCACAGACCGTGATGAATACCAGAGTGACCAGTCTGGGGAGACAGACCTTTTAAAACTACAGTGCTAGAATGCGGGACATTTGTGAATAAGGCGGAATGAGATTCTAATGTAAAAGAAGAAATGTAAAGTCAGTATCCTCTGCCGGCCTTTCTCTTACGTGCTTTGACCCATACACACACACACACACACACACACACATACACACACACACGCATCTTTAAATGGTAAAATACCTCTTTACAAAAACGCTCCAAGAACAAGGGAATCCACCAGGATGGGGGGGTGGAGGGAATTAAATCAAGACTCATGTGAAGGAGGAAGCACTTGCTGAATTCTGGTTTCCTCATGGGCATAGGCAGCTGGGACAGTGACAAAGACTTGTCTTGCTGCTTTAGGCTGAAGCTTCCCAAGTGATAGAGGAGGAGCTGACCTTTGTCTCTTGCGTTGTTTGTGCCTTTTATTTTAGCCACAAAGCAACACATCATTCCATTTTTTATTCCTCTCCCCCACCCCACACCCCCAGCACTGAGGATTGAACCCAGAGGCAATATTCTGCTGAGCTACATCCGGCAGTAGTTTTTATTTCAAAACAGGGTCTCACTAAGTTGCCAAGGACAACCTGGAACTTGCAATCCTCCTGCCTCAGCCTTCTTAGTCACTGGAATCATGGGAGTGTGCCACTATGCCTAGCCATACTGTTTGCTTTTAGATGAGAAAACTGAGGCTTGGGAAAGCTAACACCTGGCCCAAGGTCACAGTAAAGGGTGGAGATGGGACTCAAAGCAGAGAGTTCAGCCCCTGCCCCCGCAGGGTCCATATTCCTGACTGCTAGGTTTGTGCTGTTGGTGGCCCCAGCCACTTGTTCTCTTCTCCAGAAGCCTCTTCCCTACCCTCCGATGGCTGCTTGCAGGGTGTTTCTTCCTCTCCACCCTTTCTTCAGCAAGAATATCCAAGGAGGTCAAATGTGAGATGTGGGGGCCGTGGGGCTGTTTTCTACCAGGAAGACCTGTGGACACCCCACTGCCTTTTCTTTGCACTTTGAAGCTTCCACAAGCTAGGGTGCCCAGCACCCACCCAGCCCGCCTGTCCCAGGCTGCAGCACACTCCCAAGTCCTTTCCTCAGTGGGCCTCATTTGGTTTGTCTACAGATGGGGGGGGGACCCCAAAGCCTGGCCCTGGAGAGAGAGCTTCAGTTCAACCAGCCAGCATTCAGCTCAGCCTCCAGAGGTGCCATGTGAAGCTGCTCTGCTGCCACCCAGGAGGATCTCATTCCCAGAGCACACAGAGGCGGCGGCCCTCTCACAGGAGGCAGCCCTGGTCTCGGGCAGGACGAGCCATCAGGTCTGGCCAGGAGAATGGGGAGATATCGGGTGTGGAGAGGACCCAGCAACAGCTCAAGTAGAGCCAGTCCAGCAGGGCTGGTGGCACAGCAGTCCCTCCACAGGGAGGAGGGGGATGGGGAGGAGCAGGAATTAGTCCCTATCCACAGAGGAAGTGGGCAGAGCAGGAAGATAGGCCAAGCACTTGGGTCGCGCCACAGAAGACCTCTCTCCGGGATGCTCCTCCCAGCTCGGTGCTCCTAGCCTCGCTTGCCCTCCTGGCCTGGGTAGCGCACTGCACTTCCTGGGAGCCACCATTCCAGGGGGCCAGAGCCCCAGGGACTGAAGGTCCCCAGTGCCCAGGTGTAGGCACCATGGGGGCCCTGCTCCTCCCCTCTGAGATCAGAGCCAGTCCCCGACCCCCGAGGGGCCAGCCTTACTTTCTGCTACTGTTGTGGCTCTTCCCTCTCTTGCGGGGGGGCGACAGGGTGCTCGGGGCGTGGGTCCGTTTCCGCGGCCTGCCAGGGCCTCTGCGTGCCAAGCTTCTATGGGGATCCTCGTGCCTGTCCCTTAAAAAGAATCACAGGCTTGGCTGTGAACCTGGGGTGGGCGGGGCACAGAGAAGGGCACAGGCTGCACGCGCGTCACTTGGGTCCACGCACACCTGACAGCTGCCAGAGCCAACCTACCAACACTAGCACTGGCGAGGTAGGAGACGGGCACCCGCCTGCTGCTGCCTGACCAGCTGGCAGGGCGAGCCCCGCCACACAGGGGCTGGGGTCACACTCACCCGGAGTCCCGGCGTCGCTGGAGCTTCACCAGCTCCCGCTGCTTCTCTTTGTACTGCCGCTGGACCTCGGCCAGCCGCATCCGGAAGTCCAGCTCCAGGGCATCCATATCCTCCAAGGAAGACTTCATGGCGTACATCTGGAGGGGCAAGGGGAGGAGGGCCAAGGAATGAGGATGCCCCGCGGGCGCCCACTTGTCAGTGTCCCCTCTCAGAGATAGGGACAGTGAGAGCCAGGCCCTAGGGGGCTGCAGGGACCCTAGCTTGAATCCCATCACTGCCCCTCGCTATGGCCTCATCCCTGTCTCTATGCTGGGACTATAGTGCTGAGTCTACGGAGTGCTGCCCACCAAGGCACACGATGGAGTGGGGCACAGCGCCTGCCGTCACCAGGGCGCAGTGGATGTGGCTGAGCATGTTATCGGAGAGCACAGGGTAGAGAGGGCAGCACCAGGCCTGGCTCCCAGGCGGTTCTATTCTCAGTTCATCAAGCTGCCACCATGTGACGTGCCTGATGTGATAGCAGATGGATAACGAAAGCCAGGAGGGAAAGCCCTGCCCAGGGCCACATGGAGAGGCCATGGAGGAGGCTGGCTGCTGGCTCCAAGCCAGCCGTGGCCCAGCAGGACAGCACCTTAGTGGTGGGACTCCCACCCCAGCCTCTGCCCCACAGGCCACGAGACAGGAAGGCAGGCCCGCACAGCTCACCCGCTCCTCCTTCTTCTGCATCCAGCTATACTTCTTGTTGGGGTTCAGCTCCCGCGGAAGCCGCAGGTTCTTGAGCGGGTCCACCAAGGGGCTGTCCAGTACCTCTTTCAGCATGTGGCTGCTGGCCGCCAGCAGGCTCTCCAGGGAGGGCCGCACTGCCAGGCCTGCCTCTGTCCCTGCAGACAGGGAGGTAGGTGAGCCCGCACAGAGGGAGGGGCCGGGGCCACCAGCAAGTATACTGCACCCACCCTGTTCAGTGCTCCTGAGGCAGGGACAGCTCATGGGCATTGCCACCAACTCCCTCCCTGATCCCAAACAGAGTGAGCACAGGTCCCAGGCCACAAAGCCATAAGGCACCTGGAGTAGGGCCTTACTGAGATGCAGGACACAGTGTGAAGAGAAAAGAACAGGTGAGAATAACACACAAGGATCATCCTGTCCCCATTCTGTGGGGGAGCAAAGAAGAACTTCAGGAGAGAGGCCAGAGGCCCACAGAGGTTCTTTCTAGGAGTGAACAAAAGCCCCTTCTCCCCGACACACAGGTCCCTCCCTGGGGAGACCACTGTTGATGCAGTTTCTACAGAAATATTTGTGCATATTCAAATATGCCTAACATACATCACTCCTATATAAAGATAAAAATAGAACCCATCAATACACACGACATGTCACACTCTGCTTTTTTTTTCTGCTCAACATCTTTTTACATTAGCACATAACAAACAGGCCTAGCTCTTTTTTTTTTTTTTTTTTTTCAGTGCTAGGATTGAACTCAGGGCCTCAAACATGCTAGGCAAGTGCTTTAGCACTGAGCCACATCCCCAGCCCCATACCTCATTCTTACCTTGACCCTTACAAACACCATCATTTTGGAAGGCCAAAAACCCTAAAATATCAGCAATTTAATAGACAAACCTAACAGCAGCAGGGTAACTCTTTTGCATTCACGAGTTTCATTAATCTGAATAATCACTACTGGTGGCATTTAGGTGTCTCCAATTCTCTTTGTAGTAGACAGAGAGGCCCACAGCTTGGACCTTATACATTAGGGAACTCCAGCCAGCGTGATCCATGTGACTGGGTCATTCACATGAATGGACGGCAGTTTTCCCTAAAAAATACTTCAACACCCTGGACAGAGGCCACTCTTACCCAGCACCTCCACATCAGGAAAGGAGAGCTTGTTCTAGTCTCTACCAAGTTAAAATGAGGAAATTTTTAAATTGACATTTTCCTTTGATCTCAAACATGATCAGATTTTTGTGAATGTTCCATGTGTGCTTGAGGAAAAAACACATTCTCCATCTCCATGACCGTTCAGAGCTCCACAGATGTATGTTAACAAGCACAGGGTTGAGATCAGGCCTTTTCAAAACCCTTGGCCCTGTGCACCTTGGGGGTTGGTGGGACAGGTCTAAGCTGCTGGGCTGTCATTGCAGGATGTTCAGCAATGTCCCTTGCCTTCTTCCACTAGATGTCAGCATCGCTCCCCCAACATCCTCTGGGGAGCAAAATGGCCCCTCGTTAAGCATCACTGGTTTTGCTCTTATTTACACTCAGGGAAATTAAGGCCTCCAGGTGCAAAATCCACCAGCTCCAGGGGTATCACACTGAAGCAGGAGGGGGGGGGCACCTGACACGACACCTCTGCCCTGCCCACCCCCTTCCAGGTCCTTGGGAAAGAAGGGGCAGCTGCTATTTTACAACTTTGTCACCTCCTCCTCCCTCCAACAAGCCAGCCCTGCTTAGGCTCTCAACTGACATTCAAGGGACACCCAAGTGGCCTCTAGGCCAGGCATCATGGGTTCAGTTGTGTTCTTCAGTGTACTTTTTTTCCTCCTTTCTCTTTTTTCCCCCACTTCTTTTGTTTGCAATTTTGTTACGTGCTCCCCAATTCCATATGTTGGACCCTAACCCTAAGTACCACAGTATGGAGACAAGGTCTTTAAAGAGGTGATCAAATTAAAGTAAGGTCATTAGCTAGGTGCAGTGGCACACGTGTGTAATCCCTCAGACCTGGGAGGCTGAGGCAGGAGGATCTCAAGTCTGAGGCCAACCTGGGCAACTCAGCAAGACTCCGTCTCAAAAATAAAAAGGACTGAGGATGTAGTTCAGAAGTAGAGCATCCCTGGGTTCCAACCCCAATACCACAAAATAAGAAGGTGAGGTCATTAGGGTGCAGCCTAATCCAATATGGCCTTTGTCCTTATAAGAAGAAAGTGTGTGAAGACAGGGACACACAGGGAGAAGACTAAGTCCAGGAGAAAAGCCAACAGTTCTCTGACAAGTTCTCAGCAGGAACCATTCCTACCCTGTGCCCACAACCTGATCTCAGAATTTCTGGCCTCCAGAACTTTGAGACAAGAAATCTCTCTTGCTGAAGTCTCCAATCTCTGGTAGATCTTGATGGCAGCCCCGGAAAACCAACGTACCCGTGGATGGCTCTAGGACCACAGAGATGACCCAGGAGCCAGATCTGCACTGAGACCCTAATGGGACCAAGCCAGGTGCACAAGGCAAGAGGACAAAGGTGGCCAGTGACCCCCAACCCAGGGACCCCAGGCGTGGCCCCCTCCTTGACAACTCCGGACTTCCTGACCCTCTGGCCCTTCCTCAGGTGCTGCTGAAAGAAAGCCCACCCCCAGTGACTGGGATAAAGAAATTTTCATTTTTTTCCCAGAAAAAAAAAATTTTCCACTTAACTATTTTAGTGAATGGAAAACAGTGCTGGAGGGGCTGGGGATGTGGCTCAAGCGGTAGCGCGCTCGCCTGGCATGCGTGCGGCCCGGGTTCGATCCTCAGCACCACATACCAACAAAGATGTTGTGTCCGCCGAGAACTAAAAATAAATATTAAAAATTCTTTCTCTCTCTCTCTCTCTCTCTCTCTCTCTCTCCTCTCTCACTCTCTCTTTAAAAGAAAAAAAAAAAAGAAAACAGTGCTGGACTTTCAAACAGCCCCACACAGCAGGTGCACATGCCAGGTGCCCATGTGAAAGGGACACCGCTCCCAGAGAGAGGTGCCACTTGTCTGAGCTTCCTAGGAACCAGGAGGATCAAAAAGTCTTGAACATGTGCCCTGTCCTGGGCTGAGGGTGTAGCTCAGTTGGCAAAACGCTTTTCTAGCACGCGTACGGCCCTGGGCTCCATCCCTGGCTCCACATGCAAAAAAAGTGGCCGTCATGACCCAAGGATTCTACCTCTGGGCAGACAGCCCACAGAAAATCCAAGATAGGGACAGAAACTCTCCTACAAGGATAATCATCACGTTATCTGTAACTGGAAAGAAGAAAAGGAGGCAAATGAAAATACCTGACAGTGAAGGGTGAGGTCACCAGGTGCTACCGTGCAGGGACTGGGTCAAAGGTCAGGGCCTTCACTAGACAGAAAACTGGGCAGGCAGCCCATTAAAAAAAAAGTTTCTAAAAACCACAGCTTTGAAAAACGTTTCATGAAGAATATATTAAATGAAGAAGGCAGGTTTCCGAGTCCTGTTTAATTTTAGAAGCAAAACATGTACAGGTGTGCAGGAAAAGTTCTAGGGAAAACACACAGAACCCTGGTAAGGTCTTCGTCCTCTCTCCAAGGATGTGGGGGGGGGGCCTCCCTGCTGGATCCAAGCCTACGCCTGGGCAAGCAAGGCCACGGCCACCAGAGCCCCAGCCACATACACTTGGAGCACCTGGCTTCCTATTCTGCGCTTCAGCCTTGTGCCCAGCCCAGAATTCACGGCCCCTCCTGCTGAAGGCACTGTGGACCACCCCTTCCTGACACCCTAGAGGTGACATCTCCGGTCAGAGGCCAAGCATGGCCAGTGTGGCTCATCTCCCCAGCCACAGGATCTGCTGCTGCTGCAGAGAGCATGAACCCCAGGCAACAGATGAGATGAGAGTCTCAGCATTTCCCCCAGAGCTGCCAGGAAAGGAGTGGCCTCTTTTGAAAGGCAGCTGAGCTGAGCTGAGCTGGGAGGAACTGTTGGAGCCCCCATGAGGGCAGTGAGCCTGCCCTGAATGAGGCCAACAGAGAAGAAAGTGGAACAAGGAGAGGGAGGGAGGGAGGGAGGAGAGAGATGGGGAAGTAGGGACACAGGAAAAGAGAAACTGCTACAATTTGGTTTGAACACCTGGATCCAGCCATACCTGAAATTACCAAGTGCTGCTCAACTTTGATTCCATAAGCCAATAAGTTCTCTCCTGCCCACCCCCGTTTTTTTAAATGTGTGTGTGTGATGCTAGGGAATGAACCCAGGACCTTACACATGCTAGGCAAACATAGGTAAACACTCTATCACAAAGCCACATCCCGGGCTGGGGATGTGGCTCAAGCGGTAGCTCGCCTGGGATGCGTGCGGCCCGGGTTCAATCCTCAGCACCACATACCAACAAAGATGTTGTGTCCGCCAAGAACTAAAAAATAAATATTAAAAAAATTCTCTCTCTCTCTTCTCTCACTCTCTTTAAAAAAAAAAAAAAAAAGCCACATCCCCATGTCTTTTTAAATTTTAAGATAGGGTCTAAGTAGCTGAGGCTGGCCTTGAACTCACAATCCTCCTGCCTCAGCCTCCCAAGTAGCCCAGTAGCTGTGATTACAGTATCACACCTTTTTTATTTTTTTAGTACCAGGAATTGAACCCAGAGGAACTCAACCACTGAGCCACACCCCCAGTCCTTTTCCAATTTATTACTTTGTGACAAAGATGAAGGGAATTGAACTATTTTAGTGAGAGAAAAACTGTGATGAACTTTAGAATAACTACATACACCAGTTTAGTGAGGCCCTTAAATTGCTAAGCCTGGCCTCGAACTTGTGATCCACCTGCCTCAGCCTCCTCGGTCATGGTCACTGGGATTATAGGGTCATGGTCACTGGGATTCTAGGCATAGGCCACAACACCTGGCCTAAACCAATTTAAATGAGAATTGTCCCTTGCAACCCAAAGAATCCTGCTGATACAAAACACACCACTGATGGAATGAGGAAAAATTCTACCTCCAGGAAATCTACCCAAAGACTGGCTGCACACAACAGCCAGCGTATGTAACACCACTCAACTGGACACTTGAAAATGCTGGAGAGGACACATTTTGTCATGTGTAATTTAACACAATTCTTAAAAAATGAAAATGAATAAGCCATGTTCTGGGGGTGTTAAAACATCTTACTAAAAAAACATGAAAACTTTTTTTTTGGTGGGGAGAGGGGGGATTTGTGAAAATATATTCATACATATACACAATAAAACAGTATAATTTGATGGATTTCATTCCCCAGTAAAAACGTTTTTTCAAAAAGCCCCAGACCTCCCTGCCAAGCAAGCTCACCTGCCGCCTCCTGGCTCCTCCTCTCCAGCTCGGCGATCTCGCTCAGCAGGGTGATGCCCTGCAGGAAGCTCTGCTCCAGGGCCAGGCTCTGGGTCACCTCCAGTTTCTCCAAGGCCTGAATTCCAGAAGCCAGGGGGGGCAGAGGTCTGGCCTGGGGCAGCTCCGCTGCGGCCACCAGGGCATTCATGCCAGCCAGCGGGTCCTCCAGGCCAGCCAGGAACTGCTCGGAGCTTGCCTCTTCAAGGTAGCAGGTGCTGCCAGGCACAGGTGCAGCCTCCTGGTCCTCTAGACTCGGGCACTGTCCTTCCCTGGTGGGCAGGTCACAGTCCGGCAGTTCCAGGCTGGGCTGGGGCTCACTCAGGGCCGGCTGGGCCAGGCCTTCCTCTGGCTCTGCCTCCACCACAGGAACCTCCATGGGCACCTCCAGGGGCACCTCCACTGGCTCCTCCTTAGCCTCCACCAGCGGCTCAGGCGTCAACCGCCCCCCAAGCTCCAGGGTGACCGCACCAGATTCTGTCCTGCCCGGCAACTCCACCTGTGCTTCGGCGCTGTCTGCAAAGTCTGGGTGCTCAGAGCCCTCGCGGCAGCCCGGTCCAGCTGCACTCAACGCCTGGGCCTCCAGCAGACCACCTCCGCAGCCACCTGCAGGGCTCGCAGCCACCATGGTTTCTGGGACAGGCAGGGCCAGTGGTGACTCCAGGGCGGGCAGCTCTGTGGGACCCTCGTCCACGTCCTCCACTTCTGCCTTCACCTCCCGATCGGCCAGTGCTTCTTCCTCTGGGGTTTCCCGCAAGGGCTCTGGGATCTTGGAGGGGGACAGGCGGATGGGTTTGTCCTCAGGGGAGAGCGCCAGGCGCTCAGGCCCGTCAGCGGGGAGCGGCACGTCGGGGGCCAGGCCATCCGCATCGGCGGCTGCTGTAGGCTGCAGCAGGAACGGGTAGGGCCTGCCATAGTGTGGCGGCAGGGCCTGGAACGGGTACCTGGGTGGGATATCTGCCAAGGACACAGGAGTCAGCATGGAGGCCACCGGGGCTCTGACAGCCCTGGTGTCCTCACCAACACCCACTCGCTACGCAGGACAGGCACGCCTGCTGGGCCAGCTGCAGCCTGGGAGCGTTTCCAGGTGATCCCGAGAAATCCCAGGGCCCTTCCACATGTCTGGGGCACGCAGAGAAAAACCCGTCACCACCTTGTCCCCAAGGATCTTGCTGTCTCCAAGGCAGAAACCGCAGCCCTCCCTCTCTCCCCTCCACATCCCGGGGGAAGCTGCACCAGAAACAAACGCTGAACAAGGCTGTGGAAGGCCCCAAACTCTGAGCGGCATCAGGGGCTCCAGCCCAGCAGACCCTGAGGTCCACACCAACGATGTAGTTGTTCAGAGCACAACAGTGACCTCGTTCTGTCCCCACCACCACGTGCATGCTCCCTCAGAACAGGAGCCACATGTGGTGATTCTCCACAGCAGACCCAGTGTACCCAGGAACCCGACAAAGGGGAAGGAGCATCAGTACACTCCCGGGGCCAGGCACATGCTCAGCATTAACACCAGCATCAGACCAAACTACCCCAGAGAGGGCAGACACCTGCCCAGGCCCACACAGCACTGGCTCCAGACTCTGAATTACACACCAAGTCCTTCTAAGCACAAGCTCATGCTGTAAATGGCCCCCAGGCAGGGGACACAGGTCTCAGCCCCTAAAGCCACACACGATAGGTTCTGGTGGACACAGGAAGAGTGTGTGAGTGCACCCAGCACAGCGGGGACTGCTGCTCAAAAACAGGTGCCCCTGAACTACCAGTGCAACAACTCAGCACCGACGTGTGCGAAGAGGCCTAAAAGGTCTTGCTTTGCTTAATGCTCAGAAAACTTCCTGGAGTGGATCCTAATAGGATGCCGTTTCCCAGGCCCTCTCTGAGGGGAGCCTGGAGAGGCGGGGGTCTGTCTGTGTGCACAGGAATTCATCCCAGAGTCTCAGCAGTGGGCCTGGTACACAGTAGGTGTTCAACAGAGACAGAATGAATGAATGAGCAAACAAAGGAACAGAGGAGGGCAGGTGCTACAGCAGCCAGAGTGAAGGCAGGAGGCAGGCCACACCCCTACCTGAGAACAGGGCCTGGAAAGGGCTGGGGGCTTCCTTCTCCAGCTCCAGGTCCTTCTTCTCCACCACGTTCTCAGGGGCCTCCTCCTTGCGGGTGAGGGCAGGGGTGGGTGGTGGGGAGGCGGGTGGTGGGCTACTGGGGTGGGAGCTAGGCGTGGCAGGGTAAGCGTAGGTGGGTGGCTTGGACACGTCCTCTAGCTTCTGGATGACCTTGGCCTTCAGAGCAGCCACAGGAGAGGCGCGGGGAGATGGTGGTGGGCTCATGGCCTTGCCATAGGTGCCTGAGGGGCCAGCGGACAGGCCAGGGGGCTTTCGAGGCAGCAGCCCCGGGCCAGCAGTAGCCAGGTTGGCCTTGCCCGAAGCCTCCAGGCCCCTCTTGCTCGCCTTCTCCTCCATCTCGGCCCGATGCTCCTGGGCCTTCAGCCGCTCCTGCTGGGGAGGGGGCAGCAAGCAGGGTCAGCACACAGGAGCCATCACCCAGTACCTGCCAGCCCGAAGTCCTCAGCCTAGAGAGAACCTCAGCCAGACCACCCACCCCTTTCCGGGCCTGAGATGGACGTTCTGCCGGGCACCTGGGTAACAATGCAGGGTTCCACATGGAATTCCAAAGACAGGCAGCTGGGCGGGTACAGGTGGGCAGCCACTGGCTGAGGGGCCCTGTGGGCCTGAAGTCCCTTCCCACGAGGGCTGGTAGGGACCTCCACCCAGACTCTGGCCCTGCTGGGACCCTCACGGTTGGCTGGGGAGAGCTGGGTGAGGGCCTGAGGCTCCTGAGGATGAAGGGGCTGCCCTGTGCCCGGAACCTGAGTGCTGAGCGCGTCAGCTATGACAGAGCGCCCGCTACCTGCTGGGCACGTCACTGCATTATCACCTTTGGGTCCCAAAAACACCCAAAAGGGCAGAAGGAGCCTGTTCCTCCGTTCTATGACAAATGGAAGGGACGAAGCAGGTCCAACACCGGCCAGTGTTCTGGGGGCCCAGCAGCACACAGCACCCCGGCCTGGCCACTCCCACAATCACCACAGCACCACCCACAACCCAGTGACAGCAACTCCCAGCGCCTCAGGTTCTGCAAAAAGGGAGATGAAGCCACTCACTGAAGGACACTCAGCCAGGCCCAGCAGAGCTAAGACTGAAACCCAGGCCGGGGCCACCCAGCTTCCTTCTTCAGAGCAGCCACTCTCCAAGACAGGAGGGGACAACGCCAAGCAGAGAACAGACACTCCAGAACGCCTCAGGGAGACAGAGGACTGTGGACCTCAGGGAGTCCAGCCTCACATGGGGACGCCTCCTGCACTCTATCTTATGGGACCAGGAACTCCAGCAGCAGCCTGCTCTGACCCCCAGAGCCACCAGGCAGGCAGTAACCACCCAGTGGCTTCCCCACTGCTTCCTGTGCACTCCTCCAGGGTCTGTCCACTTCTGGGCCTGCTATTCACTCTCCATGGGGGGGCCACACCAGGGCTGCTGCCCCTCCCTGTTCAGAGGCCACCTCTTGCAGGAAGTCCTCACTGACCTCTCTGGTCCGTCCTCCTCCCCCCCAGGCGGCCCTGGACTCACCACCAGCTGGGCGCTCCTCTGCAGCTCCAGGGCCTGGGCCGCCTGCTGCTGCAGGTACAGGAGCTCCTGCTGCCGCAGGAAGTGCTGCTGGGAGAAGAGCTGCAGCTGCTGGGCGTGGTGCAGGGGGCTACGTCCCGGTGGGTACAGGGTGGGCCAGAGCGGCGGCACGGCGGCCCGCTCCATCAACTCCGCTGCAGGAAACAGACCATGGAGGGCTGCATCGGCGGCCTGACTCCCCACGGTGCCCGGGATGCCATGCCCTGTTTCCCAGAGGGGGACGCAGCGGCCATTATGAGCAGAGCTGTGGCCCCTGGTCACTTCTGGGAGCAAGAAAGCCACACTAGAGACCCAGGGAGAGAGGCCCTGTCCACACTTGCAGGTAGGATGTCCCCTGGCCTCACAGGGCCTCAAACCTGCAGAGTTATACCAGGGCCACCATGGAGACTCTGCCCAGTAGCCTGCAAACTGGATCCCCAAAGGTATGGGGTGCTGAGATGGGGGGTCTACTTGTGGGGTCTCTGGGTCTGCAGCCATTAAAACAAAAACCTCAAGGCTTTGAAATATGAACTCCACTGAGGCTGCCGCATTGTCTCTGGGCCTGTCTGCTCCCCGCCCTGTTGTGCAGGGCCACCCAGCCACAACCCTTGGCATAAGGGACAGTTGGGCAAGGCTAGCCAAAGCCCCTCCCACCAAACAGGGGTCACTTACCAAAGTGAGGCAGGTGATCACTAGGGATGACCACCAGCTGGCCTGACTGGGGGTCCCTGACAAACTGGTAGGCGGACGGCAGAGAACCCCCGAGGCTGGGTGGGAAGGCAGGAGCCATGCCCTGGTGCAGAGAAGGGGGGCCCAAGCCTAGAAGGAGAGACCCAGGCCCATGTAAGTGCCGGGAGGCTACGACTAATTCATCCGAAGGCCGCCCTCGCCCACCCCGTCCCCAGGGAACAGTCCAGGTCCTACCCTGGCCAGGTCCCTAGTCTCCAAGTCTCTTGAGATCTCGAAGAGGGAGCCAAGGGACAGAAGAGCAGCCCAAAGCAAACAGGCCCACAGAGCTACCCCCCTGGGCACCTTCCCCAGCAGGCAGGCAGATGAACCCCTCAGGGCAGGGCAGCGGCCTTTACATCCCCTTGAGGGAGGGGAGGAAGCCTGGCCCAGGCCCCTACCAAGGGAAGGCAGGGGCCAGCGCAGAGCACCTGCCCTGTATCCAGCCGCCACCTGCCCACCATCTGCCCTTCCCCAGGCAAGGAAAGAAGTACCCCTGCCCCCCACTCACCATAGGGGTGTCCGGTGAGCCACATGGACGTGCTGCCCGAGCGGGGCAGCCAGGGGTGTGTGGCCAGGTGGGCAGCAGGGTCAGCGGACCAGCGCCCAGAGCCAGCCAGCGCAGGGCCCCCGGTAACCATGAGGTTGGGGTTCAGGCCATTGGGAGCACAGCTGGTGGGGTGCAGGCGGGCCAGGTCAGCCAGCTCCTTACTTTCTCTGGAAGGGGGAACACACATTGGGGACAGTCCAGGCAGCCTGGTGACACGAGGCAGGGAAGGGGAGCATGCGAGGTAGCCTTGCTCAGGCTCAGAAGGGGGCCCAACGTGGGTCCTGCACTAGGCCAGCTCCAGTTCTGAGGACCACCACAGTGTCCGGTAGTCAAGGGGCCAAGCCCACCTGGGTCACCCAGTCGCCCTCACTCCCAGGCCCAGTCCCCTCAAGTCCTCACCGAAGCAGCTTCTCCTGGTCCCGGTCCAGCCGTCCCCCCAGCAGCCGCTCTTCTCGGTGCCGAGCTCGGTCATCCGCACAGTCATCATCGGCCCGGCCGTGCCCTGGGGAGGTCCAGGCAGCAGTGAGACCCCCCAGCACCAAGCACTCAGGCTCTGCCCTGCCCCATGGGCCTCTCTTCCCACCTGTCTTGCCCTTCCTGTCCCCTGATCCCCCAATGACGCCCCAGGACCATCTGTGTGGCTCCTTCTCCCCAGAATGCCATTCCTTACGACTCACGGGGTTCCCTCCAACCCGGCTCTGGGTCCTCTGTGCCTGGCAACTTCCCCTCCATCCCCTTCCACCCTGTGAGAGCCTGTCCTGGACGCAGACAGACAACCGTGACCAGAATTAAACCAACAGCCATGGAGACCATAATGAAACATCGTAAAATCCGACACGTAACCAGAAACCATGTTCAACCTGGACACCCATCAGCCCTGGTCCCAAGGACCCAGCAGGGAGCATCGGCAGCCGATTTGGGGGCCCAGCCCCTCGGGCAAAGGCCTCATGGTTGTGGCGGAGAGGGGGACTCCACCGAGGTACTGTCACCAGGGTCTACAGCAGCTGCGCTCAGGACTCTCATGTGTAACAGTCCCACTTGGGACACCACCATCAGGCATCCCCCTCACCTCCCTCTTTCTGTACCCCCAAAGAGCAGAGCCCTCAGGAGACAGGGATGTCAAACCCTCCCCTTCATTCCAGGAAGGAGGGGACCACCAGTCCCAGAGCAGAGGAGGAGCCCGGAGAGAGGGCAGCACAGTCACGAGAGCCAGATGCTTGAGGATCAAGCTTTCTAGGGAGCCAGACGGCCTCAGGTGGGGAGGGGACCCATCATCAGAGACAGCTGGGGAAGGGTTGGTGGGCTCCCCTGGCATGAGCCTCAGAGGCTGCCCAGCTCTGGAGGTGGGCCCAGCAGGGAACCACTGTGCTTTCTGTTTTTTGAACCCAGGGGCATTTTACCACTGAGCTTCATCCCAGCCCTTTTTAATTTTGAGACAGGATCTCACTAAGTTGCTGAGGCTGGCCTTGAACTTGCAATCCTTATGCTTTAAACCTTGCCCCACCCCTACCCCACCCCAGTCGCTCAGATTGCACTGTGCCACTGCATTTTTAAACAGCAAATGGGTGTCCCATAGATGGGGATGGGTAGGGCAGGCCAGGGAGCCCGTCTGTCCCCAACCTGCCTGCCTCCCTGCCCACCCTGTGAGAAGCCCCAGGAGGCATGTCCAGGGCAAGACGCATCCCTGGCCTCCCACTGAATCGCTTCTGCACAGGCCACAGTCAGCAGAGGCGCTAAGCAGATTTCACTCAGTGCAAAGTCACTGACAGGCAGGAAGCAGAAAGGGACTGTGGAAGTGGAAGGGCAGCACCATGGGCAGCTGGGGTGAGGCCTAGCCTGGGCACCCTTGCCTGCAGGGCACGCAGTTCCCACACCAAAGCAGGTTCTGAGCCCACCTAACCCCCTCAAGCAGGATGACCAAGTGGAAGAATGGCAGGACCAGAGGGTCTTTGCCTGTAGACTCCACGGGGCAGCCGTGGCCCAGACAGGCAGCGACAGGCCTGGGAAGAATCGTCCCAGCGTCCACAGCTGAGCCAAGAAATCAGGGCATGTGGCAGGGGCTCGGCCACCTGAGGAGGCTGCCCTCATGTCCGCTGGTCTCTGGAGTCTGGGACGGGCTGTGGGCACAGTGTTCCTGTGTCCCCAGAAGGGCAGGCACCTGGAGTGTAGCCTGGGCTCTGCCTTGGGGCCTCTGCCCTCCCTGGCCTTCTCCACTGCCCAGCTTAACGGCCCATGGTCTCAGGGGTTTCCCATCCCAAGTGCCATCTGCCACCAGAAACCTGTCTGCCAGCCCCTCCTTGGAGCACACCCCAACCTCAGGGCCCCTAGGACACAGCCTCAGGCCACTCCCCTCAAACTGTTTGGTCTCCCAAAGAAACAGGCTGAGTTCAACTGGCCTCCAGCTCCAACCTCATCAGTCTATGGCTCCCCGTGGCCTCTAAACCAGCTCCTCTCCGTCACCCCTCAAAGAACCAAGCCCCTGCCCTGGCCCATGTGCCCACAGCATCTCTGCATCCCTTCCCTACCTCGGGCACCTTTTCCCTGGACGACTCAACCTCGGTTACAAACACCACCTCCTCCAGGAAGCCTCCCCTGAACCGCTCCTCCTTCCGGCTCCCCCGCTGTCTCCCTCCAGCAGCCAGCGCTGCCATTCACTGTCTTCTGCTCCACCAGACCTGGGCTCCGCTCTGGCCTTCTTAGTCCATCTCAGGGTTTGAGAGCCCTGGAAGGAAGCCCAGATCCCCTCCCTCCCCTGCATGATGCCCAACAGAGGGCATTTACAAGCTGCCTCCTGGGAACTCCAGGCACGTTCCAGTGTCACCAACCCAGAAGGCAGGTCCCAATCCTCTCCCCTACATTCCAGATGAGGAAACTGAGGAACAGGGAGACAATAAAACCTGCCCAGGTCCCACGACTAACATCAGCTGGGATGAGGGTCTCAGGGGGTCTTGTCCACCACACATGGAGCCAGACCAGGGTGAGCACGGGTGACAAGGGCCCTTGGTAGTTGTGTCACAGCAACTGCTTGCTGCAGGCCTGTCTGGCAGCCCAGTCCCACCCCAGGGCTGACAGGGGCAGGGTATCCCTTGGCAAAGGCCACCACTGGCAGTCAACACACGTTCCCATGTCACATGCTCCATACCTTGGTCATTACATGCCCAGGGCTCAGGGGGAGACCAGCTCCCAGGGCAACCCCCACCTGGACACCATCTGAGCGTCTCAACAACTGGTCTCCAGCACCACTCAGCCCTGCTGCAACCTCAGCTCTGCACAGTGTGACAGCAGAGTGGCACAGTCTCACAGCCCTCACACCCAGGCCTGGCCACCCTGCCTCCACCAAGGAGATGACAGCAAACGCAGAGGTGGAGAGGCAGGTCCCACCTCATCCCCGCAGGCCTCTGCCCGCCCATCTGTGCACAGGACAGTGACAGTTCCTCCTTGGCAAGGCAGTAGGTGACAACAGGGTCTTCATGGGGTGGCTGGCACGTGAAAGTGGCCTGTTAAACAGCAGCAAAGGTTCTTACTTGCTGGGCCTCTCGGGCATTGTGGGAACTGGCCGCACTGGGCTGAGAACTAGGCAGTGGCCTTCTTAGTCCATCTCAGGGTTCGAGAGCCCTGGAAGTAAGCCCAGATCCTGTGAGGCCCCCGTGTCCTCCAGGAGGAGCTCAGACTTGCATGCACCGTCAGATGACCCAAGACCCCAACACGTGTCTGAGCAAAGGAAGGCTACTTATGAAGCGCCTACTGTGTGCCCTTCAGCACACACTTGGCGCCCAGGAACAGAGATGACCTGGGGGGCCCCAGAGGTTCAGCCTCTTATCCAAGGCCACAGAACTGCAAGGGGTAAGTGCCAAGATTTGAATCCACTAGAGAAGCAGAAAGCTCCTTCTCAAAAGTAAAGACGCAGAGTGGCCAGGGCCGAGGTGCCCGGAAGCCAGCTGGCAACAGGCTGGGGGACAGCCCAGGCCCACCCGGGTGCATGGGTGCCCTGGGCCCAGCCTCCCTGCAAGGCCTCTCAGCACCCATGGCCAGGCTAACTGGAGGGAGAGCACCCCTGCTTACAGGACTTTTTAGGGACAGAAAGAATCCAGCCACCTACTTTTCAACCATCAGCACCAAAAGGAACAGGCAAATCCCCAGAGTACCATCTCAAACCCTGGCCACACCATTCCTCTCTCTCTCATACTCTTCTCTTGAATACACATGCTCATGACCCCACGGGCACAGGCCTCCCGGTTACAGGCTGGTGCCCTGGACTCCGAGATGGGCTCTGAAGACCATGAGCCAACAGAGGTACCACACTGCATCACAGGACCCAAATGCTCGGCTGCCTCTGGGCGGGGGGCAGGAGGGTCCACAGCCCTAAACCCTCTGAGCAGAGGCTTGTCCACCACCCAGCTCTCCATCTGCAATAAGAAGGCTTTTGCTCATAGCTTCAATCCCCAAATAAGGCAGGTACTACCGCAGACACCCCCAAAGTCATGAGCATGGGGTTTCCCTGGCTCCAGGGATCTCCACCCCCAGCATCAGCTCATTCAGTCAGTCAGCCAACACTCAGAAGGCAGCCCTCTCAGCCATCTCTGCTAGAGAAAGGAAATTCCAGGAGCACACAGAACCCACTTCTAGACCAAGGCTGTCCTGGGACACAGGAGAGCAGAGAGCAGATGGAGTCGCACCATCAAAGGTGCTCCAGGGGAGTGACACCTGGCACCAAGGGTAAGGGAACATCCCCACACAGGAGCGGGGGCATGGCTTGTGGAAGGTACAGCTCGAGACTCAGGGGGACCCACTGGGGATTAGGTTGGTGTGAAAACAGCACTCCTGGGAGATGCAGCTGGAGAAACCCAGGCCCTGGACCCCTCCCCAGGGCGAGTCTGGTGGGCTCTGAGCAGGGCCCAGAGGGACAGTTAGGTCACCCATACGGCCACAGCATTTAGACAGGGTTTGGCTGAGACAGCGAATCTAGGACCCAAGTTAAGTCCACAACAGAAGGGTAGGGACCCAAGATGCAGATAGATGTGCTACAAAGTACATCTGCAGTCACATCTGGTGCTGCAGAAAGGGGCTCTGCAGGTGCCCCAGACAGGGCCCTGACTATGGGTCAGGGATGAGGATGGGCATCCAGCTGGGGCTAGGGCTGGGAACAGAGGCTGACTTGAGAAGTCACATGAGCAAGCAACAGCTGGACATGGCCTTCCCAGCCTTGGCCCAGCCTGCACACCACACAACATGGCCCACTCATGTGGTCTCAGTCCCTGGGTCACAGGCCGGGCCCTCTGCTCAACAACAGGCTCTGTTCTGGGCAGAACAAGTCCAGAGTTTCAACAAACATCAGATCTCCAAAATCCCAGGAAGAAACCCAACAGCAAAATATGCAAGAGACACAAGGAAACCCAACAACCAGATTCCAGAAAACACTTGAACTTGCTAAAAGACATGCACCTTTTTTCACCAATGAATTAAGTAACTGCTGGGTTTTTTGGTTGTTGTTGTTATTTTATTTTATTTATTTATTTTTAGTTGTAATGGACAAAATACCTTTGTTTTACTTACTTATATTTACGTGGTGCTGAGGATTGAATCCAATGCCTCAAACATGATGGGCAAGCACTCTACCACTGAGCCACAACCCCAGCTCCTGTTTCTTTTTTATTTTTTTTAATGTACTCATACACTTCATACATAATTAGATTTCTATTAGAAATCCTTACTTTGCCTCCATGACACTCAAATATTTTTTTAGATGTTGATGAATCTTTATTTTATTCACTTATTTATATGCAGTTCTGAGAATCAAACCCAATGCCTCACACATATTAGGCAAGTGCTCTACCACTGAGCCACACCCCAGCTCAGTTCTTTGTTTTGTTTTGTTTTGTTTTGACTTTTAAATATTAAAACACAATGCTGAGGCACTGAAAGTAAGACAGATGGGGCTGGGAGGGTAGCTCAGTGGTAGTTACTGGCCTAGAATGTGCAAGGCCCCTAGTTTGGATCCCCAGCACCACAGGTTAAAAAAAAAAAAAAAAAAAAAAAAAAAAAAAAAAAAAAAAAACCATGGGGCTGGGATTGTGGCTCAGAGGAAAATCGTTTGCCTTGCATGTGTGAGGCAATGGATTTGATCCTCAGCACCACATAAAAATAAAGAGACTGGGGATACAGCTCAGCTGGTACAGTGCTTACCTCGCATGCATAAGGCCCTGGGTTCAATCCCCAACACCACAAATAAATAAAGATATTGTGTCCACCTATAACTAAAAAATAAATATTAAAAAAACCCTCATATACTACCAATGGACCAATGGGCACTTAAAATCTAACTACCCAGGCTGAGGCAAGAAGAACACAAGTTCAAGGTCAGCCTAGACAACTTAGATTGTGTTTCAAAATCAAAAATAAAAAGGGTTAGGGATGGGGCTGGCATTGTGGCTCAGCAGTAGAGTGCTCGCCTAGCACGGGCAGCACCACATAAAAATAAAGGCATTGTGTTGTGTCCATCTACACCTAAAAATAAATATTAAAAAAAAAAAAAGGGCTAGGGATGCAGCTCAGTGAGGGAGCACCCCAGGTTCAATCCCCACTACTGGCAGGGAGGGGAACAGTACCTGAGGTAGTAAAAGTCAAGATCCAAAAGAACTTTAGGACACTAGTTTCTATCCCTCACACACATTCCCTCATTCACTGATTTATCAAATACCTACTATGCACCAGGCCCATGCTGGGGGATGTTGAAATACATAAGGCCGAGTTATCTCCCTCAAGGACTTAGAATCCAAAGCCTAAGGCTAGTCTATTCCTAGGAACCTCTATTCTTAGAAAAATGACTCAAAATATCACCAAGGTGCAATGCACAAAAATATTCCTTGCAACCGTTCTGAACACAAAACATCAGAGCAGGAAAAAACTAAAATGCCCACCAGGGAATGGAGACCTGAACTGCACTACCTGCTGGTGCGTGCTCTCCACAGAATATTAAAGGCCATAAAAAATGATACTTTATAGAGTTTGCAATAGCAGGGGAAACAACCCAGCTTAGTAATATGGGAACAACGCACAGGCCCAAGATCATGTGTGCACGAGGAGCTCTGCAGGCCGAAGCAAACTGCACAGGAAAATGATTTTGGGAAAAGAGATGAAAGTGTTCAAGGCGCTGGGAAAAATATACTGCTCCTTTTTCTTGTTTCCCCTTTTCTGCACCTTATACACCATTCCATGTGCAAAATAAAAACATTAAAAGTTTCAAAAGTGCCCAAGCACACAAGTGGGACAAACAGCAAACAGTTCAGGGAAGGCAGGCACTTGAGGGTGCAAAAAGAGCAGTTCAGGAGGCCAACCCCCAACCAGGGGTACAGCGTGGAGTGAGAAGGGGCCAGGGTGGGGCCCAAGACCTACCTTTGACATTGCTCAGAGACAAGGAGCGCTCCTGGTCCACCAGCCCAGGTCCCAGTCGGCCACTGCCGCCACTGTCCTTCTGTCGAGCTACAGCCACAGCAATGCCCACTGGTGGGTGTCGCACTTCAGCCTCCCCCTGGGCACCAGAGCCCTCCCGCCCAAAGGCTTTGGCACTCTCAGGTCTCTCTGGGTCCCGCTTCAGTTGCCGGGTCCCGCCTGCTGCTGGGCCACCAGGATGGGGGAGCCGGGCCTGGGAGCGGGAGGCAGCCGTGGTTGTGGGGGCGGGCTCCGGCTTCATGGTGCCCAGGCCTCCAAAAGGGCTCTTCTTGCCACAGCCACCTGGGCACACGGCCACCGCCTCCCGCGCAAAGCTGCCACTGTACTTGATAAGGCTCTGCATTGCGGAGGCCTCTCCGGGGGCGTGGGCTGAGGGATGCAGGTCGGCCCCAGGCCGGCCAATGGTGGCCGACGCCCGGGGCAGGGCACCCCCAGGGTCCAGGTAGGCTTTCTTGGAGGCGGCAGCGGCCTCCTCCTCGGCACGGCTGGCATGGTGGTGTTGGGCCGCCAGCACGGCCATCTGCGTAGTGGCAAAGTTACCCAGCTCAAAAGGCTTCCACTTGTGCTCGGGGCCAGTGGGCGCAGGAGGCCTCGCAGGTTCCAGGCCAAAGAGCTTGGCGGCCTGCTGGGCGGCTGCAGGGCCGCGGGGCGTGCGCTCGCAGGGTCTTGGCTCCACTTCGGGCTTGGGCAGCTCCTTGGCTGGCAGGTAGGTGCGTGAGTCCGGGGAGGCGCGCAAGGCGCGGGCCGGAAGGGCGTCGGCGGGCGTGGGGCGCTTGAGCGAGCGGATGACGGAGCTCTTCTCGCGCAGGACCTCAGGCCGCTCCGGCCGCGGGGAGCCCGGCGGCCCCTGCAGCACCCCAGGCCTGCCCACCTCACGCTCTCGGCCCCGGGCATCTCGCGCCTGCGATGCAATCTGGATGGGCCCCGCGCGCTCGTCGAAGGCCTCCACGGAAGGCACGAAGGTGGGCGCCACCACGCGGTGCTCACGGCCCGGCTCACGGAACACGGTGTAGACACCGGCGGGCGTAGGGGCTGGGGGCGCCGGCGGCCCCTTGGGTGGCGGTGGGGGCAGCGGCGAGGGGCAGGGGCGCGGCGCAGGCAGCAGGGCCTCGGCGCGCCGCAGCAGTCGCGAGCTCTCATCCGGCCGGGCCACCTCCTTGGTGCCACTGCGGCCGGCCTCCACCACCAGCGCAGGCAGCCCGGTGTCCGCCACGCCGTTGCACATGCCCAGGGCCGAGGGCTGCAGGGCGCTCTTGCCCTTGGCCTCGGCCAGGAAGGGCGACAGGCGCTCAGCTAGGCGCGGGGGTCCACGGTCCTGGCGGCCCTCAGCCCGCGCCTCCTGGGTCAGGTCCACCACACCACGTGGCCCAACTGCCTCCTCGCGTGCCCGTGGGTCCTTCTTGCCGAACAATGGGGGCGGCTCCCCGCCACGGCGCTCCTTGGCTACACCTTCCCGGGACGACTTGGCCGGGGTGCCTGCGGAGTGACCACTAGGAGTCCTGGAGGAGGGCGCGTGAGAATGCAGGGCGCCTGGGGGTCCTGGCGTGGGCAGGTAGAAGCCATCTGCAGAGAGGAGCACAGAGTGAGCGGGGCCCACCGCCCACCCTCCACCAGGATGCCATGTACTGGGGACAGGGCCCTGTGTCCCCAGGATGAGCAGGAGCATGCTGGGGCAGTCGATGGGAGGGTAGGCTCCTGAAACCAAGCTGAAATCTCCAGCTGGCCGTCTAACCTTCCTGAGACTCAGTATCCTTGGCTGTAAAATGGAGAGATGCCAAAGGTCATTTTAGCTGCCCAGAGGGCAACATGGTTAGGGAGACCACATCTGGAAGATGCCAGAAGACTGTGGGCAACCCAGTACACCTGCAGGAGTCCTTAGGGGCTGAGATCCCAAAAAGGCCTCTTCAGCAGGCATCGCTCAGAAGTTGATCACTTTGGTAGAATGCACAAGGTCCTGGGGTCCCAAGAGCCATGAAAAAAGGAAACAGCTGGGAAGCTGGCCAGTGTTCTAGTGAGGGCCCCAAAAAAGCCCCTGAGAAAACCCACCCTCCCCAGCCCCCACAGTCCCACCCACTTCTATTCCCTGACCTTTCTGGGTATCAAAGATGCTGGGCTGGCCCAGCTGACTGAGGAGGGGACTCCCGCTACTGGGGGGTTCCAGGTGGGTCAGGTGGAGGTAGGATGGGTACAGCCCGCTGGGCAGGTGGGAGAAGCCTGCAAGAGAAAGAAAAAAGGGCTGCATCACTTATGCCTCTCACAGGAGCTTACTCCCAGCGATTTCTTGGAAACAAACCATTTTGGCCATCAGCCCCCTGGTGCAGGGAATCCGAGGTTTAATGCCAGCTTCCAGAGAGACACTTGTCCCTCTCCCAGCCATGCCACTGTAGGCCTCCCTCCAGTCCCAGGCAGCCCGCAGGGGCTTGACTCCTCAAACCCCCAGGAAGAAGATCAGAATGGATCCTCCCAGGAGGGGACGCTGATGGCCACAAAAGCATAGCCTGCCCTGCTGCTGTTTTTACACTTGAAACCTCAAAATCTGGTACCAGGGACTGAACTCAGGGGCTCTCAACCACTGAGCCACACCCCCAGCCCTATTTTGTATTTTATTTAGAGACAGGGTCTCACTGAGTTGCTTAGTGCCTCGACATTGCTGAGGCTGGCTTTGAACCCGTGATCCTGCCTCAGCCTCCCACGCCGCTGAGATCACAGGTGTGCGCCACCGCACCCAGCAAAAAAACACCTCATTTAATATCTCATTTACAGACAGGAAAAAAGGACTTGGAGAGGGGCACTTGCCCACGGTCACACAGCAGAGGAGTCTGGCTTTGAACTGAGGTCATTAGACCCCTCAGACTAACGTGGACCCCGGAGGGGCAGTTTTAATGGACCCCTTCTCTGCTATGTGCCCCAGGGCTGATCACTCACCTTTTTGGAACCTTATTGGACCCAGGATCTCTGGCTGCCAGATCTCCCATCCTTCAAGGGTCCCCCCCCAGGCTTTCAAAAGGACTCCCCACCATCAATGCCCAGACTCAGGGCGTCACAGGACAAAGAGAGGAAAGGGCAGCCACAGACAAGAGAATCAAGAAGCCCAAGAGGAATGAGGACAAGAGGCCACCTGGCAGGGTGCAAGGAGGCCAGGCGGGCCAACAGTGGCACTGGGCAAAGGTCCTGATGTTCTGCCTGAGCCTGGGGTCCTACTGGAGGTCCCTAAGGAACCCAGATACGCTATGTCCTAGTTGCTACCTCTGAGGCCAGGGAGGCAGGACCTGTCACTAGCCCACGGGCTGATGGCTCTTCCCCTGGCATCATCTTATGACGACATTAACAACAATCACAAAACAAAGGAGTCCCTGATGCACATTATCCCGTTATCAGTGCTCTGGGGCAGGGTCAGATCCCTCTGGCCTCTTGTCTGTAAAATGGGCAAAACAGCCCCCACCCCAAGACTACAGCTGAGGACAAAGTGATCCTGAGCAGGCAGCACCGGGGACCCGGTAAGCATGGCATGTGTTTGCCATCCTTAGTGTTACTATTCACCAAGACTTGTTGACAGAAGAGAAAAAAAATCTCAGGAGGTCTGAGGAGCAAGCTGGCCAGCAGAGCCACCCAGCATCCCAGGCCCACAGCGAACACCCAGCTGAGGCAGGATGGCCCCCTCCATGCAGAGCACACAATCCTGTTCCTAGATACAGAGGCCTGCCCCGAGGGGCCTGGCAGGAGGGGCCTCAGTGGCCTCCCCAGGACAGTGAGGACCGTGTGGTTTAAGGCTTGGCAGGAACCCTGGGGTTGGGGATACCTCTGGCTGCAGCTGTTGCCTCCTGAGGAACATGTCGCCTCCTGCAGCCCCACCCCGGTGGATGCAAGATCCTGGTGAGTGTTCATAACCCAGATGTGAGACCCCAGGAGGAAGTGGGGAGACAGGGAGCTGGGAAAGGCCCAGAAAGCCCTCAACATGAGGGTGGACTCCCAGAGCTTCAGGCTTCTAGGATCTGGGGGAGTGCACAGGCTCCCCAGGAGGATGGAGGCAGGTCAGAGTGTCAGCATCCAAAACCCACCAGAGCCAGGGGTGGGGAGGCCCCTGCCTTCACGGATGGAAGGAGGAAGCCTCCAGGAGGTCCAGAGTTTGCTCAGGGTGGGCCTCGAGCCAGGCCCGCAGACCCCACGTCAAGCACCCCTGCAGAGCTGCAACCAAAGAGGCTGGTGGACCCAGTCCCCGGCTCCCACATTAGTCACCAGCCTATCGTGCACCAGGCACAAGCAGAATGTACCAGGCCCCGCCTACAGAGCTCACTCTGGCGGCCAAGTCAGCCGATGGTTAGGGAATATCACACAGGTAAATCTGCCTTTACCATGGGAACACTGAAGAAAGGAGGTATCCGAGCCAGGCCCTGAAGGACACAGGCAGGAGACGTCCAGGGGGCAGGGGTGAGGGGCTGCAAGCAGAAGGAACAGCTTGTGCAAAGGCCCTGTGACAGCAACTAGAGGAAGCACCTGGCATTTGAGGAACAACAGGGAGGTCAGATGGCCAGGGCTGGGCTCACTGGCCATGAAAAGGAGGGTGGAGGTGGAGGTGGAGGGGTGGGGGCAAACTTGAAAAGTGCTAGGGACACAAAATTGCCAGAATGGTGGGGACAGCAGCCCTCAGCCCCGCCCGCCTGGCACGCTCCTTACCTTCATGGGCGTGGGCGGCCCACAGCTGCACCATGGGCAGGTTGCTGGGGGTAGGGGAGCGGAAGGAGAGGTCAGAGGGCAGGGGCACCGGGCTCCCTTGGGATGAGGCCGAGGGCCCCATCCCGCTGGCCACAAAGCTGCCCAAGAAGGCCTCGCCTGCAGAGAGAAGGGGGGCTTTCAAGCAGCCAGCCAGGCAGCTGCCACCCCCACCCACCGCCCCAAGACTCCAGCTTTCCCCCACCGAGCTCAGCGGAGCACTGGCCAGGAAGCCACAGAGGCCTCCCCACCCCACCCTGGCCCCCGAGTGGACCCAGGGCAGCTCAACCAGACCCGGGGCTGGAGAGAAGCTGCAGGCCCCAGGAAGGAACCCAGGACAGAGCCCCCCAGCACACCCCACCAGGGCACCAGGAGCTCCCTGATGCAGACCCAGCCCAGTCTGAGGGGCACCGTTCTCCCCATTTGCAGATGGAAGCGTGAGAGGAGCAGAGACCCCCCCAAAACCACAGAGCAAAGAAGTAGGGGGCTTGGAGGGGGAAGGTCCCCATTCTGAGCTCAGTGGAGCTCCTGAATCAGAGAGGGCACCCTCCAGAAGAACGACTATCCTGAGGACCCCACAGCAGCCCTGGACATGCCCAGGGCCCTCCAGGTGCTCAGCCGCCCACGCGTGACCAAGGCTCAGAGACGGGAGGAGCCTGGTCACAAAGCCAGGGAGCTAGTCGTGCACACCAGTGAGCATCCCAGAGCCCGCGCTGGCACCACCAGGCCACAGGGGAACAGGGCATGAATCGGGACAAATGGGGACGGCAAACATGGCAGCTCAGACAGGTGGAAGGGAGTCCTGCTGGGGGCCGTCCCTCTGGAAAACAGGACCCCAGGGCCCCTGCCAGGGGAACTGCGGCTGCCTGGAGGGAAACGGAGCCCAGCCATGCCATGCCCCAACTGCCAGGCCCACACCAGACAGGAGGCCTCTTTGCTGCCACCCAGTGGCTCTGCCCCAAGTCCAAGCATCCTGCCCTCCACGGGAAGGACCTGGCAGGACTCCAGGTCACAGGCGAAAGGGAGGCCTGCGAACCTGGGACAAGGAACCCTCCTGTGTCCCTGGTAGTTGGGCGCTGTTGGCGGGTAGCACAGAAGAGTTAGTGACTTTGCAGGCGGAGTATGACTGGCTCAGGTGCCCAGAGGGCCCGGGTCCTGCCACAGCCCCCTGCAGGGTCTGCAGACCAGTGCAAACTGCCACCTCCCAGCGGCACAGATCCCAGGGTCCACCCCAGCTCCTTCGGGTACATGTAAAGAAACAGGTCATGAGGGCCACAGGCCCCGCTGGGGTCCCCCCAGAGTGGAGGGAGCGGCAGCAGAGCCACGGGGGTGGCCCTGAGCCACAGGCCCATCCCCGCAGCCTGTGTCCAGCCCCCCCACGCCCCAACCCGGCCCCTCACCAGACTCCAGCGCCACACCCTCGGGCCCCAGAGCCATGGTGGCCACTCAGTCCATCCATGTGGCCCAGCCGAGCCCCAGGCTTCCTCCTTGGCGTGACAAGCGGGTGGTGGAAGGCTCCGGAAGCCAGCAGCCAGAGGTTTGCGCAAGGGCTTACATCAGCCGCCAGCTCTTCCTGCCCCAGCTCGCGGAAGCCCAGCGGCCAGGCCTGCCCCTGCCTGGGCTTGTGAAACCTGCCCAGCAGCGCCCCGGGCTGGAGAGGCACTGGGCCCGGATGCCACCAACGGCTCCTGCCTGCCACACGGCCTCAACGGTGCCCCAACTCCCTCCCTGGGGGCTGGGCGGGGGCAGCTGGGGAAACCCAGGGCTGGGCAGCTCTAAGGTGGGCCTACCGTCTGGCTTGCTGCGGCTGGAGCCGGGTGAGGACAGGGACTGCTGGCACAAGCAGGTGCCCACCACCACAGTTGGATGTCAATCAGGCAGGCTTCCAGCTTTGCACACCCCAGGTACTCGGCCCTCCCTTGGCCTCCCTCAGCCTCCCTTGGCCTCCCTCAGCCTTCCCTGGGCCTCAAGAAGACCTCTGGCAGCCACATGGTCCAAGCAGACCCATCTGTGTCATCTGACCATGGTCACATGCCCATCTCTTCCCACCAAGCGGCTCCCTAATTGACAGTGGGACATATTCTGCTTCCCACACCTCCTGTGCCCAGGGCCAGCCCCCCCAGGGACATCCCCTTTGGGCTAACAGGCTGAGCATTATTTCTAATGCCCCCAGAGCCAGAGCCCAGACACACATTAGGATGTGGACAGAAGGTCAGGGCAGCCCCTGACACACAGAGGGACTCCACAAACCCTGAAGGCCATCTGCCACCCTGGGCCATTCTACCTGGCCTCCCTGAGCTGGAGTGAGGATGGCAGCTGCCCCTGGCCATGTGTGGCCAGTGTCTCCAGACTCTCATACCAACACCCACAACCACCAGTTGCTCACACCCTGCCGCGGAATCAAACAGTGGCCACCTCCAGTTTACTGGCTGCAGAGGTCTAGGGGACAGTGACAGGACCAGAGCTCAGTGGCCTCTCAAAGAATCCCTGAGGTGGGGTTTCCTTCCCTCCAGCCTGGCCCCCTGGTGACTGAAGACCTCCTGCCAAGCTGCTCACCATAATTATCTTACTTGACACCTTAAGAGCCAAGACCAATAGCTGTCAAAACCTAACACACAGATACGGCAGAGAAAACAGCCAAGCTAACTGCATAAGCAGCGGGCACCACAGGTGCTTAACCCCTCTGGAAATGCAACTCACCCAATCCTCACCGGGGCCTTTTGTGGAGAGGGGATGATTGACAACCCAAGGTCACACAGGCATGCATCTGGGGACAGAGCCCGAGCAGAGCTGGGACAGGAACTCAGACCAGCTCCAGAGCCCAACAACTCACATCTAAATGCCTCCTTCTGAGTAGTCACACAAGGGTCCCCGACACGCATGCATGAAAACACACACACACACACACACACACACACACACACATACAGCATTCCCTTTCTCCACCGTCCTGTCTGTCATCCTCCGCAAACTGCAAACCACCTCTGTGTCCATCAGGTGGGGTCATACATGACATCCAACAGCGCTAGGCCGACAGGGCCCACAGCTGCTCAGCGTCTGTGCTTGCAATGCAGGAACCACCGGTCACACGTGTGGCTACTGAGCACTTGAAATGTGGCCAGGGAGACGAAGGAACTGCATTTTTTATTTCATTGTATTTTAATTAATTTAGGTTTCATTTAGCAACCTTCTGGTAAAGTAAAGGGAGCCGTAAAGTACAGACAGTGGGCAGGAGTGGACACCCTCTCCATGGGGAGAATCCACCGGAGGTCACCACGGGAGAGCAGAGAGGCAGATCCTGGCTCTCAGGACCACTGGTTCTGTGATTTGGGGTAATTTTCTTAATTTCCCCAGGCTGTGCGGAGTGGATACTGTAGTAACAGCTGCCCCCCCAGGGCTGATGCGGAGATTAAACGAGCTCCTATTCAGTAAAATGCTTTGAACATCATCTGGCACCAAGTGCCTTGTAATGTCAGCCACTATTGTTATTCTTCTTATTTATGGTCGCAAAACCTGGGGCTCAGAGAAGAGAAGCAACTCCTCCAAGGTCAGGGTCCAAGTGGGGCCACTTTCTCCACCCAAATGCCATTTGTCCTCACTTAGAAGAAAAACTCAAATTGTGAAACAAGGGAGTTGGTGTTTGCTCATTATGAAAGCACTAAATATCAGTGAACTGTACAATTTTCCCAACAGTTAATTTCGTGTTATGTGAATTTCCCTTCCATTTAAAAAAAAAATTAAAAAATAAAATGCAACCGCTGCCCGGCTTCCTAGTCCAGAGCCACATCTCACTGCCCACAGAGCCCTGGCGACCCTTCCCAGATCCTGGCTCACACACACCCCTGCAGCCCTGGGAGTTCCTGTTCCCCTTATTTTACAGAGTAAGAAACTGAGGCCAGATGTAGTGGCGCACACCTGTAATTCCAGCCGCTCAGGAGGCTGAGGCAGGAGGATCATGGGTTCAAAGCCAGCCTCAGCAATAGTGAGGTGCCAAGCAACTCAGTGAGACCGTGTCTCTAAATAAAATACAAAATAGGGCTGGGGATGGGGCTCAGTGGTTGAGTGCCCCTGAGTTCAATCCCTGGTAACCCCCCCCCCCAGAAAAAAAGAAGAAACTGAGACTCAGGAGGCTGTCCAGGATGACTGAGCCAATGACCAAGTCAGTATGGAGCCTGGCACCTACAGTGTCACAAGCACCAGGCTCAGGACCTCACGACAACAACACCCCCATCCATGCCTGGGCTCTGCTTCTGCCTCTTCCCTACCCCAGCCCCCAACTGTGGCCCCTGGGATGGGAAGGTACACCTAACCGTGAAGGTCCCCAGAGGAGGGATCTGATCACCTCTCTGCGGGGGCCGCTTCAGTGAGTAGCAGGAAAGAAAAGCTCTGCTCTTTTTTAAGGGGTGAGCACGGAGCCAAGGCCTCTGGAGTAAAGAAGTCACCATTCTCCTCCCTCAAAAGTGTCAGCTCCAGCCGGGCATAGTGGCTCACACCTGACATCCCAGCGGCTTGGGAGGCTGAGACAGGAGGATCACCAGCCTCCATGAAAGCGAGGCGCTAAAGCAACTCATTGAGACCCTGTCTCTAAATAAAATACAAAATAGGGCTGGGGATGTGGCTCAGTGGTCAAATGCCCCTGAGTTCATTCCCTGGTATGAAAATAAAAAAGTCTCAGCTCCAGAAACAAGTCACATTTGGCCAAATTCAATCGCACGGATGACCTCTAATCCTAAACAGGTCAATGCATCACACAGAGCAAAAGTGAGGCTCAGAAAGGAAGCACCAGGTACTCACGGAGCTCGTGAGTCAGGAGTTAAACATTCCACCGTGCACCACGAACATGAGTCCGGCAACACCCAAGGGCTCTGCGAGGTGGGGGCAAACAAGGGCCCCCCGACTCCCGGACACAACGGGCATCTACTTGGGTGTCTCTGCTCCTTGCGCAAATATTCAATAACATTAACAATAAAAGTAATTTCTGGAGCCCTTTCACTATACGACAGGTGGTGAGCCAAGCACACTCATGATTGGCTTGTGTCATTCTCATAGCCACCAAAGGAAGGAGTCACAGTGTCCGGCATTTCCAAGGAGGGACACAGGCAGAGACTCAGGGCTGGCCAGGTGACCAGGGAGTGGAATTGGAGTCCAGACAAGGTGCTTCCCCCCTCCAAGGGCTCTCATGGGCGGGGGCTGGGGCTCTCTCAGGGGCTGCTGGATGCCAGGTCCCTGGCAGAGAGGTGGTGAGACAGCACTGACGTGGGCCCGTGGAACCCTGCCTTTGTAATGGATGGGGCCGCTAAGGACCCCTCCACAAGCTATACACAGCAATCCTCCCCTATCCACAGTTTCAGCCAAGGCCCCATAGATATTACATGAAAAATTCCAGAAAGAAACAATAAGTCTGTTTATCTGTTTGAGATGGGGAGGGGTCTCACAATGTTATCCAGGATGACCTCAAATTCCTGGGCTCAAGCGATCCTCCTGTCTCAGCCTCCCCTCCCGGGCAGCTGGGCCTACAGGTATGCACTGCCACTCCCTGTTGATAAGTTTTAAACTGCATGCCATTCTGAGCAATGCGATGAAATCTCGTGCTGTCTAGTTGTGCTCCCACGGACAGCTTGATCATCCTTCTGTGCAGCGTATGCAGGCTGTATACGCTACCCACCCATCAATCACTTAGTAGCCATCTCAGTGCAGCCGTGCTTCTGCCTAACACTAGGTCCCAATGCCCACGCCGTCCCCCTCACTTCACCTTATCATGCAGATCCTAGAAGGGTAAGTACCGTGTGGAACTTCCAGAGACACCACATTCACACAACAATATATTCTAGTATATGGTTTTTGTTGTTCTATTTTGTTAATAGCTATTCTTAATCTCTTAGGGTACCTAATTTGTAAATTAAACTTGTCCCAGGTAGGAATATATAAGAAACAACCTAGTCTATGTAGGGTTCGTTGCTATCTGCGGTCTCAGGGATCCACTGAGGGTCTCAGAACGAATCCCCGTGGGAAGGTGGGACTCCCGCACTGGGCTCCTGCAGCCCTTGCTGGTGGGAGCCGGATGAGGACGTGGTGGGTATGGAGGTTTGGTAAACAGTAAGGACCCAGCCACAGGAAAGCAAATACACATACCCTACTACACACACCCTCACTCCTCTTCCAGAGCTCAGGCGACTCTGAGGAACCAGGCCATCTCTAGCTACCCTATTTTAAGTTGCAACCCACTGCACACCTTCCCAGAATGTGTTTCTCCAGTGCTTTCCGCTGCTGATGAGACCTCAGTTCCCTATTTATCGGCTCCGCTCCCACTGCAAGAAAAGCAGCTTGCAATAAGCTATTGAGTGATGCTTTGTTCCAATAAAACTTTATTTACAGAAGCAGGAAGTGAGCCGGATTTAGCCCTAGTTTGCATTACCATGTGGGTCTTGGTTGACTTCATCCTCAGTGCACACAGTAAGTGATCAATTAGTATCTAAGAATGGGGGGAGCCACAAGGTCACAAGGCCTATATGGGGCTTGCCAAGGGCTTCATTTCCCCTGTCCTTTCTATGGAAAAGGAGAAAAAGACTCTGACTCCAACACTACACTTTTCCACTCAGCAACACCACCAGACACAAGCCATGGAGCGTCCAGTAGGCTGTGGCTGCCTCTCTTCAATCCCAAAGGCCCCTTTGTTACCAAATACAGAAAGCAAATATATTTCTCCCCCTGCCCCATGCTAGTGACGGAACCCAGGGTCTTGCACATGCTAGGCAAGTGCTCTACCGGTGACCCATACCCCCAGCCCCAGCCTTTTACATTTAAAAATGGTCTGGCCTCTCCAGGCACGGTGGCACACACCTGTAATCCCAGCAGCTAGGGAGGCTGAGACCGGAGAATCACAAGTTCAAAGCCAGCCTCAGCAAAAGCCAGGTGCTAAGCAATTCAGTGAGACCCTGTCTCTAAATAAAATACAAAATAGGACTGGGGATATGGCTCAGTGATCAAGTGCCCCTGAATTTAATCCTTGGTACCTTAAAAAAAAAAAAAAAAAAAAAAAAGACCTGGCCTTTCCAAGCAACCGCACTGAACATCCCTGAAGATGTCAACAAAGACTAAGAGAACCCCTCAGCATGACCCAATCAGGGCTGTTACTCAGGAAAGAGCCCATTCCCGCCAAACACCGACACTTGGCTTAGATGTTTCTATGACACTGCTAGAAACTGAGCCAGAGAATGGACCCACGTTCTGGCTTGTCCTTCCTAAAAATCCCCAAGCAATCCATAGGGCAAGACCTGTACAGGGTCGAAATCAGGAAACACTTCAATGACGCTGGCTTCACAAAGAAGTGTTAAAACACGGTGATGTCACCTTCATCTGTCAAATCAGCAAAATTTTAGCTGATTGTGGAGGGTGAGAGTGAGAAGCAGCCCAGCGATGGGGAGCACGGAGCCAGCTATTGGGTCCCAGCCTCAGGAAGGTAAATCACAGGCCTTCTCCAGGCCTGAAGATGCTCAGCCCTCGTGGGGGGATCCTCCCAAGGAAATAACCAGGCCAACCTGGTTTGCATTAGCATGTGGGTAATGCCTGCGACGCTCAACGCAGCCATGCTGATCTGAACAGGGAATCAGCACTGATCAAGACCCCGCAGAGTGTGAGCGTGTGTACACACATACCAACGGAGAAACTCTAGAAATGAATCCGACACTGAAAGCAGGGATTTGAGCAGATATCTGCACCCCCACGTCCACCGCAGCACTATTCACAATAGCCCAAAGCTGCCAACGACCCCAGGGCCCCTCCACAGATGAGCAGAGAAACACAATGCGACCCATCCACAGGACGGAATGCCACTCCACCCCAGCAAGGAAGGAGGTTCTGCCACTCACTGCGACAAAGGACAGATACTATATGATTCCACTTAGATGAGGATTTGGTGAAATTCACTGAGAGGGAAAATCGGGGAGGGGAACAGGAAAGGAGGGGTGGGAGTTAGTGTGGAATGGGTGCAGAGTCCAGACGATGAGAAAGTTCTGGAAATGGATGGTGGTGGTAACTCTCTGCTTAAAAATGACGATGGTGGTAAAATGTGTTATGTGATTATCGCAATTTTTTCCTTAAAAAATGTTACACAGAAACCCAAAGGGTTGAGAATAGCAGAGGCAATCTTGAAGATGAAGAACAGAGTTCAAGGACTCAAGCCATCAAGTGTCACACTGCTGACCGCACTGGTGCACACTTGTAACCCTAGCAACTCTGAAGGCTGAGGCAGGAGGATCACAAGTTCAAGGCCAGGCTGGCAACTCAGCGAGATCCTATTGCAAAAAAAAATTTTTTAATATTTTGTTTTAGTTGTAGTTGGACACAATACCTTTATTTTATTTTTAGATGGTGCTGAGGATGGAACCCAGAGCCCCACACATGCTAGGCGAGTGCTCTACCACTGAGCCACAACCCTAGCCTCTGCAAAAAAAAAAAAAAAAAATTTAAAGGGGCTGGAGATGTAGCTCAGTGGTAGAACACTTGCCTATAATGTGCAAAGCCCTGGGTTCAATCCCCAGCACAAACATATACACACACACAAAAAAAAAAAAAAGAAAGAAAGAAAGAAAAAAACACCACACACACATACCTGCAATAGTGGAGCCAGCCAGAACTTGGACTTGGCACATGGCAGTGTGGTCAGACCTACGGAACAGGGCAGCCCAGAGACAGACTTGTGCATAAGGGAAAAGGTATAAATCTTGACCACTGCCTCACACCATTCACAGAAATCAAGTCCACATAAATAAGTGGATTTAAAAAACAAAATTTTAAAAAGCCAATAAAACAAAAATTCTAGGGCTGGGGATGTGGCTCAAGCGGGCTGGGGATGTGGCTCAAGCGGTAGCGCGCTCGCCTGGCATGCGCATGGCCCGGGTTCGATCCTCAGCACCACATACAAACAAGGATGTTGTGCCCGCCGATAACTAAAAAAAAAAATTAATAAATATTAAAATTCAAAAAAAAAAGTTAAAAAAAATTCTAATAGACTTTATAAGTGCCAAAAAAGATTTCTCTTTCTTATTTTATATTTACTCATTTATATGTGTGTGTGTGTGTGTTTTGTGTTGCTATAAATGTTCTATGTTGCTACAGATGAAATTCAGAGACTCACGCATGCTAGACAAGCGCCCTATCACTGAGTTGTACCCCAGCCCACTGGCAAAGATTTCTTAAAGACCATAAAAGCATCACTAACCATGAAGTTAACACTGATATGCTAGATTATATAAAAATTAGGAACTTCTATTCATCAAATGATACCACTAGGTAAAAGAAAAAGCAAGTCACTGCATGGAAGATCTATACTAATATGGCTTGTAACCAGAATATATAAAGAGTTCTTGCAAATCAATAAGAAAAATGCAACTTGAGGACTGCGGTTGTGGCTCAGTGGTAGAACATTTACCTAGCATGTGTGAGGCAATGGGTTCAATTCTCAGCACCACGGTAAAAAATAAATAAATAAAGATCTTGGGGCTGGAAATTTGGCTCAAGCGGTAGCGCGCTCGCCTGACATCAATGCGGCCCGGGTTCGATCCTCAGCACCACATACAAACAAAGATGTTGTGTCCACCAAGAACTAAAAAAATAAATTTTTTTTTAATTTTTTTTTATTGGTTGTTCACAATGTTACAAAGCTCTTGACATATCATATTTCATACATTAGATTGAAGTGGGTTATGAACCCCCAATTTTACCCCAAATGCAGATTGCAGAATCACGTCGGTTACACATCCACAATTTTACATAATGCCCTATTAGTAATTGTTGTATTCTGCTACCTTTCCTATCCCCTACTATCCCCCCTCCCCTCCCCTCCCATCTTCTCTCTCTACCCCATGTACTGTAATTCATTTCTCTCCTTGTTTATTTTCCCATTCCCCTCACAACCTCTTATATGTAATTTTGTATAGCAATGAGGGTCTCCCTTCATTTCCATGCAGTTTCCCTTTTCTCTCCCTTTCCCTCCCATCTCATGTCTCTGTTTAATGTTAATCTTTTCTTCCTACTCTTCCTCCCTGCTCTGTTCATAGTTGCTCTCATTATATCAAAGAAGACATTTGGTATTTGTTTTAAAAAAATAAATATTAAAATTCTCTCTCTCTCTCTCTCTCTCTGTCCTCTCTCTCTTTAAAAAAAAAAAAAAGATCTTGGGTCCACCTGCAGCTAAAAAAATTTTTTTGAAAAAATACAACTTGATATGCAAATGGGAAAAGGAAGGTCATAAATAAGGAAGTCCAAACAGCTAGTAAATTTATGGCAAGGTATTCACCTTCCTAAACCACCAGGGAAAAGTGAATTAACGACTACAGGGCTGGACCGTGGCTCAGAGGTAGAGTGTATGCCTACCATATTCCATCCCCAGGACCACAAAAAAAAAGAAAACTTTCCACACATTCACCAGAATAGTTAAAATGCCAAAAAAAAAAAAAGATGGAAAAATATTAACACCTAGCTGCAAAGAGAACTTGGTGCGACACTCGGGAGACAGTCCTACACATCTAGCCACACTGTGACTGCTGCTAACGTACGATATGCATGGAAGACAGAGTTCAAGAATTTTCCTACCAGTGACAGTCGAAAGTGGAAAACAACCACAACAAACAGCCAGAAAGGTAAACAGTGGCACAGTCATCTGATGGGACACCCTTCCCTAAGGGAATGAACTTGGGTCACACAGAACACAGAGGACAGACTTCCCCAGGGTGACGCCACCAAGCGGGAGACTCCAGATATGAGAGATGGTACCATGTAGCTCCACTGACCCTCAGTCCAAGAACAGGCTGACCCCTGGGCACCCATCAGGCTAGGGGCTCCCCAGGGAGAAGTCTTTAATTAAAGGTGGCTTCTGGGGTTTTTATCTGGCTGATGATCACATAGGGGAGTTTAGTTGGTACAATAATTGAGCCATACACTTATAATCTGTGCACTTTGGGGAGTTTAAATACCAATAATGGGTTTCCTTAAAAAATAAGGCAGTGTAGGGCTGGGGTTGTGGCTCAGGGGTAGGGCGCTTGCCTTACACATGTGAGGCACTGGATTCGATCCTCAGCACCACATAAAAATAAATAAAAATAAAGATATTGTGTGCATCTACAACTAATATATAATATATATATATATATATATATATATATATATATATATTATATATATATATATTTTTTTTTTTTTTTAAGCCACTGTAGCTGAGGGAGGTAGCACATATCTGTAATTCCAATGACTCTGGAAGGCTGAGGCAGGAGGATTGCAAGCTTGAGGCCAGTCTCAGAAACCTAGCAAGACCCTAAACAACTTAGTGAGACCGGGTCTCAAAATAAAAAATAATAAGGGCTGGAATGTAGCTCAGGGGTAGCTCAGGGGTAAAGCACCGCTGGATTTAATTCCCAGTACAATCAATCAATCAATGGTTTTCCAAAGGACTAGGGATGTAGCTCAGGGGTAGAGTGCTTGCCTACCACGTGGGAGGTCCTGGGTTTGATCCCCAATGCTGCAAAACAAAGGGAAGGTCTGCCAAGAGCTAATCTGCACACAAGTGTGGTAAGCATTACATTCCGTGTAATTTCCATGCACTCTGACATTGACATATTTACGAAAACCAAAGCAAGTAAATAAACAACAATGAGCCAATGAAGGGAACAGGCAAGAAAAAATTCCTACCAATGCCTCTTCTCCCAGACAGCCCCCCCAGCTTTCTGGCAGAGAGAACAGGCCTTGCTTTTCAATGCCTCACTTGCCGGCCACCGTGTGACCTTGGAAAGTGACCCAACCTCTCTGTGTCTTACTTTCTACTAAAGTAAAATGAAAGCAGCTGTGCTCAATGGCACACTCCTGTAATCCCAGTGACTCGGGAGGCTCAGGAAAGAGGATCACAAGATAGAGGTCAGCCTCAGCAACTTAGTGAGACCTTGTCTCAAAATTTTAAAAAAAGGGGGGGAGGGGGGACGGGGGAAAATATAGCTCAGTGGTAAAGTATCCTTGAGTTAAATTCCCAGTATCAAAAATAATAATAAAATAAAAGCAGCAAATAAGGTAAGACACTGGGCCCAGGGCCTCACGGATAGCCTTCATGGTAGTCCCCTAAGTAAAGGGGGGTTGACCCTGCACATCATTGGCACTGTGGCTGGTGACCTGTGGCTGCTGCCACCATCCAAAGCTCCCACTGGAGAAGCAAGAAGACGGTGTCTGAGGGGACTGGGCTGACCATACAAGCCTGATGATAGCCAACCTGGCCCCCTGGAGGGCTAAGGGGCTGACCTAAGGGAGATGGAGCCAACCCAGCCTCCCCAACCCATGGGGCATCTCCAGCCAGTCCCCCTAGTGAGCATCTTCCAGCCAAGCTCCCAGCTCCTCCCCGCAGAGACCCACATCACAAGCTGGGCAACCCAGCTCAGGTCCGGTCACTCTCCCATCACCAAGTCTGGGCCCCCTACGTGCAGGGACTTTCTTATGCTCCCACCAGATACCAGGCCTCACAGATTTAAATACAGGGTATCACAACAATACCAGGGAGCAGGCAAGGCCTGGCATGCAAAACCCCCACCTGCCTGAGCTCCCGGACTCCAGACATCCTCAATACTAACGCCATTTTACAGGATGTGCCCACTGATTGAACTTCTCCCCTAAGGAGGACTCCCCTAGAGAGGGGAAGGGACAGCCAGGGCCACGGTGCACCCATGCCTCTGATCAATCCCAGCGACTTGGGAGGCTGAGGCCGGAGGATCGCGAATTCCAGGTCAGCTCGGGCAATGTATCAGGATCCTGTCTCAAACGATTAAAAGGGCTGGAGATATAGCTGAGTGGGAAAGCCCCCGTGGGTTCAATCCTCAGTACCTCAAATAATTTTTAAAAAGAAAGAGCAGGCCAGGTACAGTGGTGCACACTCTGTAATCTCAGCAGCTTGGGAGGCTGGGGTAAGAGGGTTGCAAGTTCAAAGCCAGCTTTAGCAAGTTGGTGAGGCCCTATCTCAATAAAAAATGAAAAGAAGGGCTGGGGATGTGGCTCCGTGGTTAAGCATCCCTGGATACAATCCCCCGTTTTTAAATAAATAAATAAATAAAATGATCCTTGAATCACTGGATCAAGAAACAAGCCATTCCTGAGACTTCAACCCAGAGACCCTGGCACCTCTAATGGTCAGGACACAGACAGTGGTGGAAGTCAAGGGAGCAGATTCCACCCACAGATGAATCTAGAGGCTCCCCCACCCCCAGTTGAGCCCTCTGCTTACTAGGAAAGACAAAGTCACTGGGGGCATGAATTCTCAGAGCTGGTGTGGGGACCAAAAGATAGCCAGCCAGGGATCTAAGCACGTCTTCAACCAACAGGAACACTCGGCTCTCGGGAGAGGTGCAGTCAGACTGAAAGCTAGGCATGCTGGGAACTGGAGGACTCTCCTTCGAATTTACAAAATCAAAAAGAAAATTCTGGGCTGGGATTGTGGCTCAGAGGTAGAGAGCTCACCTAGCATGTGTGAGGCACTGGGTTCGATGCTCAGCAGCACATAAAAAAGAAAGAAAGAAGGAAAGATATTGTGTCCACCTATAACTAAAAAATAAATATTAAAAAGAGAAAATGCCTTTTTAATAGAGACAGATATTTGGAAAGTTCTTTACAGCCAATAAGCCCCATACCTGAATAGAAGTCCCACCTATTTTGTGGTGCCTTTTTTTTTTTTTAAGATACTGGTGATTGGAAGACACTGGGCCATGTGCATGTTAGGCAAGTGTTCTACCACTGAGCTACATCCCAGCCCTGTAATGCCTCTTTTTAGAATATATATATATATATTTCTTTAGTTGTAGATGTACACAATATATTTATTTTTTATTTGTTTTTATTTTTATGTGGTGCTGGGGATCGAACCCAGTGCCTCACACATGCCAGGCAAGCGTTCTACCACTGAGCAACAAACCTGGCCCCCTGCCTCTTTCTTAAATATAATGAAACACCTGAGAGTCAATTAGTAGATACCCATTGAAGTCTCTGACATGAAAAACCAAACAGAAAAGAGATGGGGTTGTGGCTCAGCGGTAGAGCACTTGCCTAGCACATGTAAGGCCCTGGGTTCAGTTCTCAGCACCACATATAAATAAAATAAAAGTTAAAACACACACACACACACACACACACACACACACACACACAAATTGCTATTTTAAAAATAAAAGAAAAGAAAAACAGACTTGGAAAAAATAGATCATGAGAAAACTCCATGGAAAAAAATAAAATTAATATCATTCAAATGGTGAGAATGAATGTATCTATGAAACAAGAATAGGATGTTATAAAAAACAAAAGGGGGGCTGGTGATATAATTCAGTGTATGAAAAATAAAGTCCAGTGGTCCATTTTCAGAATATAGTATTGGCCTAAATTGGATCCAACTGTAGCCATTTTAATTACAGCCCTTCCCTTTGCCTACCTCAATTTTAAAATTAGCTAACTGGGTAGATTGTATCCCAGCTCCTTCAATCAAGGGAAGGGGGAGCACTGTATTGGGGATAAAAACAGGCAGACTACCTGCCGGGGGTGTGCATGCTCCACGGATTGCCTCTGGGATACGCCCTTCTGCAGAAGAATGATGTTTGCCTCCACAACCCACTTCCAAGCACATGTTTGGCTTCTTGTGACACCTGGGTATTTCTGAACAAGTGGGAGAATGCAGGATTTGCATGCATGAGACCCTGGATTCTATCACCAGCACTACAGAAGGAAGGGAGGGAGGGAGGGAGGACGGACACCTACATTATGAAAAAAAACTTTTAGAAATTAAAAACACGATAGCCAAGTGAAAAAAATTAAAGAGCTAGAAGATATCATAGAGGACATCTAGAAAGCAGACAAACAGGAAAGTCAATGGTCAGTCCAGGTGATTCAGGATATCTAACTAGTAGTACTAGAGAGCAGCAAAAAAAAAGGGGGTGGGGGTGGGGCGGGGGTGTGTGCAAATTATAAACTGCTAATAAAAATAATAATTCAATAAAAATGTCAAACTGGGCACAGTGGCACCCACCTGTAATCCCAGTGACTCAGGAAGCTGAAACAGGAGAATTATAAGTTTGAACCCAGACTCAGCAACTTAGTGAGAAATAAAAATAAAAAATAAAAAGGGATAGGGATGTAGCTCAGCGGTACAGCACCCCTGAGGTCAATCCCCAGTACAAAAAAAAAAAAAAAAAAAAAAAAAAAATTCCAGATTGACATGGCCATTTGTAGCACCCAACACAGCAAATGCAAAAGGACCCCCTAGCACAAACTTCAAAACAATAGTGTACAGGGCTGGGGCTGGGGCTCAACACTAGAGCGCTCACCTAGCATGTGCAAGGCCCTGGGTTCGAGCCTCAGGACCACATAAAAATAAATAAATAAAGGTATTGTGTCCAACTACAACTAAAAAATAAATAAATATTTTTTTTAAAAAAAAAACAGTGTACAAAGAAAAACAGTAATTAACGGTGAGGCGTATTTTGTGCTAGGCAACGTTCCAGGTATACAAACTCAGTTAGTCCTGACAACCATCAAGTGCAGCTACTTCAGAGAGAACCAAGGCGTAGTTAGGTTAAACGGTACAAGCCACATACCAGGAAGGGCTGAAGCACAAATCAGGAATTTCAGAGTCTGTGCTCTTCACTATTATGTGGTTCTGAAGGTGTTAAGCATTTGGAAAAGGGGGGAAAAAAATAGTTCACCTAAAAAGATCAAGAATCAAAACGGCCCTGGGCTCCACCTGCAGCATCAAAACAACCACAAAGCATCAAAACAGTATCATCTTCCTCAAAAACTAGGAATGTGGAAGGTGAGTTCTGTTGGGATGTGCCTTCAAAATCCTTGGGGAATATTAAAAAAAAAAAAAAAATCCTTGGGGGAAATTAGTTCCAAAATGTCACTCAAGTGTGGAGGAGGAATTGAGGCATTTCTCAGGCATGCCAGGCCATGAAGATTTGCTTTCCACGTCCTCTTTCACAGAAAACTTCTGCAGAGTGTGCTCTGTGGACACCAGGAAGTAAAACAGGAAACGGAAGGCTTGGGAATCAGGAAATAAGGAGTCCAACATGACAGCAGAGCAAAGAGAGTTGGAAGGAGGATGGTTCTACGGCAGGCCCAAGGACCAACCAACCAGAAGAGAAGGAAGATGGAAAATTCCAGGAAGGGTACCTCCAAGAAAAGAAGGGGCAGTGATCCAATAAATATGACCAAATGTAAAATATATCAAGAGACTGGAAGCCAGAGACTCTTAAAAAATAATAATAATAATAATAATCCCAACAATTTTTTTTTTTGGTGGGGGGCATACCAGAGGGTCTCACTGAGTTGCTTAGGGCCTCACTAAGTTGCTGAGGCTTGTGTCAAACTGGCAAGTTGCTCACATCTGGCAAATTTTCTATTTATTTATTTTGCAGTTCTGGGGAACAAACCCAGGGCCTCATGCATGCTTAGGCAAATGCTCTACCACATCCTCAGCCCCAACCAATTTTTTAAAAGAAGCAATTAATAACTCCAGAAGAAAAAAGAAATTAATCTTATTACACCACTTGGCTCAAATGTGAACAATATTTACAAAGCCATAACAATAAAACTGATTTAAACAAAACCATATTTCATAAACATTGGGAGGACGGTACAGTAGAAATGGCAGAGGTGGTAAGGACGATAATTATCATAGTGGGCCAGGCACGGTGGCACATGCCTATAATCCCAGCGACTCGGGAGGCTGAGGCAGGATGATTTTGAGTTCAAAGCCTGCCTCAGCAACTTAGCGAAGCCCTAAGAAACTTAGTGAGACCCTGTCTCTAAATAAAAACGAAAAGGGTTGGGATGTACTCATGATTAAGTGGCCCTAGTTTCCTTCTCTGGTACCAAAAAAAAAAAAAATTATCATAATGAACATTACTAAATGCTTATCATATACCAAATACAGTTCTAAATGCTTAACCTGCAGGAATTATTTAACCCTCAGAACAATCTCACAGACTATGCTATTATTATCCCCCATTTTACAAATGAGAAAAACCAAGGGACAGAGAGGCAAAGAAACTAGTCTCACACATAATAAATGAGAGAATCAGGATTCAGTCAGGCAATCTGTGCAAAATCCTCTTCTTCCAGAGTACTAGTTAATACTGAATAACGAGTTAAAAGAAGTGAGGAGAGGAAATGCAGACTGGCTCATTTTTTTTTATAACCCTTCCAACACTATTTGACTTCTTAAATGATGTATAACTTTTATTTTAAAATGTAATGTTAAACACAAAGCAGGACTATACACTCTCCAGGTGAATCTGACAGGATGTGAAATATTCTTCAATGAAGTTTAAAACAAAAAAAAAATGGAAAGGAAGCTTTTTTAAAATGCACACACAATTAGATACTAATACACGCACACCAGGGTGGACGGAACTCAAAGGAGTGACAATATTCCGGATTGGTAAAGATGCGGAGCCACTGAAACCCACACACAGTTGCCAAGAATGTAAAATGTACAACCCCTGAAAAGCCACAGCCACTGCAGTTGGGCCCAGGCACACCCCCTGTCCCTGCGACTCAGCTGCTAGGTATACATCCAAAGAAATGTGCATATATGCGCCCCCAAAGACGCGCTCACAGAAGCATTACTCATAGAAAACACTGGAAACAACCTGAATGTCCATCAACAGGGGATTGGATAAATTGTGCTATGTTCATAGAGTGGAATACTAAATAGCAATGAGAAACTACAAAGTACAGCTACATTCCACAAATATAAATATTGGGGGAAAGCAGTCAGAAATAAAAAAGGGAGAGAGAGAGAGAGAGAGAGAGAGAGAGAGGGAGGGAGGGAGGGAGGGAGGGAGAGATATCAAGCTGCATCATTCTATTTACAGAAAGTTCCAGAATAGGCAAAACTAATCTACAGTACTAGAAATAAGATTGTTGTTGGGGTTGGGGGCAGGCGGTCAGGTAGTAAACCAGAGGGAATACCCAGGAGTCGCCCCAGGGCTGGAAACCTGAGCTGGCTGGTGGCTGCAGGGTTGTGTCCATTTTGTAAAAATTCAGTAAACTGAACACTCAAAATTGGAGCATTTTAGAGTACAGCTATTGTACAAAAAAAAAAAGAGAGACAAACCAAATAAAAAGGATGAGGGGGTGGGGTGTTGATCAGTGGCAAAACCCACACTTAGTGTGCGCAAGGTCATGAGTTCCATTCCCAGCAACAGAAAAGGGGGAAAAAAAAAGTTCAGTTTAGAATTCTTGTGTCTTAAGGCCTGTACTCCAGCCAGAGAGAGTTCCGGGGCAATTCCAGAGGCCCTTAGAGTCTGGACTAGCCTGAGGGATTTGTGAATCATCTGCTAATGATCACTGTAATTACAGCCATCACTTTTACTGGAACTTCTGCAGAGGGCCCTACCTGGGCTAGGGACCTCGCCTGAGCTTGCTCATTCAAACTTCACAAGAACCAAACAAATTCAACAGGACTGATGAACCCACTTTATGGATGAGAAAATTGAGGCTTACAGAGTCCTATATATGCCCAGTAAGTGGAGGAGCAGGACATAAACCTCAGACCCTAGACCAGCCTGCCTCCTGATGAAGCAATCTATTATCAGGGATTGCGGGTTAGGAGCGTCAGCAGGCTCATGCTCAGAAATATGTAAAATTGTTAGTGAGGGTGTATGAGTCGGGTATTTGTTTTCTGGGTTGTTTTTTTTTTCCCCTGAGCTAAGGGTTGATCACGTTCATTAGCTCATGAGGAACCTCAGATTTAACAGTGGGTACATTCATGGCCTGGGACAGGTGGCAAAGAGATTTAGTGGCTGCCAATCTGATGGCCTTTCTTCCTCCAAAATTAGATGCCAGACCTCTGCAGGAAGCAGGTGTGATGAAGGACCCTGGCCCTGGGGTAGGGGTGTAGCTTAAAGGCAGAGCAGGGGCAAGGCCTTGAGTTCGATCCCCAGTATTTGCAAAAAGAAAAAGAATAAAAGGACCCTGATCCTGACTGACTGCTGGTCAGGGCCCTGACAGGCCCTGGGGAAGCCCAAGACCTGGCCAGAGAGCAGCTCTAACTGATCCCTTTAACAGCTGGGCTGGGGCACCTCAGATGATGGGCTGGAGTTTGAGTGGATGATTATGTGGCCGGGTGGGAATAAAATCAGGTTAGAATGCAGACTAATCTACCAGACAAAAGCATCCTGACCCAGCCATATTCCAAAGAATGAGCCCATCCCACCCTCTCCCCAAACTGTTCCTCCCATCCCTCCCAGGAGCAGCTCTAACCAAAACCCAGGGGCTGTCCTTCCTGTTCCCTGCCCTCCACTGTCTGAGAAGCAGCCCAACCTCCACAAGCCACCAGAACCCTTGCTATCTCCAGCTCCTCTCCCTGGTCACTCTCATCTGCAATCTCCTTGCCACAAACTAGTCACCCCACTTCTCTCCTCGTCTATTAGTATCTGGCCTGCGGCCAGCTTAATTTTTTAAAATGCTTATTTTGGAATAATTTCAAATTCAGAGAAAAGTTTGAGATAGTACAATGAACTACCATATGACCTTCACCAGATCCAACAACTGTGAACGGGTCTGTTATTTGATTTTCCACCGTCTCCCATATCCATACACGTATATCTCAGTGGTATTTTTTTTTTTCCTCTTCCTGAACTAGCAAGGAAGTTGTAGGTATGGTGTCCCTTGTTCCTAAATGATTCTGCATTCTTATTCCCTAAAAACAAGGACACTCTCTTACACAACCAGGGCAGTTATCAACTTCATGGAACCTACTGATTTGATGCTATCGGTTCATCTACAGTCCATACTCCAATTTCGTCAATTGCCCCCATGAATGATCTTCTTGACAGCCATTTCTTCCCTAATCCAGGATCCAATCCAGGGCAGAAAACTGCTTTTAGCTGTCACTTTTTTTTTTAAGTCTTTTAATCAGGAGCAGTTCTCAGCCTTCCTTTGTCTTGCATACCATTGACATTTGTTAAGAGTACAGGCCAGTTCTGTGAAATGTCCCTCCATTTGAGTCCCTCCTCATTCCTACAGTTTAAAATTCCAAGACCCCATTAGTGGCCTTCAGGGAGAGTCAGGACCCACCTCCCCCATCTTGTCTTCTGAGGGCTCTCAACCACTCTCCCTGGGCCAAGCTTTCGGCTTGTGCATTCTGCATTCTGTCACCTTCACAGAACTCTTCAGCTCTTCACACACACAAAAAGGATCACTCCCTCCATCACCCAGGTCAGGCCCTCTGACCCTGCCCCTCACCCTTGGGCCAAACCAGACCCTCGGCATTTTATTTTCTTTGTGGCCTGTGTCCCTACGTAGAATTATTTCCTCCAGTGATTTGTGTGTTTATTGCCTGCCCCCACCCTAGAATGTGCTCCAACGGGGGCAGAGACTTCTGTTTGGTTCACTGCCGCGTCCTAGGTCCCCAAGCAGAGGCTGGTACACAGGAAGCACTCGGGATTTATTTGCTAAGTAAATGAACAAGTGAGGAAAGAGGAAAGCACTGTGCTTGGGAACTAAAGAAACCAGGAAGCAGCAAGAGTCAGGGGTCTCAAGAGGCCCTTCCATTTTCTAGAACCTTCCCCAGACCTCCCTTGATGCCTCTAACCAGAGAAGGAAGAGCTCAGCCAATCTCCCTTATCTTCAGGATCCCATCACTCCACCAGCCAGTCCTGATTAATCTTTCTAAATCAATCCCAGTAGGCTGACAGGCTGAATTCCAGAGATGGATCTGATGGGCCCTGCAGAAGGCCCACGGCCCCCTATTGTCCATTGGCCAGGCCAAAGTGCAGGGCCTCCCCCATCCTGATCCCTGATCCACCCCCCTTTCAGCCGAGGGTGTGGGGGCAGGGAGAATAAATAACCAAGTACAAAATCCTGCTAATGGCTCTTTAATTGCAATGCATGAGGACTCAGTGACCTGCCTCCCAACCCCAGAGCAAAGAGCCCAGCCCCCCAGGTGCTTGTCACTTACTTATCCATTTCACTGACCAGGCTGTGAATATTTACTGCTCAAACTGTATCAATACTCAAGGTTATAGGAAAGGAAAATGCCACCTTGCTTTGATCCAAACCCCATTCATTCTTGCCTTTACCTCTTGTAGAGGAAGAGACCCAATCTGCTTAAAGCACCTCCTGTTTCCAGAGGTCTCCAGGGGCAGTTCCAAATAACCTAGAATGCACACAGGGTTACAGGCCGCCACCCCTCCACCAAACTCCACGAGGGAACCAGCAAAGCCACTCCCTCACTGTGTGACCGGGGCAAATCACTCAGCTTCTCTGAGCTTTTTGTACAAAAATAAACAAATAAAGATGGGGCTGATAATGCTGGCAAGACCTAAGGAGCAGACAGCCAAAGAACAGAGAAGGTGGTGTTCTGGGGAAGAGAAAAATTAGCACCTCACCCCACAAGGAAAAAGGGGAGGGAGAGCATTGGGTTGAGGAATTTCTAATCAGGCTCCACCCCAAGCAGTGAATGGGGTACAATTCCCACCTGGTAGCTAATGGAATTAGTATGGGCTCAGCTCTGGGCATTGGCCTGGGGTCCAAGTGTCCCTTCCACTGCTAGAGTTGGAGATGTGGGGCATGGGATCCCACTTTTCCCTCCAAGATAAGCAAGGCCTCAAGGATGGGGGTGGCCTTCCCGCCTTTATTGCATGACCTGCCAAGCCTACAGAGCCCTTGGAAGGGCAGGAAGCCACAATGCAGGACTCTGTGGTCACCTCTAGCTGGACTTCCTCGGCTGGTTCTCACGTTGGCATCCTCATCCACCAAAGGAGCGTCTGGCGGTAGGACTGCAGTGGCCAGGTCAGGCGCGGCCGTAGAACAGTGAGAGCAAAAGGCGCTCCCAGAGTAGTGACTGCTACACTACTCTCAAGAGGACACTGCCTCCACCAGGTCCCAGCCAGATCTCCCGCAGCCGGCACTACAAGCAAAAGCCAGGCCAGCCAGGGAGATCCAAGATCAGATTGCCAGGCAGTAGGGCCTGCCAGCACCCTGGGTCGGACTGCATGACCCGAGGAATGGAAAAGACAGGCAAACTTGCACACGCATCAACATGGCTTTGCCAGGCACACACAAGGGGATGATCCAGATGGCCCGTATACCGGAAGGCCACCCCCAATTCCTGTCTCGGGGTGCCAGCGCCCCACGCTCTACGCAGCTCACTACTCAAAAGAAAACCCTGGTCCTTGTCGCTGCCCCCAGGCGGGGCACACAGCAGGGGTGTGGGGGTAGGGGGGGCCCAGGTCCTTGTGCCCCGACAGCGGGGATCTCCGCCTGCCCCTCCCCCGCAGGAGGCTTCACAAAGGCCCTTTGTCCCTCCGAGCCCCTGCGACTCCAGCTCCTGAAAAGTTCCAGGAGAAAAATCAAAGAAAGAAGCAAAATCGGTGAGCGCAGACGGGTGGGCGGGTGTGTGTGTGGGGGGGGGGGGGGCGAGGTGTCTCTTCCAAGAAACCAAAGACCAGAGGAGCTTCAGGAGTTCCCCGGGAAATCGTAAAAGTTCTAAACTTCAGTTTGAAGGAGAAGAGGTGGACTTTTTTCCCTTAACATCAGGCACAGAAATCAGCCGGGCAATTTGGACCCGTCTTCCCCCACCCAGGCTGGGCAAGTCTGCGGCCCCGCGTCACATTTCCCATCGCGCCCGGCGCCGGGCTCGGCAAACTGCTCCCTGCCCGGCGCCCGCCCAGTGAAGTCTCCGCCGCAGCCCAAGAGCCCCTCTTGGGAGATGGTGGAGGCTGCAGGGCCTTCTTGGACAACTCCTCCACCTTTCCTTGTTGGATCCCTGGTATCCCCTCCACTGCCCAGGCTCCGTGCGGATCCACTCCCTGCACCACCTCTTTCCCCTAAGCTCAGAAAGGCAGCAGCCAGGCTTGGCGTTCCTGCTGCGCGGCAAGCCCTTGGGCGCAGGGTCACTGCCCTCCCACTCCTGGAAGAGAGACCCGCAGAAGCCAACAGGAAACTGGGGTCCCAGAGCTGGGTTCACCGTGCGCCCGCCCCCCGCATCTCCTGGCCGCGGCTCCGCACTGGTGGTGGAGTCGCGGTCAGAACTCTGGGCCCACGGACGTAGGGAAAGGCGTTCGTTTGCCAAGAAAAAAGATCCGAGTTCGGGGAGCGGGTGTCTCATGGGGCATGGGGGCTGACTTGTTCTTTTCTCGCCCAGATTTCGCAAACTCCAGCCCAGGCTAGTGCCGCAGGAGCCCGGGGGCTGGCATGGCCCCTGGTGGCTCTGATTTCGGCAGATGCTTGGATCTCAAGCGGGTCCGGCGCGCTGGAGACCACAGCCGAGCACCTCTCGGTCGGGGCCTCGGAACTGGCCTTGCCCCAGGCCCAGGGATTCCCCCGTACTGAGAGCTGAGCCCGCCAGCACCAATGGGCCAGCCGAGAGGCGCCCAACCCAGGCCATGATCTTCCCAGGCCTCCCTCCCCAGGATCCCAGGAAATCAGGAAGAGTGGACAAGGCGCGGGACACTTACCCGGGTGCGGGTGGAGGTTGAGGCCGGACATGTATTTCCCGGGCGGCAAAGGGCCGGGCAAGCCCGAGGCGGGTAAGCGTCCGGCAGTAGCCGCACCCACGCGGTGGCTGTCCATGCCCAAGCCGGACAGTAGCGGCGGCGGGGGGCCGTGCACGGACCGCTGGGGCCCGAAGTCTCGGCCATCCATCCTCCGCGGGAATGCCGCGGCCAGCTCCCCACCTGGCCTGCCGGCCTTGCTCAGTGGGATCTAAAAGTTCGGCCTCGATGTAGTCCCAGAGTCCTCGGGTGGCGGGGGCTCCGCGGTGTGCATGGCGGCGGCCAGCGGGGCTTGCGCTCGGAGGCGGGCCGGTGGCCCGAGGCGCACAGACGACCGGTGGTGGGGCCCCTCTGGGTGGCCAGGAAGAGTTTCGAGAGACCAGGCACACGGCGTCTTGGCAGGGAGAGGAGACGGGCCACGGAAGACAAGCGGGGAGAAAAAGAAAAAAAAAGTTTCAGAAAGTCACCTCGCCCTTCGGGGTCTAGGGCTGCTGATCTGGTGGCCAAAAATAAAATCGGGAGTAGCCCCTTTTCCACGAAAAGTAAAACTCCATGCTCCGTCTCCCGGCGGCTTCAGGCTCCGGTGATCTGGCTCAGAAAAGTGACCGGTGGAGCACTGCGCCCTAGACCCGACTCTACCACGGCAGCCGCTGGGTCCTCCCGAAACTGGGGAAGGCCAGCCGCACCCGGACAGCATAAATACAAACCTCTTAAGTGTTTTATTCCCGAGCGTCACATGCTTCGAGGTTTTAAACTGTGAAACCTTTTCATGAGCGGCTCGAAATGTTTCCCTGAACACTAAGTCACTATCTAATCCGGAAAGTTTAATATTTAACCTTTTGGGGCCCTCGCCTCCCTTTTCTGAGTTTGATTTTCCTGAGCTCGCCCTGAGAGCCACCAAAGGAGTGTTTGGTTTGGAGCTTTTCGTTGTTGTTGTTGTTGTTTGGGGAGGGAGGGTGCTAAGCGGGTTTATTATTTCTAAGGAGGCCCGCTGCCCCCTCCTGTTGCCCCTGTCCAGTCACCGTGAGTCTCAGAGTCTGAGTCCGAGGACCCGAGACGTGGCATTCTCGCCTGAGGACTGGAAAGAATCCTTCAAAACAAGCTTTGGTTTCATTTTCCAACGCCCCAGCCTGGGAATCCTGTGGCCTGAGGACTTGACCTGGAGCGGGGGATTTGGGGGCGTCAGAGGGGAAAGAAGGGGATCAAGGATCTCGATCCTACCCTAGCTTTCTCCTACCCCAAAAAATAATCTACAAAGAAAACCTTCGCAGCGCGGGCCGGCTGGGGGGCACCTCCCCCAGCGTTGGGTAAATCCCCCTGTAGTTCCAGTTTCGAGCTGTTTGTTTAAAAGATTTGTCGTTTGCCGATTCCCGTGGGGGCGGGAGGGGATCTTGGAGCCCACCCTTCCCTCGCTGTCCGTCTGCCCGCCTGCGGCAGCTCTGATTCCCGATTCCGGGAGGCCGGGGCTCTCTGGAGCCGCGGATCGCGCCAAAGCCACCCGCTCTTGGGTACCAGCCCCGCGCCCCAACTCCGCGCCCAGCCTCTCGAGCTGCAGACCCTCTTAGCTGCAGATCCCCCCCGGCCTCCTCCTCCACTTCGTTAAGGGTGGCTATTTTAACGTGGTTTGGGTTTCAAACACCCCCTCGCTCCCTTGCATCAGGCTCTTGTTACCAGATCCGCGTTTACTTAGGAAAAATCTAAGATCGTCACATCCGAGGATTCAAGTCTCAAGAAGGCGATGAGCTTCCAGTGATTTTTTTTAAATAATGTTTTTAGGGAAGCTTTATTTTAAAAGCCAGCGCTTCGGAGCATGCCCAGGCGCCCCAGCTTGAGGGAGTCGGGGTGAAGCTCCCCGGAACTCTGGCAAAGGTAAAGAAGCTGGCGTGGACAACCGCAGGCTCCGCTGCGTTTTCCCTACTTCTCTCCCCCTCTTAAATGCAGTTAAAATGGCTGAATTCCGGCTTTTAATTAAAAACAGCCTATAATCGAAAACGTCTCGGCGTCCCGGGCTCCCCCGCCTCTGCCGCCTGCCGGGCACCGACGCCCCTCGGCTGTGTGGTGCAGGCTGTAGCGGACTGGGGGCTCGGGTGGGCGCCCAAGGAACAGCAGTCCGCCCTCACCTTCCCAGGGCCCCCTTTGCCCTCTGCCCCTAGCCCCCGATTTCGTCCCCATCAGCCGGACAGCTTCGGGAACCCTCGCACAACCCAAAGGGCAGGCGGGATGGGGTGGTGGGGTGCGAACTGCAAAGTTTGGAGACCCTCGCGCCCGGCTGGGGCAGCCGGAGGACCAGCGGCGTACCTGGCGCGGCGGGGCTCCGGGCTCCGGGCTCCAGCGACAGCGACTCCGGTAGCAGCCCCGACTCTCGGCGCAGCTAGGCGCCGGTGCTGCCCGCCATCCCGCGGCCGCCGCTCCCCTCCGCCACCCGCAGCCGCCTCACACTTTTTGCCCGCCTTTCCTTTTTTTGGTAGAAAACCGCTCCCCGGGCCGAGCGCTCGGCGCGCCAACTCCTCCGCCCTCCCGCGGCCCGGCTCCCGCAGCCCCCGGAAAAGCCAGCTTTCCTCCCGCCGAGCTCCCCGCTTTTTAATAAAATCCAGGTAGCGCCGGTTTAAAGAATCCCAAATCTCCATATACAGCCCGGGATTGGAAAAGGTACATTACACAACCCCCCTTTCAAGTTCCTCTCGCTGGATCTAAAAAAAAAAAAAAAAGCTAGCGCGGGGGGGGGGGAGGCGGGGGCTGGGGGAGGGGAGCCCTAGCAGGCGAAGAAACACGCATTGTTCCCCGGCGCCCGCCCCCCCCCCCAGGGCCAGCCCCCGGCCGCCGAGCATTGGCCGCGCGCGCCGCCCATCACGCGCATGTAAACACCTTGGCCCTCAGCCATTCCTATAAAACCAATTACGGACCTCAGGGCTCCAGCAGTTTCCAGGCTCCCCTCGGCGGGGCTGAATGATCAAAACTGGTGGTGAGAATTTTTCCGGGCCGTTTCTAGGCAGCCCTTCCCCCTCCACCAGCTCGGCCCCCCCCTTCCTCCTTCTCCTCCCTTTTCCTCCCCCCTCCTCCAGCGTCTGGGCTGAGTGATCAAAATAGAGGAAGATGGTTGTCGCCGCAATCCAGGGCTTTGCAAGGCGCGGTTTAATGGGCCGGCTGTCAGCTTCCTGCTCGCAGGAGGAGGTGACAAGCCGAGCGAGCCGGGAAGGGCCTGGGGCCCGGCGGACTGCACCCAGTGCCCACGCCCCGGCCCCCCACCTCCCCTGGGTGCGCCTCTAGAACGCGCGGTGGAGACGCCAAAACAGACAAGGGCTGCTTTTTCTTTTTTCTTTCTTTTTTTTTCCTTTTCCTTCCTTTTAAAACAAAGCAGCGATTCATTCCCTCTCCCCCAGGAGCGCAGTCGGGTGGGATGGGCAGGCGAGAAGGCCGTTTTCCTTGTCCCGGCCTGCGGGTCCCTCCCTGAAAAGCAGTGTCAGATGGTTACTGATTAATATTTTGGAGAGGCCGCGGCGGCGGGCAGCGGGTGAGTCTAATCTCCTAAAGGGGGTTCCTATAGAAACGCGCGCGGGCCGGGACGCGCCCCCTTCTCGGCCAGGGCCGGGTCTGCGGTGCTTCTGCAACGCGCGCCCCTCCCCGAAGCCCCTCTTGGCGTGGGCGGTCCCCTCCCCCTTCCCCCCCAAAAAAAAATCAGAGCAGAAAAAAGGATTAGATCGGCTGAGCGCAAGCTGAATCCCTCTCGATTCTGACATTTCAGCCTATTAGCATTTCTCCACGGGGCCTTCTGAAACCTATTAAAGTGTAATATTAAAAACCTCTTGGCTGGGGGCCTCTCTCGCCTTCCATCCGCCGCGCCCCCTCCAGGGAGGGCGAGACCGGGAAAAAAAAAAATCTGTTGAGCTCAGAGGAAGCAGCAGCCAAGCCCAAAAGTGCTTGGCTGGCCACGGCGGCCAGAGGGGGAGGGGAGCCCCAATCCCCCAGACTTTGTACTTTATTTTGCGCTTTCAGCAAAATCCTTTCTGGGTTGAGTAGCCGGGAGCTGCCCGCGGCAAACCTACCTGGCTAGAGGCGCAGGGAATGCGGACCCTGCCGGAGGGACAGTCCTAGGGGCCCCGCACCCTCTCCGCAGCCCCGGCAGGCACCCGAATCCAGCTAGGCATTACGTACCCTCGAAAGGAAGCTTGAAGGGGCAGAAATCCTGCTGATCCTGCCTCGGAGAGCAACCGTGGTGATAGGATTTTAATTAAAACAAGAGAAGCCCGCTCTTTCGCCCCGCGCTGCGGACTCAGCGTTTTCGCATTGCTCCTATTTTTTTAATCCATTTTTAAGGCAACTTTTCTGGAGGGGGGGAAAATGAGCTAGTTAGCGCCCATTCGTTCTATTTTCTTTTCTCCACTTTTAGAAAAAAGGGGGAAGGGTTCGAGAGCGAACTGGGGGTGTCTAATTTAATTCCAGGATAAATTTGAGGAAAAAAGTTCGGCCTCAGGAGGGCAGTTTCAAGTTGCCCTTCTTGGATCCTCCTGCGCTGGTTTCTAGGCTGCCCTCTTTTGGAAGCTGGAGCTCCGCGGGGGAGGAGGGAGGAGTGAAGAGAGAAAGGAACGAAAATAACCGGAGCCAAGGGGAACGAGCGGCGGTGTCCGCGCTTGGAGCTGGGCGCGCGGGTCTCAGTGGCAACCGGGGCGGCGGGAGATGCCCGGTGCAGCCCCAGGACGGCCAGAAGCAAAGACCGAAAGGAGAGGGGGGTTAGAGAAAGGAGGTATTGTGTCTGTGTGCCTTAGGGGAGGGGGGCGACTGCAGAAATAAAATAAATGCAGTTGAGCTGCGCGGGACTGCTGGAAGCCAGAGCAAGGGAAGGGGCCGTGTGTGGGGGCGCCCAGCGCCCTTGAGTCTTATCCCGAGGCCTTTGTGGGTTCCTAGTAAGCCCTCCCACGCCCGAGTCCCCAGCGCTTCCCCCGCCCCCATCGCCCTCCAATATTAGGAGTGCAGGCCCTGATTCCCCCACCCTCTTAGCCCGCCCGGGATCTGGAATGGTTTTATTTTAATATAGCTCAAGAAAAAAATATGCGGGCTGGGGATGTGGCTCAAGCGGTAGCGCGCTCGCCTGTCATGCGTGCGGCCCGGGTTCGATTCTCAGCACCACAAACAAACAAAGGTGTTGTGTCCACCGAAAACTAAAAAAAAAAAAATTAAAAAAAATTCTCTCTCTCTCTCTCTCTCTCTCTCTCTCTCTCTCTCTCTCTCTCTCTCAAAAAAAAATATGTATCTTGCGAGAGTTGGGGTGGGGAATAATACAAAAGACTTGCGGGGTGGAAAAAAAAACAAAGGCCTATTTTTATAAATGTTTAATGTTTTCACCCCTGGATGCTCCAAGACGCCGTAATTGTGACGGGCGGGGTATGTGTGCCATAAATCATTTAGTTGCTAATAAAAATTCTGCCTGTTTGCCTTGGATTTGCCAATGGCGTTTGCATTTTTCAAGTGTGTGCGCCTCGTCGGCTTGGCGAAGGGAGCTGGCATTTCATTAGGGCCCGATTCAGGACAGAAGAGGCCCCCTCCCCGCTGGAATGTGTGCGCCCCAGCCCCTTGAGCTGCCCTCCCCTTGCACTCTTTCACCCTCGCGAGCTGCCACGCGGCCCTCTAGCCACCAGGCGCAGGGCTTGGGGTCGCGACCGCTCCGGGGTCCTGGCCGTGGGGCGGGGCGCACAGGACTGATCCTGCCCGCGCTGCTCCTCCGGGGCTGCCTCGCTTGTGGGACGCGGGCAGGCCCGCTGGAACCAACCGTTGCCCGCCCTGGTCTTTGCCCCCTCTTCGGCCCTGCGCCCTGGTGCCCCGGAGCCGCTGAGTAAACAGCTGCCGGGAGCCATCTTGGGGCGTGGGACCGATCCCAAGAGGAGTAAAGGCTGCAGCCACGGCCCCTTCGTAGATCCGCTCCATCACAGGAGCCTCTGGTGCAACCCAAGCTGGGCCACTAGGTCTAGGAAAATACCCCCCACGCCCTGGTGGGCCACATTTAAACGTGAAAAACGGGTGCGCGCGGTACGGGTGTCCACTGCCCAGGCCACAAGTCCAGGCGCCATCTTCCACGCCCCACCCCCTCTAGCTTGTTTACCCGCGGGATCAGTGGCCAAAAACTGTGTTGACGCAGTGGGTGTGTGTGTGTGTGTGTGTGTGTTTTGTACTGACTGGGCGGAAAATCGGCCGGGATGAGGGGACCTCCACGCAGCCTCAAACCTCAATTCCGGGAGAACCCACCCAGGCGAGCCTGGCTCAGCGCGGTTATCCACGGCCCGGGCTGGCCGCCCAGACCTTTTGTATATCCCCAAGTCGCTTCCCAACTAACAAAACTCTCCCCCTTTGTTGTAAAGCCAAAGGACAAGCCAACCTTGAGCCCGCTGTCTCCCCTGCGGTGCCTTTGTAGGCACAAGCCCCGCACCGGGGCCAGCCGCCAGCAGGTCCGACTCGTGGGAGCCCACGCCTCCCAATTCTGCCCAATGCAAGGTTGAACCTGGCTCTTCTAGCACCTTGGTGTCGCAGCCCGCATGGACACGTTCTCTCTACACCCTCTGAAAAAAAGCCCGGATCCTTTCCAAAACGCGGACACCCTAACTGCCCCACCCTTGGCCCCGAACCGCCTTTCCCCAGGACTAGGGAAGGTTTGAGCCCATCCAGACTCCACTGCGAAAGCTGCCCCGAGGCTTTCCGGCTTCGGCTGCCGGCTCGGGAGGCCGGGACAAGGTGTTCTCGGCCAGAGTTTCCACAGGTCCTAGATTCGGCAACTGGGAAGCTCCCAGCCAGGGCACCACTAAAACCCGGAGAGGCCGCACTGGGGACAGTCATCCTTGCTGTCTGTAGCTGAGTCTGGCCCAGCAGCGGCTCGGCGCCTGGCCGAGGGACGCCCAGACCCACCAGGAAAACCAGGGACGCGGCGCTAGAGCCCTGCTGCAGCCAAGACCCCGGCGCACGGCGGGCAAAGCCGGAGCTGTTGCGCCAGGCCTGGCCGCAGCGGATTCTGGCTCCTCTCGGCCCCGCCTCCGACCCTGGCCTCTTCCTATGGCCCTGGTCGGGTCTTCCACTCCACTGTCTGGCTCAGAAAGGACTGAGACGCGCTTGGTGCGTCGCAGGCCGGCTGCTGCCATAAATCTCCGCGCCGGCCCTGCTTCCTGCTGTTTATGCGCGGGTATTCGGGGCCGGCCTCGCATCCCGCGCCAAGCCAAGCGCCTTGCTCTCCTGGTCACGGCCTGGAGGCCCCGACTCAACGTAGGGAATCAAGCCAGAATTTCCCCATTCGCCAGAGAGGGAACGGCCTCCCTCCCACTCAGTGCCACCACCATCCATCACCACGAGTTTCGGACCCCAAGGTGGCCCGAGCTTCACCGATCATCTTTGGGGTGGGGACACCCCCCCCCGGCCCGACACTTCCTCCTATGAAGGTTCGGTTAGCCTCCTATGAAGGATGGGTGCACGGACTGCCTGCGTTGTTGAGGAGCAAGACAGGGCCAAGGACTGAGCGATTTCTCAACTCAGGCGACCACCCACCTCCTGGGACCCTGCTTAGTCCTGTGCCCCGGGATCCCTCTGCGGGCGACGAGGGGCCTGGGGGCAGGGGGAAGCTTGAGATGAGCCGGATGACTGCAGGCGCGGTGTCGGAGACCTATCGGGTTCCCAATCCCGCGCCATGCCACCCCCTCCCTGCCGAGGATACCCCTTTTCAGCCTTGGTGCAAATAGACCATGGAGAAAGCAGGAATCGGTCGTTTGAGCTGGTGGCAGCCTGGTGGGGGCGACGGTCTTCCTATCCTAGTCAGGGGGGCAGCCCCAGAGAGTACATTTCCAACAATAACGTTTAATGTCGTCAGTTTTATCTTTTTTTTTTTTTTCTTGCTAGAGGGGCAAGGAACAGGCCTTTCCACGGGTGCCCGACATCAACCGAGCAATCCGGTCGCGCGACGGAGACCGACCACCACCGAAGAGACTTTGAGGGCTTTTGGTGGGGACGATCGTGGAGAGAAAAGCGTTCATCCCCGCCTTGGTGCCCCCCCAAAGTCTCACGGTGCCAGTGACATGACCCCAAAAAAGCGATGGCAAAGGGGGGGGGGCGGTTGGAAACCTGGCTCTGAGGTTGCCCTCACCCAAGGAGCTCCGGCTTCTTCCTAGAATTTCTAGAAGCACTTTCGGAGGGACTGAGGGCTTCTGGCCCGACGCAGAGGAATTTGAGCCTCGCCCCGGCGGCAGCCTGGGAGCGGAGAGGCTGCAGAGCCACATTCCGCTCGAGCCGCCCCTGCTAGGCCCCAGGAAGCGCCGCGGAAAACAAAGCGCTGCGGTTTCAGCCCAAGGTTAAAGTCCACCGCGAGCGTTTTTTTTCCCCCCCCGGAATCTGAGAGCGATAGCGTTTCTCCAAATAAACCGCCAATAAATCAGCTCCTGGGGCCGCCTGCTGAAGAGCTCGGGTGACCTTGGGGAATGTTTCCTGCCAGACCCGTCCGAGGACAGGCTTGGGGGAGGGGGCCAGAGTCAGCCCTACCCCCACCCCAGAGACACAAGAGGGGGTGGCCAAGGGCGTTTATTGTGGTATGTGTGCCTACAGGGGATGGGGACGATTTGTGGTGGGGGTAGGGCACTGTGACTATTTGGGGGCTGTGGGCAGGTTGTGGCGGTTTGGAAATGGAGGATCGGCTACTCTGGGAAGGATGTGTCCGGCGCCTGAGCTTCGCTGCACTGTACTAGGCCCCGGGGAACCAGCCCCCACCGACAAGCCGGGCCTCTGTCTTAGGGGGCCTCAGCCTTTGTCTGGGTGTGACTGGGTGTGTTCCGCAGCGAGTTTGTGTGGGGTGTGACTAATGGGATTTATGTATGTCAGTGCCAGGGTGACTAATGGAGGGCTTGGCAGCACGTGTGTTTGGGGAGGGACACTGCACCTAGGTGGGGAGTCCGTGTCCCAGGAGGGGGCTGCCTAGTCTCTCAGAAGTTCCATTCCCCTCCCCCACCCCTGGTCCCTGCTTTGTTTGGGCTTCTGCACCTCCCCAGCAGGCCCGTGCATGCTAAGGGTTCTGGAGCAAATTCCACTGCCAACCCGGCCCCCAGAGGCCCTCCTCTCCTCCCACCTCCCTAACCCACGTGGTGCCTCCGGATCGGTCTGCCAGCCCCCCCCCTCCCCCTGTTTTCCTGTCTCTGAAAGTTCCCTGGGATGTCCTGGGCATCTCTCCCCTGGACCTGTGATTTGGTTACTGTCCTATCCATTTCTGCTTGAGGGGCAGAAAGGAAAAGGGACAATCACACAGCTGGAAAGTGGCAGCAAGCATCATCTACCAAGACAGGCAGAGTGTCTGAAACGGGAAACCCCAGCATCTCCTCACTTTTGTGTGTGTGTGTGTGTGTGTGTGTGTGTGCTGGGCATGGAACCCCTAGCTCTCGTGTGTGTTAAAGCTAAGCTCTCTACCAGTCAGCTACACTCCCAGCCCCTCAGCACACCCAACAAGCTGACCACCTGCCTTGCCACCCCCACCTATAGCCTTTCAGTCCTCTCTCTTGGCTACTGTGGAATTTCTCCTACCCCTGGTGGGGGGAGGGGAGGCAACGGAGGTCTAAGATTGGTGGGAGTCCCTGGTTTGGCCTGGGGCAAGTAGAGATTGGGTGAGGTCTGGCTAACCCAAGGCAGCATTCCTCTGGAGTTCAGAAGGACCATGGGCCAGCCTGTTAGGCAAGTGCTCTACCACTGAACTATAGCCCCCGCCTTTTTAAGTTTTATCTTGCGACAGGGTCCTACCTAAGTTGCCCAGACCGACCTCAAACTTGGGATCCTCCTGCTTTAGCCTCCTAAGTAACTGGGATTACAGCCTCCTAAATAACTGGGATTACGGGGGTTCCCTTGGGGCCTTCTGATTTTGCACAAGGTGTCCCTCAGCGGCTCTCCCTGCTGCTGGTACACATTCTGGGTCCGAGTGTCTTAAAAGTGGGGAAACCTAAGGCCACCCATTTAGAGTGGCAGCAATTAGGCCTGCCATGGCTCTGCCCAGCTCCCTCCTGCAGGCTGGTGCCCCCTGGCCAGTGGGAACATGTCAGAGGAGGGAATGGCAGGGTCTGACCCTTCCCAGGTTGCTGGGCCAATGGGCTCCCAGATATTCTCTCTCTCTCTCTCTCTCTCTCTCTCTCTCTCTCTCTCTCTCTCTCTCTCACAAACACACACACATATATTCACTCTCTTCACCTCCCTCCCTATTTTTTTTTCCTTTTATCCTTCTTTGGCATTTTCTTTCAAGCAGAAAATAAAAACATTTCCCATGGCTACGGCTTTGAAAGCTCCCCTTCCTGCCTGCCTCCATTATGTGCCCACCCCCACCCACATCAATGCATTTCTACAATCAGCAGAAAGTCAAAAACAAACCCCAAAGATCAGACCTTGACAGCCCCTTCCCAGGGTCCTTGCACTGTCTCTTCGCCTCTTGATCTCTTGTCCCCAGAGATGAGCAAGAGGCAAGAACCCACCCCCTCCAACATACACACACGCACTCATTTGCACACCCAATTTCTGTGAACATAGGAAATCTCTGAAGAACCTTCAAGAGCCACTCCTGCTAAAAAGACCTGCTCACTTGATTCCTTCTGCTGCCCCCAGGGCATCCCTGCCCAGACCTGCCCACTTGGCCTAGCTCCTTCCTCTGGGAGGCAGTCTCTTATGGGTTGAGTGATCTCCCCACAAAATTCATGTTCATATACCTCAATAACTTCCAATACCTCAAAATGTGACCTTATTTGGAAATGGGGTCATTGCAGATGTAATTCATTAAGATGATGTCATACTGGAGTGGGGTAGGCCCCAATCCAAAATGACTAGTGTCTTATTATAAAAAAAAAAAAAGGGGGGGGAATTTTGGAGACAGGCAGATATAGAGGGAAGACAATGTGGAAAAACATGGACAAGAGACCACCATCTACACTCCAAAGAGGCTAAGACAGATCCTCCCCTCTCAGCCTTCAGGAGGAACCAGCCCTCTGAGACCCAACACCTTGATCTTGAACTTCAAGTCTCTAGAACTTGAAACAATAAGTTTCTATTGTTCACACCACTCAATCTGTGGTACTTTATTATGGCAGCCTGAACAGATTACTACACTGTTCCTGATTCAAGTACCTGCAAGAGTCAGACAGGAGGGGCTGGGGTTGTGGCTCAGTGGTGGAGCACTCGCCTAGCATGTGTGAGGCCCTGGGTTCGATCCTCAGCACCACATAAAAATAAATAAATAAATAAAAGGTATTGAATCCACCGACAACTTAAAAAAAAAAAAAAAAAAGAGGCAGGAACATGGGACAACAGGTAGAGGGAATGACTCCCTGCAGCTCCATCCTGGGACCACCCCCAGGAGTTCCAGATCTGCCCTTGCACATGAGAGGCTATTGTTTCAGGATGTGTTGTGCTGCAGTAACAAACATCCTCAACATCTCAACAGCTTAATGTAAAACAAAGATGCCTTGTCCCCTGCGTGTCCTCTGTTCAGCTTGAGCTTGACTTTCCAAGACAGCTGGTCTGAGCAGCCCAAGTCATTAGAATTCATAAGTTGTCCACCTCATTGCAAAGCCATCGCAGGGCAAGGGCAGATCAGTGCAGAGTCACATGTCTCCAGTGCCCTGAGTCCCTATGACCAAACTCAACTAAAGGGTGCTGGGGAGTAGAGTCTTCCCTGTGACCAAGGGGAGGAGATTCAGGCACTAGGGAATCTGGGCGATGTCTACTACAGTTGCACCTTGACATCTCATTTGTTCACCTTGACACTTTTTTTTTTAACTGTGGTGAAATACATAAAGCAAAAATTACCATTTTGACCGTTTTGAAATGCCGCTCAGGGAGTTAAACATAACCACATTGTCGTGAAACCATTAGTACCATCCACCTCCAAAACTTTTTCATCTCCCCAATCTGAAACTATCCTCATTAAGTACTAACTCCCAGTTCCCCCCAACCCCGGGCTCTGGCACCCACAGTTCTATTTTGTCCCTAGAAATTTGACAACTCTAGTGACCTCAGAGAGGTGGAATCATGTGATATTTGTCCATTTGAATCTGGTTTATTTTATAATGTCCTCAAGATTCATTCATGTCGGAGCAGATATCAAATGACCTTCCTTTATTTTTTCCCCAGTACTGGCTATTGAACCCATGGGTGCTGTACCACTGAGCTATGTCCCCAGTCCTTTTTGTTTATTTGGGAGGGTGGATTGAGGATTGAACTCAGAGGCACTTGACCACTCAGCCACATCCTCAGCCCTGCTTTGTATTTTATTTAGAGACAGGGTCTCACTGAGTTGCTTGGCAACTCACTTTTGCTGAGGCTGGCTTTGAACTCTCAATCCTCCTGCCCCAGCCTCCCAAGCCACTGGGATTACAGGCCCAGCTCTTCTCTGGGTTTTTGATTTGTGTTTCCCTAATGATCAGTGATGTTGAGCCTCTTTTAAAGTGCTTATGAGACCTTTGTGTATCTTCTTGGGAGAAATGTCTATTCACACCAGGTGGTGTGGTGCACCCCTGTAAATCCAACAACTTGGGAGGCTGAGACAGGAGGATCACAATTTCTAGGCCAACCTCATCAACTTGGCAAGACCCTCAGCTGCTTGACAAGACCCTGACTCAAAAAAGAAAAGGAAGTGGGGCTGGAGATACATGTAACTCAGTGGATTCAATCTTCAGCACCCAAAACAAAAATGCCTATTCAAGTTCTTTTCCTGCCTGCCCCACCTCTTTCTGTGCTGGGGATCAAATCCAGAGCCTGACACATGGTAGGCAAGCACTCTGTCACTGAGCTACATGGCCGGCCCTTGGCACTATTTTTGATACCCTGCAGACCAAAATAAGGCATAGGAGCAGGCCACCTGCTGTCCCCTTATGTAGATGCTGCTCAGCCCAGCATTCAGATCATTCACTCTACTAGCTAACAGTTCCCTAGGGCTGTGTCTCATCCCAGAGTTTAATTTTCTGTGTGTGTGTGTGTGTGTGTGTGTGTGTGCGCGCGCGCGCACGTGCGCGTTACTGGAGATTGAATCCAGAGCAAGAACTCCACCACCACTTAGAGCTATACTCCGAGTCCTTTTATTTTATTCTTGCAGTCCTGGGGATTGAACCTAGGGGCACTCAGCTACATCCCGGCCTTTTTTATTTTTATTTATCTTTTTTTTTTTAAAGACACGACCTTGCTAAGTTGCCAAAGTTGGCCCTTAACTTACAATCCTCCTGCCTCAGCCTCATTTTTCACATTTGTTTAACAGTTAATTCCCTTGCAAGGCCTGAGGACATAGTGCCTAGTATGTGTAAGAACCTGGATTTGAGCTACAGTACCACTAAAAGAGATAAAGAAGAAAATGAAAACGAAAAAGAAAAGAGCAATGGTTATGAATGTCACCAAGGAGGAGGAGGAGGACAGGGTCCTAGGAGCACTGCATGGGGACAAATCCTCTTGGACTACAGGCTAGAGGAAAAAAGGGGTGTAATCAGTAAATGGTCCCCAACTGTTTTTGTTATTGTTTGGTTTCGGTGCTGGGATTGAACCTGGGGCACTTAACCACTGAGCTATACCCTCAGCCCGCTTTATTTCTTTATTTTTTAGTTGGTCACAATATCTTTATTTATTTATTTTTATGTGGTGCTGAGGATCGAACCCAGGGCCTCACACGTGCTAGGCGAGTGCTCTACCACTGAGCCACAACCCCAGCCCCTATTTTTTATTTTGAGACAGGGCCTCATTAACATACCGAGGCTGGCCTCAATTTTGCAATCCTCCTGCCTCAGTCTCCCAAATTGGTGGCACTGTACCTGACTGAAAACCAATTGTTTTCACCAAGAGCTGCTGGAAGTGGAGAAATGTAACACCTTCAGGTATGGATGGATCAAGGACATACCAGTCAGTTCCACTCTGGCTCTTGCTCTCAATGTAACATCCCTTTCCATTAGCCCCATTCTCTCCTATAAAATTGGGTTTCCTGTGTGTGTGTTGGGAAATGGTTAGCTTCACATTGACAGCAAGGAGGGGCAATTCCCCAGAGGGATATTTGGGAGAGTACTAAAAAGAGTAAAATGCTGGGTAGAAAATAGACTGCAGAGGACCTCTCTGCCCATCAAGCTCTGCTCCAAGGTTGTGATCTGACCTGCAGGATGGAGAATGGCTGATGGTGAGATTCATCACATGGCCCTGCTCAGCAGTCAGAGCTTCACCCCAGCTCTCTGCTGGCTGTGGATCTAGCCCCTTAAAACCTGTTCTTCTTTGCTCCTCCTACCCCTCCCTCCTCCTCCTCCCTCCCACCCTCCCTTCTCCTCTCCCACCACCCCTCCCTCCTCTTCCTCCTCTTCTTCTTTTTCTTTTTTCTGTCTTGTTGAACAGTTCAACTCTCCACCCACACCACAATTCCACTTCCAGATGTAATAAAATAACGCACATGGGACATGGGACCTGGCCTTGCCCAGTGGCTGCTATTACACATTGTATCTTTCAATGATGGCCACGCAATGTCCCCTTCCACAACATAACAACGTGACAAGTGACATTGCCCCAACTGGAGCTGGAATTGTGTCTTAAAACCTTATTAGGAGCGAGGCGTGGGCTGGAGATGTGGCTCAACTGGTAGCGCGCTCGCCTGGAGTGCGTGCGGCCCAGGTTCGATCCTCAGCACCACATACCAACAAAGATGTTGTGTCCGCCGAGAACTAAAAAATAATAAAATATTAAAAATAAAAAAAAAAAAGGAGCGAGGCGTAGTGGTGCATGCCTGTAATCCCAGCGGCTCAGGAGGCTGAGGCAGGAGGATCATGAGTACAAAGCCAGCCTCAGCAACTTAGCCAGACCCTGAGCCACTCAGTGAGACTCTGCCTCTATATAAAAAAAATAAAATAAAAAGGGCTGGGGATGTGGCTCAGTGGTTAAGCACCCCAGGATTCAATCCCCTGTACAAAAAAAAAAAAAAAAAAACCTTATTAGGTAACACTGTGTGACTTCCAAAGCAAGGTCGTTCCTGGGATATTCACACATGGAATCTGGAGCCACTAGGAAGAGGTCACCTTGCTCCAGGAAGCTTGGGCCATGGAGGGTCATGTGCAGGTGTGGGGGTAGCAGGGTCCCAGCCTACAGCAGCATCGGATGTAAGTGAGCAGGAAACAGGAGGAGCCTTTGCAGAGCCCGGTGAAGTGAGACACAGGTGCCCCAAGATGCCCGGCCACATGGAGTGGCCGAGCGGGGACTGAACTCAGTTCAGTGCATCCCAACCAGGCTGTGTTTGCTGAGCAGCGTTGATCAAATGACTCAGGAAGGGACCAGAAAGGACAGTGGGGCCACACGGTCTATACCTTGCTTCTGCCACCCACTTGCTATGTGACCTGCACAGCTGCTGCCCCTCTCGAGGTTTGATTCGCCTATTTATAAAGTAGGGTGTAGCCAGCCTCCTCCTCTGGGATCAAGTGAGAGGGTGCTGCACCTGCATCACTCCTACCAAGGGTGGCTGAGGCTGTGGTCTTCTGACACCAGCAAGTGTCCAGGTAGCAGAGGGCCCTGGAGGCCCCAGGTGACCCCTCTCCCTTCCGTCACCAGTTCAGGGGTGGGAGAGGCAAGGGATGGTATCCTAACCTGCATGGCATGGGCCCTAATCAACCCTGTCCCCAAGCCATTGCCCAGACATTTCTCAATTAGGATAGGACTGAGGGTTACTATGTCACTCTCTTGTGGCTACTGTAACAAAGGACTACAAACCGGGCAGCTTTAAGCAATAGAAACTTTTTCTCTCACGATTTAAAAGCTTGAAGTCCAAACTCAGGGTTCCAGCGAGTGGGCGGCTTCTTGGGGCTCTGAGGGGCCAGCGGTTCCAGGCCTCTCTCCAGCCTCCAGGGACACCACCATCCTGGGACTCACAGCTGCTCTGCTCTGTCTCTGACTCCACCACCACAGGGCCATCTTCCCTCTGTGTCACCTCTTCCCGTGTGTGTCTCTCTTTTTCCTTTTGGTCCTGGGGGTTGAACTCAGGTTGCTCTACCACTGAGCTACATCCCCAGTCCTTTTTATTTTTTGAGACAGCATCTCACCAAGTTGCTGAGGCTGGCTTTGAACTCGCCATCCTCTTGCCTCAACCTCCCAAGCCACTGGGATTACAGGTGTGCACCACATCCGGGGTCTGTGTCTCTTCTGACAAGGACACCAGCCAGCCACATAGAGTTAACAGGAGTGTTCGACCCTAGTGTGACCTCATCTAACTAGACACTTTGCAACGTGCCTCTTGCCTCTTGCCGAATACGGTCACGTTCTGAGTTTCTAAAAGTCAGGGCTTTATCTTTTTGAAGTCCCCCAACCCAACCCATGACACCCACCTCAGGCTCTGCCCCTCTGCCCTGACCCAGCATCAGGATGCAACAGGAAGCCCTTCCTCCGAAAGATTGGGGTCTCAGATGAATGAAGACTGAGCCTTGTCGATAGTCATGATGTCAACCCCCGGGTACTCTCAGAATCATCGCTCCCACCAGGTGAGCTGGCACACACCTGTGATCCCAGCAGCTTGGGAGGCTGAGTCAGGAGGATTGTGAGTTCAAAGCCAGCCTCAGCAACTCAGTGAGACTCTGTCTCAAAATAAAAAATAAGAAGGGCTGGGGGTGTGGCTCCATGGTTAAGCACCCCTGGATTCAGTCCCTGGTACCAAAAAAAAAAAAGAAAGAAAGACTATACCCTCCTTTGTCATCCTCTGGGGGCCTCCAATTAGAAGCCGCTATGACTCCAGGCGATCCCTTGGCCAGAGAAGGAGAAGTTGTGAGACGTTAAGGCCACCGCACCCAAGCAACCTCCTCCAAGGACAAGCCGGAGTGGAGAAACAGTTCTGCTTCCTGTGCCCTGGGCCACTGTTTCCAAGGGACTGAGCCCTGCTCCTCACTGTAGCAAATGACTGTCAAATACCTCATTCTGGCTGTGACTACTTCCCCTCCTCCCTCCTCCTTCCTCCCTAGGGTCACCGTCCCCCCTGGGAGGGGTGGGAACCTGCAGCCCCATCAGCTGGGCTGAGGTCCAAGGGACTCCCGCAGGACTTACCTGGCTTGCAGGTGGGATGCAGGGCCTGCAGGGGGGAGAGTCCTGCATGAGGTCAGGCAAAGAGACCCTCCTCTGTCCACAGCACAGGGGACAGTGGCCCCAGGAAGCTCCAAGAGGCTCTGCAGACCTGCTCCTGGGGACCCAGGCCTGTCCAGCCCGCACAAGAAGAACCCTCCACCCCCAGGAGCCTGGCTCTGATGATTTGATTTGATTTTTTTCCAGTACTGGAAACTGAGACCCTGCCACTGAGCCACATCCCCAGCCCTCGCTGAGATGATTCCAGGTTCCTTTTTTCCTCTTTCACGGCTGGTTGGGTTGAGTGGTATTTATTCAAACTTTCGTTTTATTGGTGTTTTTGTTGAAAGTGCAGGAATTATTCATGGCTGGTTTCGGTTCTCTGTTGGCAATGACTGCATCTTCGTACCCAAAGTACAAATTATGTGTCAGCTTAACTCACTGTCAGTTAGTGGCTGTACCCAGCCCTTACACGATGGGAGAGAAGGAGAGTGACCCGCCCACGTCCCTTCCCCTGGGTAGCCTTGACAGGTAACCTGTCATCTCTGGGCTCAGTCTTCTCACCTGGAGAATGGGCACTTCTATGAGTGACATGCCCAAGCATCCACGGTCCCCTGGTGCAGTGGGGCCATGCCTGGGTGAGCCTGGGCACATGGGTGCCCTGTGTCAGCCTCCAAGGAAGGGGAACAGGGATGCTGAGCCAACAGAGGGGCCAGCTGAGCATGGCAGAGCCCAGCCCAGCCAATCCTGGGGATGGCCGCGGGAGGATGCGTCCTAAAGTGCTTTGACACTTGTGGAAAGCAGGGTCTCAGGCTGGGTTTGGAAGTAAGCATCTGTGGTCCCAGCAACGTGGGAGGCTGGGGAGGGCAGAAAACAAAAAGCTCAGCCGGGCACCATGGCACTCACCTGTAATCCCAGTGGCTTGGGAGGCTGAGAACAGAAGGATCGCAAGTTCAAAGCCAGCCTCAACAAAAGCAAGGCACTAAGCAACTCAGTGAGACCCTGTCTCTAAATAAAATACAAAATAGGGCTGGGGGTGGGGCTCAGTGGTGGCGTGTCCCTGAGTTCAATCCCTAGTACCCAAAATAAATAAATATTTTTTTAATTTAAACCTCTTATTTATTTATTTTTAATTTTATTTTGGGGATGTACCGGATTAAACTCATGGACACTCCAACCATTGAGCCACATCCTCAGCCATATTTTGTATTTTATTTAGAGACAGGATCTCACTGAGTTGCTTAGCGCCTGGGGTTGGCTTTGAACTCACAATTCTCCTGCCTCAGCCTCCCAAGCCACTGGGATTACAGGCCTGCATCACCACCACCTCCACCTCACCCCCGCACCTAGCTCTTTTATTTTTATTTTTTATTTATTATTATTTTTCGACGTTACTAGGGAGGACCTGGAATTACAGGCAGGCACCATTGTGCCCGGCTGTGGGTGTCTTGGTTTGCTTTGTTTGGTTTGGAGATGGCATTTCCCTTTATTGCTCAGGCTGGCCTTGAATTTAAATCCTCCAATCTCAACCTCTGCAGCACAATTTTTTCAAATACAAAAAAAAAAAAAGACTTATCTGGGTGGGCACTCTGCCCTTGGCCAAGGCTGGCCCAACCTTGCTCCCCCCAGGGTCCCACAGCTTCCTGGGCAGAGCCTGGTGATGAGCAGCTGTGCCAGCTTACTGCTTCAGTTGCCACCACATTTGGTCCTAAGTGAGAGGCTTCCAAAGCACCCTTGACATCTCCCTGGATGTCCCCAGGAATGACACGCACCTACCATGTGAGCCCCCGACATCCCCATCAGCCACCCCTTCTACAGGCCCAGGGAGGGGAAAGCAGTAGTTCCAAGCACCTAGGAGGACAGCCAGGCCTGGACTCGGATGTTGAGAGCCACAGTTTAGTCGGAATGACGCTTGGCATGACGCTTGCTAGAGGGAATGGTTGAAAGGTGACCCTGCTCCGGGATTAGGGTGGATCCTGCTGCCTTGGGCGCCCACTACTTTGGAGTTCCCTTGGAGAATTGGCACACGGAGCCCGGTGGAGGGAGTGTGTTCCCAGGAAGTGTGTGTAGAGTGCCGGTGAGAGTTCAGGAATAAAGAGTTGCTGTTTGAACCTACAAGTCTTTGTGGCGGCTCGGTTATTTTGTGCCCAGACAGACTGCAGCACTCAGAGCCCGCAGCTCCCCAGGGCTCCACGGGTAGGCGGCCTTGTGGGAGGCAGGGCCCTGCCCACCTGGAGCCCAGTCCTCACCTCCAGGGGTCCCCACCCTCCCTCAGTGTCAATGGGACCCACAGGCCTGGTTTGCAGGGGACTACCACGGTTTTCTCTCTGAACACCTTCTGTCCAGAAATCTCTCTGCCAGGCCCTGTTGGCCACTCTACTGCCCACCGCCACAGCAAGCTGAACGGTGTCCCCCCCAAAAGACCCGTCCATCTGGCGACTCACAGTGGGAGCTTGCCTTCAATATTGGTCTTTCCCGGTGTCGCCAGGGTAAAGATCATGGAAAGGACTGGAGGAGGGTGACCCTAGATCCAAAGGCCAAGTCCTCGAAGGAGACAGAGAACAGCCAAGCACAGGGGTGATGACCATCCCAGAGCCCAGCTTGCTCACAGGCCAACTGGCCCTGCGGCCACCTCGGAAGAAAGTCCTGGACCCGTTCCCTCAGCGCTTCCGGAAGGAGCCAGCTCTGCACACACCTTGACCTTCTGAACTAGGACACCAGGCCCTGCTGTCATTGAAGCCACTTAGGTCGTGATGATTTGTTTCCAAGCCCTGGCACACACAGGGGCGGGGACCAGGGCAAGGGGGTTCAACCCACGGCCCGCAGGCAGGGGCCAGGGTCTGAGAGGCTGCTGTGCTGAATTCCCGCCTCCTCTGGAGCCTGCTCAGGGCTCCCCTAAGTTCCTATGGTTAGGACCCTTCTGTGAGGTGAGGATTCTGGGTACTACTGCTGCCTAACAAGCCACCCGAATGGCAGCATGGACAGCCCATCATTTTATCCCGATGGCATGTTCTGAGGGTCATGTTCTGAGGCCCACAATTTTTTTTTGTTTGTTTGTTTAAGAGAGAGAAAGAGAATTTTAATATTTATTTATTTTAGTTCTCGGTGGACACAACATCTTTGTTGGTATGTGGTGCTGAGGATCGAACCCGGGCCGCACGCATGCCAGGCGAGCGCGCTACCGCTTGAGCCACATCCCCAGCCCTGAGGGCCACAATTTGGGCTGAGCACCGTAGGAATGGTTGTTCCTGCTGCCCAAGGTCTGCACCCACTGGAAAAACTAGAGGGCTACCCGGGCACTGTGGTGCACGCCTGTGATCCCAGCAGCTTAGGAGGCTGAGGTAGGAGGATGGCAAGTTCAAAGCCAGCCTCAGCTACTTAGTGAAGCCCTAAGCAAGTCAGTGAGAGCCTGTCTCTAAATAAAATACAAAATAGGGCTGGGAATGTGGCTCAGTGGTTGAGGGCCCCTGTCAGAGTTCAACCCCTGGTACCAAAAAAAAAAAAAGACTGGCGGGCTTCCCGAGGGAAGCGGCTTGAGCTCACTTGATGGCCTCAACAGGCTGGTTTGAGTTGGTCACAGGAAGGCTCTGGAGAGGACAAGGGGCTCAGGTCCCTGACCAGCTGAGGGGTACTCAGTGGTCGGGGGCTTGTCTTTGTCCTGGCCCTTGGCTGAGCAGACACTCAGAGTTCTGTGAAATGAATGGATGATAAATGAATGAATGGTGGTTGGAGAGAGGGCTGATTCATGATTTAGTAGCAATAATAACACTATATAAAGCTCTTATCATGTGCCAGGCATAGAAAGGAGAAGAAGAAAACAAGATAATCCAGCAAACTCCTAAACTAAAATGCTGAGGCTGGCTTTGAACTCGAAATCCTCCTGCCTCAACCTCCTGAGTCGCTGGGATTCTAGGCATGTGCCACCACACCAGGCTCTGTCTCTCTGTTTGCTCCCAGGCTGCCATAAGGTGAGTCGCCATGTCTGCCATGTGCTCCTGCCATGATATACTGTGCTGCCACAGGCCCAAACCAACAGGAAACCAAGAGAGTGTGGACTGAAACCTCCAACACTGTGAACCAAAATAAACCTTTTCTCTTTATGAATGGATTATCTCAGGTATTTTGTCACAGCAATGGAAAGCTGACCAGCATGCTCCTCATTGTCTTTCTCTTCCCTGTGCCTCTTTGGTTTTCTTATCTACTTGCTGGTTTTACAATAATGCTTACCCCATAGCTGGTTGTAAGGATTTAAAACACACTTACATATATGTAAAAGTGCACCAAGCTACACCTTGAAGATGCAGCATTCTACTCTGTGTATGTTCTAGTTCAATTTTTAAAAATCAGTGGGGGAAGAAGGTTGGGCCTCCCAAGCCTCTGGGATTACAGGCATGCCCCACTGCACCTGGTCATTTTTACTTTTTTTGTTTTGAGACAGGCTCACTAAGTTGCTAAGGATGACCTTGAACTTGTGATTCTGCTGCCTCCGTCTCCCAAGTCATTGTGATTACAGGTGTGCTCTGCTGTACCTGGCTTGCTTATTTATTTATTTATTTATTTATTCTAAGCAGATAACACACTTGTTTTGTTCAAGATGAACATTAAAATTCCTCCCCCCTTGGGGCTGGGGATGTGGCTCAAGCGGTAGCACACTCGCCTGGCATGCGAGCGGCCCAGGTTCAATCCTCAGCACCACATACAAACAAAGATGTTGTGTCTGCCAAAAACTAAAAAATAAATACTAAAAAAAAATTAAAAATAAAATAAAATTCCTCCCCCCACCCTCCATTGAGACTCACCCTCAGCCAGGTGTGGTAGCGCACACTGTAATCCCAGTGGCTGGGGAGGCTGAGGCAGGAGGATTGAGAGTTCAAAGCCAGCCTCAGCAAAAGTGAAGCGCTAAGCAACTCAGTGAGACCCTGTCTCTAAATAAAATACAAAATAGGGCTGGGGATGTGGCTCAGGAGTAGAGTGCCCCTGAGTTCAGTCCAACTTCCTGGCTGTGAAGTTACCAATGCAGGCAGTCAGGGGCCTGGGGAGATGTGCATGGACCTCTCTCACCTCCTGCCAGAAGCTTCCAATCCTGGGCTGGGGATGTGGCTCAAGCGGTAGCGCGCTCGCCTGGCATGCATGCGGCCCGGGTTCGATCCTCAGCACCACATACCAACAAAGATGTTGTGTCTGCCGAGAACTAAAAAAAAATAAATATTAAAAATTCTCTCTCTCTCTCTCTCTCTCTCTCTCTCTCTCTCTCTCTCTCTCTCTCTCTCTCCCCCCCCCTCCTCTCTCTCTTAAAAAAAAAAAAAAAGAAGCTTCCAATCCTGGAAGCCAGAGACAAGGACAGAGACAAGGACACCCAGGTGCTACCAACAGCAAGAATTGGCTTCCTAGAGCCCAAGCAAGACCAAAGAGATACCAGCGGGAAACTGTCACTTTCTGCCTATAGTGTGGGGCAGGTCTTTAACTTAACCACCCTGAGTCTGCTTTCCCATCTGTAAAAGGGGACTTTTAAAGGCATTAGTAGGGACTTTCTTTTTGCCATTCTAGGGATGAACCCAGGGGCACTCTACAAATGAGGTACATCCCCAGCTACTTTTTATTTTTTTATTTTTTATTTTTTTTTAAAGAGAGAGAGAGAGAGAGAATTTTTAATATTTATTTTTAGTTCTCGGCGGACACAACATCTTTGTTGGTATGTGGTGCTGAGGATCGAACCCTGGCCGCACGCATGCCAGGCGAGCGCGCTACCGCTTGAGCCACATCCCCAGCCCCCCCAGCTACTTTTTAGAAATTTTTTTTTAAATTGTTGATGAACATTTATTTGATTTATTTATATGTGGTGCTGAGACCCAAACCCAGTGCCTCACACATGCTGGACAAGTACTTTACCACTGTGCTGCAGCCCCAGCCCTCCCCAGCTATTTTTAATGTTTGAGTCAAAGTCTCCCTAAGTTGCCAAGGCTAGCTTCAAACTTGAGATCCCCCTGCCTTAGCCTCCTGTGTAACTGGGATGATGTGTTTGTTACTGCGCCCAGCCAGTAGGGACTCTCTTAAATACAGGTGACAGCCACGCATCATGAAACGGCTTCAAAAGGGAATTTATCAGCTTATGTATCTGGAAGACTAAGGAGATTTCAGGCACAGTCTGATCCAGCTCCTTCAACACGTCATCCAAACCCGGCTTCTCTCCATCTTCTGCTGGTCTCTGGTTTGGGTTGGTTCTCAGCTTCCTAGGATTGGCAAGTTGGACCAGGCAGTTCCAGATTCATGTGTGTCTGGTTTCAGGAAGGGGAAAAGGAAGCCTCAGGCAATGAAACTAGGGGCACTGCTAACAGAAGGGAGTGGCCGCTGGGCTAGCGGGTACCCAGCTCTACCCAACAGGCACTGACCCAGACACCTAGAAAGGCGCTTGTAACTTCTCCATTGTGAAGGGTTGTATGGTGTCCCCCCAAAACTTCTATCTAGCTGGGATCTCAGCTGGGCACCTGTGACTTTCTTTGCATATTACTTTGTGTGTGAGCGTGTGCATGTGGCGCTGGGGATGGATCTCAGGGCCTTGTACCTGCTAGACAATTGCTCTACCACTGAGCTCCATCCCCAGCCCTGAGAATGGGACCTTATTTAGAAAGAGTCTTTGCAGATACAATTGGCTAAGGATCTCAAGATGTGATCACCCTGAGCTCAGGACAGGCCCTACATTCCATGGCTGGTGTCCTTAGGAGAGGAAAGGACACAGAGACTCCGAGGAAGGCTGTGTGGCAAAGGAGGCAGTAACGGAGTGACATAGTCACAGCCAAAGAGCACGGAGAGGGTGGGCTGCCACCACAGTCTCCCTCCGAGCCGTCTAAGGGACCAGCCCAACTTCTGGTCTCCTGAATTGAGAGACCGTAAATTCCTGTAGCTGGAAGCCACCCAGGTGTGCAGGACTGGGACACTCATAGGCCCATCTCCCAGGAGATCTGACCACCCTTAGAGGACAGGGCTGGCATGACCTTGAGCCTTCCCCTCCTGCTTGGTAGACAGGGGCTGGGACTCTAGGAACTGCCTCCCGGGCTCCGCCAGCCCTGGATGCAGAATCTGTTTTCCATAAACATTTTTTTTTTAACTGAATTTTCTTTTTCTCACCCAAGAAAAGAGCCGGCCAGAGTTTGCCCAGACGGGTGGAGAGCCGGGGAAGGGGGAGGTTCGGGTGGCCCATCCTTCTTTTCTGGCACTTTCTGTCCTTTCTGATCTCCTTCTACTAAACCAGGAGGAAATGGAATCTGAAAATGGGTTCCTGTCCCCAGAGCGCTGGGGGCTCTGAGAGCAGAAGAGATGGTACCTGTGGCCAGGACTTGGTGCCCAGAGACTGGGTCCTCCCATTGTCCCCTCCCAGGCTCACTAAGGCCTGGCAAGGAAGGGGCCTTCCTGGAGCTACCCCAGGACAACCCTTCTGCAGAGCCCAGGAGGTTGGTGTCACTGTGGTCCCTCCACTGTGCTCAGGGCGGGCGGGGGGCCCAGCACTCACCAGTGGCTGCTGATTTAGGGATGGCCAGGGGGCTGCTCTACCACCCAAAGCATCTCCAGCCACACCCGGCCCTTCCCTGTGGAACCGCCTTCTTTACTCTGTCCCCTGGGGGCAGCTCATTTCTCTCAGCACCAGGCACAAAGGAAGCCCTTTCCCCAGAGCAGCCCACTCCATCTGGCCCAGGCAGGCTCCGCACACATAGCTTAAGAGGTGACCACATTAAGATGAGGCCGTCAGGGTGGACCCAGGTCCAGGAGGGGAGGAAACACCATAGGCAGAGCCTGCAGTAATGTACCCGCAAGCCAGGGGGTGCCCTGCATGGCTGGAGCCCCCGGATGCTGAGAGAGGAGGGAAGGAGTCTCCCCCTATAGGTCCCCAAGGGAGCATGTCCCTACAGACAACCTGATTCCAGATTTCTGGCCCCGAGATATGTGAGAGTACATTTCTGCCATGTAAACCACCTGCTGGGTGACACTTTGTTACAGCAGCCACAGAACACTCATACATCAATGAGAGACTAAAAGATATCTCACAAAACTAGCACCAGCCTCCAGGTAGACGGCTCAGAGGTGCCCCCACCAGGACCTCCACGGGCCCAGGCTGAGGGTGGTTCCAGCTGAGGTCACATCTGACTCTTCCCCGGCCCTGCCTGGCTTCCCTCACTGTGCTGCAGGTTGTCCCCTCTGGCCCTCCCTCCAGAACCCCGCTGTGCACAAGAATCCTTGTCTGGGCTCTGACCCAACATAGTGGTTGTCAGCCATGTTGGTGGATGGATGGTGGGTGGGTGGACCTGATGGGTGGTGGGTGGGTGGGCCTGCACTTTCTGTCCCCTGGCCTGGTCTGCAAGCTACTTCCCCAGACAAACTCTCGGACCCCAGGAAGCCTGTCTTCCTACCTCCTCCACGGCGGGGACAGATGAGAGCTCCTTGGGTCTTTTCTGGGTCTTGCCCAGGACATGGCTTCCTCGTGGGCCTCCCTCCACACACTGTGGGCCTCAATTTGCTGAGTCCAGAGAGAAGGTGCCGCTCCTCCCCAGGCCTGCAGGGGCCTCTTGCCAGCTGGGGGAAGGATCATGCAGAGCCTCGGAGGCAGGGGTGGGTGCCTGTGCTTTCTAGTTTCTTCTTTATTTATGTTTCTGTATTTTCCAGCATTTCTACCGGGGTAATGATTGTTGTCATACCGTGACCAGGAAAAATGTAGTGAGTCTTGAGTACACGGCTGTTCCTTCAAGGGGACAGCCCACAGGGTGTCAGGCAGAAAGCCACCGCAATGCTCTGTGTGGAACACAGGCCAGTGGGGCTTTGGGACAGAGCAGTACCTGCAGGAGCAGGGGCTGAGGAGGGGCATTCCAGATAGGAGGCTGGGTAGGGACACCCAGCGCCAATCCCCCATCACTTCTCCAAAGCTCTTCCTTGTGGCTGGGGACAGGGACAGCCTCTGAGTTCCTGCACTTGGAATCCAGAGATGGGTCCTCAAGGTCAAGAGCCAGGACCTCTTCCCCCAGGCCAGACCCCAGACAGAGGCATAGAGGCCATCCGGTCAGATGCAACCACCCTGGACCAGGGCGGTGACTTGGGGGAAGTGGCCCTTGTCATCCCAATCTCACTTCCTTCTGTGGCCTCTTTAATTTGCTTTTTTGGAGAAAATGAGCTAATGGAAGCAGCAGGGCCTTCGTCTAGGAAAAGCGCAGGCCTCAGGGTTGGCAGCCTCCAGGGAGCGGGGAGGAGAGGCAGGAGGCAGAGGCGGAAGAGGAGGAAGAGCTGTGAGGAGGAGGAGGGAGGGGAGCCCTGTGGATTCCCCTAATTCCAGGGTGAGCTGGCTCCTGGCCCCGCCCAGCCCAGCTACCATTTTCCCATTATTAGTCACTCGGCCTTGGCCCTGGGGCTCATCTGGGGGAGGGGTCAAGAGGTTCCTGGGGTCCCAAGGTGCCTTGCTGAGCCCCCAGGCCAGGCACCCACCTGATGGTCAGAGAGGGATGCACAACAAGGGCCCAGGGTGGGGTGGGGTGACTTCCAGTTTCTTTTCTTTTCTTTTTTTTTTTTTTGGTGCTGGAGATTGAACCCAGGGAATACATCACCACTGAGCCCCATCTCCAGCCCTTTATATTTTTTATTTTGAGACAGGGCCTCAGTATGTTGCTCAGGGCCTCAGTAAGTTGCTGAGGCTGGCTTTGAACTCTCAATCCTCCTGCCTCAGCCTCCAGAGCCGCAGGGATTACAGGCGTGCGCCACCGAGACTGGCTGGCTTTCCAGTTTCTTCTTAGCCAGGACTGGTGGGGCCTCCCGCCTCCCTTGGTCCCCTGATGGTACAAGGAGATTAACTTTCTAGATGGAGGCTCTGACCAAGGAGCCCTGTGAGGAGGTTCACGGACCCTGGGTGAGAAATGCAATCTTGGCCTCTGCAGAGGGCTCACAGGCCTGCGCCCAGTGTTTGGCTTCCTGGATCAAGTGCCAGCTGACCAGAGATGCTTCCGAGCCCCGAGGGTAGACCAAAGAAGCTCTTTCTACTGGGCCGTGCTCTGGGTGTGTCCTCCATTGCACAGATGGGGAGACTGAGGCTCTGGAGCAATTCCTTGCTCAGAGCCCCACAGTGGTGGGCAGGGTTCTCCTGGCCTGGAGAGGGGACGCTCCCCAGGGGCTCTCCCCCAATCTGTGGGCCCTGGGCTGCCCTGGCTGTATGCCCAGCGGCAGGGCTTCTGTCCCCAAGTCCTAGCAGAGGTGGTCTAAGGGCCCCCCTGGCTCTGGGGAGGCTGCAGGCCCCTCTGGGCACAGTGAGAGGAGTCCTAGGAGAGGGTCCCTGGGTGCCCTGCCCATCCATGCGTGTTCCTCCAGATTCTGCAGGCTCTGCTGACACCTGCTGGCCACACGTCCCATCACCATGGCAACTGCGCCTGGGCTTCCCAGATCCCCCAGCAAGGCTTGGGTGGGGCGGGGTCTCCCAGGTGGGATGATGGAGGTTTGGAGCCACAGTGGCCCAGGTCTCCTCCGGAACACCCACCCTCCTCCCTCCTCCCGGCCCCACCCCTCCTGTGTCACCCCAGAACTGGGGTAGGGGATCTCACCCAGCCCCCAGTGCCCATCACAGGCCCCCAGCTCCCCCCATCCCGTCCCTGCCTCAGTTATGGTGACCCCACCGCCCTCGGGCCTGCTGACCAAAGCCAGGGAGGGCCCCACATCCTGCTCCTCGGGTCTTCCCTTCTGAGCACCTCTTCAGCTACTCCCTGACCCCAGCCTCCAGCTCTCCCCTGGACAGCTGTCCCCTGGACATGTCACACTGCCCGTGTGTGCGCCCCTCCCGGGGAGGTCCAGGCCTCCATGGGGGTCTGCACATGCTCCTCCCACCCAGGACGTCCTTCCCAGCTTCCGCTGTCTTGCTGACCCCCACGCAGCAAAGCCTTCCAGAACATTCTGCGGACGGTCGTGGCCTCCCAGAGCACTGCTCTGCCTCTCTCCAGCTGCCGTCCCCTGGGGACTGTCCCACCCCCGCCTGTGCCATCATGATTTGGGCCACCTTGTGTCCCTCTCAGCATTTCCCCTTCTGTAGGCCTCAGTGCTGACCCAACGGGGACCCTCCCCAGCCCACCCTGGACTGGGGCGGTGACTTGGGGGAAGTGGCCCTTGTCATCCCAATCTCGGGGTCTCCAGAGAGAGGCAGGGCCCACTCCGTCCCTGCCCGTGCCCAGCAGTGGCAAAAGCTGCCGGGTGACTGGGGGCTCAAGCCAGTCCTGGTCACAGCTCAGGTGTCCCGCCCCAGCACAGCCTGGTCCACTGTCCTCGTGGCTTTAAATTAAACCTGTGACAGGATGCGGAAGGGGAAGCAGAAGGGGTCCTCAGTGGCAAGGGGTGGTTAGGGGCACTGAGTCACCTCCTCTGTTGATTTCTTGGGAAGAGGCAGAGCTCGGGAGCCAGAGTCCTGTTCTGCCCAGTCCGCCCCACGGCGGCCTGTGGTCCTGGGCTGGCCGCAGCCTCTCAGGGCCTCACCCACCCCATCTGCCTGGACAGGCTGGGTTTGTGGCAAGTGGGTGATGCCCAGCCAGCCCATGGTGGCCCAGGGGTGTGACAAGCCCTTCCTCTGCCATCCATAAGCCCTGGGCGCAGTTCAGTGCTAGTGGTGGCTGGTCCAGCGCCTGTCCTGGGCCCTCCTCCCAGCAGCCGGTGTCAGCCCTGCACAGGTGCCTGGAATCCCCCAGGTAGAGCCCCAAACTTCAACTGGACTTCAGAGAGATTGGACCCACAGAGGACAGAGGGGTGGAGCCTGCCCTCCACTCCCTGCGCTCAGTGTCCACCCACCCCGCCCCACCAGAGAGGCCGGGGCGCCAGGGGAGTTTGGTCAAGTCCAGACACAGGGGCTCAGGGACAGGTCAGCCGCCGGCCAGGCCTGCCAGGCTGTGCCAGGCGGGGCTCTGCCCGGGGACAATAGTCCAGCTCCATGTGCTCGTATTTCTCTCTGTCTCTCTCTCTGCATCTCTGTCTCTCCTTCTGTCTCTCTGTCTCTGCCAAGAAGAGGGACCAGGGCCCGTGCTGCTGGGCTCTGCCCAGGCTGGGCTGCATCATCCGGCTGAGGCCAGGCTCCCCGCAGAGGCAGTCGAGGACTCGGGGCCTGGGGAGGCTCAGTGGCTCCCCTGCCTGGCCTCGGGATGCTGCTGTGCCTGCCCAGGGAGCCCCCGTGGCCACAGGCCCTGGCCAGTCCCTGACCGACACAAAGCCAGACCCGTAGCTGGGGTGCATCATGGCCATTGAGGAAATGACCCTGTCCCTGTTTCAGGCCACAAAGCTCCACCAGGCTCCATCCAGGCTGTGTGGGCAAGGTCAACGTTAGTTCCCTGGACTGCACAGTGATCCGGGGACAGCGAGGGACACAGGAGCCCTCCCCGCATCATCCTTGAGGGGTGGGACCCAGCCTCGATCACACACTTGGAGCCTCCAGCCCTGTCCTCTCCACTCCTTCACACACAGACCATCCAGCTTCCCTGCACTGGACACAGCAGCACCGTGCACCCACATTTCCTCCCAGCTAGGTGACCGCAGAGGCCAGGAGGTGCAGAAGGCTCTCCTGGGGGCCTGGCTCAGCGTCCGAGAGCAGTTAGATTCCTAGCATGTTGGGAGTCAAGGGCTGGGAAAAAGATGGGAGTCTGTGTCCAGCAAAGACAAAGCTTTAGTTTGGGAAAATGAGAGAGTTTCATGGATCTAGTAGAGAGGTTTGCACAATGTAAACATGCTTCATGTCCCCGAACTGTCTGCTCAACCAAGTTTAAATTGGTGACATTTACATTGTGTATAATTTGTTACCAATTTTTTGGAGGGTACCAGGGATTGAACTCGGGGATGCTCAACTACTGAGCTACATCCCCAGCCCTATTTTTTTTAATTTTAATATTTATTTTTTAGTTTTTGGCGGGCACAACATCTTTGTTTGTATGTAGTGCTGAGGATCGAACCCGGGCCGCACGCATGCCAGGCGAGCGCGCTACCGCTTGAGCCACATCCCCAGCCCCCCAGCCCTATTTTGTTTTATTTAGAGACAGGGTCTCACTAAGTTGCTTTCCGCCTTGCTTTTGCTGAGGCTGGCTTTGAACTCCCTTGGTCCTCCTGCCTCAGCCTCCAGAGCGGCTGGGATTACAGGTGTGCCCCACTATGCCCGGCTCCCAAATTTCTTCAAAAGATTCAAATCCTGGAGGTCGAGGTCAGAAAAAGAGGCTGCAGAAAAGACAGAGTTAGACCCTGGTATAGGGAGGGTCCGTGACAGAGGGTCCTGTCCCCTAGGTCCTTCTGATAAAATCCCACTTATGGGGAAGGGACAACAGAATCCTGGCTGGTCTGGGACTCTGACCACAACAGCACGTGCCCAACATTTTCTGGGGCCATCTCAGGAGCTCCCTGACTGGGGACTCAGGGGACAGTTTGACATGGCCAGGCGGGTTCCACCATAAGATCATGCTTGTGTCCCTGAGCGTGGCTTGGGGAATCTCCCCAGTCTCCTTGTTTTGGGACAGCTCGCGGTGCCGGTGCCGGGTGGGCTGCAGAAGGAGGACCCCATCCAGGTGGGGCCCTGCCCAAGGGTGTCGCTGGCATTGATAACGAGGCCTTGGCTCACACATGTGCCCCTGCATCCGTTGAAGTGCAAATGTCCCCGGATGAATGGATGGTAACAATTGGCACACAGAGATGGACAGCCTCATGCTTCTGCATAAAAGATAAAGAACCGGGGAAACAATAAGGCCCGGGGGGAGATAACCCTATCTTGACATCCCTAGGCAGCACCGTGCACCCACATTTCCTCCCAGCTAGGTGACCGCAGAGGCCGGGAGGTGCAGAAGGCTCTCCTGGGGGCCTGGCTCAGCGTCCTGTCAGGGCCAGTGGGGTGGCACTCTTCAGCCATCGGCCAGTAGGGTTGATCACACAGTGACGGGTCACCTCCTGGGCTCCAGGCCTGCCCTGCTCAGCTCTAATCGCAGGTGGATTGGGCGGGGTGGGGGGGACAGGAATCTTCTTAAGCCAGGCACTAACTCAGGGGGGTTAGTGCTGCTAATCCGCAGATCCACTTAGCCACCGCTCAGGGCTCCTCGCGCCCCAGCACCCACTCACCTCCCCCACCTAACGGTCTCCCCTCCTGTGGGACTGACAGCCACAACTTGAAGAGCATCTACTGCGTGCTGAGCTCCTACCTCCAACTGACGCCCACTGCCTGCTTCCTGCTTCCTGGCCTATCTGGAGTCTCCTTCCAAGAGCCCACGGTGGTATTGCTGCGTCCCACTTCACCGAGGGGCAAACTGAGGTCTGAGGAAAAGGACATCTTGGGGGCTGGGGTTGTAGCTCAGTGGTAGAGTGCGTTCCTTGCATGTGTGAGGCACTGGGTTCGATCCTCAGCACCACATAAAAATAAATAAAGGTATTGTGTCCATCTATAACTAAAAAAACATTAAAAAAAAAAAAGAAAGAAAGGGACATCTTGAGCAGGGCCTTGCAACCCACGTCTCATTTATGTGCCCCAATCTGGGCATCCAGTGCTTTAAAAATAAACTTTTTTTTGTACCTGGGGTTGAACCCAGGGATGCTTAATCACTGAGCCACATCCCAGCACATTTTTTTAAAAATTTTATTTATAGACAGGGTCTTGCGGAGGTTGCTTAGGGCCTCGCTTAGTTGCTGAGGCTGGCTCTGAATCTAGGATCCTCCTGCCTCAGGAGCCTCCTGCCTCCTGAGCCGCTGGGATTACAGGCGTGGGCCACTGCACCTGGCCGTTTTTTTTTTTTTTTTTTCTGGGTTCAATCCTCAGCACCATAAAAAAATAAGTAAATAAAATAAAGGTATTGTGTCCACTACAACTAAATAAATAAATAAATATTAAGTAGAAGTGTTACTATAATTTTCTTTCCGCACTTCAGTAATGATCTTGTGTGTACATCTCCAGGACCACTAGGCCGGGACTGACGTGATATCTGTCTGCCCATCTAGCCTGTGATTTGTGATTTCTTTTTCTTTTCCTTCTTTTTTTTTTTTTTCCAATTATAAGGGACTGAACCCAGGGGTGCTCTACCACTGAACTATATCCTTAACCCTTTTTATCTTTTGTTTTGAGATAGTGTCTTATTAAATTGCTAAGGCTGTCCTTGAACATAGGCTCCTCCTGCCTTAACCCACTGAGTAGCTGGGATTATAGGCATGGCCCTATAATTTATTTGCCTGGTACCATCCTAAATTGAGTTCTTAAAAATATTACTGAACTGCTGGATCAGTCCTGACCTGAAGTCTACTTACTGTTGCATTTTTTTTTTCCTATTACACTAAATTCCCTTTATTATTAAGCTGTTTTGAGTTCATTTTTGTTGATTGGTTGGTTTTTGTTTTGGGTACCAAGGATTGAACCCAGGAGTCCTTTACCACCGAGCCACATCCCCAGCCCGTTTTTTTATATTTTATTTAGAGACAGGGTCTCACTGAGTTGCCTAGGGCCTCTCTAAGTTGCTGAGGCTGGCTATGAACTCGCCATCCTCCTGCCTCAGACTCTCGCGCTGCTGGGATGACAGGAAGGCTCCGCTGTGCCCAGCCTTGAGCTAGGTTTTCTATTTTTGCTACCAAACATATCCTGACACAGGAGGCGGAGTGAGTTCCTGAAGACTCAGTGGAGCAGGGAGGCCACCTCAGAAGCCAGACAGAGCAGTTTCCAGATGGCACTCAGCCAGGGAATGACCTCCCAGTGTCAGCGAGGATCAAGCCATTGTTTTCCAAAGTGACAGAAGGTTTGGGAAAGGCAGCTTTGGATGGCATCCCCTGGGTGGGGAGGGGTCAGTGGGGGGAGGTGGCTGTCCCCAGTTCAGGGTCCAGGCCTCCTGGCTGGCTAGATCTCAGGCCACGTCCTGGAGAGGTGCCCGGCCTGTGGGGGAGAAGGGCCTCTCCCGCCTGCTCCCTGAGCGCGCTGCCCGCTCTGGCCACAGAGCCACCTGGAAAATTGCCCACACCTTAAAAGAGATTTCTTTCCAACAGACGACGCTGCTCCAGCAGACTGGAGCCTTATCTTCCTCTTCCAGAGCGAGCGACGTTCATTCCACTTCCTAAAATTACACACGCGCACACACACACATACACACACATACGAACGCACACACACACCCCTAAACCACAAACTGAAAAACAGGTGGCCGGTTCAGGATTTGGCTGGAGTTTGTCTGGAAGCTGATAAGCAGCAGCCAGTTGCCTGGTAACCGGCAGGGAGAAGTGCACACTGTTTCCGGGGCGCCCCTGTTGCTCCCCCAAGCCCTGACCACTGGGGATTTTTCTTTTCTGTGTGTGTGTGTGTGTGTGTGTGTGTGTGCGTGCGCGCGCTTATGTGTTGGAGATTGAACCCAGGGATGCTTTACCACTGAGCTGTACCCCCTGCCCCTTTTTATTTTCTGATTTTTGAGACAGAGTCTTGTTAATTTGCTGAGGCTGACCTCAACCTTGTGATCCTCCTGCCTCAGCCTCCTGAGTTGCTGGGATTACAGGCACGCATCACGGCACCCAACTACAAGGGACATACAGGACTGGTTGGAGGTCCATCCCATGCCCCTGTGAGCCTTGGGGATCCAGCCTTATGTAGTAGTCACTGTCTGGACATAATCACCAAGGGGAATAGAGGCCTGGATGGTCTCATACCAGCAATGTAGTGTCCAGTCCAGTAGGTGATACAGGTTGTGTCCACTCCCAGCATGAGCTCACCCGGAACTGGCCACCTGGCCCAGCCCATCCACCCACTATGGCCTCCATGGCTCTTTACTCCTTCAAGAAGTCCCCAGGGCACCAGCCTGTGACCTGGTGCCAGAGTGAGCCCTGGACAGGGGCGGGGGGACAGTCAGGGTGTCCACCTGTTCACACCCAGAAGCCATGCCACGGCTCCCAGGCACGCAGGGGAGGTCGCTCACACACACACACACACACACACACACACACACACACACTCTCTCTCACTCACATGTACACACACGTGTGCACTTTCCTCCAGAGCTGGGGTGTGAGGCCAGGTTTTCCTGTCCCCTCTTACTCCTTGGTCCACCAAAAGGTGTCACTTTGGGGACGGTCCCTAATGCTGCCACCAGCACTTGGAACAGAAAGAACCCTCTCCCCCCAAAACTTGAGACAGGTAGACCTGTGAATGCACCGTCTCAGTAATCCTTGGGATGGCCCGCCTCAGGAGGAATGCTGGGTAAACTGAGGGGGACATGGGGACATTGGGTGCGGGATCACTGTGCGGTGCTGCTGCTGGATTGGAACCCAACCTCCGGAACCTGGAGCCCTGAGCTCCATGGCCTCTCTGCTTCCTGTGTGCCCGCGGGCATGGCCTGGCAGGGGAGGCTGCCTCCAGGAGCAGACAGGGATGGTCCTGTCAGGATGCTCACCAGCCTCAGCCCCATGCAGTCCTGGCTCCCACGGAGGCACAGAGGCTGCCAGAGGCCTGCAGGGTCCCGCACGCCCAGCCCTGCTGCCCGTGGCCTGTCAGGCCTCCAACTTCTCAGACACACATAAGAGTGCATTCCAGAAACTTCGGCCCATCCAGAGATGCAGCCTCGAGGACCCTGTGGAGAGGCCTCTCAGAGTTGCATCTGAGAAGCTGAAAAGCGGGGCTCCTGTGTGTTCCTGTGGGTCTGCTGTGAGCCAAACCAGGGAGCCTGGGCCTGGGGCTGCCCCTCCCCTTCCTCACTGTGATGGTCAGCCCCTCGGTCGCCTGGGAGCTCCACCGCCACAAGCTTCAGTCACAACAGGGACTGAGAGGGTCTCCCTGAAGTCTCACTGCCTGCCCAGAGCAGGTGACTCCTGAAGGGGCAGGGCTGAGCCCAGGAGCTGAATGGGAGGTGGGGGGAGCAGACAGGGTGAAGCCCTTGGGTGCTGAGGAGCCAGACACTGGACCTGGGTCTGGCCATGGAGTCCCCAGGGCTTCCCAGCAGGCCTGGGGCACCAGCCTGCATTGGACAGGTGGGCACCCGGTGGGGGGTGTTCTCTGAGCAGACAGGGCAGGGCCAGGAACCTCAGAGGCTCTGCCCGCCCAGCCTCCTCTGACCTCCACCCTCCCTCAGACCCTGAGGACCACGTGGACCAATGAGAGAAGCTGTAGCCCAGCTCTGTGTCCCCAGCCCAGCCTCTGCAGGGACAGACCAAATCCCGAGTCCCAAGGCACTGCTCTCCCAGGCTCTCCCATGCTGATGGCAGCATCCTCACCAGCCAGTCAGTGTCCCCAGCCCTGAGGACAGTGAGGACCCTGCCCACCCTCAGGAGGACTACAGGAGGGACGCAGAGAGGGGACAGCCCCCTGAAAAGGCCTGGTGGGGAGGCTGGCAGGGGAGGCCTAGCACACCAGGTGTGTTTGAACCCCACAAAGGCCTGTGCTGGCGGAGTGCCAAGAGGCAGGACCTAGACCCACACCAAGAAAGTGGCATTTTATTCCCAGTGGGAAACCTTCCTGGGGCCACGTGGCAAGCACCCCCATAGATGTGACCCTAAATCGATGGCTGTGCGTTAAAAAAAAATCTCCTGGGAGGGGCATCTGTTTGTACTTCCCAACAGGCTGTTTGGACAAAGCGTTCGATGCCAGATGATCCATTAGTGCCCCATTAGTGTCCCCGGGAACCAGAGATTCGAGGTCCCCAGCGCAGAGCCCGCCCCCGACACTGCGGCTGCGCGGACTGCGTCTTGGCTCCTTCTCGGTTGGAAGCGGCGCTGTTCGGAGATAATCGCGCTTCTGGGAAGCGGGGCTGGGAGTCGGGTTTGTTCACAGAAATGTTTTCCGTCCACTCTGAGCGGAAGATGACGCCGTCAACTGCTGGATTCTGCCAGGGTTCTCCGCCCACCCTCCGCTGGCCTCGGGCTGCAGCGGGTGTGGCCCTGGCAGGGAGGGGACAGCAGGGCCCCGTGGGGGCGGGGGCTCCAGGAGGGGCCTCGGAGGGAGGAGCCGCAGCTGCAGGCTGGCCAGCGCCCAGCTCAGTGGCCCCGTGGCCGGTCACAAGGGCAGTAGCTCGTTTTATTGAGCACTTACTGTATGCTGGTGGGACCCTCCTTTGCCCAGATTACAGAGGGAATCAAAAGCCCTCGCATACCCAGGGCCCAGAGTCAGGCCGCCCAGCCAGAGGCCAGATGTCACCTAGTCTGAAGACAGGACTCCTGGCAGGCTGGGAGATAACCCACCTCTGCTCTTCCGTTTTCATCCTGGAGGAGATGGAATCCGGCTAGTGTGAGGCTCGGGAGGGTGAAGGCCTCTGCTTGGGTTCTGTGGGAGTCGGGTACCCCAGTCTCCCTGAATCCACCAACTGAGTTTGACAGTGTTTTCAGCACCTCAGGCCCTTGGTTGCAGGAAGCATTTGCTCACTTAGACATGACCCAGGCTCCCAGATTGTGATGATTGATATTTACTATAATCGGAGGCAAGAAATGGCTAGAAACTCAGGCCCAGGCACACAGGGCGCTGTTGACAGGTGGCCTCTGGAGAACTTCTGAGAGTAAAAAGGCAAACAATGTCCTATAATCCCAGCGGCTCTGGAAGCTGAAGCAGGAAGATCGGGAGTTCAAAGCCAGCCTCAGTAATGGGGAGGCACTAAGCAACTCAGTGAGACCTGTCCCTAAATAAAATACAAAATAGTGCCCCTGAGTCAATCCCTGGTACCAAAAAAAAAAAAAAAAAAAAAAAAAAGGCAAACAACATCTCAATGGCAGAGAGAAAATAGTTTTGACCTTTGGGACCCTCCCCCCACAGCCCCTGCAGCAGGAAGAACCACAGCTTTTTTTTTTTTTTTTTTTTTTTTTGGTACCAGGGATTCAACCCTGCATGCTTACCCACTGAGCCATATCCCCAGCCCCCAGCCCTTTTTTTGTATCTTATTTAGAGATAGTGCCTCACTGAGTTGCTTAGAGCCTCACTGAGTTGCCGAGGCTGGCTTTGAACTCTCAATTTTCCTGTTTCAGCCTCCCAAGCTGCTGGAATTACAGGCCTGCACCACTGCGCCTAAGGAGAACCTCAGCTTTAAAGCAGTCATCCTCAAAACTGATTCCTTAAGGTGCGTAGGGAACATGTTGAACCACTGAGCCACATCCCCGGCCTTTTTACTTTTTTATTTTAAAAATAGATTCTCACTCGGTGGCTTACAGTCTCTAAGGTGTTGAGGCTGGTTTAGAACCTTCTATCCTCCTGCCTCAGCCTCCTGAGCCACTTGGATTAGACATGGGCCAGCGCTCTCTGCAGAAAACATACATTTGTTTATACAAAAATTCATGCCTTAGGCTGGGGCTGGGGCTTAGCAGTAGTGCATTTGCCTGGCATGTGTGAGGCATTCTTAGCACCACATACAAATTCAATTCTTAGCACCACATACAAATAAATTTTTTTAAAAAAGATCTATCAACAATTAAAAAAAATTAATTCCTTTGCCTCCCTTAAATGAAGAATGCTTACAAATTGATGGGTATGCTGGTTCATGCCTGTAATCCCAGCGGCTCAGGAGGCTGAGACAAGAGAATCCGAGTTCAAAGCCAGCCTCAGCAATGGCGAGGCACTAAGCAACTCAGTGAGACCCTGTCTCTAATAAAATACAAAAAAAAATAGGGCTGGGGATGTGGCTCGGTGATTGAGTGCCCCTGAGTTCAATTCCTGGTACCAAAAAAAAAAAAAAAAAAAAAAAAGAATGCTTACAAATCAAGAAGAAAATATAACAAAAATCCTAATGACCCTTAAAATATTCATATTAATGAATGCTTGCTCTGGCCCATAAAAGCAATGTTCAGGAAAATTACACTGTGATACTATTTGTCGCCCACCAAATTTGTAAAATCAAATTTAGAAAAACCCTCTATTTCTATTGGCGAGAAAATGGGGGGAATACATGCTCTTATGTTGTTAATGGGAATGTAAATTGGTTCAGTAGTCCCCTTGGAAGACCATTTGGGCAGTAGCTATCAAAATCATAAACTTGTGTACCCTCTGACCCAGCAATTCTACTTCTGGGAATTTATTTTACAGATCCTTGCACATGTGCAAGATGAAATATATACAAGTTATTAATTTGACATGTTTTATATAATTATATAAAACCTGAAAATAATCAAAATGCTCAACCACAGGGGATGGGCTAAATAAATTATGATCCATCTATCCAGAGGAATATTAGGACTATAAAATCTGACTGAAGAGGAGATGTGAGCAGCAGGGATAGAGTAAGAACCTTTGAAAATTCACTCCTCTATAAAAGCAACCGAAGAACTGCGAAAATTGATCAAAATTAGCTTTTTCAGAACTCTGGAAATTAACCAGAGGATTGCATCAAGCCAAACATCTATTGAACAAAAACAGTTGAGAGCCAGGCACGGTGATGCACGGCTGTAATCCCAGCAGCTCGGGAGGCTGAGGCAGGAGAATCCCAAATTCAAAGCCAGCCTCAGCAAAAGCGAAGCACTAAGCAACTCAGTGAGACCCTGTCTCTAAATAAGTTACAAATAGGGCTGGGGGGCTGGGGATGTGGCTCAAGCGGTAGCGCGCTCGCCTGGCATGCGTGCGGCCGGGGTTCGATCCTCAGCACCACATACAGACAAAGATGTTGTGTCCGCCAAATACTAAAAAAAAAATATATATATATATTAAAAAATTCTCTCTCTCTCACTCTTTCTCACTCTCTCTCACAAAAAAAAAAAAAAAAAATAGGGCTAGGGATGTTGCTCAGTGATTAAGCACCCCTGGATTCAATCTCTGGTACTAAAGAAAGAAAATAAAATCAGTGGAGTTTTGGTTAAGTACCCTGAGCTTGGTGGAGATGTAATTTGCCCTCGCCAATCCCTGGCTCTCTGGCTCAGTTCTGATTCCCAGGAAAGACAGCACTAGGGTTCTTTTGAAGCCTTATTGGCCTGTCTGGTGGGTCCCTGAAAGACCTCATTCGAAATTTTTGTGTCTATTTGAACTAACTCAGAACCCCCCCCCCCCCCCCCCCCCCGAGCCTCTCCCAAGTGCATTTATCAAAAACTGTTACAGGCCGGGTGTGGTGGAGCATGCCTGTGATCCCAGCAACTCAGGAGGCTGAGGCAGGAGGATCACAAGTTCAAGGCCAGCCTTAGCAACTTAGTGAGAGCGTGTCCCAAAATAAAAAATAAAAAGGAGGGGGGGAATGTGGCTGAGTGGTAAACGTGAAGTGCCTCTGGATTCAATCCCCAATACCAAAACAAACAAACAAAAAAACACAGTAACAGGCAGGTGTTTTAATGTTGCAACTGCCAGAGGTCATGAATAGACTAAAAACCCCAAAATAGACTAACTAAAATAATAAATAAACGATAAATACATAGACAATAAATAATAGACTAAAAATGAAAACTTTTTCCAAAAAGAAAAAAAATTGAGAAACAAGATGTCCAAAGAGACCTTGCAAAGGTCCACCATAGCCCTAGAAATCCAGAAGGCCACATGCAAGCCCAAGGCCGTGCCCAGAATCACCAAAAACCAAGAGGCTCTAAGCGGCTACACCCAGCTCACTTTCTACGCAGTGGCCTTTCATGCACAAAGTCTTTTGGGTTTTTTTAAAGGCAAGTTCTCTGACACCAAGCCATGCCCCCAGGACTCCTTTTCTGTCATTTTATTTTCAAACTATTTGTATCTCTGAGCTGAATTGACAGCATCAGGGGACAAAGTCAACAAAACCCAGGTGGAGAGGCCTCTAGGACCTACTCATAAAAGGAAAAGGTGGAGAGGGAACTCTGGACAAGACTTCAGTTGTGTGTGATGGTGCACATGAGTAATCCCAGGGACTCGGGAGGCTGAGGCAGGAGGATCACAAGTTCGAGGCCAGCCTCAGCAATTTAGCAAGGCCCTAAGCAACTTAATGAGACCCTGGCTCTAAATAAAAATACAAAAAGGGCTGCAGATGTGGCTCAGTGATAAAGCACCCGTGGGGTTCAATCTCTGGTATGAAAAAATTTAAAAAAATAAAAAATAAAATATCGACAGGCACTCTGTCTGCTGGTGGAAATGTGGGTGTGAATTTCTTTTCCCCTTTGTGGAATCACTTTGAACTTTTTGAATTTCCAGAAAGAACAAATGGAAAAGTTCACCTTTACGTGGACTGGTTGTGGTGTGAAAAATTCATCCAGTTCCTTTGTGTAGGTGTGCAAGTGTGTGTGCATGTTGAGAGTGAGCGTGGGTGTGGGATTACATGTATGAGGCTGAGTGTGAGCGGTGGGGGTTGTGAATGTACCTCTGACGTGTATTTGAACCCATCCGACTGGGTGAAGAAGAACGTGTGTGTGTGTATGTTACGTGAAGGGGTGTGTGTGGGTGAAGATAGACGTGTAAGCAGGTATGTCTGCACGTGTGGGTGGGTGTGAATGGGAGGAGGGTGTGAGTGTGACTGGAGGGGTGCATGCTTTGCGGGCAGGCCTGGCCTCCACTCCAAGCCTTACCCAAAGAGGGACCTGGCCAGGCCTGGACCTAAGTAGTGAAAACTACTTCCCCGAGCAGGCCGCAGCCTTTCTCGGGATCCACTGGTTCAATTGATCAGGGGCTGGCGGCCAGAGTGGGGGACACCCGTCACCCTCCAGGGGGTCTGTGGCTGGACCACAGCTATTGACAGCCGCGTGTGATGAACTGCATGCCCCCCCCTGCATGCCTGGCCATCTCTGCCCAGCATCTCACACACCAGCCCCAGTCATCTGCCCCCTAGAGGCCAGCCTTGGGCCTCTGCACTCCTGGACCCTTCACCCCCAGTTCTGCAAGACACCCGCTCCCTCCCACACCAGACAGAGGGAGCCTGAGCTTTGGGGAAGCAGGAAAGCCACCAGCCCTGGGAACCATGCGGTTCTGAGCTGCACAGAGGAAACCATAGGGAGGAGTGGGGACAGCGAATCCCTTGCCAGGACTGCCTGAGTGTCACCAGGTGCCACAAGTCAGACAAGCATAAGACGTAACAGCAGAGGGAGGCCCAGAGGAGGGGACCCCGTGCCCCTTCCACAGAAGCCCCCCTCGACCCCAATCCAGACTACAGCCCTTCCCCAGCGTCCTCACCCCCCGCCCCCGGGTGGCATGTCCACCTACTGAGCCTGGAAACCCGGCACAGGGTGGGGGGGTCACAGTGCCTGTGAAGGGATGCCACTACACCCTTTCAGCCTCAGCCATGGGAACTCTGCCCCCTTAGGGAGGACAGGAGATGGAGGGGCTGGGAAGGGCCCACTGGGCTCCAAGGTGACCTGTCTACACTCGTGCCACTGTGTCCTTTGCCAACAGCCTAGAGCAAGATCTCTCTGTCCCGTTCATTCTGGGGTGTGGGGGGGTGTAGCTTGGGCTTCACTCAGGCCTGGCTCTGTCCCTTGGCCTCTGGGAAAGGAGGTGACACTCAGGTCCAGGGACTACTCCAGGACTGCAGGAGACCTGACTGGACCCTGGCCCTGCAGCCTTGGGCAGGGTGCTGACCCCTAAGGCCTCCCCATGTCACCTGCTAAACAAAGGCCTGCAGCAGCCCACCAGGACTCCGGCTCTGAGGTCAGGCCGCGTCCCTGGCATCCCGAGCCAAAGCCAGTAAGAAATACACAAAGCTGGGGGTCCCTGGGGGCCACTGAAGCTTCTCATTCCTTCCGTCCCTCCCACCTTTGGCCTGGTGTCCAGGTTCTTGAGGCTTCCAATGCAAACCCTCAACACACGCAGGCACTTGGCTCTTTGTCCAAAACAAAGAATGACTCTACTTGAGGCCATTTTTTTTTCTTTCTTTTTCTTTTGGACAAATGCCAGGCAGCTTCATGCTGCCAGTGAGCCCCAGGGGCAGACCTTGGCCTTCCAAGGACATTTTCTGTTTTGTGGCTCCCCTGGCATAGCACTTCTCAGAGGGGCACCAGCTCAGGAGCCAGCCCTGGAGCTTCCCCTACAGGCCTAGGCGTCGCCTCAGGCTGGCCCTCAGCCCTGGGTGCACACAGACACTGGCCCCACCAGGACGCACTTCCTAAAGATGGCCACAACGTGGAGTCCTGTTGAGAGCCACAACCAAGTCAAGATGGCACCTGATATTTTGCCAGAACCCAACGGGAACTCCGAGAGAACTCAAGAGTAGCGGGCACCAGAGGTAGCAGGAGCCGCCTTATTGCCGGACAGCAGAGGTTTATATACACAACTGAATACACAGCTTATTTCAATTTAGCATCATCCAGTTACAGCAATCAGTCATTATCTTAATAATTATACACAGCTTAACTTAATTATCATCATCTTAATGGCTCGCTAGTGTTACTTCTCAACCACTCCTCTGGCAAAATGCCAGGCGCCATCTTGACTTGGTTGTGGCTCTCAACAGAATCCACCCGCAGTGAGACCTGACATGCCTCCTGGCCCTCCCTCCAGTGGCAGACCTTAGAGATTGCCTGTCCACAGACCAGGTGATGTCCAAGGCAGACACGGCCTCCTTGCTTTTGGACTTGGTGGTCATGCTCTGAGGAAAGCCAGCCAGCTCACTTGGAGAGGCCACGTGTGGCTGATCTGGGCCCAGCCCAGCCCAGGTCATGGTCAACACTAGCATCTGTCACCACAACTGTGTGGGGCTTTTGTTATGTTCAGTTTGGTACCAGGGTTTGAACCCAGGGGCGCATAACCACTGAGCCCCATTGCCAGCCCCATTTTTTTGTATTTTATTCAGAGACAGGGAGCGTCTCACTGAGTTGCTTAGTGCCTCACTTTTGCTGAGGCTGGCTTAGAACTAGTGATCCTCCTGAATCAGCCTCCCAAGCCACTGGGATTACAGGTGGGTGCCATTGTGCCTGGCCCTGGCCCTTTTTAGATTTTTTTATTTAGATATGATCTTGCCAGGGTGGCTTTGAACTTGGCAATCCTCCTGCCTCAGCCTCCCAAACTGCTGGGATTACAGGTGTGTGTCACTGTGTCCAGCCTATGTGGGACTTTTTGTTTTTGTAGTACTGGGGATTGTTTAGGAGCATTGTACCTTTGAGCTATATCCTTGGTCCTTTTTTTAAAAATATTTTTAATCATTTTTTTTTTTAGTTTTAGATGGACACAATATCTTCATTTTATTTTTATGTGATGCTGAGGATCAAACCCAGTGCCTCACGCATGCCAGGCAAGCGCGCTACCACTTGAGCCATATCCTGAGCCCACCTTTTTTAATTAAAAAAAATTATTGGGGGGACAGTATTGAGTGTCGAACCCAGGGACACTCTACCAGTAAGCTGCACCCCAGCCCTTTTCATTTTTTGAGATAGAGTCTCACTAAGTTGCCAAGGTTGGCCTCCCACTGTGTCTTCCTGCCTCAGTCTCTTGTGTCACTGGGATTACAGGTGTACGCCACTATGCCCAGCAGGTCCCCAACTGTTGAATCTCTACTGGTGGGACCTCTAGACAGTGTGGAAGTGGCAATCCATGGTGCCGACGCTGCCCAAGGACCAGCTCCAAGAAGCTGGAAGCATCTCAGAATGGCTCTCTTGCTGTGAACTGGGGGCCACTGTCAAGGCAACAGGCAGCACATTTCGAGGCTCTCAGCCTGGGCTCCGGTGCCAGCCACCCTTCCCAGGGATCAATTCCCCAGTCCCAGTCTCGGTTTCCTCCCAGGCGGAAGTGAGCTGTGCGGAGTGTGGTGAGCTCAGAGAACTATCTTGGATGGGACTGGGAAGAACAGTGGACTCTGACCCTGTGCCACCATTTCAACGGAGGGCAGCACTTCCCTTGAGGACAAGCCAGGAGAAGCTATGCGTGACATCCCTGCAGTCACTGTGTTATGGGCCAGCCCTGGGGCCTTCTGCTTCCTCCCTGTGCTGGCCAGAGCCTCTCCTAAGAGCCCAGGTCTGGTGAAGGTGCTTTGCTTCAGACTGATGCTGCAAATCTGTCCTCTCCAGGGGACCCACAGAGAAGGAGCCTCTTACATGAGGCCCTGGAGCATGAGATTCAGAAACAGAAAGTAGAAGGGCTGGGGCGGCTGGGGGCAGAATGTCTGCTCAGCAAGCCTGAAGCTCCCAGTTCAATCCTAGCCTAGTTGCGGGGTGGAGTGGAACAGGGGTGCCAGGGGCTGGGGTAACAGGTCAAGTGGAGCTGGTGCTGAACGGGGCCAGGGCTATAGTTTCGGGAAATTGAGAAAGTTCTGGAGGCGGGTGGTGGTGGCCACACAGCAATGTAAACGTGCTTAATACCTCTGAAGTCACTGAATGGTTAGGGTGAAGTAGACTTTGTTTTTTAAACATACATAATAAAACAAGTGAATAAACATGCTTAACCTGGGGGCAGCTGACCTGGCCCTACCTTTCAGCGCTCCCACCCCGTGGAGCCTTTGTGCAGTGTGGAGCCTGTGCAGCGCCAGGTACCCGGTGCCTGTCCTGCTAGCATAGGGCGGTCTCCCCACCTTCTCGGCATCCCTGGCCTGCCAGGGCCAAGTATTCACCTCCGGATGCCCCCACCCCTGGGCTGTGGGTCTCTGTCCATGCATCTGTTTGGGGACCCTGGCCCCCAAGCACATCCACCTTCCACCACAGAAGTGGACAGACCCCCGGGCCCAGGGAGGGAGGGTCTGAGGTAAAAGATCACCTTCCCTCTGGAAGGACCACATGGCTGCCTGGCTGTGTAAATCAAGTCCACTTTATTTGAAATTTTCCACATGCCACAAATTTACGTGAAAATACCTATTCAGAATGTAGTTTGTTAGAACACCAAATTTAGAAGTGGGTGTCACTGTGAGAGGCCACGCACGGGCAGTTCCACCAGCTGGGCAGGGAGGGGAGTTGGTCATCAGAAGGCAGGAGTGGTGGTTTAGCACCTGGCCACAAGACGCTAGGAGACCCCTGGGCCAGGGACAGGCCTCAGCCCCTCTCCCCCCCACAAATCCACCCTGAGCTCAGCTGGTTCCAGGCAAAGCATGCAGGCAGGTCCTGGTCCTGGTCACAGGTGGCAGCGCAAAGGCTGGGGAGATGTCACTGTGGGATGCATGCCACCCACGCGCAGCGCACTCATGCGCACACGCACAGCACGCTCCTGCTTGCCTTGGATGTCCCTGCTCACACACGCTGGTTACTGCTCACACAGGCTGTGGCCACAGTGTAGTGGCCAGGGCTCCGCTCACATGCCACCCTGGGCTTCACAGCAGCAGCAGCTTCTGTGGCTCTGTGGCAGACGCAGCCAGTCAGCACCCGGCCTGTGGCAGTAGCTCTCAAGCAGAGTGACTGTGGCGATGTCGTTCAGCCTGCGTGGGACCCACGCCAGGCGGAAGCTTCTGTGGAATACTTGATCATTGTGCCCCACGGACCCTGGTAACTGCTCATTAGAACCCTGTGCCCCCAAATGCAAATGACACCAGTACAAAGAGCCCCTGGTGTTGTGGCTGAGCCACCGAGAAGGGCAGGCAGTGAGGCCTGCCACACGCAGGGGGCACGGTGCACTTCAGCTCTGGGCTTCACCGCCCCGCTTGCCCCAGGTCTGGCTCCTTTCCCCCACAGGAGCATGGCGAGTTTCAGATCCTGAGAGGGGCATATCACAATGAAGGGGAGCACAAGCCGGGGTGAGGGCTGCCCCCATCCTCCCTAAGGGAGCACCACCACACAGGTCCCAGCTGGGGACATGCTCCCGGATCCCTAGAGGCTCAGCCTTAGTTCCCACAGCTCCACTGCCCAACAGACTGACCCAGGCCAGCCCTGCACCATCCAGCGAGTGGGCCTCAGCATTGGGTGCTGGTGCAGGGAGCAGGCGAGGGAGCTGCAGCCCTCAGCACAAGCCCAGCTCACTTTCACCTGAGGAGCTCAGCTGGACTGGCCGCAATCCCGAGCCCGAGCTTCCCAGCCCAGGTCCTTGCACGGTCTCTGCAGGGTACTAATGGGGGGGAGAGGGGGTGACCACATCCCTGTGGTAAGAAGGACTGAAGTGCTCCTGTCTCTGGACAAGATCACTTACTATAAAAATAAGGAAAGCCACCCAGGGGCAGGAAGGGGACCTGGGGGCAGAAATGCCTTCCCTTCAGAAGCCCAGGGCCAGCACGCTGCCATGCCGAGCAGGCTGCAGGGCCTCAGGACACACGGCCTGCCAGAGGGCAGGAGACCAGGGTGGCTGGTTTGGGCCGAGGTGGAGGTGGCAGCCACAGATCATGGGATTTCTCTTTTTAAGAACAAAGAAATAAATGCACTGACCTCCTCCCTCCTGCCCACCTCCCCAGTCAAACTCACGTGCACACACATGCACACAGTGGATGCAGACTCGTGTGCAGATGCATACAGACAGGCACCAATGAACACGTGGACACGTGTGCAGGTGCAGACACACGCACAGGCTCCCAGGCAATGTTCCTTGGCAGGCAGCATACGGTCCACCACTGAATAGCCCAGTCCTGCCGACTGGGGACATTAGGGTGGGTCCTCTTCCCAGTGTAAAATGCTACCAAATATAGATCGTAATTAAGATCGGTGCCAAAACAGCACTTAGAGAGAGTAAGCCTGTTGCTGACATCTGTGACCCTGTCTCGGGGCAGGAGTGAAAATTCTCACTCTAAGTCAAAGGACTGTTGCAGGGATACAACACTACACCGTCTACTGCCTGGGCGCTGCTTTCTGAGGCCGCTTGTACCCCCAGCGGCTCCTGACAGCCCCCGCCCCACCCAGCCCTTTGTATGAGAATGAATTAATGCTGCTGGGTACGTGGCTTGCTGCCAAGGAGAGGCCACCCGGGCGACATCCCCAACACAGCTTCAGCCTTTTAGAAAAACTCCTAGTGGAAAGACAGTCTCTGCTGAGCTGCAGAGCAAAGAAGGGCTCAGGCCAGGGCACTCAGAGCCCAAAGCCACAGGGCCTCTGAGGTTCTAGGACCTTCCAGGTCACCTGCCTCTCTCCGGGGCCTGTCAGGCTATGACCAGCCACACTCTCACTTTGAGGACAAGCTATCAGCCCCAGGGGCCCACAGCATGTAACCTGAACACCCTCACTAGTGGCCTTCAGGTGCCAGTTTAAAGTTCTAAAGAAATGTCCAGTAACGGGGTGGCGTGGGATTTGTCCACCACCCTTCCGACCCTTGTCTACAGCTGTGTGAGACCCTGGCCCTGCCCCCAGGTCCCTAGGCAGCCTGTCCTATGGCCTGCAATGCCAAGAGGGGACAGGCTGGGTTTGTAGCTCTCAGAGGCTAGGTCAGGATCCCCAGGGTGAAGGCTCCAGGTCTAGCCAGCAGGCAAAGGTCCCTTGGCTGACTGTAGCCTGGGACAGGATGGGGGGGACCTGTGCTCTAGAGAGGGGTGAGGACTCCCTCACGCAAGAAAAATGGTGCAGAGGGAGAGGGCCTTTGACACAGACCCACCTGTGCACACAGAAGTGAGCTGCCGGGGCAGGGCAGGGACAGACAGGAGGAAGAGCAGGGGAGAGGCCGGACTCACACCTTGTGGAGACCAGGATCAATGCAAGCACCAGGCTGGGCCCCAGCCACATGGGAGGGCTCCAGGGTCCCTGGGCTGGGCAGAGCTTCTGAGCAGCTGGCCCAGAGGGCCCAGGCAAGGCCGGCCCCCACCCAGGGACTAGTTTACCTGCTTCTGCATCAGCAGGGAGCGCGCAGGACACCACTGCACTGTGCAGGAACCTGCTGCCACGGAAACCCAGAGGAAAAGAGCAGGCGGGTGTGGGTGGAAGCTCCGCAATGAGGGGGCCTGGTGGCTCTGCAGCCCTAGCTCAGGGGATCAGGAAGCAGCTGCTGCACAGACCACCGCAGCCAGAATGGAAGCATCAGGTGACACCAGGGCTGCAGGGGACCAATCCTGGATGCGGCTGGGGTGGGAGTCCAGGAAGGCGGGACTCAACCAGGGCCCCTCCAAAACCCCCAGCCACAGGACATGGTGCCAGGAGTCCTAGGAGCAAACGCAGCAGCCAGCCAGTCAAGTGTGAGGCCCCAGACACTGGAGGGACCTTCTTCATTTCTGGAACGGCTTTGTAGGATTTGTTTCTAAGAACTAAATAAGGTCACCTGCAGCAGGGGGATCTGACTACTACTCCAACCTTAAGCGTCCGATCTGGGGTTTATTCTAACAAAGCCAAGGGCATGTACTTCCTCTGAGGTACACAGCGCTTCAGGGGAGCTGGAGTTTCTAGAGCCAGTGCCACAAATCATGGCCCCTGGGGACACAGCTCAGCTCCAGAGGCCCAGCCCAGGAGAGCCCCACCCAGCAGCCCTGCCCTGGGGTCCCCTCTGGGGAAAACATCTCTCAGACAGAGCTGGGCATCTTTTTTTTTGTGGTACTGGCGATGGAACCTGGGGCCTCAGCACATGCTTGGCAAGAGCTTTACCACTGAGCCACCCCAGCCTTAATGTCTTTATGGTAGAAAGCACCCCAATTCTGTAGCCACCAAACTTGTGGACATCCCGCCACCTCAAGGAGACGCCACCTCACCCCCGATAGATGGGTAGTCACCCGTCCATGGGGCCCGATGGCTGGGGACACTAACACAGGAGCAAGGACACTCCTATGGCTGAAGTACAGCATGGGCAGGGCCACCGGCCCACCCAGCACCCTGGCATGCAGGGAGGTCCTGGAGAGTGGACGATCCAGCAAGGAAGGCCCTGGGAAGGGTTGCAACTAGCCAGGCCCCAGGCCAGCACGGCTCAACCACTGCCCTCGCTGATGGCTGCCTGTCCCCTTCCATCATCCAGAACGCAAACCCTCAACGTAAACCATACTATGCAAGAGGAAAGCAAGAGGAAACACGGGGAGCCAGGGGGGTGCCGCGGGGTGGCCTGAGAGACACTTTCTTCCTCTGAAAAACCACAGGGTCCCAGTGTCCACAGGCTCCTTGGAGGCCTGCAGGGGGCAGCAGGGCGTCTTTGTGGCAACTGAGACCAAGGGAAGCTGACTGGTGCTGGCTGGGCCTCTCACCACCACAGGTTTGGGGGCTCCTCAGCCACTCTGCTTTTAAACAAGGTGATCTCGTCCAGGTGTACCATGGGCACATCTCGGATGACATCTGTCAGGCCCTCGTGGAGCAGAGGGAAGATGACGACGTTCAACGCTGGTCTCTCAGCCTGAAAACTGAACCAGAGGCAAACCATTAGAAGGGGCAGGTGGGAGATTAGGGGCCCGGTGCAGGGGAGAGGGGGTGCTGCCAGCACCTGCCCCCCGCACACAAGCTCCATGCAGCTCCCTGAGACCCTGGCCCCTGGTGTCACCCTGACATAGCTGATAAAGACACTAGCTGTGAGGCCCTTTGGGGGCAGCCAGATCTGGGAAGGGGAAGGAGCATGCAAGCCAGCCAGAGGGAGGGGCCCGGGAGCTGCACACTCTCTGGGTGTTGAAGAGGACCTCGTGAGAACAGAGGCCCAGGGAGGCCCTTCTTGCTCTGCAGAGCCAGTTGAGGACTCACTGCTCGGACAGAGGAGGGACAGATGGCCGAATCCACACAGCCTTGGGGCATCCTCGAGGGAGGATGATCTGAGGTCAGTGAGGCAACAACAGGCTCTGAGACAAGTGAAGCCAGGTCCACCGTTCCAGAACCACAGGAGGTACGGCAGACCACAGCAGCTCTGCTCCCTGCCCACTGCGTGGGGAGACTCATATGTGAGGTTCAGAGTGTCCACTGTGTGCCAAGCACCATGCTGAGTCTGACAGATGAGACCCTCTGCACGGCCCCACAGGCCCACGGTGGACCCTCAGCTGGCAAGAGGCAGAGTGGGGCCCTAGCCAGTCGGAGCAAGGCCAGGCCCAGGTCCTCCCTGCCCCACCCCTCCCTCCCTCTCTCCCCCATGAAGGCAACACAAAGCAACCCCAGTGTGGCCATGGCTCTCAAGCTAGAAGAAGGAACACTGCGGGGTCCACAGAGTGAGATGATGACCCTGCGGGGCACAAGGGACCGATGTAATAGAGAGCCTTGGCGTTTGCCAAAACTTAGTTGAGGCCCCTGCGCCTTCCTTCCTAGAGGCAGGAGCTCCGTGGCCTCTGCACACGGCCCCACCTGAGGCGGCACAGGGTTGACTTCTATAAATTCCTGCCAGAAAGATACTCGTAAACCCCCCGTTTTGGCACCAGGGGACATCTCCCAGTTCTATGCAGCGTTCTGCTTTGACAGGAGCATCCATGTCCCAACCTTGCAGATGACACTGCAACTGTCCCTGCTGCAAACCCACCATGCAACTTATCCCATTTGAAACAAAATCTCCCCAACCCAATAATTTTTTAATGTTTTTTTTTAATTGTCAATGGACCTTTTATTTATTTATATGCAGAACTAAGACTCGAACCCAATGCCTCACACATGCTACACAAGCACTCCACCACTGAGCCATGACCTCAAACCTCCCCAACCTTTGACCTGCATTTAAAGGCACCTGCCTTCCAACCCCCTGAGTCACTGGGGTGCTGAACAAGCTGCTGTCGGGGGAGGGCACAGGATTGGTTCCTCACAGGTAAGGAATGGAGCCCTCCAGGAATCCCGGCCACAGCTGAGCTGGGCAGGTCCCAGCCTTCCCCACATGCAGTGAGGTGCAGGCAGACACAGTGTGACAAGCTTCAATCACACCTCTCTCTGCCTTTTATTATACCTGTCAAGGATGCATCATGGTGAAGAAAAACTTCTGCCTAAGGCCACTAAAAATATGCCAGGGAGCCACACACAGTGGCACAGGCCTGTAATCCTGGCTGTTCAGGAGGCTGAGGCAGGAGGAATGTGAGAAAGATACTCGTAAACCCCCCATTTTGGCACCAGGGGATGCCTGGGCAACTTAGCAAGACCTTGTCTCAAAATTAAAAGAGCTGGAGGTGCAGCTCAGTGGCACAATGTCCCTGGGTTCAGGCCATTTAAATGGAGTACTCAGCCACCCTCCAAAATGCCTTCCCTGCACACTCCATGATTGCAGAGAGATGTCGGGTTTGTCTTAAGCTCACTATTTAGTTTAGAAAGAAAACATCACCAGCAACATGTGAAGGTGTGGGCTAGGGGCACACAGCTCAGGCTGTGTCTCCCAGGGAGACAGAAGCTGGCGCCTGTGTCTCCTCATCCACTCTGTCTTGTTCTATCTATATCTACCAGGATAGAACAAGGTGGCTTATGTGACACATCAAAGTACAAACCACTTGCAGCTGCTTCGTGGCTTTGCCGTCCTTTAGGATCCCACTCAAGCCACACACCACGCCTGCAGTGGGGTCCCCACGGTCTCCGAAATTAACACCCAGGCATTCACCAGGGCCTGGAGGCTGCCTTTCCTGGTAGCTAGTGCTCTAGTTGGCAGGGCTACCACATCTATTTAGCCAAAGCCCTAGTTGGACACAGTCTGGGGACTTTTTTTAGTTGTAGTTAGTTAGACACAATACCCTTAATTAATTAATTTATTTTTATATATGTGGTGCTGAGGATCGAACTCAGGTCCTCGCATATGCTAGGGGAGTGCTCTACCACCAAGCCACTACCTCAACCATCTGAGGACTTATTAAAATTTGTTCTTTTCAGATATACATGGCAGTAGAGTATATTTTGACATATTATACACACATAGTATCCTAATCCTATACACACACAACTTATCCAAATTAGGATCCCATTTCCTTTTCTTTTTGGGACCAGGGATTAAACCCATGGGCACTTAACCAATGAGCCACATCCCAGCCCTTTTATTTCTTTTTTAATTAATTATTTTAGTTGTAGATGTACACAATACTTTCATTTATTTATTTATTTTTATATGGTGCTGAAGATCGAACCCTGTGTTCTGGGCAAGTGCTCTGCCACTGAGCCCCAGTCCCAACCCCTCCCCAGCCCTTTTTATGTTTTATTTTGAGACAGGGTCTCACTAAGTTGCTGAGGCTGGCTTTGAACTCATGATCTTCCTGCTTTAGCCTCCTGAGTCACTGGGATGGCAGGCATGCGCCACCGTGCCCAGCAGAGTCCCGTTCTTGTGTTGTATGGGATGCGGAGTTCCACGGGTTGTGTATTCATATACAAACACAGGACAGAGACTTGGTTTTTACTCTTACCAATAAACACCACTCAATACAGTATAATTGCTTCTGTATTTTGAGGTATTTTCTCCGAATAAATCCCAGAAATGGGGTTACTGGGGTCTAAAGACAACCCACAAGGGGATTAGATGGCACTGCTGGGCCATAGTGAGAGGCCAGTCTACTGCTCCCGCCTGGGCCCAGAGAAGGCCATTCAGGAACGAAAATGCGGGGGATGCAAGGCCAGCAGCACACACACCACACCTGTCGGCACCCCTTCAGACAGAGCTCAGACAAGAACGTTGGGCCCTCAGTGCACCCCCAGGATCCTGTCAGGAACACTCTCAATCAGCCCACACCCCAGCTTCTGCCCAATGATCCCTCCGGTGACAAAATAACCAGCTGGAGTTTTTCTGTCCATACAGAAAAAAAAGGGAGGGAGAGAGATGGGGAAACACCGTGTGGGTCCTCGCTGTCCTGCCACATGAGATACGACGACCTGTCCTGGAGACTAAGGGAGAAATGGCAGGCTGCAGTCACAAATGCATGGCGCCTGGAGCAGGAAAGCAGGTACTGTGCACAAGGGCCCATGGCCAGGAAGCCGCGGTGAAGAGCGTGAGGCTGCAGAGACCACCCCTGGAACTGCTGGACTCGGGGTGTCCACAGCAAATATCCCCGGGGTAGGGCCTCCTGAGGGCCGTGGGCTGGTGAGGCAGATTCAGGGAACCTCCAACTCCCACCTGGGCCTTCTCACCCAGGCCCCAACCCTCCAGACACTTCATACACCGAGAGCACAGAGCCTGCGCCTACCCCACCCACTCCTGGAGCTTCCCAGACCATCCTCAGCGTCACTCCTTCATGACACCCCAGGAAAGGAGGGACACAGAGTACAGGGGAGGGAGGATAGCTGAAGGAAGCCCCCTGCACCTCTTCCAAGGTGCACCTTCTGGTGACACTTGGTGCTGCTGCAGCCAGGTCACCATTGACCTGGCTTCTACCCAACCCAGCCCACCGTCCCTTACCTGGAAAATGGGGCTCCAGTGACAAGGGAAGAATTCCCAGGCCACCCTCTGTGGCCCCACACTCAGATTGCAGAAGACTGACTCCTTGGTGGCTGAGGAAGATATACCAGATATGGCCACACTGGCCCGGGGGCCCCATGGGAGGTCCCTGGTGAACATCTTCCCTTGACTCAGCAGCAACCAGGGGCCGCGGTCAGGCCTAGCATTACTCTGTGGTCCCTACATGCCGCCTTTGCTGCAGGGGGGTCTGGGTACCTGGCCACCCTTAGAGGCCTGCCAGCTCTGGCCTCCTGGGGATGCTCCAGGGAGCCAGAGCTCAGTAGCGTCCTGCTCTGCATCTAAGCTCCCTGGCTGAGCCTGTGGCCCAGCACCCCGCTGGCCTTGTCCTTCCCCAGGGCACGTGCAATCAGCCTTCCAGGCAGCTCATAGGAGAGCTGAAGTTGAAAAACTGCGCTAATTCCACTTTTAAAACCCACTTTCAATTCTAAAGCCCTCAGTATTTGCCACATAATCCACTCAGTCCCCCCCCATAAACTCACGTCTCGACACAGCTGCAGACCAGACCTAGACCGAGTCCTCTGTGTTCCCCCAGAGTCAGAGCAGGTGGCCCTTGAGTACAGCCTCCAGGGCTGCCCTGAGCCAGGCCTTGCCGGGAAGGCAGGGAACATGGCCTTCAGTGACGTTAGCGCCTCAGGCCTCAGTGGCAAAGGCCAGGCTGAGAACACACTCCAGGGCCACTTGAGGAAGGAATTTTTACCTGGGCCTCAGAGACAGAGTGATATGAATGTTAAGTCAGAGTCACACCAGCCTGTGGGCCCTGCTTCCTCCTGTTGGCAGAACGGGATTCCTGAGCGTCCTGGAGGAAGGAGGCTGCAGGATCATATGGGCCTCCAGGGCTCCCGAACCCATGGCCGTCAGGGATGAGTGGGTGAGGACCCCGTGATAGCACAGGCATCTGGACACCTGTGAGGGCCCAGCCCATGTGCTCCTGGGAGCAGCTTCAGAGCCGGCATGTCCTCATTGTGACTGCATCGGCTATGGGGCTGAAGTTCCAAGGCCTATAACACAGTCCAGGCTCAATCTCTCCTGCAGGATCTGGAGACAAGAAGCAGAATATCCCAGACACTCACGATGACTCTCCAAGACCACAGGCCCCCACTCGAAGGCCAACCAGCTGCAGGAAGCAGCTGCCCCAGTACCCACCCTGCCCTGCCCAGAAACACATGGGAGTCACCATGAATAGACCCAAAGGAGAGTTTGCAGAGGAAAACCAGACCAAAGCCTGGCAGGGAGAAGGCCATCATAGGACAACTGGTGGCCTCACTCATGTCCCAGTTCACCCAGGATGAGCACAGAACTGCCAGTGATTCTCTACCACCAGAAGGTCCCAGAACACCTGGCTGTCACTGTTTCCCTGACCAGAGTCACACCAGTCCTCTAATGGGGGACTTTCTCAGGATCCCCAGGCCAGCGTTAAAGGTCCAGACTATGCCCTGGCATGTGGACTTTGGGGTGCGAGTCCACTAGACCTCAGTGGCCCATGCAGACCAGCACCCCAAAGTGTCACCACTCTCTATCAGGAATCAAGAAACCCAAGGGTGATGACACAGGGACCTCCCCACCCCAGAGCCAGGAGGCCCGACAGTAAACAGTCACAAGTGAGAGTCCACGGAAGCTTCCCTTTGTGGGCCCCATGCAGCACAGTGTCTGGGAAGTGGGGGGCAGAGTCAGGGCAGCTCCAGCAAGGGGCCACCTCCCGCCACACCGCAGGCCAGGCGGCTGGGCACTTACCTGGCCAGGCCAGAGGAACCAAGTCTCCAGGACAGACATGGAACAGAAGAGATGAAGGCTGGCACGGCTACCAGGCAGGTGTCCCTGAGGCCAGAAGAGAGGTGGAGGCAAACACCCCATGGGGTCTGGGATGGTTCTAGGGTGGGAGCAGGAGGGGGCGGGCAGGAAAGCCTCGTGTGCCTTGCCCCTCCCCGAGGAGGACATGAAACCTTCCATGGCCACCAGAGTTCTGTTGACAGAGACGTGCCCAAACCCACTTCCAGACACACTGCTGGGCCCCCTGAGAAAGCCCAAGAGCGGGAAACAGGCAGAAAAAACCCGCCACAGCAACCCCAAACCGTGGGCCATGTGGTGGGGAAGATGGGAGAAGGCACAGGAGAGGAGCTTCGAACCTGGGAGAGCAAAGGCCAGTGCAAAGCAGACTCGGCATGGCCTCAGGCACTGGGCGGCGTTGACACAAGGGCCTTCCCACGCAGTGACCACCCAGGGCACATCTGAAAGTGGCTTCACAACCAGGGAAAACAAGATAACCCGCGGAGTTGCCTCCTGAGAGGGCAGGGTGGGACCCTAATCCAGAAACCAGCAGGGCCCTTGCTGGCGGGTGGCACCAAACCTGCAAACAGCGCCACCAAAACCACAGCAGCACCTCAGCCAAGCCGTGTGAGGAGGGAAGCCAGAGATGGCGATGGGATAGGTAGGATGGCGCCACCCTGGCAAGAGGCAATTTTGCCAGTGACAAGCTGTAGGGACGCCGGCTCTGCTGTGGAGTCATGGATAAAGGCAAGAACACACCACTAGGTAAAGGGACAGGGAAATGGCAGAGTAGCTAGTGTGAGAAGCTTCTCTTGATCAGCAATTCTGAGCTCTTGAGGCAGAAAAGGGTGAGAAAAAGAAAAGCATCAGAAAAAGTAATAAGCTCTGCTTCCTCCTTTACGCACAGTTCCCCAGCAGGAGTGGGTCTGGGGCAGGCACGGGACAGCAGGGTGCAGTTGCCAAGAGCCACGGCGCCACCTACTGGGACCCCATGGAGAAGTACCTGGCTCAGCTGTAGCTTCTGCACCTTTGGTGCCAGAGGGAGGAAGCCCAGCCACAGGGGCGGGGAGACAGGTGGGGAGGGCCTGACCCTGGTGCCCGGCAGGGGGGCACGGATTCCACTTGCAAAGGCTGGTGCACACCTTGTGGTGCAGCTGGGACCAAACAGAATGGTGAACAGAAACAAAGGCACCTACTGCAAGGAGAGATGGCTCCAAAGCAGGCGCCAAAGAACAACACCAAGTACCTAGAGAACAGCTTCTGACTGGACATGGAACGCGAATATGTTCTCCACAGGGACGTGGTTAGCAATTCTGAACCTATTTCACACACACACCGGGACTGAACACATCGGTAAACGTGCTGTGGGTGACAAGAGCCAGGCCTTTCTGCTGCTGGAGAGAAGTTATGTGAGCCGGGAAGCGGAAGGGTGGTGCTGAGCTTGGACCCTGGGCTAGAATCAGAAAGGTCAGTGTGCACGGCTCATCTTCACAGATATGAGAGTGCACGGTGTGCAATGAACACAAGGAGAAGTTGGCCAACACAGTAACTTGATTTACCCATTGATATAACAAAACGGCAACACCCCTGCTCAGATGAAAGTGCTTGTGGGCTGGGAAACAGAGCTCAGTGGTCGAGCGCACACGGCCCTGGGTTCCACACACAAGGCCTGGGTTCAATCCCTAGTACCACCAATAAATAAATAAATAAATAAGATAAAATAAGGGCTGGGGCTGTAGCTCAGCAGCAGAGCGCCTGCCTAGCACATGAAAGGCACTGGGCTCCATCCTTAGCACCACATAAAAATAAAACAAATATAATGAAGGCATGCTGTCACCTAAACCACAACAAAAAAAGTAAAAAAAAAAAAGAAAAAGAGAGAGATAAAATAAACTGCTTATGGAAGGTCGCAGTGCAGCTCAGTGGTGTGTTTGCTTGGAATGATCAAGGCCCTGGATTCCATCGCCAGTACCAAAAAGAAAGAAAGAAAGAAGGAAAGAAACAGGTGCGTACACAAGTAGCTGTGCCCACTCAGCCATTCCGGGCAGGGCACCACAGTGGTGACAAATCTGCTGCCAGTGCCTGGCTTCTACACATACCGTCCAGGAAGAGGAACCCAAGCCTTAGAGAAATGGCCAAGCAGGTTGAGGCAGGGAGGCACACAGGAGTGGGAACATCTGAGCTGCCGGTGAGCCAGGAAGTGCCCCAAAGGAGGAAGGGTCAGATGAAGAGGGCGCAGACCCACGGAAAGAACACCCCCAGGGGCTGGGGATGCAGCTCAACTGGGAGATGTGGGAGATGCCTGCCTGGCATGCATAAGGCCCTGGGCTCAATCCACCAAACAAGAGAGTACCCCCAGGACAATTAGACAATGCCACACATGGTGACAGCGGTGGGCTCCAACCCCGTGACTAAATAAGAATCACTGAGTTGGGTTGAGGCTGTAGCTCGGTGGCAGAGCGCCTGCCCAACGTGTGAGACACGAGGCTCGATCCTGAGCACTACATAAGAAAATAAATAAAATAAAGGTATGCTGTCCATCTACAGCTACAAAAAGTATTTATTTATTTGTTTTTTTAAAGATAGAGTGAGAGAGGAGAGAGAGAGAGAATTTTTTTTTTAATATTTATTTTTTAGTTCTCGGCGGACACAACATCTTTGTTGGTATGTGGTGCTGAGGATCGAACCCGGGCCGCACGCATGCCAGGCGAGCGCGCTACCGCTTGAGCCACATCCCCAGGCCTACAAAAAGAATTTAAAAAAAAAAGAATCACTGAGTGGACACTGGTATATGACATAATAGCTGAGTAAATAAAATGGGGGAAAGGCCTTTATCACTGTAGAGTTCCAATTAAACATAGAATGAAGGACACAGAAATTCATCATTAGTCATGGTGATGACTGTTATGTTCATGTCCTCCAAAGTGAAATCTGAAGCCCCAGAGGATGGCGTGAGGAGGTGGAGCCACTGGGAAGTGGCAGAGCCAGATGAGGCCATGAGGAGAAGCCCTCACCATAAGTGAGGGTAGGATTCAAGAAGGCAGCCCCCTTCTTGGGCCACACCAGACACCGTAATCTTGGTGGCCCCCAGGACTGTGAGACTGAGTACCTGTTATTTAAGCCACCGAGCCTTCTTGTCATGTGACTTCCCGTCATAGCAGCCCAAGTGGACTAAGGCCAAGATCCATCACAGATGCTAAAACTGGGGGTCAAGCAGGGTAAGAAACATGGGATCTGCACTCGAGGCCTCTCTCCATGACATGTTTGTTCATTAGAAAGAACACAGTGAGGACTGGGGTTGTGGCTCAGCGGTAGAGCGCTCGCCTAGCATAGGCGAGGCCCTGGGTTCGATCCTCAGCACCACATAAAAATAAATAAATAAAATCAAGGTATTGTGTCCAAACACAACTAAAAAGTAAATACTTAAAAAAAAAAAAAAGAAAGAAAGAAAGAAAGAACACAGTGACTTCGCAGCAGAGAAGCCTCACTGGCACCACCTTCCCAGGTAATGGAGGCCAATGGTGCCTGAGGTAAGGTATGAGAACACCTCGCCGTCCAGGTGTCAAGACTGAGAAGCCCAGTCTCCTCCATGGTTTTCTTGCCAAAAATGCCAACTCTCAATCTAATCATAAGAAAACGTCAGAGAGACCCAAACTGAGGAATGTGCTCCAAAATGACCCACCAGTTCTCCCAGTGTCAAGGTCATGAAGGACAAGGAACAACGGGGGAATAGCCAAGGAGGAAGAAGCCTAAGGAGACAGACAACTCAATTCAACCAGAGGCTCCAAACTGGAACCTAAATCGGATCGCGGGAGAGAGGAAGGACATAGGAGGAAACAGACCAAATTCTCAGGTGGCTCAAATGGCTCCTGCCCTGCTGACGTCCTTGTTCTGATAACTGTGAGGGCACACGGGATGTCACATTAGGAAAGCTGAATTAAGGCTCTTCGGAAACCCTATTTTTACTACTTACCTAAAATTATTTTAAAATAAAAAGCTGGCCTGGGCCTAGCGTGATGGCACACAACCTGTGATCCCAGCAGCCCAGGAGGCTGAGGCCCTAAGCAACTCAGTGAGACCCTGTCTCAAAATAAGATATAAAAAGGGCTGGGGGGTGGCTCAGTGGCTGAGCACCCCTGAGTTCAACCCCCAGTAACCAAATAAATATATAAAAGGTAGAAGACAGAACCCAGGGATGTGTATTTTATACACCAAAGAAACAGTTATGGCGAAATGTGTGCGAAAACAGCAATTTTTGTACTGGGGACAGAGGGGAGTGGAGCCTCCTAGAAAACTGACCCTGTGGCCAAGAGGATGTCCAGAGAGGAGTCCTCCCTGCAGAAGGAAGCCGGGCCCTCTGACCACCCACCACAGCCTGGCGCTCTCTGTTCCCATCAAACAGTGCTGGGCACTGGGGACGCTGGGTCTGTGGAGGGCAGTGCTGTCAGAGGCCTGCTGGCCACTCACCTGCGGAGGAGCGATTGCTGCAGGTTCTTGCAGGTGGCGAGGGACTCGCCAGTGAACATGTGGCACACGACGACGTGCGGGCAACGAGCCATGAAGGCCAGCACGGCCTCGGGCTGGAGGGAGCCGCTGCGGGACACCAGGCACAGACGCTGCAGCGAGGTGCACTGGCTCAGCGCCTGGAAGAACTGTGCGTTGGCGCTGAAGTAGGGCTGCTCCAGCCTGCGGGAGAGAGCGGCGTGAGGACTACAGGGTGGCACTGCCACCGGAGCTCCTGGATGCACTGAGTGGGAGCTGCTGGTCCCCCCAGCGCCCACACGAAACCTCAGTCCCTGGATGCTGGGGGCGGGGATCAGAGCCCCAGGGCTCCCCTGGAGACCCTGATTTGGGAGAACCAGGTGACCCAATACAGTCAGCACTGCCGACAGCCCAAGGTCACCAGCCCTCAGTGCAGACAGGCTCAGGGTATCCCTGGCCTCCCTCAGCACCCTCCCTTCCTCATGCACTGCAGTGAACTCACTTGTGACCCCGGCCCTCAGGGCTCAGTTTGATGGGAAGACAGATGAACAAACCACAAGAAAGGGTGGGAACCTAGGGGGGGCTGGGGTGGGGGTGGGTTGCTCCAGCCATGACAGAGGGGAGCTTGATGATCCAAGCCACTTCACAGGCTGCCAGGAGCACCAGGGTGAGGAAGGCTGAGAGCCAGGAAGATGGGGAGGAAAACTGGTGTGCGCTGGGTAGTCCCAGCCCAGGATCTGCAAGTGTGAAAACAGGGTCTCTGCAGATAGTTAAGGTGAGGTCTGCTCTAGATCCAATGACTGGTTCCTTATAAGAAGGTCAGGTGTACAGGTGCACGCCTATAACTATAATCCCAGCTACTCAGGAAGCCGAGACAGGAGGACTGCAAGTTTGAAGCCAGTCTCAGCCACTTAGGAGACAGACCCTCAGAATATTAGTGAGATCCTGTCTCAAAATAAAAAATAAAAAAGACTGGGGATGTAGCTCAGTGGTAAAGTGCCCCTCGGTTAGATCCCCCAGTACCAAAAAAAAAAAAAAAAAAAAAAAAAAGTCAGAGATACAAATAGGAAGATGGCAGGGCCTGGAGCAGTGCACCTGTCTACAAGTCACAGAGCACCAAGCTACCAAGCTTTGCCAGCCATCATCAAAAAACAAGAGGCATGCAGGGCGCAGTGGCGCATCCCACAGCTCGGGAGCCTGAGGCAGGAGGATCATGAGTTCAAAGCCAGCCTCAGCAAAAGTGAGGTGCTAAGCAAGTCAGTGAGACCCTGTCTCTAAATAAAATAAAAAACAGGGCTAGGGATGGGGTTCAGTGGTTGAGTGCCCCTGAGTTCAATCCCCAGTACTCAACAAACAAACAAAACAACATCAAAAAAACAAGAGGCACAAGATAGACTCTCTCTCACAGCCTCAGAAGGAACCAGCCGAGCCAGAACCTGGATTCCAGACTCTGCCTCAGAAGAGTAAACATGTGTTTGTCATTTTAAGCCACTCAATCTGTGGTCATGTGTTCCTGTGGCCCCAGGACACTAACACAGACACGGAAGAGAGACAGAGCTGCAGTGTCTGCCAGCACAGAGAGCCTTTCATGGTAAAAGGACCAGGAAGCCGTAGGAGGCCCCTGTGTGCCTTCCACAGGAAACGCAGTCCCAGGAGAAGACCTAACAAGTGTCTCTGGAGAGCGGGCCCGAGACACCTTTGCTCTGCAGGCCGTGCACACACGCATGTGCATCATCTCACACTTTAAAAAGCTTATGTCCAGGTGGCCGGTTTCTGTGATCCCAGAGACGCAGGATGCTGAGGCCAGACTCAGCAACTTATTGAGATCTTGTCTCAAAATAAAATAAAAAGTGTAGCTCAGTGATAAAGTGCCCCTGGGTTCAACATCTAGTACCAAAAACAGAAAGAAAAAAAAAAAAAGCTTGTGTTTGTTCCAGAGGGAGCTATTGGTCCACTGAGCAGCTTCAAGGCAGGTGGCAAAGGGAGAGGGGACATCAGTGCAAGGCAGGCAGGAGTGGGAGAGGCTGGCCAGGCAGTACCTGGGGATGACTGTGGGCAGCTGCAGCTCAGGGTGGGGGCCAGCCCCCAGGAGCTGGGCCAGAACACAGCACACCCAGACCCCTGGCCTTCTGAAAGCTGAGGCAGAAGGAAACAACAGGACACTTCCTGAGGAAGTGGCTTCCCTTTGCCAAAAGGGACTTCATCCATCTGAGGTCACCGGTGTCTGACCATGAGAACATGAAACCCAAGTCTAAAGAGGGCTTTGAAAGGGTGGCCACTGGGCAGTGGTCAGTCATTTCTTTCTTTTAATTTCCTGGTGGAACTGGGGATCAAACACGGGTGCTTTACCACTGAGCTACATCCACTGCCTTTATTTTGAGACAGGCTGGCTCAAACTTGCAATCCTCCTGCCTCAGCCTCCTGAGTTGCTGGAATTATAAGCATAAGCTACCACACCCTGTATCAATCATTTCCAAAGGAGCCACCACCACCACCACCAGACTCCATGCATGGTAGGAGGCAGGACAGCACTCCGGCTGAATTCTGGGCCTATTGGGGGCACTACACATATCACGGGGAAGCTGTTCTGAGGCCCCAGAGTCCAGTCAAGCAGGTCCACCTAGCAAGTGCCCAAGGCCCAAGCCTGCACCAATCTCCCTGCAAACACCTAGCTTCAGACCTGGAACCCGGGTTCTCTACAGCTTCAGGCTTGTCATGGGGCAGACAGAGTCCCCATCACCCCACCACTGTTTACAATTTGACCCACAGGGACCCCACGAGGCCTGTGTCTCACTGTGCACAGAGCAGACCAAGCGGATGACCTCATGGGATATCCCTGAGAAGGCAGGATAAGAAATGCCCACACTGCCACATGGCAGCAAGCCTGTACTGGGGACAGTGTGCCCCCCTCAGACCTCCCTTCACTCAGGTGGTGTGAACTGCACTGAACACAGCAACACCATGAACACGGCTGGTGCCAGGGCTCAGGTAAGAGGCAGTGAGCACCCCATCTCCCTGTCTGCAAAGCCGTACAGCCTCCACCAGCCCACCACCCAGGAACACCAGCAGGTCATGGTCAAGGGACAGAGGAGAGGGGTCTGCAAAAATAAGAGTAAGCCCCAACTACCAAGAGCAGGGCCATCTCTGAGTGGAGTCACCACATGGAGCCACCAGCCAGTCCTACATAGCCACTGAACACCTAGAAAACAAGTAAGGTGCTGCTGCTGACACTGAGCTTGGGGGAAATGCAGGTTCTTCAGGGGGTGACTGATTCTGCAGATCTGAAAGTAGGTAAATGGGAAAGGTGCAGCTGAAGGAGCCCTGCAGGGCTGCTCTGTCACCCCACAAAACCTTGTCCCATGCTACGAGGGTCGTCCTCAGAGATACAGGACCAATCCCAACAGCCAGAAACAGAGCAGACACCTACCCAGCCCAGGAACGTGGCCATGTGGCTTCTCATCCCCTTCCCCAAGGACACATAGGTAACCTATATCAGTGGAGTCCAGACAGCTAATAAGTGGAACTCTTATTTTGAACTGATTTTTCTAGAGAAAATGTCTGAACACTATTTGGTTTTGGTTCTATTTGTGTGTGTGTGGTGGGGGCGGGTGCTAGGGATTAATCCCAGGGCTGCGCATGTTGGTTTTATCTTTAAAAAAACAAATCCTGAGGGGCTGGAGTTGGGGCTCAGTGGTAGAGCGCTCGCCTAGCATGGGCAAGGCCCTGGGTTCGATACTCAGCACCACATAAAAATAAATTAATTAAAGATATTGTATCCAACTACAACTAAAAAATAAATATTAAAAAAAAAAAAAAATCCTGAGCCGGGCATGGTGGTACATGCCTATAATCCCAGAATCTCCAGAGGCTGAGGCAGGGGGATTATGAATTCAAAGCCAGCCTCAGGGCTGGGGATATAGCTCAGTTGGTAAAGTGCTTGCCTCACAAGCATAAGGCCCAGGGTTCAATCCCCAACACCACAGGGGGAAAAAAAAGCCTCAGCAAAAGCAAGGCACTAAGAAACTCGGTGAGACCCTGTCTAAATAAAATACAAAATTGGGCTGGGATGTGGCTCAGTGGTTGAGTGCCCCTGGGTTCAATCCCCACTACAAAAAACAAATATCCTAAGTCACCCCCTGCCTGACTGTACACATGCCAGTTCCCCACCTTAGGTCTGTTCTCCAAGCCATCCAGGGTGGTCCAGGGGTACAAATATATAATACCCTAGAAAAATATATAAACATCTGCAGATCTGAAAGTAGGTAAATGGGAAAGGTGCAGAGACCCCGGAGGCATGATGACTCCCAGTAGCAGTCAACTTGGGCTTTTCCCTCCCACGCAAGAGGCCAGGCAGCATTTGTAACCTCGGCCACTAGGTGGCGACGTAGGTCCGCGCTGCCAGCCCTTAGTCTACCCGCCAACATTTGTGTACTTTTGAAACTTCTCAACTGGGCAGCCTCTTTCAAATTCTTTGCTCTGAGTGTCACTGTCACAGGTGTTCAGGAGGGATGTGCCTAGTGGGGGCGTCCTGTCCACACTCACTCCCCTAACAGCAGGGCCAACACATCTGCACCTTCCCACCTCCCCTGCATAGTGGGCAGGGCCTGCAGGTGGCATTTCTATGGCGCTCTCTCTGGGTGGCTGGGAAAACTGACTTAAGGTGGGAGACTGGCACGTGCAGAGTCAGGCAGAGGTAAGGAAAAGGTCCCTCTCCTGACAGACCTCATCTTAGGGTGCCTGTGGTCCTGATCCTTTCCAGCCAAAAAGATCTGACCTCCAAATCCCACCTCCTGAGGGGTGACTTGAATCTCCCTGTAGCTCTGAGGACCCAAGAAGGTCCACTCCAGAGAAGTGAGGGGCAGCACTAGACCATAAAGGTATTCAGTGGCCACACTGGCATGGTTCTCTTGCCCCTGCTCAGATGCTGTCCTGGTTCCAAGGCCAGGCAACCCAAGGTGACCTGGGGTAACACTACCCATACTCCAGCACAAAGCAAGGCCTGCTACGTCTTGGGAAAGAAGGTGCCCCTGTGAGCCCTGCTCATGACCCCCTCACCTTGGAGGTGTGCCACATTCTGCAGTTAGAACATGTTCCCACATCACCTACTTCCCAACAGGAGTCCAGGCTGGCACAATGCTTATGTTCATACTGGGGGGACAGTAGTAGCAGCAGCCAGCAGGTCAGTCTGGAATCCCAAGGGTTGCCATCTCAGAAAAAATTCCCCTGAGAAATGCAGGTGCCCAGCAGCCCCGGGAGCCTGTGCCAGCCTCCCATGAGCCCAGAACACCATTTCCTCTGTGCAGCTCCTGCCCACAGCCAGCAGGCGCCACCTGCTCCACCCCCTGCAGCTTCCCTGGGCTTGCCTGTCACAGAAGGCAGGAATCCAGAGGAACGGGGCCACTTGGCTGCATGCCGGAAACCAGTGTTTGTTCTGAACAGACAGTACCCAGCTCAGAGCAGACATGGTTCTGCGGCTGCTGGGCACAGGCTAGAGTCTGTGCAGAGATGCCATTATGAGCCACGGTGAGGTTCTCAGGGTGGCCTATAAAACGCGTTTATGCCAGATGAAGTGGCACATGTCTGTAATCTCAGCTACTCAGGAGGCTGAGGCAAGAGGATCACAAATTCAAGGACAGCCTGGGGAACTCGGCAAGACCCTGTCTTGAAACTAGTAAAAGGGGCCGAGAGCTGGGGATATAGCTCAATTGGCAGAGTGCTTGCCTTGCATGCACAAGGCCTTGGGTTCAATCCTCAGCCAAAAAAGGGGGGGCGGGCTGAGAGCTGTGTGGGCACAGTGGCACATGACTGTGATCCCAGTGGCTTGGGAGGGCTGAGGCACAAGGATTGCAAGTTCAAAGCCAGCCTCAGCAACTTAGTGAGGCACGAAGCAATTTACTGAGGGCTGGGGTTGTGGCTCAGTAGTTAAGTGCCCCTGGGGTTCAATCCTCATACCAAAAAACCAAAAGGGTTGAGGATGTAGCTCAGCGGTACCACACTCTCCTAGCATATTTAAGGAGGCCCTGGTTCCAATCCCTGGGACCTCAGAAACAAACAAAAAACACTTATCCCCAGTGCTACCTCTCATGCTGCACAACAGCCCTGATCCTGGAGAAGACATTCAACCACAGGCTCTTGTGACCACTGTGGCATTGCTGCCTCTGCAGGAATCACTCCAGCTGCATGCAGAGCAGCTGTGAAGCTGGGCAGGTTCCCTAACTCTCTGGGCCTTACCTTTCCCATCTGTGAAGTGGGGACGAACTATATTCAGGCTGTTGAGGATCTCAAAGGGGTCATTACCTGCAAGCAGGTGAGAAGCACTGGAAGCTGTCACATGAGCTCAGAGGCACAGCTGCACCACGGCAGCTGCTCCCCTGGGCAATGTGTCCCCCTCATATGGTTCCTCAGTGTTCTCTGCTGTTTCTTCCCCGTCTTTCTGACCAGTTCTCACCAGGGGCCCCCCACCCTGGTTGAGTCTATGGGTTCAAGCCCCATGGCCACCTGCCATCTCTGTGCTGAGGACCCCACAGCAACTGCTCAGGGCCAGACTGCACCCCGGGCCTGACCTCACTGACCACTGTCAGGAAGCGCTCTGGAAGCAGGTTGGGGAAAATCTGTCACTTTTCATTCTCTGCCTTTTAGGGCTCTGGCTCCTTGGAATCACTTAACTTTTGCTGATTTCTGTTTTTATCAAACACTCCCTGATAACGACCAAACAGCTTGGCTGCAGTCCAGTTAGAAAATGCCTGCAGTTTAATGGGCTGGCAGAAGGCAAAACAAGACCTACGAAGACCTCAGCTCTGAGCTGGCCAATTTAGAACTCCAAAGCTCACCAGGGCCCCTGACTGTAGGGACTGTTCAACACCTAATCACAAGAAGCAATAAAGGTAGCAGAGCAGCCGCCCTCGGGGGTCCATCTGCTGGATGTATTCTGCGTGGCACACACTGACCACAGGAGCCACTGCTCCTGCAGGAAGGCCAAGGCTGTGGTGTTTCAGACCCAGCGAGTGTGGGAGACTAGACAGAGATGAAGTAGAAAGAAAACAGGGCAGGATGCCTGGTGGCCACAGGGGCAGATGCACAGGAGAAGGGCATCACACCCTTTGGAAGCCCAAAAGGCTCAAAGGCAAGAGGCGGTGGAGGGGTCGGCTACTGTGGGGGCACAGCTGCACGTGCCTGGCCACCATGTTTTCCCTGAGTGCAAAAGGGGACACCCACACCTACATTAACATCGACTCTAAGCCACAGGAGCCTGAAACCTGGCAGCCGAGTTCTCAGAGTCAGCACACCTGAGATGCACAATTCCCAAACATGAGTACCAGCCCCCTGCCCCCCCGCCAGGTCTGGGCCGGGCGTCTGTGAGCCGAGGAGCAAGCTGAGGCCCAGCCATATGCACTCTCAGAGCAACCTGCGCTGCCATCTGGAAGGCCCAGGCCCAGCCCTGGGTTCTCACTCCACAGGGATACACACAGCCTTAGCGTGGCTGAACTCAGAGGACGGTGACAGGGCAGGGCGCACTGGCTAGGCTGTTCTGAAGGCGGAGGACAGGAGCAGCACAGCGCCTGCGGCTTCTGCTCACATCTCGCCAAGCAGAGCAATGAGAGAGCAGAGGTCTACAATGGACACCCTGTCTCCCCTCTGAGGGCCTGAGTCAAGCTCTGGCTTTTGACTGGTGGTAAGAAGACACTCAGCTCAGCACTTCGGCCTCAGCTGTGCTACGGGACAAGAGATGGCACCAACCTCCAGGGACAACTGTGGGAATGACCAGCTGGATGCCTGGCCCTTGGCAAAGATACAAAGTAAGCGCACACTGTTCTAGGGACAATGACACATGGGCTAAGACGTGGCTCTATGGCCCCATGCTGCCTGCACCTGCCCATCCCAGCAGCTGAAGACTTGCAGAGGGACCCTCTGATTTACCTATGCCCTGCCCCCTCCTCTTGGCCTCGTAGAACTAGATTTGCTACCTTCACATTTTGGGTGATTTTTCAAAATCAGACCTGCTGAGATTTTCGAATAGGTCTTAAGATAACAAATTCTTATCCTTTAAGTAACAGGATGTAGAATACAAAATAAAACTAACAAACAATTGAAGAAAAAAAAGTCAAAAAATAAAAAATAAATAAGTCAATAAAAGAAGTCAACAAATAAAAATAAGTAAATAAAAAAAAATCAATAACTGTCACAAGAGCGCCTTTGCTCCATAGCTCTGCTCAGAGTGGGTGCACTCCAGGTGGCTCCAGAAGTGCCAGTTGGCCCCGTAGGGCCTCAGGTGAGTCTGAGGCCTATGGCTTCTACCTCCCCGCATTCTCCTGGCCTGGTCCTGCCACTCTATCCCAGGCCTCCACCTAGAGACTGTCCTGCTTCTGAGTTAATCTCTACTGTCTCCATTCTGTGCCCCTCTAGTCTGTGGGGGATGCCAGTAGGCCCCCTCCCCTGGCCGACATCCCTTAACACCTCACCTGCATGCAGCCCTCACCTGCCTCATCTTCTCCAACCTCCCTGCAGGGTCCTGGCTGCTATAAATTTGGGGAAATTTCCAAATCTCTGGGGCTTCCACAAATGCTGCCAACCACCCCAGAAGACCTGACCCCATGGGCCCTAGCTAACCATTACACATCCTCCAAGAATCACAGACTTGGGTAGAAGGCCTCAGATTCAAATCCTGGTCCTCTGACTTAGTGGTTCATATGGATGAGGACAATCTTACCCACCCAGCAGGACAGCCATGAGGGTTGGATAAGATGGTGCACAAGGCAGCCCACATGGGGCTATCACTCAAACTACAAGCATAATGACTACGACACTAAGTGCAGAGACCTCTGCCCCCAGCACCAAGAGGCTCTGCTAGACTGCTACTGCACAGAGCTTCCTGAGCCCTGCACTGTGTGCAAGCTCTGAGCCCAGGGACAGGCCTCTGTGGGAACCTCCAAGTGTGCTCTTGGCAGCCTGGCTGCAAGCCTGCAGTTGAGCTGCCCTGCTCCCTCTCACCAGCCTCTAAGGCCTCCAAAGAGCCCGAAGAGGGCACAGAGGTGCCGAGGGCCCCTCACCTGAGGTCCTTTAGCCGCCTGCAGTGCTTCAGCATGTCCGAGAGGGCAGGCATGTAGACCACCTTCCCCATCATGCCCAGGTTGGCCAGCGAGAGGGACTGCAGCTGCTGGCACTGCAAGCCGATGCTGACCAGCCCAGAACCGGTCAGGATCCCCGGCAGCTGGGCCAGTGTCAGATGCCGCAGGAAGGCCAATTGGCCAATGGCACCCACTTCCGAGTCCCCAACGTTCTGTGCCCGGCTACAGGGTGGGAGGGAATTGCGGATGGCAGGCTCATTGCGCGGCATGGCTGAGGAAAAGTTGGACCCGATCAGCTCGAGGTGCTCCAGAAAGGGTAGGTTCTTCAGAAGAGACCAGAACACAGAGGAAGGCTGGGGGGCTGCCTGGCCCAGGAAGGGGCTGGGGCAGGTCTGCACACCTATGCGCACCTTCTTGCCAAAGCCACGGGGCACAGCACGCATCACCGGCTGCACAGGCACACGGTCAGCCCAGGCTGCCGCATCCGCAACAGAGCACACAGGCAGGGACAGGGAGCGCAGGTGGCGAAGCCGGGCCAGGAGCTGACAGAGGTGGCCGCCTGGGCCCTCAGCACTGTGGTGGTGTGCTGCTGAGAGGTTCAGGTGCCTCAGGTTGCAGCAGGCTGCCACCAACGTCTCCAGGATACTGCTGTCGATAGCATCCTCTGCCTTGCGCAGCAGGGAATCGGGGGACAGACAGTGCACGCAGCCACTGAGGTTCAGGCTAGCCAGGCTACGGAGGTCCTTCCCGCCATTGATGACCCGCTGGATCAGGTGGCCACCAGACAGTGTGCACCGGCTGAAGCTAAAGTAAAAGGGATTGTTGAACTTCATATGCTGCAGGAGTGAGGAGCCATTCAGCCAGGACTTGGGCAGCTGCAGGGCATCCAGGGCCACATTTCGGGCCATGGAGTCCAGGAGGTTCTTGGTGGCTCCGCTCTCGGCGAAGCTGCCAGGGACAGAGATGAGAAAGGCATGCAGGTTCTCGGGTGTGCGATCACTGAGCACTGCCAGATACAGCCGCACCACCTCCTGGTTGATGTAGCCAGGGGCCAGGCGCGCGTAGAAGACGCGCAGGTTTTGGTAGTGGGGCACGTTGCTCTGGCCCACCATGAGCTGGCCTGAGAGGACAGCGCCCTCGCGCGTGCGGTCCAGGATCTCAAAGTAGAGAAGCAGCTTCTGGAGACTGGCGCAGCACGGGACCACGCCGTAGGAGGGCGTGAATAGCGTCTGCTTGAGTTCCCGCACCCGGCTCAGCGTGGCCTTGCATTCACTGCTCAGCTGACTGGCATCGAAGCCGGGGCTCACATCAATGGCCAATGAGCGTAGATGCTGCAGGGCCGAGAGCACCTTGGAGAGGCGCAGAGAGGTCAGGTGGCAGCCCGAGAGGTTCACTTTCACCAGGCCACGGCAGCGGGCCACGTGCTCAATGGTGGAACCCGAAAGCCAGTAGCAGCCGGCCATGTTCAGCTGCTGGATCTCCCGGCCAATCTCCTTCACCAGCTGCTTCACCTTGTCCTCACTGGCCTGCACGACAGGGATGGGCAGGAAAAGAAGGAAAGGGGCTGAAGGCACCCAAGTGCTTCCTTGGCCCCTCGGTGCACACTCCCCACAACATCAGAGAGCCATGGGGGTCTGGTGGAGGCCCTCTGCTTCAGACTGGAAGAGAAGTTACCTGCCCCTCCCTACCAACTCTCCTGCTGCAAGCCAGTAGTCAGGAGACCCCAGATTCATGGGAATGGAAAGTGGTACAGCCACTGTAGAAAGCACTTTGCTAAAAACTAAACATAGAATTACCATGATTGAGCACCTGCACACCTACCTAGCTATATACCCAAGGAACAGGGAAACCAACCGACACCTGCACAGTGAGTTTGTCGCACCACATACCACAACAGCCAACACATGGAAACAACCAAATGACTACCAACAAAGGAAAGATGCACAAGGTGTGGTCTATCCATGTAATGGAATATTACTCAGCCATAAAAAGGAATGAAGTTCTCACACATGCTACAATGTAGATAAACCTTAAGGACATGCTGAGTGAGAGAAGCCTCACACAAAAGCTCAACTCTTATATGATTTCATTTATGTGAAATAACAACAGGCAGGGCTGGCAGGGCTGGGGATGTAGCTCAGTTGGTAGAGTGCTTGCCTTGCATGCACAAGGCCCTGGGTTCAATCCCCAGCACACACAAAAAAAAAAAAAAAGAAAAAAAAAAGAACTACAACTGGCAAATTCAGAAACAGAAAGTAGGCTAAAAGGTTAACAGGGGGCTGGGGATGTGGCTCAAGCGGTAGCGCGCTCGCCTGGTATGCGTGCGGCCCGGGTTCGATCCTCAGCACCACATGCCAACAAAGATGTTGTGTCCGCCGAGAACTAAAAAATAAATATTAAAAAAATTAAAAAAAAAAAAAAGGTTAACAGGCTAAGAAAAGGGGGACAAAAAGCTATTATTAATAGTTCCAAAGTTTCTGTTTACAATGATGAAAAAATTCTGGAGGTGGGTAGTAGTAGTGATGGTTGTACAGGCTGTGAGTATACTTGATGCCACTGGATTATACATTTTAAAATTATTCAGGCTGGGTGCAGTGGTGTACACCTGTAATCCCAGCAGCTGGGGAGGCTGAAACAGGAAGATCATGAATTCGAAGCCAGCCTCAGCAACATCGAGGTGCTAAGCAACTCAGTGAGACCCTGTCTCTAAATAAAACACAAAACTGGGCTGGGGATGTGGCTCAGAGGCCAAGTGCCTCTGAGTTCAACCCCCGGTAACCAAAGAAAGGAAAAAACAACAATAATAAAAGATTCAAACATACAGAATCTCAGCCACTCAAGGGGAAGAATGAAGCAGAAGGATCCCAAACCTGAGCAACTTGGTGAAACCCTATTTTGAATAAAAGGGCTAGAGGTATAATCAGTGGCATAGCACTTGCCAATCATATGCCAGGCCCTGGGTTCAATCCCCAGCACCAAAAATAAAAAAAGTCAAAACCTGCACAGGAGTCTACAATGGGAGGATCGTTTGAGCCCAGGAGCTTGAGACCAGCCTGGGCACAAAACAAGGCCCCATCGCCAAGAAAAAAAAAAAAAAAGGAGAGATTAAAATTGTAAATTTTATAGATTTTAAATCAAAATTTTAAAATGATCAAAATGACAAATCTTACACTTCTTTTTGAGGCAGGGGGGCATCTTGCTCTGTTGTCCAGGGTGGCTGAAGTGATCCTCCTGCCTCAGCCTTCTAAACAGGTGGGACTACAGGTGTGTGCCACTGCACCTCGATACATTACATACATTTTGCCACAACTCAACAAAATTAATAATGTAACATACAAAAAAACATTAAACTGCACACTTTAAATAAATGAATAGATTGTATGTTAAAACCATATATCAATAAAACTGTTTTGGGAAAAAAATCAGGGAGCCAGATATGGTGGTATATACCTATAATCCCAGCAACTTGGGAGGCTGAGGCAGAAGGATCACAAGTTCAAGGTCAGCTTCCATAACCTAGCAAGCCCTAAGCAACTTAATGAGACCCTGTCTCACAATAAAAAAAGAAAAGGGTTGGGGATACAGCTCAGTGGCAAAGTGCCCCTGGATTCAATTTTCAGTACTCCCCCCCCCAAAAAAAGGAGAGCAAGTGCTGAGCACGCACAAGGCTCCAGGTTCCATCCTGAACCCCACCAAAAAAAAAAAAAAAGCACGAGTCCCATCTGGGGAGAAGGCCTCCAGCTGCAGTGCAGTGAGATGGTCTGGGTGTGGCCATGTCTCTTGCCCTGGACCCGCCCAGGTGAGCCCACATTCAGCAGGAGAGCACAGGGATTTCCCTGAAATTTTAACAAGTAATTACAACTCCCTCGCACTACTGAGGGTGTCACAGTGACACCCTGCACCTCCAGAGCTGCATGTTCAACTTCACAGACTTCCAGCACCACCCCGGCACCTAGCAGGTCCACTCCTGGGTCCCTATGGGAGGCAGGCCTCCTACCTCCCACACTTTTCTGCCCTGGCTTCTGTCACTTAATGCGTGCTGAAGATTGCATTAATTGAGAGGTGGAATTCCCAACTGCACAGGGCCCTGCCAGCACCCAAAGACCAACACCTCGGCTGTTTCCAACCTCCTGCCCGATGCCCACCTCACCTGATAGTCCTTCTGCAGCAACACGGTGTGGACAAGGCTCTTATCAAGACACAGGGCTGCGAGCTTCCGGCAGGTATGACGGACATTCAGAACCAGGTCTATACTAGGGACATGGCTCAGGATGTGCAGCAGGATCTCATCAGAAAACCCCAGCAGGTGGGCACCACCTGCCACGTCAGCAGCTGCTGGGGGCACATCATCCTCAGTGGACACGTCCTAAAAATAAGGAGGACACCAAATTTCTACAGGATCCCCAAGGGTGACTATCAGCCTGCCCTTCCCAGCTAAGGAGAAGAGCCCAAAGAAGCACCCCTCCCCCATCCATGAAAAAGCAGGTGCTTTAACCAAATAACTGTGGAGCAAAGAACTAATGATATTCTTCAAAAAAACCCCTTTTAGATCTGCAAACCAGGATCAAAGATTAGAAAGAAGTTCACTGCGTTTAGGAGATTTTTTCCACTAATGGTGTCATCTAGTCAACTCTCAAATATTTTATATTCAAGGATGTGACCAGTCACCTAGACCCACTGATGAAAGCTACTAACTCCAGTCTCTGATGTCAAGCTCTACCCTTACAGATCCTAGGCCAGGAGAACTGTCAAGAAGACTACAGAGGACACTAGTGTCTAAATCTCACAAGGGGCTGTGGTGACCACAGGAGACACTGCATATCATGTCCTCAGAATGCCTGCCACAGGGCTTGTGGGAGCATGATCACTAGGGTATGTAAAAACAGAGGAACCATCACTGAAAAAGAAACATACAAGTCCAAAAAACAGCATCTACTAGATGAATAAATCATGTTTTTATTTTTATTAACTTTTTAATTTTGACATGGGGGTCTTGCTATTGTTGCCCAAGGTCTTGCTGTATTGCCAAACTCCTAGGCTGAAGAGATCCTCCTGCCTCAGCCTCCCAAGTAGGCAGGGCTATAGGCATGCATCCCTGTGCCTGGCTAGACTAATGACATTTAAAATCTTACAGTAATAAATAATAAAGAGGGCACAACTTATCTCCAATTTTCAAACTTCTTGGTTAGAAACTCATCTTGGTAGCTCCAAAAGAAAGATATCCACACATTTCATTTTGCTTTGCTATAAACACCTGGCAAACTACAAGGTTTTCTTCCCTAATCTGGGGCTGTGGTCCAAATGCTCAAGGCCTTTTAGATTTGTACAACCAGCTAGCATCTAAGGCCACACCACCCTGAACACGCCCAATCTTGTCTGATCTGTACAACTAAGAGGGAGGGGGGCTGAGCCTCTGCTAATGTGACAGGAAATTCACAAATCAAGGACAAAGGAGTGCTTAAGACTACATAAGGGGAGCACGTTCCTTCCCTTCCCAATGCTGAGGGCCCCCCTCCCTAATGACCACTCCCAGCAGAGCGCCCACCACCATCCCTTCTGCTGCCTTTTCCAGGAATTGTGTCTACACAAACCTTCATCTGCAGTCCGCCTTCTTCCACTCTGCTTCCTGCACACATCTGTAGGGAGGGAAGCCTTGAGTTTCTGAAAGCTCAGCTGCTGCCATGGCAACCGTGAAGCCCATGGAGGAAGAGCCTGACTGCACACCCCGCACTGGGGCCGGCCTGGAACTAACTGTGCCATCCCTCACCTCCTGCCCAGCCCTCCCCAGGCCCCAGAGGGTCTCCCACCTGAGCTTCCCTACAAACAAAGAAGAATCCCCCATCCTCTAGAAAGGGAAGCCACAATGGACACCAAAGGACACAATCTGTACAGAAGGGCATCTACCACAAAGGTCAAAAGTTCAAGGACTCATCAAGACAGGATAAGGCCTTCCACCTTCCCTCCATCAGGAAGCAGCAGACAGAGGAGGCTTTCCCTGGGCCCGTCTTCCCACCTCCACTGTGACAAGGGTAGATGATAGCCATCAATTCAAGCCTACTGATGCTCCAGGTCGTATTCTGGGCCTACTGTTTCCAATCACAAGTGACTTTCCCTTAGCACAGTATTTCCTGGAGACCAGTCATGGGGATCACCCAGGCACCTCTTAAAAACTCACGTTCCCTGCTAGGGGTGTAACCCCAGTGTTAGAGGGTTTACCTGGCACATACAAGGCTCTGGTTCAAAGGGTCCTCAGCCAAAAGGAAAAGAAAAGGACCAGATTCCCCGATCAGGCACCTGAGGCAGGGACAATCTCTATCAGCAAAGAGTACTCCAGAGAGGGCCAAAGCTGAAGAGGGAGGGGCTGTGAGATAACAAGACTCCCCCATCCTGAAACCCAATTTATAGACTTATTCAAGTAAGAATGCCACAGTGAGCTCACATGGGGAGATGGGAACAGGGACAAATCACAAAATCCTCAGCACTGAGAACGTAGCTTGGAGCAGAGCACTTGACCAGCTGTGTATTTGATCCCCAGCATTGTTAAAAGTAAGTAAATAAATAAATAACAAAAAAATGCTGGGCGTGGTAACTCACACCTGTAATCCTGAGTAAGAAGGCTGAGGCAGGAAGATAGCTGAGTTCAAAGCCAGTCTTAGTAAAATCCTCTCTCAAAATTTTAAAAACTAATAAAGGCCTGAGGATATGGCTTAGTGGTAGAGTGCCCCTGGATTCAATCCCTAGTAGTGGGTGGGGGGAAGCCAGCATCATGAGATTCCTACAGGCATACTACTATAGTTAATCTCTTTTTTTCTTTCTTTCTTTCTTTCTTTTTGCAGTGTTGTGGATAGAAGCCAAGGTCTTGAACATACTAGGCAAGTGCTCTTAACTGAGCCACATCTCCATCTCCCTAAATTTTTCTTTTTTTTTTTTTTTTTAAGAGAGAGTGAGAGAGAGAGAGAGAGAGAGAGAGAGAGAGAGAGAGAGAGAGAGAGAGAATTTTTAATATTTATTTTTAGTTCTCGGCGGACACAACATCTTTGTTGGTATGTGGTGCTGAGGATCGAACCCGGGCCGCACGCATGCCAGGCGAGCGCGCTACCTCTTGAGCCACATCCCCAGCCCCCCTAATTTTTCTTAAAGCCACCTAGAAATCACAGAAATTCAAATGATGCCAGGCACAGTGGCACATGCTTATAATCCCAACAGCTCCAGAGGCAGAGGCAGGAGGATTGTGAGTTCAAAGCCAACCTAAGCAACTCAGCAAGGCCCTAAGCAACTCAGCAAGACCCTGTCTCTAAATAAAATAGGGCTGGAGATGGGACTCAGTTAAGGCCCCTTGGTCCAATCCCCAGTATCCAAAATAAACAGTGCTCATGAGCACACAGGAATGCAATCCACTCCCTCCAACCAGTCCCAGCACACTCCACAGATCATCTTTCCCATACGCTGTACCCCAAGTAAAAGATGTAGCCTGTTAGTCCACAGCATGACCCCTCAGGCTTCTTGTGGGGACAGCATCCACATTCTGCAGCAGCACTAATGCACCTAGATCAGAGGAGAAACCATTGGGTAGCAGTTCATAACACTCCCATCCTGGGAAGTAGCTGCTGGGTTTGCAACAGCCTGGTCCAAACTCAGGCTTCCTGAGACAACTTCTCTAAGTTAACACACCATGCACTCAAGAAAGGAAGCTTAGGACAGGCAAGACACTAAGGGTGTGGACCCGGACAGAAGAATGGGCTCCCACAATTTGTTTGTTTGTTTGTTTTGTGGTGCTGGGGATTTAACTCAAGGCCTTGTGCATGTTTTATTTCACAAATTAAGAACTGTGGGGCTGGGGATATAGCTCAGTTGGTAGAGCTTGCCTTACATGCCCAAGGCCCTGGGTTCAATCCCCAGCACCATGGGGGGGTGGGGAAATCTACTAACTGAACTCTTTTTTGGTACTGAGGATCAAACCCAGGGGGGTACTATACCAGTAGGCTACATCCCAGTCCTTTTTTTAAAAAAAAAATATTTATTTTTTAGTTGTAGTTGAACACAATACATTTATTTTATTTATTTATATGTAGTGATGAGGATCGAACCCAGGGCCTCACACGTGCTAGGCGAGTGCTCTACCGCTGAGCCACAACCCCAGCCCACATCCCAGTCCTTTTTAATTTTTATCTTGAAGCAGGGTTTCACTAAGTTACTGAGGGTCTGACTAAATGCTGTGGCTGGCCTGGAATTTGTGATAGCTTCTCCACTACACCAGTAACCACTCCTAGAACAGGGATTTTACTGCAGTTTAGGCAGGGCCTCACTATGTTGCCCAGGCCGGGCTCAAGTGATCCTCCCATCTCAGCCTCCTGAGTCCTTGGGACTGCAAGCCTGCACCTCCACAAAGGCCCATCTTGAACAGGGATTTTTTTTTTTTTTTTGGCACTTTACCATCGAGCTACATCTCTAGTCCTTTTTATTTTTTATTTTGAGACAGGGTCTAAGTTGCTTAGGGCATCACTAAATTGCCAAGGCTCACTTCAAACTTTCAATCCTCCTGCCTCAGCCTCCGGAATCACTGGGATTATGGTATGCACCACCACACCCAACTGAATGGGAATTTTTTAATGCCCATTTTTAATGCCCAGGAGAAAGAGGCACGGAACCAGATGAGGCACAGGGTCACCTGCTGCAGAATCATTTGAAGTGCTATTAAATGAAGGCAGAGCCACTCCTTTATGCCCTCCTTACCATCCTACCATCCCCACCCAACATCATACTCCAGTTCCTGCTTGGACTTACTTTTTTTTTTTTTTTTTTTGTACTGGGGATGGAATCTAGGGGCACTTTAACCCCAGTTCTTTTTATTTTTTTAATTTGAGACAGAGTTTCACTAAGTTGCTGAGGCTGGCCTCAAATTTGTGATCCTCCTGCCTCAATACCCCAAATTTCTGGGATTATAGGGGTGCACCACCACGAATGGCTTTAAATTTGCTTCTGGCAACATGGTTGAAATGGATCTGACTCAGAACTAAGATGGCATGCCAAACCTGGCTAAAACCTGGAGAATTACAAAAGGACCCATATGGCCAGACATGGTGGCACACACCAATAATCCGGCAGCTCAGGAGGCTGAAACAGGAGAACTGCAAATTCCAGGCCAGACTTAGCAACTTAGCAAGGCCCTAAGCAATTTAGTTAGTAAGATCCTGTCTCAAAACACAGAAAGGGCTCTGCATGGTGGTAAATACCTGTATTTCTAGAGCTCAGGAGCCTGAGGCAGGAGGATCTCGAGTTCAAAGTCAGCCTGATCAAAAGTGAGGCACTGAGCAACTCAGTTGAGACCTGTCTCTAAATAAAATACAAAACAGGGCTGGGGATGTGGCTCAGTGGTTAAGTGCCTCTGGGTTGAATCCCCAGTACCAAAAAAGGACCTATGATTGCACCAGGTGTTGTGGTACATGTTTGTAATCCCAGTGATTCTAGAAGCTGAGGCAGGAGGATCACAAGTTCAAGGCCAGTCTCAGCAACTTAGCAAGACCACCAACAAATAAGTAAGACCATATCTCAAAATAAAAAATAAAAAGGACTGGAGATGTGGCTCAGTGATAGAGATCCCTGGATTCAATCTCTAGTACCAACAACAAAACCAAAAAAAGATTTTACTGTAGTTTTGACCATCCCTTCAAAAAAGAGACCTAGATCTCTATATTTTGGGTAAAATCAACCTCCGGTCTCCTCCCATGAGGCTGCCGCCACAAAGCAGCCTCACTGGTCAGTAAGCCCCACACTTCAAGAACAGAAGGAGCCTTTGAAACAGCACTCCATAAAACCAAGGTATCAGATCCCCCAAGCACATAACAGCTAACTGGCAAGAAGAAACCCCCAAGTTCAGGAGCAACTTCAGTGTGCCCCCTGGATGCACGGATTCTGAGGTTCAGAGGAGCTTCCTTTACTTTACCATCTGTTCCCAGAGCTTTTGCGTTCATCTCCAGCCCCAGAGACTCTTCTTTGCTAGACCCTATGTTGCCCTGGGGCACAAACAGGGGCACAAATTAAGAACTACCCATTAGATCCCCCTAACCTCACCTCTTCCACATCCTTCTTCAAGTTGCTAGAAAGATTCTAACACTAGAATTATGGTGCTAGCTAGTAAACATGACCTTTAAGCTTCTCTTTTATCTCTGGAATTTCTACTTCAGCTTAGTCCAAAAAAAAAAAAAAAAAAAAAAAAAAATGAAGCCAGGTGTGGTGGACAGGAGGATCCCTTGAGCCCAAAAGTTTGAGAATAGCTGGGCAACAAAGGGACACCCCTATTTCAAAAAAAGAAAAGAAAATTGATCAGTTTTGTACAGCTGGCTCAGATACATAAAATGCTGGTGTTACAATTTAGCAATTATAATGGGTGCTTCTTTGGTACAAAAATTATGTTGTTTCAAAGTAATTAAAATTAATATATAGAAAAAAAAACAAAGGAGCCCTAGTTCTTGGAAAGTGGTGCAGTGTTGGACAATTGCATTTGGGGAAAAGGGGTACTAGGAATGGAACCCTGGGAGGCTTTACCTGAGCTACACTCCCAGCCCTATTTATTTTATTTATTTTGAGGGGCAGGGTACCAAGGATTGAATTCAGGAGCACTTGACCACTGAGCCACATCCCCAGCCCTATGTTTTGAGGGGGGGGGGGGTGGGGAGGGGTACCAGGGATTGAACTCAGGGGCACTTGGCCACTGAGCCACATCCCCGGCACTATTTTGTATTTTAGAGACAAGGTCTCACTTGGTTTCTTAGCACCTTGCTTTGGCTGAGGCTGGCTTTGAAGTCGCAATCCTCCTGCCTCAGCCTTATGAGCCACTAGGATTACAGGTATGCACCACCCCGCCCACTTTTATTTTTCATTTTTATTTTTCTCACTGAATTCCTGAGGCAGTCCTCAAACTTTCGATACTCCTGTCTCAGCCTCACAAGTTACTGAGACCACATGTGCACCCTTCAAGCAACTGCATTTTAAAAGACTTCCAAAGTCAGACACCCCATCCTGGAATCAGATAGTGGGGATGGTTACACAGCCTTGTTAATACAGTTCTTAAAAATTCACCGAATTGAACACTTTATTAGAAATATGTGCAAAAATGCTCAACAATAATCAACTAATAAATACTTGCTGAACCCTAGTTATAAAAAACAAAGTTCTAAATACCATAAGGAATACCAAGTATACAAATGGACATAAAATCTACAGACTCTATAGAGGTTGCATTTTTATTTTACAAGATAGAATTGTATACTTTGAAAGAGTGAATTTTGTGTATATGAATTAAATCTCAATAAATAATTTGACCATCCTTCAAAAAAGAGACCTAGATCTCTATATTTTGGGTAAAATCAACCTCCCCTCTCCTCCCATGAGGAGGCTGCCACAAAGCAGCCTCACTGGTCAGTAAGCCCCACATTTCAAGAACAGACGGGGCCTTTGAAACAGCACTCCATAAAACCAAGGTATCAGATCCCCCAAGCATATACAGCTAAGTTGGCATCTGCTAATACAGCAGGATACCCCAGAACTCTCGAGGGAACTGAAGCTTCCTGACCTTTCAATGGACAGTCTGCAGTTAGGTCACACACCCTTCCCCATCAATTAGGGGCCAGAGGAGCCACTTCTGGCCAAATTCACTTCAAATAAAGAGGCGCTATCAGCAAAACCCAGCCATCTTCCACCTACCCACCTCCCGTGCACAGCCATCTTCTTCATACCCATGTCCCATCCACTCAGAGGGAAATACTTGAACCTCTGCTTGAACTCAAACATGCTTCTAAGATTTAGAAGTGAACCCACAGCCGAGTTTTGGAAATCAATAGATACAAACCCAGGTACACACGTAGATAAGAAAGAAGCTACTAATCAGTTCATGAGCCCTGTTTAGCCCTTTCCTGCAGAGAATACCATGCACCACATCACAGATCGTGCTGGTATCCCCCAATGGACCCAGATTTGTAGAGCGTTTGGGGAAGGAATTCCAGGATAAGCCCTAAATCCCTAAGTGAACTGGCTTTTCCTCCATCACCCTCCACCAAGTCACACACTCCAGAGAGGGTACTCCAGAGAGAAGGGGGCTGAACTGCAACTGAACAGAAACAGAAAAGAGGGTTGGAAGTGGGCACGGAGGGGCAACGTCCCAGAGCTGCGAGGGCCAAGAAGGAGACAGGGGCCTGGAGCAAGGGCCTGGAAACTCAGGGGACGGAATGAGGGGAGCCACTTTGCCCATCAAAGATGTGGGATTGGAAACCGGTTGGGAAACACAAGAGGGAACTGACAACCTGTGACTTCGGAGGCAGGACGGGGACCTGGGAGGAGAGCGAGAGGGGGCGAGGAGGGGCCAAGAGCAGGGGAAGGGTCGGGGAGAAGGGTCGGGAGGGAGGAGTCAGGTGGGATGAGAAGGACCGAGAGCGGCCGAGGCCACCAAGGCAGAAGTAGAGCAGAGAGAGGCGCAGACCGTACCTCTCCAGAGGTGGCCATGTCGCCGGCCGGCCGTGCCGCGGCCGCAGGAGCCGCAGCTCCGAGGCCTCCCGTCTGCCCCGCCAAGGATGCTGGAAGCCGACGCGTCCGCGGCTCAAGAGACCCGGCAAGGGGCGGGGCTGAACACAACTTCCGGCGCCCGCATACGCACTTCCGCTCGCCTACAGCGGACCTCGAGCCGCCATTTGGGGTGTGGCGCCTCCGGAGGAATAGGGCGCATAGAGCCTCGTAGGTACCCAGTTGCCTCCGCCTACTTTCTGAGTGCATTCTGCAAACCCTCCGCTTTCTGCATGTTCCCTTCCAGCCACCCCAGCCTCCTTCTGCCGGCCCAACATGCCCCCACCAACAGGCCTTTGCATTAGCAGTCTACACTGTCCTCCCTATTGCAATCCACCTGCTCCCCACCTTCACCACTCAAACTCGCCCGCATCCCGTGGCACGTTTCTTCATAGCTCTTGGCACCATCCGATCTGCGTGTCTTTTTTTCTTTTTGCCCACGCTGCCCCACCGCCATAAACGGGTAAGCAAGGATGGGATTCCTAGAACTAACCCTGGCATGTAGCAAACACTGAGTCAATACTTGCTGAGTACGTGAATGGGTGGACATATGCCTTTCCCCCTTAGTGCTTTCATTTAAAATAGCTTACTGCTAAAACTCCATGGAATAAGTTCATGCTTTGGAGTCAGAACTGGGTATGGATGAGGACACTGGTTTTATAGGGCTGCCCCAATTTATCCACTTGTATTTCTGGAAGCCACATGTTCGAAATGACATCGGTACAAGGATGTGCTCCCTCCAAAGGCTCTAGGAAACAAATCTTTCTTGCTTTTTTCCCTGCTTTTGGTGGGTGCCAGAGATCCTTGGCGACTGGCCTGGCAGCAGCATCACCCCGGGTTCTTTCTGTCTTCACCTGGCCATCTCCCCACTTGGTGTCCGCATAGGTCCTCTCCTGAGAACATCAGTCATATTGGATTCAAGAGCCTACCTTAGGCTGGTGAGTACCTGTAATCCAGCTATTTGAGAGGATGAGGCAGGACAGGAGGATAGCAAGTTCCAGGCCAGCCAGAGCAACCTAAGTTGAAACCATGTCTCAAAATAAAAATAAGTATGGGGCTGGGGATGTGGCTCAAGCGGTAGCGCGCTCGCCTGGCATGCGTGCGGCCCGGGTTCGATCCTCAGCACCACATACCAACAAAGGTGTTGTGTCCGCCGAGAACTAAAAAAAATAAAAATATTAAAAATTCTCTCTCTCTCTCTCTCTCTCTCTCTCTCTCTCTCTCTCCTCTCTCACTCTCTCTTTTAAAGAAAAATAAAAAAATAAAAATAAGTAAAAGCGGGCTGGGTTTGGGTGTGGTCACTCACACTTGTAATTCCAGAGACTAAGGAGAGTGAGAATTGAAAGTTTGAGAGTAGTCTTGGCGATTTATCAGACCCTGTGCCAAAATAAAAAAGGCTGGGAATATAATTTAGTGTTAAAGCACTTGCCTAGAGTGCATAAGGCCCAGGGTTCAATCCCCAGTATCTCTCCCCACACCCCTCAAAAAAGAACACCCAGTTTAGTCTGCAGTTAAGTACAACTTCAGACATTGAAAAGAAAAAAATGGGTGTAGCCAGGTTCAGTGGTACACACCTGTAGTCCCAGCCACTCTGGATGTTAAGGCAGGAGGATTACTTGAAGCCAGCTAGAGCAACATTCAAGACCAGGTCTCGGGCTGGGGTTGTGGCTCAGTGGTAGAGTGATTGCCTAGCATGCACGAGGCACTGGGTTCGATCCTCAGCACCACATAAGTGTAAAATAAAGATATTGTGTCCACTTAAAAGTAAAATATAAATTAAAAAAAAAAAAAAAGACCAGGTCTCTTCGAAAGTGTGTTAATGGCTGGGTACACATGCCTGAATTCCAGCAACTCAGGAGGCTGAGGCAGGAGGATCTCAAGTTTTAAGGCCAGCCTCAGCCTCAGCAATATAGCGAGGCTCTAACTTACTGAAACCCTGTCTCAGAAAAAAAAAAAAAATGAAAAGGACTGGGGATGTGGCTCAGTGGTTAAGCATCCCTGAGTTCAATCCCTGGTACCAAAAAGAAAAAAAGCATGTTCATGAGAGTTCCCATTGTTTACTATTGGAGCCTAATTCTGGCCCACCTCTACTTCTGCCCTCCTGACCCTATCTGTCTTTCGGCTCCTCCCTCTACCCTTTCACCTTCCCTGATCCTGTGACAGTGAAAGCTTGAGATGCTTGCCCAGCCACTGCATGTACTGAGTTCTCCTTGGGGGATGATGCTTTGCTCCTGGATGGTGCTTCTCCGTAACTCAAGTGTCACATCCTCCTAGTAGTCTTCCCTGGAATTTTCTTTCCCAGCCTCCTGGACCCATCCCATCTGTAATTATGTATGTGTTTCACCATGGCAACTTGTTTATTTTCTGTCCCCCAATAGAGTAGTGCTTGATAGTTAGCCGGCCCTTCAGGGATGTTGGCCAAATCAGTGATTAATGAAATGAGATACTGCTTCTGAGTGTCCATGGCAGAGGAGCAAGTCCATCAAGAGAAGCTAGAATCAAGACTACTGCTGCTGGTTCTAGGGAGGAAGGAGTCACTCACTCCATCAACATTTCCTTGGCTGCCCCAATTGCAGGAATATTCAAGTTGGACACCTGTATGCATTGGGCTCAAGGACCCCCAGAGTGGAGCTGGTGCCAATGCTTGTTGCTCCTACCCTCTTGTGGGCCTTTCCAGGAGTGTGGAGACAGGTTTGGGGACACTGCTTCATAACATCCCCAACAGATCATGGTCTGAGAGCAGTGTCTGGCTGGCCCCAGTGTAGAACAGAACTTGGAGCCCAGGGCCAAGCACTGGGCCATGGAGTTTACTGAGAACCCAGGTAGAGGCTGGAAATGAAGCAGGTGGTCTCTGACGATCCCCACCCCTTTCCCATTCATTTCAAAGTGGAGGCTGGAAAAAAGCATCACTTTCCTAATATAGATGACAGCAGCGTGGCTGCCCGGGGCAGGAGGTGGTTTAGTGTTCCAGCACTTGCCTGGCATGCACAAGCCTTGGATTCCATCCCCAGCACCTACAAAATAAATAAAAATAAAAACAAATGACAGAAGCCCACATTCCCAGCTGCTGCTTGTAACTGGCCCTTTCTGTTGGGATGGCACTGGAAATGTCACCAATTCCCAGTCCCTTCATCCCCATCTTGCAGAGGAGAATGTGGATCGCTGAGGGTCGCGAAGCAGGGATTGGAAGCCCACCCAAGAAGGAGAGAGCCCTGCAGTTCAGCATCCTCAGCTGTTGTAGAGAGGAGAGAAGCTCAAGGAACTGGGAGCCTGCAGCCAGGGATGGAGTCTGGGGACATGGCTTTCAGTAGTGCCTGCTGGAAGAGCGAGCCACTGCACCTCCCCTTTGGTGGCTCTTTGTGTGCTAGGCACAGGCTGCAGCCAAAGTAGTCCCCATCATCTCTACCTTCAGAGTGTCCATAGAAGCAATTTTTTTTTTTTTGCAATACTGGGAATTGAACCTAGGGGCGCTCTACCACTGAGCTACATCCCCAGCCCTTTTTATTTTTTACTTTGAGATAGGGTCTGGCTAACTAGCTGAGGTTGACCTGATACTTGGGATCCTCCTGCCTCGGCCTCCTGAGCTCTGGCATTATAGGCATGCACCACCGCATCTAGCTCAAAAGCCATTTTGAAGGACCCATATCCTTTCCTGAGCTCCCACTGCAGCATACAAATGCACAGTGTACTTTGCAAACTGTATAGCTGGAGTTGAAACCTTCTTATCCCACAAATAGCTGCACACCCATGTCTGCAGCAGCTTTACTCATAATTGCCAACATTTAGAAGTGGCCAAGATGTCCTTCAGTAGATATGTTCATCAGCTTTCTGTGGCTAGAACAGAATACCTAGATAAATCAACACAAAGGAGGATTTCCATCCAGTCTCACCTCATGGCAGCCAGGAAGCCGGAGAGAGACGGAGCAGCTGAGATCCCAACATAATAACCCTCAAGGGGCCCCTCACCTATCTAACTTTCTCCTATGGGCCCCACCTCCTAGTTTCCACCACCTCCCAATAGCATGATTCTCTGGGGACCAAGTCTTCAACACATAGACCTTTGAGGTCTAGACCTTCCAGCTCCAAACTATGACACTAAGTGAATGGAGAAACCATGGTGCCTCCAGACAATGGAATATTATTCAATAATATACTGAAGGATTTGAGCTCTCAAGCCATGAAAAGACATGGAGCTTAATGGTGGATCACTTACTTGCCTACTGCGCATGGGGCCCTGGATTCAATCCCCAGTACCATGGTGTGGGGGGGACATATCCAGGATGGGGCTGGGATGGGGTTCAGTGGTAGACTGCTTGACTTGCCAAAATTAAATCCCTAGCACCTAAAGGAGAGAGAGATGGAGGAAATTATGATTTTCTTTTCTTTCTTTTCTTTTTTGTCTTGTTTTAGGAGCTTTTCATTATCTTGTTTATTTGCAATATTGGGTATTGCAAATGCTCACACATACTAGGCAAGTGCTCTGTAGCTGAGCTACATCCGCAGCCTTGAAATGCATATTATTAAGTGAAGGAAGACTGTCTGAGAAGGCAACATACTTTTTGATTCCAACTGTAGAACATTTTGGGAAAGGCAAAACTATTGTGAACATTACAGAGATCAATGGGCAGGAGAAGAGCTCAGTAATAGAGCATTTACCTTGCATGCATTAAGCCCTGGGTTTCATCCCCAGTACCAAAGAATCAGCAGTTGCCAGAGGGTAGTGAGAATGGACAGGTGGAACACTGAGGGTTTTTAGGGCAGTGAAACTGCTCTGTAGGATTCCATAATGGTAAACTCATGTTATTAAACTGGGCACGCCTGTAATCCCAGCAGTTTGAGAAGCTGAGGCAGGAGGATTGTGAGTTCAAAGCCAGTCTCTGCAACTTAACAAGGCCTAAGCAATTCAGTGAGACCCTATCTCTAAATAAAATATAGAAAAGTGCTGTGGATGTGGCTCAGTGGTTAAATGCCCCTGGGTTCAATCCCTGGTACCAAAAATAAAGAAAGAAATGTATGCAGACCTATTGGATGTACACCACCAAAAGGGAATTGTAATGTACATCTGGGACTCTGGGTAATAATATTGTATCCATGTATCTTCACCAGTTGTAACAAATGTAACCCTTTGCCTCCAGTGTTAGCAGTAGGGGAGGCCGTGGGTGGGTGGGTAGGTGGGAACAGGAAGTACTGGGAACTCTCTGTACTTTCCCTTCAATTTTGCTACAAGCATAAAACTGTTCTTAAAAATATTGATTTGTGCCAGGTCTGGTGGTGTACTCCTATATTCCCAGCTGCCCAGGAGGCTGAGACAGGAGGATTGCTGGTTCAAAGCCAGCCTCAGCAACAATGAGGCACTAAGCAACTCAGTGAGACCCTGTCTCTAAATAAAATACAAAATAGGACTGGGGATATGGCTCAGTGTCAAGTGCCCTTGAGTTCAACCCCCAGTACCCCCCCCAAAATACACACACAGTCTCAAAAAAAAATTAAAAAGGAACCAGGCATGGTGGCACATGCCTATAATTCCAGCAACTTGGGATGATGAGGAAGGAGAATCTCAAGTTCAAAGCCAGCTTCAGCAATTTAGTAAGGCCCAAAACAACTAGGCAAGATCCTTTCTCAAAATAAAAAATAAAAAAGCCTGGGGTATATAGCTCAGTGTCTGAGCACCCCTGGGTTCAATCCCTAGTACCAAAAAAGAAAAAAAATGTCTCCTTGTCACAGTGGTCCCCCACCTATCACTATGGGCTCCTCAAAATGTATGTTGGGTCAGGTGCAATGGCACATATCTACAATGGCAGACTTAGAAGACTGAGGCAGGAGGATCCCAAGCTCAAGGCCAGCCTGGGCTACTTAGTAAGATCCTATATCAAAACAAGCTCAGGTTGTGGCTCAGTGGTAGAGCGTTTGCCTAGCATATGTGAGACACAGGGTTTGATTCTCAGCACCGCATATAAACAAGTAAATAAAGATCCATTAATAACTAATAAAAATTAGATTTTTTAAAAAAATGTAAACTGGGTGTGGTGGCATACACCTGCAATTCCAGCAGCTTAGAGGCTGAAGAAGATCTCAAGTTGAGGCTGGAAGATCACAAGTTTGAGGCCAGCTTCAGTAATTTAGCAAGGCTAAGTTGGCAAAGCAACCCTGGTTCAATCCCCAGTACCCCGAAAAAAAATAAAAGTTTACTATATAATAATATGGATGAGGGCTGGGGATATAGCTCAGTTAGTAGAGTGCTTGCCTCACATGCACAAGGCCCTGAGTTCAGTCCCCAGCACCAAAAAAAAAAACAAAAAAAAAAAAAAAATGGTGTGTTGGATGAAAAATGATTGCGTGGGCTGGGCACGATGGTGCAGGCCTATAATCTCAGCGCTGCTCGGGAGGCTAAGGCAGGAGGATCGCAAGTTCAAAACCAGCCTCAGCCATGGCGAGGAATTTAGCAACTCAGTGAGACCATCTCTAAATAAAATACAAAATAAGGCTGGGGTTGTGGCTCAGTGGCTGATGCCCATGAGTTCAATCCCTGGTACAAAAAAAAAAAAAAAAAGGTTGCACATCCGATAAATGACATTCATTTAAAATGAAAGAAAAATGACTGCATGGACAAAGGACCACCAGTCAGTGGTGTGAGCTCAAAATGATTCCAGCTTATGTTTCTTGGTGACTCCAGCCAAACAAGATATCCTTTCCTCTGTGCCTTTACCACTGAGGGTCCAGGGTGGCCACCCATCAGTGCTGCCCCATTGCCTGCCCTTCTCCTGGTGCAATGCAGGCAAACTCCTCCACAGCCTGTGCTCCACCAGAGTGTGTTCAGATCCTGCCACTGCCACCCCAGAATGTCCTACCCTCCAAACCTCAGTTTCCCAGAGGGAAGACAGCCAACCTGCAACAGCAGTATGACCAGGAGTAAGCTCCCTCCATCCACCCCATTGGGCTCCCTCCTTTAAGAAGCGTCGAGAGGGGGATGACCCAAAATCCTGGATCCGTGCATGTGCTGGGACTCTCCTCTTCTGAACAGTCTGTGGGGGTGCAGCTCTGTAGAAGCAGGGATGCCTCATGGAGGAGGGACCTTCTGGTGAGGTGAGATTCAGCTCATAGAAAGGTGAACTTCTGGGGGAGCCCGATACCGATCAGTGGGAAGCCTCCCTTCCCAGCTGTGGAGGCAGCCAAGGCAGAGCTAAGCTGAACAGCGGGTGGAGCTTCCACATTTCTGGAAAACAAAGAATTAAGGGTGGGAACCTTGGCTCATCAGGCCCATTGACCTGACCAGGAAGGCAGAGTAGGGTGGGCACTGAGGGGGTCTCGGAAGCATTAGGGTCAAAGACAAACCTATGAGACTCCAGGCTTCTCACTTTCAAACTGCAAAACCTGAGGTCAGCCACCCGTCTTCTCAAAGCCTCAGGCTCCTAACCTGTGAAGTGCGTGAAGAGAGGAAGTGGGAGGCAATATGGCATTCCTTCACTCTGAACCCTGTGGGTGAGTTTGCTGATGACACTGGGTTTTCCAGCCTCAGATAGCCATCCTGGCTGCTTGTCCCAGAAAGGAAGGGATGGGCCAGAGGATTCTCAAAGCCCAAAGTGTCTTGTGTCTGGGTTGCACTTCCGGTGCCTTTAAAGGCAAAAACTGTTGGAGCGCCACTTTCCATAGCCCCGCCTACTGCTATTGAGGTGCCCATTTCTCAAAGGGGGCCTTGAGTAGTGATGGTTCTTTCCCAAGGCCGCACAGGTTAAGACAACCCACGACCCATTCTGCCCTGGGGGCTGTCTAGTCTCTAGACCTCAGTCCACAATCAAGTCATGCCTATGACAGCAATGATACCACCCAGGTCCCTCTCTGGCCTGAGGCCACCTTAAGGATCCTTCCCCCAGGAAGCCTGGGAGGAGCCCCATCTCAGAAGGCCCAGTTCTATGGTCCTTTGTTACCTTATTATCCAAAAAAGGCAAAATGGTTGCTTTTAAAAAATGTTTTTTCCATGAGGTGAGTTAGGGAGGCTGAGACAGGAGGATCAAAAGTTCAAGACCAGGGACTGGGGTTGGAGTGCTTGCCTACTATGTGCGTGGCCCTGGGTTCAATCCTCAGCACCACATATAAATAAACAAAATAAAGGTATGGTGTACAACTAAAAAATACACATTAAAAAAAAAGTTCATGGGCTGGGGATGTGGCTCAAGCAGTAGCGCGCTCATCTGGCATGCGCATGCGTGCGGCCCCGGTTCGATCCTCAGCACCACATGCAAACGAGGATGTTGTGTCCGCCGAGAACTAAGAAAAAATAAATAAATATTTAAAAATTCTCTCTCACTCTCTTTAAAAAAAAAAAAAAGTTCAAGACCAACCTCAGCAATGTAGCAGGAAAAAAAAAAGGGCTGGGGATGTACCATGTTCCTCAGTAGTCAAGTGCCCCTGGGTTAAATCTCCAGTACCAAAAACTAAGTCAGCTTTATTGAGGTACAATTTGTTCTGATGCATGTCTATACCTTGAAATCATATTTGACATGCTATATTTTTTATCAGAGCCTCTGCTCTTCTCATTATCACAGCTTGGTAATTGTGAACTCACTTCTTTATTCCTGTTGATGGTTTCCCCCATTACCCTGGATTCCTAATGAGGGCAGGGGACATTTGTTTTCCAGTATACCCCCAGATCTGGGACAAGAGTTTGATTATCAGTTTGTGAATGGATGGATGGGTGGGGTACTTGTTCTGATTGACAGTTCCTCCAAGGCCAGCTTATCTCGGCAACCTCAGGTCCAGCATAGTCGGCAGCCAATAAATGTTAATGGTCCCAAGATGTAACTTCCTTGCAAACTCACCACCTCAACGAGCTGACCCAAGAGGGCCCTATCTCCCTAAATCCTTCTGTGGGCCTCCAAGACTGCTCAGGGTGAGGCTACTTTTACCAGTGGAAGCTGCACTGTAATGACAGACAACTCCACTCTCTTTCCTTGCTGTCAATCAGCTTTAGAAGGGGAGCAGCAGCAGTACCAAGTTGGAGGCCGGCCTGCAGCTCCAGGTGATCCCCATCCTCTACAGCTGGGCCCTAGAGGATGATCCTTGGACTGTTATAGGCAGATATCCTCCATCCATTCCTGAATCCTAGACCTCAGTTCAGTTCCCTACCCCATCAGGCTTTCTCTGCTGTGCCCACCAAAATCTGCAGATAGCTTAAGTCACCAGGACAGGACTCTTCCAAGAAACTGGTGAGAGTTGTGAAGGGATGTAGCCCAGGAGCCCTCCTTTCCCACTCCATATTACAAGACTTGAGCCTCCACCAGGTAAATCAATCCATCACCAGGTATAGCAGGCACTAAGCTGTCACTCCACCATCCCAGCAAAGTGGAGAATAGCTCCATACCCTTTCAGAAGCATCTCACAACCCAGGGTAACCTGGCATAGTGGGAAGGCCAGGCCAGAGATTTTTGTTCTAGCAGGACAACCTCAATCCCCAACCTCATGCAAGGATGACTACTTTGGCCCCAAATACCAACCTACCTTCCTGAGCACCCTCAACAGCCCACACACCCAACAATACCACAAAGCCACATTAACACTTCATCTTTAAGGTGTGCACTTTTATTGAACTGGTCTCAAGTCAGTGTACAGGTAAGCCCTGGCTGCCTCCACACCTTAGCCCACTCCCAGGGAGACCAAAAGCCTTCATACATCTCAAGTTGGGGGACAAAAAGGGGGGCCACGATGGCTGACCATTCAAAATAAAACAAAATAAAAAAGTATTAAGGCGAAGATTAAAAAAATTTGCATTACATAATTTACACAAAAGCAATGCTGTCACCTCCCCTGTATGGACTCGGGTGAGGACTGGGCCATCCTCCAGGAGGAGTGGGGCGGCTTTTGGGAGGGCGAGGGACTTCCTGTAACAATGCATCTCACTATATTTGGAATGACTATTAAAAAAAGAACAATGTACAATCAAAGTCCTCGGCCATATTGTAGAACTTTGGGGATGCTCGCTCCAACCGACTGCTGTCACCTTCACCGTTCCAGTTTTTAAATCCTGAGTCAAAAGCGCCAAAACAAAAAACAAAAACAAAAAGGAAAAAAAAAAACAAATAAAGCCATGCCAATCTCATCTCGTTTTCTGCGCAAAGTTAGGTTTTGTCAAGAAAGGGTGTAACGCAGCTAAGTAACAGTCCGCCTAGAAGCATTTACGGTGGACAATGGAGGGGCCAGATTCGTCGTACTCCTGCTTGCTGATCCACATCTGCTGGAAGGTGGACAGAGAGGCCAGGATGGAGCCGCCAATCCACACAGAGTACTTGCGCTCAGGGGGAGCGATGATCTGCAGAGGGAAGGACAGTCATTGAGGATACTGGATGTCACAGCACTCCTACCTCCTGGAGTCTAACCTGACAGGACCAGACCAGCTCAGGCTGGGCAGACACTCACCTTGATCTTCATTGTGCTGGGTGCCAGGGCTGTGATCTCCTTCTGCATCCTATCAGCAATGCCTGGGTACATGGTGGTGCCACCAGACAGCACTGTGTTGGCATAGAGGTCCTTGCGAATGTCAACGTCACACTTCATGATGGAATTGAAAGTAGTTTCATGGATGCCACAGGATTCCATGCCTAAAGGGAAATGACATCAGACTTCCAGTGTGCCCCAAGTGTGACCCTTGTGTAGGGAGGGGATCATAGGAGTGGACTGTCAACTCACCCAGGAAAGAAGGCTGGAAGAGTGCCTCAGGGCAGCGGAATCGCTCATTGCCAATGGTGATCACCTGACCATCAGGCAGCTCGTAGCTCTTCTCCAGGGAGGAGCTAGAGGCTGCAGTGGCCATCTCCTGCTCGAAGTCCAGGGCAACGTAGCACAGCTTCTCCTTGATGTCACGCACGATTTCCCGCTCGGCTGTGGTGGTGAAGCTGTAGCCACGCTCAGTCAGGATCTTCATGAGGTAGTCTGTCAGGTCCCGGCCAGCCAGGTCCAGACGCAGGATGGCGTGGGGAAGGGCATACCCCTCGTAGATGGGCACTGTGTGGGTGACCCCATCACCGGAGTCCATCACAATGCCAGTGGTACGGCCAGAGGCATACAGGGACAGCACAGCCTGGATGGCCACATACATGGCTGGGGTGTTGAAGGTCTCAAACATGATCTGCAAGGAGAGAGAGGACTCGTCATACTCAGGAAGCCATCTGGGGCACTTAAGCCAGACTGGGGACATGCAGAGAGTGCAAGAACACAGCTACATGTGTGTGCTGGGTGGGGGTCTCAGGAAGGGGATTCTGTTCAGACCTACTGTGCACCTATTGAGTACACACTCCAAGGCCACTTTACATCAGCCTCATTGGCTTTGTCACACAAGCCAGTGTTAGTACCTACACCCACACTATTTTTTGAACACCTAGTCAGAAAGGCAAACACAAGAGAAAGTTCTCATCTGGAAAAAAGCAAATAGAACCTGCCAAAGTTCCAAAGGAGACTCAGGTCAGAGAAGAAAAGTCCTATGGAGAATGGCAGAAGAAAGAACAAGTGAGAAAAGGCGTGGCACAGAAGGGCAAGGGAAGATGGTTGGAAGTGACCCTGGGGAGGTAGTCACCAACTGACCTGGGTCATCTTCTCACGGTTGGCCTTGGGGTTCAGGGGAGCCTCGGTCAGCAGCACAGGGTGCTCCTCAGGGGCCACACGCAGCTCGTTGTAGAAGGTGTGGTGCCAAATCTTCTCCATGTCGTCCCAGTTGGTGACGATGCCATGCTCAATGGGGTACTTCAGGGTCAGGATGCCTCTCTTGCTCTGGGCCTCGTCACCCACATAGGAATCCTTCTGACCCATGCCCACCATCACACCCTGTGGAGGAATAAGCAGGTATACTCAGCACGGATGCAGCCCCCAGGACCCCACCCCAGAGAGCCTTTAGTTCCCAGCCTCGGAGGGGAGATGAAGGCTGGCCGCCCTACCTGGTGCCGCGGGCGCCCCACGATGGAGGGGAAGACGGCCCGGGGAGCATCGTCGCCCGCGAAGCCGGCCTTGCACATGCCGGAGCCGTTGTCAACGACGAGCGCAGCGATATCGTCATCCATGGCGAGCTGCTGGCAAAGCGGCACAGTGACCGGGGGTCGCGGGCGCCCCGCCCTGCCCACTTCCGGCGCGCACAACCTCGGGCCGCCAGGGGGCGCCGGTGCGCGCCCAGCGCGGGGACAAAGGAAGCCCGGCCGGCCGCGTTATTACCATAAAAGGCAAATGCTGGTCGGAGGCGGCCCCACGGCGCGCGGCAGGAAGCCAGGCCCCCGCCCCCTCCCCCCCTGGCGCCGGCCCCGCCTCCACCCGTTCAAACAGCGCCCGGCGAACGGGCGCGCGCGCGCGCTGCAGCCACACCCGACGGCGCGGCAGGAAGCATGCGCAGGCGCCCTGGCAACCCCACCCCTTCCGGCTCGCAGCCCCGCCCCTAGCCTAGCCCAGGACGCGGCACCCTGGGCCCCAGCGCGCACGCGCAACTGCGCCCCTATCCCCGGCGCGCGCAGCAAAAGCGTCCCGGATCCCAGCGCGCACGCGCAGGAGATCCCCAGCCCCCACCCGGCCCAGCCGGCTCTGCCGAATGAGCGCCCGGCACGGACAAAGACGTACTCGCTACCCCGGCTGCACTATGCAGCGCGTCCTCGAACCCAGCCCTGCAACCCTTGGGCTTAGAGGGTTGCATCCCACCACCCACCAGCCAAGTGGCTTCCCAAGCGCCCACACCGCAGCCGCCGCTCTCCCAAGTGTCCACGCCGCGGCCCAGCGGCTCCCAAGTATCCATATCACGGCTCAAGGACTCCCCAGATCACACCACAACCCTAGTGGCTCTCTGAGCAACCAGAGTGGCCCAGTGGCTCCGTAAGTGCCCACACTGAGTCCCAGGTGGCTCCCTAAACATCTACACTGCGGCCTGCGGCTCTGCAGCGGCGACGTGGCCGCAGCCACCTTGGGCCCGGCCATAGGGGCCTCAGGGCCCGTCGGGGGCCGATCTGCACGACGCCTGAGCCTTACCTGGGTGGCGGGTGTGGACTGGCGGCGGTGGAGCGGCGAGGAGACTGTACTCGCAGGATGGACGCGGTCTCGGCAGTGGCTGCGCGTCGCGCCGCCGGGTTTTATAGGGCGCCGCCGCGGCCGCTCGAGCCATAAAAGGCAACTTTCGGAACGGCGGGCGCTGATTGGCCGCGCGCCGCTCACTCACCGGCCTCGCCGCACAGTGCAGCATTTTTTCACCCCCTCTCCCCTCCTTTTGCAAAAAAAAAAAAAAAGAGAGAGAGAGCTAGCGAGCGAGAGAGAGCGCTTGATTGAGGAAGAGGATGAAGAGTTTTGGCGTTAGCCGCCCTTGGGTGTTGGGCCCTTGGGCCTGGCGTCCGCGCGTGGCCCACGCCCCACTGGATAATGCCCGGTCCAAGCCCACGAGGCCTGGACCAGGCCTGGGCCCAGCCTGCGCGTCTCTTGTTCCCCCATCCACCCCGCGACCCACTGGGTGTGGATGTCACATGGGTAATGTGCACCCAAAAGGGCGAGGGTCCGCACAGATGCCTGAGCGCCTGGCTGCCATGGGTTCTGGCGCAAGGAGCTTGTGGGACCCGGGGAGGTCAGGAGTCACTCCCTTGCCAGCAGCACCACTGTGGTCCAGAAAGCTGGGGGGGGGGGGGTTCAGTTTGCTAAGTGTGCTCAGACCTGGAGGAGACAGAGGGTTTGGGTAACTGAGGAGTCTCAGGGCCACACTCTAGGGGACAGGATGGGCTCCAGGCTCCCGATAGTTGGAGGTGGCCTGTGAAGAAAGCTCCAAACCGCCCCTGCCACAGGCCTAGGAAGAGAGTGTGCTCTACAGAGTAAAGAAACTTAGGGAACCATACTGTGTGCGAGGCTGTGAGTTCACACCCAGCCAAGGCCAAGTCTGGGCCGTTAGCTAGTGAGTGGCCCAGGCACTGCTGGGCGGTGGCCCACCATCCGTTGTCTGTCTGTCATGTTTAGCCACAGCTGAAACGTCCTCCTGGACCATCTGGAGGCTGTGGGGAGAAAAGATGTGCCAGAGAGGAGTTGGGGGTGGGGCCCGGAGCTTGAGACGGGCCAGAGAAGACCCTCTCCTTGTCACCGTTTCTCTCGCTGGGTCTGTTCACTGCACATCAGGCAAGAAGTGGGTGCAAAGGAGTATTCCAGAAGCTGCCCACCTGGCAGGGGGAGCCAAACCCACCCAGGGATCAGGGGCCCTGCCATCCCAGAGGGGTATCTGACTCAATTTAGAGGACCTTGTACCTCCTGGGTGCTGGTGAGGAGAACCTACATTTTCACATAAAGAAACCTGGGAAGTATGGTGCAGACAGGAGCAGGGAAGGCCTGCTTAGGGCCTTGCCGCACATAGTAGGTGCTCATTGAGTTTGTGTGTGGAAACCAGGGACGGATAAGTCCATATATGGATGAGGAACCTGGGGTCTGGGAAGAGGAGACTTGAGCCAGCTCGTGGTAGGAGGCTGGTGGTAAGGCACTTTGCAGGTTGCAGCAGCTACAGCGGGGGTGGGAAGGGGGACCACCACCCAGCACCCAGTGGAGGCCGCAGCTCTTAGCTAGCATTCCCACAGAGCTGCCAGACACTTGACAAAACTCTCCCCCACCCCGAGTCACCGCCCTGGGCCTGAGTGAACTTTCCTATCCTTTCCACTCCCTGCCTTCAGGGGACGGGATGGGACTGCCCTGTCCCTGGCCTTGTATCTCTCAGTCTTGGGCACCTCGCCAGCTGCCCCAGGACCGCCAACCTTGCAATTCACCCGTGGGTGGGGTGGGGTGAGTGTGGCCCTCTTTGCGCCTGTTGGTGAGGGATGCCTCAGGCTGTTCACGCACCCTGGTGGGGTGCAGGGGGAGGATTCCAGCCATCAGTGTCCCAGGAGGAGGTGGGAGGCTCTCGGGAGGCTCCAGGCAGCCACACTGGGTCAAAGCAGACCTGATCACCAAGAAGGACCTGCACTGCCACTTTACCTCCTCTCAACCAGGGGCCAGCCAAGGGGCAGGAGCTCCAGCCTCACCCGCCCTCAGATTGGAACAGTTCTAGCCCATCCTACGGCCTGGTAGTGCCTTCTTATGTGTAGCAGCCATTTTCTGGTGCTCTCCTATGCATCCTTCAAGACCCATCCCAGAAGACCCCTCGTAGGGGGAGCCCCTTAGCTTCTACACCTTGCTCTCCCCTTCAGGCCATGCCAACAGCACCAGGCTGGTATTTATAACTAGGCCTCCCCCATCAGACAATGAGCCCTTGCAGGTCTCCATCACCTCCACTTCCTCTCACTGCACCCACCCCAGGGCGCCATTCTGTTGAGTGAATAAATGACGCCTGGGTCTCCTCAGCCCCGAGAAAGGGCCCTGAGAAAATGGCGAGTGGAGGAGGGGACTAGGCAGAGAGCCTGGGGTGGGGGCAGGAAGAACTAGAGAGAGAAAGCAGGTCTGGGGACAAGGAAAAGAGGAAGTGGAGGCAGGGGGAGGCCGGGGCAGGAGAGGAAGTGGGCCAGTTCTTCTTTGCTTGGGAACTTTTGCCCTTGTGTGGTTTCAGATCTGTCCCTCGGGTGGGCCACCCAGCCACAGCAGCCTTGGCCCAGCTCAGCCAACAGGAGCCCCCTGCCCTAATTCCTCCAGGCAAGGGGACTTTAACAGTCCTCACTAAAGGCCTACTCCCTGGCTCTCCTCCACAAAGCACCCTGCCACCTTGCTCTGGGGACTCAGGTCCCTCCGCTACCTGGCCGGGAGGGGGGGGGGGTGTCCAGTCTCCATTTTGCAGAGCAAAAAACCGAGGAGGAAGGAGAAGTCCCGGCTAGACTGGAGTGGGCTCCTCGAGGGCAGGACCCCTGCACACACTAGGTGCAGGGGGGAGGTAGAGAATGGAATGAATGAGGGAGGGAGAGATGGAACATTCCAGAAAACACATCCCCTTTTGACAGAACTGATAAAGTACCTGCCTAGGGCCAGTGTGAAGAAGGCTAGGCTCAGAGCCCCTGAGGCGGGAGGCCAAGCCTCCCTCTCCCAGGCTAAAATGTTCCCTGGAATGTCCTCCCAGACAAGGTCCGAAGGCTGCTTCAAAGTCTGAATTCCTAGCCCCACCTCCTCTGTTAGCACAGAGAACAGCTGCCAGCCCTGGGCCACACAAGCTGGCTCTCCTGGCCTCCTCCCCTGTTCTTGGGATGTTCTTGGTTCAATATGAGTTTCTGAACCTCAGGACTCTTGGGGCTGGGGAGAATGCATGAGATTCCTCTGTCTCCTGTCCAGCTTCTCGGTCTTCAGGGCCAGCTTCAAGCTGCCCTCTCCAGGAAGTCTGCCATGATTTCCTCCCTTCTTTACCACAACAGCGGTAGCTTTCTAGCCCAGAGAAAGCTAGTGACTCAGTCAGGATCACCCAGCAAGGGCACCACCAGGAGCTGAACCTGAATCTTCTGGAACAGCTCCTGGATCATGCAACACCTGCATCCAACATACCAGCAACAATCAGCCAAGTACACCAGGCGCAATAGAAATATTCCTTTTTTTTTTTTTTTTTTGGTCCCAGGGTTACTTCACCACTGAGCCACATCCCCAGCCCTTTTTATTTGTTTTATTTTGAGACAGGGTGTCACAAAGTTGCTTAGGGGCTCACTAAATTCCTGAAACTTGTGATCCTCCTGCCTCAGCCTCTGGAATCACTAAGATTACAGTCATGTGCCCAGCTGGAGGGAAGACTTTTAAAGGACAGTCAGGGATGGCTCCTCTGAAGAGCTAAGCACCCCACTGAGCAGAGCCTTGGTCCCTCATGTGTCCAGCCTCCAGACCTAGCCTCTCCCGGGGCGCCCAGCAGGTAGCCACTCTGTGCCTTCTCCGCTCTCTGACAACTACCTGGAGGATCCCTGCCCTGGAGGAACGTGGAACTTCTGATTCTTCTTGGGAGAGTTTTTAAAAATCCTTAAAAACTACCTTCTGCCGACAGTCCCCCAGGGCACCAGGAGAAACTGCCTGGGAAGTTCCAGATGGCTTATTCAACTGAATTATTCAGAAACAGAAAATAAGCGTCCCTGGGCTTCCCCTGTGATGCCCAGCGGAACCCTCTCTGTTGACCCCATGGAGCCAGTTGCTGGCAGGCCTCACTCGCTCCCTCCCCCAGATGCCAACTGTGTCAACCCAGAGAATCACAGGACTGAGTTGGAGCAGCTCTCTGGGACCTGCAGACCCTCCCAGGGCAGCCTGAGGAATATAGGGAGGCTGGTGGGGGGGTGTGCCCCTTACCACCTGGGCCCACAAATAACAGCCCGCGGTAGGTGGGGGTACCTGCCCAAGGTCACCTCGAGCAACCCTGAGGACCCTAGACTTTTCTGATTGTCCAGACAGGAACCTGAGCAGCCAGGCGACAGGTGGACGAAGCTGGGGTCAGCAGTTAACTTCAAGTTCAGGCCAAGGAGGGTTCAAGCAGACACAGGGGAGTCAGGGAGCCCCCCAGAGAGGAAGCCAAGCACTGTGTCCCAGGCTGTGGCTCCACCACCCAGGACGTGTTAAAGGGGCAGGGGGACACCCAGCTCTTAGCCCACCAGGAACCAACCAGGTAGGAGCTGAAGTTCAGGCCAGGGGTGGGCAGGGACTGGGTGGTGTGGTCAGTGTAAGAAGATCACCCTCTTCTTGGCTTCCAGGGGCTTCTCCCACCTTCTGTCCTGGCCCTAGGGCTCAGAAGTGCCCCTAGGAGGTGGAGGGAGGAAAGGGGAGGGGATGCCCACACTGGAGGAAGTGGTCCAGGGCAGGGGAAGGGAGGTGCTGGGAAGGTGTGGGTGGGCGGGGCAGCTGCTGACTCACTGGCTCAGGGCCTGAGGCTCCGTTTGCCCTTCCTGGACTCCCCTCAGGAGAGAAGGCAGGGCCCTAAGGGCCTACTGTGTGCTGGACCCAGGCCAGAGCCTGGCCAGCTGCCACACACACAGAGAGCTGGCCACACCCGCATCTGTAAGCGGGGAATCTCCCTATTTCTCAGATAAGCAAACCGAGGGTAGTGAAAGTAGGAGGGTCACCCCACTGCCGTTGACAACATGGTCTGGCTATTTCCAGAATGTACCAGAACCCAGGTGCCCAGCCTGACATGGAGCCAAGGCCTAGGCCCTCTTGAAGAGACTCTCTGAATCCTTCTGTCTTTGTGAGCCACTTTTTTTTAGTTCTATGTTCCTGAAGGGCAAATCCAGGTCCAGGGTGGCCAGTGGGCAGGTGACACAGCCTGGCTCCGTGGCTGTCCTGGCCCAGACTGCCTGGCCGTGGGAGCACCCAGGGGTCCACACGGGGTGCTGCTCTGCTGGCGCCAGCTCCTCTGGCCGTGGGACCTGGGGCTGGCACAAGTGGAAACCCGATCGACCACGGCCACCACGCAGCTGCATAACCAGGCTGTCCTCGGCCAGAAATCTCTGCCACCAGCTGGGCTCGCCAGGAACCTGAGCTGGCGGAGGTGGACAGGGCATGTCCCAGTTGCCTGGGCGTCCTGATGTCCCCAGTGCCTGGCCCCATGCCAGATGCTGGGAACACTAGGGGACTTAACCCCACCCCAGTGTGCTCTGTCCACGGGGGACATAGAGCCATACTGTCCTCACTCCCTCAGATTGGTCCTTTGCCAGCCCAGATAAGACTTCAAACTCTGTCTCAAGTTTGGGAAGAGTCACCAAGGCCTCAGGGGCTGGGGGTTTGCTGGTCTAACAAGGCGAGGCCTTTCTCTTGGTGTGTTGTCTTTTGTTGGTGGCCATGGGCAGGGGCAGAGCTTCCCCAAGAGGGGCCCTGTTTGATAAATGTCCCAGGTGGGCAATCACTGTGACTGTCTGCTCAAGTCACCCACCCAGGCTGTCCCCTAGCCACAGGCACCGAGGCCAGGAGTGATGGGGCCTAGTCTTGGGCCTCATGTTTGCCCTTGGGTTCTCCTGGACTGCTCAGACACACAGAGCATTGGTGATGGGGACATCGAGACATGTGGCCCAGGACAGGGAAGCGCAAGGCTGGAGGGCTGGTCCCCTACAGCCCTTGGGCAAGTCCTGAGCCCCCGGGCCCCTGGCCATGGGCTTTCCTTGCCTGCCCAGCTGCAGGGACGGCCCACAGATAGACAGAAATGCTCACGCTGGCATTGCCCAGAGCCGGTACAAGTGGCCACATGCTGGTGACCTTGGGCTGGGCACACTGAGTGTCTGTGACATGAAAGTAGTGACACATCCCTGTTAATGTCCCAGGGTTTTGGAGAAGAAGAGAAGACCCTGCCAAGGGTTCTGATAGGAGACAGGGGAGGGCTTCCGGGCCCTGGAGGAAGCCATTGGTTCCCTTCATCCTGGGCCAACCTGGGGAGGTGGAGGAAGGAGTGTTTGGGGGCCTCCTGCTCCCTGGCTTCTCTCCAGCGCCAGGGCCCCCTGAGTCAGAGGAACTGGTGTCATGATCCAGATATGTGACCTGGAGGCCTGATGATGGCATCTACCCAGGGCACCAAACTTTGGGGCTGAGTTTCTGAGGTCAGCGTCCCCTCGGGCTTCTCTGCCTACATCCCAAAGGGGAAAAAAACCTGCTAAATGTCCACAGGGAGGGGACTCATCACAGGCAGTGACACATCCCCACGGGAGACTCCATGGTGCTGGATACCCCTCTGCGGGGCCCATGGTTGTGTGGGTACAGCTGGTTGCTACAAAGCCCAGGGTAGGTGGTGGGTGGTGAGATGTGCCACTCGCCCAGTCGGTATAGGGCTTGTGGGCCCATCTGCTGGAGGACTGATGGCTGCCAGGCCCTGAGCTTCAGAGAACCACCTGGCCCAAGCTCCCACCCTTGGCAGGGTGCCACGTCCATCAGCTCCTGGACTCAGAGGCACAGAACCGCGGCCAGCTCTGCCCCGCACTAGACAACTCAGCCTCGGCAGGCCCCAGGGGGCGTCTTCTTCTTTTTTGGGTACCAGGGATTGAACTCAGGGTCACTCAACCACTGAGCCACATGAACTGGAAATCCTCATGCCCCAGTCTCCTGAGCCACTGCACGGGACCCCAGGGTGCTTCTGAGTACCATCCTGTCCCCCAATCCCCACCTCTGGTCTGCCTCCTGGGGAGTCAGCCTGCAACCAGCGGGACCTCCCAAGAGGAAGCAATGGTGCTCCTTGGTCCACACACCTGTCCCACGTGTAGAGGGGCAAGGAGGGAACCAGATGGTTACTTGACATTTCAGGTTCTCCTGGATTGTTTACGCACAGGAAAATATCGTCGCAGCCTCCGGTCATGACATAATGGCAGTGGGAAGGAGCAAAAAGGCCAATGGGCACTTTAATTGCATTTGTTTATTTTTGTGGAGCTGGGGCTCTGGCCCAGGGCCTCGCTCATGCTAGGCAAGTGCTCTGCCATCGAGACACACCCCGGCCCCAACAGGCACTTTAAAGGAAAGGATTTCCAAATCTCCAGTAAACGTAAAAAGATGCTCAGAGTCATGAGTCATCAGGGAAATGCATGTTGAAACCACACGGAGACAGCCACCCACACCAGGACCGATAAAAGGAAAAAGACCGATAAGAGCAAGTGTTGGCGGGAATGTGAACCACAGGCTCCTCTACCAGCAGCGGTGGAGGCTGTCCACGACCACTTTGGAGGGCTGTTTATGGTATTTTTAAACTATGACCCAGCAATTCCATTCCCAGTACTTGACCAAAGCAAATGAATCCATGAATCTGACAAGAGACAGGAAAGACTACTCTGTTGGGCGTAATGGCACACTCCTGTAATCCCAGCAGCTCAGGAGGCTGAGGCAGGAGGATCTGGAGTTCAAAGCCAGCCTCAGGGGCTGGGGATGTGGCTCAAGCGGTAGCGCGCTCGCCTGGCATGCGTGCGGCCCGAGTTCGATCCTCAGCACCACATACCAACAAAGATGTTGTGTCCGCCGAGAACTAAAATAAATAAATAAATAAATTCTCTCTCTCTCTCTCTCTCTAAAAAAAAAAAAAAAAAAAAAAAAAAGCCAGCCTCAGCAACAATGAGGCGCTAAGCAACTCAGTGAGACCCTGTCTCTAAATAAAATACAAAATAGGGCTGGGGATGTGGCTCAGTGGCTAGTGCCCCTGAGTTCAATTCCTGGTACCCTCCTCCCCCAAAAAACATCCTTATGGGGACCAGGAGGAAGGAGGGAGGTATTATGGAATGAAATTTGATCAAATTATGTTCTGTGCCTATACAAATATGTCACATTGAATCCCCACTGTTATGTACAATCATAATGCACCAATACAAATAATAAAAAAGAAAGCTCTTATGTATTCGTAATACTTATTTAAATTACCATAACCCAGGTGCCAGGCAGGCATAGTGGCTCATGCCTGTAATTCTAGTGGCTGCGGAGGCTGAGGCAGGAGGATTGTAAGTTTGAGATCATCCTCAGCAACTTAGTGAGACCCTATCTTGAAATAAAAAAACAAATAGGGCTGGGGATTGTAGCTCAGTGGTCGAGGTCGAGTGCCCCTGAGTTCAATCTCCAGTACCAAAAACAAATAACCCCCACCCCAAACAACCTGGGTGCACATGAACCCTAGAATGAATGGTTAAAACAGAGACATCAAGCTGAAGAAGCCAGATGTAAGTGAGTCCTGGATGATTCTGTTTTATTGAGTTTAAGGACAGGGGAACCATTCTGTGCTGGTAAATGTGGATGCTGGTTAGGAATGTGAAGGATCAGCCTGTAGCAAGTCACAGAGCTCCATGCAAATGACATGTGCACTTTCCTGAGATGGCAGCTAGTTGGGGAGTGTGCCCCTCACCTGCCAGCCTCATTTTATACTCCCTGCACCTCTCCTAGCCCAGTCCTTTGAACACCACTCTCCTGCTCGCCACAGGGCCTTTGCACTGCTGTTTTGCTCTCCCTAATCACCCATCTCTCACACATACCATTTTTACCCCTTTAAATCCTGTTTAGCCTTTAGGGATCAGTGTACATAAACATCACCTCCTCCAGGAAGTTCTTCCTGATTCCCAGACCAAATCAGTACTCTGTATAGTTTCTTTATTCCTTTGTCTTTTGTTTGTTTGTTTTGGTACCAGGGATTGAGCCCAGGGGTGTGTAACCACCAAGCCACATCCCCAGCTCTACTTTTTATTTTGAGAGAGAGTTTCAGTAAGTTGCTTAGGGGCTCTCTAAGTTGCTGAGGCTGGTCTCAAACTTGAGATCCTCCTGCCTCAGCCTCCTGAGCGGGGATTATAGGCCTGTGCCTGCCCAGCTTGTACTTCTTTGTCACATTCATTCCAACTGATGATTAGAAGGATCTGTGGCACTATAGGTGCACAGGTGAAATCACATCTGGTTTGATCCCTTTGAGATTCCAGCTCACGAGCTGTAGTTTGTGCTCAGTGGACTCAATTCCTATCTTGGGGGAGGAAGGAAGGGAGAAGGAAGGGAAGAGAGGGAGGCAGGAAGGAGGGAGAGGCGGGGAAGGAGGGTGAAGCGCAGACCCAGTTCCATCTGGACTGAGGCCCAGCACTGGGTGTGCCGTCTCTCACCTGGGAGTGTGCACCCAGTCCAGAAAGGTGTCCCAGGAGGGTGTGGGCACAGCCCTGGCAGGAATGTGTCCTAGGTCTGTCACACAGGTGACAGGACCAGGTAGGAAAGGGCTGGGCTGGCGGGGCTCACACCTTCCAGCGGAAGTTGGCAGCAGGGCAGGAGGTGTGTCACAGGAAGTCCAAAGGTCTCTGAGCTGCAGCTGACTCACCCAGTCTCTGGGAAAGTTCACAGGTCAGACTCTGGAGGCTGCCAGGGGAAAGGACGACTGTCTGGTATCCTGAATGTGTAAGGGGCTGACCTGGAGGAAAGGCCAACCCAGCCTGGGGGACTGGGGAGGCTTTGCAGAGAGTCTTTTGGGCTGGGTTTTGAAGTCTGAATATGACTTCACCAAAGAGGCAATTTAGAGGGTACGCTGGGGGGACGCCAGTGTCTGACGTGGCTGAGCACCTTGGAAAGTGTCTAGTGGGGCCTTGGTGGCGAGGACTAGGCTGAAGGCCTTGTTGTCCTGGCCAGCACTTACATTTACATGTCATTTGTTGAACACTTACAAGGAGCCCCACATATAAAGAAACCCAATGGGTGAGGGGGCTGGGGGCTTGGGGAGCCCTCTTGGCCCTCATCCCTCCTATGGCATGACCCGAGGAAAGGAGGTCAGAGGATACCTTGCGTCCTTGGAGGAACTTCCTGGGCCACCAGCTCAGATCCCATTGTACAGACGGAGAGGCCAAGGCACACATGGAGCCGAGGCTGGCATGCTGGGGCTAAGCCCTGGCTCTGGAGCACAGGCCTTCCCAGGGACAGGCACCCACAGACACAAGTCTGTGGCCACTGGGCCAGCATCTGGACCCAATGCTAGGGATACCACGAGACCTGACAACTTGGCAGAGTCCGGCCCAGTGACGCATGTCTGTAGTCTCAGCAACTCAGGAGGCTGAGGCAGGAGGATCGAAAGTTGAGAGGCAGCCTTGGCAATCTAGTGAGGCCCTAAGCAACTCAGGGAGACCCTGTCTCTAAATCAAATACAAAATAGGGCTGGGGATGTGGCTCAGGGGTTGAGCCTGGATTCACTTCCCAATACCAGCCCCCCCAAAAGGGGTAAGGTTAGGGGGTGTAATTCAGGGGTAAAATACCCTTGGGTTCTATGGAAAAAAAATACCTTTGAACCAGGTCTCCCAGCAAACAGCCATGACACCTCCGTGTGTCCTTCCCCCACAGCTGGGCAGCTGTTCCTTCCACTCCTTGTCAGCCTCAGCCCTGGCCCAGAGACGGATAGGGAACTACAGGTCACACCACATTGTGCTGCCGTCAGGTGATGGGGTGTAGGTCAATGGTAGATTGCTTTCCTATCATGAGTAAAATCCAGGGTTCAATCCCCAGTACCACAAAAGAAACAAAAACAAAGTGGTATTGGAACTCAGCCAGGAGCTGGGAAAGTGCCTTGGCAGCCTAGAGACTAGCTGGTGTCCCCGAATGCCTGGGGCCAGGATGTTTGCCTAAGAGGACTGGCCAGGGCTGGCACAGGCTCAGGAGTTGGGACTTTGTTCTATAAGGGTGACGAGAAGCCACTGAAGGTGTGTGAGCAGGGGAGGGCCAGACCAACTCTGACATTTGAGGAGATGACTCTTCATTTTAAAAGGGTCCCAGAGTTTTTGCAAACAAATTCTGTAACCTTGGAGTTCAGATTTCTTTCTGCTTTGCCCCACATATAAGTTTGTATTAGAAGTATTAATGTTAGCTGGGTACAGTGGTGCAGGCCTGTAAACCCAGTGACTCAGGAGTCGGAGGCAGGAGGATCTCAAGTTTGAGGCCAGCCTGGACAATTTAATGAGACTATGTCTCAAAATAAATGTTTATGGTCTGGGGTTGTGGCTCAGTGGTAGAGCACTTGCCTAGCATGTGTGAGACACTGGGTTCAATACTCAGCACCACATAAAAATAAATAGATAAAATAAAGGTACTCTGCTATCTACAACTAAAAGTATTAAATAAATAGATAGATAGACAGATTTATCCCAGTGGTTCTGGAGGCAGAGGCGGGAGGATTGCAAGTTCAGAGCCAGCCTCAGCAATTTAGCAAGGTGCGAAGCAACTCAGTAAGACCCAGGTTGAAAATAAAATATAAAAAGGGCTGGGGATGTGGCTCAGTGGTCGAGTGCCCTCGAGTTCAATCCCTGGTACCCAGAATAAATAAATAAATAAATAAATGAAAATTTAAAGCGCCTGGGGAGTGGCTCTATGGTGGAGCACCTCTGCATTCAATCCCCCATACCCCTCCCCCCACACACTACTAGAGATATAGTAATGAGTGTAATAACTTGTGTTTCTCATGATCTTTCACTTTTTGGACGCTCTCTAATTTGTTCCAGTTGCCATGGCAACCCCAAGAGGTAGATAGGGCAGCTATCATTGTGCTGGTTCATGGCTGTGGGTACCAGCAGTGGAGGCTGGGGCTGGGATGTATGTAGCAGGGCTATGCTCACCTGGACGAGATGAGGTGCTGAGCTCAACCTAGGACTCACTTTCCCTTCACATCTGGTGTGTGCCCAGACTTCCAGCTCAGGGCTCCACAGGTAAGGCCCCCACCTCCCCCCTCCCACTAAAAGTCACCCCAGCTTCTAGAGACAAAGAGAAAGTGAAGCCAAGAATATCAGCACTCAGCACTCAGGCTGAGCCAAGCTGGGGCCAGGTTTTCCTGACCTCAGAGGACAAGGGAGTCACATCCATTTAGCTGAGCTGGCCCAGAGCCCTCCAGATCCTGTCATGACCCTGACACTGAGAGTTTCTGGGGGCCTGTAAGAAATTGCAGCCTGATAATGCACCAATCAAAACATCCCGAAAGAAGGGCTGGGGTTGTGGCTCAGGGATAGAGTGCTTGCCTAGCATGTGTGAGGCACTGGGTTCGATTCTCAGCACCACATAAAAAAATAAACAAAAATAAAGATATTGTGTCCAACAACAACTAAAAAATGAATATTAAAAAAAATATGGAAAGAGGGGCTGGCTTAGGGGTAGAGTGCTTGCCTAGCATGTGTGAGGCCCTGGGTTCTATTCTCAGCACCACATATAAATAAGTAAAGTTCTATCAACAACTATTAATTTTTTTTAATGTAGAAAGAGGAAAAAGAAAGAAAAAGAAAGAAAGAAAGAAGGAAAGAAAGAAAGAAGGAAAGAAAGAAAGAAGGAAAGAAATAAATAAAGAAAGAAAGAAGGAAGGAAGGAAGGAAGGAAGGAAGGAAGGAAGGAAGGAAGGAAAGAAAGAAAGAAAGAAAGAAAGAAAGAAAGAAAGAAAGAAAGAAAGAAAGAAAGAAAGAAAAATTAATTGCAGCCTGGGCCAGGCATGTGCCACCTTGCCTGTAATCTCAGTTATTCCAGTCTGAGGCGGGAGGACTGCCAGTTCAAATCCAGCCTCAGTAATTTAGTGAGGCCCTATCTCAAAATCAAAAATATAAAAAGGGCTGGAGATGGAACTCAATGGTTAAGTGCCCCAGGGTTCAATCCCTGGTATCCCCCCCACACACACACACAAAAAAAAAAAAAAGAAAAAAAGGGTCCTGGGTTTGGGCCTCAGCAAGACAAAAAGAAATCTCAGACTATTAAAAGCCACTCATAGGTACCCTCTTTGGGAACATTTAGGAAAGCAGACCACTCTTTAGGGTACAGGTGGCCACCTGACAGGGGAGCAGAATTTCTGCACCACCCCAGGCACGACCTGCTGTCTCTAGGCCCGACTAGATAAACAGGGCCTTAGGGCCTCACCTTGGCCTTAGAGCCCTAGGGTATTGCTGGACATCCCAGCCACGTGGTGAGGAAGTCTTCTGCTGGAAGTGGGGACACCATCTCAGATAAGGGAACTACTGGGGTCCAGAGACAGCAGGACTGAAGCTCAACATTCTCATATTTGTGAGTAGGGGTAGTGTCTTGATCTGAGTTAATCAGCCGCCACTCACCCCGTCTGGACCCCTGCCCCAAGAAGTTGTCTTCCAGCCCCTCTCCACTGTTCCAGGTGAGGATCAGACCTATTCCCTAAACAAATGGTCCAGCCTGGGGGCTCAGACTGACCCTGGCAGGGGGCTCTGGCCTCAGGGGCAGTTCTTATCCGGAGCTCCCAGGCCTGTGAGGCTCACGTGAAAGCAGCTGGAGGCTCCCGTGTCCCAGGGCAGTCACTATTAGGCCGGGCAGCCCCCTGTGTGGTTCAGGGACGCTGGGCCGGGCTGGAGCTCCCCGCAGGCCCAGGCCGGCCCCCACCCCGCCCCTCAGGCGGCCCGGCCCACTTGGCCCAACTTCCTCTCCTTAAAAGGCGAGGTTTGGAAGCGCCCGGGGAGGGGGCGTTGGGCCCTGGGCCTGGCCGCCCCCACCACGTCCCCCTCCCCCCTGAGAGCCTGGGCTGGGCCTGGGGGAGGGGGCGCAGCCTAGCCCCGGGTTCTGGAGATCTCAGCCTAGGCTCTCAGCCTAGGCCTTCATCCCGGCACCCAGACCGCGACCCCGACCCTTCTCTCTGCTCCGAAATGGCTTAAGCTGTGCCCATTTCGCATCTGAAGATACCGAGGCCCTGGAGTGACCCGGGACAGGGAACAAGAATATCTTTCAGCCTTGAGGTGGCATCTTAGATGGGCTGCGCCCACCATTTCTTATAACTTGGGTACCCCGAGGGCTTTGGGTAACCCCCACAGTTCGTTGAGGCTGCAGCACCTCCACTTAGCTCGCATGTGGCATGGGGCACAGGGTACATTTCCTTACTGCCTCGGTTTCCCCATCTGTTAAATGGAGATTGGCCCCTGGGGTTCACACACACCCAGGGGGGCCCGGCGAGGAGGAAGGGGAGCAGCGATTGCTTGCTGCTGGGCTCCCCCCTCTACCGTCTGCGCTGAGGACCCTGCAGGGTGAGGTGGCCTAGCCCAGCCCGCCCTGCCAGGGCTACGGAGAGGACAGACAGATGGAGGTCACGATGCAAACACTGGGTGCTTAATAAGAGCAGCCCCGCCCCTCTTCCTCCACTCCTTGGGAGCGTGATTCATCCGTCCTGGTCGTGGGCTGGGAAGCCGGGCCCGTGGGTGACATCTGGCTCCACGCGCCGGGCGAGGCAGTGCCCTGCGCAAGCGCCTGCCGGCTCTGGCCTCAGTTTCCCCGCACCTCAGGGAGGCGGGGCCTCGCGCGCTGCGGGCGGGGGCGCCCCCTCCCCGGGGCCTTGCTCGGACCTCGTCCGCGGCCCCGAGTCGCCCATAAAAGGCAAGGCGCAGGTCGCGCGGCCAAACTTAGTCATCCGGCCCGCGGGCCGCGGCCGCGCGCCCCGCTCCGACTTCCTCCGCCGACTTCCCGTTTTTGCGAACGAGCCCGGGAGGGGGCCGAGGCGTGGCCCGCGCTTGCGAAATGCCCGGCGCTTCCCTGAAAAGCGGCGGGCCACGCGCCGGGTGCCTCGGGCGGGTGGGGATCCGCGGGCGCCCGCAGGGCGGGGCGGGGACCGGCCAGCTAGGCCCCGGCGTCCACCTCCGAGAACTCTCCGCGAGGTCCCCAGGGAGAAAAGCGTCCTGCCGCGACGTCCAGTCTGTCCACCCAGGATGCAGCCGGCGACGTGGTGGAGGAAGGGCCCGGAAAACTCACCCAGGGCCGAATGCCGAGCAAAGGGGGGCATCGGGGTGCAGGGAGGGCGGGGACTGTCCCTGCACCGGGACCTGAAAGGCCTCCCAGTCATTGTTGGTTTCCAATTGAAGGGAGTAAAAGGAGAAGCAGGAGGAAAGTGTGGGGGGCAGTGTAGAGGGGGAATCTAGAGGAGCATGGGAGGGGGAGGGGAGGGGGGCTTGGAAATCCTATATTTCTTTGAGAAAACAATTGAATATATATGAAAATTATTGGTCTGCCCGTGGCTGCTTAGTTATTGTCCTCTATGTACTTTTCTGAATTTCACACTTCCCAAAGAGGAAGAAGAAGGTACCAGGCTCAGACCTGGACACGGTGGTCCACCTCTTTGACTCTTCTGTACCAAATGGCAAGGATCCCTCTAGGGCTAATTTATCATGAAAACTGTATGAGATGATGACTTGCAGAGGGCTAGGCATGAAGCCTGGATGTGGTGGCGCTGGCCTGTCATCCCATCAGCTCAGGAGGCTGAGGCAGGAGAATCACAAGTTCAAAACTAGGCTCAGCTATTTAGTGAGGCCCTAAGCAACTTGGTGAGACCCTGTCTCAAAGTAAAATATAAAAATGGATGGGGATGTGGTTCAGTGGTTAAGCACCCTGGTTTCAATTCCCAGTAACCCCCCCCCCAAAAAAAAAAAAAAGTTAAACTGGGCCTAGTGGTGCAGCCTATAATCCCAGCAGTTTGGGACCCTGAGGCAGGAGGATCCTGAGTTCAAAGCCAGCCTCAGCAAAAGTGAGGCACTAAGCAACTCAGTGAGACCCTGTCTCTAAATAAAATACAAAATAGGGCAGGGGATGTGGCTCACTGGTCGAGTGCCCTGAATTCAATCCCTGTTACCAAAAAAAAAAAAAAAAAAAGTTTAAGTGTGAGCCCCAGGCACACAGTACATTGCTCAACAAAGGGCTGATGTTGAGCTCCCTTTGCCTTACCCCTTTCAAAGAAGGGGGACTTCCTGGGGGGTCAGGGTGGGAGGTCTTTGGCCCACAACTCCCTGTGGCTAGCTCTTGGCCTGGCCTGGCTCAGAATGCTTGTGTTTCTGACAAATGGGGCCAGCCAAACCCAGGTCCTGCCTGATCTGTGCTGTCCTGTCCTGTCCCCAGGCCTGGGGTCATTCTGGGTAAGGCTCATGGCCATCAGGCCCAGCAGGACACAGCCAGGCAGGTCATTTGGCCTTGGATTCCAGGCAGCCGGATCCTCAGCAGCCTGTCTGGGCAGTGAGGACACGCTGGGATAGCAGGTGCACAGTCTAGAGAGCCCCAAAGGGCTTGGGGCAGCCAGAAAGGAAGGGAGGAGTGTTTGGGGTCAGGACAGGGTGTCCAGGAAGGGAGAGTAAAGGAAAGAGAAAGCGAAGAGAAGGATCTACTTTTCCTCTTGCTATTTTTGAGTTCCTGAGTGTGTTGAGCACTGTACCCACTGAAGAGAGCCCCCCAGCATCCTGACAGGAGAATTAAGACCACCACTCCTTGAAGACACCAAGATTAAACAATTAGTCAAGTTGACTCATCCGAGAAGGGGTGAGGTCAGAAGGAGCTGTGAACCAGAGAGAGAGAGAGAGACAGACAGACAGACAGACACAGATGTCTAGGGGGACAGCTGTGAGCCAGAGAGAGAGATGTCTTGGGTGCAGCCCAAGTGAAGGGGAGGCTTCAGGAGTAGAAAGGCAGGTGGAGGCACAGAGAAGGTCCTGGGGCACAGAAGCAAATGTCTGCAGGCTGGGCAGGCTGGAGGGCAAGACCTGCTGGATGGAGACTGCTCTCCAGTGCCCTCTAGTGGGGACCCTTTCTGCCATCATCCCTGGCAAGGTGGACCAGAATTCCCAATGAATTTAACCTGTGCCCAATCACCAGGGCACCCAGGTCCATAAAGCACCGCCTTCCACATTCTCTCTCTCCCCCTACAGACGCTTGCAGGGCAGAGGTCTGCCACACCCAAGGCCTCACTGGACAAGAAGTGGCCGTGGGAAAACACGGGCAAAAGGAGCATCCTCTGCCCCAGGGATCAGTGGTCACCCACCTGCCAAGTGGACCAGCTGCAGCCTCCCAGCCACAATGTTTGGGGCTGGTGATTGCTCTTCCTCTTTTTCAGACAAGGAAGATGAGGTCTGGGGGCTCACAGCACTTGCCCAGGGTGGTGGCCCACAAATGGCGTGCAGGTACACACACGTGCCACGCATGCATGTGGTTGCCTAGACATCTCGTCATCCCCTTGGCCAGCAGAACTAGGAGCCAATGGGTGGCTCTGGGTGTAGACAGACAAGCTGAGAGTCAGTCCTCTCCTGAGTCGGAGGAATCCAGCCTTCCTGGTTGGAAGACCAGACAACTTTCTGGTTTTGTCTTGTGGGGTGTATCTCACTGTGGCCTCCACCTTTAACCAGAGTCAGGTTTTAACATGCCCCAGGGGCTCACAGGTCAAGGTTCACTCCAAAATAAATAGCTTCTTCATTTGCCCCCATTGGATACCAAAATTGGAAGGTGCTCAAGTCTCTTATATAAAATGGCACAAAACCTATATGCATCCTTCTATATACTTTCTTCTTTGCTTTTTCTTTAGAGGTACTGGAGATTTGAACCCACAGCCTTGTGCATGCTAGGCAAGCATTTTGCATTCTATCTCTGAGCTATATCCCCAGTAACCCCAACCCACTCCTTTTTTTTTTTTTTTTGGTGGTGCTGGGGATAGAACCCAGAGCCTTGTGTATGCAAGGCAAGCACTCTACCACTCTACCAACTGAGCTATATCCCCAGCCCCCCCAACCCACTCCTTTTTACATTAAATCATTTCTAGATGACTTATAATGTCTAATAAAAGGTTAATGTTATGTAAATAACTACTATACTGTTACTTGATAGGAATGTGATCAGGAAAAAACATGTTCATGTTCAATATGGACACTTTTTATTTTATACTGGGAATTGAGCCCATGAACACTTTACCACTGAGCTACATCCCCAGCCCTTTTTATTTTATGTTTTTTTTTTGGGGTACCTGGGATTGAACTCAGGGGCACTCAATCCCTGAGCCACATCCCAGCCCTATTTTGTATTTTATTTAGAGACAGGGTCTCACTGAGTTGCTTAGTGCCTTCTTTTTGCTGAGACAGGGCTTTGAACCCATGATCCTCCTGCCTCAGCCTCCCGAGCTGCTGGGATTACTGGCATTCGCCACTTCACCTGGAAACAAATATTTATTTTACTTTTATGTTTTCAGTGCTAGGGATCAAACCCAGGGTCTCACACATGCCAATGTCACGGCACTGGCAGATTAGACCAGGTGTCATATTAGGCAAGCACTCTACCACTGAGCTACACCCTAGCCCTGGAGTCCTTGTCTAAAATGCAGGTGGGCCCTTGAGGAAGAACTGCCAACACCAGTGCACTGCATGTGTTCTCAGTCTTCAAGAGTACAATCCAAGAATAAGGGGCTGGGGATACAGCTCAGTTGGTAGAGGGCTTGCCTCACATGCATAAAGCCCTGGCTTCAATCCCCAGCACCACCAAAAAAAAAAAAAAAAAAAAAAAAAAAAAAAAAAAAAACAATCCACGAATGTGAGACCAAGCTTACTATGAGAACACTTGTGACAGAGGCTTGTATCAAAAAGTCACTATGTGGGGTGGGATTTGTAGCTCAGTGGTAGAGTGCTTGCCTAACTTGTAAGGCACTGGGTTCAACTCTCAGTATCACATATAAATAAGTAAAATAAAGGTCCATTGACAACTAAAAACATATAAAAAAAATAAGAAGGGGTAGGGATTTAGCTCAGTGGAAAAGTGCTCCTGGATTAGATTCTCAGTACCAAAAAAGAAAAAAAAGGCAACAAAGATAGCATAGGATGTAATCGAATGAAGTAAACGAAAAAAAAAATATATATATATATAGTTCCTTTTCCTCTCTTCCTGTCTTTCAATCTTGGACCTAGTATTCAGAGTCCAGGAACTTGACAGAAAAAAGTGTTGTTGTGTTTTTTTTTTTTTTTTTAGATGTTGTTAGACCTTTATTTTATATATTTATTTATTTGTGGTGCTGAGAGTCAACCCAGTGCCCTACCACTGAGCCACAACCCTAGTCTGCCATCATTTTTTTTTAATTTTTTTTTTTTTTTAAGGAGAGACAGAGAGACAGAGAGAGAATTTTTTTTAATATTTATGTTTTAGTTCTTGGCGGACACAACATCTTTGTTGGTATGTGGTGCTGAGGATCGAACCCCGGGCCACAAGCATGCCAGGCGATCGCGCTACCGCTTGAGCCACACCCCCAGCCCCTTGTTTTTACTTTTGTTTGTTTGTTTGTTTGTTTGTTTTGGGGATTGAACTCCTCAGTGTTTAACCACTGAGCTATATCCCCAGTCTCCCCAGACCCTTTTTTTTTTTTTAAGAGAGAGAGAGAAAGAGAGAGAAAGAGAGAAAGAGAGAAAGAGAGAAAGAAAGAAAGAAAAGAAAAAAAGGAAAGAAAGAAAGAAAGAAAGAGAAAGAAAGAAAGAAAGAAAGAAAGAAAAGAAAAGAAAAGAAAAGAAAAGAGTGGGGATCCCTGCACCCCTAACCCCAACCCAGCTGCACTGAAGGATGAAGCATCCTTGATCCCAGGAACAGGAGACCAGCATAGATAGGTGGACCCCATCACACACACACAAAAAAGGCATGACTGTCCAGGTGTCCAGAGATAGATGAGTGGATAAACAAAAAAAATCCATACAATGGAATGTTTTTTCAGTGTTAAAAAGGAAGGAAATCCTGACACACATGGATGAACTTTGAGGACATTATGGTGAGTGAAATGAACCAAGCACAAATGACCAACGCTGTATGATTCCACTTCCTGGAGACAGATGGCAGGACGGTGATTACCAAGCCTGGGAGAGGGGGAAGGGGGATTACTTAATGAGTCCAAGGTGTCAGATTTATGAGATGAAAAACTTCTGCAGCTCTGCTTTACAGTGTGAATGGACTTAGCTCTGAACCATGCACTTAAAAGAGCTAAAAGAATAAAGATGAAGTTCTGTCTTTTACAAGTTTTTAAAAAAGCATGATTCTGAGTCGGGATCTCTTCGTGGAATCAGATGCTTAAACGGTCTTTCTGGGCCTGAGGCCAGATTGAGCCCTGGTGCCTCCAAGTGGCCAAGCCTAGCAGGAAACAGCCAAGGGTTCTGGGAAATGCAGTTTGCAGTTCCCCAAACCGGATTCTGTCGGCCAGCTGAGGCCGGTGGGCGTGGACCTGGGAGGCCATAGCTTCCCCACCCACAGATCCATATTGGGTCGTTGGGGTCTGCAGGGAGATTGCGCAGGGTGAATGCCTGGCGTGCTTGTCCCCATGCTGCCCAAGGGCAGCCTCTGCCCACGGGCCAGAGCACACACTTGTCCACTAGTATCGTGCAACACGTGGACACTCCGAGTTTGCAGCTGGCACCCAGACATCTTGGCCATCCGTGCTGCTGAGGATCAGGCTCGCAGATACCCTCACCCTCTCCTCACTCTTAGGGGAGCATCCTTCCTGGTGTGAGAGCCTTGGCAGTGATGGTGGAGAGGGTATCCTGGCTACAGGTGCCCAAAGGGAAGAATATGCTAGTCAGAGGACACAACTGGGACCCGCTGTGTGGCACCCACTTGGTCAGGAGGGGAAAAAATAGAGGACAAGAAAGGGTCAGCCTCGTTGGCCGTGAAGAACTATTTGACAAGACAGTGCCCTGGTCTCCCAGGTGACCCCTGGGGTTGCAGTCTAGTGAATGGAATGACACTTATTGTTCTCACTGTGGTTGCTGCGGCGGCCTCGGAAGTGAGTCAGCAGAATTCCTGGGCGCTGGGGTGGAGGGATGCTCCAGCTGAGATGGGAGGGGGCGTTGCCCGCGCCCCGACCCCTCCCCCACGGTGGCTGACCACGGGGCCCGCCCAACCTTCTCGTTCTCCCCGCCCCGGGAGTCCGCTCTCACCAACCGCGAAGGGGAGAGCTCAGGGTGGGGGACATCTCACGGGGGAATTTCACTTAATTCTCGGGGAAACACCCATCCCTGAGCCTGCCCTGGGGTGGGGTGGAGCGAGGTCTGCTACTTTCAAAATTTCCAAGCCCTGGCAGGGGGCTGGGCGAGCAGGCTAGACCCTCGGATGGACCAACCGCCTTCCGCGGAGATTAGCCAGGGGGATGGGCGTCGGAAAGATCAAACAGGGCTTCGAGGACGATCGTTAATTCTCTACTTACTGACCGGGCACAGATTGGGGGGGGGGGGTGAGGGCATAGGAACCCCCAGGCAGGGGCGGGTTCGGGTCAAGATCTGAGCACTGGGGAGCTTGGGGTTGTGGCTCAGCGGTAGAGCGCTCGTTTAGCACGTGCGAAGCCCTGGGTTCGATCCTCAGCACCACATAAAAATAAAGAAATTAAATAAAGGTATTGTGTACAACTACTTCCAAAAATAAAAAATAAAAAATTGTTAAAAAAAAAATTTGAGCACTGGACCAGGGCCAAGAGTCTAAAAGAGCTAAGCCTCGGCTTTCCCAAGCATAAAATGGGCCCAGGGATCCTAGAACAAGGCGTGCTGGAGTTAGCGGTTTAAACCTGGACGTCTTTGCCAGTCTAACTGCCCTTTCGAGCTGCCCGTCAGAGCTCCCTGAACCACAATGAGAATTCATGCACACTCCGCACAGTCCAGCTCGAACTTGCCCTCCTTATTACTGCGGTCCACTGTGGTCTGGACTGCAGATACCGCGGGGCCGCTCTGGGCTGGTTCCTAAAAGCGGAAGAAGGGAGGGCCGCACCCAGGACCACGCAGTCTCGGAGACCCCCATTCGCCCACCGCTCGGTTCGGCTGCAGTTTTTCCGGAGACCGCGAGGTGGCACTAGAGATGCGCCTGCCGCGGCAAATGGGGCGGGGCTGAACTCGCCCGGGTGGCGGGGACCCTCCTCCAGACGCATTTGGAAACCGAGGGGAAGTGCAGCGTTCAGAAGTGCAAAAATAAAGGACGGGGGTGGGTAGCTCAATGGTTGAGCAACTCCTTAGCACGGCTGAGGCCCTGGGTTTTATTTATTTTTGGTACCGGGGAATAAACCCAGGGGTGCTTTACCACTGAGCCACATCCCCAGCCTTTTAAATTTTTAAAATTTATTTTGAGACAGGGTCTTGCTAAGTTGCTTAGGGCCTTCCTTAATTGTTGAGGAGCTGGCTCTGAATTTAGGATCTTCCTGCCTCAGCCTCCAAGCCGCTGGGATTACAGGCATGTGCCACCACGCCCACTTGGTGAGGGTTTGATTCCCAGCACCAAAACAATAATAGAAGAGTCAATCCAAGTTTGATGACCACCGGGTATGTGTGGTGTGTTTGTTTAAATTTTTATTTTTCTCGCAGTGGGATCAAACGCAGGGCCTCCCACATGCTAGGCAAATGCTGTACCACTGAGAATATCACCAGCCCAGGAATTATATATTAACACACTCAAAGGACAACTGAAGTGACTCATTTCTCCTACACTGAGGCTTGCAGGGCCCCAGCATCCCAAGGAGTTCATCCCACCAGGCAGGAAAGAGTATGGCATGTGGTGAAAGTGGGGGATTTGATAGCCTCAGCGTTCCTGAGCTGGGGACCCACCACCATTGACTGAGAGTGGACCCAGGTGATCCATCACCACAGTTGATGTCCTGCTTCCACATCCTGACACTGGCAAATCAAATATCGAGGAAGGGGGAGCAGCACATGGTGGCACATGCTTGTAATCCCAGAGACTCAGGAGGCTGAGGGAGGAGGATGGAAAGTTTGAGGCCGACTTCAGCATCCTGTCTCCAGATTTAAAAAAAAAAAATAAAAATAACTGGGGGTATAGCTCAGTGGTTCACTAGTAGTGTGCCCCTGGGCCAGGGTCCACTGTGGCTGTGCCAGGCCCTGGGGGGTGCAGAAGGTCTTCCTGTCTCCTCCCAACCTAACATCATCCGTAGCCCCCCAGGCCTCAGGTTGAATCCATGTGCCATTGACAGGCTCAGTGGACATTCTCTGGCAGGGACATGCCCATCAGATCAAGGTCAGGAAGCTGTGTTGGTGGGAAGCTGGACCTTGAGTGACCTCCAAGCTCCTAGAGTCAGGAAGGTACAGATGAATAAGGAAACCTCTGGCCAGATGCTGGAGTGGGCTGGGAAGTGACTATCCTGGGAGCAACTTGGTAAAGGGCTGAGGTACCCTGACCTTGCCTTCATCCCCAGCCCAGAGTCATGGAGAAGGGATGAGGCGGAGGGCACCATGCTGAGATCACAGTGTCAGAGAATAATTTCTGGTCAGCGTCATAGGCCTGTAATCCCAGATGTTCAGGAGGCTGAGGCAGGAGGATTGTGAGTTGGAAGCCAGCCTCAGCAATTTAGCAAGGCCCTAAGCAATTTAGGGAGACATGGTCTCTAAATATAAAAGGGCTGGGGATGTGGCTCAATGGTTAAATGCCCAGGGTTCAATCCCCAGTGTGCCCCGCCCCCCACAAAAGAATAATTACTGAAGGATTGAAATCATGACAGACACTTAATTCACACTTGTTAAAAATTTAATTCAACTTCAATGGAACAGTAAGATCAGTAAAAACTGATGCAAGAAGCATTGGGAGGAATTGAAGTTTATTTTTTATTTTTTAGATACTGGGGATTGAACTCAGGAGCACTCGACCACTGAGCCACACCCCCAGCCCTATTTTGTATTTTATTTAGAGACAGGGTCTCACTGAATTGCCTTGTGCCTCACTGTTGCTGAGGCTGGCTTTGAACTCTCGATCCTCCTGCCTCAGCCTCCAAGCCGTTGGGATTACGGGTGTGCCCCACCGTGCCCAGCTGGAGGAACTGAACTGTATATGGTCCTTTTAAAAAAGCTAGAATGAAATTAATAAATTCAATTTAGAAAAACAACCTCCATAAATCTGACTCATGCCTGTTGCAGCAATCTAGAGTAAACTCTGGCATTATCTTGTGTTATCTTCTGTTATCAGACACAAATCCACAAGTTAACCTGTAACTTTACCAAGACTCTGCTCTTAATTAAAAGTAAATAATGCTGGGCCCAGTGGCACACGTCTGTAATCCCAGTGGCTCGGGAGTTCAAACCCAGCCTCAGCAATTTAGTAAGGCCGTATGCAACTCAGGGAGACCCTGTCTCTAAATAAAACACAAAAAAGGACTAGAGATGTGATTAGGGTTCAGCACCCCTGGATTCAATCCCTAGTACCAAAAAAAAAAATAATAATAATAATAAATAGCAAACCAGGCACAGTGGCGCTCGCCTGTAATCCCAGTGGCTGGGGAGGCTGAGACAGGGAGATCATGAGTTCAAACCCACCCTCAGCAAAAGTCAGGCACTAAGGAACTCAGTGAGGCCCTGTCTCTAAATAAAATACAAAATAGGGCTGGGGATGTGGCTCATTTGTCAAGTGCCCTTGAGTTCAATCCCTGGTACCCCACCACACACACACACACACACACACACACCAAGGAAATAGCAGCCAAGCACCGTGGTACATGTTTAAATCCCAGCCTCTGAGGACACAGGAGGATCATGAGTTCAAAGCCAGCCACAGCAAGTTAGCAAGGCCCTAAGCAACTTAGTGAGACTCTGTCTCTATGTCTCTAAATAAAATACTTCTTAAGAAAGGGCTGGGGATGTGGCTCAGTGGTTAAGCACACCAGGGTTCAATCCCGGAACGAAGGAAGGAAGGAAGGAAGGAAGGAAGGAATGGATGGTCCTCCCTCCCTTTCTTGCCTCAGCCTCCTGAGCCAAAGGGCTTGGGCCAGATCAGATCTCCCAGCTGGTTCAATAGATGAGATTGATTTTTTTTTTTATCTCCAAAATATACACCAAAGATTTCATCCTCCCCTCCCCCACAGCTACCCCACTCCCGCTTACCCTATTAAATCCCAAATTTCAGTTCTACAGATATTTCAATAAAATTGACACGAGTGCATTAAAATAGATTGGGAATCAAATTCTAGGGTTTATATATACTCTTTTTATCATTAAGAAAAAATATGAGCGGGGCACTAGTGCATGGCTGTAATCCCATGCCATTGGGGAGGCTGAAGCAGGAGGATTAAACATTCAAGGCCATCCTGAGAAACTCAGCAAGACTTCGTGTCAAATGAAAAGGGCTAGGTTCAATCCTCAGTATAAAAAAGAAAGGAAATACAACCTATAAATAGATCTTTTACCTATATAACATTTCCTGGGACAAAAATGGGTCAACTGCTTTAGAGATCTCTGGAAGATAATAACCACTGGGTTCAGCCACCTCCCCAGCTCTATTCTAAGCGCTGTGTGATTCAAGGAAAGGGTGGCTCCTCTCTGGGTCTCCCTGTTTCCAGCTGGGTGCAGAGTGGGGTGGATGTGGGACAGTGTTTGCTCCTGCCCTGACTGCAGCTGGGCAGATGCACCCAGATTTGAGAGGGATTTTTTTTTGGGGGGTGTTCCTGGGGATTGAACCCAGGGGCTTTACCATTGGGCTACATCCCCAGCTCTTTTTATTTAATTGTTAATTTTTATTTTTGGTACCCAGGACTGAACTCAGGAACACTCAACCACTGAGCCCACATCACAGCCCCATTTTGTAGGACACTCAACCACTGAGTCACATTCCCCAGCCCTATTTTCCATTTTATTTGGAGACAGGGTCTTAACCTCCCGTTGCTGAGGGTGACTTTGAACTGGCAATCTTCCTACCTCAATTTACCAAGCCGCTGGGATTACAGGCGTGCGCCAAAGCGCCTGGCCATCCCCAGCATTTTTAAAAATTACTTTGAGACGGCCTCGCTGAGTTAGTGAGGCTGGTCTCAAATTTTCGATCCTCCTCTCTGAGCCTCCAAAGTTGCCACCACGCCCGGCTCAGATTTGAGAGTTTGCAAAGCCCCTTTCCTGAGGATCCCACTGGATTTCTGGAACCACACCCCGCGGAAACGATTAGGGTCCGGAACAGAAATCTCCATCCGGTCCCCCAATCTCCGCCCCGCATCTCCTGCCAAGCTCTCCCCTTCCTCTGCCAGCGGGAAGCGAGGAGTAGGGGTCGGTGCGGGTTGCGATTCCGGGCACCGAGGGTGGCACCTGGGGGTCGGTAAGGGTAGCAGGGGGAGAAGGGACCTGGGGGCGCAGAGTCTGCGGGCGTTCCCCCCCAGCAGCGCTCACAGCTGGGGGCTTTCCCACTGAGCCGGGGCCCCTGCCTGCTGTGGCCTGCACTGCGGAACCCCAGGTCCGCTCCTCTGGGGTGTCCCACGAGTGCCCAGAAAAATCCCCAAAGGCTGTGCACCCCTGCAGCCTGCCCGGGGCCCCACTCCCGCTCCCCGACGAGCTCCGCCCAAGCCCCGCCCACCACCCCACCATTGGCTGCCCAGAGCGGAGAGCTCTGTGGATTGGTCCATCTCCGAGAGGCCACGCCCCCGGCTGCACAAAGAGACCGACTGCGCTGCCCGCTCCCTCCGCGGGTCGCCTCCCTGGGGTTTGGGTACTGGGACCCACTCTGCGGCGTGGCAGCGGCTGTCACAACTTGGGGCTGTCGTAGTGACTGCGGCCACTGTGGTGCGGACGCGCCGGCTCCAAAAAGGCACCAGCTAGGGTCCCTCCGACTGCTGGGACCTGCCTGGGAGAGAGAACCCCGGAATCTCTGTGCCCAGGCCCCGCCCTTGGATTTCCCCGCGTCCCCATCCCTGGCCTACGCGCTGGTAGTGCTGGGGGGTTGGGTGGGTGGAGTCCTGATTGTGAAGTTGGTATCCTTGAGAAAACCATTGTTCGGAGAGGGTAGATAAACTGTTCCAAATCACACAGCAGTTTGGAGTAGCTGAGAATTAATAATGAGGGCTAGGAAGAGGGGAGAAGTCTGTGGCTAGTGGAATCTCCCCTCCTTCCTGCCCCTTCCCAGACCTATCAGCTAAGCCAGGGAGGATCCCTGGACAGACACGAAGCCTGTAGGCTGGCAGGGGGTGAATTTTAATTAGAAAATGTGGCAGTGGTGTTTGGAGAGCACATACAGGCTCTTGACGCCTGTACCTCCCAGCACGTTTTGCCTCCATGAACTTTCTTCATCTGCAAAAAATGGGTGACAGCAGACGCGGAAGGATTAGACATGGTGCACTTTAGGTTGTGGCGCAGGGAAGACCAAGAGTCCCATCGTGCACAGCGATCATGGGCAGTGTGGCTTCCTGGTGGAGTCTGGAAGCAGCACTTGCTTCAGGTTCTAGATTTCCTTCAAGGTGACTTGCCTGTGAGCTTTGGTTATGGGGTGGCCCCACTGTCCAGTCTGTTCAAGAAGCATGGGGGTGGCATTCAAGTCTTGCCAGAGAGTAGAAGGAGAAGCAGTGTGACAGGGAAGGATTGGGACAGAGCCCACCAATCCTCAACACGGACTGGTTGAGAGAAGGACATGGGCACCTGTGAGGACCCTGAAATTCTCAGAAGCACCCAAACTGTTTGAGTGTTCTGCATCTGCAGGGGAGCAGTGTAGTAAGCCGGCTGAGCAGGTCCCTGGGTTCCCCAGGCCGGCAGGGGGGTGTTTGAGCATGATCTTTCACTTGTGTGAAGGAACAGGACTGTCCCCTAGCCCATCCCTCAGCCAGTGAGTGACCCTCTTCCATCTTCACTTCCCCCGCTAGTCCCTGGGGCCACCCATGCTCCTTCCTGTGCACAGGAATCCAAACCCTCTTGCCTCTGCCAGGGTGGATGTCTGGGTAAGGCCACTGCTCTCTGGCCCCTGGGTTCATGCCTGCCTCCCATGGCCAGGTCAGTATCCTGTCCAAGAATGCCCAGACCACATTGCCCAAGTTGAAATTCCTTCATCACCTTCTCCCCACACTGGTTCCTAAAGTGCTCTGCCACCTGAAATTTTTTTGGGGGGTGGGGGTATTGGGGATTGAACTCAGGGGCACTCAGCCCCAGAGTCACATGCCCAGCCCTATTTTGTAATTTATTCAGAGACAGGGTCTCACTGAGTTCCTTAGGGCCTCCCTAAATTGCTGAGACTGGCTTGGAACTGGGGATCCTCCTGCCTCAGCCTCCCAAGTTGCTGGGATTATAGGTGTGCACCACTTGGCCCACCTCATTCATTTTTTTTTTTTAAAGATGTTGATGTGGCGCTGGGATTGTGGCTCAGTGGTAGAGCGCTCGTCTAGTATGGGCGGAACCTGGGTTCGATCCTCAGCATCACATAAAAATAAAGGCATTGTGTTGTGTCCATCTACACCTAAGAGGATAAATATATTTTTTTAAAAAAGATGATGATGGATCTTTATTTTATTCATTTATTTATATGTGGTGCTGAGAATCGAACCCAGTGCCTCACACATGCTAGGCAAGTGCTCTGCCACTGAGCCCTAGCCCCATCCCCTCTTTCTTTTTGCAGTCTAATTGAGTTGCCATTAACAATTACCAATTAAAAACTATTGTAGCCCACTGTGTTTCCCTAAACTGCACAGGTCCCCATTGAAAGAGGCTAAAAATACAGAGTCTATCCTGCCTCACTGAAGTTCCTGTCACCCATGGAAACTAAATCATTATCTGATCTTCCAAAAAATCAGGAGACAGAGATAAACAGCCACATTCCTAAACAGGCCAGATTAGATCTGCAGGATAATGAAGTTCCTCTGATTTAATCCTTACCAAAGGAAAAAAAAAAAAGAAGACTACCTCAAGTAACCCGATCTTAGCCGGGCAGTGGCTTTTCTGTTGTTCCCTGTCTCTTCCTTACAAAGGTGCTTTCTTCAGGCTCTTTTCTGTCTAAAACTAACCTCCTTGGCACCGTCCATTGAAACCTTTTTCTTTTCTTGTCTTTTTTGGTTCTGGGAATTGAACCCAGGGCCTTGTTCATGCTGACATACATTTATTTATTTATTTATTTTTACCAGGGATTGAACCCAGGGGTTCTTTACCACTGAGCCACATCTCCAGCCTTTTTAAAATTTTTGAGACAGAATCTCTCTAAATGGCTTAGGGCCTTGCTAAACTGCTGAGGCTGGCCTTGAATTTGCAGTCCTCCTGCCTCAGCCTCCCAAACTGCTGGGATGATAGGCAGGTACCACTGCACCAGGCTCGTAATTTTGTTTTTTGATACACAATATAAACTGTGTGTCTCCTTCTTGTCCTTCTCCCCTTCCTTCTTCTTCTGTGGGGGCAGCTTTGGGGATCAAAGCCAGTGCCCCATGCATGCTAAGCAGAAGCCCCACCACTAGGCTACAACCCTTTCCTCCCCTTCCCTCTTGTTACTGAGGATTGAAAATTAAGGGCTGAAAACTGGGGCAGAGGGTGGGATGCTCTACCACTGAGCTACATCCCAACCTTTTTTTTTTTTTTTTTTTTTTTTTTGAGACAGGACCTCTCACAAAGTTTCGGAGGCTGGCCTCAGACTTGTGATCCTCCTGCCTCAGCCTCTCGAGATACTGGGATCATAGGCATGTGCCACCATGCCCAGCCATTTGGTGTCCTTTGGTGTACTCACAATGTTGTACAGTCACCTGCTAAGACATTATCATCACTGGAAAAAAGAACACTGTACCTGTTAAGCAGCCACTCCCCATTCCCTATAATACTCCCCTCCCATAACCACCAATCAGCTCTCTGTCTCTATGGATACACATATTCTAGTCATTTCTTATGAATGAAATCACACAATATGTTGCCAGGCATGGTGGTGCACACCTGTCATCCCAGCGGCTCCGGAGGCTAAGGCAGGAGGATTGCAAGTTCAAAGCCAATCTCCGCAATTTATCAAGGCCCTCAGCAAATCAGTGAGGCCCTATCTCTAAATAAAACATAAACAAGGGGGTGCTGGGAGTGTTGCTCAGTAGTTAAGCACCCCAGGGTCCAATCCCTGGTACCAAAAAAAAAAAAAAATGCACACAATATGTGACCTTTTATGTCTGACTTTTTTCTTTCACTTGGCAAAATGTTTTCAAGTTCTAATCACAGTTGGATTATGCACCAATACTTCATCATCCTGGTTTTTTTTTTTTTTTTTTTTTTTAAAGAGAGAGAGAGGGGAGAGAGAGAGAGAGAGGGAATTTTTTTAATATTTATTTTTTAGTTCTCGGCGGACACAACATCTTTGTTGGTATGTGGTGCTGAGGATCGAACCCGGGCCGCACGCATGCCAGGCGAGCGCGCTACCGCTTGAGCCACATCCCCAGCCCCCATCATCCTGGTTTTAAGACTGAGTAATATCCTGTTGTATGGATGTACTGCAGTTTGTTTACCCTTTGGTTTTATTCATCCATTCATCTGTGGGTGGATATTTAGATTGTTTCTGTCTTTTGTGCTTAGTACTGCTATGAACATTTTAATTTGAACACCTGCTTTGAATTCTTTTGTTACTTTTTTTTTTTTTTAACCACAAAAGCTACATGCCACATCCCCTGTCCTATTTTGTTTATTTTACTTAGAGACAGGGTCTCACTGAGTTGCTTAGCGCCTCACTGAGGCTGAGTTGCTGAGGCTGGCTTTGAACTTGCGATCCTCCTGCCTCAGCCTCCTGAGCAATGAACCAGTTTACCTTCTCACTAGCAACATGTGACAGTCTTGATTTCTCCACTTCCTCGACAATATTTTTTTTTTAAGAGAGGGGAGAGAGAGAGAGAGAGAGAGAGAGAATTTTTAATATTTATTTTTTAGTTCTCGGTGGACACAACATCTTTGTTGGTATGTGGTGCTGAGGATCGAACCCGGGCCGCACGCATGCCAGGCGAGCGCGCTACCGCTTGAGCCACATCCCCAGCCCTCGACAATATTTTTTCTTCTCTTTATATATAGTTATGGCATATGAAGTGGTAATATCATTGTGGGGTTTTTTGTTCTTGTTTTTTGAAGTTCTGGGGATTGACCCCAGGACCCTGTGAATGCCCAGCAAGCAATCCACCATTTAGCCACAACCCAGCCCTCTCCTGTGGTTTTCTGTTCCCTGGATGACTAATGACGGTGAACATCATTTCCTGTTCTCCTTGGCTGTTTGTAGATCTTTGGAGGATCCTGAATCCCTTTGCTGTGTCTTTGTGGTTCTTTGAGTGCTTCCTGACCCCTCAGCAGGACATGTCCCCAGCTGTGGAATCTGTTATTTCTGCTCTCTTTAGTGGAGACCAGGATGCTATTGGGGTGTTGCTGTCTCTGAGCCCTTTCAGGGGACAGAACTAGGAAAACATTTACATACATCTGTGTTAATTCTCGCATCTCTGTGTTAAAAGACTTGAGTTCCTATTGACGGCTCACGGCTCACGGGTTCACCCTGATCTACAGCTCCTCCTCTGCTCATGGGAACCTGGCTGCCATTATCCAAGCTCCCTAACTAACACACTTACTTATTCCCTCAACCCGCTGAATGTACCTAATGTCCCATGGTATTGGTACTGTGCTGCATACAGACACCTTCCTCTGCTGCCCTACCAGATCCCTCTCCTGTTCCACATGGCCTTGGAAACCCCTCATCAGATCACCTCCTTTTTTAAAAAAAAAATACATATTTTTTTTAGTTTTTTTTATAGTTGGACACAATACTTTTATTTATTTATTTTTAGGTGGTGCTGAGGATTGAACCCAACACCTTGCACGTGCTAGTAGAGCACTCTACAGCTGAGCCACAACCCCAGCTCCCCCTGGATCACCTCCTTTGCCTGGATGGGCTCCCGATCCCAAATGAGATCTCTTCCTCCCTTGTCAGCTACACCCCACCCCCAGGCCTTCTGCCCTTACTGCAGCTCTGATCCCACCTTGATCTGACCCAGGACTGGATGGTTCAGGAAGAGAATGGAAAGGGGAAGGGGGAAGAGATACAGAGAAAAGGTCTTCTCTGTTTCTTGCTTTATCTTAAAAAAAAAAAAAAAAAAAAAAAAAAAAACCCATGCATCGGTTGGGTCTGGTGGCTCCTACAGTTCCAGCTACTGGGGAGGCTGAGTTAGGACCCATCAATTGAGCCCAGGAGGTGGAGACCAGCCTGAGCCAGCACAGGGGGGCTCCTGTCTCAAAAGAAAGAAAGATAAGAACCCATGTCTCCTGTGCAGTTTATTCTGGATCATTCTTCCTTATATATTACACGATACAGCATTTTCCCAACGGGTCTTCAGGCAAAATCACGACCCTGCAGAATGACCTGGGTTACCTTGGGCCTGCAGAGCCCCAGAGGGGGCTGGGCCTGGGCTCCTGCAGGGCTGGAAGGGCTGGGTGAGGGGGGATGCCTGGGGGAGGTGATGGAGCCTCTCCTTGTCTTCCTGATCTGGCAGACAATGGGCTGCCCGGTGTCTGGGGAGATAAGGGGCTGGCCAGGGCTGGAATCCTAGCCCTGGGTCTGTTCCTCCTTGTGGGAGAGTGGCTTCCTCATGACCTGACACACTGACCCCACAGATCCGCAGAGCTGAGCCTCCTCTACACTTTCATGAAAGGGAGGGCTGACAGCCTTCCCTGGTCACTTGGGCGGGACACCAGCTCTGAGCCTCGGGTCTGGGGAGGCCGAGTGACCTCCCCTGCTCCAGGATGTGGCTTCTCCCAGACAGTTGTTTTCTTTTCCTGGTCCTGCGGATTGAACCCAGGGGGAATTTACCACTGAGCTGCATCTCCAGCCCTTTTTAATTTATTTTGAGCCAGCGTCTCTAAATTGCCCAGACAGGCCTTAAACTTGAATCCTCCTCCTGCCTCATTTTCCTAACTGCTGGGATTTCAGGCATGAGCCAACACCAACTTCTTAGTTCCTTTTATAGAAGGAGAGTTTGAGCCGAGTGTGGTGGCAGACGCCTGTAATCCCCACAACTTGGAGGCTGAGGCAGGAGGATCCTGAGTTCCAGGCCAGCCAAAGCAATTTGGTGAGACTCTCAACAATGTAGTGAGACCCTGTCTCAAAATAAGTAAGTAAGTAAGTAAGTAAGTAAGTAAATAAATAATAAAGGGCTTGACAATTTCATTTTGCTGCGTAAATCTGCTTAAACTTTGTGTAGCTTTTGTTGATGATTTCCTTTCTGAAAACGGGAAACTGAGCCAGGCTGAGTGACGCACACCTGTAATCCCAGTGGCTCGGGAGGCTGAGGCAGGAGGTTCATGAGTTCAAACCCAGCCTCAGCAATTCAGCGAGGCACTTAGCAACTCTGCAAGACCCTGTCTCTAAATAAAATATTCACAAAGGCCTGGGGATGTGGCTCAGTGGTTAAGCACCCCTGAGTTCCATCCTCAGTACCAAAAACAATAACAACAAAAAAAGATGTGAAAACTGAGGCCAAGACCCTACCTTTGGGACTGGGGATGCAGCTTAGAAATAGAGCTGCTTGTCTAGCAGGTAGAAGGCTCTGGATTCTCCCTGCAGCAGTGAAAAAAGAAAAAAAAATATATATATATATACCCATTTTTATCATTGTATTCCTTTTCTGGAGCTGCAGTAACAAAGTACCACAGGCTGAATGGCTTCACCAACAGGATTTACTGTCTCACATTCTGGAAGCGCCAAGTTGAGATCCGGTGTCAGCAGGACTGGGTCCCTCTGGCAGCTGCAGGCAATCTATTCTAGACCCGGCTCCTGTTGGCCTCACCTGTTCCTTGATTTGCAGATGCTTCCTTCCAACCCTCCTCGACCACAGGGAGACGGCTCTGTCTTCCGTCTGCCCTTTGAGCATATCTGTCTGTGTAGCTCAGTGAGAGAAGAAGCAGCCGAGACGCTCTGAGTTTGGTCTCCAGCATCAAAAACCCCCAAATCTCCCCATTGGATAAGAACACTTGTTCTATTGGGTGAAGTCCCAACCTAGGGAGCTCCCTTTAACTTGGTCACCTCCATAAAGATTCTTCCTCCAAAGAAGGCCACGTTTGGAAGTACCGAGGTGTTAGGATTCTAATACATTGCTTTTTGGGGGGGGAGGCGACAGGATTCAGTCCTTAACAGCAACAGGTATAAAACCTCCCAACCCCCTGGGGCTCAGGCTGCCTAGCTTGGTGCATTCTGCCCTCCAGGCTTAGGGAAGGGGACACAGGGTCTCTGGTTAGCAAGGGCCCAGGGAATTTGTGCAAGTGCCTAAAGCACCCCAGGGCCTGGGGGTGCAGCGCCTGTGGACCTGGGTTCCATCCCTCCCGGGGCATAAATAAATAATAAAGCAAAAAAATAAAACCAACACAGAGGTTATAAACAAGTGCTCACCATGGAACCACGTGGTACGGTGGGAGCCATCAGGAAAGCAACTTTCTGTGCCAATTTTCCAGTTGAGGAGCTGGCACTGGGGCAGGGCAGAGAGGGCCATGGGGACCCACAGCCACTACGCTGCTGCTCACTGGTGCCCATCCCTCAGGGACCTCTTGATGTCTGCGTCTGTGTCTCTGTGCCCACACATGGGGCCAGCAGCAGCCTCAACTAATGGCTCTTAGTTTGGGGTATAAATTCTCCAGCTCCTTTGCTCCCAGGGAGGGATAACTGTGAGGCATGGGTTCTGCAGGTCCTTAGGGGCTTCTGGGGGGATAAATGTCCATAGTATCCCCTGTGGTAACTGACTTGACATGTACCCCCTTCCCTTCTTTGTCTCACGTCCCCACCTCCTAGGTGCACCTAACTGCACCTCTTTTGCAGAATAGAGACAGGGTCTTGGTAAGTTGCTTAGGTTCTGGCTAAGTTTCCAAGTGTGGCTTCCAACTTGCCATCCTCCTGCCTCAGCCTCCCTGGTCCTTGGGATTATAGGTGTGTGCCACCGTGCCTAGCTCATATTACCACTTTCTACCCTGGGTGGGAGGGTGAAAGAAAGTGACCACAACACTTGGAGCAACCAAGAGATCTTTATTGCAGCAATGCAACAAAGAGAAAAGAAAGAGAAAGAGAGAGAGAGAGAAAAGAAAGAGAGAGCAAGAGCAAGAGCAAGAGAGACAGAGAGAGACAGAGCAAGAGAGCAAGAGAGAGAGAGCAAGAGAGAGGGGCCCTGCAGGAGGGAGTTTTTATAGGCTAAATCTAACAGGGTCTCTGGGTCTGCAAGCTGCCTTCTTGGCACACAACGGGGTTAAGTGCTCGGCCTTGAGTGTCGGGTTGAGTGTTCAGCCTTGAGCAGGGGGGCGAAGCGCTCAGCCTTGAGTGGGGGCTTGGGTGTTTGGGCTTGAAGCAAACAGGAGGGTTAGAAAAGCCAGGTCATCCTGCGGCTAACTTTGTTTGGCATATCCTGCAGACAGCTTACTCAGCCTGTCCTGCACCCAACAGAGGGTAAGGAGGCAGAAGTAACTCCTGATACTCCTGACGGAGAGGCCCCGAAGAAGATTTTTTTTTTTAATTAAAGTTTTTCTTTTTAAAAAATTTTGCTTTAGTTGTTGATGGATCTTTCTTTCTTTATTTTTTATGTGGTGCTGAGGATCAAACCCAGGGCCTCACACATGCTAGGCAAGCGCTCTACCACTGTGCTACAACCGCAGCCTAAGGAGATGGTTTTTGAATTTATAGCCAGTATTTGACCCCATCTATGGGACACTTGTGCTAGGAGACATCGCACATCCCACCTTTGCCTTGACCCACAGCCCAGAGAGGGCAAGAGGCTCTGCCAGAGGCAGCCAGCAAGCCAAAGCCATGAGTGAAGTCACACCTAGGCCTCTCATGTGGGCCCCGGTGGCTTCCAGGGGGTGAAGATGGAATCCCACAGACTCCTGGGCAGGGCTGGGCAGGGCTGGACAGGGCAGCTCTGGCCATTTTATGGAAACAGAATTGTTTCATTTTCTTGGCCACTAGGGCAGGGGGAAGCAGAGGGCTCTGGTCCCAGGTTTGAAGTGAAGCCCTGCTCTCAGGAGGAAAGGGAGCTGCTGCTCTGGCCTGTTATTTAATGGGCTCCTGGGACCCGGGGCTGAGGGAGAAGAGGGTCCCCTGAGCCAGGTGGCTGGGGAGAGAGTGGGGAGACACTGAATGAATTCCCTGCCCTGACTTCCTCCATCTCCTTCCTTCCTTCTAGAAACTTGGAAATGACTCCGTGAAGATGCCATTCAGGGCCATGTAGACACTGACTTGTCCAAGGCAGGCTCAGGGTCCTCTGCTCCTAGCAGGAAGGAGCATGAACTTGAGGTGGGCCACGGTTTCATGTTATACTGGGGATTGAATCCAGGGGTGCTTCACCACTGAGCCACGTCCCCAGGCCTCCCCCTTTTAAATACTTTTAGTCATAGTTGGACACAGTACCTTTATTTTATTTGTTTATTTATATGTGGTGCTGAGGATCGAACCCAGGGCCCCACATGTGGGAGGCAAGCGCTCTGCCACTGAGCCACAGCCCCAGTCCCCCAGCCCTTTTTACATTGTATTTAGAGACAGATCTCACCAAGTTGCTTACCGCCTTGCTAAGTTGCTAAGGCTGGCTTTGAACTTGTGATCCTCCTGCCTCAACCTCCGGAGCTGCTGGGATTACAGGCACACGTCACCAACACGCCTGGCTACTGTTTGTCTTCTGTGATGGTCGTGTCACATGACCCATGTCATCATGATCTCAAGGTTCACCCATGATGGAGTGCATGTCAGGATTTCCTTTTCTTTCTTTCTGTCTTCTTACCACACCCCCTTCTTCCTCCTCCTCCTCTTCCTTCTTCTTCTCTTTCCTCTTTGGTACTAGGGATTACACCCCAGGGTGCTCGACCACTGAGCCACATCCCCAGCCCTTTACGTTTTGAAACATGTTCTGTTACATTGCTGAGGCTGCGATCCTCCTGCTCAGCCTCCCCAGTTTCTGAGATTACAGGCGTGGCCACCGCATCCGGCAGGATTCCCTTCATGTTTAAGGGTGAGTCCTACTTCATTGCAAGGACTGACCACATTCACCTCTCAAGGATGCTGGTGGCTTCCATCTTCATTTTCTTGTGAATTCTGCTGTGAACAGGGCTGAACAGATTTACCCTCTTTGAATCCCTGCTTCGCTTTGGCATATAGGCCCAGACGTGGGCTTGCTGCATCTTATGGTCATTCTGAGGGGCATGGACTGGTCCTGGCACATTTTGTAACCTGGCCAAGAGCAGTGGTCTCTGAGGGTTTGGGGAAAGGTCTCTTCATTTTATAACAGTGGGGCTGGGAGAGCTCTTGCCTGGTAGGCCGAGGCCCTGGGCTCCATCCCTAGCTCCAAAACAAGCAAGATAATGGTTTTCACAGAGAGCTGCTGGAGTTAGAAAGTCTTAACCTGGGGTTGCCAGGCCACCAAGGAGATAGTGGGCAGAAATCAGAGTCTGTGACTTAGTTGAGAACATGATGGTTTCTTTCTTTCCTTCTTTCTTTCCTTCTTCCTTCCTTCCTTCCTTCCTTCCTTCCTTCCTTCCTTCCTTCCTTCCTTCCTTCCTTCCTTCTTTCTTTCTTTCTTTCTTTCTTTCTTTCTTTCTTTCTTTCTTTCTTTTTCTTTCTTTTTGGTACAGGGGATTGAACTCAGAGGCACTCGACCGCTGAGCCACATCCCCAGCCCTATTTTGTATTTTATTTAGAGACAGGCTCTCACTGAGTTGCTTAGTACCTTGCTTTTGCTGAGGCTGGCTTTGAACTCATGATCCTCCTGCCTCAGCCTCCCAAGCTGCTGGGATTACAGGGGTGCATCACCAAAATGATTGCACATGCTAGGCAAGCACTCTACCACTGAGCCAAAATCCCAGCCCCTCTTTTTTTTTTTTAATATTTTTTTCCCTTAGTTGTTGATAGATCTTTATTTTATTTATTTATACATGGTGCTGAGAATTGAACCCAGTGCCTCACACATGCAAGGCAAGTGTGCTACCCCTGAGCCATAGTCCTAGCCCCCAAATGACTGCTTTCTTGAGAGTCAGGAATGAGTTCAGCATTCCTCTCTTGTGTGGAGGTGAGCAATAGTGATAGTAAGGCCTGTGGCTCTGCCACCAACACTATTGCACATGGTCTCACTAAGTTGCTGAGGCTGGCCTCAAATTTGCAATCCTCCTGCCTTGGCCTCCTAAGTTGCTGGGACTACAGGTGTGTGCCACTGAGGAATGAGGATGCTCTGGGGTTCTTTCCCAGAGACCAGTTAGCCAATCTGGGAACTCCTCCTTTGGAATTTCTTGTTTCTTGCTATCATTCATGGTTTTGTTACATACAGTTGAACCAAATCTTACTGGTTTTCTTCTCTTCCTCTCTCTCTCTCTCTCTCTCTTTTTAAGAGAACCATTTTTTTCAGTTGTTGATGAGCCTTTATTTTACTTATTTGTATGTGGTGCTGAGAATTGAACTCAGTGCCTCACACATGCAAGGTGAGCGCTCTACCTCTGAGCCACCACCCCACCCCTCTTTCTTTGTACTAGGGGATTTATCCCGAGCACTATTTACCACTGAGCCACACCCCAGCTCCCCATTTTTTTTTTATTTTTCATACTGGAGATTGTACCCAGGGGTGCTTAACCACTGAGCCGTGTCCCCAGTCTTTTTCATTTTTTCATTTTTTTTAAAGAGTGAGAGAGAGAGAGAGAGAGAGAGAGAGAGAGAGAGAGAGAGAGAGAATTTTTTTTTAATATTTATTTTTCAGTTTTCGGCGGACACAACATCTTTGTTGGTATGTGGTGCTGAGGATCGAACCCGGGTCGCACGCATGCCAGGCGAGCGCGCTACCGCTTGAGCCACATCCCCAGCCCTTTTCATTTTTTCTTTTGAGACAGGGTGTCACTAAGTCGCTGAGGCTGGCTTCAAACCTGGGCTCCTCCAGCCTCAGCCTCTCAAATCACTAGGATCAGGTGTGTGCTGCCATGCCTGAGCCCAACTAGAATCAGAGTTTTCTACTTCTTTCCTAGAAGTATCATGAACAGCCCAGAGAAAGAGGGGTGAGGGCTGAGTCCTGCGGCCCTATTCAGAGCCCTGGGTGAATCAGAAAAAGGGCTCCCTGGGTGGAGACCAGGCGCAGGACCTGGCTCACGTACAACCCTGTCCTCCTGCCCCGGGGCCCCCTGGGAGAGCATGTCTGGTGGAGGAAGGCCGTGGGCTCCCTGAAGGGGCATGAGGTGAAGGCAGGGCCTGAGGGAGTCGGTCTTCATACAGGCTCTTGTGGGGGACCCTCAGAAAGTCGGCAATGCCTGTTTGCCTGCCAATTAGGGTCACTTCCGTCCCCCAGGTGTTCCCTCTATAGATGGGCCTCCTTTTCACTTCCCCAAACTGCCCTCCTCACCATCCAAGAACCCCATCCTTGCCCAGGGCCCTCGGAGGGAGGGGATTCTGGACACACTCTGGGTCAGGGTGAGATGGGACAGACTGTCCACATGGGACCCCTGAGTGGGGCAGGCAGTGAAAGATGAGCCCTGCCCCTTCCCCCACCACAGACATATCCAATCTCCTGGCCAGCTGTCCCCCAGCGGCAGGCATGTGTTGAAATGCCAGGCGTGGTGGGGAGACCCCACCCCTGAGCTCTCTCATGGGGAAGCATCCAGAGCAGGTGTGGGAGCCATGTGCTGTCCCCGGGCACACAGGCCGAGAGGCTGGATGGGGCCAGGAGAGGCCTGGGTGGTCTGACTGGGCAGGTCACCCTGGGCCCCTCAATCGTGTCTCTGCGTCCCTTGCTGTCTCGTCTGGGGCTTCCTAGCTTCAGGGTGACCATAGGGACACATCTGGCAGGAGCTGGGGCAGGACCCCCCCTGCCTGCCAGATGTGAGAGGACAGACACAGCCCTACGCACCAGCAGGACAAGAGGGCAAAGTCTCCAACTGGTGGCCTGCTACTGAGGCTGCCGTGAGCTCGTCAGCTCCCAGGATGTCCCTCTAGTCCCCAAACTCTGCCTGCTCTCCTGTGGGATGTCCAGACTGTGAAGGAAATGTCCAGAGATGCCCAGACCAACGATGTCCAGTGTGGTACCACTGGTCCCATGTGGCCTTTTACATCTATGTCAATCACAGTGAAACAGAAAGAGAAAATCAGCTCTCTATTGGACTTCCATATTTTAAACGCTTAAGGGCCACATGTGTGACAGGCAGGTGGCTCCTGTACCAGATGCAGCAGCAGAGTCTAGAACATTGAAGAGCCTTCTAGAGGTTGGTGCTGGGCAGATGCCAATCCAGAGCCCTGGGAGACTGTGACCACCAGGAAAGGTGCCGATGTTCCCATTCATGGTGTTGGGATCAACCCGACCTGGGATACAAAGGTGGGATACAAAGGTTGCCCCCTAGGAGCTGGTGACGCTTGAACTGGCCCTTTGGGCCTGGCAGAAGTCTAGCAGGTGGGGACACCAGAGGGGACTCACAGCTTGTGCAAAGGCACTGGACTGGGGAGCAGCAGCCCTGGGGACAGGCCTTGGGAGAGAAGGAAGTGGACAGGTGAGATGTATAGGGGCCCTGAGCATCTTGGGCTTTGAGTTCTCTGGTGGGCACTGAGGAGCCATGGAAGAGGTGTAAGCCAGGAAGGGCCATGCTCAGATTTGCATTTTAGGAGGCAGCCCTGCCCGATGCATGGATGGAGGCCGTGTGGGTGGAGGTCATGGTGGTGGCCCATGTGATTGAACCCAGGGGCACGTGACCACTGAGCCACATCCTGAGTCCCATTTATTTATTTATTTATTTATGGTATTGGGATGAACTCAGGGGCACTTGACCACTGAGCCACATCTCCAGTATTTTATTTAAGGACAGGGTCTCACTGAGTTGCTTAGGTTCTCTCTAAGTTGCTGAGGCTGGTTTTGAACTTGCCATCCTCCTGCCTCAGCCTCCCAAGCCTGGGATGATAGGCATGCGCCACCACACCCGGCTTTTTCCCCCCTTTTGAGAACTCAGACTCAAGGAGTTGGGGAAGAGCCAGCGATTCAGTCTTCCATGCCTCCAGACTTCGGGGCATTTATAGCAGAGTGATTTCTCTGGGCTTGAGCAGGGTCGTGAATGGCAGATGGGAGCCTGGGCCAGAGGCAGGAGGGCAGCACGAGGCTGCAGTTTTCTCCAGAACTGGTGGAGGGAGAAACCCGGAGGTCTCTGGGGGAGCAGGCTGGGGTTGGTGGCCAGGTGGGGGAGGCCAAGCCTGGCACCGGCCAGCAGCCCCTCTCCTGGCAGGGACATCTTGGCAGGAGCCCGGCTCTGCCCAGGGCGCTAATGTCCTCTTAATTAGCTAGGCACTTGCCAGGCACTGGCCACCATGACCTTGCTTTACAAGCACACTCAAGCCTTGGAGCTGGACTGACATCGGCCACACGGTGAGGAAGGAAGACAGCCAGGTATGGCATCCTGGTCCTAGGGTGGAGGGGGAGGGGAGGGGATGGCCTCTGAGCTGCCCAGTGAGGCCCATCCAGGCCTCTGCCTCAGAGCTCATCATCGGGAGAATGAGAGAAAGAGAATCAATTTCAGTAACAGCCTCCAGGCTGACGAGGCTCCTTCCTTTGCTCCAGCAGCGCCTGGCTCTGCCCTTTTGGAACCGTGTTGTATGGCGGTGGGAATTGAATCCAGGGCCCTGTGAGTGCTGGGCAAGTGCTCTACCCCTGAGCTACATCCCCAGCCCTTTTTAATTTGAGACAGGTCTGGCTGAGTTGCTGAGGCTGGCCTGGAACTTGGGATCCTCCTAACTCAGCCTCCCAGGTGGCCAGGATTACAGGTATGTGCCACACAGCCAGCCCTCTGGGTCTCCATGCGCTTAGTATAGGGATCCCTTTCTCCTACAGGCCTCCTGGGACCTCAGTGGTAACTTTGGGGGGTCTCCCACCTGGAACAGCTCACCTAGGGATCCACAGGTTTGGTTCCTGCATCTGAAGGTTTGCACCTGGGAGAAGATCACAAATCTCTTTACAAATCTGCTAAGAGCCACAAGCCTGGGACCCCCATAACCACATGTCCCTCCTATACTGGGGCCAGACCCTGGTATCTGTAGGCCTCATTTTCCTTGTTACCCAAAGACCCTATAGAAAGAGATTGGCAGGGATATTTGTGGATATGGGGCAAAAAGGACAGGCAACAGCCTTTTCCCACCCTCCTGGGCTCTGGCAGGCGGGGCTGGTGTGGCTTGGGGTCTGGGGGTACAGCTGTGCTGGGGCCCTGGGATCACCCTGGAAGCCGGGCCAGGCAGGACTCCCACCCTGGAATTGGCTCCTCCCACTCCCAAGGCTCCCCTGAGTGTGTGGTGCCAGTGGTACCAGGCTGCCTTGGGCAGGCCACAGAGGCAGCGGCCGCAGAGTGACAAAGACACTATTCAGAGACTCTGGGTCATGAAGGCTCTGGTTTATGGAGGGCTGAGCCTTAGACATCTGTGCGGTCCACATGGATGGCGTTTCGGAGCCCTTACACTTATCTCTCTTTGAGAGAAGGGAAATGGAGTCTCATCCAGGACCAGGTCACGTAACTCTAAGTGGCAATATGGGGCGGGAGGGCTGGGGTTGTGGCTCAGTGGCAGAGCGCTTGCCAAGTATGTGGGAGGCCCTGGGCTGGATCTTCAGCACCACAGAGAAATAAACAAACAAAGGTGTTCCGTCCATACACAACTACCAAAAAAATAAAATAAAAAAAGAAAAGAAATGCTTTGTGCTAATGTATAGAGAGAGAGAGAGAGAGAGAGAGAGAGAGAGAATATACTGGGCAGGAGTGGCTGCCCCACCCTGTCCTCTCACAGGTGACCACCTGAAACTGTAAGAAGGGCTGGCTTTGCCCCCAGGCCCTACATCCTGGTCTTTGGACCAAAATCAACACCAAGTGCAGGGCCCAGGCCTGGAAAGGCTGGGAGATCCAGGGAAGATGGGTGTGAAACTTCTAGGGACGCCAGGCTTCACCTCACCGGGGGAGGTGACAGACGGCAAAGTTGGTGTGAATCAGGACATGGTGGGAAGCAGGTGTGTGTGTGGGGGGTGGAGAGGCACAACTGGTGCAGTCAGGAGGACCCAACCCTGAGTCCTTGGGTGTCCACCCCTGTTCCAGCAGCAGCTACCCTGAGACACTCTCAGGCTCCCCAGTGAGGAAGAAAGGGGTCTGAGCTCTCCCTCGGGCAGACTGTGCTGAAGCCACCCTTCCTGGTGGCCTTGTTTCCCTTCCAGGGCGAGCTAAAGGGATCGGTGGCCAAGTGGAAGTGGCCCAGGCCAAGCTCCAGCTGAGCACCTGTTTTCCTGTGCCCTGCCCTCATTCCAAAGTGGCTCAGGTGGCGGCACCCAGGTTCCTGTGGGGCCCAGGGACACAGCATCCATGTCCCATTTTTCCCCAGAGGGCTCGAAGCTGGGCTTGCAGAAGAGCCCCAGTGACCAACTCAGGTGCAGCTTATCCTGCACAGGACACAGAGGTGCCAGCGTAACCGGGACTCGGGAAGGCGTGGGTGCAGAGCAGGAAGGATGTCTGTAATGCTCCTTTGCTAAACTTGCCTGAGATTTGTTCCTATGTTGGCTTTCCAACAATAACTAATAACAAGAAGAATAGCCTGCCCCCACCGGAAGCTCTATGGCCATGAGACACAGCCATCTGCAGACTGCCTTGTCCACAAGGACACTGCTTTCCTGTCGCAGCTGTGGGCCAGGGCCCTCTCGCCTCCAAGGCTTCACCCAAATATATATCACCTGTGTTGGCACACAATAGAGGACAGAGGTAGCTTCCTGTCACCAGAGGCATTCAAGCCAAGGCTGGACATGGTCCGTGGCTCAGGTCCAGGCAATGAAACAAGCAAACACATATCCTTGACATATCCTTGTATCCTTGAAGGCTTCACTATTGATGGGGGGGTGGGGGTAAATGAAGGGGGGTCTGTCCCAAGCAGAGCATCAATAGCAACAACCTATAAACTCATTAAGTAACAATGGGACATTCTTTTTTTTTTTAAGGATTTTTTAATATTTATTTATTTATTTATTTATTTCGGTGGACACACCATCTTTGTTTGTATGTGGTGCTAAGGATTGAACCCGGGCCGCATGCATGCCAGGCGAGCACGCTACCGCTTGAGCCACATCCCCAGCCCAACAATGGGTCATTCTTGCAAAGGATTATCAGTTGCAGTGATAAGGCAGGAAGAAGCTATGGAAGTACTAAAGCAGAAATAGTGCTAAGAAATACCAAGTAGAAAAAAAGAAAGAGTAGCCAGGCACGATGGTGCACACCTGTAATCCCAGCAGCTCCGGAGGCTGAGGCAGGAGGATTGCAAGTACAAAGCCAGCCTCAGCAACTTAGTGAGGCCTTAAGCAATTTAGCAAGATCCTATCTCAAAATAAATACAAAATAAAAACAGGGGGTTGGGGTTGTGGCTCAGAGGTAGAGCACTTGCCTAGCATGTATGAGGCACTGCGTTTGATCCTCAGCACCTCGTTGAAAGAAATGAAATAAAGATATGTGTCCACTTATAACTAAAAAATAAATATTTAAAAAAGAGAGTTCTGATCATTAAAAAAAAGAGCTGGGGATGTGGTTCAGTGGTTAAGAGCCTCTGGGTTCAATCCCTGGTATCAATCAATTAATCAATCAATAATAAAAAAGAGCAGAATATATACACTCAGGTTTGCTTGTCTTTATTTTATAAAAAGAAACAACGCTAACCTTAACTATTGAGAGGGTCTGGTGGGAACTGGGTGGATGAAGGTCTTTTTATGGCTTCTGATGTTTGAACTATGTGAATGTATTGTCTGCTTGGAAGGAAACAAATGAAATAAGAATAATAAGGGCTTTGGTTTCGCATCTGTTGAAATTGACCTCAATTCTTCATGCACTGACCACAGATGACCTCATCCTGCCCCAGCATGGATTTTCCCCCATCTAGAGCTCTGTTTTGTTCACTTGACCTGGACTTGTCCTGTGGGGGAAATCCAGGGTTCTTTCTGTGTCTCCCCCTCTCCATTCGATTTTCATGTATTCAACAAATAGCAAGCCGAGCATGCCTGTAATCCCAGAGATTCAGGAAGACAGGAAGTTGGAGGCCAGCCTCAGCAACTTAGGGAGACCCTGTCTCAAAAATAAAAATAAAAATAAAAAAAGGGCCGGGGATGTGGCTCAGTGGTTAAGCACCCTTGGGTTTAATCTCCAGCACTTAAAAAGAAAAGAAAAAGATAAAACGAATAGCTGTGACGCATGAACCTCTGTGCTTCCCCCACCTGGGCTGATCCTAACTGTGCCCCCAGGACCCTTGGCTCATGTTGTTAAGTGAATAATCAAACAGCTGGCATTTATTGGGCTCTGACACTTGTCAGGCACTGACTGGCTTAATTGCTTGATGAGTAGTTACAACTTGTCCAGGTTTGCCCAAGAGGTTCCCTGTTTGAACACTGAATCCCACGGACTACAAACCCCCTCAGTCCAAGTTTATGTGTGTCAGATCTTCTCAATGGCTCCTCCAAGGTAAGTGCCATTAATATGCCCCTTTTCAAGAAAAGCTCGAAAATTCTCTGAGCTGTGAATTTGAACCAGGAAGCCCCAATGCAAGGGTCCAAGCTGCCTCTGCTGCCCATTCGGCCTCCCTAGGCTTTCTGCCCTGGGTAGGCTTTGCCTGGGAAAGCCTAGCCCTGATCCTGCACCTGGCCTGACAGACCAGAGATGCAGCCCCTCCTGTCCTGATCGCAGTGGGCAGGTGTCAGCATACCCTGCCCTCCTGCCAGCCTGTCATAAGCACCTAGTTTCTCCACCTTCCTTCCTCTGATCTTGGCAGTTGACCAGAGGTTTGGGGTCTCCCTCACTAGGTAAAGGACTTCTGGGTGCTGGAATGAGTCTGAGGGTAGCTGGGTCAGTGTCTAAATGAGTTCTACGCCCTTGGAGACTCTTGGATCAACCCGGGAAAGGGGATTGTCATGCCTCCACTTTTTTTTTGGGTACAGGACATTGAAACCAGGGCTGCTTAACTACTAAGCCACATCCCCAACCCTTTTAAAAATATTTTGAGATAGGATCTCACTAAGTTATGCTTACGGCCTCGATAAATTGTTGAGCCTGGCTTTGAACTTGTGATCATCCTACCTCAGCCTCCAGAGCTGCTGGGATTACAAGATATGTACCACTGTGCCTGGCTCTCCAGCCCTTTTTAAATCTTTTATTTTGAGACTGGTCTCAATAAGTTGCTTAGGACCTCACTAAGTTGTGGAGACTGGCCTCGAATTTACTGTTCTCCTGACTCAGCCTCCTAAGGTACTGGGATTATAGTCATGTGCCACCACTACCAGTGATTGGTATCTCTTTTGCAAAAGAAACAGGTGGTGCACATCTGTAATCTGGGAGACTTGGAAGGCTGAGGCAGGAGGATTGCAAGTTGGAGGACAACCTCAGTAATTTAGGGAGTAAAAAATAAAAAGGTCTGGGGATGTAGCTCAGTGGTAGAGTGCCCTTGGGTTCAATACCTAGTATCCTCTCCCCAACTCCACCCTCACATGAGGAAACAGGCTCAGAGAGACTAAATAACTTGCCCAAGTCACAAAGCCCGTGAAGTACAGGATTTCAAGCCCGGGTCTGCAAGGCCCACTAGAAGGGTCCATAGAAGAAACTTTTCATTTCCAGCAAGGTGGGCTCTATAGGAGGGGATGGTACAGTCTACTCTGGACTGGGGCTCAAGGCCCTTCCAGGAAGCACAATTGAGTCAGAACAGTGAGAAGTGACACCACCTTCCTCCCCACCCAGAAAATCCCTGGAGGGGATTACCTGGGGCAGGGGCAGGCTGGGGTGCTCTGAGCAGGCAGGGTGCTCCAAGCAAGCTAAGGACTGGCTAACTCAGTGTCAAAGCCACAGGGGCACTGAAGGGCCCAGCCTGGGATCTGTGGGCAGCCTGTGGCCATGCTGGCATTCCAGGGGCCTGCCTGGCATTTGGGGAATGTCCCAGGAAAAGTCTTGGCCTTCTGAGAGGCTCAGAAAGGGGATGTGTTCCTAGATGGGTGGTGGGAGGTGATGTTTGTAGGGAATGTCCCTTCTGAGGGAGGAAGATGAAGCACTGGGGTCCTGAAGGATGGGAGAGCTACAACCAGAGTCACACTCTCCACACAAAGTCAACACAAATTTGGGGCTTGGGTGGGGGAGTGGGAGGCACTGAGACCTCGCTCTGAGCTGGGCTGTCCTAGGGTTGTCTGACCTCTCTGATGTACCTAAAAAATGGGAACAGTAATTCCTGCCCTGTCCACCCCACCGCCTGGTAGATCAGAAGCATGTGACTGTGCATCACCAGAATGGGGACACTGGCACTGACACCCCCGCTATCACTGAGACCTATTTGGGCCAGCCAGGCTGCATGGCACTGGGACAGAAGCCTCAGGGAACCACAACTTCTGCTCCAGAGGGTCTTTCTGCAAGGTCTAAGTGCATCCTGGATTGGGCGGTTGGTCTCCAGCTCCAGCCCGACCGTTCCTCACCAGGTCTTCTCATCTGCCAACCTTCTTCTACCTATCTCTGGCTCCTTCAAGACTCTGCTCTAAGGCCACTTTCTGGGGCGCTCCGGATCCGACTCCATCTATCATGGATCTGCGTTGTAGTTCTTGCGGCCTCTAAAGTCACCTCCCACCTGGCTTGTCTATCTCCACCCCTCCCCCCCAGGTTTGGGGCGGTGGGGCACATCCCATGGGTTCCATAGTGGGCACTGGGAACCAGGGATGGAGCGATGACATGGGGGAAGCCGGCGGCCGCGGGAGGAGCGAGGGCTGCAGAGGCCGGTGGTGGAGAAGGAACGGACGCTGAGTGACAAGCCGCGCCCGGCGCCCCCCGGGCAGCCCTCCGCAGAGTCTGCTCCGGGCCCTCCCCTGCCAAGCTGGGGGCGGGGCGGGGCCTCGCGGCGCTGACGTCACTCCGCCTATAAAGCGGGCGGGAGCGGCGGGCTGGCTTTGTGGAGCGCTGCGGAGGGTGCGCACGGGCCGCGGCCGCTAAACAAAGGAGCAGGGGAGCCGCTGCGGGGACCGCCACTCACCTCCCGGGCCGCGCCGGGGCCTCCGCCCGCCGCCACCATGACCGCCAACGGCACGGCCGAAGCCGTGCAGATCCAGTTCGGCCTCATCAACTGCGGCAACAAGTACCTGACGGCTGAGGCGTTCGGGTTCAAGGTGAACGCGTCGGCCAGCAGCCTGAAGAAGAAGCAGATCTGGACCCTGGAGCAGCCGCCCGACGAGGCGGGCAGCGCAGCCGTGTGTCTGCGCAGCCACCTAGGCCGCTACCTAGCAGCGGACAAGGACGGCAACGTGACCTGCGAGTGCGAGGTGCCGGGCGCCGACTGCCGCTTTCTCATCGTGGCGCACGACGACGGCCGCTGGTCGCTGCAGTCCGAGGCGCACCGGCGCTACTTTGGCGGCACCGAGGACCGCCTGTCGTGCTTCGCCCAGACCGTGTCACCGGCCGAGAAATGGAGCGTGCACATCGCCATGCACCCGCAGGTCAACATTTACAGCCTGACCCGAAAGCGCTACGCGCACCTGAGCGCACGGCCGGCAGACGAGATTGCTGTGGACCGCGACGTGCCCTGGGGCGTCGACTCGCTGATCACGCTCGCCTTCCAGGACCAGCGCTACAGCGTGCAGACCGCTGACCACCGCTTCCTGCGCCACGACGGGCGCCTGGTAGCGCGCCCCGAGCCCGCCACCGGCTACACGCTGGAGTTCCGCTCCGGCAAGGTGGCCTTCCGCGACTGCGAAGGCCGCTACCTGGCGCCGTCTGGGCCCAGTGGCACGCTGAAGGCGGGCAAGGCCACCAAGGTGGGCAAGGACGAGCTCTTCGCCCTGGAGCAAAGCTGCGCCCAGGTCGTGCTGCAGGCGGCCAATGAGAGGAACGTGTCCACGCGCCAGGGTGAGTGGGGACGCCGCCCCGCGTCTCCCGGTCGGTGCACAAAGCACACCCCACCCGCATCCTTATAGTCTCCCGCCCTTTCCAGCCCGCGGCGCCGCTGCTATCGCCAGTTCCTTGAGTGCCCTGCGCTAGGCGTACAGGCCACCTCGCCCCTCCACGGGACTTGTGTTTCCGCCAGAGGAGGGGGCAAAGGGGTGGGGCCTCGCCCTTCCTCAGGCGCCGCTACGTGCCTCCCATCCGAGGCTGGAGTCGTGGGGCTCCCTAGGCCCAGCTTTGGAGCCGCCCTGTGTGCCACCCCCACCCAACCTGGGTTCTCCCCACGCGCGCTGATGCCTCGAATCCTCCCAGTTCTTGGGGAGTGGGCGCCCCCGCCCCTTTGCTCTTGTGGGTCCGCCTTTCCGCAGGCCTTTAGAGAGAGGGCGGTGGCGACGGTCACCACTGGCTCAGGCCCCCAACCCCCTTCCTCCTGTCGCTGGCAAGGTGGGGGAGGTTAGCCGGGCTTTTGATCCCGACGGGGTGTGCTTCCACCTCCCCTCGAGCCTGGCCTTGTGCACCTCCTCCCATTGCCGGGCGGGGTCGGGGCCTGCGGGGCGGGGGGGTGGGGGCTTCCCGAGTGTCTGCCCTTCCCCCAGCCCCTCCTCCCTCGCCTGCCCCGCGCTGGAGGCCGCGGCCTTTGTGAGCAGGGGGCGGGTCGCCTCTCTGGGCCCTCCCTCTCCCCCTTTGTCCTGCTTGGTCTCTGCAGATGGGAAAACCAGATGCAGCGGGGCGGGGGAGGGGATCGGCTCTGGAGGGTCCTCTTGCGGAGGAAGCTCCCATGCGGCTATAGACGCTGTTCAGGCGCAATGTCCCGTCCAGAGGCGCCCCGGGAGGCGGCCTCACTCCTCGCGCAGCAGCCGGCCAGCAGCGTGGCTCGGATGGCAGCGCGCCAGGCACCCCGCCCTGTGCTCCGCTCAGCGGGCGTCTGAGCTGCCTGGGCGCTCGGAGGGAGACCCCAGCCCCAGCCGGACTCCCCGGGGAAGCCCCTACCCCGGAGTGGATTCGTGCCCAAAAACCCTACAGGGAACAACTGGCGGCAACTCGATCCGTCCCTTCCAGGGCCTCCCGCAGGCAGGCCATTTCCGACGGGTCTGGGCGCCAGAAGTGAGTCCCCCTCTTTGCCTCCTTTCCCAGATCCTCCCCCCTGGCCCTGTCTCTGCCTTCTGGCGTTCCCTCTCCTTTGCCAAGAAGCTGTTTGCAGCCAGAGGCCCCCTGGAGAGGCCTGTGAGGGTCTTGCTCCTGGATGGGCAGTTGGACCCCAGCCTTGGAGATAATTGGATGGGAACCCAGTCAGTTCCCTCCCAGTGGAGGGGGTCCTCGGATGGCCATTCTCCTGACTGGCTTTGGGCCCCTTTGGCAGTGAGGTAAAGGTGGAGGCCTGGGAGGGGCCTGAGTTAGCTGAGGTAAGGCCCAGAGAGGTGAAGCCACTTGCCCTGGGTCAGGCAGCAAGTAAATAGTTTGCAGGACTGGGTATGTTTGACTCTAGAATGTGCCCTTATCTGGGCACCCCTGTGCTTGCCAGCATTCTGTTTCCCATCTCACAGTTCTAGGTGGATCAGGATTTCTACCTGTTTAGTAAACATTGAGGATGTGCCGAGATGTGAGTGGAGAAGAAATGTAGCTTACCTTCTCTTGGGGACATGACTGAGATATCAAGGAAAAGACTGGGGATACCAGGATCAGGTTCTCCGATTGTATGGGCAGGTTGCTCCTTCCTGAGAGGACACTTGAGCTGACCTTGAGAGTGACATGGCTATACTAAGTGTGGGGAACAGTGGTGGCTACAGCTTGTGCAAAGGCCCTGTGGCAGGAAGGCACGGATGAAATTTGTAGCTAGGATGAAGTTTGGGAGGTTGGGAGGTGGGGCTGGGGGGACTTGCAGGGCCACAGGACTTGGATGGTACTCATTAACACAGATGTTATCTGTGACTATTGGGCTGTGTCCAGAGCCTCCTTCCCTGGGGAGGATGGGACTAGAGCAGGTGACCTTAGTCCTTGGGGGCCCGAGGAGGAACAGAGAGTCTGAGGGTATTTTTTGGCAAGCCTGGGCAGACACCTCTCTGTAGTACAGCTCACTTGGGGCACCACAGTTATGATTCAAGCTGATTCAGTTATGATTTCAGGAGGAGCCTGAAATTGAAGTAAGGCTGATCTGGCTATCTTGGTGTTTAAAGGGATATGAAATGGGGGATGGGGAGGCTTGGGGGTCTGAGGCTGAGCCTCCACTGTATCAGCAAACGCTGCCGCCTCAGGGCTTCCAGGGGTGGAGGGGACACAGGATCCTGAACCTTCATGGGGTGGGGGTGTGTCTTGGATAGGCCTTCGTGGCAGGAAGGCGGGCCTGGGTTCCGCACATGTTGGGAACTGCCAGTCAGGAAGGAGGAGGATCCTGGGGCTGGGCTGGGGAATATGAATCATCCCTGCAGGATGTGTGCGGCTGGGTCTGCGGGGGCCGGGTGCTCCTGGCAGAGGCTGCCTCCTGCCTTCCAGCCTCAGTTTCCCCAACTGGGACGTGCACAGACTCCCCAGGTAGGCCGTGCTCCTGGGAGGAGACGTCACAACAGGGCCCGGTTAGCCTGTGAACAAGCCCTTACCCAGGTGGCATCTCCCTCCTGCTCAGGACGCTGCCCTGCGTGGCTCAGCACACTCCTCTGGTCTCGGCCTCTCTTCTTGTCACTTGCCCTTGTATCTGAGCTCTGCCCCCAGCTTGGCTCTGTGGTGCCCTGTCCCAGCTATTCCAAGGGACTGTCAGGCTAGGCTTTGCGAGAATGCATGAGTTCTCTCCCTGAGGCAGGGGATGGCCTGTGAGACGGAGAAGGGGTTCAGGGGTTCCCAGCTGCCTAGAGAGAGGGAGACGAGGTGAGGCCACGGGTTTTCCAAGCCCCCTCCCTAATCGGGATGGGTTCAGGGGAAGTGCCTGTATTGGACAAGCCAGGGGGATTTGGGAGCTCCTAAGGGCTGGAGGGGGTTCAGGAAGGTGACCTCAGGGAGCGAGTGCCCTTTTTGAGCCCCCCCAGAGAGTGGCAGAGAAGCTGGGCGCAGGAGTCAGGATGGAGGGCGGGCAGGGGCCCAGGGCTTCCTGGAGAGGGCAAGAGCTGTGTCCTGGGCGCCTTTGAGGAGCCTCCTGGCTCCGTGGGGCTCTCAGGTTTTCTGTGCCGCGGTTGAAGAGATAAATCCCACAGAAAACCCGTTCCCATGGTAACAGCGCCCAATTAGAGGCAACAAGGCTAAGTGGGGCTTTTGGGGGCTGGGTGGGGCCTTTGGGAGCCCAGCTGGGTGGGTGGGGACCACTCCCCTCCCCCAGCCCTTCCTGGTGGGAGGACCTGGGGGTACTTGGCACCAGGCCCCCGGAAGGCTCCCTACATCCTGGCAGGGATGAACCCTGAGGCAGGGTTCAGTGAAGGTGTCACCCAGGGTGCCTGGTGCCACCTCGGGTGCCTCCCCGTCTGGTTGAGGCCTTTCATCAAACTTTCTGAGGCCTGGAGGCAATCCCGTGGGTGGGGTGTGAGGACCCAAGAAGATGGTGGCCGTCCCTGGCCCTGGGGGAGTAGTGGCCTCTCCAGGAGCTCCCTGTCTTCCTCTGTCTGGAGGAGGAGGATGGTGTCACTTCATGGGGTTGCTGGGAGGACTGGGCTTGACTGGTGTCCGCTCTTGCACAGGTGTAGCTGGTGGTGCCCTGGTCATCTGCGAGGCCCTCAGCCCCAGGTCCTGTCCCCTTGGCCTCCTTCCTGCGCCTACTGTCCTTCCTCAGGAGCCTGGGCCCCCTCTGTGCTGCTGGGGTGGTCCCCAGGGGCTTTCCCTCCTGCCTGTTCCCTTCCTTCCCTCTGGTCACTGTGTTGGGCCGTGGTGCTCTGTGGCTGGGGCGGGCTGGGGCCTACCATGCAGCCTCCTAGAGCAGGATCCTGAACCCCCTGCCCAGCTCGCCTGGCTGATGGACGCTTGGCCTGCCTGCAGATGCGCACCCCCTTTCTGGGCAGGCGAGGGGGACCGTGGGAGGTGCCTGTGTAGCTGTGGCCATAGGGCAACCCTGTGGCTTTGGCTCCTCTCACTGGGTGGGGTCTGAGCAAGGAGAGACCCCGGCTTCCCTGGGGCCTGGTAGTAGGTCTGTTCACCAACAGGGGCCCAGGGGACAGGTGAGAGGCCCAGAGGTTCTAAGAGGGGCAGGGGCAGAGGCTCGGACTGTCAGGAGGAGGCTGCACCCATCCCTTAGTAGACCCAAGGCACAGTGGGGGGAAGGAGGGTGTGGCCAGGAGTCTGCTCCCTCCCCTCCTAGAGCTACAGACCTTACTTTTTCACCCTGTGACCTTGGTCCAAGGACATGCACCCTCAGGCTCAGTCTCCCTCTTTGTGAAGGAGGGCTGAGGGTCTCCTCTGCCTGGCACTTAGGGACATGTGATTGGGTTCAGATGGCAGCAACACCCCCAGACTTGGAGGATGTGAACTAAAGGTGGGTCCTTGCCAGGTGGGTGTCGCAAGCCTGTAATCCCAGTGCCTCGGGAGGCTGAGGCAGGAGGATCATCCCAGGAGGGGGCGGGGTTCCAATTTAGCTGAGGCTCTAAGCTACTCCGTGAGACCCTGTCTCTGAATAAAAAATAAAAAAGGGCTGGGGTTGTGGTTCAGTGGTTAAGCACCCCTGGGTTCAATCCCTGGGACCAAAAAAGAAAAGAAAAAAAGTGAGTCCTTCCGCTTCAGGCTCCAAGATCAGCCAGCTGTCCTCTCCTCTGTAGGATGTCACCTGCCATGCCCTTGGGGCCCTGCTTCTTCGAGGCCCCGAAAGGTCCCTCTTCTGGGTTTTTCGCTAAAGGAATCAAGGGACAAAATGACAGGGGCTGCACTGCAGTGGGGGGCGGGGAGGGAGGAGCCTTCCCAAGGATCAACATGGTCACCCGGGCTCTTTCCTGATGCAAACAGATGTCACACAGCTCCCAGGCCCAGACACAGCACACACGTGGGTGAAGCACACACGTGCGTAACAGACAGTGGGGGTGTCCCGCGCCCAGTGTTCAGCGGCGAGGGGGCGTGACGAGTTTTCTAAGTGTTCTGGAAGGATCCTGTGCTCTTGTGTTTTACTCTTTTAAATCTCACCCATTCTGGAAGCAGGAAGACTGTAACGAACCCCCATATACCGCCTGCGCCCCGCCTTCCCCAACCGGCGATGTGCTGCCAAAATATCTCCATCTGTGCCTTTATGTGATGTTTTTGGTTGTATTTAAAGCAAATCCCTGACACCAGGGCGTTTTATCCTGAAATACTTCCATCTGTACCTAAAAAAATCAAGGCCATTTCTTACATAACCACAACATACACTCAGTCTCTCCTGCCCAGTCCCAGGCCACAGGAAGGTTCCTCACCTGGCTCCAGAGAACCTCTTGAGGTGATTTGTTCAGAGGTGTCACTTCTGTTTGTTTGTTTGCTTTGGTTTTGGTGCCTGGGAAGGACCCAGGAACTCTTGCAGGCTGAGCATGTGCCCTGCGCCACCAGCCCTTATAATCTTTTTTTCCATTTTTTGGTACTGAGGATTGAACCCCAGGGTGCATAACCACTGAACCACATCCTCAGCCCGTTTTTCTACTTTTTATTAGAGACAGGGTCTTGCTGAGTTGATAAGGGCCTCGCACAAACGCTGAGGCTGGGTTTGAACGCGTGATCCTCCTGCCTCAGCCTCCCAAGCTGCTGGGATTGTAGGCATTGATTGACTACCACCCCCAGTGCCCCTAGGGTATTCTGTGGTCAGAGGTAGAAGGTGGAAATGGTGTAGCGAGCTGGGCCCTTGACTGTCAGCCCAGCCTTTGTGACTGGGTCCTGTCGGCTGCCTCTCATGTGCAGGCTGAGGGTCTCCCTGCCCCCCCTTCCCTGTGGTGTCCCTGTGTGTGTGGATGTGTGATGGCAGGGCAGTGGGTCCAGAACTGGGGGACACAAGGTGCTCTGTACCAGCCAAGGGCTCCCTCTCCGCAGGTATGGATCTGTCGGCCAATCAGGACGAGGAGACTGACCAGGAGACCTTCCAGCTGGAGATCGACCGGGACACCCGAAAGTGTGCCTTCCGCACGCACACGGGCAAATACTGGACGCTGACATCCACCGGGGGTGTGCAGTCCACCGCGTCCACCAAGTGAGTGGCCCCCTTCCCCTGCCCGTGCTCTCATCCCTTCCTCCTGTGCCACCCAGATGGCACCCTGACCCTATCCCAACACCCCCAGGAATGCCAGCTGCTTCTTTGACATTGAGTGGCGAGATCGGCGCATCACCCTGAGAGCGTCCAATGGCAAGTTTGTGACCGCCAAGAAGAACGGGCAGCTGGCCGCCTCGGTGGAGACAGCAGGTAGCTGCCTTTGGGCACATGCCATGTCTCTGGTTCCCTGGCGCCGCCCTTATAGCCAGGAAGGTCAGGCACACCATGGTCACTTACCAGCCCCACCTGAAGCCCACACTGTGCTGGGCATCCCTCAAACTGGCCCTGCCCCTGCTTACCCAAGAGCTGGCTGCTGTGTGACCCCCCAGCTTCTGGCTTTCCCTCTCTGAGCCATATCCTGGTTGTCCCAGCTCCCACCCTGCCCCCTTTCATGAGGCTCACTGCCCCTCTCCTCCTGGCACAGGGGACTCGGAGCTATTCCTCATGAAGCTGATCAACCGCCCTATAATCGTGTTTCGTGGGGAACATGGCTTCATCGGCTGCCGTAAGGTCACTGGCACCCTGGATGCCAATCGCTCCAACTACGACGTCTTCCAGCTGGAGTTCAATGACGGCGCCTACAACATCAAAGGCAGGTTCTTCTGGAAGGTGCCAGCCAGGGAGCACTGTGGCCCTGCCTGGCCCCAGGGGAGGGGTGTCCCGTGGCCACCAGCGCCCTGCACTGGGAACCACGCTTTCCCTCTTGTCTGTATGGGGGACTTACCTGCTTGCCCTGGACTGGGGGACACGGAGGGTGGAGGTGAGCAGGGAGGTGAGTCGGGGGAGGCTGGCTGGATACACCTCAGCTGCCGGACTGAACCCCAGACTCCAGAGTAGCTGAGCTGGACTCAGAGCTCCATGTGTCCAGTGTGGGCAGGAGGGTTTGGGGGGCACGGGGACTCCAGTCAGTTCTAGAAGCTGGTGGGGGACATTGATCCTTGAAAAGGAAGAGGAAGGCCGAGCGGGGTGGGAGCCGGAGGGCAGGTGGGGGTGGGGGTCTCCAGGACACAGCTTGACGGGTCCTCCCTCCCCAGACTCCACAGGCAAGTACTGGATGGTGGGCAGTGACTCCTCTGTCACCAGCAGCAGTGACGTCCCTGTGGACTTCTTCTTCGAGTTCTGCGACTATAACAAGGTGGCCATCAAGGTGGGCGGGCGCTATCTGAAGGGGGACCATGCGGGGGTCCTGAAGGCCTGTGCAGAGACCATCGATCCCGCCTCGCTGTGGGAGTACTAGGCCCACCCTGGCCTGCCTGGGGGCTCCTTCAGTCCCTCCTGCTAACCCTCTTCTTCAGGTGGCCCTGTGGCAGCTGGTGAGCCCCTTGCCTTTGAAACTGGAAACCCCAGAGAAAAATGGTGCCCCCACCTGTTGCCCCTACTGACTCCCTCCCCCTGTCCCCAGGGGTCAGCAGCTGCAGCCCATCCCTTGGAGGGACTTCGCGTCCCTCTGCCCTCTTGTGCCAAGGGACAAGGCTGCCACCTCTTTCTTCTGACCTCAGACGACTCTGAGCCTTATTTCCCGGGAAGTGGCTGCGGGACAGTGTGGTCTGGCAGGCCCCTGGGCATGGCGGGAACGCTTAACTGGAATCTCCTGCTCCCTCCTGCAGCCTTTCCCTGCCCCCAGGAGCTGGGTGCTTGTCCCCAGCCAGCCAGCGGGGACTCTTCCATGGAGCCTAGTCCTGCATACCTGTAGAGGAGGGTGGCCTTCCCGTGGGGCTGACCTAGCCGGGGCAGACTTGCCCGTGTGTGTTGTTTGGGGTCCTGGCTGGATGGCAGAGTCTCTGCTCCCTGACTTTAAGCAGGCTGCAGGTCCTGCCCCCGGGGCATTCTGGGCTGGGCTGGGTTGGGGATGCCCTGCTCCTGTCTCTTCCCTTCCACTCTGGCCTGACTGGAAGCAGAAAATGACCAAATCAGTATTTTTTTTTTTTTTTTTTTTTTTAATGTCACTGCTGGAGGCGCCCTGGGCAAGCCTGGTTGCAGTTGTGAGTGGTCTTGGCGGGGTCTTGGCACTTGCCCACCCCCCACTGGTGCCCTCCTCCCTCCCTCTGCCCACCCCCAGCCCTGGGCCCCTATGCCTCAGCCAGAGCCCTGCCATGTTTGGTGCTCCATGCCTGACACCTCGGGTCTCCTGGGCAGGAAGAAGCCAGGTGTTCCCTCCAGCTGGGAGCTCTGGGGTGAGCCTGAGCCCTCCAGGTCCCGGCCACCCTGCCCCGACCTCCCCTCCACCGTGCATCTCACTCTGGGTGTCTTGGTCTTTTATTTTTTGTAAGTGTCATTTGTATAACTCTAAATGTCCATGATAGTAGCTTCGAACTGGAAAAAAAAAAAAAAGCAAAATAAAGTACTGCAAGTCTGCACCCCTGAGCAGCCTGTGTCTTGGTGGGGGCTGGGACGGGTGGGGGAGACCTGGAAGGCAGGCAGGCCCTGGCTGCAGCGGGTGGCCGGGAGCTCTGAACCAGGCTCCCCAAGGAAGTGCACTCTGGTTTAGCCCCCTCTGCCCAGACCCCCAGGCTCCCAGTAGGAGCGGGGCTGAGTACTGGGCCTGGGGTGGGATTCGCACTCCCATTCTGCGTGCTGAATATTCAAGTGCAGGTCAAGGGTAATTCGCCCTCGGTTGATAGATGCCCCTGCCCAGGGGTCCCTTCCCCAACATTAAATTACACACCCCACAAATGACATGCAGTATGCACATGGGGCTGGGTTAAGCTCGGAGGCGGGTCTCTCCCAGGCAGACAGGAAACTGAGGCCTATAGACCAGGATGTTAAGCCCATGCCCTTGCCTGGCTGAGCTCCATGGGGCCAGCCTCTGCAGGGACTCCGGAGGGGCAGGCCTTGAACTGGGCCTTGTGTGTTTCCATTTCATGCCAGGGTATCCCTAGGGTTCCATTTTACAGAGGGGGAAACAGGCGAAGAGCAGAGTTACACCCTTGCGTGGTGGGCAGCGAGCCAGCAGGTGCCCACCAGCCAGGCCAGGATGGAAGATGGTGCTGGCCCCCACCTGTCCGAGGCCCAGAGGGCACACTGATTGGCCGCTGATGACAGAACAGGGCGGCCCACTCTGTGATTGGCGGTCCCTAGGAGCGGGAGTCTTGAGATTGACAGGGGCAGGTGGCAGTCACAAAGGACTGTTGGCCTTCAGGGGTCTCTGCGGCTCCGCCTCAGTGAAGCCAGGCCGGAAGCCAGAGAAGTGTCACTGACGAGGAAGGACAGATGAAACCTTCAAGAGCTAAATGCAGGGAGACTGCCATTCCTGAGGCAGAGCCCAACTCTGGGATGGCCTTGGGTCTGGTCCCCGCATCCAGGTGCCACCAGCTGTTACAGAATTCATTCTGCAGAAGTGGGCGAACTCCGCGTGACAGCGGGTGGCTGCAGCCCAGGGTCTGAGGGAGGTGAAGAGGGACATTCCTAGTTCTCCCGTGGGTGGTGCCTCACTCAGGGAAAGGGACAGAAGAGGCAGAGGGACCTGTAGGGGCCCAGGACTTCCCAGGGTAGGGGGAAGGCAGTGAGGTTCCAGGTAAGGTCTGGCTTGGGGTCCAGGGGGACCCCTCAGACCCACGCGGAGGCAAGAGGAGGAGGGAGACAGGAGGGCGCTCTGGAGGTCCACAGGGAACACCAGACTCACCTGGGCACCCTGCTCCCTGCCTCCTGGCCTTTTCCCTCCTGGGGGTCTCTTCTGTGGGGACAAGTTCTGAGGTTTCCCAGGGCGAGGTTTCCAGGACTTTGGGTCCAGCTGAAGCTGCAGTCTCCTTTGCTTCTCAGGGGTTCTGTACACAAACAGTGCTCTATCACACATGAACGCCTGTGAACTTGCACCCACACAGACTCGGGATGCACGGGCAAGTGCAGATACGTGTAGACTGATGCACACACACAGTAGGTGCAGAGTGTGTCCAGAGGCATGTTGTGCGCATAGACACAGATACAAGATCTGCACACACAGCAACCACAGACATGCCTGTAATTCTAGCAGCTCTAGAGGCTGAGACAGGAGGATTGCAAGTTTGAGGCCAGCCTCAGCAACTTAGGGAGACCCTGACTCAAATTAAGAAATAAAAAGGGTTGCCGATGTAACTCATGGGAGAGCATCCCTGGGGTTCAATTCCCAACACACACACACACACACACACACACACACACACACACAGAGCCCTCAGCCTGCACCACATTGGCTCTTAGGGTACAAACCTGTCCCCTTCACCCTAATCTCTGCATTTCTCCCAGCCAAGTTAGGGAACAAACATCAGGGACACCCCAACTCTGAGAGTGGTGTCTCTACTGAGCCTGCAGTGTACGGTGACAAAAGTCCCACTCCCCAATGCACAGATGGGAACACTGAGGCCTGGAGAGTCCCCAGGGAGCCTAAACAACTGTGGCCAGGACTCCAGGTGACTTGGGGTTAACCGTGACCACAAAAGATCACTAAGGGGAAATATTCGATGGCACTCCAGGGAAAGAGCAAAGAAAGGAGAGGCAATCCTGCCTGCTCAGGGGCAGGGAAACAGGAAACTGAGCAGGCTGGGACAGCTCTGGGCCCCCCCCCCCCGCAGTCTCCCTGGGCCCCCCCCCACAGTCTCCGTGGGCCCCCCATTGCTGTCCAAAGGCCAGGCTCTCAAGTTGCCTCACTGGGATGGGACTAAGCCCCAGAAGGACTCCGCAGGTCTCTGGTGGGTGAGAACTGTGGGCTTCCAGGACACGTCTCCATGGGACACCCCTCCAGGTCTCCTGCACCCCACTCCTTCTATAGGGCCTCCGGGGAGGACCCTCAGGCCCATGAGGCCTATCCCACTTGAGAGAGGAGGAGAGCCCACCTCACTCCTGTGATCGTCTAGTGCTCTTCCCTCAAATGATGACTTTGGGGACCCAGCAGGGGTGCCGGGAAGGGGCGCTGCTGGGGCCAGAGTATTCCTGTTTGAGCAGTGGGCCGTGGGGATCCAGGCCTCCCTGAACTGTGGGGAGGGCTCTGAGACCCACCCCGGGGGCAGTGAAAGGAGAAGGGAATAGACGGGGTCTCCCAGACGGAGGGATTGACACCCCCACTATGCACCAGATGCTAATCCCTTTACACATATTAACTAGTTCTGTCCTCGTAATGGGCTGGATTGTGTCCCCCTCCATCCCGATTCCTATGTTGAAATCCTAACTCCTGCTAGGGGCAGTGCCACACACCTGTAATCCCAGTGACTCGGGAGGCTGAGGCAGGAGGATCGTGAGTTCAAAGCCAGCCTCAGCAATTTATAAGACCCTAAGCAACTTAGCACGACACTGTCCCAAAGTAAAAAATAAAAAGGGCTGGGGATGTGGCCCAGTGGTTAAGTGTCCCTGGGTTCAATCCCTGGTATAAGAGAAAAAAAAAGAGTCTTAACTCCCAGTACCTGAGACGGTTTGGAGGTAAGTTAAAATGAGGTTTTATAGGCTGGGGTGTGGCTCAGAGGTAGAGCACTTGCCTGGCATGTGTGAGGACCTGGGTTCTATCCTTAGCACTGCAAAAACAAATAAGTAAAAAGAGGTCATTAAGGAGTGCCCTAACCCAATAGGATTGGGGTCCTTATAAGAGGGTATAGGCTAGGCGCAGTGGCACACGCCTGTAATCCCAGTAGCTCAGGAGGCTGAGGCAGGAGGATCTCGAGTCCAAAACCAGCCTCAGCAAAAGTGAGGCACTAAGCAACTCACTGAGATCCTGTCTCTAAATAAAATACAAAACAGTGCTGGGGATGTGGCTCAGTGGTTGAGTGCCCTTGAGTTTAATCCCTGGTATCAAAAAAAATAAGAGGGGATGTCTGGGTGTGGTGGTGCTGCCTGTAGTCCCAGAAGCTTGGAAGGCTGAGGCATGAAAAATTGCAAGTTCAAAACCAGCCTCAGCAATTTAGTGAGGCCCTAAGTAACTCAGAGAGACCCTGTTTCTAAATAAAATACTAAGAAAGGGCTGGGGAGGTGGCTCAATAGTGAAGCATCCCTGGGCTCAATCCCTAGTAATAATAATAAAAAAAGAAAAAGTGTGGAGGATGGGCCACAGGTGCCCACCACAGAGGGAGGAGCCCGTGAGGACACGGGATGGCGGGGATGGCGTCTGGAGCTCTGGAGAGAGACTGCCAACTGCCTCCATCTCAGACGCCCAGCCTCCAGGACTGGGAGAGAATAAGTGTCAGCTGTTAAGCCACTCCATGGTCCTTCTGTTACAGGAGAAGAGTGTCCCTGAAAAGGGTCCAGGGAGTTCCGAGGGGGACGGGGGAACTCCACTCGGGACCTGAGGAATCAAAAGAATTTCAGCATCCACCACATAGACAGGAGACACAAATTCAAGGAGAACAGGGGGCCAGACTAGAGTAAAAGATGAGTTTTGGGGTTGCCAGCTCTTCTTTTAAAGGGAACTTGGTGGGGGTGGGTATGGCAAGGTATGTAGGAATGGTATCTGGTGACCTTCTGGTGGCCTGGTCAGTCTCCAGATCCTCAGGCTGACACGGTCTTCATTATGTGATCAATAGATAGCGCTGGAAAGTCCCCTAAACCTATTGGCTCCTTAAAATATCGTATCAGTCTTAATTGACTTATTTGGGGTTAATGAACAGTGCACAGGTAAGTTTATGGTTTTTCTAGAAAATTGGGAATGATGGGCCTGGGAGAGAGACTGGCTTAGGGAGTGACAGGTCTGGGAAATCATGCAGAAGTTCTGAAATAGAATCTTTTCCTCATCTTTTCTTTATGTCTCCTTTCTATTTATTATCATTATTATTATTATTAAGAATTTAACCTTTATCTTATTTATTTGTTTTTATGTGGTGCTGAGGATGGAACCCAGGACCTCACCTGTGCTAGGCAAGCACTCTACCACAGAGCCCCAGCCCAGCCCTGTTATTATTATTATTTTTTATACCAGGGATTGAACCCAGAGGTACTTAACCACTGAACCACATCCCAGCCCTTTTTAAATTTAGACACAGGGCCTGGCTAAGTTGCTGAGACTGATTTTGAAATTTCGATCCTCCTACCTCGGCCTCCAGAGCTGCTGGGTATACACCACCACACCCTGCTAGTGTTCTTCCTTTGTAAAGCCCAGGAGTCAACCATTGTGTGGGTGAACCATTCATTCATCCATCAAGGGGCGCGGCTGCCTCTACCTTTTGGCTATTGTGAATAATGCTACTGTGCGGGAAGTGGGGGTGCACACCTGCAATCCCTGCTACTCAGGAGGCTGAGCAGGAGGATTGCAACTTCAAGGACAGCTTCAGCAATTTAGGGAGGCCCTGAGCAACTTTTCGAGACCCTGTCTTTAATAAAAACTATGAAAGGTCTGGGGATGTGGCTCAGTGGCTAAAAAAAAAAAAAAATATTGGTGCCATGAAGATAAGTTCAGGGAGCCTGCTTTCAATTCTTTTTGGTTTGCACACAGAAGTGGAATTTCTGGATTAGATGTTAATTCTATATTTATTTATTTATTTTTGCTCCTGAAGATTGAACCCAGGGACACTTAACCACGGAGCCACATCCCCAGTTCTTTTTATTTTTCATTTAGAGACAGAGTCTCACTAAATTGCTTAGGGCCTCACTAAGTTGCTGAGGCCGGCCTCTACTTTGTGATCCTTCTGCTCCAGCCTCCCGAGTCACTGGGATTAAAGGGGTGTGCCACTGCGCCTGGCTTATATTTAATTTTTTGAGGAGCCTCCACATTGTTTGCCACGGTGGTAGCACCCATTTATACTCTCACCATGGGTGAAACTGTTCTGTTTTATTTGCTTGCACCCGGGGTAGCTGCTCCCCACGGCAGGATCTTGAGTTGTCACCTAACAAATGTGCATTTTCCTTATCGGCCCCAGCAGGCCTCACTCTGTCTTCTGCACTGGGCTCTGTGAATGCTTTGTCTTATCTGCTTCATCCCCCACTCACAGACATTCACGTCATGAATGCAAACGCTGCTGTATGGGACAACTGTGTGTAAGGCCCCTTTGTGGGAGTCTCCGGGGTAAATTGCTTGGAGAGCAATTCCTGGGTCGCGCTGCCCTCTACCAATCCTGCAGGACCTCTGTGCCCTTCCCAGCACCTGCAGTGGCACCCGGAGCTTTCGGCTTCAAGTTGAGAACATGAACATCCTGCATGCCCAAGTGCCTGCAGCCATCGCCTCATGCAGGAAGGTGGGTGTCATGAGAGCCATGTGGCAAGAGGGTGGCCCAGGGTCCCCAAGCTCCAAGCCCTGGTCAGGAGGACCCAGGTCCCTCCACTCAGAGTGTGATCTTGAGCTCATCTGTCAAATGGACCCATGAAATAAAGCCACGGATCCCGGCATGGGTTGAACACAGTTCTCAAGGACACTGGGATCACGTGGTTGTTCCAGAGTCTAAGATCGGATGGATGTGGCCATGTTATTAAAAATGTCCAGGGCTTCCATTCTTATCTGGAACAAGACCAGCTCAGTCCCTCACTGATCTGGCCCCCAGGTGAGCTGCTGCTCACCCTCAGAGAAATAGCCAATGGGAGCAATGCTTTCCAGGGAGCTGCAGGTCAGGAGACGGGTCAGGAGATGTCTGGGGGCCTTGGGTGGTGAGGGGAGCTGGAGGGGCCCTGTGCTTCCTCAGCTCAGGCACCTGCAGTGAGGAGCGGGCCTGGAGGGGGCCAGGCCTCAGTACAGACCCCCCAGGGTGTGTTCAGACCCTCGTTCTCTCATCTATCTTCCACATGACTCAGAAACAGAAAGATGCTGTAGGCAGGAAGGTATTGAATACAAGGGATTGGGAGCTCATGATGTGATTGAACAGCGCAGAGGAGTCATTCCAGACCACCCAGGATGGCTCAGTCAGGAGGACTCAGGGGACAATGGGGAACCTTGTCTGGGGACTCCTCTGGGAAGATGCAAAAGCTGGAAGCTGGAACCTTCTGGAACTGTCTGGAGTGTTATCGTCACACATGGCTACTGGTTGATGTTGCTTATTGGCTGGGATGCCTACTCCTCTCCTCTCTGTGGGGCCTCCTCAAATGGGCAGGTTGGGCTTCCTCCCAGCATGGCAGATGATTCCTGAGAAAACCAGGAGTAAGTTGGAGGCTCCTTATGACTTGGCCCTGGAAGATTCAGTGTCACTTCTGCTGCTTCCCATTGGCGAAGACAGGCATTAGGTTCTGCCCACATCCAAGGGGAGAGTTTGCAGATGCCCACCACTCCATGGGACCATCCAAAGTTGTGTTGTAAGAAGAGCTGGGCACGGTGGTGCACAACTGTAAACCCAGTGATTTGGGAGGCTGAGGCAAGAGGATCACACATTTGAGGCTAGCCTCAGTAACTTAGGAAGACCCTGACTCAAAATAAAAAATAAAAAAGAGCTGGGGATGTAGCTCAGTGGCACAGTGCCCCTGGGCTCAATCTCCAGTACCCCCAAAAAATGTGGAACAGGAGCTACTGTGGCTGCCATCTCTGGGGAAAGCTGCCTGCCGGCCCTTCTAAAAGCGAGGGTGTTGGATTCTGGGGGCCAAAGCCTAACAGGGCTGGACTCTGGGGGCCTTGTACTCCGGGTGAGGAGCTTGGGCAAATGCTGCCAGAGATGGGTCCCTTTCGTTTGTCACAGATACCTGCAGTCCCTTCTGGCTACAATGTGAGGGCTGGAGGGGGGAGCCATAGAGGCCAAGAGGCCAGGGGTCCAACCAGGAGGCTGCAGTGCCACCAGGGGAGAGGACCCAGGCAGCAGTTGAAGATGCAGATCGAGCAGGACCTAGTGACTGGGCCGGTGGGTCCAGGCGGATCAGGTAGGGCCAGTGAGTCATCGGGTGTGGGAGGCCAGGAGCCTGGGGTCCAGGTGGGGCCGGGAAGTGGGGGCCAGGAAGTGACTTCAGAGCGGAGTCAGTGTTAGGTGCAGGACAGGCTGAGTAAGCTGTCTGCAGGGCTTGCCAAAAAAAGTTAGCTGCAGGGTGACCTGGCCACTCAAACCCTCTGTCTGGTTCTTTATCACCTGTTTGCTTCAAGCCCAAACGCCCAAGGCCCCACTCAAGGCTGAGCGCTTCGCCCCCCAGCTCAAGGCTGAACACTCAACCCCCTTGTGTGCCAACAAGGCAGCTTGCAGACCCAGAGACCCTGTTAGATTTAGGCAGCACAGCAGAAGGGCTATAAAAGCCTTCCCCAGCTGCCCCCCCCCCTTCTTTCCTTCTTTCTTTTCTCTTTGTTGCACTGCTGCAATAAAGATCTCTTGGTTGGGCTGGGTGGGCTGGGGATGTGGCTCAAGTGGTAGCGCGCTCGCCTGGCATGCGTGCGGCCTGGGTTCGATCCTCAGCACCACATACCAACAAAGATGTTGTGTCCGCCGAGAACTAAAAAATAAATATTAAAAATTCTCTCTTTCTTTTTCTCTCTAAAAAAAAAATATCTCTTGGTTGCTCCGAGTGTTGTGGTCACTTTTCTTTCATTGGTGTTGAAACCCACTTCTGGGTCCCTCTTCCTTCGGAAGTGCCACTCACCGGACTACCTGAGCCCATTTTCTCTACCCCCAGAACTCCATCCACCACTGGTCTTCGATTGGTGAGTTTCCCCTTCCTGGAGTCCTAAACCCAATGGTGGTGTCAGGAGGATTTGACCGTTGATTGTCCGGCAAACCTCTTTGCCCACCTGCGGGGAGGAAAACACCCCACCACAGCCTTCAAGGCCACGGTGGCCCTCAGGGACTCCTTCCTCGGGCAAATAGACTCCTGGGTTCAAAATTATTCCCTTCCCTTCCCAGCTGGTCGTTTCCCAGCATAGGCTTTGTAGGTCTCCCTCGAAGGACTGTGTAACCTCCAGGGACACATAACAGAGAACTGAACATCACACCCCACCCAGACCTTCACGGTCTCGGTGGCTCTCATAAAGTCCTAGTCCTCGCACCTTCAAGACTCGGCCGCCAGAGAGACGCTTACCCTCCCCTTCCTCTCTCTTCCCCTGTCTCCCTCTTTCCGGCCCTGGGAGTCTCCAGCCTCTCCAGGAGGGGTCCGGAAAAGCCTTGGCCAAGGTCCAGGATGAGAGCCTCAACTGTCAGGATTTGGTAACGACCAATCTCTGCAGCTGGAACCTGCCACTAAGGCACTCCTGATTTTTGGCTCTAGTGGGGATGCTCCTTTTGCCAATAAATCAGTTTTCTCCTTCTCTCTTATACTATCTTTGCATCCTTTTCCCTCCTCCTTATACTACCTTTGCAACATGGGTAATGTGTCCTCTCTGCCAGTTGACTCTCCCCTACAATGCCTCTTGGACAACCTCAAAACCCTCTCCTTGACACCAGACATCAAACCCCAAAAATTGATCAAATATAGCACCCAGGCCTGGCCCACTTATCCCTTAGACAACCAAAGCAGATGGCCCCCTTTTGGGTCCCTGGGCCCCTCCATTCTAAGGGATCTCTACAATTACTGTGAGCATTCGAAAAAATGGGTAGAGATGGCTTATGTCCAGGCTTTCTTCTTGCTCCGACCCTATCCTGCACTCTGCACCTCTTGCAAACCTCTGCAAATTCTTCTAGCCTGCAAACCAACCCCCGCTACCACCGATCCCCAACTTTCTCCTTCTCTGGACTCATCCACTACTTTTGACCCTGCTGATGAACCTCCACCCTATCACCCAGCTCCAATAGATTCTCACCCTCAACCTTCTGCCCCAGACTCTCCGCCGTCACCCCTACCTCAGCAACTTGACTTCTCCCCTCCACTCACTAGATCAAAAACCCAAACCAATGCCCTTTCTCAAATAATTGCCCCCTCGCGTGAGGTAAGCAGGTGCTGAAGGCATTATCCGAGTACGTGTCCCCTTTTCTATGGCTGACCTCTCCCAAATTGAAAAACGACTAGGCTCATATACTACCAACCCAGTTGTGTATACCAAAGAATCCCAATATTTAACCCAGGCCTATAGCCTCACCTTGCATGATGTCTACATGATCCTCTCCAATACTTTACTTCCTGAGGAGAGAAGGCGGGTTTGGGAACAGGCTCGCACTCATGCAGATGAGATCCATCAGACCAATCCAGCACATCCCATTGGGCCCCAAGCAGTCCCAGACCCAGATCCCCTCTGGGACTACAACACCAATAATGGCATCACAAGCCGAGATCATTTCACCACTTGTATTCTGGCAGGCCTAACAAGGGCAGTCCAGAAAGCAGTTAATTTTGAGAAACTTCAGGAAAATCATCCAAGATAAACATGAGAACCCATCAGCCTTTCTGGACCGCCTAACTAAGGCCCTCCTGCAATACACTAATTTGGACCCAGAAACCCCTGATGGCCGACAGTTACTGATGACTTATTATTATTTTTTTTTAAAGAGAGAGAGACAGGGAGAGAGAGGGAGAGAGAGAGAGAGAGAGAATTTTTAATATTTATTTTTTAGTATTTGGCGGACACAACATCTTTGTTTGTATGTGGTGCTGAGGATCGAACCCGGGCCGCACGCATGCCAGGCGAGCGCGCTACCGCTTGAGCCACATCCCCAGCCCTGATGACTTATTTCTTTGCCCAAAGTTTTCCTGATATTCGGATCAAACTTAAGAAATTAGAACGAGGCCCCCTCACTCCCCAGACCGAGATTCTTGCTACTGCTTTTAAGGTCTATCACAGTCAAGATGAGAAGGCTAAATGCCTACAGTGCCAAATGCTGGCTCAGGCCCTCCGTGGGCCCTCTCAAAACTCATCTCCAATGTGGCAAGACCATCCCCTAAAACCAGAACCCCCTGGGGCTTGCTTTAAGTGTGGACAAGAAGGACATTGGAGCAGAGCCTGCCCCAAACCAAGGTCGCCTACCAGACCCTGCCCAAAATGTTCCACGATAGGCCACTGGGCTTCGGACTGTCCTCGTACCCGAAGGGGTGCACGGCCAGGCCCTAGCCGCCCCCATAACCTTGTGGAACTGGCCACTGACGATTGATGGGGCCTCAAGACTCCTGTCCCAACAAGTCCAATCACCATGCAGGAACCCAGGGTCCAAGTGACGGTTGATGGTCACAAAATTCTCTTTCTAATAGACACTGGAGCAACATTCTCGGTCTTACAGGAGTTTTGGGGATCCTTACTTCCCTCTCAGTCCCCTATTGTTGGGGTAGGGGGACAAGCAATATATCCCAAAACCACCCCACCCCTACCCTGCTTATTTTCAGGCCACTCATTCTCACACTCCTTCTTGGTGATGCTCCAATGCCCCGTTCCCCTTTTGGGCAGAGATGTTCTATCTAAATTTAAGGCCATGATTTCCTTTCTGCTGTTTCCTCCCTCCTCCCTCCCCTCAGTTATAGCCATGGCTGCCCTACAGGCTGCACCAGATCATCCCCTTCTGCTTCCACAAGACCAAGTAAACCCATTAGTCTGGGACACAGAGACTCCATCCCTGGCTCAATGTCCCCCAGTTGAGGTTCACTTAAAAAAATACCTATCACATTCCAAGTAAGCCTCAATATCCCCTCCCGAAGTCCAGTCAAAAGGGACTACAACCTATCATCTTTGCGACTCCTAGACATGGAGATTTCTTTCTTCTGTTTGTCTCTGTCTTTTTTTGGTACTAGGGATTGAGCCTGGGCAATTTACCACATCCCCAGTCCATTTTTTTTTTAAGTTGTAGTTGGACCCAACACCTTTATTTTATTTATTTATTTTTACGCAGTGCTGAGGATGAACCCAGGGCCTCACATGTGCTAGGTGAGCACTCTACCACTGTTATACACCAAACCCCATTTTTTATTTTTTATTTATTTTTTTGAATTTTAATATCTATTTATTTATTTATTTTTTAGTTCTCGGCGGACACAACATCTTTGTTTGTATGTGGTGCTGAGGATCGAACCTGGGCCGCACGCATGCCAGGCGAGCACGCTACCGCTTGAGCCACATCCCCAGCCCAAACCCCATTTTTTAAAAAAAATATTTGAGACATGGTGTCACAACATTGCCCGGGCCAAACTCAAACTTGTGATCCTCCTGCCTCAGCCTCCTGAGTCGCTGGGATTACAGATGTGCACCTGGATCCATCTTTTTTCTTTTTTTTTTAAACAGATTTATTGAGGTACAGTTGATAGAGCCCCCAATTCACCCATTGGGAATGTGCGATTCCATGGCTTTGGTAGACTCACAGATATCTGCAACCCTTCCCGGTTCCACTTGGAACATTTCCATCATATCTAAACCAAATCCTTTTAGCTCTCAGACCCAGCCGACCACCCCCTCCATCCCTAAGCCATCACTCATCTGCTCTTTATCTCTGCGGCTTTGCTGACCCTGGACATTTCACCTACGTGGAATCGTACAGCGTGTGGTCTTTTGCGGAGCATTGTTCTGAGGTTCATGGCTGTGGATGTGTGGTCACTGCTTCTTTCTTTTACTTTGGGCAAAGGGCATCCCTCAGTGTGGAGAGACCACATTTTATTCATCCTTTCAGCAGATGGACATTTGGGTTGTTTCCTCTTTCGTTATGAAGAATGTCAAATTGCAATAAAAGACATTGTAGGACGGGGTGGAGTGGTGTATGCCTATAATCCCAGCGGCTCAGGAGGCTGAGGTAGGAGGATTACAAGTTTGAGGCCAGTCTCAGCAACTTAGTGAGAACTAGTCTCAAAATAAAATTAAAAGGGGGCTGGGGCTGGGGCTCAGCGGTAGCACACTTGCCTGGCATGTGTGAGGCACTGGGTTTAATTCTAAGCACCATATATAAATAATGAAAGGTCTATCAACAACGAAAAATAAATAAATAAATAAAATTAAAAGGGCTGGGTGAGTATGGTGGCGCACGCCTGTAATCCCAGCGGCTTGGGAGGCTGAGGCAGGAGGATCGTGAGTTCAAAGCCAGCCTCATCAATTTAGCAAGGCTGTAAGAGAGACCCTGATTCTAAATACAATATTAAAAAGGGCTGGGCATGTGGCTCAGTGGTTAAGTGCCTCTGGGTTCAATCCCTGGTACAAAAATAAATAAATAAATAAAAGGGCTGGAGTATGACTCAGTGGTAAATGGCCTCTGGGTTCAATCCCCAATACCAAAAAAAAAAAAAAAAAACCAAACCCCAAAGAACAGCAGCAACCCTTACCCCAAACACCTAGGCAACGTTCCAGGGAAGCACCTCTGCAGACTTCAAACTCCCACTCTTCAAGCGTCTCCATCAGGGGAGCTGGGGGGGGCACTTTAGGTTACCCAGCCAAGGCTCCATTGTACAGATGGGGAAATGGAGGCTCCAGTGGCCAGTGAATAGCCCTTCCATGGCATGGTGGAAAGAACCTTCACCCACCCACATTTTTTATTCTAAAAACAATTAATCAGGCATTTGTGTGGCTTCCTGTGGCTCAGACTGTGTGTTTACTCACAATATCTTATTTAATGCCCTCTGAGGTAGGCATTTTTTTCCTTCCTTCCTTTCTCTTGTTTTTTTATTTTTTATTTTTGTACCAGAGATTGAACTCAGGGGCACTTGACCACTGAGCCGCATCCCCAGTCCTATTTTGTATTTTATTTAGAGACAGGGTCTCCCTGAGTTGCTTAGGGCCTTGCTTTTGCTGATGCTGGCTTTGAACTTGTGATCCTCCTGCCTCAGCCACCTGAGTCACTGGGATTACAGGCGTGCACCATGGTGCCCAGCTTTTATCTTTATTCCATAGATTTGTTCTTGCAGCTGGTATTTCCCAAGCACTCCAGGCCCCAAGATGGTGCTGAGGATTCAGGGCTGAGCCCTAATGGTGCCCCTGGTCTTCCAGGGAGGCAGGGGTTCCTGATCACACCCCACAGGGAAGAGGTGGATGGAGGATGGTTGGGCCTCAGATGGGAAAGAGAGGTCAGGGTGGGGTGGTGTCTGGGGCCAGGTCACACCACCGACAGTGCTGAGACAGGAGCTGAGTGCCTCGTGCTTCCTGCCCCTCTCATGGCTGAGGAAGTCCTGGCTTCCTGATTGGCACTGCTCGCTGTCAGGAGGGAACAGAGCAAGTTGTCTGTGGAGCGGAGCACGAGGCTGAGCCGGCTGGGGCAGGCATGCAGGCCAGGGGGACCCGACACTCTGTGGGGGCCCATTCAGAGCCCCATGGGCCACTCCACTCAGTTATCAGCTCCAGGGTCTGTCTGAACTCCTGAGGGCAGTAACAGAGCCCTGCCTGGGGCCTGAGGCACCTCAGTGGTGACTGAAGCAACTGGACATGGGTATTAGGTGCAGGGGATTGGGTAGTTACCCGGCCTTTAGCTTGGGCCCCATGGGGTCCTCCCTTTGGGCTAGGGGCAATTTTTCCTCAATGGGCACGTGCCCTACATATGCTGAGCTACAGCCCCAGTCCTTCTGACACTTTTCTTTTTGTACTGAGGATCGAACTCAGGGACACTTAGCTACTGAGCCCCATCCCCTGCCCTATTTTGTATTTTATTTAGAGACAGGGTCTCACTGAGGTGCTTAGCACCTCACTTTTGCTGAGGCTGGCTTTGAACTCGTGATCCTCCTGCCTCATCTTCCCAAGCTGCTGGGATTACAGGTGTGCATCACTGCACCCAGCTCACTTTTTATTTATTCATTTTTATTTTTATGTGGTGCTGAGAATGGCCTCACCCATGCTAGGCAAGTGCTCTACCACTGAGCCCTAGCCCCAGCCCACCGTGGATACTTTTTGACCCTTGTAATTCAGTTTTCTTCAGGGGATCTATTGGGAAGGTGTGAGGTCATTCTAATAACTGCAAGGAATGCCAGGCAAGGTCACCTGTTGCTACACCTCATTTTAGACTGTGTCCATTTTCTTACCATAACTTTTCAGAAATAAGTGGTGGAGGATAGGAGGGAGGATGTGGGGGAGTGCAAGCAGACAAAGGCAGACGGGGGAAGACAGGGTGCCCTGTGAGCTGGGACAGCTGTTTCCCTGTGTCAGTGGGCCCATGGCTCTGCAGGGCTGTGACCCTTGATTGGTGAAGCAGGTGGTGTGTGGTGGTTATTTGCTCCTGGGCTCGCCTGGTCTGCTTTGGCCACTAGATCACGGCGGGGAGAAGTGCCTGGCCAGCCCGCTGGGCCAGGCTGTGTCCCTGCTGCGGAGAAGCTGGGGCCTGACCACTGAGGGGCAGAAGCTGCAGTCTTAGCCAAGCCCCAGCTGGCAGCAGCACCCCAGGGTCGTTGGCCAGCATGCTTGCCGCTGGGCCCGGGCACTGAATGGGTTAAGCCTCAGGGTTAAGCCACCAGGCAGTTGGGTGTAGTTGACTGAGGCACAGGAGTGGCAGGGAGCAGGAGGGAGGAGCTGGCAGATGGCTCTTGGGGGCCTGGGAAAGGGAGCTGGGCTTGGCCCTGGTGGAGTGGTACAGCCTTCTAGGGTTCCTGCCCCGTAGGTGTCTACACAGGCCCAGGTGACTTCATCTCTGAGGAAGTGATTTAGAATCCCAATTTCCAGGAACCATCAGATGTATGGAATCAAACTCCCATGGAGTCCACATGGGGACAAGCTCCAGGTAGACAGGGAACCAGGTTGGGGTCTTCTCCCACCTGTTGTTCAGCCACCCATCTGTTCCAGGGACCCTCTTATTGAAACTTTCCCATCTTGGCTCCCTCCATTGCCGCATACCCACTCCCACCTGCTTGGTGTTTGGGGTGCCCGTTTCTCTGCCCTCCTCTGTTGGGGACTGGCTGCCCCATAACTGCCCAACTGAGCTGCCTGGGTCTAGATGAGCAGATCTGCTCCTGTGTGGGGTGTGGGTGGACCAAGTGCCCAGAGGGTCCAGGGTGGAATTATGGTCTCAGATGTCTGAGAGGCAGGTAGGGCTGGTCCAGGCAGGGACTAGCACTTTGTCCCTAAGGAGCCACACGAAAAGGGATGGTATGGCTCTGTTGGCCTGCCAGGGTCTGGGCTCACCTGGATGAGGATTTTAGGGAGAGCTGGGGAGGGACCAGATGACTACCCTGGTGTGGATGACCAGCAGCAGTCACTCTGCCCATCTCCTCTTGTCCTGTCTTAGATGCTCACAGGATGCTGCCTCAGTTCCCACTTTCTTGCCAAGAACCAGGCCAGAGCACCTTGCCTGGAGGGCTCACAGGACGATCTCACACTGCCACACCCAGGACTGCCAGGGGGAGCTATTACTACCACTGCCGCCCGCTTAGGGACTGGCCCGGCAGAATGCGCTGAGAGGAACCCAGAGCAACAGGGCATTCACTCAGAGGAAGCAAGGAGAGGAACTGTCAACTAAATCCTGACCCAGAAGGTGGTGCAGGCAGACCTGGGATGCCATTTCTCGAAGGGTCATGAGACCAGAGGGCAAGCGGGTCGCACACCAGCCTCAGGGTGATGGCACCCAGTTTAGAGAGGTGAAGAGAGCCCTGGCCAGAGGTGGTCAGAGGGTGGAGCTCAGACATCCTGCCCGGGAAGCCCTTGTTCCTATCTCAGCCTCAAGATGGAAGGGAAGGCAAGCCGAGAGCAGGCTTCATGAGAAATAGTTTATGTATCACAGGGAAACAAAACAAAACAAACAAAAAAACAAACACGCACACACAAAACCACCTACGCATTCTACTGTCATGTATAACTAATTAGAATAAAAATATATAAACAACAAAAAAGTGAAAAACCCCATGCAAATGACCCTCACCAAAAAGATGCTATATTTAAAGAAGGTGGAAAGAAACAAATTTAAGAAGTAAACTAAACAGATACAAGCGATGGCCACAGGAAGTCAGATTCTAGGACTGATTTGATGGCCTGAGACTGTCCTGTGCAGAGCTGAATCCACTGCCCACGGTTAGGCTCTTGCCAGTGACTGGGGTATGGACAAGGCCTTGCAAAGGTCACGAAGACACCGACACATGCAGACAAGCCTCGGGCCCCTCCTTGCATTCAATCACTGCACTTTTCTACAGGGACATCCACGGAGGTTTTGTGTGGTAGCAGAAACACCGGAGGCACTGGACTTTCTTTCTAGGGGACTACGTGGGAGACATCAAAAGAGCAGGAGATGCAGATGGATGTGTGTGAACCAGTGCAGAGCAGGGCCAGGCACTGGAAACTTCCATGAAGCTGAAGGCCAAAGCCCACCTGTGGGTAGGCCGCTGTGGCAGGCAGGGAGAGCTGGAGACCGACCAGGAGGAATGGAGAGCAGCCTCACGCATGCGGTCGAGCTGCAGAGCTTGTAATGTCCTGCTAATGGGTACCCTGGATGGTGAATGAGGACTGGACAGCATGGGCTGATTCAAAGTACACACTGACCTGTTTAGAAGCTAAAATCCTAACTTGTCCTGAAACTTTTACTTCAAAAGTTTTTTAAAATGTTGAAAAATTAAGAAAAAAAATTGCAAAGGGCATGTCTTTGAGTGCTATGTGCTATCCACCTGTATTTGGGGACCCCAGCTCCCCTGTGCCCAAGGCCCCCTCCCAGGTCTTATGGTCAATGCCTGCCTGGCTTGGCTGTGGCAAGGAGGTGCTGGGAGGCAGGTGGACCCCAGGGGATTGTGGGGAAGAAGCTGTGCCACCAGTGAGGGACAGTGAGCCCGAGCCCCACAGCCCTCCAGCTGGGCAGGAACTCGCAGGCCAACCCCAGCACCTCTGCTCTTGCAGCCCTTGTCCCTTGGGCTTCTCTCTTCTTTGCATTTGGGATTCAGGCCAGCTGAGGTCTCACACAGGCTGTTCTCCAGGACTGAGTTGGCCTCAAGTCCTTCACCTGGGGAAGGGCCCTGAGAGAGGATCTGACTACTTTCTTGGAGGGGATTCTGTGCCAACCCACCCACCCTCTGTGCCTCATCTGGGCCTTGGCAGCCACCCAAGCAAGACTGGCACCTTGATCTTTCTTCCCAGAAGATGAGACCGTCTCTGAGCAGGGACCCCCTGCCCCCCACCTCCATGCCTGCTGGAACACCCTGCCTTGTTCCCCTCTGCAGTTGAGCAGAGGGGATGAAACCATTCCAGAGGTGTCCGTGTGACTGTGCATATGGATAAATGCAACCAGAGAGTAGAGTGCACAAACATTTATTTACAAAAAATTCAAGTTACATATGATACAGGTTTTTTACACACAGTAGTTTAAACAGAATTATCTTACCTATTTTTACTACCAGAAGGTAAATAAAAACATTTAAATTTTTTTTTTTGCTATTTTTGTACAAAGAACAGATCATGCACATTTTTTCCTTCAGTTTTAAATCTTTTGCTAAGTGCAAATACTAGATTCCTCTCTCCAGTTTTAAGGCAAATAGATTGGGACAGTGGCCAGGAAGTCTCTTGCCCCCAGGAAGCAACCCCGTGCCCCAGAGGGTAAGGTGTCAGCTGCATTGAAAATGCCCGTTTGATGCGACAGGGGCTGATTCTTGAGCTCTGGCCCCAGCATGGGTGCAACTCTCTCACCTTCCCCGTCTGCCTGGACACTGAGGTGCCTGGAGAGCTGAGGTGGTCACTCTTGGACGTTTGGTTCTGGTGCTAGTCTGCAGCCCGGCTCGGGGAGCATGATGTGGAACCAGATGCCCTTGACGGGGATGCAGCAGTTCCCTCTCCTGAAGCAAAGTGTGGCCACAGAAGCTTGAACTCATCTCCAAGGGGACATTACTGGCTTTGGCCATAGGCAGAATGTCATTCTGATCCCCCGCTCTCTCTCTCTAGTTTGGGCACCACCTGCACTGCACTGCACTGACTGTCCTTGCAGCTGCCACAGAAATGGCCAGTTTCCTCATCCTGTCTCAGCCTTAGCCCCTTGATGGAGCTATGTGGTGGGGGCACACAGCTGGAAACAGGCTCACAGCCTACAGGGACAGCTCGAGAGGCCCCAGAGGGGCAGTGCCAGGGCTTCCTCCCATCTGTGGGCTGTGTGCTGCCTTCTCTACTCCAGGGGAGGTGCAGAGAACATGAGTTTGTGTCTAAGGTACTTAGAGGATCCTGTCACTGTGGTGAGCAGCCCACCTTTCCAAGGCACTGTCATTCAGGATAGAAGTAAGTTCAGGCAGCTCACTGGGAGGCTCCAGAGCCACCTCCCCATGTGCCCCACCCCATGTCCAGGTGACCAACTGTCTTCAAAACTTTCATCCTGAGCAAAGGCAGAAAGAATGTATCAAGTAGACCTGAATCCTTCAAAGACACCTGAGAAGCTGATGGCAGCAAGCGAGTGGTGGCACTGCTTGCTCTCAGGGCTTTCCATCCCCGAACTCTGTGTGCTTTGTACCTCCTGGAACCCCACAGCCACATGACAAAGACAAGGATGGCCAATACAGGATAAGAAAGAGATGTCTGCTGTCAGGAGGGCTCAATCTCAGCTTTGCAGTCAGAAGCTTTGGGCCTCTGCTTGGCAAGTGGGCCGGAGCCTTGGCAGGACCCCACACAGAGGCCCAGAGCTGACTCAACCCCAGAGAAGGGCAGCTGTCCCTGTGCCTGGTACCAGCACCTCACCCTCTACCAGCCTCCATCACTGACTACTGAGAGAACACAGAAGAGGGAGAGAGGTCGGCTGTGACAATACACGGCTCCGCAGGGTCATCTACACCCCAGGGAAGCCCCCAAAAACACCTTAGAGGGAAAGCTGTTCATCACCTGCTGGGTGTTTGTGATGTCTCCTAGAACTGGGCTGTCTGGGTGGCCTCTATGGTGGCTAATGGAAAAGGATTTTGTTTGGTTAGTGTCAGGACTGTTCAACCTTGGTAGCCACCTGGTGCAGAGTGGCCAATTTCAGCCTGACTTTCCAGAGAATGAGAAAAAGATAGCAGGCCATGGAAAATTCTTCAGTTCAAAATATGTGAACAGGAGGAAATGCTCAGATAAACAAAACCAAACCCACAGTGCGGGACAGTTCTCTGTGGTTGCCTGACCTGAGAGGGCCTTGGAAGGGAGGGAGGGAGGGAGGGGGAAAGGGCCTGAAGGGGCACTGTGGGAACACTGGGTTCTGGACTGGGAGGGACAGCATTTTGCCTCTCATGGCACCGCAGCAATGTCCAAGGGGCTGTGACCCACAGCCCCCACTATCTTTTCACTGGGACCAACTATGAACCTCTGTGAGGGGCAGGCAGCCCCAGACACAGGACTCTTGGGAGTCTCAAGGGAGATGATCACAGCTGCCTTGTGCCCCAGGACTTGGCTCCCAGGTGAAGCACAAGTGCATAGGACAGCAGGGGACCCATATCCCTGAACTGTGGATATGCCATGGCATGGGCACAACAGCCACTCTTGAAGGGCCTTAGTGAGGGTGGCCATGCAGATGTCTCAGTTCTCTTCCAATGCCACTATTTGCTGCTTCATTTTTATTATGGACCTGACTACACTGTGGCCAAACGGGTCTGCAAAGTTCTTAATTGTGTGGGATTCTCTTAGGAACAGGACAAATGAGCTCCACCTGTCTCCTCCTGCAGGGGCTTGAGTGACAGAGTAGAGCCAGAGCCCCTGTGCTGGTTGCCAAAATGGCAGAACTAGCGAGGAGACTGACCAGCAAGAGCCAGGCCAGTTCCCTTACAGGCACCCAGAGGGCACCAGACTTTGAGAAGCAGTGACTCTTCCCAAGGGAGGAGTACAAGGTAAACCAGCCCACCCTCAAAAGCTGACTCACCACCCCTACTTAGAGGGTGAAGGTGGAGCCTGGCCTGGGGCAGGGGGTTCTCTGCCCTATACCCCCCACTGGCACAGGTTCAGTGGGGCTGGCCAGGACTCCAGCTGTCAGAAGCGATGCCGTGGCTGGGGGCCAAAGTGCATGGGCAGATTGTGCTCCAGGGGCACATGCACAGGACCGAAGTCATAGTTGACCCGCACATTAGGCAAAGGGGGCACATAAGGTGCTGGGACAGGGCCCATGTTGAGAGGGAAGTTGTTAAACACAGGCCGGACAGGTGGCAGGGGGAAGGGCGGGTGCACAAAGGCATAGGGTGGCATCTGTGGTGGGTGCAGGTTCTGTGGGACAGGCCGCGGGAGGGCTTCCATCCTCTGTACCTTCTCAGGGGGCTTCTCCAGCGGAGGCCCAATGCGTTTGAAGGTGTTCTCTGAAAGGAAGTAGGGTTCAATTGAGGAGAGCAGGTTGGATCAACTCTGCTGGACTCTCGCTTGGGATCAGGGCTGTACCTGCTAACTCTGGGGCCCACCAGAGCTGAGCAGCCAAGGGGCAGCTAGATATAGCTGGCAGTGCTTTGAGGGTTGACCTCTGACCCTCAGCACACTCTTTCTCTCTACAAGGCAGCTAGCTCAAGTGCCAAACATGAAATACCTATAGCCCAATTGTCAGTACCAGGAGCCAAGGACAAACTGTATTTCCCAAGAGTGTCACACTCTGTGGTGTTTCCTAGAGAATGGCACATTCATCCATCTCAGTACAGGTTGGGGTAGTCCCCAAGCGAGAGCGAGACTCTCCTTGAGAGCTAGAGCCTCGAGGAGCTACCACCTCCTTAGTGAGGCCTGGCTTCTGTTTGTATGAGGAGTTCAAATCTGACCTTAGGATTTCCTCACCATTAAGAGATGCCAAAACTGTATCCAAGGCTTCGATGACCTGGATGGTGGCCCCTCAGAGTCGGAGTTTCCCTCCCCCTGGTGGCCCTAGGTGCTCTGCTCCACCATCCCGAGTGTGCCTGGCGTGGGGCTGTGGCTGGGGAAAGCACTTGCCTCCATTCTTTCTTTTCTGCTCCTCCTCAGCCTCCTTCTGGATTTCCTCGATTAGCTTCTCATCATCTTCCTGGAGTAAAAGCAAAAGGCAGAGTGAGTTTGCAGGTCCTAGAAGTGTGAGGCCCATGGGGAGAGGGAGGCTGGCTTGCTGCTGGACAGTACTGGGATGAGGCCAGACTCTGCCAGTGACCAGCGGCGTTTTGAGCTGCACACAACTTCTTCCCATTCCCAAGCATCTCTGTTGTTCATCAACCAGGGGTGTCCCCATAGGGAAGCCTATGGGAAAGGCTGGGTGGGGGTTTGTCCCAGCAGGCAGCTGCTTGAGATTGGGCCCAAGAAATTTCAGGTCCCTAGTCTGAACCACGTACAACAGGCCTTTGTGCAGAGCACAGATAGTCCTGCCCTTTCCCTGAGCTGAGCTGGGGTGCAGCCCTGCTGGTCCAAGCTGGCCTTTTACTTCCAGCTTCCTGCAGAACTCTGGCATGGGCTGGGTGGCAGAGAAAGGGGGTGGAGGCACAGCAGTGAGAGGGTAATTCTGCCACAGACTTCGCTGTTTTCCCTTCCAAAACTCAACACTTAGTGGCTGGGTTTGTGCCACATGTAGCTCCCACATCTCTACTTGCCAGCAGGTATCATGGAGGAAGAATTGGGCTGCTGCTCTATCTAGGACATACCTCCCCGCCCTATAAGGCCTGCTTTGTGAGACGGTGCTGGGCCAACCTGCTGCCCTGAGTTAGAGAGAGGCTTTCTAGTTCACGGTGGGTCCAAAAGAACATTCCCTGGGTTTAAAAAATCCCAGGAAGATGGGGCCCTTCTTTCCTGGCCCAGCTAAATTCCAAATATCTTAAGTGTTAGGGTTTCCTCTCTGAAGTGGGCTGTCGTGAGGACTGAGTGGGTGGTGCATGTATAGGTCTCAGCAAAGAGAAGCCTCATCACTAAGGGGCGGAAGAACTAAAAAAATACAGATTTTAGAAACTTGAAATGTTTCAAGAAAAACAAATGGAAACCAGATTGGAAGATGCCCCCAATGTTTGTCTCTCAGTGGCATCTATCTATCTATCTATCTATCTATCTATCTATCTATCTATCTATCTATTTATGGGGGAAACTATAACTGCCTTTTTAAAAAGCATGTCTGTTTATTGAACTCAATACCTTTATTTATTTATTTTTTATGTGGTGCTGAGGAGTGAGCCCAGGCCTTCGCACGTGCTAGGCGAGCGCTCTACTGCTGAGCCATAATCCCAACCCCTATAATTACTTAAAAAAAAAAAAAAATATATATATATATATAACTTTTTTACTTGTAGATGAACCCAATATCTTTATTTTTTTATGTGGTGCTGAGAATTGAACCTAGTGCCTTACATGTACTAGGCAAGCGCTCTACCACTGAGCCATGACCCCAGCCCTACAATTGCTTTTAATACCAGAATGTTGGAAATACCGAGCCTTTTGTAATTCTGCAATTCTACCTCATATTTCCACAGAGTTTCAAAATCTCAGTAGCTTCGTTATTGTTCAAGTAAGATAGGTGTCCTGACTCTGGCCACATATTCATATTAGTACCACATTATCACACCTCAAAATTACTTCTATCCTGCACCTAAATGTAGTTGAGCCCATCAGTCCTGGGACACCTAAGGCCTTTGATGGCACAAGAAGGTACCTTAGGGGGTGGGGCTGTGGCTCAGCGGTGGAGCTTGGAGCACTTGCCTCTCAAGTGAGTAGCGCTGGGTTCGATCCTCAACACCACATAAAAATAAATAAATAAAATAAAGGTATTGTGTCCATATACAACTAAAATTCAAAATAAAAAAGGAGGCACCTTAGAAATCATCCATTTCAATTTGCTGAGGGCACAGAAATGAGGTCCCAGAGAAAAATAGTTGCTCAAAGTTAGGGTGAAAGTTAGGTGGTGAACTGGGACAAAGATTATCTCTTCCATCCACAGTGTCATTCAAATAGTTTTCTTAGAGATAATCTGCAGTTATCTTGAGATTCCTTTGTTCCCATTGCTTATGTGAGCTGAAAGTCAGGGGGACGTTCATTCCTTCACTAGACCTGTGTTTGGAGCCCTCTGTGCACCAGGTACTGTCCTAGACACTTTGAGGACATAAGAGAGGCAGCTGTGCTCCCTCCCCTCGTGGAGCCAAGGTCTGTGCTGTGACCAGTTTTAGCTGGCATCCTGCATGGGTCTGGTCAGTGCTGGGTAAATTCACAGCAGTGAAGACTCTTATGACACACGAGTCAGGAGGAATAGAGCATGAGGTACTGGAGAGAATTCCCCTTTGGCAGGCCGCTGAGGGTGAGCATGTGGGTGCCGTACTCATTTCTATCATGAGGCTTTCTGTGGCAGGTTCCCAGCCTCCTGGATAAATCCTAGCTGAGAGCACCTCTGGGAAGGCTGAGGCTCTGGCACAGGCGGGTACAAGCCAAGTTTCTCCCAGTTCTGACAGCTTCAGTAGGACAGTGCAGAGGTTCATTGCGGGCAGAGTCCCGGCTTGCCTCTAGAGTTCTTCCGAGGTGTGGCCTCAGAGTCCACAGGAATGAAACACCCTGCCCCCTACTGCCTTTCTCCATTCCTTCCAGAGTTCTGAGCAAGCTTTTGATTTGGCAAGGGGCCTGGAGACCACTTGCCTCAATCCTTGTCTTGGGAATCTGGCAGTGCCTGTAGCATCTAAAAACAGTCTGTATTTCACTAAAAAGTTCTGGTGTTCAACATGACTTTACCATAATTTGTGAGTCAACTGTCAGTGGATTAGGTGTCTCAGATTTCAACTTTCTCCAAATGGTTTGAGTCACAGGATGCTGTGTTTAGCAATTTGAATTGAAGAAAAAAAAAATTTTTTTTTAAAAAAGAAAAAATACTGACACTTCAGCCAGATTGCTTGACTTAAGGGAAGACACTCTGCTTTTACTTGGTGTGTAAGATTCTTTCATAAGCAGTTCCCCTTCAGCACTTAAAGTTCCTCAAGTCAAGAGCAAAGACAGACTACACTGTATACTTACAAATGGCAAATTTTATCTTATATTGGTTAAAAAAAAAAAAAAAAGGGAGAAGACTGGGTTCAGATAGATTTTGGCCACTCATCATAGCCCTCCTTGGGTATGGGCTAGCTGACAGATGGCAACTGAGTCTCTTCTGGAGGATAGTTCCCTCGGGAGACATTCCAGTCATGATGGGCATGGGGGGGGGGCAAAGTGGGAAAGCGTTTGGCCTGGTGCAAATCTAGGACACCCCTGAGAAGCTGGAAACGTGGAACAATAGGAGGAAAGATGACGACTGAGAGGCCTAACCCCTTTCTTCCCCCTGGACTGAGTTATATACAGGAAACTAGGGCTGAAGTTGCTCAGCCAAAAGGTGAGCAATGGGGGCTCATGCTCTGTGCCACTGAAAGTGACACTGGCTTCTGTACAGCGAGGCCATGGTGAGCGTGATGGACAGGAACACCTATATGACTTTGGAGCTCCAGGTCTGGGTTCAGGGACCAGCCCCACTCTCACTACCTAACGTGGAGGCTGGACATTCTAAAACAGGCTTGTTTTAAGAGGCCCTTCACCTCTCACAGAGTGCCAAGTACAGCGGCAGTAACATCGAGAGTGCTTGTGCAGCCCTGCTCCAAATGTCTCACAACCTCTCTGCTAGCAAAGCATTATGAACTCATCCCACCTTACAGATCAGAATTCTAGGCAGTCCAGACCCAATGCCTAAGCTCTTGACCACAGGAATTGCTGGTTTCTGAATCATAGCCTCTGGGGAAGGAGACCCCAGGCACTACCTTTTTGCCAAAATACCATAGGGTTCTTTCTCCTCAGGATGGGCATAATTCTGTGGCCTCCACTAAATACCAGAAGTGGCAGAAACAAACAAAGCAAGACACAGCTTCAGAAGCTCAGCAGCAGGAAAAGAAAGAAAAGGGGCCTTGCTCCTTGATATCCTCACAAATAATTCTGATGTTCTTTGGCTTGCCACCCATGGCGAATATGCCACTCCTTAAGATGTCCCAAGTCAATGGTTCTGACAGATTTCTTTGGCATGTGGCCTTTGGATAATAGCCAGCAGAGCCCTCTTGCCCATAGTGGAGCAGGGAATAGGAGAGCCCCACAAGCCTCATTTGAGTTGAGCTAGAAACCTGAGTTGCAGACAAGAGTCCACCACTGTCACCTCTGACCTGTAATGTTCATGACCATTGATTTCAGCCTATCCCCAGGTCGGCAAATAACACTTGAAGGCTTCCTTGCCTGAGACATTTCTCATGAGGTGAACCCCTGAATGCCAGAGGGTCCCAAGAAAATTTTCTCTGCCAAAAAAAAAAAAAAAAAAAACAGGGGTGGAATTTATTCACTAAAAAAGGTCATTACAGGTCTGGGTTTGTGGCTCAGTGGTGGAGTGTTCATCTAGCAGTGTGAAGCCCTGGTTCGATCCTCAGCACCACATAAAAATTAATAAAATAAAGGTATTGTGTCCAACTACAATAAATAGACAGACAAATAAATAAGAGCTACATCCCAGCCCCTTCCAGTATACTTATTTATTTTAGAATTTACTGATTTTTTTTTAGTTATATATGATACTATATCTTCTAGTATACTTTAAATAATAACTAGATTATGTATAATACTTAATAAAATGTAAAAGCTGAGGCTGGGGTTGTGGCTCAGTGGTAAAGCACTTGCCTCACATGTGTGAGGCACTGGGTTCGATTCTCAGCACTGCATATATATAAGTGAATAAAATAAAGGTCCATCAACAACTAAAAAAAAATGTTTTTTTTTTTAAATGTAAAAGCCACGAAAATAGTTGCTATTCTGAATTATTTGGGTAATAGTAAGAAAAACAAGTCTGTATCTTCAATACAGAAAATATTTGCAAGTTCAAAGCCAGTCTAAAAAACAGTATGGACCTGTCTTAAAGGGCTGGGGATGTGGCTCAGTGTTAGAGCACCCACCCCTGGGTTCAATCTCAGGTACCAACAAAACAAAACAAGAACAAAACCTTCAAATCCAAACCAAACCAACAACAACCCCTGAAACCAAAACCAAATCCACTTAAATTTCATTCTGGAAGACCATGCTCTGCACCTGCTAAGCTGCATGAAAGCAAAAGTTCATACACAAGAGTCTAGAAGGGATTTCACAAGAGGACGCTAAGGTTCAGAGGTGCACAGACCTGTTAAAATCAGTGGGGACTGGGCAGGAGGTCTGAGCTTACATGCCCTAGATAAAAACTTTTCCCCTGCTTTTCTTTTGTGGTATTGGGGATTGAGCTCAGGGGTGCTGAGTTACATCCCCAGTTCTTTTTCCTCTTATTATTTTTAAAATACATATATATATATATATATATTTAGTTGTAGTAGGAACAATGCCTTTACTTTATTTTTATGTGGTGCTGAAAATCGAACCCAGCGCCTCACATATGCTAGGTGAGTGCTCTACTGCTGAGCCACAACCCTATCCCCCTTTTCTCTTATTTTTGAGATAGGATTTTGCTAAGTTCTTGAAGCTGACCTCAATTTTGAGATCTTCTTGCCTCAGCCAATCAAATTGTTAGGATTAAAGATCTACACCATTGTGCCTGGCTTTTGGTAAAAAATTTCAAATAGATCCACCAAATGGTTCTTTTCTGAGGCCGATATGAGAGGGAGCAGATGGTGGTAAGTGATTAAGGTGTCCCAATAAAGACAGGGTCTTTTGTCAAAAGACTGGGTGTGACAACACATTAGGCTTGGGTGGCAGTGAAACCACGTATGTAGTGCTCCTATTAATATACACCCATGGCCATCTTAGAAGAACTCTTGGATCTCAAGGAATCCCAATGAGGACTGGGAGAGAAGTGTCTGAATTACTCCATGGTGACCAAAGCAGAAAGTGGAGTGAAATCTTGTCTATTCAGCAGATCTGGAAGAGTACTTTACATAAAGAAATGAGGACTGCATCTTAACAGGGAAGAGGGTTTATTTCCTTCCCTTGAATTCCTCTGAGCTCAGCAGGATACAGAAAAGTGCTGGGCCTGACACAGAAGGCCCTGGCAGGCCTGCTTCACGTGCAAGTGGGGTGAGTGGGGAGGGGAGAAGGCAGAGGCCCAGCTGCTCCAGAAATTTGCAGGAAGTGAGGAAGAAATCTTCAGAGAGGTTTTAATTAAAAATAGAAAACCAAACCAAACCAACCAAACACACACCTTTCCCTTGTCTCTCAACAGAAAAGTCCCATAGCTCTGTTCACACAGCAAGGTCTGAACAGGAGAAAATGCAGGAAGAGAAACTGCAAGTGGCTGAAGGGGAAAGAGAATATTTTTACAGATCAGATATTAACAATAACCACCAGATACAACTGATGGTTCCCAAGATTGACATTGAGCACTGGCACACAGCTGTTCTTGCCAAAGCCTTTCAAAAGTCCTTAAAAAAAAAAAAAAAAAAAAAATATATATATATATATGTTTTCAATGGACCTTTATTTTTATCTATATGTGGTGCTGAGAATCCAACCCAGGGCCTCACACTTGCTAGGCAAGCGCTCTACCACTGAGCTACAACACCAGCCTTTCAAAAGTCCTTTTGAGCCTTTCTTTTCCAACACTTCTGGTCACCAGGGCGGACCACCGGCCTGCTTGCTCACCAGCCTCCTGTGACCACAGGGAAGGATGCAACACCTCTTCCTTTAACTTTATCTTCCCTAATGGTGACCCAGGATTGCACACTGCTTCTTCCCCTCTGATTCTGGGAGTGGGTTGGGACTGAGATCCAGGTCAGGTGTGGCCACAGCTGTTGTTAATAAACTTGCAATGACTTCATGAAAGGCTTCCAAAGAGCCAAGATTTAGTTTCAAATTATTCTCAGATCGGCTGCAGATCCCTCAGCAACAGCAGACCCTAACCCCCACCCCCAGCTGTCTCCCTGCAACAGGAAATGGTGGGGGAGGAGGAGATTCAGGCCTGGAAAGATCAGCTCTGAGAAGCACATGCTGTGCAGCTGGACTGGACAGCATGAGCTGGACAACATGCTGGACTTCACAGGCTCCAGGCTGGCTGCTGGCTACTATAGCAGCCTCCTTGTGTCAAAAGAGGCCTAGCACCCAAATACCTTTCTGTCCAGAGCACCTCCTCCAAAAGGACCTGGAGGCCGGGTGGAATGTGGCCATGTTTTGATTCTCTTCAGGGTCAACTGCTCAGGCTGGGGCCTGCTGGGATTTGCTGAAGACAAACTGCACAAATACACATGCTCAAAACACTGTTCTGCTTTCATAAAGTCCTTCAAGAATATCAAAACTCAATCTGGGATGTGGTCAAAGGTGGAGGATCTACAGGCCCCTCTGCAACTTACTCAGTGGAGTTGTTGTCCAGCGAGGGTCCTCTGTAAGGCCTAAGGACCCTGTGGGCACTTCTCAGCCATCTCCTGCATTTGTGGAAGGAGCTCCTTGGGTTCATGACCTGAACATCATTTTCCCCAACTGCAAAATGGGAAACTGGTGCTCCTGGACCCCACGCCAATTCAGAGATGATACTCGCTCCTTCTATTTTTTTTTAAATGGAAACAATGCTATTTAGAACAGTGACTAGAAATAAAAAGTCAAGGGTGATAGGTAACATGTGGGCTCATTTACCCATTTTTCTTTTGGAAAAAATAAACTTAAAGAAAAAGAAAAAAAGAGAAAGGAAAGAAGGAAGGAAATAAACTAAAAATGTTAAGAAAAAATGTTGAAATCAAAAATTAGTTTCCAACCTAGAGTTTAGAATACTTTTCCTTGTTGGATTTCTACCTTTTTTTTTTTTTTAAATCAATGCTCTTAACTATGCCTCTTCCTCCATTGATCCTGTGGCATTATATCCCTTGCTTAGCATGGGTGGGGCCCAGGTTTGATCCTCAGCACCACATAAAAATAAAGGTACTGTGTTGTGTCCATCTACACCTAAAAAATAAACATTATAAAAAAAAAAAAAAGAAGGCAGGCCTGGGGACAGATGCTGAGCTATTGGTTACTGGCTTCAATCTCTAGCAGGTTTCCTCATTTGTGAGACTGAGAGGACCCATCTGCCTTAGAGCAACATATGACACATGAGTAACAGGGTCAATCTACTGCTAGTCTGGGGAAAATGAGTCTACCTCTTAGGCTTGGAGGTAATGCCACGAACTTGTGAGCTGGCTATAAAAGCCTCAGAGTTTTATTACAACAGACTTCAAACTTTCATGTTAAAAAACAAAAAAGTTGTTGAAAACAATTCTTTGTGGTTTGTTGTACCCCAAACTCAAGACAAACACGGACTTTGTTTTTTATTTAGAGAATATGCTATCATGAATTCTGCTATACTTCAGAATAATGTTCTTCTGAACATGGCTCCTAACATGACACAGGGATACAGTTCCTTTAGTTGCCACGGATATGGCCAAGAAGAGTCAAGGTATTGGGGTAGAGTAACGGTAATGTCCAGGATAACGCTCCCATTTGTTCCTCTATGTGCTGAGGCTTGGTGTTGCATTCTATCCCTGATCCAGAAAGCTGTGGCTGTATTTGCTTCTGGTTTTCCCCATTCCTAAAGAAAACAGCCTGTTTTTATAAGACTCATGTTTTTGGCTCATGTTTGATAACAAACATATAAAGCTATTGTTTATCATATGAGCCATTAGTGTGATGTTAGCCAGGCTCAAGAAATGTCTGATCATTTAGGATGAGAATTTCACTTTTCTCCAAATCATGAAGGGACAACTCCCTTGCTGATGACGAGAGATCCTTTCTGGCCCCATTGACTAATGAGGCCAGAGAACAGGCACACAGGACAGGGAAAGCTTTGTTTTACTGCTCTTCTGAATGGCTTTGTGTTCTCAGAAGCCCCAGCAGATGCTGGGGTGGAATTTAATTGGTCTCCTGGTGAGAATTAAGGAAACCAGGCTGATCTCTGTTTTGATGGGAACAGGACAAATGGAACAAAATCCCTGGCTATGGTGAGCAGAGGAAATTGGAGGAATTTGTATTTACTTGACCTTCCTCTCAAACTTCATTTGAACATCTACAGAACTTTCTTCAGGCAAATGACTATTTGACAAGAAAACAGAGAGTAGTTGCATGCTGCAGCAGCCACAGAATGCAGCTGAAAGACGAATTTACAATCAAGTCCATGCCTGGGTATGGGGAGAGAGGGGTGCAGATGAAGAACCAGGACAAGAGGAATCGGTGCAGAGAGAAACAGGCCACGATGCTAAACACCTGCCCTCATGTGGCAACATGCACTCTGCTTTTTACTTCTGAAAATAAAATTAAGGTTAGGGTCTGGGAGCTTCAGCTGAAGAAAAAGGACCCTATTTCTTCATGAAGTTCTGGAGAGATGGTGAAGGGAGTTGGTAGAATGGCTAGGCTCCAGGAACCTGCCACAAAGGGCCCTGTGCATTATCTGATGAGCACTTCCCACTATGGGCCATGCCTCCCCCCTCCAAATCAGCCAACGGAAGACTGTTCTTCCTGTGCAGAGGCCTCTCTTTCTTCCATGTACTTCCTTGATGACAGAAAGGCAGGCTCATGGAGGGTATCACTGGTTCATGAGCTACAAGATCAATGATTCCTAAAATAGGACATTCCCCATATGGTTTCTAGGAGGACTCACTGTAGTGGCTCTGAGAATGATGTATTTGTTGAACATGGGCAGAGATCAGCCTCTAGGCTGCCCTGCCCTTGGGGTAGACCAGAGAGGTCTGCTATGACCATCACTCTGCGGCCAGCCTCTGACCCTGGCATCTTCTCTTGTAGGAATGCTAGAGAGGTACACACTAGAGATACAGATCTTTTCTTTGGCTTAGAAAGTGGTGGCCTGAATAGTATTTTCAAGATAGTTGGATAAGTGGTCAATTTTAAAAACCAGGGGATTTCACCTTAAAACATACGAGAACTGAGTAGTCTCACCTGGTACAAGTGTATGGGCCCACTGTCCTGCTCATACCATGAGGGGTTCCACAGCCCTCAGTTCTTGTTATACCTGCCCCATGGCAGCTTGGTCTGTGCATGCTATTCATTTTCAATGTGTCAATCTTCCTATGTTTTTCTCCCCCGTGTTTTAAAATATACATGAAACATTATTTTTTGTATTATTCTAATATAAACATATAAAATAAAACATATCACCTATTTTTTGGTATGTTTAAATGTGTTTTTAAATTTACACCACTTTGCTAGGTCAAGGAATAGACATTAACCTTTCTTTCTTACCTTTTTTTTGGGTACCAGGAATTGAACCCAGGGGCTCTCAACCACTGAGCCACATCCCCAGCCCATTTTATATTTTATTTTGAGACAGGATCTTGCTAAGTTGCTGAGGCTGGTTTTGAACTTGTGATCTTCCTGCTTTAGGCTCCCAAGGCAATGACATTATGGACATGTGCCACCACATCCAGCTGACGTTAACATTTCTGATCTGGTTAGATGCAGTGGCACATGCCTGTAGTCCAGTTACTTTGGAGGCTGACACAGGATTGTAATTCTAGGCCAGCCTGGGCAACATAGGGAGACTCAAATGACAACAAAAACAACAACAAAAACCCCTTCTGATCTATATACTCTTCTGCCCCATATGCCAGTTATACTCCTAACCACAGTGTCTGAGGTACCATCTCCCCATGTCTATTTTTAGGTTTCATGTTCTTTCCAGTTAAATTAATCCTTATTAATATAGAGATATTCATTAACTTCTTTTATTTAAAAAATTTTATTTTTTAGGTGTAGTTGGACACAATGCCATTTATTTATTTATTTATATGTGGTGCTGAGGATCGAACCCAGGGCCTTGCATGTGCTAGGTGAGCGCTCTACTGCTAAGCCACAACCCCAGCCCCTTCAATGACTTCTTATTGAATCATTTTATTCTCTATAGATCAAGAATATTTATCTGTATCAATATAAGTGTAACCAGTATTTCCCCTAGTTTTCCATTTATATATATTTTTAAATATATATATATTTAGTTGTAGGTGGACACAATACCTTTATTTTACTTATTTGTTTCTATGTGGTGCTGAGGATTGAACCCAGGGCCTCACATATGCTAGGCGAGTGCTCTATTGCTGAGCCATCGCCCCAGCCCCCATTTATCTTTATCATTGTTTACTGTGTCTTACCAAAGAGAATTTACATTTTCTTAGTGGCCCTGATATAATGCTAAGAAGGATCTTCCCTGCTCCAAGATTACAAAAGTCATCTCCTTTGTTTCCTTGGGGTATTTTCCCAGTGATTAGCCAAGTGCCCCACAAAAACTCTCAAATATGCCCTCTCTATATAACAGTATCCAGTGTGATCTTGAAAACATAACACCCTGTAATGCCCTGCAGTTACCATCACTGCATTCAGACCCTCAACAGGGCTTTGGGATGGTCCTTTCTACTTCCCACAGCTCAGCACCGGTAAGCCATATCTGCCTTCTTACTGTTCCCCAAACACACTCAATTTGTTTGATTTCCCCAGTGGCCTTGCTCTTCTTAACAGGTTTTACTGCAAATGCTGACCTCAGAAATAACTGCCTGCATTCTTCCATTTGAAATGGCTGCTTACTCTAGCTCCTGTCATTCCTCACTAGCTCATTCTGATTCTTCTGAATGAATAGTACTAAATTCAGTTTAGTACTAACTTCATGGAATAGTCCAGTTTTATAATGTATTTGAATATAAACTGCATGAGGATGGGGGCTTTCTGTTCAGACCAGTTCTGGAACAACTCCCAGTTAAGAATGAACAAATGGGGCTGGGGATGTGGCTCAAGCGCTAGCACGCTCGCCTGGCATGCGTGCGGCCCGGGTTTGATCCTCAGCACCTCATAAGTGCTAGACAAGTGCTCAACCACTGAGCTACAACCCCAGCCCACCAATCATTTTTTTTTTGGGGGAAAAAAAAATCCTACTTGAGATATGATTTCCATAAGATTTTTAAGTGACTCTGGAGAGAAATTATCTCTCTTTAATACCACATGCCTGGGCTGGGGATGTGGCTCAAGCGGTAGCGCACTCGCCTGGCATGCGTGCGGCCCGGGTTCGATCCTCAGCACCACATACCAACAAAGATGTTGTGTCCGCCGAGAACTAGAAAATAAATATTAAAAATTCTCTCTCTCTCTCCTCTCTCACTCTCTCTTTAAAAAAAAACAAAAAAAAAACACATGCCTGCTCTGAGGACTATGACACCCAGGCCACCTTTGCTTTCCCCAGGGAAAGCTGAGAGGATCCATCTGTCACCAGGCCTGTTTTCTATGGGCCTTAATGCACTTGCTGATATGTTCCCCATGTTGGTGGGGACCCCCCTGATATGTTATCACCTTTTGGTAGAACAAGTCTTTGCACTTATCACATTACCTGATTGTGCGTGTTTTTAGTTTAATATGATTCTAAAAACAATCGTTTAATTAAGTAAATATTAAAAGAACAAAGCATATTTCTCCATATGTTTAGGTCTCTTCATGTCCTTCAATATAGTTTTATAGTTTTCCTCATACTGCTTATCCACATTCAATTCTAGGATATTTTATGATTTGTAATTCTACTGAAAATGGTATTGGGTATATTTTATATTTAGTCATCTTCCTACTGCTTTCTAATTGATTATTTTCTCTTTTCCAATTTTAAAATGATGACTTTGCCTTTCTTTACATATGAGTAATTAAAATAGCGTCTGACACACTAGTGAGTGTTAATCAGGATTAGCCATGACCTTTTCTAGCATCTATACCATCTATTTTATTGTTAGTCAAGTGTTCTGATTAGCAGTTGTAGAACAAATCAATGATAATCTTATACTTGACTTTATTAGGAATATTTCTATATATTTTACCACTAAATATGTGCTTACAACTATTCTGAAATATGGGGTTAAAGAATCATATCAATAATACCTTTTTAAAAATCTTAAATCAAAATAGATATGATTTTTGAAATTATCTTTTTGCCATCTAAGGGTTATTAATATTAAACCATCCTGTGTTTCTGGACTATACTTGGATCATTCTCTCTCTCTTTTTTTTTTTTTTTTACAGTGTAGGGGATTGAATCCAGGGGTGCTTTACCACTGAGCTACACGCCCCAGCCTTTTATTTATTTATTTTTTAACTTTTCCAACATACTTTATTTTCAAGACAATAAATCAACATTTAAGTCACTGGAATGAATGGTAGCAAAAGAAACCCTTCAAACTGGCCTACTACTTTGGACTTATGAAGGAGAAAAATATTAAGGTACTAAAAGCCTTTTATTTTTAGGAACTGGATCTCATTAAGTTGCTAGGGCTGGTCTCAAAATTTTGATCTTTCTGCCTCCCAAGTCACTAGAATTACAGGTATGCAACACTGTTCCAAGCTCCCTTTTTCCATGCTCTGGAATACTTCAGATAGCACAGGAAAAAAGCTTATTCCCTAAAGGAGCCAAAGAATTTGCCCACCAAAACTGTATGAAAATGCTTATTCTCTTTTCTTTTTCTTTCTTTCTTTTTTTTTTTGAGATGGGGTATTGCTGGGTTGCCCAGGTTGATCTTGAACTTGTGAGTTCAAGTGGTCCTTCTGCCTCATCTCCTGAGTAGTTGTGACTACAGGCCTGGGTGACCACTCTTGGCTTACTTTCTGATGAGCAGCTTTTGATTACTTTCTCATTTTCCCCCCTGTAGTTACTGTTCCATGTAATTTCCTGTATCTTCTCATGAGTAAGAATTTGTCATGTTTTCATTACAGGAATGTATGGCTCTTCCCCCCCATGTGGAAATAGGCAGTTGTGCATCTACTCACAGTGGGGTCGGTCCAGAGGGAACATCTTGAACACTCTTGGCAAGGGGCTCCTGGCGAACGAGGATGCTGGCAGAAATGGTCATATCCATTGATAGACACTCGACAGAGGTAGCACATTTGGGCACCACAGCGGCAAGACATGCGGTTGCAGCCTTCTGATTTGATGAGGCCAGTTCCACATTTGTGGCATTTTCTAATGCGGGCGGCAGTCATTTTTTCTTCACTGAAAAAAGAAAACATGATTGGAGCTAGCCAGGAAGATGAAAAGAAAATTATTATGGCCATTAAGTATTTATCTCTTTCTATGTGTACTGATTGCTTGTGGCGTATGGTGACATTCAAAGAGTGAAAAGAGCCTAATATTCTGATGTCTGAGAACTGAGTTCAAAGATAATCAACTGTCTAACCTTGGGTATATTAGGTATATTTCCCAACTGTCTGGAGACTTGGTTTGGTACTGGGGATTGAACCCAGGGGCACTTAACCACCGAGTCACATCCCCAGTTTTTTTTTTTTTAAATATATATATATCTTTAGTTGTAGATGGACACAATGCCTTTATTTTTTTTATGTAGTGTTGATGATCGAACCCAGGGCGCCTCACACATGCTAGGCAAGTGCTCTACCACTGAGCCACAACCCCAGCCCCCAAGTCCTTTTTATTTTAGGACAGTTGCTTAAGGCCTGCTTAAGTTGCTGAGACTGGCTTTGAACTTGTGATCCACATGCCTCAGTATTCCAAGTTACTGGGATGATAGGTTCATGCCACTACACCCAGCAGTTTCCTCATTTTTGAACTGGGAAAACACAACTTTCTCACGGTGTTTTGAGGATTACAGGTAAGATATAAAGCCCCTGACACACAGAATTTAGAAAAATAACTTCTGTTGGTTTCAAGAATCCCGAAGACTTAAAATGGAGACAAAAATCTCAAGGTCTTCCTAAATTACATGACAATTAAGAGTTAGCGAGACCAAAACATAGTTGCACACCCTAAAATTCTGAACACTTGTCTTAGCGGTGGCAGAGGGAATGTCTGCCAGTCTAACTTCTGAGCTGGCAGAGTCATCCTCCCACATCACAGTCCTACACTTCCAGACTCCCTTGCAGCAAGGACACGACATACATACGACTCAATCCTGGCTGACGGAGAGCTTCCAGGGAGGCTAGCTGTCTCCAGAATCATCTGACTGATGTGGAGGGTGGACAAGTCAAAATGACAAATTGCTGTTTGTCAAGAGCTGCATGCTGTGCTAGGTGCTTCCACAATGCACTGTTTCCAATTATAAAACGATATGTTCCAGGCTGGGGTTATGGCTCAGTGGTATAGCGCTGCCTACCACGTGTGAGGTGCTGGGTAAGATCCTCAGCATCACACAAAAATAAATAAATAAAATAAAGGTACTGTGTCCATTACAACTTAGGTACAGTATTTTTATGGGTTTCACTATTAATCCTAATATTCTCTATGTGTTCACTACCTGTTCATACACTGTGCTACCAACATCCTTTTTTTTTTTTTTTTGCTATGTTGTTCACGCTGGCCACAAACTCTTGGGCTTAAGTAATCCTTCTGCCTAAGCGTCCCGAGTGCGTGGGACTATGGGCACACCTGTATTACTGGGCTAAGCTTCTTTTAGTTTTCTGTTTGTGGTATCCTTTCGCTTTCTGAGCACATGCCTATTTATCTATCTATTTATTTATTTATGGTGCTGAGCATTGAACCCAGTGCCTAATATGTGCTAGACAAGTGTTCCACCACTGACCTACAACTCCAGCCCTCTGAGCATGTTTAAGACAGTAGATTTTAGATATTTGTCTAGTCAGGGCTGGGCTTGCAGCTAGAGCACTTGCCTAGCATGTGTGAGGCACTGGGTTCAATCCTCAGCATCACATAAAACTAACTAAATAAAACAAAGGTACTGTTGTCCATCTACAACTTCAAAAAAAATTTTTTTTGGTCTAATAAATCCAATGTCTGTGTATCCTTAGGGGCGATTTCTGTCCAGTGCTCTTTCCTGTGAATGGGTGAAACTTTCCTGTTTCTTTGTATGCCTGTTAAATTACTGTTGAAACTGGGTATTTTGAATATTATAATGTGGAAATTCTGGAAATCACATTGCTTCCTGCAGGGTTTGCGATTTAGTAACTTTTCCTACTTTTGCCATACTGGGGCTAAACCAAGGGGTGCTCTTGTGACTGAGCTACAGCCCCAGCACTTCTGTTTATTTTGAGACAGGGTATTGCTAAATTGCTGAGGATGCCCTTGAACTTCTCCTGCTTCAGCCTCCCAAGTCACTGGGATTACAGGCATGTGTCACTGTATCTGGCTTGAGAATCTTGATTCCTTCTGCTCTTACCTCCCACATCTATCAGCTACCAAGTCTTACCGACTTACTTCTTAAATTTCTTAAACCCATCCTCTCTTACACAATACTGCCATCCTAATCTGGGGCTATGTAATGGAATGGGTTGGAACTACTGCAGTGGCTTCTAAATGTTCTCCTTAACCCTAGTCTTATTTTCCTTAAAGCTATTTGCCACACAGCCATCAAACCAATGACTCTGGCCATGTTGTTTGCTTGCTTGAAAGCATTTAATAGTGGACCAAGCAGACACTTTGTGGCTTTGGCTGTGTGTACAATATTTTTATGGGTTTCACAATATTAACGTGAGAAGCACAGTACCTCTTATGAAATATTCTCACCCAAACATATTGAATATGAACCTAATCAAGTCTTTAATCTAAATTCTAATTTACAGAAAATACAGAGGACAGAAGAACAAGCTAAATGACACCTGAAAAAGTAGTCAACATTAGAAGGTATTTTACAAGTCAATGGTCATTGTTCTTCATAAGTCAATGGCATGATAAACATTGTGTTGAGGAGAGATTATACCCTTATTATAAAAGAAATTCAAGAGAAATGATTACCCATGCAATGAGCAGACCTTGTTTTGAATCCTGATGTGACTAAATCAATTGTGGAACATGTGGTAAAGCTATTCTGAGACAACTGGGAGAGCTGTAAACTTGGTTATGAGATATTATCAAAGACTTATTGTCAATTTTGTTAATGATTATAATAAATTATTAATGTGATTTGCTATGTAAGGGGAAAAAAGTAAGCATGTAGGGATAAAATGACATACTGCCAAGGAATTGGATTTGCTTGAAAATACTATAGCAGTTTAAAAATAAGGAAGAAAAAAAAAAGGAAATGAAGCAAAAGGGGCAAAATAATGATAACTGTTGTACTATTATTTCTATCATGAATTCTTAACAATTTTCCTAAGAAAAGTAATATGAAAAAACAAACCAACCAACCAACAACCCCCCCAAACAAAAACAAACACTGACAGAATGCAGACCTGTCATGTTTTTTTTATTATTGACAGGTTGAGGTTCTTAGTCTGATTCTTGAGGCTGGGTGCTTAATTTAAAAAAGTTTATTTAGCACACAGTTCTAGAGATTCAAAAGCATTGATGGTGGCATCTGTTCAGCTATGGTGAGGGCCTTGTGGTGGATGATATCACAATGGCAGGAGCATTTGCAGAAGAGAGCACATGGTGAAACAGGAAGCCAGACTTGTTTATTTTTTTATTTTTGGGGTACCAGGGATGGAATTCAGTGTTTTGCATGTATTGGACATATGCTCTATCACTACATCCCCAGCACCCCATGGCAGTTTCTTTCTTTTTTTTAAAAAATATATTTATGTTTTTTAAGTTGTAGCCAGACACAAACTTTATTTTATTTATATATTTTTATGTGGTGCTGAGGATTAAACCCAGTGCCTTGCCTATGCTAGATGAGAGCTCTACCTACCTTCTCTCATCAATGGGGTAAGGGCTATATGGTAAGGAAAGGCAAGCTGAAGATCCCAAAGCACCCCTTCTCTAAATACTAGATTTCCATAGAAAAAAAAATTTTTTTTTTAGATTGGTGGCACCATCAAAGACTTTAAAGTGCAGTGCAAGCCTGTAATCCCAGTGACTCAAGAGGCTGAAGCAGAAGGAATGTAATTCTAAGCCAGCCTGGGCAACTCAGTGGGACCACTTCAAAAAAGAAAAAGAATGATTGATGGAGCTCAGTAAAGTGCCTCTGGGTTGTTGAATCCATAGTTTAAAAAAAAAAAAAAAAAGGCTGTGTTTTTGATTCTCCCCAGACCTCTTTTTGGTCTACACAAAGAATAGTGTTAAGCCTCATCACGTGCTAACTAATCTCAGCCGCTGCTGCAGATGCCACTTCTTACCCTTGGCAAATAAACATAGCTCTTGGTAACTGGTACATAGGTACTGATCTGGAAAACACTTTATATTTTCTGTCCAGTGGCAGAGAACATTAGCAGCTGACAAGAATATTTTCATCTGTCTTCCACCAGGACTCTATACTGGTCTACTCCTTGAATGACACTTACATAGAACCTGATGAACTGGAAGCAGCAGGTACTTGAGGACGCACTAATAATGTGAATACTATAAAATGGAGATAACCCCTTGGATATATGAAGCATGTAATATCTATGAAGTTCTGGTGGTGTAAAGATCAGGGGTGTGCATCAGGATATCCTTTCCTAAGTTAAGCTGTGTTGTGTCTTGCATCCCCTTCTACTATGGAGACTTTTGGATCCTAGAATGGACACACATCACATCTAAATGTTCTAGTATGAATTCTCTAACTGTTGATCTAGAAGGATGCCAAGCTGAGAGGACTATATGCTGCTCCAAGTACCTAGGCTGACTCAGATGCTGAGTGGACCACAACTGACAGAGGCTACCTCATGGCTCCCTTCCTCCATCTTCAAAGCCAGCCTTTGACATGTGAAGTCAAGTCCTTTTCATGTTTCTCTGACTCAATGTTCTCTCTGCATCTCTTGCTCACTGACCACAGCTGGGAAAGCCTCTCTCCTTTTAAGGAGTCATGATTAGCTTTGGTGCATTCTAATAATCTCCATACCTTAAATATGTCATGATAGGACAACATCACTGGGGGTGGGGGTCATTATTCTGCCCTCCAAAGTTGTGGTATCTCTGCACTTCAGCTGCCTACTTATAAAATGAGGACCACAGTACATGCCTGTGGTGGAGACTCAGAGACTCTGCCCCAAATGTCATTCCCCACTTCGTTTCTGAATAACAAACCCCTCTGTGTACACCACTTTCTTAAAGCTGGACATAAAAAGTTTCCCAGCTAGAAACTCCAAATACTGTCTTCTTTTAGAGCCTGGTTGTGCTCACGTGAATCAACCTTGACTGATGGGTATGAGCAGAAGTGATAGACATAATTTCTGCAGTACTTACGATTTAAAGAAAAGCTGACAGCCTGACAACTTGTCTCCTTTTTTCTCCTTTCCTATGCTGGAGAGTAAATGTGGTCACAACCCTGGCACAATTACGCAGGTAAGAACACCATGCTTAGGGAATGGTGAGGCAGTGATGTAAAGGAACCTGGGTCTCTGAGTGACCTCATGGGACAACCCTATCGGCATGGCAGGACTTGACTGTTACAGGAGAAACAGACTCCTGTAGAACTTAAGGTGCTATATTTTAGTAAGTCAGTATTTGTGAAGTGCTCGGTCACATATGGAATACCACACAAGTAATGGTTATTATTACTAATACATTACTTTGTATTCTAGCAGTTGGCAATTCTACTTAATGTCTTAGCATCAGCATCTTAGAACAAAGACATAAGCAGCAATTGTGTAATCTAAACAATGTGTTACACTCATTTATCTAGACAATAAGGGGAGGGGAAACATTTCTTGAATGCATATGTGCTATATGACTTCTGAAGTTGCTCCAAGAGTCTACAGAGATAAGGAAACAGGCTAAGTGTAGATATATTCCTTGAGGTTACCCTAGACTAAAATGACTTGGGCTTGTTCCCCCGACAGAACACTCTGCCCCCCTGACCAAATGCAGGTTAGCTGGGGAGTCAAGTCAGTGACAAGTCCTCTGAGTCAGTGACAAGTCCTACTCACATAGATGTTCGGTACTTGATGTCATCCTTTTCAGCCAGCTCTTCACAGGTAAGGCCATTATGTTCTTTCCAGAGTCCCTGACACTTCCTACAGGTCTCCTGGGGAAAAAGGACAGAGATAAAGGCAGCTTCTGGTGAGTGCAGGCCATACAAACTCCCATTCAACAAAAGGTGTGAAACATACTTCATGGGGCTTGGAATCTCCTGGAGGCCCTCCCTCCCTGTCAGCAGGGCTATTTCTAAAGTCATCTCTCAGAGGAAAGAGTTAAACAGCATCAGAAGAAGGCAGGAGGACAGTGTTCCTTCTTAATCTAAAGAAAGTGTGCTCCCACCACCTAGTTTGTGTAAGTTTTCTGAAATGCAGCAGGATACCTGGAAATACCATAAGAGAGATTCTTGGGTCTTTTTGTTGTTGTTGTTAAATATTTATTTTTTAGTTGTAGTTGGACACAATACCTTTATTTTATTTATTTATTTATTTTTATGTGGTTCTGAAGATCGAACCTAGGGCCTCATACATTCTAAACAAGTGTTCTACAGCTGAACCACAACCCCAGCCCCAGATTCTTGAGTCTTTAAAAATAAAATGCTGCTGAGCTGCTTAAAGGTGGGGTCTGTCTGGATCTTAATCTCCCCAATCCCTATGTCCAGTCCTCTGGCATGGGACTGAGGAAAAGTCTAGATTAGGATCATCAGTTCCCTAAGGAAGACATTCTCTCTACCATGCATCACTCATAAATATGGATGTCATACCGCACAGTTTAATTTCATTTACAAATAAAAATTTAAAACAATCATCATCCTTTAATATAGGATTCTTCACAGTTTATAAAACCCACAGTATTTTAGTTAGTTTTTTCATAGCTATGACCAAAAGACCTAACAAGAACAATATAGAGGAGGGAAAGTTTATTTGGGGCTCATGGTTTCAGTTTACAGATGGCTTTTGGGGGATGGAGTAGAACGTTAAGATTTAGATATGAGGTGTTCCCCCAAAAACTCATGCATGAGACAAGGCAAGGAAGTTCAGAGGTTAAATGATTGGGTTATGACAGCCTAGACCTAACCAGTTCATTAATCCACTAATATGGATTAAATGGACTGTAACTGTAGACAGGTAAGGAGTAGCTAGAGGAGGTGGGTCACTGTGGGTGTGCCATTGGGGTTTATATTTTGTCCCTGGTGAGCAGAGAGCTATCCCTGCTTCTTTGTTGCCAAGTCCTGAGCTGTTTCCCTATGCCACAACCTTCTGCAATGATTTTCTGTGTCATTTCTGGCCCAAAGCTACGGAGTCAGGCATGTAAGGATTGAGCGCTCTGAAACTCTCAGTCCCAAATAACCTTTTTCTCCGCTACATTATTCTTGCCAGGTCTTCTGGTCACAATGATGAAAGAGCTGACTAAAACACATACCAATAACAAGAACTTGCTGGTGTGGAGGTGTATGCCTGTCATCCCAGCCTCCTGGGAATCTGGGGCAGAAGGGATGGTGAATTCAAGGCCAACCTGGGCAACTGAGAGAGACCCTGTCTCAAAGTAGGCTGGAGATGTAGCACAGTGGTAAAGTGCTTGCCTAACATACAAAAGGCTCTGGATTAGATTCCCTGTACTGCAAAACAAAAAAATAAAACAAAAGCAAAACACCCCCCCCCCACTCAAAACAATAGCAAAACCCCAAAGACCATGGACATAAATGGAAATTCCAATCCTAATAAGTACAGTGGAGGAAAAGAGTGTGATTGGCTTTGTCTGGGGACCTGACCTAGTCTGGGAGATAGGGAAGGATTTAAGAAGTGAAGTCTGAGATTTGAAAAACGAGTCAGTGATACCTAGATGGGCTGGTGAGAATAGGAGAGCCTGCCAGGCAGAGGACAGCAGCAACAGATGTTAGTTAGCAGGCAAAGCGGGGCAAGTGAGTTCCTATAGCTAACTGCAGGCTGTGCACTCTACCATTAAGCTACATTTCAGATCTTCTTATTTTTATTTTGAGATAGGGTCTTGCTAAGTTGCCCAGGCTGGACTTGGAATTGTGATTTTCCCTGACTCAGTCTCAGGAGTTGCTGGAATTTTAGACATGTGTCACTGTGTCCAGCAGAGTTAGATAATTCTGGATGGAAAAAAAAAATTGTAAGGAGGAAAGAGTGGCAATGCAGGAGACGGGAGCTAGCACGGTCATCCAGGAAAGGGACAAAGGAAGCCCAGACCAGGGAAATGGGTAAGGAAGTGAAGAGAAGGGGATCTACTTGGGAGAAACTGAGTAAGCAAGATGGCAGGCTTGCGTATGGGGTGTGGGTACCAAGGATGAGGACTTAGCTCCTAGTTTATGCAACCAAAGATAACAGCAACCCTGAGCTTTGGATGGAGAGATATAGGTGTGAAGATCCTAAGTCTGACCTGGATGGTGATGACAGCGGGGACCACTGGGACACACCATGGGGATATGAGGTAGGGGGTCTGGGTAAATATTTACCATTTAGGAGTAGGCAGTAGAGAAATGCCAGAGGCCACTAGAAGTGTACAAGGTTAGAGCTTCACATCAATTCTAGAAACATTCTACGGGTGAACTTTCACTTGTTACATAAAGTGAGTTTAAGGAGACTAACGAGGCAAATAACAGTACATATGGAATAGATGATTCCGGTTCCATATTAGAAAGGTGGTAGTGGTGGCTGCAGGGAAGATCTGTGATGCAATCTATCTGCAAGGATACCCAAGGAACAGGCAATGCTGATAACTCTTGAGTGGCTACAAGGCAGGGGCAAGACTTTACTGTAGATCTTTTGTACTCCTTGAATTTTATTATCTGTTTGTCTGTCTTATCTATCCATCCATCCACCCACCCATCAATCCACCTATCTATCTTATCTAAAAAATAAATAAAATTTAAAGAGAGAAATATGAAATGGATGGCTCAGGAAGTTGAGAACCTTCACACTCTTTAGTGGGATGTTGAAAAATCTCCAATCAATGGGGTGGGATGAAGTGGCGTTAGAGATGAGCTCATGGGAGTCTGTACTTCAATGCCATTGCTTCCAAGGGACATGGATATTCTTTGGTCCATTACTTGCATCCTGTGCAGTAAATATACTAAATCAGCAGTGTGCTTAATTATTACCTACTAAAATGTATAGCAGCACAAAATTGTTTTTAAAAGAACTTATGCCTGACTATTCCAGGAAACTAGCTGAAAAACAACAGCTGGAGAATAGATGAGCTGGTATTTGAATCCTAATTCTCCAAACAATACTGGAATAACCACCCATAGGAATAACATCTTGAAAACAATACACGGCTTTGAAGTAGTGCCGCTTAGTATTCTTGGTCATTCAGTTATTCTCCTAAAAAAAGAAGCCCCATTTTCAAGGTGAGGCACAGGTTCACTAGGGCAAAATGACCTGGCTATGCTGGAGACTGTGGTGTGAGGGTCTGAGGTTGCTGGGAAGTTCTCGGCTCACATTCAATACCACAGGGGTTCTCCTGTGGCTCAGTGTGTTGATTTTCAGCTACTGTACTTTTTTTCTTACTGAAGGATCTGCAGATCCCAGAGAAAAAGCCCAAACTATCATTTTTTTTTCTTCCTACTGGTACTGGGGTTTGAACTCAAGGGCATTCTATCACTGAGCTATGCCCCCAATCCCATATGTATGTATATATATAATTTTTTTTGGGGGGGGGCACCAGGGATTGAACTCAGGGGCACTCAACCACTGAGCCACATCCCCAGCCCTATTTTGTATTTTATTTAGAGACAGGGTCTCACTGAGTTGCTTAGTGCCTCGCTGTTGCTGAGGTTGGCTTTGAACTCTGAATCTCCTGTCTCAGCCTCCCAAGCTGCTGGGATTATAGGCGTGTACCACCACGCCCAGCTAGCTATATATTTTAATTTTGAGACAGGGTCTTGCTAAGTTGCCCAGGCTGGTCTTGATCTTGAAATCCTCCTGCCTTAGCCTCCCAAACAGCTGGGATTATAGGCATGTATCACTGCATCCAGCTGTGAACAATCATTCCTCCCCACCCCCAAATAAGTAGTAACAACATTTAACTCAATGTGCTGAAATGCAAAAAACATTTTCAGCAACAAGATACAAGTAGAATCTTATCATTAATATCAACTGATTAAAAATGAGGCTGAAAGTCCAATAAGATTTTCTACACTTGAATCTTGAAAGTCAACTTCCCTCAGAACTAATATTTAAATAATTTCAGCAGAACTGTATTAAAAAAAATGTAGCACGATTTTGAAAAAAATAAAGAATGCAAAATTAACTGGGTAACAGTAAACAATGATAAACTCTAATAACAGAAAAAGATCTGAACCATCTTGCTGGGGTTGTGGCTCAGTGGTAGAGCGCTCACCTAGCATGTGCGAGGCACTGGGTTTGATCACTACATAAAAATAAAATAAAGGTATTGTGTCCAACTACAACTGAAAAAAAAAAAAAGAAAAGAAAAAAAAGATCTGAACCATCTTTTTAAGATATGGGCTGGGGGGCTGGGATTATGGCTCAGAAGCTAGAGCACTCGCCTAGCACGGGCAGGACCCGGGTGCGATTCTCAGCACCACATAAAAATAGAGGCATTGTGTTGTGTCCATCTACACCTAAAAAATAATAAAGATATGGGTCGGGGTTGTGGCTCAGTACCACATAAAAATAAACAAACAAAATAAAGATATTGTGTCCATGTATAAGTAAGAAAAATTTAAAAATAAAGATATTATGTTGCTAGATACAGAAACCCACAATTAAAATATGGTGGGGAATATAGAAAGCTAGGCAAAGTTAACACTTGGTACTCTGTGTATTTTCTTTAGAATATACCTCTTTTAGTGTACATTTTGCTAAAGTGTAATTCTCTCCCCTCAAAGGCTGCTAAGCTTTCTTCCTAAACAACAAAATTAGGCAGAAGAAATCCTTCCGTAGCATGAATATAACTATGCCCTCTTCAAACTGAAGTTGGAGCACACGTACTGGTTAAAATCTGGGCAGCTACCAATCTGTGTACTTCTTGCCACCTGGGAGGGCTGCTTGTTCAGTTTATGATGCTCTTTAGTCCTCAAAATTCATCAAAATGACTGACTACATGCTCAATAGGTCTTCACTTTGCAACGTAAAGAAAATGAAATCTCCCTCCATCCATTTTCGTGCCTAAATAATGTTTAATGGGCAAAGCAGAGGAGGACCTGAAGTTGCAGGTGCGCTTGCCTCCTCCCAGCCCACTGTGTTCTGCTTATTCCCCAGCACTTCACCTGCTTGACCTCCAGTGAAACCTTCATCCCCACACCAGGGTAGAGAAATCACTGACCTAGCTATAGGGCACAGTGCAGTGGTTGATCCAAATCTAAAAGCTTTCTGCTTTATCAACTCAGGAGATTGGTAAGACTGCCAATCCCCAGAGGCCTTGAGGTAAAAGAGACTGTACACAAATACTCAGTACACTTTGGGGGCCACAGGGATATGTGTTTTCAGGCCATCTATCCTCTGGGCTGTCAAAGTCACTTGTCCACGACTGGGGATGTACTCAATGGTAGAGCACTTGCCTAGCATGCATGAGGCTCTGGGTTCGATTCCCAACACTGCCAAAACAACAACAACAACAACAAAACAAAAAGTACTTGTCTTTTTTAGGCCCAAATGACATATGGATACCTGCCAGAAGGTCCAGAAAGACACTAACTCTTAATACACAAACATATGCCAGAACTCAGCAAAATCAAACCCAGGTGGGTTCAGCAGGCTTTCCTTCCTTCACTGAAGGATCCAAAGCAGTCTCCTTCTCCCAGGCCAAGGGTACACACACCAGCCCTGCCCTCAGTAAGGGCACATTTATGGAGGTGGAGGCTGGATAGTTGAGCAAATCAAGTGAAGCACAACAGAGTTAAGTGAAACAGTGCATGCACACACATATGAACACCTAAGGGAAGGAGGGAGATGATGGTAATCTTAGGAGTTGACATCCTCACAGGGTGGAATTAAGTAAGAGTTGTGAGTATGATCACACGCCATGCCACAGGGACATTCTTTCCCTGCTCTACATCTTTTTGTGAGGTATATTTTCCAGCTCTAACAGCTTTTACAGCCAAGCATCTAACACAACAAACTCTCAAATCTAGCATCTCAATTGTGAAACATATTCTACAGATTAGAGAGCAGGAACGATTTTTGTACCATTAAATAAAATTATTTAAAACAGAGGATGTTATGTTCTACACAATTTTTCTGACATGGTAACAGTTGTGCAGATGCTGTGGTCATTATTTAAAAAATGAGGAATGGATACAGACAGGGCAAAATGTTGGACTGAGTTTCAGAATACTCTGATGGACTGAAGAGGCTGAGACCAGAAGCAGAAAGATGATTATGAAGCAAGTGGAGAGTGCTTTTGAGAGAGATGAAGGTGAGATAGAAGGATTTCCAGGTTTCTGACCTGGGACATGATCTAGGTTGGGGGAAACATGAACCTGGATCTAGTAGCATAGGATGGGGAGCAGATCTGAGTGGGGGTAGGAGGCAGAGGGAGTTTGGTCCTAGATTTGGTCCTTTCTTTTCCTTTTTTAAAATTATATATATTTAAAGTCATAGTTGGACACAACACCTTTATTTTATTTATTTATTTTTATTTATTTTTAATTTTTTTTGCATTCAAGATTCTTTTTTTCAATTTATTTATTTATTTATTTTTTAAAATTGTTGGTCGTTCAAAACATTACATAGTTCTTAATATATCATATTTCACAGTTTGATTCAAGTGGGTTGTGGTGACAAGGATCGCATGTGCTAGGCAAGCGCTCTACCGCTGAGCCACAACCCCAGCCCTAGACTGGTTTTCTTATACATACACTCATTTGCACTCCCAGTCTCTGCTGGTATTTCTTTCATAAGACACTTATTATTTGCAGATGCTGGGGTTGCAACAATAAACAAGTTAAACTTAGTTTCTACTTTCTTGCAGCTTCTATTCTAAAGAAGAACACAGATATTAAATAGAGCCTAGAGCTGCAACCATTTAAGGAGGAGCATGGTCTTGTGAGTGTAAAGCAGCAACCTTCACGAAATCTGGGGTGTGGAAAGGCCTGTGGAGGACAAGACATTTAAGCTGAGCCCCTAAGGGGAGCAGGAGTCAGTTAGCAATGGGGGAAGAAGGAAAAGCATGGGCGAAGTTAAGGCTTTGGGGCAAGAGAAAAATCAGAAGTCAGAGCACTGGAGCTCCAGCCGCAGGGGCCGAGAGGGGACGCCAGTTTAGCAAGTAGTAGGCACTGAGCAGGTGACCCCCCACTGTAGGGAGGAGGCTGAAAGCCAGGTCAAGAAGGATGGAAATATAGTAATTAGATTTACATTTCCAAAGGTCATTGTGGATGCTTCTGTGGGAGGCATGGCTAGGTGGCTACAGGATTTTATAGTAAACCCCTCTCTAAATCAAGGTCAAGTAACTTCTTAGGGACCAAGTCCTGGACTCTGCATTTGATTTTTGGTTAGAATTCCTCAATATTCGTCCAAATAAGACCACAACCTACTTCTAGAACCCAGCTTCGTCAATACTGAGCGTGGCAGGGGTGGACAAGGCCAACAAGAAGAGGAAATGTCAATACACCTCTTTTCTTGTTACAAGAGGTCCACAATTTCCCATATGACTTTACAAAAGGACTTTATTAATATTTTAATTTTAAAGTACATTGATAGTTTAGGCTTTAGATGAGTTTCCACTGAGGTCCGAGGCTCTGTGGTAGGAGCATCTTTAAGGTTCTGAGCTCACACAACTCATCCCTTTTCACTTTCTTACCGTGCTGAAAGGGCACTTTGTATACATCTCATTTAATGTACACAGCAACTCTGTGAGGGGGGTACTAGACTACTATATTGAGGGCCCGTGTGTGTGCACCCCACCCTGGGGACTGAACCCACAGGTAGCTTTTATTACTAAGCTACATCCCCAGCCCTTTTCATTTTGAGAGAGGGACTTGCTAGGTTGCTGAGGCTAGCCTCAAACTTGTGATTTTCTTGCTCTAATGTTTACAAGTTGCTGAGATTACAGGTGTCACTGTGCCTGATTTGCTGTTGTATGTATGTATTTATTTATTTGGTGCTGGGATACTTAATCACTGAGCCATATTCCCAGCCCCCCTTTTTAAAAAAATATAATATTCTAAACTCTATTAATGTACTTATGGAAAGCATCTTCATTCAAGACTGCCATAAAAATGGTTTCTACTGTTTATTTTTTTGTCCTATTTAGTTAAGTATATATTTGACAGTAGAGTGCATTTTGACACATCATACATAAACGAAGTATAACTTCTCATTCTTCTGGTCCCTGCCTCCCACCTCTTTTTGGTACTGGGGATTGAACTCAGGGGCACTCAACCACTAAGCCACATCCCCAGCCCTATTTTGTATTTTATTTAGAGACAGGGTCTCACTGAGTTGCTTAGCACCTTGCTTTTGCTGAGGCTGGCTTTGAACCCATGATTCTCCTGCCTCAGCCTCCCAGGGTGCTGAGATCACAAGCATGCATCACCATGTCTGGCTCTATAGTTACATTTTTTTTTAATAATTATATTTTTTAAAGTAAATGAAAAAAAAAAAAAAAAAGAAAGCATAGAGAGAGTCAAATTAACCTGGGTAAGGCCACATAGCTATGGACTCAAGTCTGCCTCACTCTAATTCTGCTCATTCTTTCCCCTCTGTTCCCACTGCATGCCTGCATGGTGTTTGCTACCAAGTGCAGCTCACTGTTTACTGGAAAACCCAAGGGCATGAGGGTATGAGACAAGCCCTGAGGTTACAATGGCATCTTGTGTGAGGAGACCACAGATCAACAATTGGCAACGCTGTGTTTAATTGAGCATCAGGGTTATCAAGGGCCTGGGCACCCAGTTGCAGCTGTGCAGGACACCTGCTTCCCAGAGAGCTGGGATGGACCCAGTGAACAGCAGTATGGGATGGTATAAACTTGAGGATGACCTTTTTTTCAGATAATGATAGGAACCTGCTAATCACACAGGGATCTCAGAATGAACAAATGTGAGGAAGTAGCTGTTCCTGCCACGTTCAGCCAGTTGCACGTCTGGCAGAGTAGCAGAAGGAAGCATATTTTTAGATTTCCATTACATGTATACACAGAGACAGGCTCAATGTGAGCTTTCCACACCACGATCAAATCACAAATATTCATTTACTCCCTCAGCCAGCCAGATTCTGGACCCTTCCTTGTAAATAAATACTTGCCACTCACTTCTGCAAATGTGGCAAGGACTCTGAGTTCGTTAAGATGTGCAAATTACTTTGCTTCAGATTATTACTGTCACCAAACTGGGTCAATGTTCATTCAGAGTGATACTGGTGATGGAGACAATTTTGGCATTGAAAGGAAGAAAAACATTCTCATTTTCCTGCCCTTGCCCCTTCATCCAATACTACTGAGGCAAGCCCTGACCTGGCAGTTGCTGCTTTCAGCAAAGGGGTGAGTGTCTGATGTAGGCCTGCCTTCTCAAGAGTTTTCCTCCAGGCTGGTGGACCCACAAACAAGCAGCGGTACACTCTGAAAACAGTAAGCGGTCTGGAGGGAACTAAAGTCAGGTGAGGGGCGAGGAATATGGACAAGGAGCACACCTTTCCATTGGTTTGTCAAGGAGGTTTTATATGCAGAGGTAGCATTCCAGCTCGATCCTGAAGGGTACCTGGTAGAAGAGAACTCCAGGCACAGAGAAGGCAAGCAGGGTAGTGGTGTGGTGCAGGTCAGGAGAAAGAACTTAGAGAATCAGCTTGCTAGCCAGCATCCAGGGCCAAGTCTGTTCACCTCTTGCTAGTATCTCACCCCCAATGACACTGGCAAGAGGTGAATACCAATGGATGGCCTAGAATATCATTTTTCCTCCAGCAATGCCTAATCATCAGTTCTTGTTTCAAACACCAGGGGCTCTGGGAAACCCAAATGTCCTGTAAAAGTTGGCACTTTTTCCCTGAACCTAGAGTGTTTGGCTCACACTCTATTGCAGTACTCTTAATAATATCCTGCAGTCATCTGGTTGCATTATATTTCTCTAAACAGCCAAGCTCTACCCATGAGATATGCCCTGCCATCAGGGGCAGGGAGGGTTCATCTATTAAACCCCCCACCTCTCCCCAAAGCCAATCGACCTGAGTGCCTATTTTGTACCACAGATATGTTGTGGTGAATAAGCTGGCAGAATTTCTGACCTTGGGGAGCTCAAAACCCACTACACTATGTCTCGGTTATCTTGGGATTTCCAAGGCCTAGCACTAGGTCTGACTCACAAAGGGCCCGGATGTCTAAAAAGCAACAGCAAAACAAAGGCTGGCAAGACAAAGCACAACCTTCTCTATATAAAGAGTTACAAACACAGGAATTTCTTATTTCACACAGAGAAAAGAGCAGAGGAAACCTAGCATTCCTACTCCTTCCTTAAAGAACATTACTTCCTCCCTATAAGGCTTTCACACTTGAAATATTTAAAAAAATTCAATTCATGAGAAAATGAAGTCATACATGATGCTTTCAGATTAATTTAGTAAAGTTAACCTGAGAACTCGGGCTCTGTCTTTTCTGTTCTTTTCTTTGCTCTCACTCCTTCGCCTGTTGAAAGAGTTAAACTGGAAGAACAGTTATTGCCAAGTGGCTGCTGACCAAATGCTGCAGCCAGTGAAGAAAGCACTGCATATTACTTCAATTAAGATGTTCCTATGTGCCTGTAGTCCCCACATTTTCAGGAGCCTGAGGGAGGATCACTTGAGCCCAGAAGTTGGAGGCCAGGGTGGGCAACACAGCAAGACTCCATCTTGGAAAAAAGAGTTCTTTGTGATTTCTCCTATAGCTGCAAGGCGTTTAGACTAAACTCAGTTCCCTCTTGATGAAAGGAGCTTCACATATGGCAGCCCCAAGGGTATATGCGTGAGGGCTGCTAGTGCAGAGGGGTCAGGATTGGAAGAGAGTAGTGAGTCTGGCTGTTGCCCTCTTTCATTCAGTATCTCCCCCAGAGCTCCCTATAAGACCACATCTCCACAACCCCCCAGAGAACAAGACAGTGTATCCTTCCAGGGTCCAGTTCTTAAAAGACAAACATTCTAGCACATTTTTTTTTTTTTTAAATGGTGTCTGGTAATCAACCATCTGAGGTCCTCACATCTTTCTGAGAAAACAAGTTCTTCATGCAGGGGATTTCACTCCTTCCTCAAAGTGGACCATCTTTTCAGAGACTGGAGAACATCTGATTTACAAAAGCAGAAACTTCAGTCTGGGTGTGGTAAGGATAGAGCACTGTGAAACATTAACAAAGACCCTGAGGAAAGAACTACTTTGGGGGATGATTTCATATTCTCAAATATTCTTTGATTTTCATATACACATACACTAAATTTTAAAATGTGTACACTGTATGTTCACTCACCATTTCTACACACAGGAGCAGGCTTTGACAAAAGAGTTATCTCTAAGCCTTACTCCTACAGATTAGAAAGTCAAGCACTTCTTTCCCATAGATCTACTAGGTTTAGATTAATAGGTGGTTTCTGTGTTAATGCTGCCCTCTAGGGACAAAAGTTATAAAAGCACTTTGATCTACCTCCCTGTGCTAGGAGAGGACAAGGCTATAGCTATAGCTATATCATAGCCAAAGCTGCCTGCTTTTTACTGTATAGTAGGAACCAGGGCTTCTAAGATAAAGTGGGAGGTGAAGTCTTTTTGAAATAAATGAAAGTTCAGTTTTGCTTTTGTCAGATCAGCTACCAAAGCACTAATTCCCTTATAGCAGTCATTCAAACACTGAAAACCATTCTCTCTAAGGCCCTGTAACAGATCACTGGTCATATCATGGGCAATGCAGCAAGCAGACATTGACACAGAAATTCAAAAAACAAAAATCTGAGTTCCTCACTACGTCCTGCTCTGGGGAATAAAGCAAACACAACCAAACCCTTGATGCCAGGAAGTTACACTGGGGTGGGGATGGGGCGACAATGTGTTAAATCAGTAAAATACATAGTTAAGACATAATTATGAGTACTAAGGTGAGAAATGCCAGAAGGAAGGTCAGGGCTGGGAGGTGGGGAGAAGTCAACAGTTCACAGGACGAGGGAGATCAGGGAAGGCCCCTTTGAGGTGTATTTAAGACTTAAGGTGAGGCAGTGAACCTTGTGATGTTTGGGGGAAAAAATTCCAGGCAAGGAGGGAGGTGGGAGACTAGTCAGAGGTACAAATAGGGCTGTATGGGTGCAAAGTTGTCCGAGTCTGGCAGGAGACAAAGGGCCTAAATGGTACATGGAGTAAGCAGGGGGTAAAGAAAAGTCTCCCCACAAAGCTTCTGCATAATCAATATAAAGAACCCAGATCTGCTGGCTTCCCTTTCAAATGGCACTCTCAGGCCTCTAAGGCTTGCCTCGACAGGATAGGGCCTTGCCCGCCTCCATGCCACACTCAGGGGTTCAGATCCCACAGCCATGAAAGGGCAGGAGGGCAGAGGCTGTGACTCAGCCTCTTCCAAAGGCATCTGCTCACCACAGATACTCCATACACAACAGGAGTTTGTGGGACCCAAAGTCACTAGAGCCAGGATTTCTGAACTTTGAACTGCAACTCCTGGAATGCTGTGAAATCATTTTCACAGATTATGACCGGTAGGTTTTTTTTTAAATAGAAAAATCAATGCTTCAGCTGGACATACATTTATGTACTGACTGATTTTATTGCAATTTATATTTTACACTGTAGGTCAAAGACAAAAAAGTTCAAGAGCCATTACCTCAGGATTCAACTGTTTAAAAACCAGAGGCCCTTCCCCCCCACCTCCACAAGAAGCTCACTCTTGTACTAGGAATTCCCAGGGAGCTCTGTGAGGAACTGAAAAAAAGCTCATCTCTGACTACCCTGGTGGTGCCACTGCCGGGGAGGAATGAGGTGTGAGCATCAGGCAGAACAGTGCAGGAGCAAGTAACAGAGTGGGAAGTGATGGGGCTAATAATAGGTATTGCAAACTCAAAATAAACATTTCTATTACTTGGGCAGAGACAAGCCCAAGCAGATCTTGTCTTTGCTCACCCCCTGGAATATATGTGGGCTTCCCAGAGTTCTCTGGAAACCTTGGCCTAGTGGGAGCAGCCAGCAAACCCAGCTTGCTCCTGCTTAGAACTTCACTGTCATGCCCCAGAAGAGGGGCTGAAGATTCCTCCCCAGGCTCAGGTGGATGATGGCTGGCCTTAATATGGCCTGGACTAGGTGTGTGTGGGGGTAGAAACCATGGAGGTCTGTGCACGGGGTAGAAAGCAGGAAGTAGATATTTCATTGAGGTCCTGTCAGCAGAAGTGCTGGTTCCAGGACACAAGTGCAATTTCAGCTGTGGCAGGCCATTTGACTCTAGCCCTACAGGGTATTCTGTGAAGATGGCAGTGGTGATTAACACAGTCAGGGTCAGAAAGATAAGAGGCAGGCTGAAAACCTTAGGGTTGATGGCACCCCTTGAGGGACATCAGATAGAACATCTCAAAAGATTTATGACTCAGGCCTTTTCCCTTATAAATGGAAGTTTCCTAGGAGGCACTGTGGGGCAGCTTCAACAGTCAGTTGCTTCTGGAGGCACCCTGCAGCCAGGCACCGAATGAGCACAAGACACCCACAGATGCCTTCCACCAAGTAGAGGGTCCCCAAAAGTAAATAATTAGAATGAGATGAGAATCTGTTACAAAGTAGACTAAAGAGTGTGGTGCACAGGTCAGTGAGGTGCTGGGACTGGGGGGCACACCTAGAAACTGAGCTGTCTCAAATGGCTAAGAGGAGACAATGGAAGTGGACACTTTCCCATTTGTGGGTCAAGAAAGGATGTGTCACACAAGTTCCCCAAAGCACATAAGGGCAAAACAATTGAAATGAGTAGTTTTTACTCTAAAAAGGACACCATATAAAGCTGTCCTAGAAGATATTTGGAACATCTGAAACAGGAACAGGATTAATAATCATCTAGAACAGGCAACTGGTAAAAATCAGAAAGTACAAAAAAAAATATAATAGAAAAATGGGTGAAAGATGTGAAGGCAGGTTGTAGGGGGAAATGTGCACCCTTAGCAGTTTTCATAGAACATGAGAATATTTACATAAATCAGCAGCCTGTCAGAAATTAGAAAGCCAGTCTATATCAAGTGCTGGTGAGGCTGTATGTTAAAGGAACCATTGTGCAGAGCTGGAGAAAGTGTCAACTGCCTCGTACCCCAGCCATGGGTCAGTTTCTGCGAATAGGTGGACGAGATTACTCCCAGTGATTTGAGGCTTGGTCTGTGACAATTAAGAGGAAGTTCGGGGTGCATGAACAGGAGAAAACAGAAATACGTGCTGTGTATACTAAATACTCCTGTGCACACCAGGAACAGATTAAGAAAATACAGATATTAAAAAAAGTAAAAAATGGGAATAGAATGTAGAAGAAACCCATACAAAATGCTCTATTCTTAAGATACATATATCCAAGTATATATGGAATATTAAAAGTGGTGAATAAGGGGAGTGGCATAGAAGTGGGGTTAGAAATGAAGAGGAGAACAATACAGGAGTCTTGCAGGGACACAATTGACGGTATGCCCCGGGGAGAATAGTGATTAACTCAGATTTGTGGGCCTGGCATTCCAGCCTCCATCCCAAGACTAAGCAAACTGCTCAGATGACCTGGCTCAATCTGTCACTGCCCTCATTCTCTCAAGAATTTAAAAGCAGGTGGGTGAATACTGGGGTACAGCTTTCACTAATCTAATACTTTTTTTTTTTTTTGTACTGGGATTGAACCCAGGGGCACTCAAACACTGAGCCACATCTCCAGTCCTATTCTGTATTTTATTTAGAGACATGGTCTCAATGAGTTGCTTAGTGTTTCACTTTTGCTGAGGGTGGCTTTGTACTTGCCATCTTCCTACCTTAGCCTCCCGAGCCGCTGGGATTACAGATGTGCTCCACCGCAACCAGCTCATTAACACTTCTAATCTAGTTGGCTTTGGGGATCTGTTTCACAGACTATCCACAAATGACTCAACTTTAGAATACACTTTAGCACATACTAAGGAAGATGGGTCATGCTAACTAGTTTTAAGAGGATCTTTTGAAATTATGATGCTGGGTTACATATGCTTCTGTTTCTTATAATATCTATGGCTCATAGATATTATGAGTCACGACTGTTCATGTGGAACACAATTCTTATAATCCAATCTTTCCCCAATGACTCATGGCTATGGTCTCAGTGTGTACCAATACCTCCTCTGAGCTGACTTGGGGAAGCTGCTGGAGTCCACCAGGATGCAGACAGACCATTCCTACACTCAATGTCCCCAGGCTGCTGGGCTTCTGAAGTGTGTTCTAGCCTGTCTTCTGCTTTAAGTGGTCTCTGTGCTGCTTGTCTATGCCTGCCCCCAGCACTCCTGCTTTCTCCCCATCTATCTTAAAACCCAGAGAGCTGAGCATTTCAGAACTAGTCTACAATGAGAACAAACTGATTGGAAGGAAAGTTGTAGATTCACACCACAGACTTTGAGGTTAACTATTTTGGAGGCTTCAAAGGCTGTTTGTTTAGCTCCTGTCTAGTGTGGAGAGTGACAAAGGCAGCAGTGAGAAATTTCTCTAAAAAAATGATGTCTGCAAAAACATTTCTGGCTTGACCTTGGTGGCCCTTTCCCAGTCTACCCGTCTCCACATGGCCCTATCTGGTGAGGGGAGGCGTACTCATTGCTGCAGTCTGCAGGGACACTGGGTCAGTCCTGTCACTTCCTGTGCAGATTCTCTTAGGGTGCATTTTTCAGCCCAAAGAGAGCAACATGTATAGACCAACACCAGTCTCTAGTTGGGGAAGAAGAGGAAGAAAAGGTCAACACCTCCCCAAGGGACAAGCCTCTCTCTGATGAGGGTGTGCAATTCGTCAACAGCCTTTCTCACAGCACCCAACCCATGCAGTCATGCAGTGGGAGATGAGTATACATGTCAATGTGATCTTGGATTTGGTGTTCTGATGTTGCCAGGCTCCTCCTAATTTCTTTGGGTTCATGGTTTGTGAGTAGTTGTCACTGTGATTTTAAGAAGTACCTTACTGTCAAAACCAAATGACATCAAACCAAGATCCCAAACAGTAAGATTTAAACAAAAGACATCGAGATGTATAGTATCCAGATGGCAGCAGCCGAAGCCATCTGTATTCATTCACATTTGATGAAACAGAGCACCAGGCTTGGACATTTGCTTACATACAAGGAAACCAGAAGAGTCCACAAAGCAACCCCTGATCATTGCCAACTGTAGCCTAATGCTAATTCTACTCAATATCTCAGCTTTTCACAATGGCCCTCACCCCAACTCATGTCATGGTTTTTCTTGAAACCATGACAGTGTCTACACTTATATTTCATGTGGGGGGTCTAGGGAGGTATAAGTTGAGATATCTTTTAGCTTATGCACCATGCAGGGAGTTGGGGTAGTCTTGGCAGGTAGAAAGCAGTTAAATCACAGGCTTGAATGAGATCACTCAGGGTGGTGGGGACAGATGCAAAGGGGTACAGGACAGGGCCCCTGAGTGCTCCAGGAGGGGTATCTAGGGATAGAGAGGAACAATGTGGGAATTTCCAAAAGTGTGTAGGGTCTCTTAAGGTCCCAGAGTGTGTTTCTAAAGTAGATGGCAAAAGCTTAATCAAGTAATATGATGTCTTGTAAAATCTAATATAGAATTATAGTCATTTTGAGAAACTAATGTGACTCCATTTTTGAGAAACCAGTCTCTACCTCAGAGCAAAGCCTGTCCAAGGAAGGGGGCGTGACCCTTGTCCTTGGAAAAACCCACAGAGCACTCGTAAGCACATACCCACCCTGCTGAATTGTTTGTCTACAAATAGGGCGCCAAGTGTCCCTGACTCAGTTAGGCTAGGTGAGGACCCACAGCAACCCCCCTAGCAACCACCAATTAGCATGAGACAGGGAAAATACTTGGGATGCCAGATGACCCCCCAGTAGTTTATGGTGGTTGATATCATGTTGGTAAACCATGTAGTTTTTAGCACATACACCCCTCGTGGCCTAAACCAATCAGTTCAAAGGAATCCCTCTCTTGTACTAACCAATCACCGCTACCCAACTTGTTCCCACCACTGAATGTGCTAATCAATGTTAAGAGTTGTTTGACTTTCCCAGTTATAGAATGATTTGCTGTGTGATGTTGTGACGCAGAGAGTATCCCCCCCCAAACCTATAAAATCTCACTGGACCAAGGACCAGGACTCACTCCCTGGGACCGCTGCGGTTGTGAGTCCAGGCTCGAGCTTGCAATAAAGACTCTTGTGTGATTGCATCAGATTTGGCTCCTGGAGGTCTTTTGGGGTCCCACGAATCTGGCATTACAATTTTTGTAGCCCTAGAGTGTAACAAATCTAAAGCTCTCTTTAGTGTTAGGCTTCCTGGAACCAACAGAGAGGGAGAGGAAGAGGGAGAGAGAACTGGCTTATCTATGAGCCCCATTCAACCACAAGAAAACACTCTGATACTTCTTGGCTTGAATTCTGTGATCACTGACAGAGTTAGAACTGCAACACGAGTTAGAATTGCAACATTCAGGGGCTGGGACTGTGGCTCAGGGGTAGAGTGCTCACCTAGCATGTGTGAGGCCCTGGGTTTGATCCTTAGCACCACATAAAAATAAACAAACATATTTTGTCCTATTACAACTAAAAAAATATTAAAAAAAATCTGCAATATTCATGGAAACAAAACTATAAGATACACTTTCCTGGAATCACAAACTTCAGTTCTAATATAAGAAAAGAAACTCCTAGGTACACAACTGACTGGTCATGTATCAATGCTATCCTTTCAGCACACTTGGACTTCCATACGTTTTTATTTCTGACAATGTCTTTAAAGGGGAATACAGCTTCCGCATTGTTGTAAAACCAGTACTTACAGTTCATATGACCATTTTAAGACTGGATAGCAATGTCTGAAAAACCTGGAAGGGGACTGGGAGCATGAGAGCCAAATGCCAGGAGACATGCCCTTCACCTCATTTATCTTCAGTGACTGCTCTCTGCCTCTCCTTCTGTGACACCCTCCACACAATGCCTTTCCCTACTTCCTGACGACATTGGTCCCATCCTGCTCTCTCTAGTGACATCCTTTCTCCTTCAGAACTGGACTTTAGGACTTGGGAGAGGCCACCTAGGCATTGCCCTGGCTATCTACTGTCCCTTCCCCTGAATGTGACACTCCCTCCCACTTTCTTGGAGCTCCTCCAGAAAATGGAGATTCTTTAATTTTCCTTTCCATATGGTTCTCTGAGACAGACACACAGACATGTCTTGCAGGATATATTTTACTGTTTACCACTTTGTGTCCATCTACAACTAAAAAAAAAATCTTAAAAAATGACATAGAAAGGACGTTAGTTTTTGGAAACTGCCCTCTTTTTATGCAGTCACGGTTTCAGGTGTACTTTGGGTTGCTAACAGGGGAGTCCCATTGGATTTCCTTCCACTTTTCTGGGTATATGCCTGCCTCCCTCCCCCATAAAGTTTACAGGGAAAATTCCATGCTGACATCATCCACTTATAATATTTACTAAGCTCCCACTGGGGTCTGAGCAGAATTGTGGGTGTTAGTCAGCAACGCTTCAAGTTGCCAAAATCATGTGCTCTATGCTTCAAACGTTGGAACACCTTTCAAGAGGAAGGCCTATACCTGATCACCCATAACCTTCACATGACCACAGAGCTCTTTTCCTTGGCACTTGGCCTATTCTCTGCTCCACCTTTTCTGCAGTGAGGGCTACAGTCAGCTCAGGGGGAAAAAAAGAGTGAAGGACCACACACTTGCAAAACATTACAGAGTGCCTTTCATTCAAGACTTTTTTCCCACTTCTTCACATAATGAGGACAGGGGGTCTATACCATTTCCTAGGAAAAGGAAAAGAACAAAGGTAAAGCAAATGCATGGCTGTAATCACCTCTGATCCATTTGGAAATTCAATGATTCTGTGCTGGTATCAAGAGAGGTACACAAAAAGGCCGTGAACTTTTGAGCAAGTAGCATGGCTGATGGATATTTAGACAGTTCCTTTCTCTGGACTTCTGCCAGAGGCAGAGCTGACACTTCACAGTGCACCTGCTCATGGGCTCATCATTTTCCTGAAGAAAAGCCACCCTCTTGGTGTGATGCAAAAGTGGGCTCTCCACCTGGCATTCTTTTTTTTTTTTAGTACCAGGAATTGAACTCAGGGGCACTAGCCACTGAGCCACATCCCCAGCCCTATTCTGTATTTTATTTAGAGACAGGGTCTCACTGAGTTGTTTAGTGCCTTGCCATGGCTGAAACTGGCCTCCTGAGCTGCTGGGATTATAGGCATGTGCCACCGCACCTGGTTTCAGCTGGTGTGTGTGTGTGTGTGTGTGTGTGTGTATGTTAAAAAAAAAAAAAAAATATATATATATATATTTTTAAGTTGTCGTTGGACACAATACCTTTTATTTTTTTGCTTACTCTTCTGTGGTGCCAAGGATTGAACCTCACACGTGCTAGGCAATATGCTAGGCAAGCACTATATCGCTGAGCCACAATCCCAGCACCCCACCTGCCAATGTTGCTAGTGAAATGTGAGCAAAAGTAAAGCTGCTGTTGAAGGCAGGAGACATAAACTGAGGATGACAGAAAAGTGGCAACTTGACATAGGGAATGATAAGAAATTGAAGTGGAGGTTCCTTGCCATGGAACAATGGTCACTAGCCCTTACAGTGAATATGTTAGTAAATAGTTGAAGACATAAAAAACCCTTCCAGTGCCTTTTCCCCTAATTTCTCCCAGTTTGCATGCTTTGGAATTCCAGTTATGGTGTCAGTATATTCTTCAAATTTTTGCTGTGGGAAATACTAGAATACTATTTGGCCAGTTTGCGCCACCTATCTGATGTCTGTGGACACTACAGCTCTTATGCCCCTACTCATAGTCCCATATATCCAGTTGGAAATTAGTCTTCATACCAAGAAATATGAGTGGTTTAATAATGATCTTTATTTCTGTGGATATAATACTATAAAATAATAATCAAAGTATCATAAACATCATAAGATAAATTTCAACATGGGCAAGCGCCTGGAGATGGCTTGCTCCCCAGTCACCTAGTCTCTTGCTGCTCAGAAGACTTGGTCTTCACCTGGGAGCTTGACAGAAATCTATAATATCTGGCTCCACCCCCAATCCCGACTTACTAATGAGAACTAAACTTTTGACAAGATTTCTTAAGTGATAATGACACACAATTAAAAAAAAGTTTGAGAAGCCCTGACTTCTTTTTATGCAAGTCTTGTTTTTGTTGATTCTTTGGCAATTCTATGCAAAAAAGCTGGATTCTTCGGAAAACCAAGTTTTGCTACTGACAATCACAGGGAATCTGACATATTCACCGTCCATTCTTGTCAATGTGACTAAAAGGACTGGCAGAGTTTATGTCTCTTAACAGTATGTGGCATATGTGATTTCCTTCTCCCCTTTCTGAGGCTTAATTTACAACCTGGATTCTCACTTCCAGTTCTGTGGCTGACTGGAGGAACGTGAATGCTGGCCATATAAGGATTCTGTATACCCATTCTCAGGGGTGAGGGTCCTGACTGGGAGGTAGGACTGAGGATTACCAAATGGGAATCATCTTGGCCCTCCCTGAGAAGTGCTAAAAGTGATTCCTGAAAACTATGTGGAGAGCTATCAAATGGCAGGATGCTCTGGTGTTTGCTAGTATCTTTGTTTTCATTCTTACATTTTTTCCTTACAGCAACACAGATGGGCAACAGGATAAAATGTCATGAGAAGCAATGTCTCTTGTCAGGCTTTAAACTGCATTCTACTTTGGCTCAGTGGCATGGCTCTGTATGTCCATATGAAGTGATTAAGGCCAGTAGGGAGGATTGGTATCCTTATGAAAAAAGGAAATTTGGACCACGGAGGTGCACATGAGAAAAGACCAGGTGAGGACACAGCAAGAAGATGTGCCAGCCAAAGAGAAAGGCCCAGGGGAAACCAATCCTTTCAGAGTTGTAAGAAAAGAAATGTTTCTGCCTGCAGTTTGCAGTTGGTATTTTGTCACGGCAGCCCAGGCAGGCTCTGACAACATCTTTGATGATAATGCAGCAGCAAAGGGTGGTGAGTACAGAGAGACTGGGCTTTCCTGCATATGCTACCCTCTTCTAACTTTACTCAATGGGGATGCTAAGTCATGATTCGTAGGGACAGATGAAAAATAGGCTGTAGAGACTGCGACTAAGTCCCAGAAAAGCAATTGATTTTCCATCTAGAAAAGCACACACTTCCTGGAAGCAGCTGCCCCTAAAATACAGGTTTACTCTAAGGAAACCCAATCTATAAAAATGACAAGTTGGAGGGTTATGTTTGTTAAATTTAACAAAAAGAAACAAAGCAACTAGTCTTTAGAATAAAATCACACACATGATATAGTACTTGGGAGTATGAAGATGCATTCTACTGATGAATTTCAATAGGAGTTGGCCTCTGATCATATTCTGGGAACAAAGAGAGGTTTCCAGAGTTCACAGAATATATGTCGAATTAAATCTGCATCCACCTTTTTATATTCTCTTGCTGGTACTTACAAACAAATAGCCATGACACTTAGGTTTGATTGATTCAATCTTTTCAATAAGTATTTACTAAATAAGCCAGACACTGTTGAGAAATGGAAACGGAGTCATAGACAAGACAATCTCCGCTTTTCAGTAGACTAGTCTAGACTGGGAATGTAAAATACCCAAATGGGAAGCAGGTAACATAAATTTAGTAACTCTAACAGCTAAGCACAGTGATCCATAGTTGCCAGACAGAGAAAAGAGTCAGTTTGCCAGTTTTTTAATTTAAGAGAAGTCAGATATTGGGAATTTTATAATGAATCTGATTTTATGTATTACAGCTAACTAAAATACCATTTATACTGTCAGTGAGGATCAAACATACCTAGATATGTCCTGGTGTGTGTGTTTGTGTTGGTGGGGCCAGTTTATAACTTCTGGGTGTATACTTTATAGATCAGGTCTGTGGCTGGGCATAGTCGGTGAAAAGGACTGGTATGAAGTAAAGTTTATAAGCTTAATTGAAGTTAAGTGTGCACATGTACCCACTGACTGGCAGGACCAGATGGGCCCTGCTGTGGTCCTCATCTCCTCCCACCCACACTGAATTGTTCCTTCAACATCAAGAGAATGTTTCCCTTCCTCTTATTTCCTCCATTTTGCACTGCAAAAGGCAAGAATAAAATTCCCTGGTTACTCTTGTCTGGATAAGGGTCCTCTGAAAAGGGCTTTACTAGGGAGCAGCAGAGGTGCCTTCTCATGACTCACACACATGTTCAAACAAACATGTTTCCCAGGTCCCGTGCAGGTACTAGGTTAACAGGGCTAAATCCTACAAGGTCTTTGTCTGGGGACCAACTATCACAATGGGAGAGACAAGGAAGAACCCCATGGGCTTTTAAGTGCTGGATAAGGGTGGGGCCAGAGAAGGCTGCACAAGGAGAGAATGAGTCACCCAGGAGAGGGTCAACAAGGCTAGAGGTATGTGGCTGGAAGCTGCTGGGAAGAGAAAACTGGCAAGGTGCCTGGTGCCAGCCAGATGTGGAAGGCATCTTGAAGAGCACTCAGAGAGCAATGAAGAGCTCCTGGAGGGGCCCAATAGGGAAGAATCCAGGTGAGCGTGTTCCGCAGCAGCCAGAGTCCAGGTGAGAAGTGCAGGGTGGAAGATGGATGTGCAGAGCCTCAGGTCAGACTGTCAGGGAGGACCCTAGAAGTCACAGTAGCTCTAACTATGGGTGATATAACTTTTCACGTGGGTGATGAGCTTTTCACTGCAAGGAACTGGAGGATTGAGTGTAGAAGTTCCAAGGTGAGGATAGGGAAGGAAACTCTCCATTTGGCTAGTCAGGAAAAGCCCCTATAAGAAATATCCTCTGGGTGGGAGTCCTTGGGGACTGTTCAAAGAAGAGGTAGTACTCGCTCATGTGTAGGAGTGTGAAGAGGGGAGGTCTTTAAAGCAACTGTAGACAGGGAACAGTTTGGCTGAAAAAAGCAGCTGTACATAAGTACAGCAAAACTCCCATGATTAATTAAAATGCCATCTTTTATTTTAAAATAATTGTGTGGAAAGTAGTAGTGATTTTGGAACACTTAATGAAGGTACTGTCTACTAAGCTTCTGTGGTAGGATGGGTGCCACGCAGGGTACTTTCTAGCACTTGTTGTCTAACTCAGTTCTTTCCTCTGCACAGACACCAGGTTCAGTGCCAGGATCAGGCAGACAGACACTAGGTTCAGTGCCAGGGTCAGGAAGACACAAAGACCAGGCTCTTCCTGAAGGAGAAGAGGCACTCCTGAGCTGCGACTACAGGGACAAAGCAGGCAGAAACCACACAAATCACAAAACTCTAGATCCCAAAGAACTCTAGGATGACACCTTAGCATTCCAAAGATAATTTTTCCAGTCACACACCTTCCAATTTTATTCAAACTTAAAGAGCTGACAGTAGGTCCAAAAAGTTAAGTCTGACTCAGAACCAAGATAAGCCCTACCTGTCAAAACAGTTGCCAGGGAACCTCCCAGCAGCACTTGCAGTGTGTTTTCAAGGCGGAGCCAGTGGTCTCTGATTCCCCACAGCTTCCTGTTGTGTCTGCCCAGCTATGTGGCCACTGTGGCTTCCAAGGGGCTCTTGGAATGCAAAGAATGAGCTCTGGGAACACAAAAGACACCTGAATAACCAGAGAGGGCATAGGAAGGGAACAGAGGCACCAACAGAGCAGTCAAGCTAGTAAAGGAAGGTTCCACCAGAGTCCCTATTCTTATAAAAGAATGGCATTCTGGCTAATGTGGGAGATAAAGCAAAGAGTCACAAACACATAGTATGGTATAAATGACATATACAAACTCCTCTGGCTTCAGGTGCAAGCACTTCCCCTTCAGCCATTGTCATGCAATGCTAATTCCAGGCTGACCTTGGGTCTAAGACCAGGTGTGAATCTAGCTGGGACCAGAGGAGGTGGATATAACCTCATCCAAGGGCCATTATTTCCTGTGGGTAGGAGTTATTGTTTCGTAAAAGCAAAACCAAACCTAGACAAACTAATGGCATGAAATGAACTTAAGAAAGCTAACTAAAGGCCCAATCTATGACCAGGTGTGAATCCAGCTGGGATTCAAATAAAATATTTTAAAATAAAATAGCTCTGCAGACCATACACACCCAGTATCTATTTTAGAACATTCTGATGTATAGCTTACACAATGTGGAAGGCAGAAACAATTCAATTTTGTGCTGACATTCTTTTTAAGTGGTCAAGATGTTCATCTCAGAACAAATGCACATGACTCAAGAGACCATTTGGCTTTAGTCAAGGAGACCCCTCTCCTGCCACCTTGCTTCTGGAGGCCTGAGCAATGCCACCAATGCTCATTAAAAGTGGGCATGAACCAGGTCTTACCCACTGCAGGGTGTAATTTCTAATCAGAGAATCATACGCTTTCTTTTTTTTTAATATTTATTTTTCAGTTTTCGGCGGACACAACATCTTTGTTTGTATGTGGTGCTGAGGATCCAACCCAGGCCGCACGCATGCCAGGCGAGCGCGCTACCGCTTGAGTCACATCCCCAGCCCCCATAGCTTTCTTTTTGGCTTTCTTGCCTTTGGACTAAAAAATGGGAAATGTAGAAAAAAAGATAAAGGAATGACATATAAGGGGCTGAGGCTGTGGCTCAGTGGTAGAGGCTCAGTGCCTAGCATGTGAGGCCCTGGGTTCGATTCTCAGCACCACATATAAATAAATGAATAAAATAAAGGTCCATACATTAAAAAAATAATAATAAAAAAAGGAATGATATACAAGATGCAGGCTATGATTTAAAGGTTACATAGATCCTGCTGACCAGGATGGTACCAGATCTGGCAGCTGTTCTCTATGATTTCTACCTTCTCCAACATCTATTTCTTTTTTCTTCAAGCTTAGGGAAGAGCACTCACCTGTCTAATCACTCCTTGTGGAGCCAAAGGGTCACCAACTACAATTTGCAAGCACTCAGACTTTGCACAGAATACAGGTTGATTTGTATGGCTCTAGGGCCCTCTGCTGGCAGGCTGCTGTAACTGTCAACTCCTCACTAGACCCAAGAAGAAAAATCTTCCTTCCTATGTTACTGTCATCTACAAGGCTTTTAATTAATTTTAAATGTTCAGGTGGAAAGAAATATCTAAGAGAGCTTTATATTGTTTGAAACTTTATAACATAAATATTTAATCCATATTTTTCAGATAGGATCTGCACAACATTAAGGGTTATGACAGGCTTAGGAAGGAAATGAACAATCATCAACGACTGACACGTCTCACAACTCAAATACATATCAGTAACATCATCCTACAGAAGATTCCAAGACTCCCATGGCTTGGAGTTCCCACAAAGTGTGGTAGTCAGGAGGCTGACTTTGGGCACACCTGAAGAGTCTTCCTGGGTCACTGAGTATCTCTGAGTGAGTGACCTCACCTCTGCCAGCTGTAATTTCCTCACCTGTAAGTTTAAAAACTTATATATTTTTGTTTTTGTTTATTTTTTCCCCCCTGAGTTTCCTCATCTATACAGGGACTGAACAGGGCTGAATGAAAGGATATGCTCCCAGCACTCAGTGAGGAGGCTAGCACACAGTAATAACTAACAAATGTTAGCTCCTGCTCCATCATCACTGCTGTCACCATAGTTGTTTCTGGCCTGGGCTCCTGGGCATCCCATTCTCCATAAGCAAAGGCTGGAAATCCTGCTCCATGAGAAGTGCTAGAGTGGTAGTTTCTCACAATGAAGGTGACAGAGCATATTTCTGGATACCAGCTTAGTAGGGAAGAAAGTGAGAACTGGATTTGCCGCTTATAAGGCAAAGAAAACTTAGAGAAGGAAGGCATGATGAGAGCACTGAGAACTGGATCACACAACCACCTACTAGTGGTTCAAGCAAAGAATCTGAATCTTCCTTTCTCCTTGCCACCGCCCATATTCCACTAGCTAGTCCTTTTCATTCTATTCTTAAATATGCTTCAGATCTTCCACTTCTGTTCTGTGTCCAGAACCCAGCATTAATTTTGGCCTGGACCATGGTGAGGAGCTTGAACTGTGGTCTTTCCCAGAGGTATCTGTGTGACTATGTGAAGGTCCTGGCCTCTGCTTCTTCATCAAAAAATCAGGGAAAACAAAAGACCTGGTATGATGCAACTTAGAGAGACCCTGTCTCTAAATAAAAATAAAAAGGGCTGGGGATGTGGCTCAGTGGTTAAATGCCCATGGGTTCAATCCCTTGTACAAAAAGAGAGAAAACACATGTGCTCAATTACTCACAGTAGCTATTTTATTAGAATAAGAAGAACTCAAAGTATGTATCTCCAAATGGTGCCAGTGGCCTGTCAGAGGGCTCCTCATACCTGAGGTAGCCTGTGCCATTCACACCCTCTGTGAAGAGACCAAGGCCACAAGCCCTAACCTATCTCCTTTACTGGAACTTTATGAACATATACAAAGACCTTCTTTAAGTCTGGTGAGGGAGAGAGGTACCACCCTCAATCCACACTCTGCCAGGACTATGCATTTAACTTCAAGCCTCCGTGTCCCTATTAAGTAGCACGAGGACAACAAGGGCAGTGCAATAGTAGATGACCACCAATCATAGGGTTGTGGGATGGCTGTAGACAACCAGCGTCTAGATAAGCTGAGTGGTACACAGCCTATTGTTCTGGCCATCACACAGAGAAGAGACAAGCAGGAGAGAGGCCTTTCCAGCTTGTTCACTAGATGGAGATAAGCATGCTTCTGTTTACAGAGCATGGTGCCATTCTGACCAGCTGCACGTCAGCAGAGAAGGTGGAGTAGGTTGAGTTAGAATGGACAAGGTCAAACTAGATGGTGGCATATGAAGAACCAAGCAGCAAAACAGCAATTCTGTTCAGTTAGTCCTGGGCTCTGGCTTTGATATGTCACAGTATCCCATGGCTGGGTTTCCTGAGCTAAACCTCTGCATGAAGGGAAGAGGGTCACCTAAGATTCAGATACCTGTTGACTCTTGGAAGCACCAGGTACCACTCCCATGGGCTTGGCCTGCATAGCTTTAGCTCCCTGGGTCTACAGACCAGGCCTATGAGATGGAACAGCAGCAGAAATCATCCATGTGGCTCTCCCAATTCCTCCAGGCTGCGTGTTTATTCCTTGTTCTAGAGGGAAAGAAACTTACTGCTATCTTGACAGTGACTTAACAGCTGTCTAAATGGGCGCCACTCCTGTCCTACCTTGGAAACTCACTCTCTTCTCTACTGTAACACATGGTATCCTTTCCTCACCCTTAAGACCCAACACCAAAGTCACTGATATGGTAGCTCCCCACTCTGCCAGGCAGAGACAGGATTCCTGCTTCCAAAACTGGAAGGAAAACAAAACTTCCTTTTGCCTTTGTGGGTTCTCTCCTCTAGCAAATCAAATGATATGCCTCATTATTTTTAAAGAAGAGGTCAGTAAAATACTTCATTTTTCCGAGAAAAAGGTTCCCAGGAGTTCCCAGTGGGGTGGATTGTGTTTCTTCAACCTACAGGTTTCAGGCAGCCCAGGAGGGTATGGGAGTAGAGCAGGACAATCTCAACAACCCAGGGCCCTGTTGTTACAGAGTTCAGGCCCAGTGTTGACAAGGGTGCCCAGGATTCTTGGTGGTGAATTACACCCTAGATGGAGTCACTTCCACGGGCCAAACCTCTGCTCTCCCTTACTCCCACCATCTTTGCTATTGGCTGTTCATTCCACATTGTGCCTCTTATAGGAGCCAGACCATGGAAGTAGTCACGAGCCTTCAGTACTAGGCAGGCTGCCTGTGGTCACCAACCACTGGAAATGGGTAGATACACCAAAGATGGAAAAGAACACAGTAAAACCATCTTGGACAAAATCATCTCCTCTTCCTTGTTCCAGGGGATCATGTCTGTGTCTTCAGAATTAGATGGGTGAATGGAGATAATATTAGGAACCCCTTCTGGGCCCAGGCACTCCTACTGAACTGTATTTGTTCCTGCCTTCCTCTCTGAACAGGCCTCTGGGAACACGTCAGGATGCAAGAGAGGATTGAGTCTTTAAGAGAACAGAATATATTTTAAATTGTTAATAGACTTTTATTTTATTTATTAATTTATTTATATGTGGTGCTGAGAATGGAACCCAGTGCCTCACATATGCTGGTCTAGCACTCTTCCACTGAATCATCACTCCAGCCCAGAACAGAAATTTTTGTGTTACCTTATTTTCTTGGATGCTAAGGGATACACACTAAAATTATTACTCTGAAAGAAATGAATTATAAGATCAATGCCACAAAAGCAAATTCTGTCATGTTTTCTTCTTTCCTCCCAAAATTAGAAAGATAAACGGATGAGCTAAAAGTGAGAGGCGAGAGGGTGTCTCAGGGAAGGAAGGTAAAAGCCAAAAGAAGTCATAGTTTCGCCCTCTCTCCTCTCACACTCATCCTCCAAACGGCAAGGCCGAAAATGCCTATCTCAGGAGTAATTAAATCAAGTTAATCTCAAGAGAAAAGCTTTAAATATGCAAAGCCCCATTAATCCTCATGCCTTGTAATTAAATATGTATGCTAAGGAGGCTTAGAAAAAAGTGAAACATTCCCAAAATGTTAATTCTTTACATTTGTAGCACTGTGATGTATTTTTTAGTACTGACCTTGTAGAAAACTATGTAAAAAAATTCCATGAAGCACACACTATAAAAACATGGCAGAAAGAATACAGCTAGAATCTCCATCCACAGTGAGCTTTACACAAATGTGTCTGAATAAACAGATTCACTTTTTTTCTTTTTTTTTCCCTCCAGTGCTGAGGATGGAACCTAAGGTTTCATGCAGATAGGCAAATGCTCCAGCACTGAGCCCTAGCCCCAACACCTTCACTTTTAAGGCCCTACATAATTTAACCCACAATAATAAACTCCACTTCATTTTCGTTCCTGACTTGTGATGCCTCTCTAGGATCCTCTATCCTATTTCATTCCTGGGGAAAATACACAGCTTTGCATCAGTCTTCCATGGAGAACTTTCTCTTCGATAACCAATCATTAAAGAGATGGTCAGTCCAATACACTGAGCATCCTAGAGGAAGGGTACCCAACCTCTCCTTTCTGAACTAGAACTACACAGTGTCCCCCCTTCTCTAGACTCTCAAGGATAACTCAGCAGCTGCATGGTCTCTGGGGCTCCTGACACCTCTGTCAAAGTGCCTCAGCTCAGCTTCATTTGCTTCTCACAATTACACTGAAGGAGAGCTAGAGTAGAATCAAAGGGGCACCCCATTTCTCTGATGAGGAAAGTCAGAATAATGGTCTGTTGACAGTCACACAGCAAGCAGTCTGAGTCTGAATGTTATCAAGTGTTGCTGATCAAGTCCTGTTGGTCTGAACCATCAGAGTCACAGTGTGGGATAAATCACCTGCCAGGCCCCCCAGTGATTTGTCTAAATTGTCTGGCTGTGTTTAGAACTGTAGTTATCAACCTTTTTTTTAAAAATATGTGAACGGGTTCGGGAAACTTGTCAAGGAAGCTTCCAAATATAGTGCTGTTTGTGGCAATGGCATATTAACCACAGAAATTTAAAAGATAAAAGCAGAAGCACTGACTATTCTAACTAGATTTGTTACTATAGTGAATTGAATCTATCTGTGAGGAATACCTGGCTCAAAATCAAAGCCCAGAAATAAAGACACATGGAATTTTTAGAAACCAGAGAGTCTACTCCCATCCAACTCTTGCACAAAAATAACAGAAAGGTCTCATTGCAGACCTATGTGACATCTGAAATTTCTTTTAGGTCCAGGTCCTCTCCTCTTTGGCAAGATTCTAAGGTAAGCAGGTCCCATTCCAGAAGAGAAAAATTAAAGGACTCAAAAGAAGAGGAAACCAAGAACAATAAAAATGGTAATCATATGTCTGCTTTTCTGAGCCGCAAAGGAAGGAAAAGATAAATGAATCCATTTATTTCCAAGGACCTGAAGTTAAAGTGCTGAGAATCCTGCAGACATTCCTTCCTGCCACCTCAGACAGTCCCAGGAGGCAAGAAGGGTGTCATTATCACCTCCATTCTTCAGAGGAGGAAACCAAGCTCCTAAGACACAGAGGTCTTACCTAGTTCATATGGATGTGCTCAAAGTTCCTGCTCCATGCCACAAGCATGTTCTATTTTCTAGCCGAACGGCTAGATGGGAAGTTCTGGCTTACGGAAATGGAACATTCCTATTTCAGTCCTGGAATCCTATAGGTGGCCAGTGGGAAACCACATTTTCACTCCACTGTTAGAAGTGCATAAAGCTGAAGTCATTTCCAGCAATGAGTCCTCTTTTCATTTATTTTTATATTAAGAGAAAGGTAGAGTATGAAGTTATAAAGAGTGAAAGTAGACAGTAAATGAAACCAAGGTGACAACTGCACATAATATGACACATTCACATATTTGGAAACCATAAAGCAAGAGAGGCAGGAACTATTGGCTGGTTCAATCAGACAGCCCAAATGCTGGGTGTGTGTGTGTGTGTGTGTGTGTGTGTATTTGGCTACATCTGGGTTTCTATCCTGTTTTGTTTTTCCCAAGTTTCTGTCTAAACTGCTGAAAACACACACACACACACACACACACACACACACACAACACATACATATATGCTAGAAATTTCAGAAAGGTATAAACAAAGAGAGAAGGCTCCTCTTGTCTCAAGCCTTCCCTTTCCCAGTTTGTTTCCTTCCAGAAAAAAACTTACCATGTGGAGCTGGGGTTGTAGCTCATTGGTACAGCACTTGCCTAGCATGTGTGAGGCACTGGGTTTGATCCTCAGCACCACATAAATATAAATAAATAAAATAAAGGTATTGAGCCATCTACACTAGAAGTATTTTAAAAAAACAACACACTTAGCATGTACTTAGCAGACATATCCTTTATACCTACACACAGGAGCAGTTTTTCACTATACACAACTTGTCCTTCTTTGTTCCCCTGGTAGTGTCTTTCTTGGGCAGCCTTTCTTGTCAGTATTTATAGGCCTACTTCAGTTTTTCGAAATGGGATATGCAAAATTTTGTTGGGTGACTCATTTTCTTTTTGGTCCTGGGAATTGAACACAGGGCCTTTACCATGAGTTACACTCCAAGCCCTTTTTATTTTAAAACTGGTCTAAGTTGCTGAAGCTGGCCTCAAACTTATAACCTTCTTGCTTCTGCCTCTGGGATAATAGCTGATGGGATAACAGGTGTGAGCCATTGTGCCAGGCTGCTGATTCACTTTCTTACCAATAAAAGTGTTACTTTAGATAAAGTATGATATAGCTTTGCAATATCATGATAAATGACAGTAGCTAACATTACTGTGCAAAGCGTTGTGTTCATCAAATTTAGGACCCTGAAATCAAATTATTAAAAGAACAGAAAAAAAAAAAAGAAACTAAAAACACTCAAAGAACTGAACAAAGGAACTCCACTGTTTTCAAGTGGATCTGAGAGGCTCTGGGGTAGACTTGGTTCTGCTGTGCTTCTCACCCACAATAAAGAGACGGCCAATGCAATGAAACAGAAGTCCCACAATGTAGCACTATCATCAGGACCCATGTGCCAAATTGTGTGTGTGTGGGCACTGGTGGAAAGGGGGCACTGGCTCCAGGGGCTGTTTTAGAGCTAGTGCTCCTTTCCTCTGCTATAAGCTGTGGCAGCATTTTCCTGGTATGTGAAACATGGGAAAAGTGATGGAATTTACTTTCAGTTTTGGGAACCATGACTCACCATGACTCTCTCAATTATGGCCATATTTGACTACTTAAATAAAACAAAACAAAAAACCCAACAAAACAAAAAAAGAGAAGAAGAAAAAAAGGCAGCCCCTCTCAGGAGCAGGAGGTGTGTTATCAGGGTGTCACCCACTTCCTGCTGTTTGTGATCACCCTTACTTTCATGCAGTTGTTGTCTTTTCAAGAAAAATATAAGCTCTATCTCCTCAAAATGGCTTTCCTGTTTTCAATAATTAAAAATATTACTTAGAAGTAGTTTTCCCTTTTCTCCTGGACTTCACCCCTAGCCCTTTTTATTTTTTGATACAGGGTCTCACTAAGTAGCTGAGGCTGGCTTTGAACTTGTGATCTTCCTCCTCCTAAGTGGCTGGCATTACTGGCATGCACCTCTGCACCTGGCTTAAAGTTCCCCTTTACTTCCTGTTCCTCTGAAATGACAAGGACAGCAGTGCTCAGCAACTGAATGAGTTTTGGTACTCTATCATTTTAAGGCTTCCCAGGTAGCATTAAAGCCTAGGATGTCTCACTGGCTGTGGCAGAAAGAAGTGCTTGTGCTCCTTTCTCTAAAGCATATACTGCTTATCCCATGGTGGGGGAGGAGCTGCCTAAGCACCCCAGCCAGCTCACATCAGCATCAGGTGCCTTTCCCTCACACCTGATCACAGCAGACAACCTTACAGAGCAGGACAGGTGGTACTACCACATCCACAGAAAAGGAAATGCACCTCATATAGGTGGTGGGAGTGTCCTGGGCTAGTGGGCAGAGGCCCCTCTGACCATGCTCCTGAATACAGCCAGCGACTGCTTGCTATCCCAATATCAGGGACAGCACAGCTCTGCCCCAGCAACCTCAGATCTTCTAATTACACACATACAATGAATGTGTAAATCATGGAACTGTGACTTGGGGGCTGGTGGAGACCTGACTTAAGATGAGTCTACTTACACCTGGAGGTTTCAGGCTAACAAACACACACAGGCAGTATGAGGGCTGAAGCTACTTCCCTGTACGCTCCTGCATTGCCCTTCCTATAGTCTTCTCTTGGCTCTGCTGCCATGCAAAGAGCCCTGTCCTCATGGGGACTCTTCTGTGATGCTGAAAGTTCTGAAACAAATTAATCTCTTTCTCTGTGTAACGGAGAAAGCAAGCATAGGATGACCAATGTGAAGAGCATCTCCATGCCTGCCTGCAGGGTGGTCAACATGTGCTTAAGCGGGACAATCTAGCTGTACCCTCAATACACAGAAGACAGACATCTTGCCACTCAGCACGACAGCAGGATTTTATTGTGAGGACACCATCTTGTGACCCATTGTGCTCTCTGCTCCTCACTTCTTGGTTAAGCAGTAATTAGTAGTATCAGGGTTCTGACTGGATTGCTCTAGATCCATTAATAATGCAAAAGCAGAAGATGAACAAAGAAGCATACAATAGAGGTTTCAAGGTTAAAAGCACCAAAGAAATGAGCCCTGGCAGAGATGGGGAAATGTGGTGCCAGTGACAATAGCAAGTGTAAGTATATGTGTATATGAGAGAAAGGCAGAGTGTTAATTTTAAAATTTATTCTTTAAAAGACCAGCTTCCCTTTAGGGGTAAACATGTATGGTAAAGCACAACTTCTTGGTGTCCTCAATTAAGTAAGGCACTGCCTTTTCTCTCTGGAGTGGATGCAGGTCCCTGACCACCTGCAGGGAGTACATCAGCACTAACTTCACAATACTGGAGATGTGCCAGTGTATGAAATTGAGGTCAGAGGAAACTACACAAGCATCTTTCAAACATATTTCCGAGGTTTTAAACGACTTCTCTCATAAAAAGCAAGGCCTGCTGGTTCAGCAGAACTTGCCCAATGAACGCTTTTACAGCCCAAGCCAAGACAAGTGATGCAGAGCAGGCCTGGGCTGGTGGCCAGGCCCCTCCTCTACAGAAGGAGACTTCACATCGTTGTAATTGCCTCTGTTTTCCCACAAATCTCCATGTTTTCAAGAAGGGATTTCAAAAGCTACTATTTCTAACATTCCTACACAAAACTTTGTAGAAAAACTGGATGATGGCAAATAAGGCTGCGAATTAAGCTTGGAAAAGGCTTAGTTTGGTTGTTTAAAGAGTGCTTGCCTGGAAGATAGAGGAGGGAGCTATGCCTGAGGCTGACCACCAGATGTAAGTTCTTCAGTTGTTTCTGTCCACACTGCCTTCTAAGCAGAGGGATTCACTGCTAAACCTTCTACTGGTTCCTCACATACCCCAAAGTGAACTGTTGTTTTATGTAACAACTTCATCCACAAGTCTCGTAACCCACAGCATACATGTTAAGAACTGGTCCTGGCAAAGCTCAGTGACTCAGAACCCATTCTTATTTGTTAGTCAGAAAGAGTCTCTGGGAAAAGGAAATGGCTGGAAGTGATCTTGAATCCTAATTAGTAAAAGCTGGATCTATTCCCATGGGGATATGACTTTTGGTCCACGGTTTCTCACTGGCTGCATCCTGCCCTGCTCCTGAGTGGGTGGTATAAACCAGGCTTGATCAGAAAGACCAGCACAAAAGGCAGCATGGCCCAGTTCCAGCTCCTTCCCACTTAACACAAAGCCTATCACCTCACCTATGACTGAGGCACAGTACTTCTTTTCATGTAGTGAAAGAAGCCTTTACTTGAAATACACAAGCGTATCTTAATAACTACATTTTTACCTTTTGAGTTCACTTGGAACAAAATTCTTTTGCTCTGAAGGTTTAGATGTAACTAGTTGATGATAGTGGGTGCAATTCTTTCTGCTGAAAAAGTAGTATGTGCATAGCCCCCACCCATGGCCCTCAGTGAACCTCCCCCAAAGCAATTCATGCTACCAATCCCTTATCTACCCTCCCAAATCACTTTTATGTATGTCACCAAACATTATCTTCTTTGTTCCACTTAAGACCCAAATGTGAGCACAGTATTCCCACACTATTCTACATATTGCTTTATTCACTCAATATCTTGGAGCCAGCTCCCTATCCATACTGCCATTATCTGGCCTGCTGCCTATCTCTGTAAACATAATTATATAGAAACACAGTCACAGTCAATTGTTTATGGTTATTTTCATGCTAAAGGCAGGACAGAACAGCTAGAGGGAGACTGTATTGTCTGCAAAGCATAAAATATTTACTCTCTTCTTTTATAAAAGAAGTTTACTTATCCCTGGTGTATGCCAAAGTATCAATGTGCCTAAATGTATTTATCTGCTCTCTGTTAATGAACACCCATTATCTAGTGGAACATGGATATCCGTAAGAATAAACTTAAACTCTTTAAATGTTGGCTGGCATTAAGGAGGATGAGAAAGGGAAGAGGAGGAACTAGTTAGGAAGAAGCCAGCATGTACAAGAAAGGCTTAAAGAGGGAACTTCAGAGTGATCCAGGACCTCCCAAAGTGTCACTTCCTCTTTTTAGAGGAAATAAGAAGGGAACTGCAGGTCTTTTGCTAAAAGGAAATTCCCCTTTGCTATATCAGAGCTACTCCCCATGTTTGTGTTTTTCTAAAGTTAGGCAAGATTGCCTGAAGCATACTGTGACCAAATTAGGAAGTAAGCAGGCTGATGTCTCTCAACTGGTCACCACATGGCCAGGATGCCCAGGCATGCAGAGATGGAGAAGGATGGGGCAGGAGACTCTCATTCAAAGAAGGAAATGCTATTTGTTAAAAAATTAGCCTTAAAAATTATACTTACTTAGAATTAATAATTGTCTTAAAAGATGAAATCCACTTGTCACTAGCAAAAAACAAGGCTTTATTTAGAGGCTTCTATAAGCAAAGAACATGTGAGGAGCATAGTGAGAGGGCTGCTCCTGGGCATCACCTATGCATTCCCAGGGCAGTGAAGGCCATGGAGATGACACCAATCAGCTCTTCCATAGATTGAGAGATTTAGTTTTACGCTAGTGAGAAAATAGGGAACCTAGAAAGGTTTTATAATAATAATTAAAAAAAAATCAACAACAAAGGCTGTGGCTCAGTGGTAGAGCACTTGCCTAGCATGTGTGAGGCACTGGGTTCGATCCTCAGCACCACATGTAAGTAAATTAAATGAAGGCCCATTGACAACTTAAAAACAAACAAACAAACAAAAAACCTGTAAACTTTCCATCTTAAGGTTGCCTATCCAGTGGGTTTCCTGGACACAACATGTAAGGTTTTAAAGCACTCTTACAGCTTCAGAACAGGGTCTGGGCATGTGAGCCCCGAGTTACTCATGCTGAGCTTGTTCCAGCCACTTCTAGTCAATGATATTCTCCTTTAGGAATGACTTCTGATTTTTTTTTTTTTTTAAACATTTTCTTTTTTTTTTTTTTTTTTTTTTTTAAAGAGAGAGTGAGAGGGGAGAGAGAGAGAGAGAGAATTTTTAATATTTTATTATTTTTTTTTAGTTCTCGGCAGACACAACATCTTTGTTTGTATGTGGTGCTGAGGATCAAACCCGGGTCGCACGCATGCCAGGCGAGCGCGCTACCGCTTGAGCCACATCCCCAGCCCCATGACTTCTGATTTTGAGCCAGTGACCTTAGAAGCTATTCTGACCACAGTACTATCTGGGTAATAACATTCAACCTTTAAACCCTTACTTTCCTCCTAAAATTTCCAGATCAGCAAGATTCTTGTACAGAACTTTTATTCCCTTAGGAATGTGCTTGGTTCAATTCCAGCAACTGCTATGCAATCAGATGTGCAGTCAGAGAGAAGGTAAGTTTAAATGACAAAGCGAACCTCAGTTCTTTAGAGGAATACTTTCACCACTCGCAAGAACAAGGAGGTGACAACTGGGACCTCAGTCTGAGATCTGCGCAGAGGTCATGATCTGACTGTGCGGCTCTTGAAGGTCACGCAGCCTGTTAAACAGCTTTCCTTTTCCAACACCTGCTAGCTTGTGTCAGGATGGCATCCCAGTCCCTCTGCCAAGGTGCATGGAGCAGAAATTTTGCAGACACTGTCTCAAAGTATGTTTACATTGTCAAAAAAGCAAAGCAGGCCAACATGGTGATACAAGCCTGTAATTCCAATGGCTCAGGAGGCTGAGGCAGGAGGATCAAAGCCAGCCTTAGCAACTTAGTGAGGCCCTAAGCAAGCCAGCAAGACCCCATCTCAAAATAAAATACAAAAACAAAACAAAACAAAAGCTGGAAATGTGGCTCAGTGGTTAAGAGCCCCTGGGTTCCATCCCTGGTACCAAACAACAAAAAACACGCAAACAAAAACCTGCAAAGCATCTGCTCTCTACCCTGTACTAATTTTGAACAACACTTATTTACAATAATCTAAAAGACACATGAGTTTTATAAATTATACTACAAAGATGATATACTTTCCCAAAGTATATAACTCACAAAAAACTATTTTTATTGGTCAAGGTTTCTGTGGCTCACCTTTAATTGACTGTACATTGATAGACCATTAGGGACATGTATGGGTCCCTGAACCTAAAGTCCACACACAAACAAAAACCTGAAGCTCAATGATTTCTTAAAGCTACAAGAAGCTGACACTTAAGTTGTCTGGATTTTATGACTTCCTGGGTCTCCCTTATAAATCTAACATCTTTACAAACCAAGAGAACCAAATGCCAACTATATAGAACCATCTGGGCAGGCTCCTCATAGTTGCATGTATCACTAGGTAAATGGAGATGAACATCCCACACTCTTGTCTGAGCTCATGTGCCTCAGCCTGAGGACATAGTCCAGCAGGGGCGCCCTTGCCCTCTTCTCACAGCTGCCACTGTCATTTGGAAGCCTGGACAAAGTAAGGCTTCTACCACTACAGAGTGCCTTTCTCTGCTCTTCTGTTTTCTCCCCGTGGTACAGAAGGCACAGCAGCCATAGACAAGTCTTGTTGCCCTTTTATGGTAGAAAAATGAATTGCTTGCCCAGCAGTGAAGCTGAGAGAGATGACAGAACGGAAAGTTGTCATTTGTTGTGGTTTTGGCATCCACAGCAGAGAGTTCTTCCCTCAGCCACCCTTGGATGGACGGTGCATGCCAGGCATCCGCGGAGGGAGAAGACAAACCCCAATGGACAGCTCCCAGATGAGCCCTCCTTTGCCCTACCCATAGATGAATGAGCTGTTTAGGAAGAGTGCTAAGGTGTTGTAGAAATCCTCATTTTATAAAACAAGGTTATCGGGGCTGGGGATGTGGCTCAAGCAGTAACGCGCTTGCCTGGCATGCATGGGGCACTGGGTTCGATCCTCAGCACCACACACAAATAAAATAAAGATGTTGTGTCCACCGAAAACTAAAAATAATAAGTATTTAAAACAAACAAACAAACAAACAAATAAAACAAGGTTGTCAAAAGGCCTATTTTGTTTGAAAGGTCTAAGCAGAGGTAGCCCCAGGAATCAGTTCCAGTCAGATCAAATACAAGGAACAGACTTCATTCACTCTTTTCATGAGGGTGTGGGGCTGTCTGTGGCTGGGCAGGAAGGCAATAATACCAGAGGGTGGAGGAAACCAGTGTGGCCTTGCTGTCTCCTGTGAGGCATGGAGGTCCAGGAAAACAGCCACCAACTCCAGATAAATCCATCATGAGAAAAGATACCATGTCCACTGCCCTTGTTCTAATAAACAGCAATTTGTATCACAGACCTTAAATTGTTTGCATTTCTGTGGGGGGGGGCGGGGGGGGAAGGGGGGGACAAGCTTTTGAGCAGCTGGAGAAACATGTTGCAAAAAGGAGAATTAAGCAATTCTCTGTATGCACATCAAAGTTAGGGAAATTAAGTTTATCTGAGCTAGAGAAATTAAGCTTATCCAACAGGCTTCAGCTGGAAAACAAGACTTTCTAAATGATGGTTACATAGTTTCTTCTACATTTAAAGCACTCAAGGACTTAAAAACAAAAAAAGCTGGCCTGTGGAATTGTAGCAAAGCAGTAATCACTAAGTAATCCTCTCCTGAGATGGTGCTACAATGAGAAGTGACACCCAAGGGCCCATCTAGTTACATGTCTGATGGCCTTGAGCTGGACCCTGTCCACCCCCCCAAAGCCTCCTTCTTATTGCCTCCAGGGTTGCTCTTGCCGGCTGCCCCCAATCCAGTCCTCAGAAGACTGGTGCTTCTTTAGGTCACTAATCCCACATCAGCCCTCTGGGAAATGGAAAAAAGCATCACCACAAACACTTGCAGCCATGTAGGAATGTGCTTTGGACTAGAGGACTGGTTACTTGATTGCAGGAGATTCTTGTGCCCCAGGTTACTGGCGATGATTTGCTGTGATAATTACACTGATGAGGCATTCCAGCTCCCCCCCGCCCATCTTCCCTATCTCCCTACTGCCCACTCTCTTTCATGGCTCTACAAGATTTACCCTTTAAAAGAGCACATGATCCCATCACCCCTACACTAAGCCTGCAACAGTTCCTTGGAGTCTCAGGAACCAAATTCACCCTCTTTGTTTTGCATTGCAAAGCCCTCTACAACCCAGGGTCTATTTATCACGCCAGTCCTAATTCCTTCTGCTCTGGTCACACTTGTTCACTGGCTGGCCTGCATATAGCATGGGCTCATGTGGGTGCCCAAAGTAAAACTCTCCATTTCCACCCATTAGATTCCACTAGAGTGTAATCAGGCCAAACTCCATCTCAATCACAAAGTGATTTCCTCATTATGCAAAATCCAAGTGACCTTTTTCTTCAGATTTCCCAAAGAAGTCACCATCTCTCTTACCACATAGCTCTCAGGGTGGATCTGCTCGCCCTAGACAGTTAGGGATGTGGCTGCCCTTTGTGTATTCCTCTTGGCATACCGACATGGTATAAATAGCTGGTGAATGATCAGAGCAGTGATGTCCCACTGTCCCTGCACAAGCTAACACTGTGGAAGTGGTGGTTACACTGTGTTCAGAGGAGAGGGAAGAAGGTCCAGGAATGTAAGGGTAGGACCCTCAGTGGCTTTTAAAGCCAGGCAAAAGTTCTTTTTTTCAAAAGAGACCACACAGGGGTGGGTTGTGGCTTAGAGGCAGAGTGCCTGCTGAGCACATATGAGGCACTGGGTTCAATTCTCAGCACCACATAAAATACATAAATAAACAAGGTATTAAAAAAAAAAAAAAAAACAATGAGGGGCTGGGGTTGTGGCTTGGTGGTAGAGTGCTTGCCTAGCATGTGTGAGGTACTGGGTTTGATTCTCAGCACCACATACAAATAAATAAAATAAAGGTCCATCAACAACTAAAAAATATTAAAAAAAAAAAAGAAAAAAGAAAAAAATATGATCAAAACAAAAGAAAAACAGAGAAGTCTGAGGACAGGAAGGACACGAGGTGCTGGGCGGTCAGGGCCAGGCCCAGAGGTTAGGAAGAAGGAAGGTACTCACATGAGAAGTAAAAAAGCCAGGCACAGAGAGAAAGGCTTAGAGAGTGGCCACTAGCTTGGGCACAAAAAAAGGGTTTTCGTGGAGGTGAGAAGGTTGTGGCAACAAAAGTGTTTTTAGCCTTGAAATCTAACTGAGGAGAGGAGAGGCAGCAAAGGACAAGCTGTATTCTAAGACAAGAGATAAAAAATGTGATCTGTTTCACTTGTTTTGGGCTAGAACCTCGATCAGCTTCTCAGACATAGGGAGCTTTTGAAACTTAAAATGCTTTTCACATGAACCTCTGATGGGAAATAAAATAGGGGGATAAAAAAGTACTTTTATGAGGCTATAGGGATTTTATCTCAGAAACTCTTAGTCTACTTCTTTTTGAAAAGCAAATGCCAATCCCAGTTTGAAAATCTTCAGCACAGACTTTGGGCTGGAAGGACACTCAAAAAATTATATGACTCTAATCCTAGTGGTTTAGGAGGCTAAGGCAGGAGGACTGAGGTTCAACCAGCCTCAGTAACTTAGGGAGACCCTATCTCAAAATCAAAAATAGAAAAAAGGGCCAGGAATGTAGCTCAGTGGTTAAGCACCACTGGGTTCATTCCCTGGTTAAAAAAAAAAAAAAAAAGTTATGGGGTCTCTCTTCTGGCCTTGAGGCAGAATGGCAGGATGCAAATTGTCTGGGAGACAGGAGAGTCTTCTAGGCAGGAGGAGGAGGAGGGAGGAGGAGGAGGAGGAGGGGGGAGGTGAGGACTCTGGTTTGTTCAGGGCCTCTGGCTTTTCAGCCACCCATTCCATGGTGACAATAAGGCCTAGTGAGCCAGTGTGGATTCCATACAGGTAATTTAAGTAGGCTTCCCTGGGGGAAGTACACCAGGTTCCTCGTTCATATACAAGAATATTGTGCCAACAGAAACTGCTCAGACTGAACCTTCCCTTCTCCAGGATCAAGAGCCCTTAACCTTCAAACAAACAGCTGCTGGTATTTTTCTGTTGTTACAGATTCTTTCACTCTTAAAAAAGTGACTAAGTCCCACCACAGAACATCTGAATAAGGGTCTTTCCAGTTCCCACAAATGGCACATCCTCAAATAAGCAAAGCAGGTAAGAGCACAGATGTAGCCAAAATCAGAAGACCTAGATTTCTTTGGTGTATTTTTTTTTAAACTAATTTGTTTTAATGGAAAATTTAAAAACCAGATAATGTGAAGGTCCCAAGTACTTACCATTCATAATTAATAACAATCAACTTGAGGCAAATTCTAGCTTATCTGTACTGTCTCCTCCCTATAATCTTTTCTTTTGGGTGGATTTTATTTTAAGATAGGGTCTTGTTAAGTGGCCCAGGCTGGCCTTAAACTCAACAATCTTCCTGCTTCGGCCTCTGAAGTCTCTGGGATTTCAGGCATGCCATTGTGACAGGCTCACTGTTTTATTTGATAAACATTTCAGCTGTATCTCCAAAAGATAAGGACTCTTAAAACTATGAAGCATACCAAAACCACATCTAAAAATACACAAATAACAATGTGAAGCCCCAGATCTATTTATTCCAAGGCTAAAACCTCTTACCTGCCGCCTCGTGACTTTGAGCAGATAAGGGATATAAAGCCCCTAAAACACAATTAAAATTCAATTAGTAGGTTTCTGGACTTCAGCCTGTTTTTTAATTAAAAAAATTTTTTTGGTAGTTTTAGATGGACAGAATGTCTTTATTTTATTTATTTTTATGTGGTGCTGAGGATCGAACCCAGTGCCTCACGCATGCTAGGCAAGCGCTCTACCACTGAGCTACAGCCCCAGTCCTTCAGCCTGTTTTAACTAGATTCCAAACTCCCAATCCAGACAATCCTGACTATATTTATTCTGAGGCGTTGTCTGCTAGCTAAATTTTGGTGTACTCATCAGCCCTGATCTCAACGGATTGGATTCTGTTTCTCATCATTGCTCTGAGTTTCCAAGGTTACTCTGAGTCCATCTTCTTAGAGGACATTAGCATGCAATGCAGACACTGAGCACACAAGTGTAAGGCAGTTTCAAAAAGACAGCAAGGACTGGCGCCTTGGCCTATAGCATGGGAGGTAATGGGCAAAAGGGCAGCAGGGTTTTCAGGGCTTGGGGTAGGAGAAGGGTCAATCCTGTTTGGAATTGTGTAGTGGCTACAGACATGCACCTGTGTTTCAAACTGTGGGCTATAGGAGGGCCTAGTGACACCAGCGCTAGAGAGATAATAGAGCCTTCCTTTTTTCCTATTTTCTTGTCTCAGAGTCAGTGATGACACTAAGGAGGAAAAGGTCAACTCCCATTTCTTGGCTACCACATTGCAATTGGGAAAGAAACTTGAATTCAATGGTAAATACAAGAAGTTTCACCCAAGGACAGCTTTGGTCCAGACTTTGCTCTCATCCTGCTTAAAGCTCTGAACATTCCCTTTGCTATTGCTTCCCTCCCTGCATTCCTTTGCCTTGACAGAGACACCCACGGGGACATGGGTGTTTTCATGCTTGTGGTATTGCCATAGCAACAATTTCTCTTCTACCTGCAAGACTGGAAACCCTGCAGTGCTCTGTGCTGCGAATGCAAAGAAGGGACACAATCACCCCGCACTTCAATACACATGCACAAGATGCCTGATCTGCGCATGAGCACTCACACATACACACACACACACATAGTCCTTTCTCAAGGACATCACAATGAGATCACCAAGACAAATTAAGACATTGACACCTGGTAACACAGGATTAGTGTAAAGAAAAAAGGAATTAAATCATTCTAAATAAATAAAGCTATTTGCAGATATCAATTCCTGAGAGATTTTTAATGTGATATTTAAAAAACTGAATCAAAATCTATTTTAACAAATAATAATGGGACTAACCAAATGGTGTGTGCCTTCTAGAAAGAGCCACTAAAGCACATGATCCCCATAGAATTTGCAAACAAGGTGAGGCTTAGATGAGTCTGATAAGCAATGCTAACTGGCAGCCACAAAAACCATGAAAGAGGGTCACAGAGTTTCTGTTTTCATAAAATGAAAACCTGTTAAAAACCCACAGTCATTCTCTGTTTGTACCATAGACAGTGTGTTTTAGTGGGGACCAAAAAGAACAAAAAAAGAAACAAGCAGATATGTTCTTCCACTTAAAGGACAGTGAGAAGTGAGCGCCCCAATCTTGGGACTGCCTGTTGCTGGGGTGGATGGGGTGGCCAGGACTCTGGGTAAAGGTCAGTAAGTAAAAAAACTATGACTAATGCGTCATGGAGAAACCCACACATTTTTATATCTATTTTGTTACTAATCCTGAGTTCTCCAGCAAAACGTGCTGCTGACTTTGCTTCTAGGACCTCTGTATACTTTCACCTCTGAATATCATCCCTGAGATTCCAATCCTTTTAGGTAGGGGTGAGAAATCAATGAGGAACCCAAGAGGAGGGGGCACAGCAGAGCTGTGAAAAGCATGTGAACTTAGGTGACAGCAGCACAAAGCAACCCATGGGCAGCTTTTTCTAGGATGCAGCTCTCCCCAGGGCAACACGGGGCTTTTCTCTGAACCTGAATGTGGGCTAACTAGGAGCTGTCATTTTTCACAGGATATATAGTTAGTAAAAATAAATAAATAAATAAATAAATAATTACCCCCCCCACAAACAAAAACCAAAAACCAAAAGACAAGCAAACAAACCAAAAAACAGCTTCAAAAACCTATCTTCCCTTTGCTTTGTGACATATTGGGAACTAGTAAGAAATGAGTTTTCAGTACATGACTTGAAAACTAAGGTTAAGTGATGAGTCACCTTTTGGTCCCCTGATGGGATTTTATATCTGCCCACTTTAGGGGAATTCCATATGGTGGGAGCAGTTTCTAGGAATTCTTTCATCATCTGTGCCTGCATACTTGCACAGGCTGTCGGCATCAGTCACTACCTTCCCTCAGACAGGAAGTTATTATTTAATGACACAAAGCACCAGGTATTGGATTCAGTACTTTACCAATATTGTGTGTTGTCAATACTTTTCACAAAAGCTCTCTAAGGCAGGTACAATGGTTCTCATTTCACAGAAAAAGGAAATGTGGCGGGGTAAGGGGAATATTTAGTCTAGGTCACAATGGCAGGAAGTGGAGTTAAAGCATAAGCAAATTTAATGTTAAAGCCCCTCATCCTAACCACCGTGCTGTCCCTGTGTCTGTAGCTGCAGACAGGTGACACCATGTACTTCACTGATGTTCTGAGCTTCATAGAACCTACCATAGATTTGGACACATAGCAGCACCTCAATAAATACTTCTTACTAGCAGTCTTTAAAACAACTCTCAAAACAGATAATTTACTAAGAAAGCTCCACAGAAAGACCAGTCCCAAACACTGTTGACAACTGAGGAACACAATGCCTCTTCATCACAATGGAACAGAAGGTTCAGTGGTCTGTCTCCCAGGAAGGTGATAACACTTTAACCATCTCAGAAAGTTTCACAGGAATGAAAAAGAAACATCTGGATATTCTCTAGGGGACAAGGCAGAGTAATGACCAGTTCCTGGGGATCAGGAGAGTCAACAAACACCCCAGAGCAGTTGTTGCCAGGTCCCTGGGCTCTTCAAAACCCCCATTGACTGCTGTGACTGTCTAGACAGTCAGGTCAATCTGCAAACTACCAAGTGCTGCAAAGTCAGCAGCTGGCTTGTGAATTTTCCAAGGGAGAAATCTGAGGGGCTGCATGCAGCACCTTTGCAGAGAGAGTAGGGACAGTGACACCATTCACACCCACTGATCAGCCTGAGCCTCCCTGACAGCAGGTCAAGAGGGGGAGGTAGTGCTTTTACCACTCAGGATTTCATATCAAGGGATAAAGTTGATGAAATATAAAAACAACAACTATTTCTGCAGGGCCAATGTAAAACAAAAAATTTGGGTAGTTACTCTGTTTCCCTTTTAAATAGTCACTGCAAACACCAGGAAATATGGTTATTTATCCAACTTCTACTGGGAAGGCAGGATAGGAAGAGGGGTAAGTGATATATGCATTTTGTTGCTTTTTTCTTTTTTGAAACATCACCTGCTAAGGTGACCATGTTCTCAAACCTGTGTTTAAGGATGAAGATGTTATGTAAGGGGAAATCGATGTGCTCATGTGTAATCAACAACCAAAACTGTTTCAGGATCAAGAAGTCCATAAGGCACAGATGCACAGTGTTATTTACTACAGGGACTTTACAAAACTGTAAACTTAATGAAAACAGAATGAAATTCTGACAACTCCTTGCCATGGATGCTGGCTCTGCTCTGTTGTCTGATAGGAAGATGGCTCAAGGGATGGTGCATGGGATGCACTCTGGGGCTATCTGGGGGCAAGGAGGCTTCCACTTGAGTTCTCAGCTCTACCACCTATATCACCTATCAAACATAAGTATCTATTTTTATGGTATCTGAAGGAAAGAGTGTGAGTCGAGGGCTCTGTTAGGCACCCTCCATAATGGAGCTGCAGTGGTTATCATCACGAGTCCTAAATCGAAGCTTTCTAGTGGGTCTCTCTGGGAACCAAAGGAAGGGTCTCACCTTTTGAGGATTAGGGCAGGCCATATTCCATGATAAAGAATTTCCACCCCACTCTCCTCCTCTGCTGACTTACATCATGCAGCATGGAATTCCACTCTAGTAAATGAGCCCTCATTCAGGCTTAACACTCTTTTGTCACCCAGATGTTTAATTCTTCTTCTTATCCATGTTACTTCCTGAATAAAAGTCCTCTCTGATAGTAGGAACAAGAGGACCAATCTTCATTCATCTCTAATGTGAAGGCCTGGCTTAGCCCAGGAATTGGCTGACTGATTGGGCCCCCATTACGGTGAGGCTAATAAGTGCTAACTGTCCACCATCACAGCTGGAGCTGCCCTGGCACTGACAGCTGGTCCAGACTCATTTACATTCTCTTCACACAGCCACTCAGCTACTCAGCTACTGCAGGCGGCTGCAGATGCTTGTTTTTTTAGCAACAAATTGGCTCGTTACAGATGTGAATTTTGGTTATATTTTGATAAAGTTAATAATGTTCAAGATGGAACCTGGAAAGGATAGAAAAAGATGAGCAGGGAGGAGAGTTAAGTAGGTGGGAAAGGACAAATAAAAACACAAGTGACCTTGGGAAAAGATGGGTGACTACATTCAATTTCCACGAAAAGATTCCAAACCAGATGTTCCTGAGTTACCTTGATTAAACTCTCATATCTGATAGTCTTTCTTCCTTAGTACTAGCTTCCTAAGCCTCTAACTCATGGCTCTGGCTAACTTCCCAGAAAGTTCTACTTACTGCTGAGTTTATAGAGCAAAGTTATTGCTCTAGGAAGGTAGAAAGAGATTCAATAGGGAAATGTCTGACTCGAAGAATAAATATTCCAGAAGCATCACTTTCAAATCTCCTCCTCAAAATTTCTCAAATCTACCATTCTTCTTCCCATACCAAATATATCCAATCTATTCCTAAATGCAGCATGCTAAAAACAAACTGATGAATGCTTTATCTGAGAACACTCAAGGGAGCAGAGGGCTTGGAATGCACGCCACCATATCAATAAAACACTACCTCTCTCCATTTCATCAGATATGCAGTGTCTGATTCTTCAGGGATTCTGGCATGCAGTTCTCCTCCAGAAAATGCATCAATATAAACACCTCATCTCGGAGTGACAAGTTCCTGGAAATCCAACTGGAGTTTAGATTACTGGCAAGACACTATAATGAGAAAGCAGATGCCCTCCATCTTACATGGGCCAAAATTAGCTAGTAGTTCAATTCTTAAACATGCAGAATCCTTAAGGATTAATGGTTCATTTAGCCATCTTGCTGAAAAGAGGAGTGTTATACATGTAATCTATACACGCAAAAGGGAAAAAGCAGACACCCTAACAACACTACCATCTTTGATGTTAAATTCTGAAAGCATGTAGTGGTTTGCTTTAACACTAAGCCCAAAAGAATTCTGTCAATTCTGCTTGCAAGACAGTTTTGCTGACATATGTACTTTTGAAACATTCAATAGGGAAGAGACCCCTTTCCTCATGGAGCATCAGTGCCACCTAGTGGCATCTCACTCCACAGCTCACAAAGGAGGAGGGTGTGGCTTGGTTACTTCTTTGCACTCTGGTTTCTATTTTCCGTACAGACATTACAGCAACAGCAGACAGGGAGCCTAGAAAGTAAATGCTATTCATAGGTCCAAGTCAAGTTCTTAAATACAAAGTCCTATAATCTATAATGCCTTGTGATGCAGTCTTTTTCACTGCAAACACTGCTAAAATAGACATAAGACGACTTTTCACTGCAAACACTGTTAAAATAGGTATAAGATGATGTAAATAGCCAGTGGTGCACACTTGTAATCCCAGCAACTCAGGAGGCTGAGGCAGGAGGATTACAAATTCAAGGCCAGCCTCAGTAATTTAGTGACTCTGTCTCAAGATAAAAAGGATGGGGGATGTTGCTCAGTGGTAAAGCATTCCTGGATTCATCCCCAGTAATGGGGAGTGGGGGAGTCTGGAATAAAAAAAATGAAGGACACACTGAGTGAGCTCAGGCACCACGAACCAACATTCCTAAGGCAGCAATCACCCTTTTGGGCTATTTTAAAAAAACATTTCTCCTCCTTTGCTATAATTACCTTTATTTTTTTTTTAATCATTAATACTAAAGTTAAAGTGACAACAGTAAAATTTTGGAGAATCTAAAAAAAAAAGTCTTTTTATTATTATTATTAAAAATTTTTTTTGTTCCCTTCTGGGCTCTTGTAATCTACTCATTTCCTCCTTTCACTGCTTCTGCCTCCAAACTTCTAGCTCTCCCTCCAGCCTAGGTTTTGCTCCATACTCTGGTTGTCTAATCACATAGCAAACATTCATTAAGCACCTACTTTGTGCCAGGTATTGGTGGGGACAGGGACACAAACTGGAGACCTCCACCCTGAAATCTCAAATATGTCCAAAACAAAACTAAATTTTCTTTCCCCCTGAATCCTTTTGATTCTATTTGCAGATTTGTGAATAGCACCATCATCTGTGTGGTGGTCCAAAGCAGGAGTTAGTCACTTGGACCTTATCCCACCCTCATTCAGCCTGTCACCACCTAACCTGTGTCTGCGATTCCACCAAGTCTGCTCCATTTCTTAAACCCCAGAGCCAGTTCTGGTCCTCAGGATCTGTATCTTTTGGGGTGTGCTAAGTTATGCTGCTGGGATAAACTCAAACCTCCAAAGCATTAAATAGAAACGTTTCTTGCTCATGTTGCACATCCATCTTGGCAGAGGGAACAGATAGTGGACCATTTGTTTCCTTTTTTTCCAAAAAATTATGATTAAAAAACACATCACATACCCTACCCTATAAACAAACTTTTAAGAGTAAAGTACTGTCAACCAGAAACAAAATGCTGTACAGAAGATGTCTAGAGCTTTTTCGTCTTGTCTAAATGAAGCTATCCAATGCATGGCAACTCTCCATTTCCCTTCCTTCCAGCTACTGGAAGCCGCTATTCTGATCTGTTTTAGATACTGTATACGAATGGAACTATGCAATATTTGCCCTTTTGTGACTGGCTAATTTCACTCAGCATAATATATTCAAGACTCGCCTGTATTGTACTATGACAGAATTTCCTTTTATAAGACTGAATAATATCCTATCATGCATATATGCCACATTTTTAACCATTCATCTGTCAATGGACATTTGTTTGCCATATGTCAATTACAAATGATGTCGCAATGAACAGAATATATCCTCTGATCTCAAAGGATTTTAATGGCTCTCCATGGGTGATGTTTGTACTTTTGTTGCACAGAAGTCTTTTAGTTTGCTGTAGTCTCACTGGGGAGGGGAAGAGTTGATTCCCCTATTTTTGCTTCCACTTCTTTGTTTTTGGTGTCATAACTAAGAAATCAGTGCCAAGTCCAACATGGTAGTTTTTCCTTTTTTTTTTTCCATTTAGTCCATTTTTAATTGACTTTGTGAATGGTGAGCAATAAGGTCCAATTTCATTCTTTTCCAAGTGGATATCCCATTTTCCCAGCACCATTTATTGATGAGACTATCTTTCCACATTGTATATAAGGGCACTCTTGTCAAAGATTAGTTGACCATAAATGTGTGGATTGATTTTTTGGGTTTTCTATTATGTTTCATTGATTCATATATGTCTGTCTTCACGCAAGTACTATACTATTTCAATCACTGAACCTTTGTACAAAGGAAGTGCGAAGTATCCACCTTTTACATATACTCAGTTTTTTTTTTTTTTTTTGGTGGTGCTGGGGATTGAACCCAGGGCCTGTACATGCTAGGCAAACATTACCAACTGAGCTATATCCCTAGCCCTCCCCACACTGTTATTAATCACAAGTTACATCTTCTTGTATTGTGTATCTATTAATACTATTTTATGTATTTTAAACTCTATACCAGATAGTGATTTATGCATAACTATACATACTGTAGAATTCTGTGTGTCTATACAGATGTTCCTCAACTTAAGATGGGATTATAGCCTGATATCTTCTTTTTGTTCCTTGTCCTGGGTAATTTCAAATGACCGGTTGTCAACTCTGTTGATTCTTTCTTTTGCTTAATCAAATTTGCTACTGAATTGTTCTAGTGGGTTCTTCAATTGGGTTCTTATTCTTCAGCTTCTAAGTCTGGTTCTCTTTGATATTTTCTGTCTCTTTGTTGATATTCTCATTTTGTTTACACAAGACTTTCTTAAGCTTGCTGACCACCTTTATGATGTTACATTGAAAAATATTTTTGGTCAGGTAATTCATATATATCAGTTTCTTTGAGGTCAGTTTCTAAAATTTTATTTTGCTTGTTTGGCTGGACCATGCTTCTCTCTTTTTGTAGGTCAGCCTTATTACTTTTGTGTTTGGATCTGCACATTTGGAAAAACAGCCACTTCACCCACTTCACCCAGTCTTTATAAACTTAACTTTAGATAAGGAAAAACCTTCACCCATGAACCTTGATTGATTCTGGAGGCCTCTCAAACCTTTTCTGTGGATGCACTGTCTTGAATTAGTACATGTAAATTGGCAATTAATGAGGTTTTAGGTTTGTTTCCCCAACCTCCCCCTAAACCCCATCTAAGAATATATAAACTCCTGCTTTGTCTCATGTTTGGTCTGAGGTACTGTAGAATCCCTGGAGTTCTTTTAAGTCATCCAGCTCCCAGGCATCTACAATATGTTGAGTCCTGATGGCATTTGAGTTTGGTAAGACAGAAACCAGTCTCTTAAGCATTCCCTGGAAAAGCTAGAACTCTGGGCATAGGATCCACTCTTCCCTTTTCTTTTTTCCATCACCCAAGAAGAGAAATCTCCATGGTATATTGGGCACTGTCTACTAGTCCTCTGGAGCAGCACAAGCTGCTCAGCATTCTCTGCTCTCTCTCAGTCCCATTAGCACTGACTTGTTTGAGACAAGAAAAATATCCTGGGCAGACTCCTGTAAAGACAGAATGCTGAACTTATGCTTCAACTCTTCCCCTCCCCAGGGAGAAGCACGTGTAAGGGATTTCCTACTGTTCATTCTGCACTGAGCTGGGGGAGTGCAATGCTGAGAGTGTGTGAATGAGTGAGTGGGTGAGAGTGTATATGCCTGTGCTACTTCCACATCTGTTCTCAATAGCTTTTGATGAAAGCAACCTGCTCACCTGTGCACACACTGTCCAAAAAAAAAAAAAAAAAAAAAAACAAAAACAAAACCTAAATGCCCACCTCCCGGGCATGTATATTCCTTCTACTGAGAGAAAGAATATTTGGTGTTCTTTTCTGAGTTCTTAAGAGCTGTTTGGAAGCTCCCACTAACATCTCAAGTTGATATTCTAAACACACTCACTGGATGCTGTTTCAGATTCATGTGTGCCTTTAGGCTGTTTCTAAATATCTTTGGAGAATAGTGGCCTCCTCCTCTTTGGTCTTCAAAATTGCATATTAGTACTTTCACTGGCCTATTTTACTTGAAATAACACCAGGGAACATAGCTCCCAGCTCCTAGCTCCTTCTAAGCAATTTATGAAGACCCCAGAGAAGGTAGCAGTGATGTACATTTCTTACCTGAACTCAACAGCCAAACAAATCTTCCTGATATTTTAGTGCTGCCCCCAATCTCAGAATGATGCTCAAGGTCCTGCATGGCTTTGGTCCCACGCAGCTCATGAGCCTCCTTTATATTCCCGATATCAACCAATGTCCCAAGCTGTTGCTGCTTCGTGGGGCCTAAAATATTCCTCCATTTTCACTCCTCCTCTTACCCATTCCTTCCTTTGGCTGTTTCCCCTGTTCATGAATTGCCTTTTGTAGCATCCAGTGCCTGACACACTAGACTCACACAAGGGCACAGTTACCATGCTTTCTTAGTTCCAAGATGCCAGAGACTATTGGGACAATTATTATAAAACAGACTGGGATGGAAACAAATTATTAAATAATCACATCACTTGTAAGAACACAAACAAATTTTGTACAGAAATACTCATGTTGAAAACAAAAGGAATAAAATGCCGAACGTTTTCTCTGATATAAGGAGGCTGACTCCTAGTGGGGTAGGGAGGGGGAACATGGGACGAACAAATGAACAAATGAATTCTAAATAGGGAAGAGGGGAGGGAGGAGAAGGGAGAAGGCAGGGGATTAGCAAGGAAGGTGGAATGTGATCGACATTATTATCCAAAGTACATGTATGAAGACATGAATTGGGTGTTAACCTACTTTATATACAGAGATATGAAAAATTGTGGTATATATGTGTAGTAAGAATTGTAATGCAAAAAAATATAAAGACATGAATTGGCATGAACATACTTTATACAAAGATATGAAAAATTGTGCTCTATATGTGTAATAAGAATTGTAATACATTCCACTGTCGTGTATTTAAAAAAAAAAAAAAAGGAATAAAATTTTCTTTATTCTCCAATCTCTACTTCAATTTCTTCATTCTCTCCAGGATACTACAATGTTCAACTCTAATCACATGGTTTTAGAAAAATGGTTAAAACACATTTGTCTATATGAATGGCCAATATTCATGAAAACTTTTAACTGGCTTATAAATAGTTCATAAATTTTAAGACATTCTTAGTTCAAAAAGTAGGAGCTGAGTTAGAGAAGAAAGATTTGTAGAAATAAGGTAATTAGATAGCTCTGGTCTCACATGATAATAGTTAATTTGAATGAGGAAAACAAGTTAAAACCTACCAGACATGACAGAGACATTACCATGATGACTAGATTTTTCAAAGAAGTGTCTCTAGCACATGGAAAATGGCAGGAGGTATGTGTGTGTTTGGATGGCAAGAGAGTAGGGGTGGGGAGTTGAGCAGAAGCAGAGAAAAGGGCAAGCAAGAAAAATAATGACCCAGTAGAAGAAAAAAAAATCCAGATCTTCATAGTTTATATCACAGTATCTGATGACATAAAACTGGGATCCAGAGCTAACTGTAACTGGAATTCCACAAGTGGACCCTTCTCTATAACCATACCAACAATCATTCACAAAGTAAGTATCGATCTTCATTTGCTTTTATGAAAAAGAGAGCACTCAAATCCTTCTCATGCATTGGCATACAGATATAAAGCACACAGTATACATGTGTAGGAAAAAATGTTTCCCTACCTTTCGGCAGCGAGGATTAGGACAGCTGAACCTCTTCACATCACTGTCCAACAATGCAGGAAAGCTACAGGAGGGGCACCTGGAATCAAAAGTAGAACTACTCAGAATATTAACAGCTGATTAGGTTTCATGTGACTATTCCCTTAAAATGGAGTTTTGAGCTGGACAGTTTATTGTTTTTTAACTCTTCAGTTTTCGGTAAAACGTGGATTGAACCTCTCTTTACAATGAAAGGTGTAGAGCCATTACAAAGAACAGCTTTCTAGGTCCCAACTCATTGCCAGCCACTCAATAAACATATTCCAACTTTTATAAGAATCTTTGCATGTCACTTTTTCTCCAACCCAGGTCGTGATGACTATACTTGCAGGCCAGAAGATTATGAGGAAGAGTAAGGAAAGTAATAAAAAATTGTTCTATTGATTTTTTTCCATTAATAAAATTGACTGGCTATCTTATGTCTCAATAAGAAAAGCCAGGAAACCTGGAAGACATAGCTTTGTTACATAATTTCCTTCACCTGATGCTCAGGGCAGCCTTCATATTTGGGAAAGAGCTGACTAAAAACTCACCTGACAAGCTCATCAGCATAGGCTGCAGCAACTTCCTCTTCAGCTTTTCGCTCATAATATTTATACAGGATGGTCTGGGGAAGGACTTTCTCTAGTTCACTGGTTGGGAATGAACATGTGCAGCTGCCTTCCATGCAGCTGAGCTCTGACTAGAAAGTAAGTAGGCAAAGAAAAAAGAAAAGTCAAGCAAGTCTTCAGTAAAAAAACCTCAGAGGTTAAATGAATCTTTCAACAGAAGGCAAACAATAGTTAAGTGATAGAATGAAGTGGCAGAATGAAGATCTCTCTGCCTCCTGCCTCTATGAGAAATCACACTCCAATAAGGACAAAATGAAACAAAAACACAAAGTCCATCTAGTAGTGTAAATCACAATCCAAGAAGATGGAAGGTGGAGGGCATATGGCTTAGTGGATGGAAGGAGGAAGTTCTCAGATAAGTATCTGAAAGGGAGATGCTGATCAGAAGCATGCCGATTCCCTCTATAAATCCTAAAAAGCAGGAGATGCCCCAGGTAGATAGAAGGGTGGGGAAAGGGTAGAAAAAATTGTTTTGGCCTTCAGGTCCAACTCCCTTCAGACGGAACCAGGAGATTCCCAGAGAAAGGCATTGCTAAGGTGTGGCCTAAACTTAGGATTTGTGAAGCCTGCACACTGAACAGGGAATTCTCCAGCTCCTGCCTCCCACTCAGCTCTAGGATGTTGGAACGTGGTCTCACACCTGCTGGGCAGGATCCACACCCAAATCCGGTAGAGAGACCTAAGAGAGTGTCATTTAAAGTTCACAACACAAAATGCTATCCAGGCACCTACAGTCAAATTCACCAGCCTATAATCCTCACTACTCAAACAGCTTCCAAACAACTCTTTAATATGAAAGAAAAGCTTAGCCATCCGAGGAACATTTTCAACAGGAAAGACAGACACAACAAATCAGACATATGAGAAAAAGCACCTTAAAAATAAATATAGTTGCGGAGCATTGAGTGTACACCTATAATTTGAGTGACTTGGGAATAAGGCAGGAGGATCACAAGTTTGAGGACAATCTTAGCAAATTAGTGAGACACTAATTTAGTGAGACCCTGTCTCAAAATAAAAAATAAAAAAGTGATGGGGATGTAGGCTCAGCGGTAAGGTGCCCCTGGGTTCAATCCCCAGCAATAAATAAACAATTTAAAAAATACAGCTAAAATCTAGGAAGCATTTATGATGTGTCAGAAAATACTTTTTTTTTTTTTTTTTTGTGGTGCTGGGGAATCGAACCCAGGAAAATACACCCTTTAAACACATGATCTCATTTAATGTTCACAGCAATTCTCAAGAATATGCAGGCAATTATAAGTGGGAGGCCCAAGGGCCAATGCTTTCTGCTAGACTCTAAAAAATCATGCTTTTTGAAAAACAAAATCTTTTTTATTTTCAAATAATGTTAGACTTTTAAGAAGTTGCAAAAATAGTACAAAGTTCCTGAATCCTCTTTAATCACTTTTCCTGAAGTTAAAGTTGTATACAAAACACATCACACTTAAAATCAGAAGCTAACACTGGTACAATCCTATTAACTAAGCAAGTCTTTATTTCTACTTCATTAGGTTTTCCAATATTGTCTTTTTTGGTCTAGGATCCCTCATGACCTCTAGTTGCCATGTGTTCTTTGCCTCTTCCAACCTGTGTTAGTGTGATAGCTACACATTCTGGTTTTTATCCATGGTTCCCTTGGCCCTTTTTATTTCCTAAATGACGAGAACTATAAGGTAGTTTGACCAGAATTATAAGGTAGTTGGCTTTTTGTCCTTAGTTCCTAAAGTGGCTCTGAAATAATTTCAGAGCAATAAAGGTGAAAGACAGTCTTCTGTTACAATGTTGGAGCACTTCCGCCCTCAGAAAGCAGTCTCTCAGCCAGGTGCTATAATCCCAGCAGCTTGGAAGGCTGAGGCAGGGGGATCTCAAGTTGAAAGCCAATCTCAGAAACTTAGCAAGGTCCTAAACAATTCAGTGAGACCGTCTCGGGGATGAGACTCAGTGGTTAAGTGCCCCTGAGTTCAATCCCTGGTGCCAAAAACAAGACACCAAAAAATAAACAAAAAAAAAAAAAAACCCTCAAAAAACAGTCTATCTCTTGTCTGATCTCTTACCCTCTGTTCACCTGTTCTCCCTCACCTCCAGGGCAAGTTAGAGAAACCAGAACTTCTCTTCCTCAAGGCTAGTCATAGATCTAAAAATATACTCTTAATCCTTCCAGACCTTTCTTTGTAAAAGTTGACTGCAAAGAAATTCTCTGACCTACTTTTTTCTGTTAGCAGATCATAAGACCTCTATTTCAGATCGTAAGTCCTGTCTCTTATCAGGAATGAAAGCACACTGCATACACACCAAGAAGAATCTGCACTGCCAGGGTTTGTTGGGTCTCTCTATTAGCATTAGAGCATGCTTTTTCTTCCCATCACATTTCTACAAGATTGTCTATGCTTCATTTGCTTCTATGCAATGAAGTAATGAAGTCTTCATAAAAACTCAAAGAACAGGATTTGGAGGGCTTCTGGACAGCTGGGCACATGGAGACTGATAGGCAGGTGAACAAGAACTCAACTATATTCTGGGAAGGTGGTACATTCAAATTCCATGTGGACAGAAGCTCCTATGATTGGGACATTATCTATGTATCCCTCTACCTGGCTGTTTACTGGTATCCCTTATAATTTTCCTTTATAATACATTGGTCAATGTAAGTTAGAGCTTCCCTGAGATCAACAAGCTGGCTCAAGTGAATTAATTGAGCCTAAGGTATTGATCATGGGAACTCCAATTTGCAGCCAGTTGGTCAGAAGTGCTGGAGGCCTGAACTTTCAACTGGTGTTTGATATTGAGTACCGAGCATCTCAACCTGTGGGACCTGAAACTCTAAGTAGACACAATTCAAATGACTTAAGAGGATATCCAGCTGGTGTCCACTAAACTGACTACTTGCTTGCCTGCTGGTGAGGAGAAATCCCCTTATTTTGGGGTCACAAAAGTGATCTGCAAATGTACAGTGGAAGAACCTAAGGTTGAGTCTGTTTTCCCTCTATATCCTCAGAGACAGTGACTCAGTATTTGTTGGTCTTTCATGACCTTGGTACTTTTGAAGAGTACTGGTCAGTAATCTTGTAGAGTGTTTCTCAATTTGAATTTGTCTCAAGAGTAAACTGATATTTGACATGTAAGGGCAATTTCTCAGTGTAGCTTCAGGAAATATGCTACATGCTGGTGCATCTTTTATCACTCATGATTAAAAAGGCCTCATTTTAAATGACTGTTAGTTTTTCTGTTGCTGCTGGAATAAGACACCATTAACATTAGTGGTATAAAAAACATAAAACTCCTTTCCAGATTGCCTTTTGCTGGTGTTAAAAGAAACTAAACCCAGACGGAGAAATATGATCTTGTATAAGATAGTTACTATTTTATACAACTATAAAATCCTTTAAAACATGCATAAAAACCACTAACATTCTCTCCTGTGTTCAAATAGGTCATTCTCCCTCTGGTTCATCCCACTGACTGTGAACAGGAAGGTGGGGCAGGGCCTGGGGCATGAAAGAGTCCTATCATTCCCTGAAGACTGTTGTGCCTAGAACCAACATAATCACACAAATCAAATTATGCATATATTAACACACTGATAGAATTCTACCCACCCCAGCAAAGCTCCTGGTCTATCAGCATGGTTGCCTGAGTGTGACTGTTTCCTATGTATGGGTATTACACAGTTCTACATTTCTTACCTTTCCAGATCCAAAGACAGCCTCTTGGGCATATCTGATGAGACATTCTTTGCAGAACAAGTGAGCATCAGCACATTGTGTTAGCTCCTCGAATGGAAACTCCCCATAGCAGCAGCGGCACTCAATTAGCTGGCCATCCTATAGGCCACAGAGACACATGTGAATGCCCAACACCCCCACACACTCACACTAGAGTCTAGGGGAGGACTTGTTTCCTATCTTCTTAAGCCTCCTACCCCTAGCATACATTATGAGGTCAAAAGCAACCCCCAGGAGCCATGAAATAACAATGAGCTGTTTTCTGCCATCTAAACCCAGGTTTGGATGCCATGGCTAGAGATAGTGAGCTTTCCAGCAACTCTGGAGACTGAGGCAGGAGGATCACAAGTTGGAGACCAACCTCAGCAACTCAGTGAACCCTTTCTCAAAATAAAAAATACAAGCTAACTAAAGCACCAATCTCAAGTAACATACCAGGATCTAATTCTTCACTGCAAGAAAGGATCCAGCTACCAGCCCATTCTTAGCTCTCTAGAAAAGGCCACTATGTAAGATGGAAGATATCACATAGAACATCCCTGGCCCAAGGCCTTCCCACCAACTCTAAGTGCTTTCTGAGGTCTACATTTTTCTTTACACTCTATGTACTGGATTCCTGATTATGTTCTATAATACGAACATCTCCATCACTATCTTTCCTTCAATTCTGATTCAGGCTACACTATTAGTTCATGTACTTCAAAGTAACTTGGGTAAACTGCAAACTTGGCAGATCAACAGAAGGTTATTCAGGACAAGTCTGCCTTCAAGACATTGAAGAAATGTTATTAAAAAACAGAAAGTGCACAAGAACACCCAGAATAAATGAATTAGGTGAGATTTCAAAATACCTTCTGATATTGTTCTTCATTCATCTGCAGAGCAAGCAAAAAGTCTTCATGCTAAGGAACAACAACAAAAAAATTATATATTCAGATACAAATTTAGTAAAGATGATAAAAACATTTAATATTTACTTTCATAAACATACAGCTATTATTAATAGGTATCTCTTCAGTTACAAAATTAAATAGTTTAAAATATCACCTGAAAATAAATTCACATAGTGAATAATGGAAAAGATTGATACATAACATACTTGTGAATAGCAAAGAACAGCATAAGCAAACAAAAAAACTAAACAGGTCAAAGCGTATGATATACTTTCTTGGTATTTTCACAAGGTACCAGGCACTCAGGCATATTACTGGTAAGAGCATAAAATAGTACAACCATGATGGAAGAGAACTTGGCACAGATTCACAATGACACTTTTAGGGGTCTGGCCCAAAGATACCCTTGGGTAGAAATATGAAAGGATGCATACACAGCTTATTTATCGTAATATTTTTAACACCAAAAACCTGGGGAAAAAATCTGAACATCCAACAATAGGAAATTGTCTGAATAAACTCTGGTACTACAGATAATGGGGTACTAGGCAGTTAAAAAAAAAAAAAAAAGTAAATCTCTGTGGATTGCTGCGATGTGACTGCCAGGATATATGACTAAGTGAAAAAAGCAGGGGCAGAGGAGTGTGATTCCTTTTGGATAAGAAAGAGGGAGTTGGGGAATGTATCTCAGAGACTTGTCTAGCATGTGCGGGGCCCTCACACCAATTCCCAGCACAGCAAAAGGAAAAAAAAAGGCAAATAAAATACATATGTCAATACATACACATATTTGCTTTTACATAAAATAAGGAAATATCAGTAAGAAAGCTGGATGTGGTGGCACACCCACCTCGACTTGGGAAGTTGAGGCTGGAGAATTACAAGTTGAAGCCCAGCTCAGACAATATGCCAAGACCCTGTTTCAAAATCACCACTGTTAACAAAAACCTAACAAGAATGCCTAGATATGGGGGAGTGAGAGCACATGCGGAAAGAGTCAGGATAATTTTATAAAATTGAAGAACAAAATCAGACTTAAAAAAAAAAAAAAAAAGACAATTCAATGAAAGATGAAAATAAGCAGAAACAAACTTAACTGTTCACCAAGTTAATGGCATGATCACATTTGTTCTTGATCTTGCTAACACTGCCCAGGCTGGCCTGGAACTCCCGGGCACAAGCAACCCCCCTGCCTCAGTTCCAGTAGCTGGGACTACAGGTGTGTGCCACTGTGCCTGGTTCATTTTATATTTTTAATGATATAATTTCATAAGAATTATGTTATTAAGAACCAAGATTTTTAGTAAAGAAGTAATACAAACAAAAAATTAAAGTTAAAAAAACCCTGTAAATCAGGTTTTAAAATAGAAATCTCAGCATGAAATTCCTAGTAAATAAAATAAAATACTTTGGAGAAATTGTTGATTCCAGATCCAGCCAAGTCACAGAAAGCACAAGTTGAATCTAGATCACTTCACTGTGTTAGAAAGCAAGTAAGTGTTAAGAGCCTACCATGGTCAGCACAGAGGGACTAAGCTGAAGGAGCTGCCCTTGGCCAGAGATGGAACAATCTAGACATCAAGAACAACAATGACTATAATTAACTAAGCTACATCCATCAATCTGCCAGTTCTTTCTAAAAATGCATTTCTAATGTGATCGTTGGTGATATTAACAATCACAGGAATTCTGTGATGGAAAGATGAAGAAGACAACTTTTCGAAAGTTCTAATGTCTGGGATCTAGAATTTTATCACCGGTCACAAATAATCATCACTTTTTTCATTTTTAAGAAAATTTCTGCTAAATACCCAATTTTGATTAATTATAATTTTTCCATCAATCATTTTTTTCAAGTAAAAAATGATATTCTGCAAAGAAAAAAAAAACAAAGGCTAATGCTATTACTTGTAAATCAATCGTACAATGCCTCCTGTCAAGACAAGCATCCATCCCCGAGAGCAGCAGAGTCACTTTATGTACACTTCTCATTTTCTCACACAGAATACTGAAATCTTCAGGGGTGAAAATTTGATAAAATAAAAACCTTTTACTGCTTTATCAAAGACACTTTCAATTGAAACTAAAATTTTAGAAAATGTGAGTACAGGGTGATAAAGACAATAATTATTGGTTCAGTTTTGTGCTACTGCCTTGATTCATGTTAAGATATCAGGGCTTTAGTTCTACTGATGAAAATTCAACATGGTAAAAGAAAGCAAATGACATCTGTGCATCACTGTAAGAGATGTGACTCCACAGATCCCTTAAAAAACTTGGGGAACCCACGAATGTGGGACCATATAAGAGCCACTGATTCAGAAGATGTTAATTTTATTTTTTAAATATTTTTTTAGTTGTAGTTGGACACAATATCTTTGTTTTATTTATTTATTTTTATGTAGTGCTGAGGATTGAACCAAGAGCCTTGCACGTGCTAGGTAAGCGCTCTATTACTGAGCCACAATCCCAGCCCCCAGAAGATGTTTATTAAACAACCAATATATGTATATTCTGGTTGACTTGCACATTTGGTGATATATTTAGAAAAATTAAGGAGCTAAACTAAATAGAACCTCTCGTTACTCTTTAAAGGCTGACGGAGGTAAAATACACATGATACTAAACTCCAATTAAAGTTCTCTTAACATTAATTTGATTTATGAAACTTGGGCTAGTATAATTACAAAAAACCTAGCTGTTTAAAAAAAAAATGTTGTCATATAATTAATTACTCTAAACAAAGGGGAAATCCTGGGCTGAGGGGATAGCTCAGTGATAGAGCACTTGCCTAACCCTGGGTTTGTATCAAGCCCAAGAGCGAGCAAACCAAACCCACATCCCAAGACTAGAGCACATCTTCCTACCTCTGCCATCTCTTTGATTTTCTGCTCATAGAACTCTTGCTCTTGTTGGACAGCTGGAAGGAGGGCACGCCGATCATAGGACCTACAATGTCGCCGCTTATTTTCCAGAAAGAACATCCTCTTTTCTATTTTTATGTTACCTAGAAGATATTTAAGAATGCATAATTATGTAGTCAATTATCTGTAGGAATTCAGGCCAGCAACTTCCAGTCTTCTCTGGTTTAGTCCTCCACTGACCCTCTTGGCAGTACATTTCAAAACTGATCCTAGAACACATTCTAGCACTGAAGTCGATTGCATTCCTTCCTGGTTCCTTGTCTACCATGAATCTTTCAGCCTCCCCACACCCCACTGTAAGCTCCAATTGTAAAGCCTCTCCTACTCCATCAGTATTACACTGTATGCATATATAGTTTATTACCTATTCTACTAATTAGAGCACTGGTTTATAGTTTATTATGAATATAGCTGCTTATAGCTGTTGATGAATGTTGTTTGTAGTTCAGTTGGGTTTACATGGAGGTGTAGAGTTGCTGAATCACAGGATAGCTTCTCTTTACATTTTTGTTTCTCTCTTTGTTTGGGGGCGGATTAGGGTTAGTTTTAAGGTTTAGAAAATAATTCAATTGAATGCCAGTTGTTTTACATCTCTGGCAATACCTCATTATCATCAGTTTTTAATTTTAGCCATTCTAGTAGGTACAAATTCCCTTCCTCTCTCCCTTCCTTTTCTTTTTCTTCTGGTCCTGAGGATGAATCCAGGACCTTGCACATGTGCATGGTAGGCAAGTGCTCTACCACTGAGCCAAACTCTCAGTTCTGAAATTTTAATTTCCTTACACTTTCAATTTTGAAAACTCTTCACAGAAATAGCACTACATAGATTCACAATAAATAATATTTGGAACCAAAGATATAAAAATAACATATATCAGACATTTAACTAGTCTGTTCAGGTTTTCTTTGAAATTTGTAAAGGACAGAGCTGACCTGACCAACAACAAAAGGTAGACCATCTTACAAAGTAGACTTTCTTTTCTCCACCACAGAAAATCAGAAACAAATAATGGGGAGGAGGTATGTAAGAGAGATACCTAATTACAACTGTACATTAAGTAAGCCAAGTGAAAAACAACCTACATATTGTTCCCACTTTCTCATTCTCTCAGAGACCAGTGAGAATGTCACGTCAGAGGGCACTGCTGCACAGACTTTCAGAGGGACCTCAGGAATCATACTGTGGGGGATAAAAATCTAGACCCTGAGGAATTAGTCCAGAAATTCAAATACTTTCAAAATGATTTAACTTGTGGTATCTCCATTTAGTCATACTTGAAAATAAATTTTGAAAGTAAGTGTACATGTAACAGAAAAACAAATAGGTGAAGAAGAAAAGGGGAAAATAGTCCTTTTTTTTTTTTTTTAAATTAGGGACTGAACCCAGAGATGCTTTGCTCTGACTTACATCTGCAGCTCTTTTTATTTTTTTATTTGGAGATAGGGTCAAAGGCCTAAGTTGCTGAGGCTGGCTTCGAACTTGTGATCCTCCTTGTCAGCCTCCCAAGTCACTGGGATTACAAGTGTGTACTACCATACCTGATGAAAATATTCCTATTTGTGACATAATCTATGGAAAAAAGCTGCCGTAAACTCTTTTGTTGAACACAAACAACTCAGATGAAATGTTTTAAAATTAATCAGGCAACCTTTTGGGAGGGATCAGAACTAAAATAATGTCTCAGAAAGGGCTTTTAGCAGTTATTTCATCAATAAGAGTAACAGAATTTGAGAAGCATGTGGCTATTAGACCCACACTGAGGTGAGTAAGTGGACCACCTCTACAGTGAGCAATCATTAGCCGAGGTCGCTAGTATTGAAGAATACTAAACCTTTGAGACAGTTCTTTTTTTTTTTTTTTCAAGCTTAGCAGTGTCCCCACTTGCTCACATGTGAATTCTTTAACCCTGCTCAAAATTTTTGTGTCATAATGTAACCTAAGCAGGAATAAGGAAGACAACACTGTAGCAACTTTCTATAAATTATGAAGTGATGTCTAAATAGTCCTTATGAGTCACTCCTTAGCCCAGCATGACACTCTGTAAGCAGCAGATAACACCACCTCCTTTAGTGACCACACTGAAAGGGAAGGCTTGGCACTGCAGCTTCACATGCTATCAGCTATAACATTCAGCTTGCCATTACCTTGTTCAAATTTGAAATCTATGTAAGAATATTGATTCATTTCTTTTCTTTTTTTCCTTTTCCCACTGGTTTCTGGTGAAAGCTCCTGCCACTTTTTAATGGCATCAGAAAAGGCCTAAAAATTGAGAAAGGGTAAGGTTATCACTGTAAATGGAAAACAAGAACAAGCAAAACACAGGCCATACCCAAATCTTACTTCACTCAGTGAGCTACCTCCCCTGCTCTGCTCAACAGTGGTAAGTAGTGGTGAAATAAATAAGTAGCATGTCATTATATTCATTTTCTTTTTTCATAAAATGCTACAGAGGCAGAATAAAAATGCTTACTGAAAGATTAAGGGACAACATTAAGAAAATAAAATATAAGTTGTTTCTGCACGAGTACAGGTTGAATCATGTGACACCCAGCTGTGAGCTGTACTTTGTTGGTAATCTCACGTGCTGTTTCTGTTTAGCACTCTCTTCTCATGCTCTTTTTTCTTTGCATCTACAACTTTCCTTTTGTACTGCATGCTGGAGTTCAAAATTCTTAAAACCATTCTTATCTCTTTTCTTCCATACCTTTAAATTTCTCCTCTTTAAGAGTTCAAGTCTTTGCCATTTAAAAAAAAAAGAAATTCCTTTCCCTTTTGATCTCATTTATCTTTCAGCTGGTGGCCCTTCTCTCTTCTGCCCCTTTATAGCCAAACTTCTCTGAAGAGCAGTCTAGATGCTGTTTCACCATTTTCCCTCCTGTTGTGAGCATGCCCTTTCTAAAACCCCTGCAACATGGTACCTAACCTGACTTTTCACCTGCTATCTGTGCTTATTAACAAGAAGCTAATGTCAAGTATGATGGCACATACTCGAAATCCCAGCTACTCCAAAGTCTGATACAGGAGTATCCAAGTTCGTGGTATCAAGTTGAATCTAGGCAACTTAGTGAAACTTGTCCCCAAAACTAAAAGGGGTTGAATGTAGCTCAGCAGTAGAGTACCCCAGGGTTCCATCCCCATACTTCAAACAAATCCATAAGGGGCTAAGTCTACCACCTACATTTGAGTCCTCTCCCTTGATCTGCTAGCAGTATTTAATCATGTTAACTGTTCTACTCTCTTACTTCCTCCTTCCTCTCTGTCTGCTCCTTTTCTGGACTCCTCTCTTCATGTTATAGTCTCAGTTCTCTCTCTTTGCCTCTGCTCTGGTTCTAGGGATTAAACGCAGGGGCTCTTTACCACTGAGCTACATCTCCAGTCCTTTCGAATTTTTTAAAATTTATTTTGAGATAGGGTCTTACTAAGTTGCTGAGATTGTTCTGAAACTTGTGATCCTCCTGCTCAGCCTCCTAAGCAGCTGAAATTACAGGTGTGCACCACCATGCCTGGCTACCTAGGTTAGTCTTTCTAGGTACCTCATCTAGTCTGGTGAACTTGTTTTCCACATGTTGATAACCCTCAACTTTCTGCATCCAGCTCAAATTTCCAACCTTTTTGGTCAATTAAATCACCCAAAGAATTTTTTTGTTTTTTTCCCTTGGCTGTCTTATGGGGTATACTCAGCATGCCAGCCATTCAATGTTTCCCAGGCTGAATTCACGATTCTTTCCCTGAAAACAAGTTCTTTGTTTTTTGGTACTGGGGATGGAACCCAGGGGTACTTTACCATTGAGCCACATCCCAGCTCTTTTTATTTTAGGTCTGCGCCTAAGTTGCTGAGGCCAGCCTTGAACTTGTGATCCTCCTGTCTTACAGGTATGTGCCACTGCACCTGGTGTGAACCATATTTTTTTTACCACGTCCTTCCCTTGAGTAAATGATACTACTGTTTACCATGCCCGCCCCCAATTTCACCTAACTGCTACTTAGTCCTGTGACTATTTTTTTAAAAAATATTTTTAGTTTAGATGGACAATACATTTATTTTATTTATCTATTTACGTGGTGCTGAGGTTCGAACCCAGTGCCTCGCACGTGCCAGACAAGCACTCTACCACTCAGCTACTCCAGCCCTGGTCTGTGACTACTATGTCATATTCAGGGAGATCCTCTATGGGTCCTCTGTCACCCCCTTTTCTTTCAAAGTATTTGTCATGGTTGTAATTAGTTATTTGTTTGCTTCTCAGATTCACTTCATCTCCTCCACCACAGTGTACACCTCTGAAAGACAAGGAATGTTATGATAGCTCATGGTGCATCCTTAACAACTTGTACAGATTGCATAGAGCACCTATCAGGGGATAAATGGAGAGTTATAAGGGATATATATGAGTTACAGATAGGTGGCTATAGGCAGGTGGCTAATGAATATATTCTGAATCTGTTCATCTTGGAGAAACAGCTACATATGTATCCATGTGGTAAAGTAATAAAAGAAAACAAGCACCTTAGCTATAGAAGAAGGATGGATCACCTTTTACTTTAATCTACTCCCATACCTGCCCTTATGGCCTTTCTACTATCTTTGTTCTCACAGAAGTCCTCTGAGGCAGGCAATAACTCCTTTATAGGAGAGGAAATCAAAGCTTAGAGCAAAAGGACTTGCCCATGTCAAATCCTAGCCAAGCCAGGTACAGTGGCACACACCTATAATCCCAGCTGCTCAGGGGCTGAGGCAGGGAGATTGCGAGTTTAAAGCTAACGTCAGCAAAACAAGGTGTTAAGAACTCAGTGAGACCCCGTCTCTAAATAAAATACAAAATAGGGCTGGGGATGTGGCTCAGTGGTTGAGTGCTGAAGATCAATCCCTAGTACCAAAACAAAGCAAAACACACAAAAAACCAAAATGCAGCCAAAGCTAGAATGACACTCAAGCAGTATCGGAACTACAATACCTCTCCTTAACGCCAGCACCTTGTCCTCATACATTCAATGACAGCTCATCTAAGTTAGCCAATAGCAATATCCATGGTATTACCTTTCTGCCTCTCCAAATGAAGCTTTCTGTGGCTAAGGAACCTTGCTTTCTAGTCCTTTTTTCTGGAACATCCAGGCCTTTAGGTTCTCACTGATCTTAAAGTCACATTTTTGCAGTCAACTGCAAGACTACTAATGTTTACCAAGTCTTATCTAAAGGATGCCCCATGCTTTAACTAGAGTGTTTGTAGAAGTCCAGGAAAGAAAGTTGGACAAGAATCACAATTCGCATTTCACAAATGAGGTAACTAAAGTGTATGTGCCATTTTCAGCATGCTATGAGACTTGAATATGAACTCAGAGCTCCTGAATGGTGGTATGCTTGTTTTGTAACCAAGCCACAGGTTGAGGATCCACACAGGAAACCTAAAGGGATCATAATCCTATTTAAATACTGTTTCTAAATGTCAGGTGAAAAGCCATATAATAACAACATCAACTAGTACTTTTATCTATAATAATGTGGTAAATAAATTAAAGGAGTCTCTAAATCCTTACCTTAATGGTTATCTTAGTAATCATCACTTCTATTACTATTGATTCAAAGCCTAATTAAATAGATCAGACAGAATCAGATTATGAGAATTCTTTTTGAGAAATGCTTATCTATGCAACCCCAAGGCACACAGGCCACTTTTTCTGGGCTCTAAGCGTTTGTACATATCATCGCTCAGTTGAAAACATTTTTCCAAAGACTCTGGTTCATATGTTTCCTAGTGCTCTCAACCTTATATCCCTAACCAGAATGGAAGCTACTCTATGTGCTACTTTTTTTGTGTATAGTAGTGGGATCCCACTCAGGGCCTTGTGCATGCCAGGCATGTGCTTTCTCCCACTGTGCTACACTCCTAGCTCCTACATCATAGTCTACTGATGCCAGTATTTTCAGGGTTTGCCTGGTATCCACCATCAAGTAAGAATCCTAGAAATAAGAGGTGTTCAAGAACAGTATTCCTTTGGCTGTCTTCTAGACTGCATCCTCCCAGTTTAAATTAAGCAGCCACTCATATACTAAAGCTGAGAGTTAAGGATATGGTCTAATAAGATTTTTAGGACATCAGTTACAATGGCTGAAGCGTCTGTAACAAATGACCAGGAAACACTACAATGGGTATGGGATGCCATTAAGACTGCAGGGTAAACAGAGACTCTATCTTTGTAAAGAAGCTGGGTCCGGAGCAGAGACCAAGATGACCATTAAAGCCACATGAAAAACAGAAGTCCAAGGGGTAGAGATGCTGAAAACAACTACCTTAGAGTACAAAAGTTAAGAGTGGGTTAAAAAAGACTGCCTAGGGCGAGGGATGTAGTTCAGTGGTAGAGTGTTTGCCTACCGTGTGCAAGCCCAGGTTCAATTGCCAGCATGGAAAACAAACAACAATATAAAACCCCAAGATGGCTCAATAGTATTAAGCCCTAGAAGGGAAGGGGCTATGTACTGTTCTTATGATATTTCTGGTGCATGGACTGAGGTAGGCAATCAACAAGCTGAACAAAAGAGGTATTCACATCTGTGGCAAAATTATCTAGAAAAAAACTAGAGGGGAAGTATTTTCAACACAGTGGGGCTCTCGGTTAAGTGTGAGTATTCAAATCAAGACAGACAGTTGTGGGATCTAGAATGCAGGAGAAAGGAGAAAAGTGACGAGATTTCCTGAGAATGAAGGTGAAGGTAAGTCTCAGGATGATGGTTGTGCACAAAGTACAGAGAATAGACAGAAAAGCCTGGAGCAGGGAGGAAGACTGGGATAATGAACAGAGGGCTAAACTGACAGCTGAAACAATATGCAGAACTGTGTTTGAGCTGTTGTCTGGAGACTTAGCTAACCAAAACAATACAACAGAAAACGAAAGCAAATGAAAACATGAGGGACAGTTAATCTTAACACCAGGGTAAATAGGAAATTCAACAAAGGAAACATTATGATACTTGCCCAGCAGTGAACATTCCCATAATCATAATAAAGAAAAATATGAAACTTTGAAAATAGATTTGACAAAAAACATGTCTATCAAAAAGATGAGTATGTGTGTATATAAGTTAGAGCTAGGATCCTTATCTGTCACAAGAGAAAGCTACAAATAATTTTCAAAGCTCATCAGTTCAAGCACAAATGTTAAAAAATATGGGGGTAAATTTCAGAACAAAGATAAAAAATGGATAAAGTAGAGAAGCTGCCTCTGGAGAGCAGAGGAAAAGGTTGAAGAAGAGGCCTTCAGCCTGCCATTTAAAAAATTATAAACAAGGGGCTGGAAATACAGCTCAGTTGACAGAGTGCTTGCCTAGAAGCACAAAGCCAAGGCCCTAGGGCTCAATCCCCTGCACTACCCCCCACCCCCCAAATTATAAATAAGCATTTTAGCAATATTTGACACTTCAACAAGGGAAATGAATTGATAAATATTCATTTTACAATGTATTTGCTGCTATGAATTTTAAGGTTTTACCAGTTCCCTCGCTAGAAGTTATTCATTAAAAACACTTGGCACTGAGATAGCATTTTTGTCCCTAGAGAGCTTTACAACCAGAAAAAAAAATGTAAAGGCATAGAAACGTTATAGCTACTCTGGGGTTTCCAAGGCTCCTATCTACAGAAGACTTCGATAAAAAGAGGTGAGCTGATATAAAATTGCACACACACAGGGAGCAGCATCTCCTGCATGCTGAGCTTCCCCACCCTAGACCAGAAGCAGAACAGGTTGGGCACTCTTTGGGTGACAGTTCTCTATGGTTTGAATCCAGTGCTACAAACCCAAGGAGGGTATAAGTCACCTGAAAGCTCTTGTAACATCATCTCAAGGACTGGCTCTGAAAATAATGCTGCAGTGGCTCCAATGGCGCAGTGGTTAGCGTGCAGTAACCGGTTAGTGCACGGTACTGAAATGAAAATCATGCTGCAGTTTAGGCCCCCACCCTCCCCACCAGTTGTTTCATCTAATTCTTCTAATAGCCAAGCAAGAGATCCACTTCACGCTATAAGAAAACTGAAGCTCAGCAAGTTTTAGACACTTGCTCAAATCACAGACTAACAAGGAGCAGAATGGGAATTAAAATACGAGGTAAATAAAGCAAAACAAACAAAAATCTACAAAACAAAAGTTGTTTGATCAAGGTTCTATATAATTTAGCTATTGCCAGCCTCAGCAAAAGCGAGGTGCTAATAAGCGAGGTGCTAATAAGCAACTCAGGGAGGGAGACCCTGTCTCTAAATAAAATACAAAATAGGGCTAGGGATGTGGCTCAGTGGTTAAGTGTCCCTGAGTTCAATCCCCAGTACCAAAAAAAAAAAAAAAAAAAAAAAAAAAGAAAAGAAAAAAAGAAAAAAAAAAAGAAAAGAGAAAAAGTTACAAGAAAAAATAGAGTGGGAAGGTGTGAGAATAGATTATAAGAAAATTAAGCAACACATTAATGAATGGCTATAAATAGATTTTTTTAAACACTTTTTTTTTGGTAGTTGTAGATGGACAGCATGCTTTTACTTATTTATTTATTTATTTTTTAATGTGGTGCTGAGGATTGAACCCAGTGCCTCACATGTACTAGGCAAGTGCTCTACCACTGAGCTACAGCCCTGGCCCTATAAACAGATTTCACTTGAAACCTGATGTGATCAACAAGCTGTGAATTGGCTTCTATCATATTCAGAGAAATGTGAACCCTGATTGGATACTGATGATTTCATTTTGAAGGTGTGATAATGGTATTTTGATTTTGTTTTTAAAAAGAATCTTCTGGGTTCAATTCTCAGCATTGCATGTAAAAAAATAAAATAAAGGTCCATTTACAACTAAAAAAAGTATTTTAAATTAAAAATTGTGCACCATGATCAAGTAGGATTCATCCCTGGGATGCAAGGATGGTTCAATATACGGAAATCAATAAATGTTATTCACCACATCAATAGACTTAAAGATAAGAACCATATGATCATCTTGATAGACGCAGAAAAAGCATTCGACAAAGTACAGCATCCCTTTATGTTCAAAACATTAGAAAAACTAGGGATAACAGGAACTTTCCTCGACATTGTAAAAGCTATCTATGCTAAGCCTCAGGCTAGCATCGTTCTAAATGGAGAAAAATTGAAGGCATTCCCTCTAAAATCTGGAACAAGACAGGGATGCCCTCTATCACCACTTCTATTCAATATAGTTCTCGAAACACTGGCCAGAGCAATTAGACAGACGAAAGAAATTAAAGGCATAAAAATAGGAAAAGAAGAACTTAAATTATCACTATTTGTGGATAACATGATTCCATACCTAGAAGACCCAAAAGGGTCTACAAAAAAACTACTAGAACTAATAAATGAATTCAGCAAAGTGGCAGGATATAAAATCAACACGCATAAGTCAAAGGCATTTCTGTATATCAGCGACAAAACTTCTGAAATGGAAATGAGGAAAAACACTCCATTCACAATATCCTCAAAAAAAATAAATACTTGGGAATCAACCTAACAAAAGAGGTGAAAGATTTATACAATGAAAACTACAGAACCCTAAAAAGAGAAGTAGAAGAAGATCTTAGAAGATGGAAAAATATACCCTGTTCATGGATAGGCAGAACTAACATCATCAAAATGGCGATATTACCAAAAGCTCTCTATAGGTTTAATGCAATGCCAATCAAAATCCCAACGGCATTTCTTGTAGAAATAGATAAAGCAATCATGAAATTCATATGGAAAAATAAAAGACCCAGAATAGCAAAAGCAATTCTAAGCAGGAAGTGTGAATCAGGCGGTATAGCGATACCAGATTTCAAACTATATTACAGAGCAATAGTGACAAAAACAGCATGGTACTGGTACCAAAACAGGCGGGTGGACCAATGGTACAGAACAGAGGACACAGAGACGAATCCACAAAGCTACAACTATCTTATATTTGATAAAGGAGCTAAAAGCATGCAATGGAGGAAGGATAGCATCTTCAACAAATGGTGTTGGGAAAATGGGAAATCCATATGCAACAAAATGAAACTGAATCCCCTCCTCTCCCATGCACAAAAGTTAACTCAAAGTAGATCAAGGAGCTAGATATCAAATCAGAGACTCTACGTCTGATAGAAGAAAAAGTTGGCTCCGATCTACATATTGTGGGGTCGGGCTCCAAATTCCTTAATAGGACACCCATAGCACAAGAGTTAATAACAAGAATCAACAAATGGGACTTACTTAAACTGAAAAGTTTTTTCTCAGCAAGAGAAACAATAAGAGAGGTAAATAGGGAGCCTACATCCTGGGAACAAATTTTTACTCCTCACACTTCAGATAGAGCCCTAATATCCAGAGTATACAAAGAATTCAAAAAATTAAGACAATAAGACAACAAATAACCCAATCAACAAATGGGCCAAGGACCTGAACAGACACTTCTCAGAGGAGGATATACAATCAATCAACAAGTACATGAAAAAATGCTCACCATCTCTAGCAGTCAGAGAAATGCAAATCAAAACCACCCTAAGATACCATCTCACTCCAGTAAGATTGGCAGCCATTCAAGCGGTAGCGCGCTCGCCTGGCATGCGTGCGGCCCGGGTTCGATCCTCAGCACCACATACCAACAAAGATGTTGTGTCCGCCGAGAACTAAAAAAATAAATATTAAAAATTCTCTCTCTCTCTTAAAAAAAAAAAAAAAAAGATTGGCAGCCATTATGAAGTCAAACAACAACAAGTGCTGGCGAGGATGTGGGGAAAAGGGTACTCTTGTACATTGCTGGTGGGACTGCAAACTGGTGCGGCCAATTTGGAAAGCAGTATGGAGATTCCTGGGAAAGCTGGGAATGGAACCACCATTTGACCCAGCTATTGCCCTTCTCGGACTATTCCCTGAAGACCTTAAAAGAGCGTACTACAGGGATACTGCCACATCGATGTTCATAGCAGCACAATTCACAATAGCTAGACTGTGGAACCAACCCAGATGCCCTTCAATAAATGAATGGATAAAAAAAAAATGTGGCATTTATACACCAAGGAGTATTACGCAGCACTAAAAAATGACAAAATCATGGAATTTGCAGGGAAATGGATGGCACCAGAGCAGATTATGCTTAGTGAAGCTAGCCAATCCCTAAAAACCAAATACCAATGTCTTCTTTGATATAATGAGAGCAACTAAGAACAGAGCAGGGAGGAAGAGCAGGAAGAAAAGATTAACATTAAACAGAGACATGAGGTGGGAGGGAAAGGGAGAGAAAAGGGAAATTGCATGGAAATGGAGGGAGACCCTCATTGTTATACAAAATTACATATAAGAGGTTGTGAGGGGAATGGGAAAATAAACAAGGAGAGAAATGAATTATAGTAGATGGGGTAGAGAGAGAAGATGGGAGAGGAGGGGAGGGAGGACAGTCGAGGATAGGAAAGGTAGCAGAATACAACAGTTACTAATAGGGCATTATGTAAAAATGTGGATGTGTAACCGATGTGATTCTGCAATCTGTATTTGGGGTAAAAATGGGAGTTCATAACCCACTTGAATCTAATGTATGAAATATGATATGTCAAGAGCTTTGTAATGTTTTGAACAACCAATAAAAAAAAGGAAAAAAATAAAATAAAAAATAAAAAGAATATTTACCTTTTTGAACACTGAAAAACTTGTGGAAAAAAAAAAAAAAGATGTTTGAAATTTGCTTCAAAATTATCTTGAGGAGGAAAATAGCCAGGGGTAGAGATGAAACAAAACTGAGAGTGAATTGAGGATTACCAAAGACAAGTGATAGGTAAATGGGGGCTTGTCATTAAACTTTTATTTATTTAAAAAAATTTTTTTAGTTGTAGATGGGCACAATAAGTTTATTTATTTATTTATATGTGGTGCTGAGGATCAAAAATAGTGCTTCATACACTCTAGATGCATGCACTACCACTGAGTCACAGCCCCAGCCCACAATCTTTACTTATGTAAAAGTACACATGTAAGTCTATGATGTTTATAATAAAGAATTACAAACAAGCCCAGGGAAATGTGACCTGGTCTCTACAGTGAACATAAATTCCTGAGTGATCACTTTTGGGAGTGGCAAAAACAAGAAGTACTATTAGTATTATATAAGAATGTCTTTGGGTCTACCTTCTATTCTCCTTCCCACAGAGCAGTCTCTGTCTCCAGTGCAGAACTCTCATGCATCATTCTAATATAGCAAGATGCCCTAAACTGTCATCCCTCCTATCCCACCTCCATCCCCCAGCACCAGGTTTTAATCTAGCAGTACTCAACCTTTTTGTTTATTTTTTAAATTTTGAGGCAGGGTCTCACTAAGTTGTCCAGGCTTGCCTGGAACTTGTGATCCTCCTGCCTCGCCCTAGCTGGGCTTACAGGTGTGCACTATGGAGCCCAGCACCCTGTGGATATCTTAACCATTAAAATAACTCCATGTTTGGCTCCTGGGAAGCCCACGTTTTCAGGGAATTACAAGCACACCGGCAGAACAGGATTTAATTATAGCAAGGGGAACAAAAGGAGTAAACTAGGGATGTTATTGGTGCTCATCCTATCCCAAATGATCAATGCAATGGAATGGGCACTGTGCAATATGCTTCTCATTTAAATGAGTGTCTGTGCTACCTACCAGACACCAGAACCTAAGTCCTGGAGCACAGGTCTTCACATGGTATTTCCTTTGGAATCCTCAGGGAAAGTACTGGGAATTTTTAGGAGCTGCCTACTCTCTCCTGAGGCAAACCACTGTCACTGGACACCACTGTGTTCCTGACACCACTGAGCCACCTGGAGGATGATTGTGTGACCTGTCCCAAGTCAAAGGAAATGAGGCAGTATCAGGGTCAGCATGCCCTTCATATTTCATCCTGCAGTCCACAATAAAGTATATCAACCTCTAGTCTTCATGGTCAAATTGAAACCTACCTGCTTTTACTCTAATAATTCTTTCTGATTAATAAATACCTTTGCCTATTTATCTTTACCCTGACACACTCCTTAGTTCTCTGCATGATAAACCATCTCAATTTCTGTCAAGCTGAGTTCTTCATTTCTTTATCACAAGAAACGTAGCCAAAAGGTTATGACACCAACAGGAAGATCAAGTAGAGTACCTTTCGAGTGATTGCATAGTGTCCTTTGAGCTCATGCAGGGCCCACTTAATATCCTGACTGCTGAGCATTTTGAAATCGGCCATCAGGAGATCTGCAGCTTGGATGAAGCAGCGCTGGTCAAGAGGAGTCAATTTGGAATAGTCAAAAAAGTCTATTTTAGGCAACTGAAACGATAGAGAAGCACAAAATTAGAGGCCAGATAGTGCATTTCCTAATGAAAGAGAAATCATTTTAAGAATTACCTGTTACAGAAAAGAATAATCTCATTTTTCTCATAATTACTCTATGAGGGGGTTTTCAGCTCCATAACAGAGATGAAGAAATGGTGGATCAGAGATCTTAAACTAGTCCAGATACTAGTTAGAGTAAGATACAGCTAGAGATTTGAACCCAATCTTTCGGCCATCTTCCTCCCATAAAATGTTTAGAGGGAAGAAAAAAAAAAAAATCAAAAATTTTTTTTCCTACTTCAGAACATGGAAAAGAGTCAAATGAAACTGTGGGGAACAGACGACCAATCACTAGAGCTTAATGCATTGGTTTGAACTATAGCTTCCTCCATGATTCAAAATACTGAAAGCTGGTTTAGATCACAAAGACAATGATTAATAAAATGTTAACTTTTTAGTAGCAACACTGTTGGGAATACAGGTGATTAATGTAAAATATTTTAGCTTTTCAGTGTGTCTGAAAATGTTCATAATAAAATGCTTAAAATAATACTACTATAACAATACAAACAATCCTGGCCAATTCTTGTTCCACGTTAAGGAATTTCCTCTGTAGGATTAAAGATAGGAAGAATTTGCTTAACTCTTTGTGGAAAAGGAAAGATTAAAGGAATAATTAGAGGAATTCAAAATGGCTCAGGGTGAGAGATTCCAAAGTACTGGTACAATGTGAGATCCTATCTTAGGGAAAATAGTTCAGTCTTTAAACATATGTCCACACAAAAATCTTTCTTCTCATAAGAATAAAGAAAAAGGCACAGCATTTTCAAGTAGAAATGGCAAAACTCACATAGGACACTTGCCTTTGTATCATCCTGGCTGGCGAGCAAACTGCTGCTGGGGTTGATAATGATTCTATCTTCTCTCTTTGGATAATCTGGATTTTCCAGAAGAAAATTACAAAGTCTGCAAAAACACATGATGTTACTTTCGTACTGCTTCTAGCCCCACACTATGCCCACTAATTGAAATGTAGTATTTGAAAATAAAGGACAACTGGCCCATCAAATAATCAAGATGTTTGCAGCCAGAAAAACTAAACAAATAATAAACAAAAATAATTACAATGAATTTCTTTTTTGCTTGCTAGTTTACAAAACAATGAACATCCTGATAAACGCAAACTTCTCTGAAATTTACCCATTAGTTGGGTGTCAATGCAAGGAAGTCACTGAAATTACTGATGGTTAAACAGTGTCAAATTGGGGCATTTAGAAGAAAAGTAGATATTACTTTATTTTTTTTGTAGTTGTAGATGGACAGCATGCCTTTATTTTGTTTATTTTTATGTGGTGCCAAAGATCGAACCCAGTGCCTCATACGTGCCAGGCAAGTTTTCTGCCACTGAGCTATAGCTTCGGGCCTAAAGTAGCTATTCTTCATCAAGAAAAGTATGAAAAAGTTAACTACCCAAGCTCTTCATCCATTAGCAGGACGATCAGACTGTACTAGGTATGAACCCACAGCCAGGGTGGGGTTTAGAAGCAAGAAAGCATCTTTGCTTGTAGGGCAATTGTGGCTTCCCCTCTTCTCTATCCTTCTTTTTCCTCAATCCTGATGATGTGTAGGGTAACCCATCTTCATCTGGGTGCTCAACCCCTAATTCCTTCCCAATAGCCCTGTTCTCACTTCTCTCGTCCAATGTCAATTGTGGGTCCTCTAAGATAGATAGGTCTAGCAGGAAAATGAGAGAGAATAAGCGCTTACCTCTAGCTCCTTTTCAAACCCAAGTGAAAGGACTACACAGAATGATAGCGATTCTGAGATCTTAGTTTATAAATCTCAATCCTCATTCTAAAAACTTAGGGTTTCTAAGAGACTGAGAGATTTCAGGTTTGAGGCAGAAGAAGTTCAAGGCAAGTCTAGGGCACTATGATATTATCTGAGGAACTAAGGAAGTGCTCAGAGTCTAATGAGTTCACACCAGATATAGCTGCATCTTAAGAAACTCCCTCGGTTAAAAATGAAACAATTTCAGTATTAAGAAAATGACTGTAATTGTTTCTAAACCATGACCTAAAACTCCTTAAATTCATAGTTATTTAGAAAAAAAATAGCAAGAAGTAAAATGAAAAAAATCACCTTTACAGCAGAATACAAGATAATAATATAAGTGGTAAATATATGGGTATTCACCAATTTTTTTTGGTAAAAAATGATGTATGTGGGGGGAATGAGTGATATTTAAAAAAAAACATACAAGCAGGGCCTACTATTAATTAAGAAGATAAATAGATTAAGAAATCCTAGGGCTGGGGATGTGGCTCAAGCGGTAGCGCGCTCGCCTGGCATGCGTGCGGCCCGGGTTCGATCCTCAGCACCACATACCAACAGGGATGTTGTGTCTGCCGAGAACTAAAAAATAAAAATATTAAAAATTCTCTCATTCTCTCACTCCCTCTCTCTCTCTCTCTCTCTCTCTCTCCTCTCTCACTCTCTCTTAAAAAAAAAAATGCTAATCCAATCCTGGTTTAAAACTTGGCAACTTGCTGCCTCTGGACAGAGACAAAGGTAGAATTATGCAAGGCCACTACTGGCATCGACCTGTTGCTGTACAAATAAGAAAAAAGGAGCTGAGGTGAACAGCCCACTTGTACCCTTGGCTGAGAACCACAGAAGACTTGGCTTTTGAGGACAGGGGTTTAAATATACTACTTCTTCTTTTGTTTAAAAAAAAAAAAAAACTACATTAATTCTTTGAAAATTTGATTAACCTTCAATATTCAACATTTCTTTATAAATTTATAACCTAGTGTGGTGGTGTATAGCTGTAACCCCACTAACTCGGGAGGCTGAGGTAGGAGAATCACAATTTTAAGGTCAGCCTCAGCAACTCAGCATAACCCAAGCTACTTAGTGACACCCTGTCTCCAAAAAAAAAAAAAGAGGGCTAGGGAAATAGCTCAGGGTTAAAGAGCCTTTGGGTTCAATCCCCCACACCAAAGTAAACAAATAAAAAATAAATATGCAACTCTTTCCTTTTGGTACACTAGAAGGAAGACAAAGAGCTAAAGAATAAATAGACGTATTTTTCATTTTATTTTCTTCAGGACACTTTTCCCATGCATTTATAGGCAGATTGGTTGCAAAACATTTTCTGTTACTATTGTAGGGAAGAAAACAACTTTAAACATCATGATCAAAGCACCAGCAGTGAATGCTCAGGAACAATCAGGTATCATAATTACATAATCATGGATTCCCCAAGAACCAGAGAACAGTCTGTATATGACTAATGTTAGAATTACCATCATTAAAAGATATAGTGCTAAGTGAAATGAGCCTGTTGGAAAAGGACAAATACTGTATGATTCCATTTATATGACAGGTCTAGAGTAGTTAAATTCCTTAAGACAGAAAGAATGGTAGATACTAAGGACTGGGAAAGAAGAGGACATGGAGTCACTGTTTAATGGGTGCAAGGTTATAATCTGGAAAGATAAAAAAAAAGTTCTGCAGATAGTTGGTAGTGACTGCTGCATAATGATTATCTACTTAATGTACTGAACTGTACACTTAAAAATGGTTAAAATGATAATTTAATGTTATATATTATTTACCACCACCAAAAAAAGCAGCGGGGTGGTATACTTACACATTCAAATCATAATAATTCTTCAAGTGAATTATTTCTTCAATATACCCATTTGCTACATCTGGAAATCTTGCTTCCTGTGAAGGAAATAAGAATACTATATTTCATTCACTAGAAATAAATGGCAATTAAAACCCAATGGTAATAAGTATAAAAATGAATCACTAAGGACTTTTTAAAAAAGGGGCTGTAAAGCAGTTCTGTATGTGGCTTAAAATTAAGCACTGGGTTCCCAGGTTCATCAGAATATACAGAAGATGAAGTCTAGAGGAGTCCTACATTTGGCCCATGGTCTCATTTTGCACACCCATTCATTATATAAAACATACTGAGTACCACTACCCAGGCAAAAGGAACCCAAAGACAAATGAGATAAAAATCCCATGCCTGCCCTCAAGAGGCTCACACATAGTAAGCCAGATGGAAAAACCCTGGGTGAAGGAGAGATGGGGACTTCATTGAAGGCAAAAAGCAGCTGACTAAAGACATAAAAGGCCTACATTACTCTTCATAGTGGTTCTGTCCAACAGAACTACCATGATGATGAAAACATACTTTGTTTGCTGTGAGCCCCACATGACTACTAACACTAAAATGTGACCCTGCCACTGGAACCTAATTTATAATTTTATTTAATTGTAAGACATGTAAACATAAACATCTGGAAGTTTACATATAATTGGGGGTACATGCTGTCATACTGGACAGCATGGGTCTAGGAAATTCAATAAATTTGCTGTAAAGGTTTGAATCTAGAGTGAACTCGAGGCCTTTGAAAAACAGGGATTTGCAGTATTGCCACACCATGGTATGTAGCTACCACCCCAGAAGTCTTCCTGAAGATTAAGTATAGATTAAGGAATTCTGATTCCATTTTCATTTCTTCAATTTATTTTTTTTCTATACATTGAGATATATGTACTTCTTATGAAAATAAAGTCCACATTTTTCTTTTTTTGAATGAAAGAAAACTCAGCAAAATTTAATGCCTATATTTTTATAATAATAACAACAACAACAACTTACTGTTTCTTTCACTAACAGTGCAACAAGGTCTTGATCTACCTCAGCAGTATCTTGCCTCCAGAGGTTTTCCAATTTGGCCTCCTGAGATCCTGGTAGGGGAAAGGCTGGCCCTGGTTCTTCATCATCAGTTGCTAACTGTTGGTCTTCAAGCTCTCCTAGAGGATGGGCAGGCTGAGGAGAAGCAGAGCCTGGAATCCCATCCTGCTGGCCTTCTGGTCTTGGAAAAGCTGGCCCTGGGAGTTCATGTTGAAATAACAAGGGGCCCAGTTCTGCTTCAGGCTGCCGTTCCTGGGGAACAACCTGATTTGTTCTCTCACGGGGCTGCTGGTTTAGAGACTGGAAGTAAGGATGGTCTATCCAACAGTCTTCTTCAATGGCCTGATCATCTACTAAAGCAGACGATTCTCCATGATTTGATAAAAGCTCTGTCTCTGAGTCTTCAGATGACTGGTTCTGAGCTTCCAAAGGATCATTTTCTGGGAAAAGAAGGCCGCTTTTTCCCAAGATAATAATTTTTGGTTCAGATTTAGGGTTGATGTCATTTGCTCCTTGGTTATGACTTGGTCCAGGTTTGGGTTCTCTTTTTGTTTGGTGAGTTTGCTTAGTGAATTCAGAGACACCAGGAGGCCCAAGATCCAGAAATTCACCGTAGTCATCCTCAGAATCATCCTGTGTCCCAGAATCAAACAACGAGTAGTTACACATTGAAAAGTAGCTGCGCTTATCTGATTCAAAGGCTGCTCTAGACTTTTTAGGTCTTTCTTCTCCCAATCTTTTCAGATCTTGCCACTGGGCAGCTGGTTTGATGAGATTGGGTCGTGATGTCTGAGGTTTATTTGTCTAAGAAAAAATGAAATTTTAATAATAATAATAATAATAATAATAATTCAATTTATTTTCTATGTCTATGCCTCCATATGTGCTTATACTAAGCTTCTGCAAAAGAACAGGAAAGAAAGGGAAACCAAAAATGTCCTCCCCCCAGTTATTCTTAACACTGCAGTATAACACTTTACAGTTTGTCAAAATGAAAGTAGCCATTTATAGATGTGAAGCATCAGTTTAATGAAAGAATGCCAACACAGCAGAGACACCAAAGTTGTTCAATTAACATGAAAAGAATATAAATTTCATTAGTAATCAGGAGAACAAAAATTAAAACAACGGGGCTGGGGATGTGGCTCAAGCGGTAGCGCGCTCGCCTGGCATGCGTGCGACCCGGGTTCGATCCTCAGCACCACATACCAACAAAGATGTTGTGTCCGCCGAGAACTAAAAAATAAATATTAAAAATTCTCTTTCTCTCTCTTTCTCTCTCTCTCCTCTCTCACTCTCTCTTTAAAAAAAAAAAAAATTAAAACAAGAAAAAATTTCCCAATTAGACTTTTAGATAGTATAAAGCACTGATGTGGATATACAAAAACTCTCATACTATCAATGACTACTAGTATTTAGGAGAGCAATTTTGGCACTATTTATTAAAGTAAATAGGATCCTCCCACCAACTTCAAAGATTCTTTAAACAGAACTACAAGAAAAAATCCAAGTACTTAACTATATAATCAAGAGGTACTGAGAGCACAGTGACTCAAAAAGTTTGAATAAAGATCTAAGAGGAGATTTCTGGCTCCCGTAATTGCAGATGCATTACCAGGATTAACTCTTTACTGAGTAAAAGTAGAAAACCTTGTCAGAAAATTGAAACAAATCAAAGCAAAACAAAAACAGTTGCCTGAAGACTTCCAGAGAGATAGGGGAATCAAGATCCAGGAAGAGGAAATCCAGCAAAATGGGCCCCTACATTTGGGGTACTTGTTCCCAAAACATGCATCTGTCAATCCCGGACTTGGATGAATTATCAATAGATGAACAGAAACTTTGATACACTTACTGAGGAGCTAAGGGCATAAAAATCATAATACAGGACCCCCCCCCCCCCAAATCCCCTAAAAAAGGTCTTGGTAAATCTCAAGCTATATGGTAAATTCTTGAGGATTATACCACTGAAGTAAGGGTATACTAGAAATACATTAGACCTCCCAGAAAATGAATCCTAGTGTGGATAGTTTTAAAACTCCTTCAGTGGGGGTTGGGGTTGTGGCTCAGTGGTAAAGCACTTGCCTAATACGTTTGAGGCACTGGGTTTGATCCTCAGCACTACATAAAAAAAAAAAAAATAAACAAAGTTAAAAAGCAAAAATACACAAACAAAAATCTCCCTCAATGTGAGAACTTTACCCTTAATCTTCTTCCAGAAATAAGTGTAGATCCTCTGTGGAGAAAGAAAACATAATCTAGAATTTCAAAATATTCATATACAATGACTTACTATCAAAAATAAGTAGGCATGGGCTGGGTGCGGTGGCACACACCTGTAATCCCAATGACTGGGGAGGGTGAGGCAGGAGGATCGAGGGTTCAAAGCTACCCTTAGCTGAAATGAGGTACTAAGCAACTCAGTGAGACCCTGTCTCTAAATAAAATACAAAATGGGGTTAGATGTGGCTCAGTGGTCGAGTGCCACTGTGTTCAATTCCTGATTAAAAAAATAGGGCTAGGGTTATGGATCAGTGGTAGCATACTTGCCTAGCATGCGTGATACACTGGGTTTGATTCTCAGCACCACATACAAATAAATAAAATAAAGGTCCATCAACAATTAAAAAATATTAAAATACAAAAAATACAAAAGGTCTTCACAGATATTTCTCTGAAAATACAAAGATACAAAAGTGGCCAGTAAACCTAAAACTAAGTCAAAGGATGCTGCTTAACATCAATGGCCACAAATCTGGTAGGGGTTAAATATAGTTACCATATGATCCAGCAATTCTTGGTATATGCCAACAGAAATGAAAAATATGTCCACATACAAACTTGTAATGTGCATGTTCATAGCAACATGATTCATACTCATAATAGCCAAAACTGTCAATCAGACAATGAGAAGATAAACAAAAGGAAGTAAAGCAAAGAAATGGAATATTGTTCATCAACAAATAAAATACTAATTCATGCTACATCACAGCTAACCTTTGAAAACATACTTAGTTAGTTAAAGAAGATGGCCACAAAGGACCACATAATAATAAAATAGGCAATGAACACAGAAGGTACATCAATGGTTGATTATGATAGGACAGAACAAGGGGTTGGGAGGTATAGGATTTTTTCATGGGGTAATGAAAATGTTCTAAGAGTGCCTATGGTGATAGATGCAAAACTATGTGCTTATACTAAAACCTATTGAATCACATGATTTAAATAGAGAAATTGCATAGTATATGAAATGTACCTCAATAAAGGCTGCTTTTAAAAAAGGAATTAAGGATGATATATACTGTAACATGGATAAAGTTTAAAAATATGCTGCATAAAGAGCCACTCATAAAAGACTATGTATTGTATGATTCCATTTATATGCAATTTCCATGATAGGCAAATTATAGAGATAGAAAGCAAACTGCATAGGTTTGCACAGATTGGGGAGTTGTGGGCACAATTTGGGAGAAAACAGTTACTGCTAACAGTAAGAGAATGTCTTTTTAGTGTGATATATATGTTCTAAAATTGATCATGTGACACAACTCTGAACATTCGTATGCTAAAACCACTGAATTACACAATTTAAATGAATGGTCTTGTATATAAGTTATATCTCAATGAAGTTGTTAAAAAGAGAGATCACATGGGCTGGCCCTAACAGACAGTGATGCCTGCCCGTGTTCATCTGCCCCAGTCCCTGACTACTCTAGCTCCAGCAACCATCTGACACACAGCCAAACAAGAGCCCCCAGCTAGAATTATCCAGCTGACCTCTTCTCATATTCCTGTTCCACAAAAGTTATGTGAGCTAATAAAATGACTGTAATTGATATAAATCATTGTTTTGAGGTGATAAGTTACATGGTAATAAGTAACCAGAACAATAAAATTAAAAAAAAAAAAAAGAATGAATTACCCACGAAACTAGTAAAAGGACCATAAAATGAACACTAAAAACAATGTTAAATAAGCTTAAGCAGAAGAAAAATTACTAAAAACAAAAATAGAGGGGCTGGGAATGTGGCTCAAGCGGTAGCGTGCTCGCCTGGCGTGTGTGCGGCCCGGGTTCGATCCTCAGCACCACATACAAAGATGTTGTGTCCGCCGAAAACTAAAAAATAAATATTAAAATTCTCTCTCAAAAAATAAAATTAAAAAAAAAAAGTAGAAATTAAGAAAACAAACAGCTGCACTGTAAGGTAAATCTCAAAGCTATTTCTTTGGTAAAGAAGGAAGAAAAAAGGAAGGAAAAATAATGGTGAGAAAACAAAAGCAGGAAAAACAAACATATTAAATAGAAAGGGGAAGTGTTTAATTCTATTAAATATACTTTAAACCACAAACAAGTTTAAACAACATTCTTTTCACAAGTAGGATCATGTTTATTAAAAAAAAGTTAAGGCTTTATAATGGCACACCTGTAATCCTAGCTACCCAGAACACTAAAGCAGGAAAGCAGCCAAGCTCAAGGCCAGCCTGGTAATTTTGCGAGACTCTGTCTTAAAAAAATATTTTAAAAAAATGTAGCTCAGTGGTAGAGCTTTTCCTCTCATATGTGAGGCCTTGGGTTTGATCACCACCATGCATTCCCCCACCTCCCCACCCAAAAAAGTTGTAAAAGAGTACACAGGTACATATACTCAAACCTATGGCTCAATCTCACTTATAAGATGAGAAAATCCCAAATAAAACATTAGCAAATGGAATTCATCTAGTATATTACCATCATGTTTCAATACCATAATTAAGTGAAGTTTCTCCAGTGACAGAATAATTTACTATATCAACAGATCAAAAAAGAAAATCACACGATACCCTTCAAATATACTGAAATTCAATTTGACAGAATTTTACATTCATTTATAGGAAATACTTGAAATAAAGTGGAAGTAAATGACTATTTCTTTGACATAATTTTTTTTAAAAATAGTATCTAAAGCAAAAAGGCACTGTCACATTCAAGGAGGAAATATTAAAAATATTAAAAGGCATTCATATCCATGGCTAATCCTATCACCACTACTACTTAAAAAATTTGAGAAAGTATTACAATACATTAGACAAGAAAGAAGTATAAAAATGGAAAAACCAGAAACTCTTTTAAGTATCATTATTTGCAAATAGATGAGATGCAGATTCATGTTAAGTCAACTGACTATGGACAATAAAGGTATGAAATTAATATAAAAAGCAAAAAATTTAAAAATTTTAAAAAGTTCAAAAAGGTATAATGGAAGATGTAAAAGCAACAAAAAGGAGAAAATGACCAGGAATAAATAATAAAGAGTGTCTGAGATCTGTATTAAGAAAAACTCAAAATGCTCTGCTGGAAGAATACAAAAGATGGCTACACTATATGGAAGACAAAACTTTTTCATTTAGACAGACTGATTATCTATTTGTCTATTTGCCTATTTATCTATATTTTAGAACTAGAAAACCTGATCATAAAAACATAAGCACAAGAATATCCAGAATGACTCTGAAACTATGGTAATAAGGGAGAAAAGCTCTGCGTGACAGTAAAAACCTTACATAATGTATAATCACAAAACAGTGCAGACTAGTGCATGAACATTCAGAGGGAGCAAGGGTGGAGAAGTTAACTACAGAAACAGACCCAAACATATAGCTTTCAAAAGTAAGGAGACATAAGTAGAGTTTAGAAAGGGGGCTGTTCTCGGAAATCTAAGAAAGTGCAAAGAGGTGCTCTCAATTATTCTACAAGACCCAGAGAATGGCATAAGAATTCAGACCACTGATTTGCAATAATGCCTCATATCATGGTAAGTTTTAAAAAAACTCACCTCTGTCAGGATGACATCATCATCCAGGTCTTCTTCCTCCTGTTGCTGAGGAGCTGGGGTGACCAGCATTGGAATCCCTTCCTCATCAGAGGAGTCAGATATGGTGATGGGCCCATCTCTGAGATTGATCCAATCTACAGGAAAACACAGAACACTCTTGCTGGGAGGCTGGCACAATCATATTCAGTCCTTTAATTCTACTTTTGCCTGAAGAGGGTTAAGCTTCAAGCCAAGTTCATGGCTACTAGTATGTTAACTTACCTCCTCAAAGCAGCACATGCACCCAAGCAGTAAGAGCCAAATTCCCTGTTAATTTTTTTCAATAATGTATTTTGGGATTGCTAGAGAAAAACTGACAATTATTATACTCAAGATTATCAACAGTTATTTAATTATCTTAAATTAGGTTGGGGAAATCTGTGGCTAAAACTCTTAACTGCCAATCTCTTTAGAGTGAAATCATGGCTTCCTATCCATCTCTATTCCTCTCAGGAATAAAGACTTTTATTTGAAACTGCTAAGTTTAAAAAAGTTGTCTCTCAAAACAAGTAAAATTTTCACTTAATACTTAAAATATTAAAATTTGTTCATTATAGCCATAAACAGACACATTATATAATGTAGTAATTATAAGATTATTCAAGTCAACATTTCAATGTTTTAGTTAAGCGCCATTTAGCACTTCTAACAATATGCAATTTAACTTTGCTAGTTTCCTTTTAAACAGGACTATAGTTAAACTAACCATCTAGATGTGTTAATTCTGCTCAAGATTGCTACTTCCTTTTACCTGTCTGAAGGCTGATCATGTTTTATGTGAATTACTGCATAAAAATACCTGTATTTTTTCCTGTCTGGTTCCATGGGAATGGTAAAGGTTAAAATGGGCAATGAAGAGAAAATGTGTTCAGTATCCAAAAAGAAAGACTGAAGCAGCAATAGAAGCAGCAACATGAAAAGAGGCATCAACGGCAGGGTGGGGTGGGGGGTTGTGGCTCAGTGGTAGAGCGCTTGCCTACCATGCATGAGGCACTAGGTTCGATCCTTAGCACCACATAAAAATAAAAAATAAAGACACTGTGTCCACCTAAAACTAAAAAAATATATAAAATATTAAAAAAAGAAGAAAAGAGGCATCATTGTTACAATTTCTGAAATTCCTCCACTGAGGAATTTATCAAGGTTCATGTCTCATATACATTTTGGCAATCTATGATTTGAAAAGCAATAAAAAATCAATGCTTGTTTTACTCCTATAAGAGAGTTGCAGTGGCCAGGTGTGGTGGCACATGAGTGTAATCCCAGTGGCTCAGGAGGCTAAGGCAGGAGGATTGAGTTCAAAACCAGCCTCAGCAACTTAATAAGGCCCTAAGCAACTAGAATTGGGGATGTGGCTCAGTAGTAGTTGAGTGCCCTTGAGTTCAATCCCTGCTACCAGGAAAAAAAAAAAGTTGCAATGATGACAGAGATGGCAGTTTAAAACAATATTGTATCTATAGAATCTTGGGTTAGGCTACCTGGTTTAAATATCAACTTGTTTAAACATCCATTTCCCCAAATTTAAGAAAAAAAGGTGAGTAATGGTGCCTATTTTTCAAGTAATTGTGAAGATCAGTTGAGGAAACCAATATAAAATGCTTGCTTATTATAGTACCTGATACAGAGTAAAGTTGACTAATTTCAAGTCGAATGGTGTTTCCACTATACCATGCTATCTTTCACAGCGAGCAACTAACAAAACAACCAACTTAACTGAGAGCCTGGAAGGTACATGAGAAAGAACTTCCAGTTAAATCTGGCAGAATGAATCCAAAGTATTATCACTATCACCTCCTGAAATCCCATCTAAATGACAATAAAAGAACTTTTTAAAAGTATAAATCCTTGAATGCAACAAAAGAGGAAAGAAGATTTATAGAGGCAAGAGATTTCAACAAAATTCTAGGAAACAGCAGACTTACAGGTGGCAAGTGCTTTGACAGAGTGGGGAAAGTTTGAACCTGAAGTGTAAAGTAGGGAGAGCAAACTAGAAATGGCCTAATTCCTGCAGAAACCCAGAAAAGCTCAGAAATTGGTGGCATAAACTGAGAGCATAAACAGAGGGATTCAAAATCTTCACTCTTTCTAAGCAAAGATAATTTCCAGACTTCTATCCACACAGCCAGGTGACAAGCCATAGCTCTCCCAGGCAAAACACCAAGATAAGTCTAGTTGTAGCTCTTTGCATCTATCCCTCCTGGAGTCCATTTAGCTTCTTGGATTGTATAGAGATTTTCCATAACTATAGGATGTTTTCTTCAAACCTCCTCCTTTCCTCTCCTCCTGGGACTTTTGTTATTAGTAAGCCTGATGGTATCCCAAAGTTCTATGTGATGAACCACTCCTATCAAGCTTTCTGTAAATCTTTTTTAAAAAATATGTATTTTCTCAGTTGTAGATAAACACAATACCCTTATTTTATTTATTTATACACATATGGGCCTTTTAATTCACAGAACTGAACACTTGGATTTGTAGGCTTTGCTCTATTGTGGCTTAATTTTTTAAGATTGTTATTTGTGCACTTATTTATTTACTTATTTATCTTGTGGTGCTGGAATTAAATCCAGAAGCACTTTGCCACTAAGCTATATCCCCATCCCTTTTTATTTATTTTTTTTTGAAACAGGGTCTCACTAAGTTGCTAGCCTGGCTTTGAACTTGTAATCCTCCTGCCTTAGCCTCTGGAGGCACTTGGATTACAAGTATGCACCACCATTCCACGCTTACCCCCAGACCTTTTTATTTTATATTGTAACAGGATCTTGCTAAGTTGTCAGGCTAGACTCAAACTTTTTAATTCTTGCAAGACACAATAGTTCACTCCTGTAATCCAGTGACCTAGGAGGCTGAGGCAGGAGAATCTCAAGTTTAAGGCCAGCCTCAGCCATTTAGCAAGACCCTCAGCAACTCAGTAAGACCCTGTCCCAGAATAAAAATTAAAAGGACACAGGATGGGTCTGGGGTTGTGGCTCAGTGGTGGAGCACTTGCCTCACATGCATGAGGCACTGAGTTTGATCCTCTTCACCATATGAAAGTAAATAAATAAAGATATTGTGTTTATCTACAACTAAAAAAAAATTTAAAAAAAAAAAAAGGACTCAGAATGTAGTTCAGTGGTAAAGCGCTCATGGGTTCAATTCCCAGTACCACTCCAAAAGAAAAGAAGAAGAAGAAAACTTGAGGTTTCCTTGCCTCAGTCTCCTGAGGAAGTAGGATTACAGGCATGTACCACTTCACCTGTCTTAAGTGTGTTTTTTTTTTTTTTTAAGAGTGAGAGAGGAAAGAGAGAGAGAGAGAGAGAGAGAGAGAGAATTTTTAATATTTATTTTTTAGTTCTCGGCGGACACAACATCTTTGTTGGTATGTGGTGCTGAGGATCGAACCCGGACCGCACGCATGCCAGGCGAGCACGCTACCGCTTGAGCCACATCCCCAGCCCTTAAGTGTGTTTTTGTGTGCTTATATGGTGTGGTATTTTGTTTTTACAGTGCTGAAAATTGAATCCAGGTACTATTCTGTACCCTAGTCTTTTTTTTTAGTTTTCATTTTGAGCAGGGTCTCATTAAATTGCTAGACTGGCTTTGAACTCAAGATCCTCCTGCCTTAGCCTTTCACTTTGCTGGGATTATAGGTATGTACTATATGTACTACCCTACATGGCCTTAACTCATGTGTTTTTAAGATAATTGGAATTTTAGGTATTTACAGATGTATGATGTGTTAGGGTAAATCTTGCCAGCCATTGAACTTTACTGTAGGATGGTAGATTTGAAACCAACTTCTTCATTGGGTCCTCTAGGCCTTTTTCTTGGTCCATTTCTTTCTAAGAGCAATCTACAGTTTGCTGTATTTGGAATCTAAGACTGTGTGCAAGCATTCAGGGAACCAAGAAGCAGAAGGCAGCTAGGATCTATTTTTTTCTTCCACATACTTCAACCCTTTCATTATTATGAACTTAGTACTATCTTCACTAGTACTTTAGCCAGGAATTTCTACTTTATCTGAAATTCTACAAACTAGCTCTTTTATTTGCTATTTGTATGATGTATATTTTCTACACTTATACTATCAACCTTTATCTTCATTTTTAAGCCTATTTACACTGGGTGGAAAGTTTTAGGTGAGAAAGTAGAATGCTATTTAGCAATTAAAAAGGAATGAGGGGGCTGGGGATGTGGCTCAAGCGAATAGCGCGCTTGCCTGGCATGCACGGGGCACTGGGTTCGATCCTCAGCACCACATAAAAATAAAGATGTTGGGTCCACCGAAAAGCTAAAAAATAAATATTAAAAAATTCTCTCTTTAAAAAAAAAAGGAATGAGGCCTGCAAAATTAGTTCAGTGTTAATGTGTTTGCTAGCATATGAGAGACCTGGTTTAGATCCCCATTACTGGAGAGAACTGTGAGGTGAGGGTGGGATGAATTATCAATATATACAACACATGGATGAATCTCAAAAATGTTATGTGAACCGAAATAATTCTAGTATAAAGAGAATGTACTATATGGTACCATTTATATGAAGTTAAATAGTGACAAGCAGCATATCAGTGGTTTCCTGAGGCCAGAAGTAGGGTGAGGAGTGACTACAAGGAGGCATAAGGGACTCTTCAGATGGAAATGATGTATGTCATTTATTAAGTCACTGAAACTCATTCTTAAAAGACCAACAGAGGTTGGTATAATGAAAATTATTAATTCAGCTAGTAAAAATAATGCTATATGTCTTTAAAAAGTCCTTGTGATGGGTATAGAGTATATATACTTGTCTAGCTGAAAATATACTCCCCAAATTAATAATTTTCCAAAAGGAATTAGAAAGAAAATGTATTTAGGTATATTTAAAGCCCAATTAAAAAATAACAACAGCATTAATTGTATATACATGTGAGGAAAATCTATAAATGATCATATAAACAAGTTATAACCAAGATTTAAAACTTTCTGAATCACAATGCATTATGGCTAAAATCACCACCAAGCTAGAATACACTATTAATAAAATTCTAAAAATCAGTATTTCTTTTATACTTTTAATTTGTATACATTGAGTTTATTTATTTTACTCAATTTATTGACTTAACAAAAGTTGTTCAATGTTCTAAAAGACAAATATATATAATTTATTCTCTTGCTGGAAAAAAATCATCTTCATAAGCACAAAAATATATCAGTGGAGGAAAACAAAACCAGTATAGCCTCTTCTATGAAGTTTGTACTTGCAAGAAATAAATAGGGATTCTTTTCCTACTCATCAGCATGATTTTTTTCTTTTTAGCCCCGGTATAAATATGAATTAGGATTTGACAGGAAGGACTTTTAAAGAAATGCAGGACCCTTCTCTTCAAATGAATTTGTCAAGATTTTAAACACTATAAAACAAGCAAACAAAATGTCCTAAAATTAATTCTCAATGAAGCTAAGTCAGAATCTTCTGACAAAAAAAAAGAAAGTAACTATCATAAAAGGGAAAGACTACTTAGTTGTGCCTATAGTATTTTAAATCCTATAGGCCTAGAATTGCACTCCTTTTAGAAAATAACAAGTATGTGAGAAATGGAAAATCTTATACATGTTGGAGTAGAGGGAAACTTGGGACAGATATTCTGGTGAGCAAATGGCAATATTCACCAAGCTGAAGCTGTATATTTCCTCTGACTAAGCTCCTAGGAGTACTCCTGCACAATTATCATTCCTTCAAAAACAAAGAACTGACACTATCCTAAAATCTCACCTCTTCAGACTCATTGACTGCACATTCACAGCTTTTTGGCTAGCTAATTAATAGGGTATTAATCTATTGTGATGGGTAATTCTTTTTTTTCTCTCTCTCTCTTTTTGGTGGTAGTGGCACTGAATCCAATGGTGCGTTACCATTAACTCACATTTTCAGCTCTTTTAATAAATTGCAATGCATTCTGCTGTCAATATATAACAAATTAAAAATAGCAAAAAAAAAAAAAATAGAATAGGCTAATTTGAAAGACACTGTCAAGTAAGAACAAACAACTTACCTTGTCTCCGGTGGCAGTGAAAGTTGTTCAAGTGAATTACTTCTTCATTGTTGTTTCCTTCTGCCATTTTCAAATGCAGACGTAAACATAAGTGTTTCCTAGTATCTAAACATGCCAAACACCTGTTCCAAGTTGTGGCTAGAAAAAAAGAAAAGAGGAGCATTAAGAATGGGAGAGTATTAAAACCTCTTTCCACATATCTGGTTAAAGCAGAATTCAAAGCATATGTTGCTACAACAACACAAACTAAAAACGTGTGACAATAAAAATTTTTAATATCTATATTAAAGAGGCAAAGTGCTGATAATCTATATCTGGATACAAATATCCTAATGAAAATGGGTTAAAAATATAAAGAGGCAATTCACACACACACACACACACACACACACACACACACACACACACATGAAAAGATACTCAGCTTCACTAGTAATCAGAGGAAGGCAAATCAGAAAATGAGTTATGTTTCCAAACCACTAACCTAGAAAAAATGGCAAGTATGTGAGAAATGGGAAACACATGTAGTAATAAAGACAACAGGAAATTACACTAGTAGAGGAATGGGTAAACAAAATTCATATAAGGATGCAATATAGTTAAATTAAAAAACAATTTTAAGTGAAAATAACTGATAATTATGTAACTTTATATAGAAATTTAAAATACATTACATTTAAATATTTAAAAATACACTATGCATGGGAATGAACTCACCAACTTCAGGAAAGTGACCATTTCTGAGAAAGGGAACTGAAAAGGAACTAAGACTTGAACTCCAGTTACACATAATATCTCCCTCTTTTACAGATATTTGAAGCAAAACTTGAACATTTGTTAAATCCAGACACTATATTTGGATAACAATTTTCTGTATTTTTTTAAAAATTCTTCCCACCTTTCCTTTTTATAGTGATATTAAACCCAAGATATCATGTATCCATAGACCAGCAATGTAACAGAATCCCAGAAGTTAGGGAAGAGGCTAAATCTGCACAGCTACTAGATTCAGAGCCGAGAAACATGGAGAATTACATGGGATATGGACTCATATGGGAGAAATAGGGGTGGTCACTAACTGGGAAGTGGCACAAGGAAAACTTTTGGGGTAAAGACATACTATACTGATTGTAAGGATAGTCACTGGATACATGCGCTTATCAAAACTCATTGAACTATACTAAAATGAATAGATTTTATTTTAGCTATATTAATAAAGGCTTTTAAAAAATAAAACAAAAGCCAGGTACAGTAGTACACACCTACAACCCCAGTTACTCAGGAGGCTGAGGCAAGAGGATTAGGAGTTCAATCCTAATCGGGCAATTTAGCCAGACCCCATATCAAAATTTTAAAAAGGGCTGAGATGCAGTTCAGAGGTAGCATATTCTTGGGTTCAATCCCTAATATGAAAAGAATAAAAACAAGGATTCTAAAAATATACAAAAGATACTACTTTAAATTGGGCTTTAAAGCCCAATGTAATGATTAAAATATAAAATGGTACCATTCTGAAAACTGATAGTTAAATATGCATCTAAATATGCATCTAAACCTATAAAAATATTAATGATCTAACAACTTCTCTATCAATCCAAGAAAAACTAAAAAATACTTGCATAACAATGTTTATAGTTGCTTTTTTCATTATAGCCAATAATTGGATGTAGCTCATGTACTCATCAATAAACAGAAGAATGAATAAACAACTGGTAGATGCTTATACAATGAAGACTGAGAAGAAAACAAAAGGAATTAACTCAATATATGCAACATAGATTACTATGCTTAACCAAAAAAGCTAAACAACAGAGAACACAGTTAATATTCTCTTCCAACCCTTTCTTTCTGGCATTAAAGATAAAACCTAGTGCCTTGCACATGCTAGGCAAGCGCTCTACCAATGACCTATATCTCCAATCCAACATTCCATTTGCCTGAAGTTCTACAAGAGGAAAATTTAATTTGTAATGATTGAAATCAAAGGTTATTCTGTGAACGGAGGAATGACCAGAAGAGCATGAGGAAACTTTTAGGAGCTACGGGAATTTCCTAGAGCTGAATGAAGTTGTGGATTAAACAGGTGTAACCATCAGTCAAAATGGATCAAACTTGGGGAAAAAAATGGACCAAACTCTTCCTTTAATCTCTGCCTATTTCACTATGTATCAGTTAGACCTCAATAAAAAAAAATGTTTAGGAGAGATTAAGATTCATAAGAAATTGAAGCATTCTAACACAGGTTTGATGGAAATTTCAAAAAAGAGATCAAGAGGAATGATATAAAAGATGGTGACGATAACTATTGTGATACCAGGGGTTGAATCCATGTGTACCTAATTTTAGGAAACTAATAATTGCTGCACAACTTTAAAATTTTGTTTTATTTATTTATTTTTATGTGATGCTGAGGATCAAACCCAGGGCCTTGCAAGTGCTAGGTGAGTGCTCTACCTCTGAGCCCCAGCCCTTAAAAGTTGTTTTAAAGGGCAAAACTAAATTCTATACAATTATGAAGGGAATGTATATATACTGAGGGAATGATAGATACCAGAGAATTGAATGAAGAAAATACCTGTGGTCTTGTTCAAGAGGCTAACAAAGGTAAAAAAATAAATAAATTACAAGCTAAAGTGAGGATGCCATGAGATACTTTTCTAAGCACTTTACATACATCACTCATTGATAATTCCCACAATCCCATGAGACCTGCAATATTATTAACCTTATTTTACACAGACTTTGGTTTTAGCCATGACAAAATAGCATGTATTAGACCAACTTTTTGCCCTTTTATACAAAACCACTATAAAGCTGGGTATAATAAACATCTGTAATTCTAGTGACTTCAGGAGGCTGGAGGCAGGAGAACTGCATGATCAAGACCAGCTCTGGAAACCCAGTAAGACTCTACCTCAAATTAAAAAAAAAAAAAAAAAAAAAAAAAAATGAAGATACAGTTCATAGTAGCACCCCTGAGTTCATTCCAAGTACAAAACCAAATCAAACCAAACCAAAAAACAACCCATTATAAAACTTTGAATATATCAAATAATTCTTTGAAGGAGCTAAAAATCCAGAATGTAGGGTTTCAGAAACTTGGATTCTTGAAAAAATGAGAAGCCCAGGAGGACAAGACACATTCATGCTGGATGGTTTTTCTGGCAAAAGCATTTTCTAAATAACATGGGGAAAGAAAATGGAACAGAACAGGAGCAGCTGTTTCAATGCGAAGGTCTGAGTCTGGGATGTCAAAGTAGCTCAGATTTAAGGGACAAAAATCCCATCAAGGGGGAATCCAGAGTGAAGAAAGTCCTCCCAAATCTACATAGCAACACCCCTTCAAGCTGTTAGCCTCTGCTGCATACATTCAGGACTAGACTCCAAATAAAATAGCAACAGAGATGCTAAGAGCTGAGTTGAGATTTGGACCCCCTACAATTTATCACCCATAATGTCCAAGATCTGATTTTTTTAAAAAAAGGAGTGTACACTTCCATACAAAGCTTACACACACACACACACACACACACACCTAAAAGGAACAAAAGAAAACAGTATAAGGGAAAGACCAGAAACAGAAATCAACTTATACATGGCTCAGATGTTATAGTTACTTGACAGGAACACAGAAATGACTATGAACCAAAAATTGTGAAGTACTTCGTATTAAAGAAAACAGAGAAGTTACTGATTTCAGGTCTAGGGCAGGAACTATACAGTATGGGCTGGAACAACATATCATCTTAGGTATCAAAGCAGCTACCAAAAGCTACTTATAGTAAGTGGGTTCTGCAGAAACTAGGAAAAAAGTCCAGAGGTTACCAGTGGACTGAAATAGAACATCTTGACCTTCAGTAGGATAATTTACTGATTTGGCATAAAACTCAAGAATATGTATAAATGAGAGATTGATTGATTCATTGATTCATTGATGCATGCTAGGGATTGAACCCAGGGCCTTGTGTGTGTCAGGTAAGCATTCTATCAACTGAGCTATATCCCCAGCCCTGAAAATGTTTTTAAAGGATGACAGGCAATGGATATTAACTCTAAAACTGGTAAATAAGAGCAAAAAAATTGAAATTTTCTTGCATTTCCTACATGAATTATATCACTGTGTAATCAAACAGATAAGCAATAGATTTTTTTCTAAAAGGTATTCTAAGTAAAATAAGTGATGAAAATTTTTGCATTCCTCAATTACTGGATGCAGACAATGAATATTATTGACTGGTAACATCACAAAGACAAGATACTGAGTACCTTCTAATCAAAAAACACTTCCTAGGGTTTTATTAAAGGACCAAACCTGAGCCTGGTCATGCATTTGGACCCAGCAGCTGTTTTGGAACAGAGGATAAAGAAAACTTATTCCTTATTATTGAGTGAGTATGAGGGGGTAGGAGGCAATTATGGGAAAAAAAAATGTCTAATTGGGCTCTGCAAGAGGTAAATGATATATTTTTTTTAAAAGGTTGGTAAACACTTTTCTGGACTCTGGGAAATATAGGTCAAATAGTCTAGGCTTAATGACAGATAAATTTGTTAAAGAAACAAATGGAAAAGGAGCCTCTCAACAAATGGTTGAGTCTTTAACCATTTTCTTACATTTTCTATATTTAAAAGATTTATAAAACATTTTTAAATGTGTGTGATTAATTCTAGTATCCATGATGTTCTCTTGGGTGATAAAACCATAAAGAAATACATGAAAATTATTATAAAATTATATGGTAAAGTCTAGGCAACGACTAGCTTTCTTTGGGAGGTTCTATTTCTTGACCTGAATGGTGGATGTAAGTTCTTTGATTTAATATATTAAGCTACATATTTGTTTTGTGGGTCTTTCTATATTGGTGTTTTGTTTTTAAAATGTAAAAATAATAACAAAAAATGTAGTAAGATAGTACACATTCACAGAATTGCTAGAAGTCTGGAAACTGATTATAGCAATTGTTAAGTATTTGGAGCAATGGAGATTTTCACATACTGCTGGGGGAAGAATAAATTGGTACCTGAACTGCAAAAGACTTGATGCTTCATTGTTTATAGGAATGAAATAAATGCCCTAAGGTGCAGTAATTCAACTGCTTAGAATATATTTTATAGTATTAGGTATGTGTGCAAGAAAGTTCTTGGCACCATTATTTGTAATGGTCAAAAACTAAACTGATTCCCAACAAGATGGAACGAACAAATACTGTGGTATGTTTGTATAATTACTACTTATACAGAAAAAAAGCAATTACAGCCACACATAAGGCAGATGGATCTTAATGACTGAGTGGAAGAATACAGAGATTAAAAAAATACATATTGAATGGCTTCCTTCATATAAAACTTAGGCATATGGGCTGGGATTGTGGCTCAGTGGCAGAGCACTTGCCTTGCATACATGAGGCCCTGGGTTTGATTCTCAGCATCATATAAAAATAAATAAATAAATGAAGGTCAATCATTGTGTCCATCTAAAACTAAAATAAATAAATAAATAAATAAAATTTAGGCACGGACAGGGTTGTTTTTAGTTGTTTGGGGTGAAACTTCTTTGTGTGTCCTGTATTTCACAATGAAAGTTAAAGGAAAAAACATCATAAGAAAAAAAAAAGGGGGGGGGGCTGCCACTGTGAAATAGTACGGGGCAGGGGTCAGCAGGACTTTTCATTAGGTGTCTTGTATAGATTGAGTTTTCAACCATTTTCTTACTTTCTTTGATGACAATTAGAGAAATGGAAATAAATAATTGAGAATCTAATGTGGCCAGTTATAACTGCTATAGGGCCTATTTAGTTCCAAGATCCTTTGACCTATCCAGACACTTAAAGAAAATACTGAAATTTCATTGCCTTCCTAGAAGATATGCTTCAGGAGGAAAACTCTCAGACCCATTTTTCAACTTACAAAATACAAGATAATAGACAATATTCCAAAACTATATTAACAAAATTTTACAAAAGAACTTTATGACATCTATAATATATTTAGATTTTCAAAAATAATAAATCTAAGCCTAAGTTTGGGTCTACCATTTGAATGTCTCTCAATGATGATATTTGTAGCTGGATACAGTGGGGCATACCTGTAATTTCACTTAAAGAAAAGCCTGAAGCAAAAGGATCACAAGTTTGAAGCCAGTTACAACAACTTACTGAAACCCTCAGCAAGACCGTCTCAAAAATTTAAAAAAAGATTGGGGATGTATCAATGATACAGTGTCCATGGGTTTAATCCCCAGTACCATATATAAACAAAAATAATGATATTGGTATTACTTATGAACCTCTGATGTCAAATTTAAACTACCTCTCAAGTATTTTTCTTTCATATTAAGTTTTCTAAAAAGTATCCTGATCACCACGCATTTCAATAGTCTTATGTGGGGTGGGGAGCAGGGAGGCAGTACTAGGGACTGAATCCAGGGCACTGAGCTATATCCTTTTCATTTTTTGAGACAGTCCTTTTTTTATTATTTATATATGACAGCGGTATGCATTACAATTCTTATTACACATATAGAGCACAATTTTTCATATCTGGTTTGTATACATAGTATATTCACAATTCATGTCTTCATACCTGTACTTTGGATAATAATGATCATAAAAATACGGAACGCTTCGCAAATTTGCATGCCTTCTCAAGTAGTATTTAACATAGAGGCTACCACAGAGCAAATATGACCTTATGCTTATTATTACTGTTGAAATGTAAACAGCTATTTTTAACTTGTGAGGCATGTTGAAGATTAAATGAGAAGCCACCTTGTATATGGTAAATCCCATAAAATTAGGAGTTTTGTTATTCTAAGTATCTAGTATATGCAATGTTCATTAAGACAAGAGCCAAATGGAATGGAGGGAGGAGCAGGGGAAGAACTTATTCCTTCTCCAGATTACTTTTCACTACCATTCATATTCACAGTAAAACTTTTACTTCCTCCTACAAGAAACTTCATTTTCCTTCTGGAAGTAGCAACAAGCCATCTATAAGTCTGTTTGCTTCTTGATCAGACAGCTGAAGGCAAGTTTAAAAAGTCAAGTTAGAGAAATAGGAACTGCCACAGAGAAAGAACTTTCAGTTCTTGCCTCTTTTTTGTTAGTTTTCCATTATTGTGAAAAAATACCTGATACACAAAAACTTTAAGGGAGGAAAAATTTATTTTGGCTCACCGTTTCAGAGGTTTCCATCCATGATCACTTGGTTCCATTCCTATGGGCCTGTGGCTGCACAGTACACCATAGCACAAAGTGTATGGTGGTGCAAAGCTACCCACCTTAAGATAGCCAGGAAACACAGTAAGAGAAAGTAGCCAGGGTCCTAATATCCTCTTCAAAGGCATGACCTCAATGACCTAACTTCCTCCTAAATGTGCCACAGGCTGCTTATCAAATCTTTAATATTTGGACCTTGGGAGTGGGGGAGACTTAAGATTACAAACTATAGTGCCTTTATTAAAAAATTATATGTTCATTTATAATTATGGTCAAATGTATGGGTTAATGCTTACAAATGAGAACCAAAAATTAGCACGTATTCTATCATCTCATTTCTCTGTGAAAAATCCTACATAATTTTACAATCTTGTAAAATTTTAGGAAAATTGGATGACTGTTTTATATTCTCTTACACCTCTTACATTGTCCTAAGGATATTTTTTCTTCTGTTTTCCTTCTTGAATGGATGAATCAACATGACGAGAAAGAATTTACATTTTTTTAAATATTTTTTAGTTGTACACAATATCTTTATTTTGTTTGTTTATTTTTATGCTGTGCTGAGGATCGAACCCAGGGCCTCACACGTGCTAGGTGAGCGCTCTACCGCTGAGCCACAACCCCAACCCAAGAATTCACATCTTAACGGTATGTTTTTTCCAAATAGTCTTCATGTTTCTTGTTCATAGCTGTATTCTGTTGCCTACCACAGTGTTCAATGAATAAATGGGTTGGCTCCAGAAACATCTTCCTTTGTCCAAGATTGGAGCTGTTCATTATAGTTTCATAACCAAAGTCAGGCAACATGGTGTAAGTGACAACATTAGGTTTATTAGGATTTCCTTCAGTTATCAATATTGACCACCATAGAAAATTTTTAATTACTGTGCTTGGCTTGCTTACATGACACTAAGCAAGCCACTGAGTTATGGTTTTTGTCCATACATTCTCAAAAAACAGACCAGGAAGCTGCTGTTCTCCTACAGAGATTCAGTCTCTATGAGTGGGTGACAGTCCCTGGCCAAGTAAATAACGCTCTCATTGATTTGAATTCGGACTTGAAGTGTTTTCTGATGGGCTCCCCATAACAGATAACAGCTTTCATCTAGGGCTCTGGGAACCTTGAGTCACCAGGTAAGAAGTCTGCATACCCTGCTGAAGAGATTACATGGAAAATCCTGATATTACAAGGAGAAGACGACAACTGAGCACAACATTCTAGCAATCTCTGACAAAGCATGTGAGTAAAGAAGCCATCAGAAGTGGATCCTTCATCCCTGGCTACCTTACTTGACAGAATGTGCACCAGAGAAAAATGGCCAGTGAGTCCTTCCCAATCTCCTGATTTTCATAAAACTGTCAATTAAATCATTGTATTAAGCCAATAGTTTTGGGGTGGACTGTGATATATTAATAGTTAACTGAAAAAAATGTTATTTTCTAGCCAATGGGAAGCAATGAAATGAGAGCTGAGCATTAGGAAAATCAGTCTAATAGCAACGTAGAAAATAGTCTATAGAAGACTATTGCTGGTGCAAGAAAATCGAAGAAACAAGAGCCAATAAAGTCTGAACTACAGATAAAAGTATGGCAGTGGGATGGATGGATGGATACAATATATTGACTGCAGAGTTAGATTCAATGGGATTTTTGTACCTAACTGGCCATCTGTGCAAGAGGAATATCAAAAGCCAAAACTGAACTACTATTGAGTTCAAGAGACTAGGGAATGGCGATGTTACTAAGGATGACAAGAAGGCAGATAAATTCAGATTAAGAAAATACAATTTGTTAATTTTAACATGCAAACAAAACAAGTCATAATAAAAGATACAGTTGTGCAAATACTTAGTCTGGAGTTTAAAAGAGCTCTAAAAATCCCATTATCGGTGTGTTTCTACAATAGGAAAGGGTTTAATTCAAAAATTAGATTTGCTATCTACAAGTGTATGGGATGCTGAGTTCAATGTAAAACATTTAAGATTTTCTTCAACTGAAAACTGATTTAGAAACTGGAACAGGTATGTAAGCACATTCTTCACGTGGGACAAAAACTAAAGTTTACAATGATCTTTTTAGATCTTAGTATTAATAACTGAATCATCTGTGAGCTTATAATACCCTGACCCTTCTATGCCAAGTACTTCTTTTTTTAAGACAGAGTGGGAGAGAGAGAGAGAGAGAATTTTTTAATATTTATTTTTTAGTTTTCAGCGGACACAACATCTTTGTTTGTATGTGGTGCTGAGGATCGAACCCGGGCCGCACGCATGCCACGTGAGCATGCTACCGCTTGAGCCACATCCCCAGCCCCCAAGTACTTCTTAACAGGCTCTATTTCTCGACATATTTTCATAGAGCACTGAGTGATTTTTAAACCATGGATCTCACCATGGCAGAACCAAAATCCTTACCATGGCATATAAAGTGCTGTATTATGCAACTCTTGCTAACATGCACCCTCCCATGCACCTTGACCGTGCCATAGTCCTTTCTTTCACTTCAGGCTCTTTACTGACTAGATTACTCTTCTTTCCCTATCTCCTTGACCAGATTACCTCTATTCATCCTTCAGTTCTTCACTTCCTCAGAGAACAACTTTTCTTGTCTATCCCTAGGTACTCCCCTGCTTTTTATTATTATTATTTTATTTGTAGATAGACACAATACCTTTATTTTGTTTGTTTATTCATTTTATGTGGTGCTGAGGATCGAACCCAGTGCCTCACACATACATGCTAGGCGAGCGCTCTACCACAGCGCCACAACCCCAGCCCTCCCCTGCTGTTTTTATTCACACAATATCCTTCACTTCTTTAAAGTACTTACCACATAACAATGTTGTGGTTATTAGGGAAACTATGCTTAATACTGGTCTTCTCCATTAGAACTGAAGTTCCAAGGGGCTGGAGTTGTGGCTCAGTGGTAGAGTGCTCACCTAGCACGTGTAAGGCACTGAGTTTGATCCTCAGCACCACATAAAAATAAATAAAATAAAGGTATTGTGTCCAACTACAACTAAAAAAAAAAAAAAAAAAAAAAAGAACTTAAGTTCCAAGAAAGCAAGACTTGCATCTTATTCTCTTCCATAACCTGGGACACAGTCTTACCACCAGGGACACAGTAATAGTTTCATAAGTGCTCTCTGAATAAACAGAGAACATTCACAGACAAGACAGGATAATTAGGAAAAAGAATTCTAAGACTAAACTGGGTTCTAGTTCCAGCTGACCCTTACAAACTTTGTAACCAGGAAAGGTATTTTTTAGCACTTCAGTCTCTTCCCTTTTAAAAATAAAGACAGTAACGAAACCTACGGCATTAACAGGATTAAGACTTGTTATATGTAAAATGCTTAAACAATTGTCTGGTACATAGCATCATCACATTTTGTTCTGAAAAAACAATGACACTAATTCAGGTGAGAATTAGTTATGTTGTATGGAAAGATCTAGAATACATTAAAGCCTAAAACACAGTAAATACATTAAACAGTAGCTCATACTATATAGTTAGTAAACATGACTCAACCATTTCATAAACTTTCAGTCTCTCTGACTCATGGTTCAACTTTCTTTATTTCTCCACAGGGGCTTTAAGGTTCTCCTTTATTAGCTAACAGTCTTTGGAATGAAAACCTAAAGCCACTAATGAGGATTACAGGGGTCTGAAATCTAGGTCCAGGACCTCCAGCCATTTCCTCAAATTTTTCACCTTTCCACCTCTAGACACCATAAACACAAACCCCCAACGCAAGCCATTTCTTAGCTGTCTCCTTCAGGCATAAAAAATAAAAAAATCTTCTTCCTCGTCTTTTTCCCTTTCCTCAGGTATGGTATGAAGGATACAGAAAAATCACATGCCTCAGGAGGACATAGGCCCTGAGCACATACAATTTCCCTTATAGATAATTGTTCTTCTGGTTGCTCAAGGCCTCTTTCCCTGCCACTTCCAAAATTTCTCCTACTATGACTTAGCCAAAATTCACCTGCCTGCCAAAAGCCTGCCAAATGTAGTTGTCTCCTCCCATAATCTGGTCTTGCTAAACACTACAAAACTCTGACTTTTCGGCAGGCCCATCATTTTCTGTCTTGAAAACGCACCCCTCCGATGCCTGACTGACCACTGTTTAACAAAACGCATTGCTGATCCTTTGAGGTCTGATCCTGCTTCAGTCACTTTTGCTTACATTTGGTTCCTCACCAGGAATGGGAGTAAGGTGACCCTTCCTTGTCCTAAGGAACCTCCTTCCTAACAGTCATGTTAAAGGGCTAGCCAATGAGACCTCAGAAGTGACCACTGATTGTCTGGCACCCCCATGGTTCTGAGGTCAGGGAACCTCATGCAACTACAGCTGAATTCCCAGACGGACTGCCCCCACTTTCCCTCCCATCCTGTAGAAAGAGCCCCTTTATACCCTCTGTAGTCCACTTTAGCTAAATGGCAGCTGGTATGTGACTTGAAACTGATCCCATTTTTGAGCTAGGTTTTTACTGCCTTATTGCTATGTAGACAGGGCAAGGATCTGTACTGGGTCCTTTATTGGTGTTGGAGGAATCCTCTTTCTCTCTCCTCTCCAATCCCTCCCTTCCCTTACACTAATACTTCCAGATCAGAGACCACATTTTGCCATTTTGTTCCTGCATGCAACAACCAGCCTTCTCATTCTCTGAAGAGGTAAGACCCCTTCTGCTTTCTTGCAGAAGGTGCCCTTTCTGAGACCTCTGCCTTTGGCTTGTCTGGACCCTGGGGGAACCCCACCATTAAGATTGTAGGGGAATACTTCTTTGGTGGAATTCTTTTGGGGATGTGAGATATTAGGGTGGAAGCCCTAGTACAGACTGCCACCCAGGTCAAACCTCTCCAACATGGGAGCTACCCAGTACATTCCTCAGAAATCCCCTATAGATTGTCCCATAAGAAATTTTAATACCTTCCATTTCCAAATTGACCTTGAAATGAATGGCCTCATTAGGCTTAGTACCCAGGACCTTTGATCAAAAAATTTTCCAAGATTTGGACAATTTCCTCCAACGAAATGGCAAATGGCCTGAGGTTCCCTACCTTCAAGCCTTCCTCTACATTCGCTCAAAGTCCTCACTGTGCCAGACCTGCTCTGCACTATAGCTTATTCTTGCTCACAACTCTCTTCCTCCTTCACTGCCCCCAAATAGCAGATGGACCCCCTCCTTACAGACCCCAGGGCCCCTTTACACCCTCATCCAATCATCCTCCTCAAGGCACCTTGGCCCCTTTGTCTGCCCCCCATCCAAATGCCATACCCACGTTCCCCCTCTCCCTTGCTGTCATCTCTCTTACATGATCTAAAAGTCTTCTTCCAAAGCATATGTCCCCTTTGGGACATGGCCAGGGCTGAAGGAATGGTCCTATTCCATGTTCCCTTTTCTGTGACAGACATGTCCCAAATTGAGTACAGACTAGGTTCATTTTCTGAAAATCTTACTAAGTTTGGAAAAGAGTCCACTAAACTCCAACACATGATTACCTGCCTCCTTGAGGGCATGATAAAAACAATTCTTAAACCCTGGTTAATAAGATCAGGGAAATCACGTAAGGATCTGATGAAAATCCTGCCCTTTTTTTGGACCAACTTACTGAAGCTATTAAATATCACCCTAGACCTCAATACTCCTGGCCAGTACTCTTTTTCCATGTCCAATTTATTGGTGGATCTGCACCTGATATCCATAAAAAACTTAAGACAGCTAGAAAAGGGTCCCAAGACTCCTCAGCAACTACTCTGGATACTTTTCTTTAACAACTGGGAAGACAAGGCCAAAAAGGAGAGAGAAAAACATCTTAAAGCTAAATATCAACTCCTGGCCTCAGCCATCTATAACTCCAGAAAGGCCCCCTGATGCTTGTGGCCTCACCAGATCCTCCAACCCACTTCCCAGGCTGTTTCTAATGTGGGCTGACAGGACACTGAGTACAAGCCTGCCCTAACCCAAAGTTCCCCCACCAATCCCTGTCCCAACTGCGGACAATGGGGACACTGGAAAATGAACTGTCCCCAGGGAAGGATACCCATCACTGTTGGGAACCATCTATGAGCCATGTGTAAATTGACCAATGTCTGAGTCATTAGGCAGAGAAGTCACTCCTTGGGGAATTAATAGGTGGAATCCCCCAGTTTTGAGAATGCCAGAAATCATGCTGGCACCCTGACCTAGCTTACAGCTCCAAGTTCAAAAACAGCCTCCCAGAGATAAGCATAGCCTGCCAAGTGCCAATTAACTTATTTACTGCAAGACCCCTGCCACAGCAAGAAGCAAGTGCTGAAACAAACTCCTCCCACAATGAAACCTTATACCTACCAATCCCTTTTGATCTGTATTGCTCTAAATAAAAAGCAAGCACTAGCTTTTTCTTGGTTAGAAGATAGACCCCTCTGGTAGGCTCAACAGGTTATGCCCTTGCTTTAAAACTACTCTTGGCTTTTTATTTTTATTTTCTGATATATTACTTTCTTCTTTTTTATTTTTAGATGTTGACGGACCTTTATCTTATTCATTTATTTACATGTGGTACTGAGGATCGAACCCAGTGCCTCACACATGCTAGGCAAGTACTCTACCACTGAGCCACAACCCCAGCCCTGATATATTACTTTCATACCTTTTATTTTGCAGCCAGCCCAGCCCACCCCCCCAACAGGTACCCATTCCCTTGCTCATGTAGGATATGAGCAAGAGTTCCCCTTGGTACAACCTGCTTTTCAAGCCCCCTACAGTGATTAACTGAAATGAGGGGGCCAGGACTGCACTGCCCCATCACCTCGGGTGATACCTCACAGGAGTCCCAGGTTACAGGGATGGTAAACAGCCAAGCGGTTTCTTCTGTGGTCGACACTTGGGCGAGTCTTTCCCTTCTGATAAAATGGAATGGACCCTTTCAAAGCAATTACCTCCATTATGGGAGTCTCCAGAACTCCTATATAGCCATTAAAGACACTTTACTTTTTTGTACATCTGGATCCCTTACACTATCCCACTCCTTCATCATCATGCCACATTGCCTTGTCCCCCTACTGGACCAAGATTTCCACCATAAACTGAAGGCTTCCATCTCCATTCCCCATTTACAATCCACCACCATTTTTTAAATACACTCCAGCCTAGACTGCTGTTCCCCCTAAGCCTCGTGATCATCCCTTACTAGCTGGAATCAACCCCACCATCTGAAACACCTCTCAACCCAACACTGCTAATCGCCACCCCCCTATTCAAATCCAACTAAAAGACCCCTCACTACTTGACCTCCTCTCAATGTCTTCTAACTTTCTCAACTCTCATGTGTTTGAAGCCCATTATCTCCCGTTTACTACAGGCTCGTCTTCTCACACCAACACACTTTGCTTACAACTCCCCCATCCTCAGAGTCAAAAAATGCAACGGCCAATTCCGGCTAGTACAGGACCTCAGAAAAATCAACCCCTACACCCTTCTATCTCATATCTGCCCCCCACCACCCATTTTTCAGTGCTAGACCTGAAAGATGCCTTCTTTACTATTCGCCTCCATCCTGTCTCATGCCCACTTTTTGCCTTTACCTGGACTGACCCAGACACTAATTCCTCTCAGCAGTTCACCTTGACTGATCCCCCACCAGGCTCTCCAATGCAACCTGGCAACTTTGAATTTATTCTCCAGCCATCTCATACAGTATGTAGATAAACTCCTGCTCTGTAGCCCCTCAATTGAACCCTCAAAACACCACACTACCATTCCTCTCGATTCCCTGGCCTCCTGGGGTGCTGGTTCTCTCAATCCAAAGTCCACCTCTGCTTCCCTCAAGTGTAATATTTAGGCATTCTTTTAACCCCCACCACCTGTACCATAACCCCAGAAAGACTTCAAGCATTGAAGGATATTCCTTTACCTTACTCTAAAAGAGATATGCTAAACCCATCCTCTTTAGATTTATAGTATCTCCAATAAATTTCTCAATCTTGTACCACCTGTCTCAAAGCTAATCCCAATTCCAATGTGAGACCACCCCCATTTCCCACACATCAAGTTAGGGGAGCCCTTCCTGCCATGGACTGGCAACTTAATTTTGCCTAAATGCCCCCTGTAAGAAAAATTAAATATCTCCTAATCTTTTTTTTAATATTTATTTTTTAGTTTTAGGTGGACACAATATCTTTTTTAAATTTTTATGTGGTGTTGAGGATTGAACCCAGCGCCCTGCGCATGCCAGGCGAGTGCGCTACCACTTGAACCACATCCCCAGCCCAATCTCCTAATCTTGGCACACAGCTTTACTGGATGGGTCAAGGCCTTTTCAACTACCAATAAAAAGGCTTCTATAGTTGCAACCCTACTTTTCCAAGAAATAATTCCATGTTTTGGTTTACCTGCCTCCCTTCAGTCCCAAATCCATCTCCTCTATTACCTAAGAAGTAGCTAAATTTTTGCATAGAAAATGACACTTCCACATTCCCTATCATCTGCAGTCTTTAGGAAAAGTTGAAAGGACAAATAGGACCTTAAAGGCAATCTTAATCAAACTATCTATAGAAATCCTTTTGGATTGGAGTAAGCTCCTCCCTTTAGCCCTTCTCAGACTCTAAGCTCTCCCCAAGAAACCTCTCATGATTAGCCCATTTGAACTCCTTGTCCCACCCACCATTCAAACTCAATCACCAAATATTCTTACAATGTTGTGAATCCCCTCCTAGCTCATTTCAGGGCCATCCTCTGGAAATATGCCCTGTCCCATCTTCTCCAGTTGCAATCTCCAGAAGCCCCTCCTCTTATTTCTATAGGAGACCTGGTATACCTTTCTTCCCCACAACCTACAGCCCCCTTACAAGAAAAGTGGAAGGGCCCCTTCAGGATTATTCTGGCTACCCCAACTGCAGCCAAATTAGAAGGCCAACCTTCTTGGGTACACTTGAGCAACTTAAAGCTCATTCCTGGTAATGCCTCTTATCAATCTATTTCCATAGGCCCCACCTGACTACACATGTCCCGCCTTCCAATTATTTCCAAGGAAGGAGCTGATTCTTCTCCTGGATGCCACTTTCTCAGACATCCTTCCACATTTTAAAAATAATTCTCAGAGACAAATTATATTTATCATATTCACTACCCCTTCATCTTTGCCCTTTCCAAATGCTTGACCTCATCTGGGAACTCTGGCTTCAAGGAACATTCCTTGATCTGACTCCCACTCAAATCTCCCTTTTCTCTTTGTGCTTTCTATATATCATCTTTGACTTTACAAACAGCCTCATACTGGACATCAGGAAAATCTACATGCCTAAAACAATATGGCCAAGGCCTGGCTCGTCTCATCAGTATACTGCTAGGAGAGTCACCATGCACCCATTGCATTTCTAAACAAGGAAACACGGAAACTGTCACTGACTGACTTATCAACATGTCAACTGCTATGCATGCAGACACACCCCAACTCTCTGCTCTCAAGAAAACAAATGATACTGGATGGGCTAGAGCAAGGGAAACAACACTGGATTTATATGCAATGGGTATGCTGGACTTATCACACCCACCTCAGTATGTCTGATGATGGTGGGGTCCAAGATCAGGCCTCACAAACCATTCTTAGAACCCAAATACCACAGATAATACAGAAAGATTTCTATCCTACCAGAACTCTCTTGCATCTCCCTGATCTTATGAGGCCATATACTTTGGACTCCCAAATTAACACATTCATCAACTTAAACTGATCAACTTCTAAATCTCACCAACCCACACTTAGCCCAAGATTGCTGGCTCTGTTTGCAGCCTGGTCCCCTTTGGTACTTTGCCAGCCCTATAAACATGTCTGGATTAAGTTATCATTGGATGAATTCCTCAAACAGTAGACCAAAACTCAATGGGGTCCAATTGTTTCAAACTGCCCCCCAATGTATTGTAACTTTGTAATACAAATTCTGATCATATTTAAGAAGACAAAATACAACAATATTCAACAGCTCAATCCAACCTCCATGCCCCCTACCAATCCCACAACTTCCTTTCTATGTGGGACCTGCATTTACCCTTGCCTGCCAGGAAAGTGGACAGTCTTTGTACTTTAGTGTTCCTTACCCCTCAAATTGATATTCTATCTAACAAAAGTAGTTGTCTCCTCCCATAACATGGTCTTGCTAAAACATTATATAACTCTGATCTTTACTGCATCCTCCCACCATTTTCTACCTTGAAAATGTGTCCCTCCAATTCCTGACTGACTCCACTGCTTAATATAAGGCATTGCTGATCCCTTGAGGTCTGTTCCGCTTCTGTCTTTTTTGCTTGCTGGGTAAAGCATCTTCTCTTTGCAGGATCCATGTATCCAGCTCAGCTGCTACCAGGCATTTACCTCAGTGCAGGTGTGATTTACAAGGCCCTTCACCTGCAGCCAGAATTCCCCAGTCATACAGGGAAGATGGGCACCCTGGATTGCCCAGGGTTTCAGATCATCAGTGGATGTGTAACAGTGGTCCATTTTATGCTTGGAATATAGCCCTTGCTGCTCTGCCAATGCAATTTATTTTTAATGTGGACGGGTTTCTTTCTCTTCCTCTCCCTCTTCCTGATCTTAGGGGAAACAGGATCACCTTTCTTCCCCATCCAAGGCAGTTATCTGTCCTTGAGCACACACCCACCACAGGAATAAAGTAATCTACACCTTAGGGATGGTGCAGAAGATCTCAGAAATGACTGTCTCCCAAATTAACAAGTGAATTACAACTCCAGACAGAGAACACGGGAATGTGGCCTTTGAGTCACCTCTTGAAAAGCCCCTTGTTCCTGCAGATGGGCAAAATCACAGCCTTTGGAACAGGCGTCCCCTGTGTTTCTCTTTTGCTAGCAAAGCAATAAGCCTTTTTCCTTTTTCTCAAAACCCTGTCCTCGTTATTGGATTTGCATCGAGGACAGACGAAGCTCAGGAGCCACCTCCCACGCAGGCCTCGCTGCCCGCCGGGCACGTGCCCAGGGCCCGCGGGAAGGCTGGCTGTGCTGGCGCTCTCCTCTGCACTGGAGCCCTATCTTCGCCGTGGTGGGCGCCGGGCGACAACTTGCACCCAGATTACGAACGGCAGCCTTCTCCACCGCGGCTGTAGTTCAAAGTCACAGTCCCTCTCCTTTCGCTTCTCCAGGCCGCAGTCGGTGCACGGACACCACTCCCCCGGCGGCCTCGCGCCAGGAAGAGGCCGTGACGGGCCATCGGAGAAAGCTCGGTTTCTAGAGTGGCCGTTCCGCGCAGCAGGCTGAGGGACAGGCTCACGGAACTTCCCCAAGCGGCGGCGGAGGCTCTGCCACCCAGCCTCGCCGCCAGGCCCCCGCCCCTAGCCCGCGCCCCGGACACTGCGGCCCCGCGCCCTCAGCGGCCGCCCCCACCCGGGGCTTCGCGGAGGCGCCGGGCTGGGAGACCGCTCGCCTCACAGGGCTGCCGAGAGGCCCGCGCGCGCCCGCAGGCGACACTTACTTGCCCCTCAACCAGCCGGCTCGTGAGACGGACTAGGTGGCCTCCGCACCGCGACGTTCAGTCACCACGAGCGGCCGCCGACAGCTCTGTTGCTGCCGCCGAGGCCGCCGCTGCTCTCCTTCCGGCCCCTACGCAGCGTCACCTCGCGCCTGCGCACAGCGCCCCCTCCCGACTAGCGACAGGAAGAACCATAGAGGCAAGCTGGGTGCGGGGGAGGAGGGACCCAAGGAACGAGACCATAGAGAGGTCTGCCTAGCCGGGCCTCCATCTGGTTCATCGCTGCATATACTTGACTCCCCCATCAGGCGGGAGGACGAAAGGGACAGGGACCCTCGAGACCTTGAGAGGATCTCTATCTCCTTAGAGTTAAAAAGGGTAGGGGCAGGTGGCCGTAGAAATTGACTGGCTGTCCACTTTTTTGAGCCTCTAACATACACACTCTACTTCGTTCTTATATCCGAAGGGCATCTTGTGTGCCAAGCCCTGTTCTAGGAATTGGGGATAATGCGATAAAGAGGGTCCCTGTTCTTACAAAGTTTATGTTTTAATTGGTAAGTTAATAATCAACTAAAATCCAGCTCAGGCAGGGTGTATTCAAGGACAAATACAACTGGGGTGGAGGAATAAAGCCAAGAAAGGAATAGAAAGCTGTCAGGAGAAGCATTTCCTGCAGAGAGAACACTGGAGCAGAAAAGGAGGGAGCCAGGTGACCTTTGGAGGGGATAGAAAAAGCAAAGGCCCTGACTTGGGAATATGACCTGTAGGTTGGGAAAAGAGCAAGAATGCTAATATGAGGGCAGTGCAGTGATTGGGTAGTGGTGGTGGTGTAGAGAGTGGGGTTGGTGAGGTGGCAGCCACCCAGTCATAAAATGTCTTATGAATTTTATTCTAAAAGTGGTGGGAGGCTACTGGAAAGTTGGGAGCAGGGGTCTAAGTTAATCACCTTGTTTTCCAAACATCATTTTGGTTTCTATTTGAAAAGGTACACATGATAGTAGAAGCTTTACAGAGAATCAGGAACAGGGGCAGGAAAACCAATTAGGAAGCTACTGCAGAAGTCTAAATGCAGAAGTCTATGTGACTTCTGCAGTATGGTCAGGGAGGAGGTGGTGAGACAAAGTCAGATTAGGGATTTTGTTTTTAAGCAGAGAGGATTTTTATAGCTTTATTTTGTTTATTTAATTTGTTTATGTGGTGCTGAGAATTAAACCCAGTGCCTCACACATGCTAGGCAAGCGCTCTACCACTGAGCCACCACCCTAGCCCCTAGAGAGGATTTTTGATGGAGCAGAAGTAGGATTAGAGAGAAAGGAGTCAAAGTTGATCATATATGGTTTTTGGTTTGTGCAACTGGGTGAATTGTGGTTCCACTCAATGATGTGTAAAAATGTGGGAGAGGGCTGGGGCTGTAGCTCAGTAGTAAAGTGCTTGCCTCGCATGTGTGAGGCACTGGGTTCGATCCTCAGCACCACATAAAAATAAATAAAGATACTGTGTGATCATCAACTAAAACAATATTTTAAAAATGGGGAAGAAACATATTTTGTTCAGGGTAGGTTGAAATGAGCATGTTTTGGACATGTTAATTGCCAAGTAGACCTTCAAGTAGGCAATTAGATCTACTTAGAGGCCAGAAATTTTAATTGGGGTATAAATACTGCATGTTCTCATATAAATGTAGAAACTAAAATAATTGATCTCCCAGATGCAGAGAGTTGAATAGTGGTTCCCAGAGGCTGGAAAGTTTCGAGGATGGGAAAGATGGAGAGAAGATGGTTAACAAGTAGAGGAGTGCAGCTAAATAAGAGGAATAACTTCTAATATTTTATAGCACATTCAGGTAACTATGGTTTACAATAATTATGTGATTCAAAATAGCTAATAGAGAGGATTTTGAATATTTCCAACACAAAAACATAAATGTCTAAGGGAATAGATATATAAATGACCCTGATCTGATCATTACATGTATACATATGTTGAAATGCCACATTGTACCCTAAAAATATATGTGTATATATACAATCACTATGTGTCAAGAAATTTTAAAATATTTTTAAAAATTGGGTGTCACTGACGTATAGATAATATATAAAGCTATGTGACTGGTTACGTTTATACCTAGGAAATGAATGTAGACAGAGGCAGCTTGGGGTTGAACCTAGGGTCTAGGAGGGGGATGATCTGAAGGAGGAGAAAAACCAAAAGAGTGTTCTAGAAGCCAATGGCAGCATTCCATGGAGAATGAAGTGAGTGGTGGTGCTGGAGCTACTCAGAGACTTAGAAGAATGGAGTTGGACCTCAATGGAGCAAGAAGGGACTGTAGCTGAGAGTGAAACCAGGGAGAGTGTTTTGGAATTTTGGGGAGAAAGAGTGGAGGGCGAAATGGCTAGCAGAATGTAGTCAGTATGCTGAGCCTGGAATTTTGTGATCATAAATTTAACATGAGGCCAGGCTACAAGGGCAGGATCTTTCTCCAACCATCTGCTCAAATGCAAAGGAAAGAATCGGGAGAGACAAAAGACAGGCAGAGGGAAGCTTGAAATTGAAATTTTGGAGAGAGTGCAGATGTTGGTAATGATAGAGTATTATAGGTTGTGATTATGAGTGGGTGACTATGAAAACCCGTTGTTTTGGGTCTCTGGTGGATATGCCAGATTGGTAGAGGGGAAATCCAGATCACTGAAGGGAGGGAACAAGAAACTAAGAGGCCTGGGTGTGGATGGATCATTTAAGAAGATGTTAACTTATCAAGAAAAATGGCAAAATTGGACGCAGCCTGGGCAACAAGACAGGTTATAAAAATCTTCAATGACTGAAAGGGAGTTACCATACTTTAGCCCATTTTCTGTTACTATGACAAGCTGTCAGAGTCTGGGTAATTTGTAAAAAATAGAGTTTGTTTGTCTCACAGTTCTTATATCCCAAAACATTGTTCTGGTGCGTGCTTTGTATCTGGTGTGGGCCTTGTTGCTGTATCGTAACATGGTGGAGGGCATTGCATGGTGGGACACAGCAAGTGCGCTAACTTTGAGTCTTTCTTCCTCTTCTTACAGAGCCACTAATGCTTTCAGGGGGTCCCCAGGTTCTCACCCTCATGACCTTCTCTAACCCTAATTATCTTTCAGAGACCTACTTACAAAAACCATCAACATGGGAATTCAGAGATAAGGTCTCCAACACATGAACTCCTGTTCGAATACATTCAAACCATTGCAGAACAACAGACAGATGCATTCGAAGGAGAGTAGTAGAATCTGATGGCAAATGTTTCCCAGGATTCAAGTAATTGTCATTATTGTTGTTTTTGTTTTGCATTGTTTTAAATAAAGCGGGAGGAACAATAGTCTGGATGCAGCAATGTCACTCTAGGACAGTGAAACATGGCATGGCTCACACAGAAGAGAAAATGACCACTAAGGAGAGGTACAGGCATTTATGCCCTGAGAGTGACAGCCATGTTCCAGTGAAGTAAGAAGGTACATCTGTTAAAGAAGAGGAGCAGATGTGAGGATTTTTTTAAAAAGTTGAATTTATTATTTTTTTTCAAAAACATGTAAGTTTAAGAAGAATGATCAAGTTGTATCATGAATTGGAAGGTGACTTATTAATTCCCTTTCTTTTCCAGGCTGCTTAGGTCCTCCAGGATCTAGATGAAGCTGGGCTGTTCTTGTCATGGAGGAAATCAGTACTGAACTTAGGTGAGATGCTATTGTGGGCAGGTGTCTTGAGTACCAGATATCCTCTACCACCTTGGTGTTACCTACACTTGGCAAAATATAGACATATCCTGGGGGAAAGAAGCAGGGTGCAGAGATCACTCAGTGGCCTGGGATGTAGGTTCTGATTCCTCCATGTATTGGGAGCTCAAGAAAAGAGGTTAAATCAAGTCCTAGGGAATTAGGAGAGTTATATGTTCTATACTCAGGAATTTTGTGCACCGAAATTCACACAGAGAAGGTAAGGGAAGCACAGAAGGACCAATAGGTGAGGGCTGAGTCCTGAGATGTAAGGGCCAGAAAGTGCTGTAGGGATTAGGTGGGCTTGATGGACAAGCAACAGGATCAAGTCACACGGGTGATCAGACTGGCCCTGCTCCACCTTATCAAGATGCCACAGCTGATTCCACACTCTCCATCTCATAAGAGCAAAGCACCAGAGCCCAAAGAGGCCAGACTTTCCCAAACTTGAGGCATCTGAGCGGGACCACAGCAAATTTTGGCATATTATTAGTAATTATACATATTATTAGTAATATTATTGCATAGACTGGCTTGTTATTCATTAAAATACATTTATCTCCAAAGGTAACTTACTCCCTGCTTCCAAAAGAAGAAAACAGGTCCTGCTTTCCATAAGCAGAAAATAACTTTAAAATATTTAGTGAAAGAAAAGCTACTGAATTAGAAAAATTTATAATTAGCCCTCATTTTCAAACGCGTCAACTGCTTTTAAAGGAAGAAAATCCCTTCATCGCCATCCTCCTGCCTCAGCTGCTGGGATTACAGTTGTGTGACACCTTGTCCAGCAGGAATAAGCTTCTTGGTAGGAAGAATGAAATAATCTGTGATAAGTCGAAATCAAAGGGATATTTGTTCCATGTTGTTCAGTTTAAGGTAAAGATGAAGTTCTATGTCAATAGGGTCTTTTGTTTATATTAATTTTTTTAAGCACAGAGTTGACATTTTTTAATATTTATTTATTTATTTATTTTTAGGTGTAGATGGATACAACACAATGCCTTTATTTTTATGTAGTGCTGAGGATTGAACCCAGGTCCCGTCTGTGCTAGGCGAGTGCTCTACTGCTGAGCCACAATCCCAGCCCTATATTAATGTTAACTAGCACCAAGAACCAGGAAGGACCAATGATATCTAACTTGCAGATTAACCTATTGTCAACAAGAGATGTTGCGCTACTTTCCTGGGTTGAGGCATGGAATGCCATCTCTGAAAATCCCTATCATATATCTGGCTATAATTCTATATAGTTATAGCAGAAAGTATGGAACAAGCACTCACCACCCTCGAGCTTGCCAGAGACAGTGGCTGTCATTTACATACCTGGATGAGTCATCATGTTGCGCTATGATTTCATTCTCTGATCACACTTAGATTAATGTGCAGCCGACCTAAAAAAAAAAATCACAGAAATAGGAACTAACATTATTCCCAATTTGTGTATTGTTGTTCTGTTCTCAAGAGCTATGAGAGTATTGCTATCCTCTTTATCTAGATGAACCTGTGCCGGTCTTGTCATAGAGGAAATTATTCCTGAACTCAGGCTGCTTTCAGAAGCAGCAATTTCCTGCCATTCTAGCCCATTATTTGTAAAAGAAGAAAAAAAATCAATGTTATTGAAGTACAATTTATATATGACACCTAGATTAAGTGTACCTTTCTATCAGTTTTGAAAAATTTATAAACCTGTGTAACCACTTCCATAATCAAAATAGAGATCATATCTATTGCCCCCAAATAGTCCCTGTACTCTGTCCTAATCTCTATACTACCCCCATCCTCAGTGCTGGGCAACCACTATCTGCTTTCTGTCACTTTGGAGTAGAATTGCTTTTTCTATAGCTTAAGGGTTTTTTTGTTTGTTTGTTTGTTTGTTTTTGGTGCTGGGGATTGAGCCCAGGGCCTTGTGCATTCGAGGAAAACACTCTACCAACTGAGCTGTATCCCCAGCCCAAGCTTAAATTCTTAAGTAGTGTATATATTTTCTCTCAATCTCTGTTTGGTTTGTGTATTCATTTTGTTTGTTTTTTGTTTTGCAGTGCTGGGGATGGAACCCAGGGCCTCACACACACTAGGCAAGTGCTCTACCACTGAGCTATATCCCTAGCCTTTTTATTTTCTTACATTTTTATTTTCTCAATGGTGTCTTTTGAAGAGGAGAGGTTTTTAATTTATACATATATGTGTGTGTGTGTATGTATATATACATACACATACACATATATATGTATAAAACTATATATATATATAGTTTTAAATTTCCATTTGATACAAAATATTTTCTTATTTCTTTTGTGATTTCTTGGTTGATCCAATAATTCTTCAGAATGTGTTCTTAATTTTCTTATTATTTGGAGTTTTCTAGAGAGCTTTCTCTTATTGGTTTCTAATTTAATTCCTTTGTGGCTAGAGAACACACACTGTCTGTTGTCACACTGAGAAAATTAGGGAGACTTGTTATGTAGCTAAGCATTTGGTCTATTTTAGTGAATTATTCATGTGCATTTGAAAAGAACAGGTATTCTGTTATTCTTCAGTGAGTATTCTATATCCATCAGCCGCATCAAACCTTCTACATTCTTAGTGATTTTCTGTTCCCTGTGTTGGCAATTATTGAGAGGAGTCTTGAAGTCCCCAACTGTAATTGTAGATTTGTCAATATGCATATAGCTAGGCCTTGCATTTTTATCAAATCCCACAGTCTGTGTCATTTAATTAAAATGTTTAGATCATTTTGATTTAATATAATTATTGATATAGTTGTGTCTAAGCCTAATATCTTACTATTTGTTTCCTATTTGACCCTTCTATTCTTTTACCTTCTCTACTCTTTTCCTGCCTTTATTGTATTTAATTAATTTTGAGATTTCCAGCTTATCTCTACTAACACCTTATTAGCTATTATTTTTTGTATTAGTATTTTAATGATTTAACTAGAGTTGGTAACACAAAGCTTTTCCGTATTGCAACCCATCTTTAAACAATGTTATACTACTTTATGTATAAGCTGAGACCTTTACAAGAATATACTTCCACACACCACCATTTTTTTTTTTTTTTTTGCTTTCATTTCCACATGTAATGTAAACTCCACAATTTTGGCCTTTCCAAGAAATCAATGTCCTGTACCTTCCAGCTGCCCCAGCCTCCCTCAATGCTAATCTCTGTCTACTTTACTTATTAGGCTTCTGAGCTCTGATTAGGTTCTCCCTGGTTGTGCATCTAGTCCGGAAATTGCTTCTAGGCAGGAAGCTGTGGAGATGATATGCCCCACCTCATCTGTTCTCTGCTTGTCTGGCTCCAGTCCTGATCTATGTGCTGTCCATTGTCTGAAACTGGAGTTTCATGTGTCTGCTCAGTTTTGTAGCTGCTCACTGTCAGGGGACAATACTCATCCCTGCTCTTTCACCAGCACAGGGAATGGAAGTATCCGCTCTGCTGACCTTAACCTCATACTGAGCGCTCATGTTTTTGAAATCCCGGATTTAAATGGTACTTATATTATTTGCATTTGCAGTAAAATAGACAACCACCAAAATGCAGATGTACTTCAGTTAGAATGATCCTGCTCAACACCAGTGGTAGATAGACCTGCTTCGGAAAAACCCCTGTGCTGATCCAATCTCAAAGTGTTACAAGTGAGTAGAAAACAGAGGGCAAGCAGCCTGCCACGGTCACACAGCTGTCCATGACAGATTCTGCTCTAAAACCCAGGAGGTTTTCCAATCTCCAGTCCCCAATTTCTATTTTACTTGCTCATCACTTATTCTTCTGCCTTTTCCACCTCTGTCTGGAATATGGTTTCAGTGTTAGGAGCTTGGTCCCCAGGGTCACTTTATTCGGGAGGTAGTGGGCCCTTGAATAAGAGGGGCTAGTGGGGAGGTCCTTAGATTATTTGGAGGCACGCCCTTGGAAGGGGTTAGTGAGTTCTGAGAGAGGGTTAAATAAAAATGCTACCCAGTTTCTCTAGTTTTCTGTTTGGCAGTGTAATTTCTTCTTCTCACACGTGTTCCTGCCAATGCCACCTGCCATGAGGTGATCCTAGCCAAGAAGAGGTCCCTTATAGAGCCTGTGCCGTGCGCAATTTGGACTTCCAGCCTCCAAAGCTATGAGTCAAATAAACCTCTTGTATTTGTAAAGTTAACCTGCCTCAGATATTTCATTGTAGTAGGTGCAATAAAAAAGACTAACAGGACATCCAAATTTAAAAAGGAAGCTTAGGAAAGGGGAAGAATCAGGTGTTTGAGTACCTATTCTTCTTTTTTGGTCATTGTTGTTCATTCATTTGTTTTAAAGGGTTTTTGTTTGCTTAATACATCGGAAAAGAATGCATATGAATTGAGACATGAGGAAGCAGGTCAACACTACTGAATCTACAAAATTTAGGGTTTGGGGAATGTGGAAAAGATTACCTCAACTTTTTTGAAAACTGGAAATTGCAACCAAAATAAGCTGCAAAAATCCCTTTTGACACTTATGAAGAGTCTCTACAAGAAGTTTTCCTTGATTTTTATTAAACTAGAGAATCTCATCTATTCACTTTTCTGATGCAATACAGAAATAAAGGAATTCCCCTGACTGATCCTCATGTTGGCAAGCATTCTCCCTACCCTACCCACCCTCAGCAGCAGCTTCTTCTTCTTCTTCTTCTTCTTCTTCTTCTTCTTCTTCTTCTTCTTCTTTTTTTTGGTACTAGGAATTGAACTCAGGGGGCACTCGATCACTGATCTGTCACATCCCCAGCCCTATTTTGTATTTTATTTAGAGACAGGATCTTACTGAGTTGCTTAGCACCTTACTTTTGCTGAGGCTGGATTTGAACTCATGATCCTCCTGCCTCAGCCTCCCCAGCCTCTGGGATTACAGGGCATATGCCACCATGCCTGGGCACCCCCAGCTTCTTATTCTTTTTTTAAAAAAATACCTTTATTTATTTATACATGGTGCTGAGGATTGAACTTAGCTCCTTACACATGCTAGACGATGCTCTACCACTGAGCCACAACCCCAGCCCAAACCCCAGCTTCTTAATGAAGCAGGTCTACATCCTCAGATCTGTAAGGATCCCAGTCAGCAGGTATCTTGCCTTGTAGCATCACTCCTCATAGTTTCCCTGTTTGTGAGGTCTGCACTTGGGTTCTAGGAACACCACACATAGATCTGAGTTGCAAATCTATGCTAAGTATATAAGACAATGACTGACAGTGAAAAATTACTGTCTAATACAAGCTCAATCCATTTGGTGTATTTCAAAAAGTGCAATACTTTCCTTCATTTATCAGTGAGAGAAGTTAGAAATTAATCCCTGTCGTCCCTCGCAAAACCAGGAAATGGCAAACAAATTTCCTTGAAAGTCACATATAGAGTGCATCCTAGTCAAGAGAAGGGGTGAGACAGTTGCCACCAGCCTGCATGAGTTTCACCAAATACTGGATCTACTCAAGGGTGGAGAGAAGAGGCAACTTTCAAAAGGGAGTTTAGTATTAAATGATGCATTTACAATACTCCTTCTTAAGAGCTCCAGGTGGGGAACACATTTTCTAAACTAGATCTAGGAAGTGGAATGTGGAATCAATCTGTCCTCCTCACCTAAGGGCTGACCATTTATTAATGAATTAATAAAACAAGACTAAAAAAACAGTCCCCACCCACAATCCCCTCCCTCCCCCCTAAAAAGAAAGAGAAGGAGAAGGAGAAGAAGAAAGATGTCCCAGATTACTCTCTAGGTTGGAACCCTTTGGGACAAATTAGCCTGTCCCAAAGTCATCACAAGCATGCGTTGCTTTTAAACAACAACAACAACAAAAGTGGTGGGTTTAAAAAAAAAAAAACAACTACATAAAAAACTAGTACTGATCACTTTTCTGACAATACACAAATATATGGTATGGAGGGTGTGCATACCTATGGGCCTTGTCTCCCGTCAGTGCATGTGGGTAGGTGCAAGCTGCCGACACCAGCTGTAGAGAAAGGTGTTCTTAGTAGCACACATCTGTGGCCGTTTGATTCTGAAGGCACCAGGGCAGCCAATATTGCTTCATCAAACACATTCTTTGGACCTTTCTGTGTGTGTGCAGAACACTCCAGATATTTGACAGCTTTCAGATCATAGGCCAAGCTCTGGAGTGATAGGCTTTTCTTTGTTCTTGGCAAGTTACTCAAGAGTAGAGGGGTTATCGCTGAGATTAATTTGGGTCCCAATGAACAAGAAAAAAGTTTTTGGGCCAGAGGGTGAGTTATTTCAGGGACCCACTTTTCTTTCACATTTTCAAATAAGGATGGAGAGAGAGACCACTGAAAAACAGATCAGGAAATACATCTGTTTGTGGTTAACTCAGCAGCTGTAATCTGTCATAATCCTCTTGCCCTGTGGTATCAAAAAGTCCAAGTGTGTATGGCTCTCCCACCAATCAAAACTGTGACTGCATAGTTGTCAAAAACAATCGATACAGATTCAGATGGAAATTTGCTTGTTGTGTAGGCTATCAGGAGGCGTGTTTTACCAACAGTACCGTTGCCTACAACAACACACTTAATTGTCTGCATTGTAAAAATAGTTTTGAATCCTCTTTAATTATTTCAAATTTGATGTTGACCTCGGCTTCTCTGCCAGTGTGTTGGCAGTACTGTGCAGGGTTTCCTGGACTGTCCAACAGGGGTATGCAACTTGAGTACCTACTCTTTGCCTATTGTCATTCAGCTATAAGATCAAATGCTATTATTGTTCTTATAGAAACCTTCTCTGACAATTTGGGCTACATCAGTTTCCCCTTTGAAACTTCCCTTCATAGCGATTTACATTTTGTAATCATATATGTATTAGTGTGATTATTCAATTAATCCTCTCTTCTACACGTGAGGACAAGGATTGGGTCTGTTTTTTTTTTTTTTTTTTTCCCTCTTTTCTCTCTGCTCTTCTCTGAGTGCCCAGCACAATGCTTGGGACATGGAAGGCACTTAATAAATATTTGTTAAATAAGTATAGTAAAAATAACAAAGCTGCAAACCACTCAAAGAGATGCTGGTGTAAGATCTGATTGAGAATTCCTGGTTGAGCTCCAAAAAAATATATGAGCTTGAGCTGGGGTTGTGGCTCAGTGGTAGAGCGCTCGCCTAGCATGTGCAAGGCCCTGGGCTTGTTCCCCAGCACTGCATATAAATAAATAAATAAATAAATAAATAAATAAATAAATAAATAAATATGCATGCACGGGCGCGCGCGCGCACACACACACACACACACACACACACACACACACACACAGAGCAAATGAGCTGGAAATTAGGTCCTCAGACAGGTTTTAGTGAGTTGTAGACTCAGCAGGGTGTGGTCCTGTATCACCTTTGGAGGACAAGATAATGCCAGATGCTTAGTGATTTCCACCTTGGAGTTGAGCCAGATCATGCTCAAGCCCCCTGAGGTAGCTAGCCAACAGACCCAAGAGATTTTAGCAAGTTTTGGAGCTTCAATTTTGTCCTGAGATTCAACAGTTACACATGATCCCATCGATACCTCAACTCTGGATTATCCTGGAACTTAAGGCCAGGAAGTTTAAAAAAAAAAAGATTAAGAACTGGAGAAGGGGCTGGGGATGTGGCTCAAGCGGTAGCGCGCTCGCCTGGCACGCGTGCGGCCCGGGTTCGATCCTCAGCACCACATACCAACAAAGATGTTGTGTCCGCCAATAACTAAAAAAAAATAAATATTAAAAAAAAATTCTCTCTCTCTCTCTCTCTCTCTCGCTCTCTCTCGCTCTCTCTTAAAAAAAAAAAAAAAAAAAAAGAACTGGAGAAGTCCTGGGCACGATGGTGCACACCTGTTATTCCAGCAATTCTAGAGGCTGAGACAGGAGGCTGACAAGTTTGAAGCCAGCCTCAGTAACTTAGTGAAGCCTTGTCTAAAAAATAAAGGGCTGGGGATGTAGCTTAGGGATAGAGCACCCCTGGATCAATCACCAGAACTGCAAAAAAAAAAAAAAAAAAAAAAGCAATGTTTTACATATACTATCAGCTAGCGATGGAGGGGTTAAGAGAGGGCATTGGAGCTTGATGTTTTGACTGTGATCTTGGGAATTTTACTGCTTGTTGGCTACTGATATTATAGAAGAAGAAGTGGAAACTTGAAGGACAGAAGCCTCTACACTGGTACTCAGTGAGCCTTGACAGGAAGATTCCCATGTGTGGGGTTTGGTTGCTAGAATAGTGAACTGCTTTTTCAAGAGAAAACTGTGAACCTGTGGCCCAGAGGCTTTGCCTGTCTGTAAGAAGCTTTGCAGAATGGTCACCATGATCCTATTCACCTTGAAAACCAGGAAGGGACCTCAGAGATGCTGAAATAGTTTTCTTTACATATTTGCTTGTATTTAATGCCAGTGTCTGATGTCCTGCTTTTTCGTTGCTATGGGAATAGTGTGCATTATCTCTAATAATCCCCGTAATGTCAATTCTTAGTAGGGCAATGTTAGGAACTGATCTCAAATTGTTTGTTTGTGGAACTCCTAACCCTCAGCACCCCAGATTGTGATAGTATTCATAGATAGGGTTTTTAGAGAGGTGATAAAATTGTAATGAGGTTATTAAGGTAGATCCTAATCCAGTAGGAACATATGTTTAAAAAAAGAAAAGATGAGGACACACAGAAGGTTGACCAATTGAGGACACAGGGAGAAGATGGCCATCTGGAAGCCAAAGAAAGAGTCCTCAGAAGAAACGAACCCTGCTGACACCTTGATCTTGGAATTGGAGCCTCCAGAATTAATACAACAAATCTCTGCAGTGAAGCCACCCAGTTGGTGGTACTTTGCTATGGCAGTGCTGGCAAACTAATATAGGCAAGTAGCAGTGCTAATCAAGTGAAAAAAATAGGAAAATCTTTGTTAGTAAACATTGTAGTGCATGATACTGAACATATTAGCTTCAATATGTAATGTAGCATGAGATTGGGGGGACACAGAGAAAGTGATTAGTCATACCTGGATGGTTCTGCAACATAGTGAGGCTTCCCTTGAGAAAATTTTTCAAAGATGAGCAGCATTGTATTAGGTAAGGAGATTGGGCTGGGGGAGTGAGGGCAGAGGGTGAAAGAGCGTGGGAAGGATGCCCGAAAGCAAAGGCTTGAGGATGAGAGGGGACATAGCATGCAGAAGATCTCTAAACTGCTAAAGTAAAAGCTGGAGATGGTAAGCAAGGCAAGAGAAAAGGCTGGAACCAAATCACCAAAGGATTCAATTCAAGCAGTAGGCAAAGAAATGTGTACTTTATTCCAGGTGCAAACTGGAAAGTGAATCTGGAAGTGCCATGGAAGGGTGAGAAGCCAGTGGAGGTGGGCAGACTTCCTTAGGAGAAATCCATTTAATAATAGCAGAGGTAGTTTAGGCAAATGAAGAAAATAATCTGGACTTCATATAAATAAAACAATCTCTCAAAGTCATCAAAGAGATAACAAGATAGAGTCCTTTGGTCCTGGCCAGAGTCCTTGCTGGGTTGAGATCCCAAAGAGGTCAGAAGTCCAGAGAGAAGAGCTAGTTGTTCTGGGATGCTTTGGCTGGGTGTTAAACAAGGTCACTTTGCACCCATAGCAATCCCAGGAGAGAACTTTAAACTCCTTGGCTCATGGTACCTTGGACTGCACCAGTTTCTACCTACAAGTCTGGTAATACAGAATATTTGCATGTAAGAAGTCAAGTGAAGCAAACTTATTACATACACATAGGCAGCTAGGGACAGCAGAAGCCTAGGTTTCATGAGGGACCGGTTCCCCAAGGCACAGAAAAGCTGCCAAAGGCAGATGGAGTCTTATCTGCACGTGCCTCACTTGCACTGCAGCTGAGGGACTCCAGAAAGTGCCTGCCCTGGGTTTATACCCCAGGGATGATGAGCGTCATAGGGCTGAAATCTGGTTGTGGACATGACATTCTGTTCTTGGAAGAACTGGAAGAGAGTCCAGGCAATTTTGATTGGATGTTTCATTCTAGAACATTCTGTGATTATTCTTGAGAACCACAAGCAAGAAGGTAGGGGGGTTGTGGGAGATAAATTCAGTGCAAGGTCATTATGAGGACTGTGCTGCTTTGGTGTCACCAGCCATTTCCTAAGCAGGACTCTGAGGGCTTTGAGTGGTTGGCAGAGGGGATGAATGTTCTAACTTGGGGAACTAGACAGATGGGGTTGTCTTTTCCATGGAACCAGAGCACAGATGGAGCTCCCATTTGGGAATTGAAGACCCTGAGAGATCCTGAGTTGGAGATGTTTGCCCCATATATACCTTAGTTATTTTGTTTTGTGTTTTTATTTTTAAAATTAGTTAATTAATTAATTAATTAATTTGTTCTATAAGACAGCAGAATGCATTTCAATTCATAGTATACAAATAGAGCACAGTTTTTCATTTCTTTGGTTAGTTAAACCATAGATAGGTCACTAGTTCCATGGCTAAGGTTCCTATAATAGGACAGATTGGTCAGAAACAAACAAACCCTAGGAATTTAGTTAGTTTTACATGACATTGAGCTTTCAGAAATGACCCAAAGAAACAGGTAAACTGGTGCATTTTTATGCTTAAGTTTGATGGGGAGGGAACAGTTGTGGATAAATGTGATCGGAGGACAAAAAAGTATGTGATCAAATGTTAATAAACTGGGGAAATACATCAAGGCCTATTTGCTCAGAATTTTCCTAGTGCCTCTATGTCTTCGACACCTTTCCTCCAGTATAAGGGTGGCACCCCTCATAGAAAGTTCTTTGACCTGCTTTACGAGAGAATAGGGGATAGGCAAGAGTGATATCTCTGCTTCTAGTGTTTCTCAAATTTCAAGTTGTCATGTATTGGGGCAGTGTGTCCTGAAACCCACCAATGGACTCATACAATATGTAATCCTTTGTGCCCGCCATCTTTCTCTCAGCATTTTGATTTTTAAATTCATCCCTTGGAGCTGCATGTGATCATTCATTCTCACTGACGTAAAGTATTGGTCCTCAAAATGTGGTCTGAAGATCTCTAGGGGTCCCCAAGGGTCCTTCACAGGGTCTGTGAGGTCAAAAGTATTTTCGTAATCATTCTGGCTATTTTATGTTATTTTCACTTTTCATTGTGTGGACATTTTTGCTATTAGTGCAAAGCAATGCTGGGGTAATACTGATGGTGTCTTAGCATAAAATGGGACAATGGCAGCAAAATAAGAGTCACTGTATTTCTCCCGCCATGCACTTGCAGGGTTTCATTTAATAATCTGCTTCAATAAGCAGTAAAATTCATTCATTTTATTAAACCCAGATACTCAGGTTCATGTCTTCTTCTTATGCTGAATGCTGAGATGGGAAGTATACACAAAACACAGTGGTTGTCTTCAGGAAAAGCCCAGGTACAGTTATCTGAGCCAAGGATGAAACTGGTCCCTTTCCTTGTAGAACACAATTCTAGAAAAGAATGACTGGCTGACTGTGATAAACTATGATAATTCAGACTCGGGTACTTTGCAGACATTTCTCAAAATTGAACAAAGTGAAACTATCACTTCAAGGGAAATAACTGTGTATTTGGTGCCAACGATAACATTTGAGCTTTCAAGAGAAGATTAGAATTTGAGAAGATTTATGTTTGCCCCTGTGAGCTTGACAGTTTCCCATTACTTGAAAACTTTGCAGATGAGATGGGTGGTGATAGTAATGAGTGTGATTTTCTGATATTTTATGAAATGTGTCAACATTTCGAAAAGCTGCTGTGATCTTGAGATATAACAAGAAATATATATTTTGGTCTTTGGTCCTGGCCAGAGCTCCTAAAAACACTTGTAATTTCCAGAGCGATCCGAATGATAGGATTATCTTTTGTTATAAGTTTCTGTCTCCAGGTCTGAAAAGAGCTCTGAAGAAATTAAGGTGAAAGAAATATCTTTTTTGTTATTCCTAACAAGCCCTTTTCAACCACCCCTGGCTTTATGTGAACCAGGTGACTTTTAGAAATCCTGGGAGGATCAGAGCTGAATGCCAGGGGAACCAACCATGTTTTTAGGATTAGAAGTTGAGTTAACCACGAGTGGTCAGTGATTTAATAAATCATGTCTAGGTAATTAAGCCTCTATTAGAAAAAAAAGAATAAAATTTAGAGAGTTTCTGGGTTGGTGAGCAGGTGGAGGTGCTGAGAGGGTGGCATACCTGGAGAGGGCATAAGAAGTCCTGCTCCCCCCTTTTCCTGTCCTATGTATCTCTTGCACCTGGCCCTTCCGAAGTTGGCTTACTTTATAACCAATGAGTAAATGGAAATCAAATGCTTCTCTGAGTTCTGTGAGCCATCCTAGCAGATTCCAGACCCTGAAGAAGGGCACATTAAAACTCCCGATTTATAGCCGGTGTGTCGGAAGTACAGGAGGTCTGGACTCACAATTGTCTTTGAAGTGGAGCAGTCATGTGGGCTGAACTGACACTAACTCTATGTGCATGACATTTGAATTGAACTGAATTGAATTGTAGGACACCTCAATAAGTGTCCACAGTGAACTGCAGAATTACTTGGTGTGTGTGTGCGCGCGCAAGGGAGTGGGGGGACACATTTGGCATCAGAAATAATGAGTGTTAGTTTTTTTTTTCCTTTAGCTACAAAAACTAGTAAAACCAATATTTTAAAATGATCAGTGCTTTATGTTACAAAATCATGTACATAAAAGATCTGAGATAAGAGGAAAGAAATTAAAAAATCCATAGGTGATAAAAAGAAGGACTAGGAAATTTTAATCTGAAGTTCTGTAGACCTTTCTTCCCTGGCCTGTCACTTCCAAATTTCTGAGATATAGATCTTAGAGTTACCATTAAGTTAACACACTTGTGAAAATTACCTTGTGTGCTATTAATTAATAGCACTTAATAAATAGATTAAGCAAAGAGAAATACAATATTTTAAGAAATACATAATCTAGGGTAATTTCCAATAGTGTGGGCTGATCAGATAATGGAGACTACATTAGCCTAAGGATCCTGCAGACAACCAGGCCACCAAGATGGTCTTGTGATCACCAGACTGATGTCATCCCCACATACCTTCCCAAGTCCACACCTCATCAAGTTTCCTTTAAAAAAAGAGCCTGGGGCCCCAGAAGCATGTTGGCCACTCTCGTGATGGCCCATATTCTCCCTTGAATGCGTCTCTGCTTTCCTGAATAAGTTTCTGTGTCTGTAACTAACACATGTGAAATTCATTTCGTAGTATTTCTCAAGAACCCCACTCATCCTGAGGTGAGGGCCCCCTCTCTGGGAAGTCCTCAAACCTCCTCTAGTGACAGATTCACTTTTAAAATATGCCAGACAGACCCTAAGTATTAGTAAAACAGAGTTCCAAAAGCATATTGATTTGATCTCAGCTTACTTCTTGAGACTAACCTTTAAGAACTTTTCTCTTGACACATTTGAGTGAGGACTAAAAAGAGTATACATAATTTAAGAATGTTGAAATTCCCTTTCCTTTTCCAATTACATATTTATGAAGCTATGTTTTTATATATGCAAAGCTATATTTCTTTGTAACTTCAACCAAAACATATTGCAACAAACTGAATTTTACACAAGGAAATATGAGACAACTTCGTCCTGTTAAAGAGATTTTAAAAAATGCAAAAACTAATGACATTTTTCTCACTAGTGCTTTCTATTTATAGTTATTTGCCGGGAAAATTTGAAACATATGCTACATAGGAGTTCATTATACTCATTTTAAGTGATATAATAGTAAAATATTTAATTAATTTTCAGTTTAAATCCTAATGTGAAAAAATATTGATAGCTCTTTGATGTCATCAAAAATAAGAAGGTAAAGAAACCATGAACCCAGAGAGTTCCAGAACTGCTACTTTTGTGTGTTCCACTGGGCTGTACCACATTTTGTGAAAGAAAAAAATTAAAACTGCAAAAAAATTATCTTCAATTAATTTAATTTCTCAGATACCTAGAATAAATGTCATCTTTCAATTCTTGGAGCAGTTGACACATGTCAGCCTTCAGGTAGGGCAGAAGTTCAGGCCCTGTGGAGGGCACTGGAGCTTGTGGGGGGTTCTCTTAGAGTGGACCCAGCTGAGGAATTGGGGACAAATAATTATAGCAGTATTACTGTAATAATAAGAACCCCTCTACCCCCATGAACCTACAACAAATCCAAGAAAAGGTCTTAAGAAGTAATGCCACTTTTGCTCTCTTGGTATATTTCTGCTTCCATGTAAAAAGCCAGGTTTCACCTACTGGAGGAAGAGAGGGCCATGTAGAGAGAGAGAGAGATCCGGCCAGCAGCCAGTCCCCACCAGCAGACCCATGAGCCCCAACTAAGCCCAGTCAACCCCAGTTGATTTACCTCCTGACTTTGAATGCACAGGTGATCTCAGCCAACTGCATGTAGAATAGAAGATGGGTCATCTCAGCTTCACATGTTGCCAGCCCGCAGAATCATGAGCCGACCATCATCATGGCTTTAATCCACTAAGTTCTGGGGTGATTTGTTGTTGCTGGGGTGATTTGTTGAGATGGGGTGATTTTTTGTGCTGGGGTGATTTGTTGTGCTGCAATAGATAACTGATACCCTGACTGTGAAAACCCTGCGTGCATTTATCTAATGAAAATTCCTAATTCCAAGCTTACATTTGCGTCTTTTATATGTTACGTGTGCTGGGTGTCTCCCCTTGGCTTCTCTAGATCCACTCTCCACCTTTTTCTACGTTGTTCTCTATGCAAGGAGGCCAACACCACTGTGAACACCACTGTGTCATTTGGCCAATGGGGAGCCCAGCACAAGATGGGTCAGAGGGAGAGGAGTGAAGTTAGGATATTTTTTTCTCCCCAGATTCTTTCCCTTGTGATGTCACCATCAGTTGACTGAGCTCCTCCATCAAAGGTCACTTCTCTCCAGGTTGTAGACTCTGTATGACTGTGTTCTTTTAGGTTCTGAGAGCTGCTCCCTCTTTTTGCCCCAATTCAGTTTAGGGGTGAAAACAGCTCAATTGTAACTAGCCCCTTGTTAGTGACTACCTTTTTTTTGTGATTTTCCTCACTTAAATCTTTTTAAAATAGTCTCGCTTACTAAGCCTCCCTTGCTTGATCATGTTTTATTTGTGCTGTTACCTGTTGGGATCCTAAATGATAGCCGATGTTAGCTCCAAACCTCACTTCAGAAATTCTACTGATCTTCTTTGGATGAAGTCATATTGGAAACAATCAAGATGCCCACCACTAAGGAATTAGCTAAGTTATGTTACCTAATGGGAAGAATTCTCAAGTGTTGAGATTCCCAGCAGAGTTCCTTTTCCCAGCATCTACAGATAGGGGGCAGGTGGACTTTGTAGATGGCTGGTCTCCCAGGACCAAAACCTAATCTTCCAAACTCCAAAATGCCCCAAAGTCTCTTGCAGTGGGGACTGGAGGACTCTGAGCTTCATGAGTGTCCCAAGGGCAGGACTTAGGATAGGCAATGATGGAGGATTGGATGGAGTTTAAACTATAGTTCTTGTGTTCCTTAGCCAGGTCCCTGGCCTCAAGTACATAACACTAGTTCCACCCCACAGAGGACACCCTCTCATCCAGACAGCATGTTCAGTGTGGTAGATGGTGTTTCTGAAGATGGGTACAGCAATAGTTCCTCATTCCATAGGTCTTCTACAAAGAAAACTTGCTGTTCTCCTGCCAAGTAGTAGAGCATATTCCCCCTCCCTTTGAATCTAGATTGATCCTGGGACCTGTTCTGACTGACAGAATGTGGCACAAGTAATACTGTATAATTTCTAAGGCTGGGCATTAAGAGATCCATGGTTTCCCTGGCCTGTGTCATGACTCTCTTGGAGCCACGATACCATGCTGTGAGGAAGCTCAAGCAGCCATCAGCCAGCGCTCACTGTCAAATATGAGATTGACCCATTTTGGATCTTCTCACCATCCTAGCCCCGCCACCTAACATGGCATGAAATAGAACAATGTCATGGTCAATCCTCAGACCATGAAAAATAAAAATAAATTAATGTTGTTTTAAGCAACTAAATTTTGGGAATGGTTGTTTCACAGCAGCAGGTAACTGATACACTTGCTTCCTGGAGCTGGGGCAGCCAGCCCTTACATGAATTTCACTGCTGCCTCCTTCCCCTCCACATGTTGGGTCATGCCATTTGGTTACTCATTTTGGGTGCTCTACCAGAAATTCCATTTTTGAGACAATAACTTCATTGCTCACACAGTCTTCATCTGTCCATCTTCCAGTGTAACCCAGTGCCCTCAGAAGCTGAGCATGATCATCTTTTGAAAATTTGAAAATGTTACCAATATGGGTAAATTGGATCTTAAGACCCCAAATTCATGGTAAAAATGACTGGATGCCTCATCTTCCTTCCTTCCTTCCTTTCTTTCTTTCTTTCTTTCTTTCTTTCTTTCTTTCTTTCTTTCTTTCTTTCTTTCTTTCTTTCTTTCTTTTTAGAGTAGAAAGTAGAAGCTTTATTAAAGGACAGCCCTGTCTTTCTTGATGAGCTTGGATGAGGATGCCAGCCCAGGATTAAGAAGAAAGTATCTTCCCCCAAGGGCAGAGAAGAGGGTTATTATCAGAGGTGAATAATAAAACTAACAAGAAAATGGGGAAACATCTAGGGAAATGCCAACTATGGGATCAGAGGAAGAATTTGAGTTAGGGTCTATTATGGTTTAGATATCAGGTGTCCCCCAAAACCTCATGTGTGAGATAATACAATAAGGTTTAGAGGAGAAATGATGGGGTTATAAAAGCCTTAACCCAATCAGTGAATTAATCCCCTGATGGGATTAACTGGGTGAGGACTGAAGGTGAGTAGGGTGTGGCTGGAGGAGGTCACTGGGGACATGCCTTTGGAGGTATATATTTTGTATCTGGCAAGTGGACTCTCTCTCTCCCTCTGCTGCCTGATCCTCGTGTGAGCCACGTCCTTCTACCACTCTTTTCTCCCATGATGATTTGCTTCAGCTGAGGTAGAGCCTGCTGTCTATGGATTAAGACCTCCGACACCATGAGCCCTGAATAAACTCTTCCTCCTCTATAATTGTTCTTGTAGGGTCTTTTAGTCACAGCAGCCAAAATGCTGACCCAAGACAGGCAACTCAGAGCCAAGATGTCAGACCCGGGTAGATTCAGGGTCAATATTAATGCTGCAGCAAAAGGTTGATTTCTTTAATTTGTGCTGCAGAAATAGGCCAAGTATTGTAGTGGCCAAGGCTGGGACAACCAGGTAGAAACTATTCCATGAGTGCTCCTCAGTTCTTCCTTCCCAGGGGTCTCTTGGAGCTTCCCCTGGAGGTGGTATCCACCACCATGTTGAATTGCTTCCTGCTCATTCTTAGTCTTACTTTGGGTGGTTGGACATCATGAGAGTTCACATGTGCCAAGCACAGACTTACTCTCTCACGTCCCATGGCCACTCTTGTCAAATGCTGGCTGTGTTCCAGGTTTGTCCCAGCTGTGACAGACATGTGGTGGGCAGAGGCTTCTCTTGCCAGGCTCATCTGTAAACCTTTCTCCTGACGAGTTCACACTTCCTCCTTTTCTGGGGTGACTTTGACAACAATACAGTGATCTTTCTGGGATATGTTTTATAACCTGCTCTCCACAGGGGAAAAATGAGCCATGAATTATGTTGTTTGAGGATTTCAAACAATCTTGGTCTTCTATGGCCAAGTTCAACCTACGAGTTGATGTTAACTGGCTTTCAAAATTCTTTTTTGAAAAGGAATTTTGGGATGAACTCAGGGGGACTCAGCCACTGAGCCACATCCCCAGCCCTATTTTGTGTGTTATTTAGAGTCAGGGTCTCACTAAGTTGCTTATTAGCACCTTGCTTTTGCCGAGGCTGGCTTTGATCTAATGATCCTTCTGTCTCAGCCTCCCAAGCCACTAGGATTACAAGCCTGTGCCACTGCACCTGGCTCAAAATTCTTAAACATTTAAAGGCCATATCTTGCAAGCTCCTATGGACTGGGTGCTCTTTCCTTCCAAGAAAGGAAGTATTTTGGATTCTCCCTTTTACTGGATCCTTGTTATCTCGTTGTTTCAGACTTCATTTCTGTCTGCCATGCTAGGGATGTGCCCTCATTACCTCTGTGAATGTCCTCTTCCACTCCAATCCCCAAACACCACAAGCCACAGCTGCACTCAATTCTAAAGCAGTGGCTCTCTCTCAATGACCAGTCAGCTTTTCAGAGGCTTCCTGTCGTTGGAAGGCTGCCACTGTCTGACTTTGTACATCTGCTAACTGAGCACATCCAGCTCAGGGAAAAGCCTAGAACTCTGTTTCTTTCCTGGGCTGCTGAGAATCTCCCACAACCATGTGGAGTGAGGCCCCAGCAATTCTCAAGCCACCACTCAGCTGGGGTCTCAGGGTCACCCTGCAATGCTTTATGTCATCCATTACCTAATTCATATCATCGAAAGCCTGCATTGGGATACCCTGCATAGGCTCTCTCAAATTTCCATTTCCATATTTGTCCATGGGTTTCTAGAAGAGCCTCCATTGGTCCTCCCTTTTGCTTTGAAGAAAAGGTGCCTCTTCTATTTGAGGCTGACCTCTCCACCTTCCTTCTGGGTTTTCTCTGCTCTCTTTTCTCCAGGGTCCTTCCTTTAATACCTCTCCTCTCTTTCCTGACTTTAAAATTTCCTTTCCAGTTGGTTCTTTCTCACCAATGTATTCGTATTTTAACTATTTCCTACCTTGTACACAATGCTACAGTTCAGATCTTCAATGCCCCTTTGAAAAGGAGGGGCCGAGTGGGAGGTCTTGGGTCACTGGGGAGGGTGTTCCTAGAGGATGGTGGAACCCTAGTCTCTTTCTCCTTTTTTTTTTTTTTTTGCTCTTGGTGATGAGGTAAATGGTTTTGTCATGTGCCACCAAACATTGATTGATGGGGACCAATCAATCATGAACTGAAATCTCTAAAACCAAGGTTATCTCTTTATAAGCTGATTATTTCAGGTATTTGCTACTAACAGCTTTGGTCAGTTCTGGATCCCACTCTAGTTATTACAGATGCTCTAACAATGGTGTTATGTTCTGATAAACCCACCTTACATTGAAAATATCATAAGCTGAAAATGCATTTAATCCACCTAACCTTCAGAACATCACAGCTTAGCAACCTGGCACACTGAGGGGAATCAGTTGCTTACCCTCATGATCACGTGGCCGACAGGAAGTTGCAGCTCAGTGTTACACATGGCCAGCCCAGGAGAACACCAAAGTCCCAAAATTCAAAGTACGGTTTCACTAAACGTGTATCACTTTCTTATCATCACAAAGTTAAAAAATCCTAAATCCGATCATTGTAAGTCAGGCCTCATCTAAATTCTATCCTCCATCCTTCCTTTGGAGAACATCTTCACAAGAAGTGTGTTTGCAGCTTTCTGCAATCTGGTCTACCCTTGCTAAACCACGATAGTGGTATGTTGGAGTGGGCAAAGCCCATTTCACACAGTTCTTCCTGACTCTATGTTCAGTGCTGTCACATTGGTGGCTTGAAATAGGGAGCATTAATACCATAGGAATCAGCAAGTGCTACATGCCAGGGTTTGGCCCCTGCTCCCCAGAGAACCGGTTGTTAACTTTTACTCTTAACCAGGTGGCTGCTACATTCTCCTGATTTGTGCCAATGGTTTCATTCCTGCTTCAGGTCAGGCTTGTTCTAACTCAGTTCATAACCTTCCATGTTTGTGAGGGGCCAAGATTTACAATTGAATTTGATGGGAAACATAGGAATGTATCACTAATGTGACATTGATGTAAGAGGCACTGAAAGCTAAAAATGGCTAAAATTGTGACTTTCATTGTACCACAACCTAAATTTATTGGACACATTTCCAAACATTTTTGAGGCTCTAAGTTTCATTTGTACTTAACTTAGCCAATATCAGTTGAGAATTTAGCCTATCAAAATAAACATTTATTTAAAACAACTAAGGATTATAATGCCACCAGGAACACTCAAATCTAGAGACTATTCCTACAGAGAAGAAGGTACTAGGAACTAACAAGCTCTGAAATTGCCATCACGGCATGAAACACAAACACTATTTTATTATCTCTCTTGAATGTGTGGGTTTATAGGGCTCAGGTGGACAGTGCTCCCCTTGATGTTCCCTGGGGTGGCCCTGTCTGGGGTAATGACTAAAAAGTAGCCACTTCTGATTTGCATGTCTTGTGCTTGGCCCTGGCTGATGACCAGAAGTTCATCGGGAGCAGTGAACCAGGGGCCTTGACTTTCTGCCTCTCTCATGGCCTCTTCATATAGGTTGGATGTTCTGCAGCTGGATATCTGGATATCTAGATTGAATGTCCCCACGGAGCAAGTGTTTTAAGAACAAGGGAGAGGGGCTGGGGATGTAGCGGTAACGCGCTCGCCTGGCATGCACGGGGCGCTGGGTTTGATCCTCAGCACCACATAAAAAAATAAAGATGTTGTGTACACCGAAAACTAAAAAATAAATATTAAAAAAAAAAAGAACAAGGGAGAAAAGCTACCAGTCCTGAAGCCTGATGTTGGAATTCCCAGAGTATCACTTCTTCTGCATCTACTGGTGATGCAGGGTGCAAGGGAAGGAAGAGAGTGTGCTAAGGCCCCAGCATTTCCTGGGAACTGATAAAAATACAAGTTCCTAGTAGGTGCTAATAAGTCAATGATGTATATTGTTATCTCAAGGATAACAGCTAAAGGATAATAAAAGTATAAGGAACTTGCATGTTAATAAAGGGGAAACGAAGTAATTAAAACACTGCATCCATATTAAAGCAATAAAGGAGAGAATCTTTTTTTAAAAAAAGAGACTCATTAAATAGAGTCATCCAGCTGCAGCGGCACATGCCTGACATTCCAGCTACCCTGGAGGCTGGAGCTGGGGGATTGCAACTTTGAGACCAATGTGTGTAACATATCTAGACCCTGTCTCAAAATTAAAAACACACAAAAGGGCTGAGGATTAGCTTAGTGGCAGACAGCCCATGGTTCAATTCCCAGTACGTGAAAAAAAAATAGGGTCAGGTGGTAGATTAAATCTCAAAAATAAGAGCAAATTCTAAATAAAAGACAAAGATTGTCTAACTGGATTATGAAACAAGCTCTTAACTCTATTCTGTCAGTAAGAGATATATTTGGCTTTGGGGAAGATTGTGAAGGTACACTGTTATCCAATGCACAAGTGCTTGGGATCCTACTTTCTGATAGAGATAGAGATGTGTTTGCCTGATCAATAATCTTATATTAAGTCCAAAGTCATGTGTTCTAGAAAAAAATGTACTTTGAGCATAGCAGATGGTATTGTATTCCGTCTGATTTTGTTAGGGGTCAGACTGGTCAATTTAATGGGGACATGATGGGTCCTGGTACTCTGTCCATCTTTGCAGGAGCCGTGATCATTGTTATTCTGCTGGGAATCCAGTATAGTTTCCGATTTGCTGTCTTGGCTGGGGAGTGGAGAGGCGTTTCATAGATTCTACATGACCTCACCAACTATAACGCCTCTTACTCCATAGATGAGCAAAGGAACACAAATGTTAGAGACTGGGGATCGGGGGAGGGAGTCCATGAACCCATCTGATCTGCTGCAAGACGGACTTGGGCTGGGAATCAATTACTACCTTGGCCTCCAGAATCTCCTTCTCTATCAGGACCTCTAATGAATAGCATTTTCTGTCCTCTGGTATGTGGTCACTCCGGAGTTGGGAGGGATCACTCCTTCAAATTTGGTCTCATTGGGAGTTTAGACTGTTCACTCTAGAAAGAGGTAGGAAGGAAGATAGGTTTTCCCTTTCTTGTTTTTCTTTCTTGCAGTGTTGGGGTATGGAACCCAGACCCTCCTGCAGGCAAGGCAAGTGCTCCACCATGAGCCACAGCCACAGCCTAGGGCTTTTGTGAGTTGAACTCCCCATTGGTAGTGAAGGAGGGAGTTCCTAGGCTTTCCTATCTTCTTCCCCAGGGACAACAGATCCCTAGGGGAAGGACAAAGGGTGAGCTTTAAGAGTTACCAGCATGACAGGCATTCGCCACCACACCCAGCTTGCCTCCTGTATTTTGGTTCTGTTGTTAGGGGAATATATGTTAAGGATTTTTATGTGTTCTTGTAGAATTGACCCCTTTATAATCAGATAATGCCCCTTTCCATTCTTGATAACTTCCCCTTGCTCTGAAGTCTATCCTAACACGAGCATGGTATGTTTTTCTCCATCTCTTCATTTTAAGTGACATATGTCTTTATGTTTCAAGTAGTTTCTTCTTGGGTCTTCTTTGTTCATCTGTGTTGACACTTCTTTAATTGGTGTATGCAGATGATTGCCATTCAAAGCGCTTGTGGATATAGTTGGATTAATATCGACTGTATTTGCCACTGGTCTTTGTTCTCTCTTCCTATTTTTGTCTTTTTTTCCCTGTTTTTTATGGGATTTTTTTTTTTAAGAAAAAGAGCTTTATTAGGAAGATCAAAATGATTGTGTGTTAACTTGAACAGCTAGGATGCACAAGGAAAGATCTGGAAATCTGATGTCCTCCATCAAAGACTTGGATGGATGCCTGCTTTAACTTCAGGTTGAAGTTAGGTAGACATGACTTGCTTTCTCTCAAATAACTCCTGGGATCCAGACAAGATGCTAGACCTTTGAACCAGTAAGTAGATATTGGTAACAGCACCTGCTGATGCTGGAGTATTTTCAGCAGTATATGGAAATGAGTTGCTCCATAAAATGGGAAAATATGTCGTTATCAGGAAAACCTGCATTCACTCTTGGGGATAATCAAATTCCTCAGGATAGGTCATGAGATGCGTAGACAAAAATGGGACTGGTTAAGTGCCCCTGGGTTCGATCTCGACATGGAGGATGGCTGTAATTGCAGGAATGATCTCCGTGCATTCTCCACAAACACCAACATCTTTGAGCTGAAGCACATTCCAACCAGAGGGCTGTCTTCGATAGTTGTGTGGCGAATGTGCGCCTTAACCCGGAGCCTGGAAGGAAAAATGAGCTGGGATTTTTTTTAAGTGATACATCTTATAGATGCATTTATTCATACCACGTAGTAAACAGTACTCATACAAGGGGACAGTGACATTCTGTGTTCCCATCTAACACAGTTTGCTTAAATTTATAGGCAGACTGACATTTCATTTCCTGTATCCTCAAGAAAGCTGGTTAATAATGACCATGAGCAGGTGCAGGACCGGGAACATTTCAAAGCCTTAGTTCTTTTATCAGCACTTGTGATCTTATGAACCGTTAAGCTCATCAATCCCATTCCTCCCCCACACTCCTAGTACGTCTGGGTGTGCCACAGGAGAAGAGGTGTCTGGTTTTGTTGCTGAAAGCTCAGTCCTTGTCCCTGATGCCAATCCAATAACAAGGACACGGTTTTGAGAAAAAGGAAAAAGAAGGTTTATTACTTTGGTAGCAAAGGAGAGACACAAGGGACTCCTATCCCAAAGGCTGTGATTCTGCCCAACAGCAGGAACAGGGGGGCTTTTATAGAGGTGATTCAGAAAAAAAATGAGATTAGGGAGGAAAGATCAGGAAGGAGAAGATCAGGAAAAAGAAGATCAGAAAGGAGAAGGTTAGGGAGAAGATGTTTGGGAAAAGAAAAAAATATGGAAATTTCAAAGTGACAAGGACTATAATACAGTTTGAGGAGTTCCTGGAGAGAATTGAGTGTTCCACTCAGGACCACTGGGGTCCTTGACTTATATGATGGAAAAGAATTTCAGCACATACCAAAGGCATAGACATTTATTTTGGCCAACAGATATACTTTCAAAGAAGAATGTGGGACATATGAAGAGTGGGTTCAGGGCTTTTCTTTTAAAGGAAACTTGGTGGGAGGTTCATATGGGAAGGTATGTAGGAATGCTATCAGTCTGGCCATGTCAAGTTGGTTTCCAGTGGTTTGGTCAGTGTCAGGATCCTTGGGCTGATGTGATCTTCATTATCTGATCAATAGAATGCTGGAACAATCTCCTTATTTCTCAAAATATTGGCTCTATCTTTGCTTCATCTATTTATGGGAGGAGGGAGTGTAATTAACAGTGCACAGGTAGATTTACAGATTTCCCAGGAGTGACAGTCCTAGAAAAGTATGTGGAACTTTTGAATTAAAATTTCAGTTCCTTACCCTTCTTTTATGTCTCCTTTCTACCTATTTCTTATTTCTTCTATCCTACCTCACGGACAGTAGGGCTTCATGGGGACCCAGATATTTTTAATATGCTTTGAAACAGTTCCGCAGCACCAACAGTTGAAGCCATACCAGACCCCACAACTGACTCAGAAGAGTCATGAAACAATCAGGGCCTTTATATGGTTTTAATTAAAAATTTTATATGATTCCATTTTCTCTCCTTTCTTAGTCTATCAGCTATACACCTGTTTTTTAACAGTTGTAGATGGACAGCATGCTTTTCTTTTAAATATTTTTTAATGCGTGTGGAGAATCAAACCCAGTGCCTCATACATGCTAGGCAAGCGCTCTGTCACTGAGCTACAGCCCCAGCCCAGACATCTGTTATTTTAAAAATGCCTTTTAATGGTTGTCCTAGAGTTTGCAATATACAACCAATTCAAGCCCACTTTTCAGTAACATTATAGCAATTCACAGATATTATGAATACTGTGTAATAACGAAATAATCCTAATCCCTTCCTCCTGTCTCTTATACCATTGTGTAAAGTCAGGCGCTGGTGATCAAAAGGAGGCAGATTAAAAGCAGCTGAACAAGGCTTTATTGAGATTTGCTCCCAGGCAAGACCCTCCAGTCCAGCAGAGCAGGTCTGGGGGAATCATGCCCAGCTCAGCCGGATTGGAATTTTATTGGATTTAGGGCAGGAAGGGAGGTTTTGAGTCCCTTGACCTCCTGGGGTTGATCAGGGTATCTTGTTGAGATCTGTGTCCTTCCAGGATTGGTCAGGAGACCCTGCTGATTGACAATGGTTATGAGGTACATCACTGCTTGTCTGTCGGCACCTGATTGGTTGTTCTTTCACATGTATGGTTGCCTTGTGCTTTGTTCCCTTAGCCAACCGACTTAACACATTGCAGTCATGCATTTCACACATATAACTGTACATAAGTATATATAAAATATATAAAAATATAAGTATATCTGCATATATAATGCACATATACATATATGTACTTATATACATTAATACTTGCATGTAAATGTATATAGACATATATACATGCATATTTGAATATATCACTGCTGCTATTTTGAATAATCTGTTATCCTTTAGATTAATTAATAACATTTTTTTCTGGGGGTTACCAAGGATTGAACTCAGGGACACTCAACCACAGAGCCACATCCCCAGCCTTATTTTGTATTTTATTTAAAGACAAGGTTTCACTGACACTGAGTTGCTTAGCACCTTGCTTTCTGCTGAGGCTGGATTTGAACTCGAAATCCTCCTGACTCAGCCTCCTGAGCCACAGTAATTACAGGCATGCACCACTGCACTCAGCTGTCTTTCACTTTTAAAAGATAATTTTGCAAGACACAGAATTCTAGGTGGGTTGTCTTTTTCTCTCAATACTTTAAGCATCTCACTCTACTGTTATTGCTAGCATAGTTTCTATTAAATCAGATGCAATTCTTATTTGCTGTCTGGAAAATTAGATGTGTTTCCGCTCCCCTCCCCGAGTCTCTTTCAGGATTTTTTCTTTATCTTTGATTTTCAGTATTTACACGTGATACAACTTGTGTAGGTTTTTTGGGGGGCATTTATCCTAGTGTAACAGTGGTTCACTTTATGCTTTGAATATAGCCCTTGCTGCTCTGCCACTGCAATTTATTAATTTTTATTTATTTAATATTTTTTTTTAGTTGTAGACGGATACAATACCATTTACTTATTTATTTATTTGGTGCTGAGGATCAAACCCAGTGCCTCACACATGCCAAGCGAGAGCTCTGCCATTGAGCCACAACCCCAGCCCCTGCAATTTATTTTTAAAATGGACATTTCTTTCTTTTCCTCTCTCCCTGTTCCTCCCTAATCTCTCCCCTTCCCTAATCTCAGGGGAAACAGGATTACCTTTCTTCCCCATCCTAGGCACCCACCATAGGAACAAAGTAATCCAGACTTTGGGGATGGTACCAGAAGGTCTCAGAAATGACTTTCTCTCAAATTAACAAGTGAATTATAACTCCAGACAGAGAACACGTGATTCCTTTTTCTCAAAACTGTGTCCTCCTTATTGGAGTGGTATCAGGGACAAGGAATGAGCTTTCAGCAGCATTGGTTGATAGTCTCTGAGTTTCTTTCTTTTTTCTTAAATGTTTTTTGAAGTTGTTGATGGACCTTTATTTTACGTATTTGTATGCAGTGCTGAGAATCGAACCCAGTACCTCACACATGCTAGGCAAGTTCAAACCCCAGCCCAGTCTCTGAGTTTCTTAATCTGTAATTTGGGGTTCAATGTTACTTCAGGGAAATTCTTAAGATAATTGCTTGAAATATTGTCTCTGTTCCTTTCTCTCTTCTTCTTCTTCTTTTTTTTTTTTTTTTTTGGTATTCCTATTAGTTCTTGAATGTTCTATTCTGGTTTTTTTTCTTTGCTTTGCTCAGTCTTTTTTTTTTCTCATTGGTTTTCAGTTTGGGAAATTTCTATTATAAACTAAGAAAGCATAAATGAGATTAAAATAAAGCAAAGACAGTTTTATGTGGGTGGGAATAATTTGCAGATCAGGAACATCAGCTCAGCTAGTGGAGCCTGAGGAAAGGTGAACTTGGGTTTTTATTATAGGGAGAAATGGCATTTTTAAAGGAGACAAGCAGGATTAAGGCAAGCTTGGCACAAATCAGGGTGGTCATAAATTTTGTGAGTGTATTGGAATGTGCAGGTCAAGAGGCAAAGATTTTGTTAGATTCCAGAAAATTGTTCCTGCTGGTGGATTCAACTCCTGACCTGACGTCTGGGTGGCTATCTACCTTTGTCAGTAAAATCTCTAAGGCTCTAAAAAGGATTTTTTTGCTCTCCCTTTGATTGTTCTGCTCTCCCTTTGATTGATTTTTATGTTATAAGTACTGCGATTTTCTCAAGCTCAGAAATCTTTCCTTAAGTGGTGTCCAGTCTACTCATAAACCCATCAAAGGTATTCTTCATTTCTGTTTGTTTTGATTGCTAGCATTTCTTTTTGGTTCTCTCTTGGGATTTCCATCTCTCTGCCTACATTGCCCTTCTCTTCTTCCATTTGATCCACTCTTAGCATAGTTAATCAGAGTTGTTTTAAATTTCTGCTCTGATAACGTCAACATTCATGACAAACCTGGTCCTGATGTTTGCTGTGTCTCTTCAAACTATATATATATATATATATATATATATATATATATATATATATCCTTTAAATATGACTTACAATGTTTTCTTATAATAATATGCTCCACTAAAGGAACTGCTATGAATGAACTGCCCTCCATTCTCATGAGTCCTGCACCCCTGGACTTGGTCAATTTTGGAAGGAAAATAGTCCAGAAAAAAATGTTCCCATACTGAACACATAGAGTAATTTTTTCCTTGTTATTATTCCCCAAACAAATCAGTGTAACAACTATTTATATAGCATTTGCATTTTATTACTATTATAAGTAATCTAGAGATGATTTAAAATATATGGGTGTGGTGGTGCATGCCTATAATCCCAGTGGCTTGGGGAAATGAGTCAGAAGGATTTCGAGTTCAAAGCCAGCCTCAGCAATTTAGTAAGGCCCTAAGCAATTTAGCAAGACCTTGTTTTTAAATAAAATATAAAAAGGGCTGGGGATGTGCTCAGTGGTCAAGCATCCCTGAGGTCAATCCCTGGTACCAAAATAATATAACATATATGGGAAGATGGGCAGAGATTAGGGACTTAAGCATCCCTGGATTTTGATATCCATGGCGGGTCCTGGAACTAATCCCCTCTGTTAACCCAAGGGACAGCTGTAAGGTGGTTGCAAGGTGTGTGGGGAGGGAAAGCATTCTACAATTAGGTCTCAGTCTTCTCATCAGCCTTCTTCTTTGGAATGCAAAGATCACATGTGTTTCTCAGCCCCACATCCCCCCAGGTGGGATTGCATGGCTAAAGTGGGATGGAGTTGGCTATTTCTTTTTCCCCAGGAGGTTAGGTTCTGGCTAACCAGTTCCTCCTGCGGTCAGAACTTGTTAAGAAAAACAGAAGGCTTTGGCTCATTACTTCTTCCCACCTCCTGGAAGTTCCAAGGGATTCTTCTCTCTTATTTGATGTGAGGACTTGAAGGTAAAACTCCGTGGGGCCTCCGTGGATCCACTCTGGTAGTGAGGCTGTGGCCTCCACTCTTAAATTCACCAGTGTGTCTTACCTTTCTGCCCCTTGGGTGGGACAGGATGGCTTGGGGGTGAGGCTGGAGTTGAACAGCTCCCTTCATGCTGGCTGGGCAGGCTCTGATTAAACCCTAGCAGATTAGGTTCTGGCTCACTTGTTTCTCCTGAGGGCAGAGCTTCTGTCACCTGGGTTGTTACCTCCTCTATACCTGGCCAGAAGCAGGAGGACGTTATTCCTCTAATGTATTTATGGTGAGAACGAGAACCCGGTGGGGCCCTGGATGACGAGGTTTCCCTGGAATTTCTCCCACTCTCAGATTTGTCCACCCTGAGCCTCCAGCCATTCATTGTTCCTCCCCAGTACTGGGCCTCTACTCTGGTAAGTTGTGATTCGCATCCATCTGGGCTAGAGGTTTGCCCTTTGACCTCACCACTCTGAGCATCCAAGAAGAGTTATTGATTTTTCAGTTGGTTCAGCCTTTTGCTTGTTCAATGCAGGATGGCAACTTCCCAGGCACTTACCTGCTGGACTGGAAGCCAGAAGTTCAATCTGCCTGTTTATTTTGGGGGGCAGGAAGGGGCGGGTTGTTTGTTTTAGTGCTGTGGATCAAAACGTGGGGGCGGGGGTTTGCTAAGCATGCGCTCTACCACTAAGCCACAACCCCAGCCGCACACAGCCTCTTTTTAGGTAGTTAGTCTCCTGTATATGAATTTGGAGGTTTGTGGGGATTGGTGAGGTATAATTGGGTTCTCCCCCATTATTGTTATTGTCTTTGTTCTTCATGGAAGTGGGAATATTTAAATCAACTTCCCATACCATGTTCCCACCTACATGAGAACAAAGTTTTTTCAGTGCTAATACGTGAGTATTCCTTATATGAGTGAAATGCTTGGCACCAGAAGTATTTCAGGTTTGAATGGGGGATATTTACATATACATATATATATACACAAATTTATGTTTCATGCACAACATAAACCATAGACTGAAGGTAATTTTACATAATGTCTTTTTTTTTTTTTTTTTTTGGCACCAGGCATTGAACCCTGAGGCATTTAACCACTGAGCCACATGTCTTTTTATATTTTATTTTTGAGATAGGTTCTCACTAAGTTGCTGAGGCTGGAGACTCTAAGCAACTTAGTGAGAATCTAAGTTGCTGAGGCTGGTCTCGAATTTGCAATCCTCCTGCCTCAACCTCCTGAGTTGCTGGGATTACAGGAGTGCCCCAGCATGCTTGGCTTACATAATGTCTTTAATAATTTTAGGTATGGAACAATGTGTACATTGGAACCCTCAGGAAGCAGAGGTGTTGCTGTCTCAGCCCCTCATGTGGACAATCCATGCATGCCTGGCATCACCATCATCCCTGACTTCAAATTTATGTTCAACTGATAAGCAATCATTTTCTTAACACTTATCCACATATAAGTACTTCACTAAATAGTTAACAGGTGTGGAATTTTCCACTCATGGAACCTTTCATTTAGAGCATTTCAGTTTTTTGGATTAGTTATGTTCAATTAGGGTATGCCAGAAACTGTGTGCCTGGAGAGGACCATTTATCCTTTAAATGCCAACTTTAAATGCTCCCTGATTTTGTGAAGCTCAGCTTGTGGCATATTTTTTGGGAGGTTATGGAGATATCATGGGGTTCCAGAGTCCTTGGTTTTGAATGAGAACAAGAAGCATCAAAAAATCAGGGCAGATATCAGGGATCTCCCAGATCTCATGTGTACATTTCATATTGTTACCCCCTGCCTGGAGAGCTGCTAGGAGTTGGTGCTTTGACTACAGAGACAATATTTTCGTATTATAATCTGCAACTCCAGCTGATAAAGGGAGGGCATTCCTTCCATATCAGCCTCAAAAAGCAGAGGATGATGCAATCTCACTTCTGAAGACACATTAAGAGATAAATGAATGAAATTTCTTGCTGGGGCTCCCTGGTCTCCAGTGTTAACACCTCTGTATTCATACCCTGCAGGCTTGCCCTTCTACCATCCATCAAAAATTTCTCCTTTGTTCCTAATAATAACAAAGCCTGGACTTAATTCAGCCTACAAAACAGCAGCCAAAACAGACATTCCCCTGCTTAACCTATTTATATCAACCTTCCATTGTGTTTCCAAACAAAGAATATGTATAAGGTAATGAAAGCTCTCTGAGCTGTAACTCTTTTTGTTTCTGTTTCTGTTTTAATCCAAGAGGTTGGACTAAGTGGGTGCTGTTGTCACTGGGCTCCAAAGGACGGTGATTCTGTGTTGCTATGGGGATGAGGTTATGTGACTCACACACACAGCAAGTTCTGTTGCTAAGGTAATTACAAGCATCTTCACCTTCTCTATCAGGGTTGTCACCAATTTTAGCCATGGAGAAACTGAGCTTGGGGTTTCAGGGAACAAGAAAGAGAAGGAAAAAGAGCTTTGTGGAAAGTTTAGAAGTGAAACAGTCCACTTGTCTCTTGTCCCTGGGTGACTTCGTGGTGACAACCAGAAAAATGGATGGCACAGTTACTCACATTTTCAGGCAACTGGCTTTAGGGTGGAGCCAGTGACTGCCATTTCTTGGGGGCCCGAAGGTATGATGGATAAATGGTTTGCTCAGAGTCACTGGTGGGCAGAGTCCCAGAAGGCTTAGGTGTTTCAGAAGGTGTCAGGACTTTTCACACTGTAGTCAAGGGAAGGTGGGGAGGTAGCGAAGGAGACATGAAGGTAATTTCTGAAATGATGGACAAGTCTACATGCTGACTGGGCTTTTTACATGGATGCATGTGTTAGCCAAAACCCATCAGACCCCACACTCATCTGTGCATTGACATGAAATGTAAATTTATCTATTAAAAGTCAATTGTCACCCTGAACAGGAAGAAAACAGCCTTGAAGAACCACAGAACAGCTCTAGAATGTCTCTAAAAGTTTAAAAAAATGTGAAGAGCTAGTTTAGCATTGGCTTCGTGTCTTATCTGCTTTCTCAAGTTAGGGTGTGGAGTTTGGGCTTGTGTTTCCTGGGCATTATCTTACTCTAGCCTCTGAAGGCAAGAGTGTCATCCTCAAACTAGGACATCTGAGTGTCCCCAAAGTTTCTTGTCATTCTTCGTTGTCCTCCTCCAAGACTGAGATAAGGTATGCAGAGGAAATAGTGCAGGAATAGAAATCCTAGTCCCCATCTGGTCACAAACCTACAGAATAAGCTAAACTCTCTTTCCCCAGGTACAAAAGTTAGAAGTTCTTGGGTCTACTCTGAGGGGACAAAGTGTATGGAGGTGTGATTTACAGAAGAGAGAAAGGTGCTCTCCAGAGGAGGAGACTGAAGCTGCCTTATGAGGTAAGAACTTGGTGGAATATAATATACTGGCAGCCAGTAGGCCCTGGGGCCTCCATAGCTTCTATTTTTGGGGAAATCAAGACATGAATCTGGTTAGAGAATATTTCAGAACAGGGTGATCAAGTCAAGTTCCAGCTGCCACTTCCAATCTGAAAGATTGGAACAAGTTGCCTCTTTGAGCTACATCTCAAGATCTGCTTAGGCTTAGTGCTTAGGCTCTCTGAGCCTCAGTTTATGCACTTGTAAAATGAGGATGACATTATAATAGCTATTCCACTGACTGTTGAAATAATTTATTTGAATCATATATGTGATAGTACTCAGCATATAGTAAGTGCTTAGTAAATTCCGATTCTCCTTCTCATGTCTTTGACTTTACCTTTGTTGTTGTTATGCCCACAAAACCAGCTCTCTTTTCTCATTTTGTGGTACTTCCTTCACAGACTCACAGTTTATACTGGGGTTTCTCAGTAGTCCTATTGTTCCCTTTTTAATAAAATGAACCTTGGTCTAGATTATAGACCTATCTAAAGAAGGTGAAAACCCACAGGGAGAGAAGGGAAGTGGAGATGCCAATTTAAATGGAAGACCTTCTTCAGTAAACAGCCATAATCCTTTTTCTGTTTGAAATGAAAATGAATTTGGATGAGCAGCAATGAGGTGATGGGTCAGGGAAGTTGGATTTTCAGAGGGAACAACTGTGTACCCTCAATTCCACAAGGGAAAAACAAAGGAAAGAGATTTAGGAGGCCTCAGGAACATTCTAGATCTCCCAGGTTGGAGAAGGCCACCTTTCTCCCTGCCCCCACCTACCTGAGTGCAGGAGTAGTGCAGTTGGACGCTGCCTTCACTTAACAGAGACTAAGGAAGAGGACAAGGGCCAGGGGCATTATGCTGCCATTTGGAGCCAGTACTGTCAAAGGTCAAAGGTGGGGTCTTATTCTGAATATAACTTTAAGGGTCTTCCCAGGACATAGTCCCTGATCAAATGCAAGTATTCCTCTATTTTTGTCCCAGAGGAGACCCAGAAACAGAGCTTGGCTCAAACGACACACAGTATGTCTGGGGGTATGGTTCAGTGGTAGAGCATGTGCTTAGCACAGACAAGGCCCTGGGTTTCATCGAGAGAGGGTCAGGGGTCGGAGAGGGAGAGAGCACAAGCGTGTGAGCAAGCACAGTTAGACAAAAGAAAGCATATGAACTGGAAACGGAGCAATATTAATTGTATACCTAGAGAACACATGTAAAGCTAATGATTATTATGGTCCTTAATTCTCTTTTAATGAAGAAGTCTGTTCTCTATCTCTTTCCTCCCCTAATCTCTGTTTTTATTTGTTGGAGAAACTGCTTAATTTCCCACAGTCTGGATTTTGCATAGGTCTCACTGTGGGATCATTTGATGTATTTTTCTAGTGCTCCTTGTATTTCCTGTAATTTAGGAATCTCATCTAGAGACTTAGTCAGACTTCAGTTGTTTTTTCAAGGTGGCTTGTAGGTAATGTCATATATAGCCTTATAGATGGACAGAATGTCTGGTTTTCTTATTAGAAAGATGTCAGGAGTCACTGGTGATTTTTGCCTAATGGTTCACTAAGAATTGCAAATGATAAATATTCTATTTATATCAAACCTCAATTTATTGGTTCCCCTTATTTGTTATTTGGTTACTTGGAAGTATCATTTATGTAAGAAGAGATAAGTGTTTTTTCCCTTTTATATACTAGTTGTCAGAATAATATATACCTGATCTCCTAGTGACATTTTTTTTGGGTGTATATGCTGTTAAGTATTATATTTCTTAAATTGAATGAGAGTGAGCAACTTTTCATACATTTAAGGGAATTTGCTTTTCTTTTTAAGTGAACTGTCCATATCTAGGGTTCATCTTTCTACAAGGTATTTATCTTTTTTCTTCTCCAATTTTAGGAGATCTTTATGTATCAGGCATTATTATCCTTTGTCTATGACATATATCATAAAGATTTTCCCAAATAAGGGAAATGGTCTTGGTATCTTACACTATGTAAATGTTTTATTTTCCACTTTTATGTAGGCAAATTTATTAATCTCCTCCCTATTGTGTGTTAAAATTCTGAGTCATCGTTAGGAAAGTTTTCCCCATTCCCAGTTGTGGAGGAATTTTTCCATGTTCTCTTCTAACATTTGCGTGGTTTCATTTTTTAAAGTTTTACATTTAAATCATTGGTTCATTTAAAATATAGTAGATGTATGGCATGGACAATGGATTTAATTTGATCTGGTTCCATGAGGCCAGCCAGTTTTCCCAGGATCCTATATTAGAAACTCCTTTATCTCACTGGTTGGAGATGCTATCTTTATTATATAGTTGCTTTGCATCTGCAAGTGGTTCTGTGTCTGTTTCTGGATTTCCCCCACCCCCTGCTTTGCTGTGGTATGTGCCAACCAACAAGTCAGTGTCTTCTTTTAGTGATAGAGGTGTAGATATGTTCCAGTATATGCAAAGCTGCTCTTTCAAGAGTTATATGGCTATTCTTATTTTTTTTCCAAATTATAGTCAACTTGTTTCATACTTGAGGGGTTAAAAAAAGCTAATGGTATTTTTATTGAGCTCATGCTAAGTTTATTGATTACCTAGAGAGGAAAGATGCCTTCAGGATATTAAATCATCTAATCAAGAATATGGCGGGTCTCCTTTTTTGTCATTCAGATGTTTTTATCATTTTCCTCCTATGAATTTTGAACATTTCTTTTTTGTTTAATTTTTAGTGTTAGGGATTGAACCCAGGCCTTATATATACCAGACAAACACTCTACCACTCAGCTGTACCCCCAGTCCCTTTTAGTTCTTATTTTGAGACCGGGTCTGGATAAGTTACCCCAAGCTGGCCTCAACTTTGCAATCCTCTTGACTCAGCCTCCTGGGTAGCTGGGATTACTGGAATGTGCAATTGTGCCTGTATCAATTTTATTTTTAAAGTCATGAACAAACTGAGTGTGGTGGTACCCATTTATAGTCCTAGATTCTCCGAAGGCTGGGCATTAACTTATACCCACTGCAGAGTGCTACCATAATTTGGAGCAGAGCAATAGGCAAAACTTAATCCATGTTAAAGGAATCTCCTGACAAAGCTTAGCCTCCTTCCTTCCTTCCTTCCTTCCTTTCTTTCTTCTTTTTTTTTTAAAAGCATGATTTATTTTCTCCATCTTCCCAGTGAACTGTGGTTTCCAGGAAAAATGCAGCTAGTTCCCAGGTTATTTGTAAAGCTTTACTCACCCTCTTGGTGACCTTGTAAACAAATGACATCCCATTATCACTTTGAATAGAGCTCAGCTGTCCAAATCTGGGAATAATTTCCTCAAGCAAGAATTAAATTATGTCAGTTGTTTTCTCAGTTCTAGTAGGCGAACTTTTTCCCAGCATAAGAAAGTGTCTGCAAATACTGATATAAATTTTAAATCACCTGTTTTTTGGCATTCAGGTAAAACCTATTTGTCAGTCTTTAAAGGTACAATTATATTATAAACCTTTTTTATTGCCAATATTTGAGGTAGGTTCTGTTCAGTTTTGGATTCTTTTAAGCATACAAATGGAATCCTTGTAGAAGCCTTTGAAGAGTCTCTTGAAGGCATGGTCTTTCAGGTAAGGCAGTATAAAATCTGCCAGTGCATCTCTGCCAACACGCAGGTGCTTTAAAAATTGGATACATCAGGGCTTCAGGGAGTAAAATCATCCTATGTTCACAAAGTTTTGTCACTCTGTATCACTGAAACCCTATTCTTTTTTCTCTCTTTTTTTTAAAATGGCTTTTTTTTTTTGAGAGAGAGAGAGAGAATTTTAATTTTAATTTTTTCAGTTTTCGGTGGACACAACATCTTTGTTTGTATGTGGTGCTGAGGATCGAACCCGGGCCGCACGCATGCCAGGCGAGCGCGCTACCACTTGAGCCACATCCCCAGCCCTGAAACCCTATTCTTAATGATAGGTTTTTTGGGGGCGCGGGGTACCTGGGATTGAACTCAGTGGGATTCAAGGACTAAGCCACATCCCCAGCCCTATTTTTTATTTTATTTAAAGACAGGGTCTCATCGAGCTGCTTAGTACCTCCCCTTTGCTGAGGCTGGCTTTGAACTCGTGATCTTCCTGCCTCAGCCTCCTGAGCCTCTGGGATTACAGGTGTGCACCACCATGCCTGGCTGAAACCCTATCCTTGGGCTCATTCCACATCCTGTGTAATGATGCTTGAATTTAGACAAGTTAAATGAGGTATCAAATCCCCAGTAAGCTGCTTCTCTAGCAGCTTGTCTAGAAGCTCAGTCAGCTTTCTGGTTTCCTTTCTCTGGGTGTTAGTCTTGGTGCCCTGGGCAGAGTATAATAGAACAGGCAAAGCAACTCCCTCAAATAGGGCCAGTGTTTCCCTAGGATGTTTGATGTCCTTGTTTCCTGAAGTTAATAATCTTTCTTTCCAAATATTTCCATGTGCATGCACTATCATCAAAGGGTATTTGAAATCAGTATAGATATTTACTTGTTTCTCTTGTGACAGCTGTAAAGCCCCAGTGAATGTGATCAGTTCAGCCCTTTGTGTAGAGGTGCTGGCTGGACGGCAGGGGCATCTATACCCTTGTCTAGTGTCACTACAGCACACACAGCTCAGCAGCAGCTGCTCCATCCATGTATAGCTACCAGTCACCAACTCCAACAGTTGATCTGACAAGTTCAGTCTGAGGCAATTAGACTGCACAGAGAATTTCTATGCAGTAACTTTCCAGATCAGAGTCAGTTTTCATTATGAGGCTGGATTTAGGGCTGTGTTGGTTTGCAAGGCAATATTTGGATTGTCCAGCAAAATAGCCTGATATTTGTCCATTGGACCTGCCATTAGCCAATAATCTTTTTTCCTTAATGAAGTTTATGCTCAGTGAGGCACAAACACTAAATGACTCTGCTGAGGTGACCTCTTCTGCCTTTTTAAGATATCACAAGTGGATGCAAATGCTGGAAGGCAGGATGGCCAACCTTTGGCTGTCTGTTCCAATTATTTAGAGAAATTAGCTATAGGCTGAGGGGTTTCTCTGAGAATCTGAAGGAGACTTATGTTCTGCTTTTCATGGATGAACAACTTGAAGGGCTTTTGAGGGTTAGGTAACCCCAAGGATGGTGCTGACAATTTTTCTTTAAAAGTGTTAAATGCTCATCAGTATGTTCAGCTGTTCAAAATAAGGGTTCTGAATCTAACCCTTTTAGGACTTCATAAAGAGGTTTGACTATGAGTCCAAACTTGGGAACCCTAATTCAGCAGAACCTTGTCAAACTTAGAAACCCTCACAGTTGTCCCCAGTTACAGGGGCTTGAATATTGGTAATGACTTCTTTCTAGTTGGACTGTTTTCCCTTTTGGTGTTTTGTTTTTGGCACTAGAGACTGAACCCAGGGGCACTTTTACCATGGAGCCCCATCCCCAGCCCTTTAAATTTCTTTTTCTTTTTCTTTTTTTAATTTGGAAACAGGGTCTTACTAAGTTGCTTAGGACCTCCCTAAGTTGCTTCGGTTGTCCTTGAACTTACGATCCTCCTGCCTCAATCTCCTTTGTGTCCCAGATTCCAGGCATGTGCTACTGTACCTGGCTATGTTTTCCTGTTTTAATTTAGACCTGAGGGAATTGACTCTCTGCTTATAAATCTGAGCATTATGGGGTGGCATTTTATATCTACAGTGTGCCGGGTGATGTAGTACCAAACTGGTGTTAGACTGATTTTTCATAACTGGGGCTTGAAATCAGCAAATTATTGACATAATGAGGCAAGACCCCCTTCTTCCAATTGCTGAACTCTCAAGTTGTTGGCTAAAATCTTACAAAAGATGGTGGGAGAATTTTTGAAACCCTGATGAAATATACAGTCCAGTACTATTGGAAGGTATTTTTTAAAAAATATTTATTTATTTATTTTTAGTTATATGTGGACGCAATATCTTTATTTTATTTTTATGTGGTGCTGAGGATTAAACCCAGGACCTCATGCATGGCAGGCAAGTGATCTACCTCTGAGCCACAACCCCAGCCCGGAAGGTATTTTCTTTCTTTTTTTTTTCTAACCCATTTCTTTCTTTTTTTTTTTAAAGATAGATAGAGAATTTTAATGTTTATTTTTCAGTTTTTGGCGAACACAACATCTTTTGTTTGTATGTGGTGCTGAGGATCGAACCCGGGCTGCATGCATGCCAGGACATGTTATTTCTCATTCCTTTTTTTTTTTTTTTTTTTTTTAGAGAGAGAGAGAGAGAGAGAGAGAGAGAATTTTTTTTTTTAATATCTATTCTCCAGTCCTCAGCGGACACAAACATCTTTGTATGTGGTGCTGAGGATCAAACCCGGCCGCACGCATACCAGGCGAATGCGCTACCGCTTGAGCCACATCCCCAGCTGGAAGGTGATTTTCAACCATGGATCTCACCATCCAAAAGTAAATAGTAATTGAACTTTTTCCGCCAGTGGGATACAAAAGAAAGCATATTTAAAGTCCAATACTGAAAACCATCCATGATCCATGGGGATGACAGTAAGTAAAGTATAAGGATTTGGCACAGCAGGATGAACATTCTGAATGAAACATGAAGGCTCTCAAGTCCTGAACAAATCTATGCTCATTTCTATGAATAAAAATATTGTGTTTTCAGAGATGAAGTTATTTGAGCATCCAGTTTGTTAAGTCGCATCTCAAATGGAATTGGGTGCTTTGGTGTGTAAAGGAAACTATGTTGAATTTTCAGTCTCCAAACTGACACTCCATAGTTGAATTAAGGGGTTTTTCTGCATTTCTCCTCTTAATCTTGTGATAGACATGGTCCTTTTGCTGGACCATGTCTATCACAAGATTACCTTAGTGTTAATAACAGGAAAGGTAATGCCTGTGTCCAAGAAAAATTTTGTAATTTGACTTCCCACTGTCAAAAATTTACCTGGGGCTCCTGTGGGGCAATCTTGATTGGCTCTCAGAGATTAAGGGGACTCTTTGGGCCTCCTTATTCCTCATTTGAATCACAGTCCTGTTTCATCATCTCTGTGTGCGTTTCCTTCTCTTCCCCCATTCCCTTTCTTGAATTGTAGACAGTCATGTTTCCAATGTCCCTCTTCCCTGCAATACGCACACATGTCCTCCTACAGGTTCACGTTTCCATGTTTACCTATTTCTCCTTCCTTTTCTTATGTCTCTTCCTATTGTGCCACAAAACTGTAGCCTGCTCATCCTTTTTCTGTTTCTCTTACATTATATATTTAAAAAGCAATATCCACCAATTGGGATGGATTCATTCCTATATCCCTCTCAGCTTTTGAAGTCTTTTTGTGTGTGTGTGTGTGTTTTTTTTTTTTTTTTGTACTCAGGTGCACTTGACCACTGAGCCACATCCCTAACCCTATTTTGTATTTTATTTGGAGACAGGGTCTCACTGAGTTGCTTAGTGTCTTGCTTTTGCTGAGGCTTGCTTTGAACTCACGATCTTCCTGCCTCAACCTCCCAAGCCGCTGGGATTACAGGTGTGCCCCACCGTGCCTGGTTTAAAGTGTTTTTTAAAAAAAATATTTATTTTATTTATTTTTTAATATTTATTTTTCAGTTCTCGGCGGACACATCTTTTGTTTGTATGTGGTGCTGAGGATCGAACCCGAGCCGCTCGCATGCCAGGCAAGCGCGCTACTGCTTGAGCCACATCTCCAGCCCCAAAATATTTAATTGTAGATGGACATAATACCTTAATTTTATTTATTTGTGGTGCTGAGGATCAAACCCAGTGCCTCACACTTGCGAGGCAAGCTCTCTACCACTGAACCCCAACCCCAACCCCTGAATTTTTTTTTTTATGAATATTGAGGATATTTTGCCCTATAATGTCATGTTAACCATCCTCATATTCTCTGGGGATTCTGGATCAGTGTCCATGCACTTTCATTACGCTTGATAAATTCTAAGCATTCTGAAGGGTCCTCATTTGCCTTTTACTGGATTCCTTGTATTCTGTTCAAAATTTTCTGCTTAGGCACCCCCTTCTTTAATTCTGCCAAGATGAACCACTTATAAGGATCTCATTGACACATCATTCCCACATGATTTAGGTTCCAATTAGTTTTCAATAATGGAACAGCAGGAGCAAGGGACTTTATAGGATCTTGATGGAGATGCCATTCCTTATCTATCATTAGCACTTTATCATCTGTAGTTAGCAGAATATTTAAAAGAGCTTAGATGTCTGCCCAAGTAGAAAAGTGTATAGCAAAAGTAGGAACATCCATCCACGTATAGCTACCAGTTAGGGGGACTCAACAACTAAGCCACATCCTGTGGGAAGCTATTCTGACACGTGATTGGGTGACTCCCGTTAAGGGCCTGAGGCACTTTGGCTCTGTTGAAGCTTTCCCGACCCTTTCCTGATGAGAGAGCCCATCCGTGTGGGGGTGTGCCTGACCACTGACCCCAGGGACCCAATCACTGACCCTGACCTTGGAGTGCAGCCCCCCCTCAACCTTCATTGGATGGAATTCTCCCCTGAATCTCTTGTTCCCCAATAAAAGGCTACTCCCCGGCGTGTTCACTCTCTCTCTCTCCTGCTAGCCCTGAGTAATCCTCGCTGCCCTCCTGGGCAGCTAGAGGTGGGAACCAGAGAGGTGAGCCTTTTCGGACCTAGCAATATAAATAAGGTAACTGAGTTTGTGTGTTTTATTTCCATCTCTTCTAACTAACTTTATGCCTAGAACCTCATTAATGAAACCATTGCGCAGGTCGCGTGGTAGAACATCCCCAGCCCTATTTTTAATTTTTTATTTAAAGACAGGGTCTTTTTCTGTGGATCTTCTCTTTATGGTGAATGACAGCTTTTCCAGTTTAGCAAATATGATATTGAGAATGGACCATAAGTCCAGTAATGTCTTCTTGGCTGACCACCCTGATCTACACCTCCAAGTAGACACTGACTTAGGGAATATTGTCTTGCTCCCAGGCCAAACTGAGTGCCTGGTTGGGTCTTACAGAGAGAAACTGGTCTTGCCTTATTTGCTTATGATGGAGGAGACCCAGCTCCAATGGCTCCTTTATCCTCTTTGATGGTGCAATAGCATCTACACTAGCTGGGGGTAGACTTAGAACATCCAAAATATTAATTTTTTTCATTTTCCTTTTCATCCTGAGTTTTTTTCCTTTGTCCAGGAGGGGAATAAAGTTTTCCCCTCCATCCTGTGCTATCAACTTATTTCATCCTTTCTTAGACTTTTCATTAAACAATAGCATAAAAGCTTGTATGTAAGGGATTCCATCCCATTTATTTGATCTTTTATAAAATGACCCCAAATGTAGAATTGTATGATAATTTAAGTAATTGTTAAGAGACCATCTATCACCAGAGTCTAACACATGTGCAGGCCATGCTATGTTACAATAGCACACTGACCTCTTCTTAGTCATGGAATAATATTTGTAAGTCATCTAGTCACTTAGTATATGTCTCAGAAGACCCTCAGGTGGTGTGAAAATAAAGGAGTTATAACAAGAGGGAAATCAAAACACAAACAATCTAGACCAAACAAATGAGCATTCTCCAAACAGACAGTATCTAGGAACTTTGGCTCTCTGAATCTTATCCCACACTGACTGGTACCCTGAAAAGAAAGAAGAGAAAAAAAATTAAAATATTTATTTATTTTTAGTTTTAGGTGGACACAATATCCTTTTATTTTTTTATGTGATGCCGAGGACCGAACCCAGTGTCTCGAGGATGCCAGGCGAGTGCGCTACCATTTGAGCCACATCCCCAGCCCCAAGAAGAGAAAATTAATATAACCAATGAGGTAAAATAGCTTAGTAAACTCACAAATGGCTAAGAGAGATATTTTTACCCCATGGTACAAAATGACCCACACCAGGTTAAAAAAACAAAACCATCTTAGCCCCCAAATAATGGAGATGTGAAGACATTCATTGTCCCACCACACATGATACATGACATTATAAGGAATATTTATTTTAGCCCCAAACAATCATATTTGTTTAAGCTCTACAGGTAATGCTGTTATAGGGTTGAGCCCTTCTGGAAAATTGAGGCAGCACAAAAGTCCCCCTTTGAACCCTGGTTCTTGAGATCAAGTCAGAAAGATTTCAGACCTGTTGCTTAGAGTAACAGACATGAAACCTCATGTCTGGAAAAAGGAAAGGGGACCCTCTAAAGGGAGAGAGTGGGTCCTCTCAGGAGAGGGACAGTTTTATTGGGGATCTCAGTTCCATTTCCAGACAGTTGACAAGTTTACTACTTGAATTTTGACTGACAGCAGGATAACTTCAAGCTTTCAAGTCCCCTGGTTCTAGTTGGATTCTTAACCATAAAGTCTTGACAGATTTTATGGTTAGGAAGAATTATCCTTATCTCCCTGAATTCCAGGATCTAGTGTCACAAAAGTATCCTTCTTCAGGCTAACCTGTGGTCCTTTTAATGACATTTCAGGCCTGCATTACTCCTACAAATAACAGGTAGTTTGCTGAGGAATGTGACATATCCTGTCCACTTAAGCTGGCAGGGATGCAGGTAAATTGCTTCTTGGAAAAGAAAGCATGTGGGAGTCAGCAAAATGGTCCCTTTTTATAGAATTATTTCCTTAACCTCACATTCCCATCACTCACACCTGTCTCTTATCAATCCTAGTAACATTGTAAAACAAGAACTCCAACTTATTGACACTGTTGAGTGTAATGTAGGAAATACCAAAGTTTTAAGAGTTAATTATTTCAGAGGTATACCTAGACAAGCCAAAAAAAAGCATTATTTTAAACTTCAAATTTCTTTTACATTACTATGAGAATCTTGAATAATTTTAATAGAAAATGATAGGAAAACTGCACAAAGGTAGTAGCTAATAAGCTGGCCATAACAATATTCTTAATTTTATCTGTGGAAATAACCCAGGATCACCCAAAGAAGAACAGGCAAAGGCTATTTTTTCAGAGCTTGCCACAGCAAGGGAGTCCTACCTAGTGTTTTGGCTGACTCAAAGGCAGGAGGAAAGCTTTATGTTGGAAAAAGGAAAGCTTCAGGTATGCTCTGATTACAGGCACTGGCCCAGGGAAGCTGGAGGAGGCTAATTAGAAGTAGGCCATACAAACAGTAGAAATAATCTTTTAAAATATTCAAAAACGGGTTAAAAAAATGGTGGCTAGTTAGGGCTGCATATTTGGCTTTCTTTGGTTGGTTCCTTAAGGAAGCTGTCATTTATTGTTCAACTCCTGGTAGTTCAGGGCTGACGGTTGCAAAAATCATACATAAGAAGTTATAAAAGTTAGTTTCCTGGGTCATTAGAAGGGAGGGCAGCTGTGCTTTGTGGACTGCTTACTGTAAATAAGAACTTCCCCGAGTTTTCTGGGCCAACTGCAGCTGTAGTCGGCCAGAGTAATTTTCACGCACGCTCTGGCTATTCCCTTCCTTCCTCCAGTCTCTCCTAGGTCCTAACTTCAGGATCACCTTACGGCCATGGTTTTTACAGGAGGATCTCCTGAAACCTGACACTTTTTTCAAGCATTCCCTCAGGGTGCTTAGGGAGTTAGGCTGCCTCCGATTCCTCATCCATGCGATGGAGCTCAGGACACCCATTTTGGTGTTGTCACGAGGACTGAGGAGAGGTCGAATATTCTGTGGGTGCGTGGCCTGGCACTAGTCCCTGGCCGGACTTTGGTGGGCAGCCATCGCTCACTCCACAAGATGGCGCAGGGCCGAGGTCAGATCAGATCCACGAGGGAGCCACGAGAGGGACGACAGTCTAGAGGAGAACATGGGAGGGGGTGCGTTCACCTACAGCCTTAGGGTCCACGGGTGCCACGGAAGCGTCTTCCAGTCAAGACACAGTGCCACGTCTGGCCCGTCCAAGCTGCTCTGCACCGTGGCCGGAAGTGCATCATGGGGGCGGGGGGCGGAAGCACCCAGCCGCGGAGCCTTCTGGGAGTTGTAGTCTAGTTCCCCCTTGTGGTTGGGGGCTCTTACATGGTATTTGACGGGTCGGGCTCGGATGTGCGCATTTCCGGACCTTAAGTTGTATCTATTGCGCCGGGGACTGGGTACTCCCATACCTCGCTGAGGTGTGCCTTCGGTCCGGGACTGTGTGGAGTACCAGGGTGGCCGGCACCCACTTGCTGCAGAGGCAGTTGGGCACCAGGCAGGTGTAGTGTGGGTCCCTTGGGACTCAGTCGGACATCAAAGTGTCGGGGTGCTGTCCGACTCGGCTAGGGGATGCCACAGGTAGTGGGTCCGGCAGCCACAAGCAAGTCTGTTTTCTCACTGACTCTCTCCTCCCGCAGCTCGCCTCGTGGGAGCCCACCGTCCCCTGAAGGTGCGTGCACGGACCACTTGGACTCCGGTGAGCTGCCTAAAGGTCACCCTTCTTTCCCTAGAGTGGATTTCCTTCCGACCCTTGCCCTGGAGCTTGTCTGCACATCCAGGTCTCTGAACTCCACTCCTGCCGGGTTCAGTTTCTGAGTCTCTAGGGGAGTGGGGACTCATGGAGGAAAGCCCCCTGTCCCAGTAGGGGATGTCCCCTTCCTCTTTAACCTTCTCTCACTCCTGCTGACCCCACGCTATAGCCACAAGTAGGCAGAGAGAGATGAGGAAAATGAAGAAGTTTTCGGGAAGTGGTTTTATTTCAGGGCTCTGGGTTCATTCAAAAAACATTTGCTGAGACCCTGGGTCCGATTGCAGGGGAGCAAAGAAGTGGGTTCCGTCCTTAGCTTGAGTCTTGCGGAGCTGTTGGTCACTTTAACAAATTATCCAGACTGGACGAAAGGATATCCAGCGGTATCAGTTCCGACTTGAGAAGGGTGACCGCAGGTGGGACTTGAAAATAGGGTCTGCGCCGGTGAAACGGGACAAAAGGATATTCCAGGCTGAACAGCATTTGTAAGGATGAGAAGTACAGGACCCCGTGTCTTGCCCGACTTCGCGTGGCAGAGAAGGTTGGAGCCCGTGGAGGAGGCTTGCGGGCTTGGTCGAGGGGTGTGGTCTTCCTAGGCTCCTTTCCGGTGCAGGTGCCGCGCGGCTTGGCACAGGTGGATTTGGGTTTGGGTCACCATATACTTGCAACAAGTATAGCTGATAAGGGCAGGATTGAGGCAGTGAGAATTGGATAGGCAGAAAAGTTTCAGATATATAAAGATGGTGGAGATGGGTTCCAACATGAGCAGGACAAGAGCACCTTGCCTCCTTTTGCAAAGTAGGTGGAGTAAGCAGGTAGGAGCCAGCTTAGCGGTTTAGCAGAGACCATTATTTTAAGTCACTTGGTGTAGAGAGGTGCGCAATGACCAGTTGGGATGTAATGCAGAGTTGAAGGAGAATCAGTCTTTCTTTGATGCTTTTTTAGGACAAACAGGTTTGAGCTGGGGTGGGATGTGGGGGGCGGGGAGAGGGGAAAGAACAGGAACTATGTATGATTCTAGATTGAGCAAGTGTCTATTTGCTTCAGATATTCTAAGGAATTAAAATCTTATAAACACTATCGCAGCATTTTGGCATTCTTCCACTCACTAAAAGATGACCAGTCCTAAAATTTCAATGTATCCTTCTATGCTTTGTTTACATCCTAGGTATGAATGGTAGCCAGAAACAATACATAGGATTATTTTGTGTGTTGAACACTTTTGCCTATATCGGTTGTCTTTTTCTTATTTGATTTTAGTATTTCTTCATGTGTTTTAGGCATAAATCCATTTTGGCTTATACACTTTGTAAAAATCTTGAATAGAATTTGATAAAACTTCTGATGTTATTTGGTGTACTTTTGAGTAAGTATAAATCCATTTCATTTAATGTTTAGTAGTTTATTCTGGTTTCCTGTTTCCTCATCAGTTGATTTGAGTAATTTTCATTTTTCTAGACTATTGCCCCACTTAATTTTAATCTATGGTGTTAAATTTTATGGTAATTTCTTATAATTAAAAAAATTACTATTTATGAAATTGTTTCTTTTTTGTGGTTTTCTTCTTTTTTTGATTGGTTGTGTCTGAACTTTGTACATTTTATTAGTTTTTAAGTTTTTAATTCTTTTTAGCTATACATGACAGTAGTATGTATTCTGACATATTATATATACATGGAGTATAACTTCCCATTCTTCTGGTTGTATATGATGTGGAGTTACACTGGTCATGCATTCATAGATGAATATAGGAGAATAATGAATGAAAAAACATACACTTTTTGATACCAGGGATTGAACCCAGGGGTGCTTAATCACTGAACCACATCCTCAGCCCATAGTTTTAAATTCAAACCAATTATTTTATTAATTTTCATACAATTTCTGAATAATTGGGGCTGGAGTTGTGGCTCAATGGTAGAGCACTCACCTAGCACGTGCAAGACCCTGGGTTCAATCCTCAGTATCAAATAAAAGTAAATAAAATAAAATAAAGGTATTGTGTCCAACTACAACTAAAAAAGTATTTTAAAAATTTCCCAATAATTTATTGTGGTACTTTTCTTTTTAACTTCTTATGGTCCTAAGATATATATTAAATAAAAAGACTGAGAGAAACAGGGTATGGTAATGCCCTTCTGTAATCCCAGCTACCTAGGAGACCGAGGAAGGACGATTACAAGTTCAGAACAGCCTCAGCAACTTAGCAAAGACCCTCAGCATTAAACAAACAAACAAACAAGCAAACAACAACAACAACAACAACAAACAGAAAAGAAAAAAGGCTGTGGATGTAGCTCAGAGATGTAGTGCTTGCCTAGCATGCACAAGGTCCTGGGTTCTATCCCCAGCACTACAAAAAATAAAATTAAATAAATAGACTGAAAATTAATGGCATTCAACTTAGGAGGCTTACCTAGAAAAAAGTAAACCCCAAAAGAATTTAAAAAAAAAAGCATAAGCCGATTTTTTTTCCTCCTTCTTTCCCCTACCCCATAACATTAGGGATTGAATAGGACCTCGCTGTGCTGGGCAAGAACTCTACCACTGCGCTACATCTCCAGGCCTTTTTATTTCTTTTCGAGACAGGGTGTCACTAAGTTGCCCAGGCAGGTCTCAAACTTGTGATCCTCCTGTTTCAACCTCCAGAGCAACTGGGATTACAGGAATGCACCACCACACCCAACAGAATTTTTCAAAGAAAGAATCAAAGAAATAATAGAGCTGGTACAAAAAAAAAAAAAAAAAAAAAAAAAAAAGCTCATGCTGTCAACATATTACCTGAATCAAATCATGATGAAACATTTAAAAAAATCTAAATTGAAGAACAACATAATTATAAAATAATTGGTTTGTAACTCTTAAAAATGTCAGTGTTCTAAAAGAGATTGAGGTAATTGTTCTGGACTCTAGGAGAGGCATGAAAAAGAAAGCAGTGAATATATGAAATCCAGAAAGCATATTACTGGGACAAGTATAATGTAAATAAAGGCTGTGGGCTTGACCATGGTGTTGGATTCCTGATTTTCCTGATTTCTTATGACAATACTGTGTTGTGTGACAAAATATCCTTGATTTTGTGGAATTTCACATTTACTTACACCCTTCTCCATTTATAAAAAATCTAAATCGAAGAACAACATCATTATAAGATAACTGGTTTGTAACTCTTAAAAATGTCACTGTTCTGAAAGAGATTGTTAGATAGGTAGAGGAAATTAGAGGAAATCTCTAATTGTTAGATAGAGATTTCCTCTACCTAATATCTAGATTTCCTCTACCTATTTCAAATAGAGATTTCCTATCTGAAAGATAGAGGAAAGACGAAAAGAAGGATGAAGTAAATTGTTATGTGAATGAGTCCAAGATGGCGTCCATGTAGTGACTCCTTCATTATTCATTTCTTCTCAGCAGGCTGAGATATCTTAACTCAATGGCAGTCAACATCTGTTATCCATAGTTATGTAAAACCATCTGGTTATCAAGACCCCAAGTGGCTGTGACTCAGAGATACCCAGGAGTAGCCTTACCCTATCCCCATGCCAGAGACCTGGAAGGCTCAGTGTGAGGTGGCAGAGCCTCACTTATCTAATGTGTGCTCTGTCACCTCATGGTGGAATCTTCTTCCTCCATCAGCCCTGAGAAAAATTTCTTTACCCGCTACACAAATGTGGTAAGATGTTAATATTGGAACATCTAGATGAAGAGATTCAGGGATTCTTGATATGAGTCTCAAGACTTAAAGTTAAAAGTTGTGTTCAAATAAAAAAAAATTTAAAAAGGTCAGTTCTTGGAAAGGATTTGTTAAAATTAATAAAATAATTAGCTTCTATTTAAAACTAATAATTTAGAGGAGTTTGGGACTCAGTTGATCAAGGGAAGGCAAAAATAAACCATTTCTGGACATGAAAAAGACCATCTCAGAAACATTTTTTTCTAATTTTAAGAGATTACTTTTAATTATTTAATACCATAAATTCAAAAGTAAGTAGGACAATAGTCTAGAAAAATGTAAATTACTAAAATTTACAAATACCTCAAATGAACTATATATGCATATTACAAAAATTTTAAGTAGAATTTGATAAAATTTTTAAAAATGCAGACTTGGTGTTTCTTTCAATGGGTATATTTAAAAAAAAATTTTTTTGTAGTTGTAGATGGACAGAATGCCTTTTTTTAAAAAAAATTTTTATGTGGTGCTAGGATGGAAACCAGTGCCTCACACATGCTAGGCAAGCACTCTGCCACTGAGCCACAGCTTCAGCCCCATAATGGGTATATTTTTGACAATGGATCCATTTCACTTGATGTTTAACAATTTAAATAGTTTTTTTGCATTTTTTTTTCTAATTTTATAGATCTCTGCATCAGATCTATGTAATATTGAGTTTCTTTTGATATTTGTTGAGGCTTGTTTTTTTAGCTTGTTAGTTTTTATAAATATTCCACATACATTCCACATGTGTCTAACAGAATGTGTATTCTCTAATGTTGAGAACATTTTTCTGTCTATATTCAATAATTGGGTTTCTAAATTGTTATCAATGTCTTCTGTATGCTATTTTTCCTATTTTTTTTTTCATTCTAGATCTTATTTGCCAAAACTGGGTGTTAAGATCCTTTGCTGTGGGCTGTGGTTGTGGCTCAGCAGTAGAGCATTTGCCTAACGTGTGGGGTGCTGGGTTTGATCCTTAGCACCACATAAAAATAAACAAATAAAGTAAAGGTGTTGTGCTCAACTATAACTAAAAAAAATCCTTTGCTGTGATGGTTTGTCAGTTTCCCTGGTCTTTTTTTGTTTTATGTGACCTTTGCCATGCACTTCCATTATATATATCTGCATACAGCTGTGAGGTGGAGTTAGCATCTGTTCATTACTCTGTCTCTCTACAGGGTATTGTTTTTTTCTCACTCTTTGCACATCTCATCTTTTTCTCTTGAAGGCTTGCTTAGATGTTGTATGGGACAGAAGAGACTGGACATGGGCTCAGTTCTGTTGGGCTGTCGTTGCATGTGGAGCTGGGAAGTCAGGACGATGATTGAGCCCCATTCAGTTAGCATTGGAGTGGGTGGTAGGTTTGTTGTTGCTATAGTTACCTGCAGTGGACCACTTTATCTCATAATTCTGTAGCATCACTTTGCGCTTCAAGCGGAGTCATCCCCTCTTGACTGGATCCTGCTATTGATGGCTGTTGTTTATTTCTCAGAGCCTCCCAGCCTGGTGGGGAAGGGCAGAGGTACTCTTTGTTACCTCAGTTTTAGGTGGGTCCTGGAGTCTCAGGGATCCTCCTCTTTTTCTAGAGGTGGGAGACCCCTAAGCTTGAGCCCAGAACACATTTCTGCCTCTCTGCCATGGCAAAATGCCGTAGGCTTTACCATGCTCTGGGATCATAAGGGTTTATTGCCCTCCCCTAGCAGCTTCCGCTTCTGTTCCCCAGAACATTCTGGATGGCTTCCTGAAGTTCCTTCCCGGGCAGCCATGCCTTCCCCCAGACCCTCACTCTCAAGGGGTGTATCTGGTATTTCTCTCAACCCTAAGCTTTCTTGTGAGCACCCAGTAGAGGCGAGGCAAGTGTTAGTTGTCTATTACTGTGGAACACATTTCCACCGATGGAATGATCAATACCTGTCTTCGAGCCCACAGTTCTGCAGGTGGGAAGTTCAGGTGCATCTGACTGGGCTCTACACCCTGTGCCACAAGGCCAAAAGCAAGGTGTTGTTGGGCTATTATGCAGAGGCTCTGGGGAAGAATCTGCCTCCCAGTACATTCAGGTGGTTGGCAGGGTTGGGTTTTAGGACTCAGGTCCCCACTTTCTTGCTGGATGATAGCAGGGCCCTCTTTTAGCTCTTTCGAGCCACCTGCTTTCTCTCTCATGGGGCCCCTCCATTTGCAAAGCCAGAAAAGGAGCTCAGACTCCTCTGTGCGCCCAGTCTTTCTGGCATCTCCTTCTGCCTGCAGCTGGGATGGAAAGGGCCCTGCTGATGTTCTCACAGGAGCCTCATTGTGTCGTTTTCTTTCCTTTAGTGTCTTGGCCAAGGCTTAGGGCCAGACTTCAGGCTCCCTCCTTCCTGCACCGACCCGTTTCTTCTCCTCCAGAGAGGTTCAGAGGCCGAAGCTGAGCCTCCCACAGAAGGTAAGTGCTCCTCCAGCAAGCAGAGCTCTGGCAACCAAGTGCCCTTGCATCCTAGGGACAAAATAATTCTCAGTAAAGAAGATGACTGGAGAGCAAGAATCCTCTTTCAAAAGCAAGATCCCAGGGCTGGGGTTGTGGCTCAGTGATAGAGCGCTTGCCTGGCATGTGTGAGGCCCTGGGTTCGAATGTGAGCACCACATATAAATAAATGAATAAAATAAAGGTCCATCAACATAAAAAAAATTTTAAAAAGCAAGGTCCCTATTCTGAGGTGTCTCTGTGTAGCTCAGGGCTGCAGATGGAGGGTGTCAGTAGAAGGCAGCATCTATCTGTGCCTGAAACAACCCTGATCCTTGGGGACAGTGCCATTAGGGTGATACCCTCACATCAAAGGGCCTTAAGGATTTAGTGGAGGATTTAGGGGGATATCCCGACACTTGGAGGAAGACCTCCAGTCATGGCCATCTTTAAACTCCCATGAGGTGACCTTCACTTCTTCCTTCTGTGTGGTGAGACTTTAGTTCTGCCCATGTTACTGTTACTTCCATGTATGTCCCCCTCTTAAACTGTGGTCACAGCATATTGGTTGTTTTCTTTTGTGGGTACTGGGGATTGAATTCAGGGGCACTAGACCACTGAGCCACGTCTCCAGCCCTATTTTGTCTCTTATTTAGAGACAGGGTCTCACCTCGTTTTTGCTGAGGCTGGCTTTGAACTTGTGATCCTCCTGCCTCAGCCTCCCTAGCTGCTGGGATTACAGGTGTGTGCCACCTCACCTGGCTAATGATTGCTTTCTTAACCAGAGAATATTTTTGTTTTTCCTTCTCATGTTAAAGACTAGAGGAAGTGGGTGGGAGAGGTGTTCAGAGCCCACATGCTCTCTAGTAGCTGAGCCAATCCTGGTGACCAGGGCTCCTGTGGCCATGCAGGGGCTGCTTCCATCTTCCCGCTACTCATTGATAAAACTTACTCCTTCATCCCTTCTTGTGGGTTCCTTTCCTCCTGTGGAAGGGCTGTGGTAGGCTCATGGGAAGAAAATACAGTAATATGATGAATGTGTGATATGAAATATTTAAATATTAAACAATGAGCACGTGTTATTGTTTAAAAAATTAGAAAATGCCACTGCTTAATAAAAAGAAAATCTCACCATGCAAAAATAACCACAGGGGCTGGGGATGTAGTTCAGTGGTACAGTGCTTGCCTAGCATGCAGGAGGCACTGGGTTTGATCCTCAGCACCACATAAAAATAAAATAAAGATACTGTGTCCACCTAAAACTAAAAAATAAATATTCAAAGAAAGATAACCATAGTGAACATTTTCATCAGACTTTTTCTTTTATGTTTAATGTGCTGAAGTTGATATATACAAACAGGAAACAGGACAGGCTACTGGTTTTAACCCACATCAGTGGGTCTGTCTTCCTGTATCAGTTTTCTAGGGTAGTGATAAGAAAGTACCATAAACTGGGTTGATAAACCAACAGAAACATGTTGTGTCACGGTTGTGGAGGCTGAAGTTCAAGATCAGGATGTTGGCAGGAGGCCAGATAATGGTATTTTGGGGGGTGTTCTCAGAGCTCTGTGCACTGCCCCAAAGCTCCTGCCTCAGTGTTCCTCACAAATCTGGGTGGCTGTCCTCACTCTGACTTCTGTGCCATAAATCTCAAGCCCACTCAGCTTCCCTGGGTCCTCTTGGTGCCCAGGAGACCCTGACATTCCTATTTTAGCAAATGTTGGGAGTGCAGGTGACCCCCTTCTACCATCCATTAACTACTCACCAGGTTGCTGCCAGTGGCCATGGCCGGCTTCTGGCTTCTGAATCCTTCAGCTCTGAAGCTGGTTTCTGATCCCGGATTTACCCAGGCCCCAGGCTTGCACAAGAGCCCTCTAGTGACCCACAGTGTGCCTATAAGTTTCCCCAGTAGGGCCAGCTCTCTTGCCTTTCTCTCAGGCACCATCAGGGACTTCTTGCCTGCTTCTCTTGGAGCTCCTACTCTGTGCTTGGGAGGGGTGGACACTTCTTTTGTCATGTCCCTCTCCTAAAGGTAGGAATTTGTTAGGGTATATCTAGCAGCTCCCCAGAATTTGGGGTGTTTAGGATTAAGCTAAAATTCCAAAGCATCTGTGAAAATTCCACCCACCTCCTGTTACCCTCTGTGGATCACACTCATAGATCCTGCTTTTTTCACCTTACTAGTATTGCTGGAAGATCTTTCCATGTTAAATTCATTTTCTATAATATTTTAAATTGATTCATAACGTGGCATGCTTTAACTGAATCATAATTATTAATCAACCTCTATTTTCAAGATGGTAGATAGTCTCTAATTTTTGAAAAATACTTTCAGGATTATTTATAGAGTTACCATAATTCTGCAGGGTTTTAGTGTCTCTCCTGAATTCCTGGATCAACTCAGGAATTGAGCCCCTAGGTGAGCTTGCTGACTCTGGGGAGACGCTTCTAAGACCAAGGCCAAGTCTGCTCAGGGGAGTGATGGGGGAGGTCAGGCCAGTGCTTCCAACAAAGGTGCATTTGTTCCTCTGCCTTTGTGCTCCTGATTCCTGGGAAACAAGGAGACAGGCAGGAGGATGCAAGAGCCAGTAAAATCACCCCAAGTGAAATGTAGGTGTCAGAGCCCGACCAGGGCAAACAAACCAAATTTAGCAGGGATTGAGTGGCGCAGTTCATAAGCTCCCTTTAATGAACTCTGCCTCCAGAAGCCCATTTTTATATTTTCCTGTGGATTTCCTCAACTCTGAGGGCAGAACTGATGATAGAAGCTTTGGACTAGAAGATTAGTAGCCTATTTAGAAAATAACACCAGGGGGCTGGAAGTGTGCAGAGGCCTCCTTAGCATGTGTGTGTGGGGGGGTCTGGGTTTGATCCCCAGCACTGCAAAACAAAACACGATCTTTTAAAAAACATCATATCTGAAATGCCTATTTGTCGTAGAAAAGCTTAGAAAAGTCATCTAAGTATAAAGAAACAAATGTTAAAGTGATCATTATCTAGCCAAGTGTTGTAGTAAATGCCCATAATCCCTGGAACTCAGGAGGCTGGGAGGCGGGAGAATCACAAATTCACCACCAGCCTCTGCAATTTAGCAGGGCCCTAAGCAATTTAGCAAAAGACCTTGTCTCATAATTAAAAGGGCTCAGTGGTTAAGCGCCCCTGGGTTCAATCCCTAGTACAAAAACAAACAAAAAAATCATCTATTCCCCAAAGCTAATGACTACTACCATTTTATCTTTTATCTTAGGTCATTTCAGAGATTGAATCCTGTGTGTGATTTCTGGTTCAAATAGTTTTCAAACCCCTTTTTCAGTTATCAGCATGTTACTGATAGTTTTTTTTGTGTGATTTTGTTTTTATTAGCTATATAATAAATGTAGTTATTTAGCAAGTCTTCTATATTTGGATGTTATTTTCTTCCGAGTTTTACCAAATTGTAATCTCAGCAGCTAAATCTTTGCCCAAACTCAGAAAATTTTCTGTTAAGGAAATTTCTGGGGAGTAGAGGGTTGTAGTAAATTGCACATCGATTACTGAGACACAAATGTATATATTCATTGAAACACCAAGCCTTGCTGGGTGTGGTGGTGCATACCTGAAATCCCAGTGACTCTGAAGGGCTGAGGCAGGAGCATTGCTGGTTTGAGGCTAGCCTGAGTGATTTAAGCAAGACCCTGTCTCAGAATAAATAATAAAAAGAGTTGGGGTGTAGCTCAGTGGTAGAGCAACCCCGGGTTCAATCCCCAGTACTGCAAAATAAAGCAAAACCAAGCTTTACAAGATTGGTTCCATTTCTAAAGCAAGGGTTTTGCTGTGGGGGCTGCTTCACAGAAGCCTGGGGTGAACACATAGGAAAGTGGAGGCCCCGAGGCCAACCTGGCTCCTCATGTCATCTTCTCCCCACCCCAATGTCTGCCTTACAGGTGCCTACTTGCCTAGGACTTCAGGGAAGGATCATGTCCCAGGTGAGTGTGGCATTTCTTGGGACTGGCTTCATTTCACCAGGGATTTCAGGATCTTGAAGAATGCACCCAATCAGAAAATAACACAGCAGAAGCCAGGATCTGTGAGAATAGGAAGCGAATGATCGCTCAAGGCCCAGGGGAGATGCACTGCAGAGGTTGTCAGCGTTACATAGCGTCCTGTCAATGTACATTGACATTTCTGTAACATTATTAAAAAGGCTGACTTCGTTCAATACAGGATTTGTGTTGTCTGTTTGGGATAAGCATGTCATCTTCTCAGGGGAAATAACGTTTAGGCATGTATTTTGATGTATTTGATGGATCTTCATATGTGAGATGTAGCAGAAAGTTTTCCAAGTTATAACCTTGAAACGAACATGATGGCAGAGCTCTCCTGACTTCCCCGAGATCAGCAGCTGAGTGTGTGGGCGGAGGAAGATGTTTGCAATCACAGCTGTTCAGGGACTGAACCTGTGGGTCCACAGAAGCAGCTGACCTGGACAGACACCCCATTAGCTAGAGGAATGGGCAAACAAATCGTCTGTTCTTCAAATTATTTTCCATAATAACTTTTGACAGATGGAGAGGGAATGGCTCAAAGTTCCAGTCTTCGACAGAGACGTGGAGGGAAGACAGTCTGGGATCTGGCTTTTCTTGAGTCCGAGGAGGAAGCCTCCTCTATCTCCTTGGGGCTCAGTCCTCATCATCTGTTCTTGGCCTCCTCTGAGTCCTTTTCCTCTTGTTGTTAGAGTCTCCTGATGATAGTGATATTGTTTAGCAGTTTGTCTTCCTAAAAGGCATGAATGTGAAAAGTTCATGAATGTGAAAAGCACCAGTCAGAGTCCTTAAAGTTACAGGAGCTGGAGCCCACCTAGAACACACCTGAATCCACAAGCAGCCCCTGATCTGCAGAGGGTCTGTAGTGGGGCCCACAAACCACTGCTTCAGGAACCCACATACCGTTGGAGGTTTTCTTGTTCCTTGGCCTTCCTTCTTTGATTTCTGCTCCCATACTGACTTCATCCATGCAGCCAGACACTGTGGCCACAGTGTCCCCACCTCCTGTAGACAAGCTGCCACAGAGAAGGGCTAAGTCTCTTGCATGGGGTGGGAAGGAGAAGGCGAGCCCCAGAGAAAGACAAAGTCCCAAGAACAAAGGATGCAGCCATCCACTCCAGGGAGTAAAACCTTCCCAGGGTCTTGGTTTCTGTGTCTGTGCCGAAGCTTGGGGCTGTTTGAAGCCAGAAGCATTGAGAACAGGGAAGTAGGGCTGCAAATCTTCCTAGGAGAGAGCCAACTCCAGCTGTATGGGAAGCCTGGGGGGTGGCGTGGGCTGTGTGTCTTGGAAGCTAATGTTTGTGGGAAACCAAGTCTCACTGAGAGTGTCTTCCTGTTGAGAGAATCTAGAGTGAAGATGGTAACAATAAAATCTATAAAACTTATCCTATGTATGGTGGCCCACCTCTCATCCCAGATACTTGGGAGGCTGAGGCGGGAGGATCCCTTGAGCCCAGGAATTTGGGGCCATCCTGGGCAACATAGTCAGACCCCATCTCAAATTTTTAAAAAAGTTATAAAATTGTCAGTTGAGCACATCCGTTCCACTCTACTATTTTGATATGATTTCATGAATAAATGTATGAGAGAGATCCTTCATGTAGCCCCTCTTTCCATCTTACAGATGAGCAGACTGAGGCTGGAGATAGTTAAGCAAGTTGCCTGAAGTCTGGTGTCTTTTAGGTGGTGGGGATGGAGTCTGAATGCAGACAGACTGTAGAACTGGGCCCTCAGTGGATGACTTGAACTGTAGTTTCACTTCGGGTACCATGTGCTCAGCAAAGGAATTCAATAGTATCAACTAGTCCAGACCATACTGTCCCGCCTGGTGGCCACTAGCCATGAGGGGCCACTGAGCACCTGCATTTTTAACTTACATTCAAATTTTAAAACTAGACAAGAGGAAAATATTTTTCTGTTAAACACAGCGCATCATTTTGACAGTATTGTATTTTATCTTAACCATTTAATGGTGGCTTAATTGGGATGTGCTATAGGTGTAAAATACACATTAGACTTTTGAAGATGTGTGAAAAACAATGAAAAATGTCTCTGTGACTTTTAAATGATTGTGTAATACACGATTATATTTTGGACATATTGAGTTAAATAACAGTTTCACCCATTTCTTGTTATTTTTTTAGGCAAATGACTACTAGAAAATTTTCAACTTGTGATATTTCTGTCAGGCAGTACAGGTTTAGTGTGTGATAAGTGAGTATTGATATCCAAGGTCACTGGCTTCAGCTGTTCACCCTTGGTTGTAAGTTTTCTAGAAATCAGGGCATTGTCACAAGACCATGGTGGCTCTTGATGTGGTCGGGGCTCCACTCTCCTTTCTGGGTCACTCTCCCCTCATCTCTTTCTGCTCCTGCTTGGCCCACTGTGGGGGACACCTCAGGCCCCCCCCCATTTGCCTACATAAGCCTGCACATCCTTCATCTCTGCCCAGGAGCAGCACATGTTCAGGGGGCTCCTCAGCTCTCTCTTGCCACCATCCTCCCACTTGCCATCATGAGGAAAGCCTCAAACTCACTCTTCATAGGTGTTATCAGTGTGAAGTCCCATTTGTCATGTGGCAATATCAGAATCCCCTGAGCAATATATTTGTGCCATTTCCTCTTTTTTGATGTCTAAATCTTAACCCAGCTTAGATTTCTTTTAGCCAAGAGTGGACACCTAACTTGATTTTTCCTGGATGCCCAGGGCCACAGCACAAGACTGAACACCTGCAATTAAAAAATAACAACAACAACAACTTTTTTTTTTTTAAGCCATTGATGGATCTTTATTTATTTATATGCTGTGCAGAGAATTGAACCCAGTGCCTCACTCATGCTAGGCAAGTGCTCTACCACTGAGCTCCAACCCCAGCCCCAAGCACCTGCATTTTTAACTTACATTTAAAATTTAAATGCATTCTCTGTCACTTGTTAAATTCCCACAGAGCTCTTGGTCTGTTTCTGAAGATTTGTCTATCCTTTCCCAAATACAGGGACAGGATAGTTCCTGAAACTTCCTGTGGTCTTCTGTGTACTGGAGGGGGGCTCCTTTAGTATTCTGTTTTCTTAAAATAGGTTTGCTGTTCTTCAGCATTTTTGGGGGGAAGCTAAAGCAGTGGTTGAGCAGGGATTTTTTTTAATCTTGAAAAATTAAGAAAAAAAATGTAAGGGTAATATATGAAGAGACCCAGGCTGAGGGTGTGGCTCAGTGGTAGAGCACTTACCTCCTATGTGATGGGTGAGGCCCTTGGGTTCAATCCTCAGCACTTAAAAAAACAAAACAAAACAAAAACCAAGAGACGTTATTCCTGTCACTCACAATGAATAAATGTTAAGTAAATGTTAACATTTTGTCATGTTGCTTTCAGATCTTTTGTATCTTTTCAGATCTTTTGACCGAAGACCTCTGCAATAAGTATTTTGTGTGTTTTGACTCAGTAGCATTCTACAAAGGTAGAATACTTCCAGGGTTCCCATTTTGCAAACTAAGAAATTAAGGCTCAGAGAGGGAATGTAATTTGCATAAGGTCACAAAGCTGGCATGTGCCAGGGCTGGGATTCAAACCCTAGCATGCTGCCTCCGGAGCTGTGCACTTAGCCCACGCTAGTCCCCTCAACATACACCATGTTTCCTTTTCCTTTCCACATTCCCCTTCTTTCCCAGAGACACATCTGCGAATTTGATATTTTCCTGCCCATGTTTTAAATATCTTAATTGCATTTGTACATATCTATAAGCGATCTGTAGAAATGGTAAAGATCGGTCCATTCATCCCAGCCCCTATAGACAGGGTGACTGTCTTCTCTTTTGTTGTCACAAACAATGACACTACTGTCATCTTTTGTTCCATTTGCTCTGGGCAATGACTGTCCTGTTTGCTGGTGGATTTGCATAGAAGCAGAGGTGGCCCAGTGCCACTCCATGCTCCCACCTGATTCTTTTTTCTCTGCATCCTTTAGTTCTTTCAGTGTGAAATGCCTTGAAACCTTTGTGACACGCTTAAGTATTCACTGATAAGATGGCTGTGCATAGAGGTTTTGGTGTTTTTTGTTTTGTTTTGTTTTATTTTTTGTTTTTTACTTTTTAAATTTTTTTTTAGTTGTAGTTGGACACAATACCTTTATCTTATTTATTTGTTTTTTACATGGTGCTGAGGATCGAACCTAGGACCTCGCACGTGCTAGGTGAGCACTGTACCGCTGAGCCACAACCCCAGCCCTTGGTGTTTATGTTTCAATTTTCATTTTTTCTGATTAGTTCCTATGAGCCCATTTCAGTTTACTTTCTTCTCGCTCCTGTGAATGGCTGTCCCACCCTCCAGGTGGACTTCCATGGAGTGCTTTGTTTGTTTCTTATTGCTGTGTGAGAGTTCACAGCAGGGTCAGTTATGCTCTTGAAAATTTCTCTGGGCTTTTTGCTTTTAATTTTCGTGAAAGTGGCATCTGTATGAATGAAAATATAGGTAAAATTGCCTACCTTTTCCTTTTCAAAATTTGTTCTTTTTATTTTTGGGTACTGGGGACTGAAGTCAGAGGCACTTGACCACTGAGCCACATCCCAGCCCTATTTTGTATTTTATTTAGAGACAGGGTCTCACTGAGTTGCTCAGCACCTCACTTTTGCTGAGGATGGCTTTGAACTCTCAATCCTCCTGCCTCAGCCTCCCTAACACTGGGATTACAGGTGTGCACCATTATACCTGATTAAATTTGTTCCTTTTCTTTTTATTTATTTATTGGTACCAGGGATTGAACTCAGGGAAACTCAACTATTGAGCCATATCCCCAGCCCTATTTTGTATTTTATTTTTTATTTATTTTTTTTAAAGAGAGAGTGAGAGAGGAGAGAGAGAGAGAGAGAGAGAGAGAGAGAGAATTTTTTAATATTTATTTTTTTTTAGTTCTCGGCGGACACAACATCTTTGTTGGTATGTGGTGCTGAGGATCGAACCCGGGCCGCACGCATGCCAGGCGAGTGTGCTACCGCTTGAGCCACATCCCCAGCCCCCTATTTTTGTATTTTATTTAGAGACAGGGTCTCACTGAGTTGCTAAGTACCTTGCCATTGCTGAGGCTAGCTTTAAACTTGTGATCCTCCTGTCTCAGCCTCCTGAGTCATGGGGATTACAGGTGTGTACCACCACACCCAGCTTAAATTTGTTCTTTTTAGATATACATGACAACAGAGTGTATTTTGACATCTTATACATACATGGAGTATGACTTCCCATTCTCGTAGTTGTCCACGATGTGGAGTTACACTGGTTGTGTATTCTAGGAGGCTTAGCACACCTTTCACCTTGTACTACCCTTTGTGGGGGAGAGAAAAGATCATTTAAAAAATCCTCACTATGGACCTTTTCCTTTTTGATCTTTGCCTTTTGTGACTTAAACCCTTATTTCCATTCCACAAATCTTACCCTTTCTTCTAATTAGTAAAAATTAAAAATTTTAAATTCAGGTTTTTATTCATGGTGATGGGGGGTGGTGAGTCCCATTCAGCATCTGTGGATCCTTTTTCTGTTTCCTCTTGCTGCAGCTTTAATTTTTACCTCTCATTATATATTGATGATTAGAATTGTGCTCTCATTTATTTCCTCATTCTTCTTCCCAGTGCCTCTTTATTTTGTTCCATTTTTTTTGTGTGGTTCCTCTCCTTAAATAGGAGTCTCCATTGCCTCAAGGTGGGGGGGACCTTAATTTTTCCTGCGAATAGCTTGTGCAGTACACCCCTTCCACTCTCTGTCATCAACTCTTTGTGGTCCCTGCCAGACTTTCCTGTGACCCCTTTGCTGGTGCCAGTCCTCTCGACAGGAATATCCTTCAGATATCAGAGCCCCGTTGACTTTCATGACTGCTCAGATGTGATTTCCTGTGCAGCTGAATCTGATATCAGTTCATCAAATTTCATTGCTGGCTCAGAAATAATGAAAGCATATTTTTCATTGTAATCTTCTCTGCTGCTGTCTTTGTGGTTCATCTCATCCCAGCACACTCTGGGCACCTTTAGATCACGGCAGTGCTGTGTTCCACCTCTCAGCGCCAAACCCCAGTGGAGCACCATAGCTTATCAGGACCACTGGAGGAGGGAATGGAGACCCCTTTTTGGGGGGGTGATACTGGGGTTGACTCAGGGGCACCCAACCACTGAGCCACACCCCCAGCCCTATTTTGCATTTTATTTAGAGACAGAGTCTCACCCAGTTGCTTAGCACTTTGTTTTTGCTGAGGCTGGCTTTGAATTTGCGATCCTCCTGCCTCAGCCTCCTGAGCCTTTGGGATTATAGGCATGTGCCACCACGCCCAGCCCATAGTGAGAACTTTTTAAATGATCTTTTCTCTCCCCCACAAAGGGTAGTTCAAGGTGAGGGGTGTGCTAAGCCTCCTAGATAAGGTAACCTGGGGAAACCTGGCCTGTGACCAAGTGAGATCAACCTCCCTCCCCTTTGCAGCCTATACTCAGTGCTGACCACTCCATGTTAACCGGGCACGTGCTGTTCCAGGGGTCACTGTCGTTTGGGGATGTGGCTGTGGGCTTCACGCGGAAGGAGTGGCAGTGGTTGGACCCTGCGCAGAGGATCCTGTACTGCGAGGTGATGCTGGAGACCTACAGCCACCTGGTCTCTGTGGGTGAGGAAGGCTTTCCCTGGTCTTCACATTATGTCTGAACACCTTTCCTTTCCCAGTTATGTGAAACAGTAAACCCCCTGAGTGCTTGGCCTTGGGCTTTGGTAGAGTGTCTTGACCTTACCATGTGTCCAGTCAGCCTGCTGTATCTGCAGAGTCAAGCAACCGTGGATGTTGAAGGGGTACAGACTTTTCTGCTTGTCATTATTCCCTAAATAATACAACAGCTACTTATGTAGCATCAGGTATTATAAGTCACCTAGCAATGATTCAAAGTACATAGGATGTAAGTTATATGTAAATGCTATGCCATTTTATATAAGGGACTGGAAAATCAGGGATTTGGTCTCAAGGGGATGTCCTGAGCCAATTTCTTGCAGCTAGACACCAAGGGATGACTGTGATTTGAAGTCACCTCCCAAGTGGAATGTCTGTTCTTTGGCTGAGAAGTCAGTGTTCAGTGGGTGGCCCGAACCGTTTGCTTGCTGAGTAGCTCCACGTAACTCAGCACAGATCCTGTAACTGTATCTCTTAAGCAGGGTATCAAGTCAGCAAACCCGCTGTGATCTCCAGGCTGGAGCAGGGGGCAGAGCCATGGGCGGGGAAGGAGGAGATGCGCAGGTGGAGATCTCCAGGTGAGGAGACAGCCTGCAGGGGGACCCTGGGAGTTGGGCTCCAGGCAGTTACAAAGCAGAGCCTTTGTTTTCTTTTCCCAGGTGAATGTTCTTACATGTCTTGGGTCATTGCAAGCAGTGGACATTTGACCTGAGACCTCAAGATGCCCAAATGATCCCTGCTACCTGCACCCCACTGCATGACTCCTTTCCTTTCCCTAGATTTTAAAGAGACACTGCCTCTATTTTTGTGCATCCTTTTATTCTGCCATGAAAACTCGCTTGCTCAGTCTTTCTCTGGAATTTTCAGTCTTGTGCGTTCCCCTGAGGTTATAAAATAAACTTTCTCATGTGTTTAGGGATTCAAGTAGGCTCTGTATTAAAATAGCTATTGTCGTGTACCACGCTTCTGTGAATCTTTGTGTGAAATGCTTCAAAACTTATTTGCTGCATCTGTATTTGTTCCCACCCTGTCCTTAACACCTGCAAGCAGGTGAAAGCCATTCCTGTGCTTCAGGGTAAACTGATGACTCTGTCACCACCGTCTCCCTCAGTGTTCACCTGAATGAGGCATATGTTCACATTTATCACCTGTTTCTGCAACAGAAAATTAAGTGACAGGGCTATTCAGAGCTATTGTTCTAATGCCTTACACTTCTTTGGGGGAAGTGGGGCTTTTCCTATTCTGCTTCTAGCTCATAACTTGGTACCAAGGAGTTTCTGAGTCTTAGTTTGCTGGTTTCTGTTTTTGATCCTCTAAGTCCTGCCCCCACCACGTGATCTCCTTCCATCTTTTCTATTTCTTCGCACACCATTCTCAAACATCATAAGCTTGCACTGTCTAATTACTAGTTGGCTCTTCTGATTCCATTTCTGGTTTGAGTTGATCTTAGAAGTTAATGCCACTTTTTGTTAATGTGCCTAGTTACTCTGGTACCCTTTTTTAGATGATGCTTACATTCCTCTTCTTTCAAAACTGTGTGACATGGCCCCATTCTACCTAAGAAATTATAACTGCAGCTTTTCCTGGACACCTCAGTATCATCCTTTGGGGACAAGAGCTTTTATTTGTCCTTATTTCTACAGGAAGCTGATGGTGGATAGTTATGGAATCCCTCATTCTTTTAGGAAAGGAATCTTTGTCAAACATTTGTTCAGGGAAGTTGTTATTAATCCAGGATCCACCCAGGAATCCTCTTGGAAGCTTAAAAACACCCCTGGTTGTGCCCTACCCTGGAAACTTCTCATGGGACATCAGCAATCCATGATCTTTACCTCTTAGGGATTCAGCAACTGGGCTCTGAAACTTCACGACCTCCGAACAGAAGAGTGACATCTTTGCAGTGCACATTGGTGCCGGGGTGAAGCAGCAGGTAGAGTCTGTGGTTTAAACAGGTAAAAGAAAAAACAAGCTTGTAAGGGTTTAAACACAGGATGAAGAACCTGACACTGAAGATTCTTAAAGCCCTTCTTTAAACACCTCCCCTCTCCATTTCCTGGGGAACCCTAGTGTGCCTTTCATTTTGCCTTGTATTTCCTAGTACCCTTATCTCCTTGGGCCCCCCATCACCTGGGGGAAGCTAGAGCCTGGGGACATTGGCTTATCATAGCGCATCATGACTAATATCAACTCCGCATTTGGTGATGTCCTCAGGACATGCTAGAAACACTCTCCCACAAGGCCAGTTTCTAACCATGGAAATGGGTGGACGCTACAGATCCTGTTTCCCTGTCGCACCCCTCAGTCAGCACCTCAAGCCTGCAGTGTTTCTTTCTTGCTCACTCTTGTGTCTGCATCCTCTTGCCAATCTGCCAAGTCAGACTCGTTCAGAGCAAAGTATTGTGGCCATTTCAGACCTATTTTACAGTATCTCGCTTTTTCTTTTCAAAAGCCAAGGGACTAGGGCTGGGGATGTGGCTCAAGCGGTAGCACGCTCACCTGGCATGCGTGCGGCCCGGGTTCGATCCTCAGCACCACATACCAACAAAGATGTTGTGTCCGCCAAAAACCAAAATAAATAAGTATTAAAAAAAAAAAAAAGCCAAGGGACTAGAAAGTGTTTTTAGATTTTTTTTTTTAGTCTAGGCAACTAGGCTTAAAACCACAAAATTTGACCTGAGACCTCGAGATGCCCAAATGATCCCAGACGTTGCTGCAATAACTATGATACCTGGAAAGATGAGAAGTTTTTTTGTTTTTGCCTTTCCTAGAACTTTGGCAAGTTGATGCCCAAGCAGACAGACGACAGGAACACCAAAACAGACGTTTGGGGCAAGTTGCTGTCCCAGATGGGAAAAAATTAATCACCAAAGGGCTCCATGAATGTATTGAACTTGGAAAAAAACACTCCCCGAACTCACTACTGGTCCCCTCAAGACAGCAGCCCCACACGTGTGACTCACGTGGAAAGAGACTTCAGCAAAGCGTGGAGTTCAGTCCCAGTGTGTACCTTGCACGGAGGAGGTTTGAGTGCGACGGTCAAGGGAACTTGTTTCTCTACTCCAAGCTGGAGACTCCGCACCCTGCGGAGAGTCCGTGGGCTTGCACCCAGTGTCGAAAAGCCTTAAACCGGGACGCAGCCCTGGGTGCAGATCAGGGAACCCATGGCGAGAAGCCCCATGAACGCACCAGGTGCGGGAAAGCCTTCTCCCGCAGGGCGCAGCTCATCGTCCATCACCGGGTGCACCGAGGGGAGAGATCCCACGGGGACAGTAGCTCAGGGAGTGGTTTCAAGGAGGAGGCTGTCTTTTGCAAGGGGGGACAGCACACCAGAGAGAAACCGAGAGGAGATCGCCGTCGTCGGGGCCCAAGGGTGTCCCGGAAAGGAGGTCTCTTTGCGCCCCATAAGTTGCATGCTGAGGAGAGGCCATACAAATGCTCGGATTGTGAGAAAACCTTCTCGCACAAGTCCCGCCTGGTGGAGCACCACCGCTCCCACACCGGGGAGAAGCCCTACGGCTGCAGCGAGTGCGGCAAGACCTTCTCCCGCAAGTCCTGCCTCATCATCCACCACCGCATCCACACCGGGGAGAAGCCCTACGGCTGCGGCGAGCGCCGCAAGGCCTTCTCGCAGAACTCCTGCCTCATCATCTACAAGCGCACGCACCTGGGCAAGAAGCCCTACCAGTGCCCGGAGTGCGGCAAGAGCTTCTCCCAGAAGGCCAACCTCCTCCGCCACCACAGGATCCACACCAGGGAGAAACTGCACGGGTAACAGGGTGACACGAGAGCTGTGTGGGTGTGGAGCGGCTTTGGAGCTGCAGAGACCCAGGCAATCCAGGTCTGCGGCTCTGCTGAGTCAGGAGGGGCACAGAGGAAGGGCCAAGAGGCCTTAGAGTGAGATATATATATATGTATCACTATATATATCACTATATATATATATATTATAGGATAATCATAATGATAAAGGATATCTATGTTAACTATGGCTATTAAGCATTATAATATAAAAACAAGTTAAATCACTAAAACAGCAAATCTCAAAAGTGTCCGAACAATTCTAGAGCTTCATGGGGTTATGTGCCTGAGTGTGCTACCTACAGAATATTTATTTTTGAGTTGCATTGGTAGAAACAATTTTGAATTTATAGACACATAATATAAAGAGTATATATCCAAGACTTACTATATTATATAAGCTACACCATCTGTCTTTGTAATATGTATTATAACTGACATATGAATTTATTCACCAGAAGTAACCACCTACCATTTGTCCTGTTGTTTGAAGTATGATAGAACTGAATCTGGAAGCTAACAATTTCAGGACATTTTCTGATTTCTCTCAACCAACTAGTCAAAAGTTATAAATTAAATGTGAAAGGTTAGGGCTTCTTTTCTGGCATTTTTTGGACTGCCTAACATAAAAACCCTTCCACTGTAGACACCTAGAAATGATGGACAATATAAAATTAATATTCTCTTAAATGCATAATCCAGCTCTCAAGAAACTAAGTTTTCCAGATGTCAGCTATGTGGAAGGATCTGAAAACCAGAAATAAAGTTTGTGAGTTGATACTGTAGCTACACTGTGGGTCTGGTTTTTGTATGTCCAGAACCTTGTATGTCAAAGTCTATAGGAAGATGAGGCTTGCGGGCGGGGGTACACAGGGCAGAGTCTGCACGGAGATAATTCAAACGCAGAACTTTCAGAAGTCTGAACAGCTGGAAAAGGTAGGACCCAGAATTCTTGTTGAGCCATGAACACCAAACTGCATCTCATCTGAGCTAGTTTTGAATTTGCTCTGTTCATGTCCTAGTCGAAACAGAACAATTAACATGAAAATTGGCTGTGGTCTTTGAAGGAGCCTACAGAAGAAGGCATCCTTGACTCCAGATTCCAAGCTGTGGTCTTGTGCACGGGCAGTAAATACAGGGTGTCTCTGTACTTTCCTCTCAGTTGTGCTGCGAACCTAAAACTGCTTTAAAAATAAACTCTTTTTAAAAAAATATTTATTTATTTATTTTTTCAGTTTTTGGCGGACACATCATCTGAGGATCGAACTCGGGCCGCACACATGCCAGGCGAGAGCGCTACCGCTTGAGCCACATCCCCAGCCCTAAAAATAAACTCATAAAAGAAAAAAAAATGTAACCATCCCAATATCCCTTGGGAGAGATTGTTTCCCTTGAGCTGTGGGACTTGGGGAAGGCCCCTGGGGCTGTGGGACAGGAATTCCACGGGGGTCAGGTCCCAGGGAGGCATAAGGCAAAGCTGGGGATGGTAGGGACAGACCCTCTTCCCCAGACTTCTGAAGTCATTGAACTTAAAGCTCCCTCTTGCTAGCTGATACCAGTTTTCCCTGTCAATTTGCAGATGTACTTTCTTCAGCCAGTCGGAGGAGGTGCAATTGACCTAAGCCCCTTCTGCTTCTAAGTTTTCTGATTCCAAGTGGGCCCTTGGGGGATAATTAGGTTAAAGGTAGTCCTTAGTAATATCTTAAGGAAAAGGAATCTGGCATCTTGGTCTTGGTGGTGCAATCAGGACTATCAGGTTTTCCGAATGTAATTATTTATACCAAGTTCCAAACCTGTTACTTTCAAAGCTCCTTGGCATTGGTACACGGGGTCCTCACACCAACACTAACAATCCTAGAAAAAGACTCCAGAGAAGGTGTAAGCTAGATTCTCTTGACCTTGGTAGGATTCAGGAGCTTAATATATGAAACGCCCAAACCACACAGATTTGCTATGGTTTATTCCTCTTTCAAGTGTAAGAACCACCAAGTTCAGGGATCTTACAACCTAAGAATAGAGCCTGAAAAATCTGACCTTAAAGATCTCAGTCTAATTGTGGGTGGTCAGGCAGGTGGGAACTGAGGTAGATGCTAAAATTAATTTTAAAGCGACAATAATAATAACCGAGAGGAAGAAAGGAAAGGTACCCAGACCTTCACAGGAAAAATGGTACCTGGGTTGATTCTTGCATTATACAGAGATTTTCACAGGAGAAAAGAGTACATATGCCAGGGACATAAGACAGCAGAACAGAGGCATGAAAATGTGTGGAGGCTGGCCTCGTCTTGTAAATAACTGGAATCAGCTGAAGTTTATTTTGTACACTAAGGTATCCAGATCTCTAGTATCTTGATAGAAGTTTGCACATGGACACACCCGTAAGATTAGCACCCCACAAAAGCTACAGAACATTTTCAGTGCCAGGCAGTCTTTCCCCCACCCCTGCCAACCCAAGTCACCACTCTGGGACACTGAACACCAGACACCATGGATTAGTTTGTCATTGCCCTTTGGATGGAACCACATGGTATGTACTCTTTTTTTATATATACACTTATTTATTTACTTTTATGTGATGCTGAGGATCAAATGCAGCGTCTCACATGTGCTAGGCGAGTGCTCTACCATGGAGCCACACCCCCAGCCCTGTACTCTTTTTTTTAACCTTTATCTTATTAGGGTTTTAAAAAAATATTTATTTTTTGTACACAATACATTTATTGTTTATTTACTTTTATGTGGTGCTGAGGATTGATTCCATGGCCTCGCACGTGCTAGGCAAGCGCTCTACTGCCGAGCCACAACCCCAGTCCCCTGTCTTGCTTCTTAAATGTCATATTGTAGCTGTTTTTGTTTTGCCGGTAGCAGTTCATTTTTTTTCATTATTGCATAGTATTCAGTTGCTTGAATATGCCACAAGTAGTTTATAACTAGTGAACATTTCTAGTTTTTTCTTTTTTTAATATTTATTTATTTTTTTAGTTGTAGTTGGACACAACACCTTTATTTATTTATTTTCATGTGGTGCTGAGGATCGAACCCAGGGCCTCGCATGTGCTAGACGAGCGCTCTACCACTGAGCCACAACCCCAGCCCTCTAGTCTTTTCTTCTATTATCAAGAATGTGTCTGTAAACTTCATATATATCAGTACCTGTTTCTCTTCCAAAGATGCTGACTGTGTATCCAGAGTTTCCAGCAGTTGTTTTCAACCAGGAGTGACTTTGCCCCTCAGGGACCTTTGATAGTGTCCAATGACTTTTTTGGGGGAGGGGGCATACCAGGGATTGAACTCAGGGGCACTCGACCACTGAGCCACATCCCCAGCCCTACTTTGTATTTTATTTAGAGACAGAGTCTCACTGAGTTGCTTAGTGCTTTGCTTTTGCTGAGCCTGTCTTTGAACTCTCAATCCTCCTGCCTCAGTCTCCCGAGCTGTTGGGATTACAGCCGCTGCACCCAGCTCTAATGACATTTTTGATTATCACATCTGAAGAGGATGAGGAAGCTCCTGGCATTTAATGGGTAGAGACCAGGGTGCTGCTGCGCATCTTGCACTGTCAGGAGATCTCTCCACAACGAGGAATTCACCAGCTCTCAAACTGTCAACTAGGGTGGAGTCTGGTTTTTAGAGGTCTTTAGGTGCTAGACTCAGGTTCATGTCCAGTAGGCATTGGGGAGCCATAGATGGCTCTGGAAGGGCGAGATTTCCATCAGGGGGGACACATTTCAGGACCGACACCACCTGGCCTTCAGCTTTAGGTGAACTCAGCTTGGTGGGTCATAACTGGGGTCCTCTGACTGACCACCCGCTGCAGGGCACCTTGCATGTCCCGGTTGCGCAGCGTGTAGATGGCCGGATACAGCAGTGGGGTGAGGTTGATGTAGATGAGCGAGACCAGCTTGTCCTCCTCCAGGGACCGGCTGCTCAGGGGTCGGGCGTACATGGCCGTGGCACAGCCGTAGTGGAGCACAGCCACCGTGAGGTGGGATGCTACGGTGTTGAAGGCCTTTCGGCGGCCTGCAGCTCCCCCAACCCCCAGGATGACCACCAGCACTCTGGTATAGGACAGCAGGATCAGGACCAGGGGCAGCACGAGCAGCAGCAGGCAGGCCACCAGCAGCACGTGCTCTTGCAGGTCCCGGTTCCCACAGGCCAGCACCAGCACCGCGGGGAGGTCACAGAAGACATGGTTGACCAGGCCGCCATGGCAGAAGGGCAGCTGGAATATGGCTGTGGTAAGGCCTAGGGCGAGGACTGAGCCACCGACACAGCAGGAGGCCAGGAGACCCCAGCAGAGCCCTGTGGTCATGAGCTGAGGGTAGTAGAGAGGGCGGCAGATGGCCAAGTAGCGGTCCAGGGCCATGGCTGCCAGCAGCAGGCACTCAGAACCTCCTAGGGCCACAAAAAGGCCCATCTGGGCAGCACAGGTGGAGGGGGCCACAGCCTGCCCCCCGGGTGGCAGGAGGAAGCCAGCCAGCATGCGCGGGGTCAGCACCAGTGTGTAGGCCACTTCTATAGCGGACAGCGCACCCAGAAAGAAGTACATAGGTGTGTGCAGGGCGGGCTCCACCAGAGCCAGGACCAGGATGAGCAGGTTCCCTGCCAGGGTGGCCAGGTAGAGCGGCAGCAAGAGAGCAAAGAGCAGCACCCGAAGGCCCTGGGGCCACCCGGAGAAGCCCAGGATTACAAACTCCTGCGGGGAAGTCCAGCTGGACTCAGGCCAGTGGCTTGTGTTGGGGCCTAGGGGAGGACAGGCATGCAGGCCAGTGTCACAGTGTCACAGTGATGCCTGCCTCCCAGGAAATAGGTGACACTTGCTTCTCCTGGGCCCCAGAACCCCATGCCGGCCCTCTGAGATCTGTCTCTTGCTTTCCGTACCCTCTCCATCCTCCCCAGAACTTGAGCTCCTTCCCGTTCCTCTTAAGTCCTCCAGGAATTCAGATGTCCACCCTTCCTGCTGTCCTCCTGGGCCCACTGTGCCTCCCGGCTTCCTGGGACCTTCTTCAGACCTATCTTCCTACCCTCCTAGCTCTCCCCAGCCTTCAAAAGCCTACCTAAGGACTCAGGCATCCTCTTTCAAGCCTATAGCATTGAGGATGAGGGGATGGTACCCAGGGTGGGGAAATGGTTGAGGAGTTCAGGCTTCTCTTAGACAGCCTCCATGTTGAGTGGGTATGCGGGGAGTGACTGAGTGGGCGGTCCTGTAGATAAAATCCATGAGGGTTAAGGGGCTTGAGCAGAGCTAGAAAGTCTGTCACAAAGACCCATCTCAGTCTCTGTACACCTGCAGCTCCTAGTGGGGTGTCGCCTCCCAGATGGACCACGTGATCCTCCTCCTCATCTGCTCTGAGTTGGTTGGTTCTATTTATGCCATTTCATCTCTTTAGCAGGATTCAGGACAAGCCCGTGGGAATCCTGGGCCTATTATTTCTAACTACAGGTGGAAAAAACTGCAAAGGAAGATGGTCTACACTCTCCTTGGTGAACTGGCCACCTTAAGATGAACAGGAATCTTCATGAATAATGGCATCTGGTCCCATGGCTTTAGCCACATGATTCCTAAATCTGTCTCAAGACTCAGTCCCTCCTCCTAGCTGCAGATCCTTATAGTCGACAGTCTCCCAAGCATTTCCACCAACGTTTCCAATTGCATCCGTCCCAAACTCAATTCCTGATCTCCAACCCAAACCTCCCTTCCTTCTGAAAATAGAGCTGGCCCAGCACCAAGATCAGAAATCAGGAAGCCATACTGGATTCATTCTCTCACCCTCCAGTACAACCAGATGCCATGTCCTGCCACACATTCCTCACACCCCAGCTGTCCTTCTCTCTCCTGATCGATCCCATCCAATCTAATGGGTCCGTTCACCTTCAATCAGCCTCCTTTCCCATACCACCAACTATAGTGACCTTTTCTCAGGAACAGATATAAGTTTTTTTGTTTCTTTATTTTTGGTACTGGGGATTGAACTCAGGGGCACTCGATCATTAAGCCACATCCCCAGCCCTATTTTGTCTTTTATTTAAAGACAGGGTCTCACTAAATTGCTTACTGCCTTGTTTTTGCTGAGGCTGGCTTTGAACTCGTGATCCTCCTGTCTCAGCCTCCCTAGCTGCTGGGATGACAGGCATGAACCCCTGCCCCTGGCCAGATATCATTTCTTTAACTATCTCCACTTTACTAACATGATTAATCCATGCTCCTTAGCACAGCATCTTTGGTCCTTCACAATGTCCCTTCCAGCTTCATCTTACGTCATTCAGCACCATGACTTTAGCTGGAGTGGGGGACTCACTTCCTGTATGCACTGTACCTTTGTATGGGCTGTTATCACTTCTGGGAATGCCCCAAAGTCCCCACATTATCTACCTGGGAAACTTCTATTCATTCTCCACAGCTGCACTCAGATGTCATGTCCTGGGTGAAGATTCCTGTCCTCCAGGTAGGCGTGGTGTCAACCTCTGATTCCACAGTTGTTATGGAAACTCCTCTAAACTCAGTTTCCTAGAATCAAGATTTGATTTATTTGCTGAATTACTCCAAGAAAAAAATTACTCCATTCTCATTTCTCCACAATTTGTGCCTCCTCTCAGTTCTCCTAGTTACTGTCCCTAACTTGAGTTTTTAGCTCTGGAATCTCAGAGAGCCACTAGCCTTGCCCTTTACCTCTACCAGTTGCTCCAAATTCTTCTGGACCCTCAGCTAAAATGCATTGACTGTCAATATTACCATCAACCTCAGATGGAGGGTGTGCAATCAATCATCTTCATGGTCAGTACCTCCACAAGTTACAAGAATCATGTCCAGCTCTCCACCCAGCCATCCAAGTTCAAGTGTCAAATAAGAGACATATTCTCCTCCTCTCCTTTTTCTTCCTATTCCCCAATCCTTTAAAGCAGTCCTCCTTTGAAAGCTAACCCAAGCCCACCAACCCCAAGAAGCCTTGCCTGGCCAGGTCAACCCATTGTTTCCTTCAAGTCACGTACCCGCCCACCATGGTGGATGTCCATCAACGCCCATGAAACTGCCAGGTCAGCCGGTCTGCTATTGCGTCATCACCAGAGCAGTTCATTGATCTTTAACCAGCAGTTTCTCTCTGCCCGGGAGGCTGGTAGTGCACTGGGGGCATTTTTTGTAGAGTTTAGATCAACAGCACCGAGGACCATGAGATCCAGCCCATTTCCTCACCTGTAAAATGAGAGTCCGAGTAGAGGATTACATTTCTTCCAGTTCTTCTATTTTGTGGTACTATCAAAAGCTGAGCTTTTGATTATGCTCTTATTCCCAAAGTAAACCATTTTTTTTTAAAAAAAGAGATTTTAGAACCCTCAAAACATTTAAAATAGAACCACCATATGATCTAACAATTTCACTCTTGGTATATATCTGACAGAAGTGAAATCAATATGTCGAAGAGACATCTGTACTCTCATGTGTTTTTGTAGTGGGGATTGAACCCAGGGGCCCTTTCCCACTGAGCCACATACCTAGCCTTTTTTTTTTTTTTAAATTTTGACACAGGATTTTGCTAAGTTGTTCAGGGCCTTGCTAAGTTTCTAAGGCTGGCTTTGAACTTATGATTAATCCTCCTGCCTCAGTCTCCCAAGTGAAGGCAATGACAGGCATGTACCACCAAGACTGATTTTTTTTCCATATTTATTGGTACATTATAATTATACACAATGGTAGGATTTGTTGATACATATTCATAAATGCACATGATATGATTTTTTTTCTTTTTTGTTTTGTGGTGCTGGAGATTGAATCCAGGGCCTTGTGCATGCAAGGCAAGCACTCTACCAACTGAGCTACATCCCCAGCCCAATACATGATATAATTTGACAAATATCACTGAACTGCCATGTCCATCGCAGCACTATTCACCAGAGCAGAGCAATAGAAACAACTGTAGTGTCCATCAACTAATGAATGGATAAGGAAAACATCATGACTGGGCTGTAGCTCAGTAGTAGAGACATTGCCTTGCACATGGGGCACTGGGTTCAATCCTCAGCACCACATAAAAATAAATAAATAAAGATATTGTGTCCATCTACAACTAAAACTATATATATGAAAAGAAAACATGGTACATATACACAACAGAATATTATTCAGCTGTTAAAAAAGAATGAAATCCTGTCATTTATGACAACATGGATAGAACTAGAGATCACTATGTTAAGTGAAGTAAGCCAGGCACAGAATCAAATACTGCATGATCTCACTCCTGAGGAATCTAAAAGAGTTGATCACATGGAAGCTGAGTGAATGGTGGTTAAAGGCTGGGGAGAGTAAGGGGACACAGGGAGTGGAAAGGTTGATCCACGGGCACTTACAGTTAGATAAGAGGAAGAACTTCCACAGTAGGGTGAATGTAGATAGCAATAATGTACAATTATGTACAGTCAAGATGTACATGTTTCAATAAGCCAGAAGAAGGGATTTTGAAATAAAGAAATGAGGAATATGTGGGGAGAGAGATACATTTATCCTCATGTAAACATAATACAATGTATACACCTATCAAAACATCATATGGCACCCCACAAATACAACTTTTAGGTTTTTATATACCAGTTAAAAATAAATTTAACTTAAAAAGATATTTCGATGTTTCAAGAGCTCATAAAGAAGTTCGAAGACATTGGTTTAATTTAGTAAGGGATATGTTAAGTCAGGCATAACCTGGCCAATATTCTTGACAGATCTTAGAAGGGCCTTAGACCAATTCACATACCAAAAAGGCTCTTTCTAGCTCTCCCAGTGTGTTTGTGTGTCTGTTTGCACATCTGTGTTTCCTTGTACAAAGTGCCCTGGGATGTGGTCTGTTTCACCTCGTTCTGAGGGAGCCTCAGGTAACAGGTAAGTCTGGGGACAGGACCCAGGACCCTAGTCCTGTCTGGCCTCTATCACGGTGTGTGACATGGCCCGAGTCACATGTTTCTCTCTGTTTTCCTATTCCTCATCCGTGTCCCCTTCATGAGGGACCCTGGCTCCGTGGCTCCCTGGCCTCCAAGTCCTGGTTTGCCCTCTGCTGAGGACAGGGTCCCATCTTTTGTTTTTCTTGGAGTCGGCACAGCACAGTGGACAGACAGGAGCTCTGGGTCCACAAACATCTGGGTTTTACTCTCAGATCTTTCACTCACCAGCTGCCAGAACTGAGAGAGAATTTTGAGTTTTTCTCAAACCTCAGCAGCATCTTCAGCTCCACAGGCTTGTCTCCACGATGGCCTTAAATGACATGTAGAAAGCACTGATTAAAAAAAAAAAACAAAACCTAAAATATCAAGGTGGGTCTAGTCCCTCCTCTTTGCTTTCTGCTCCTCATGTTCCTGTTACATTCTGCCTTAGCCCCCAGTCTCTGGATGGAAGACTTATTGGGAGAGATGAGGTAACTAGTGGGAGACGGAAGGACCTGGATGGCTCGGGGTGGCAGACACTTGCAATACCCCAGCTCACTTTTTCCGGCTGCTTTGAGGCCAAGACTTAGGTTTCTTTAAGTGTCCAGCCCTGGTCCCTGGTCTCTGGTCCCTTCCTGCTCCCTGCAGCTCTTCGTCCTTAGCTCTCTGTTCTCATCCTACACTGTTTTGTTCTTTCTTCTTCTTTGTTTTTTTTTAAAGTTGTAGATGGATACAATGCTTTTATTATTATTATTATTTTTACGTGGGGCTGAGGATCAAACCCAGTGCCTCACACATGCTAAGCAAAGTGCTCTACCACTGAGCCACCACCCCAGGCCCTCTCTACAGTTTTCTGCCTCAGTCTGAACATGCAACAATCTGAATATACCATGGTCACCCAATTCTCCCTGATCTTGCACCGGATGTTCTTTTCCCACCTAGAAGTGGACTCACTCTTCAAGGATCCAATCAAACATCAGCTCCTCAAAAAGAATAAAGCAGGAGAGTCAACCGTAGAAGGCTTTTGTAGAAAATGGGAAGAGACTGACTCAACTACAGCTTTATCCCTTGTCCCCCAGGCTTTCCTGGACCCTGACGGTGCCTCTCAACTCACCCTTCATTGACAGTGTCCCCATGTTCCCTTTAAACACTGACGGGAGTTGAGATATTAGGAAGAAAACAACTACAGCTGCCATTACTGTTACTGGTATTTGATGAGCCCTTACCGTGCACAAGGGATGGTCTGAGCATTCCACATGCACATTATTAAATACATAGTTATATATTCTATAAAGTTGCAAGACAACTGTGTACCAGGCATTTATAGATGAGGAAGCTGAGACTTAGATTGACTTTTTAAAAATTTTTTTAGTTGTAGTTGGACATAATACATTTATTTATTTTTATGTGGTGCTGAGGATCAAAACCCTGTGCCTCAAACTTGCTTGGTGAGTGCTGTACCACGGAGCTACAACCCCACCTCCTTAGGTGGACTTCTTAAAGGGGGGTTCATATAGCTTCTCCCTGACTTGGGATTTGTCCCCAGGTCTGACTGATTTCAGTCTGTGCTCTCCTGTAAGGGGACGTCTGCTCTACCCTCTGCCTTATTTGTCTGTATCTCCCCACTTGCAAAAAGAGAAAATGAAAAGAGAATGAAAGAAAGAGAAAGAAGTACTCAGAAGAGACAAAGAGGTGCACAATCAGGAAGAGGCACCACCAGAGGCTGTGTGAAGCAGAGGTGCCCCCACTGACAGGTGGGGACAGGAAAAGGGAGAGGGAAGACACGAATCCTTTGATCAAGATCAAGTGGCTCGGCTGGTTCTGGGCTAGTAAAGCAGGGGTGAAAGGGAGAGGAAGAGAGAGACTGAGAGGGAAAGACTGAGAGGAAGAGATTCAGACCCATCTTGGACTTTGCAGCGTATTTTTATTTGCAAGTATTTGCAGCGACTCCAAAGGGAGGAAGAGTTCAAGTCTGGTTTGAGACGATGACTTGGATTCTGATTAGAAATCCAAATTCCTACCACCAAAGTAGGACCCCCCCCCCATAGTTTTCTGGTCTCACCTTCCATTGTATTCTGCTTCAGTCTCCACTTCCAAGCTAACACAACCATCTACCATGATCTCCCATTTCTCCCTGAATCCACCCATACTTCTTCAACATAAGAATGTCTTTTTCCCACCTGTAAAGGGTCTCATTCTTCAAGGTTCAAATCAAACATCAACTCCTCTCTAAACAAAAAGGTCAAAAGTAGAAGAGTCGATCGAAGAAGGCTTTTGTAGAAAATGGGAACAGACAGACTCTACCGCATCTTTATCCCTTGTCTCCCTTAATCTTCCAACTTCTATTCCCAGTAAGGATGGAATACTTCCTCTCAGTAACAAAAGAAAGAATGAAAGAAAAAAGTTCCTTAATAGGTTTCCCAGGGCCCACTTAAGGGTCCGGCTTGATCGGAAGCCCAAGGGCCTCATTAGTAATCCCTTCCCAGCACTGTAGCTGCTGAAGGGGTGTGTGATGGTCTCAGAAGGCTGGAGCTTCAGGGAGGAGAGAGACAGAGGACTTGGGAAAGCTGAGGCATCCTGGGAGAGTCTGAAACTTCTGGGCCAAGGAGACAGGAAGCCACCTCCCTGCAGTGATAATAAGACTATCTATAGCAAAAGCTGAGATGAACTTGAACCCAGGGGAATGAGGAGCCCCAAACACATTGATAACAGCTCCCTGGAGAAAGGAGAGGAAATTTACTGCTCCGTCTGCACTTTCCTAAATTTTGTAAACTTGAAGAGTGATCAAGAGACTGAAAAATCTCAGAATGGACTAACTGGGTGTAATATCAGCAAGATGGCAGGCTTGGAGGACCCAATCATTTTATCCCTACAAAAACCGAGGTTTAACAACTATCCATGGACTAAAATAACTCCAGAACTCTCCAGTCCAGATAAAAGCTGTGGTGACCTAATATAGTGCAAAACACAAGAGTAATCACATAGAAAAGGATAAGAAGGGCAGTTTTATTTTCACTATGTCACCCCAGTCCCAAGACTGACATAGCACAGGGCTGAATTCCTTAACCACAAGTTCCTTTCGTGGGGGGGGGGGAGGAGAGGAGGAAGACCCCAGCAGTCCTCACTGATACCACAAAATTTCAAAGCCTGCTCTGCCATGGACCCACCCCCATGACCTTCACTGACTTGGACTCCAGCTTCTGGAGTCACAGAACCCATGCTACCATGACTACCTGGAGCTAGAGCCACTGTGTCCCCTACACAGGCACCCCTTACACCACTGGACACAGCACCATCAGGACTCTCCATACACTCAGCCAGCACCTTTGAGTTTACTTGTCAGTGAAAGTCTTTACCTACTGAAGCCAGACCAGAAAGTCTGAATATCATGACTGCTTTTTCAAATGCACAGACACCAGTGCAAGGCTACAAGGAACAAAAAAGAAAAAAAATTAAGAAAATAAGACATCACTAAAGGAAAATAAATTTCTAGTAATGGATCCTCCCCACCCCAAACAGGAAATTTCTGAATTATCTGAGAAGGAATTCTAAATAATTTTAAAGAACCTCAGAGAGTTATACGAGAAAACAGATGGATAACTTAATGTCAGGAAAATAATATGTAAACGAAATGAGAAATTTAACAAAGAGATAGGAATAAAAAAAAAGAATCCAATAGAAATTCTGGGGCTGAAGATTACAATGACTGAAATAGAAAGATGAAGTAGAAAGCTTCAACAGCAGGTTTGATCTAGCAGAAGGATCAGTGAGCACAAAGATGGATCATTTGAAATTTTCCAATTATGGGAGAAAATAGGAAAAAAAAGGAATAAAAAGAAGAAAGTTTACAGAATTTATGGGATACCAACAAGCAACCTAATAAAACCATTATGTAAATACTAGAAGGAAATGAAAAGTAGGAACATAAAAATAAAAAAGTAATGATTAAAAAGATCTTAAGGGGCTGGGATTGTGACTCAGTGGTGGAGCGCTGGCCTAGCACGGGCAGGACCTGGGTTTGATTCTCAGCACCACAAAAAAAAAAATAAAGGCATTGTGTTGTGTCTATCTACAAAATATATATAAAGATAAAGATTCCTCTCTCTCTCTCTCTTTAAAAAAAATCTCAAATCTGGGAAATAGGTAGGAATCCATACTCAAGAAGCTCAAAGCACTCTGCAGAGTTTGAACATGAAGTTTTCACGTAAACACATTAATTACAATGTCAAAAGTCAAAGAATTTCGACAGCAGCATGAAAAAAGTAACTCATCCCATATGAAGGAACCCCCTTGAGGATATCAGCAGATTTTTCAGCAGAAAAATTGAAGGCCATGAGAGGATGGAATAATATATTCAAAGAAGTGAATGAAAAAACTGTCAATCAAGAACACTATACATGGAAAAACTATCCTTTAAAAACAATGAAGAGAAAATCTTTCTCAAAGACTCTCTTAAAAATGAGTTTATCACTGGGCTGGGCTTGTGGCTCAGCAGAAGAGCACCTGCCTAGCATGTGTAAGGCCCTGGGTTTGAGCCTCAGCATCATATAAAAATAAATAAATAAAATAAAGGTATTGTGTCCAACTACAACTAAAAAATATAAATATTAAGAAAGAGTTTATCACCACTAGATATGCTTTAGGAAAAAATGCTTAAGGGAATTCTTTTTTTTTTAAAAAGAGAAAACTATTTATATTAGTCACTATATGAGGGATACAGCTTGTATCCTTCATCTTAGGGGAATTCTTAAAATTTAAATAAAACACATACTTAGTAGCAGGCTGGGGCTGTAGCTCAGGTAGAGCACTTGCCTAGCATGCGTGAGACACTGAGTTTGATCCTCAGCACCACATAATAATAAACAAATAAAATAAAGGCATGCTGTCCATCTACAACTACAAAAAAAATTTAAAAAACAACTATACTTAGTAGCAATGGCATATGGAAGCAAAAATATCACTGGTAAAAATAAATATATAGAAAAATACAATAATGTAACACTGTAATGGTTCTGTGTAATGACTTTTAACCCTAAAAGTTCAAATAAAAAAATATAAATAACTATACCCACAAAAAATTTTGTTAATGGGAGATTGGCAGATGGCAGACTAGAGAGTTTCGGCATTCCCCAGCTGCTCCAGGAGACTGAGCAAGATGAACAGGTGTCTGGCTGCATGATGAGATAGGAAGGCCCTAGGAAAGAGATGGAGTACAAGAAAGGTGTGGTGGCCATGCCTGCAATCCCAGAAATGCAGACGTCCAAGGCAGGAGGATCACAGGTTTGAGGATAGCCAGGTTAACTTAGCAAGACCCTATCTCAAAATAAAAAAATAAAAATAAAAAGGATATGGAGGTAGCTCAGCGGTAGAGTTCCCCTGGATTCAATCCCTAGTACTACAACAACAACAAAGAGCTGGAGTGCAACTCAAAAATGTCAGCAGCCTTGTGAAACCCAGAAGCATTGGTTTTCAGAATAAAAGTGATGGAACACCCCAGCACTGAGGGGGCAGTGACTCAACAGGGAACGGGAAGCACCCCTTCAGCAGGCTGGAGGATAAAAGTCCCAGCATTCTCAGTGCATGCAGATTCCAGAACCAGACAAATTTGCAGTCTGAGCATGTTGGAGACCTGGGATCTGCATAGACAGCTGTGCAGAAGAGGTTCTCTGCACTTCCCATCAGATTCAGACAGTGCCAGAATGGGGTGCTATCCTGGGAAAGGGCCCTGTTGTTGAGTTTACTCTGGGGGAGGTCAGAATTCTCTGCATTATTTTTTGTGTGTGCCTCTGGGACCCAACAGACACTTTCCTCACTGGCTTAGTAGGTACCCACTCCAAGGGTCAGTTTGAACCCAAGAAAGTGACTGTGATGCAGATCCACTGGGATCTCTATGTAACAGGAAGTACAATATGCCTGATGGAGGGCACTTTCATTTAAAAATGGTGGTTTGTACTTGGTGACAGGGAGTGAGACCAGATGTGTATGGATTCACAGCAGGGGAGACTGCTGGATCTGGAGTGGCAGAATGCTAAGTGCCCAAGGTTCCCCACCCCAATCCCATCTCCTCAGTTATGTCCTCCATGCTCTGAGGCATTTCGAGAAATCTGCCATGGCTTGAACACCTGCCAACCTTTGAGCGCACTGAGGGTCTTGAGACCAAGAGTACACAGTTTGGATCTGTTAGTGAACTCGGCAGGTTAGTGGGCAGTGGGCAGCTCCTGCTGTGTCAGTATCCCTGTCTCTGAGGACAAGCTACTGCCATAGCAATTTTGCTTTGTCACTTGGTGGACAAGGTGGGGCAGAGATTATCCTACAGATGGCCCTTACTAGTTTGGCATAAAATATTTCAAGCCCTAAAAGAAAATAAATGCAAATCTGGATTACCATATGCAGGAAAGCTGTCCTTTTTTAAAAAAAATTTTATAGTTGTAGATGGACAGAATGCCTTTTATTTTATTTGTTGATTTTTATATGGTGCTGAGGATCGAACCCAGTGCCTCACACATGCTAGGCAAGCACTTTGCCATTGAACTACACCCCCAGCCCAGGCTGTCCTTTTTGATTAAAGAATAACTATCTACCTTCCAAGGTAGGTGTAAATTAAATAAATTCATGGCCATTAAACCAGCTTTATAGAAGATACTTAAAGGAATTCTATACACAGAAAAGCGAAATAGTAGGATACAAAATCAACATATGAATAACTTTTCAGTATACTAATAAAGAACTCACTGAGAAATAAATTGGGAAAATAATTCCATTAACAATAGCATCAAAAATGAAATAATATACCTAGGAATAAACCTAACCAAAGAGGCAAAGACCTCTACAATGAATTACAGAACACTGAAGAATGAAATTAAAGATGACACTCAAAGATGGAAAGACCTCCCATATTCATGGATCAGCAGAATATTGTCAAAATGGCCATATTACTGAAAGTGACCTACAGATTCAATGCAACCTCCATCAAAATACCAATGACACTTTTAAAAGACCTATTTTAAAAAGAGCCCTAAAATTCCTAGGGAATCGCAAAAGTTACAGAATATTCATAGAAATCCTGAGCAAAAAGAGTAATGCTGGAGGTATTTGAAATTGGTTTCAAAATAAACAAAATCCAGTCTCAAAATAAACTTCAAAGCTAAATTAACAACAACAAAGCTAGATGGTAATGGAATAAAACAGATACATAGCTCAATGGCTTAGAACAGAGGACAAAAATAAGCCCACATAGTTACAGCCATCTAATTCTTGATAAAGGTGTCAAAAACATAGGTTGGATAAAAGACAGCCTTTTAAACAAAGGGTGCTGGAGAAATTGGTTAGCCATATGTAGAAGATTGAAACTATATCCCTCTCTCTCTTAGCCTGTACAAAAGTTAATTCAAAGTGGATCAAAGATCAAAGCATAAGACCTGAAAGTTTGAAACTGCTAGAAGAAAATGGGAAATACTTCAAGGTATAGGTATAAGCAATGACTTTTGGAATAGGTCTCAAATAGCTCAGAAAATAGCAACAATTGACAAATGAGATTGCAGTGAATCAAAAAACTCTATAGAGCAAAGGAAAAAAATTAACAGAATGAAGAGACAGTCTACAGAACGGGAGGAAAAATCTGTCAGTTACTCCTCCAACAGAGGATTTATATCCAGGATGTATAAAGGACTCAGAAAATGTAACACCAAAACCAAAATGAAACAACCCCATCAAAAAATAGGCAAACGGACTGAACAGACACTTCACAAAAGTAGTACAAATGGCCAATAATTAAATGAAAAAATGTTCAATAGCTGTAGACATATGGAAAATGCAAATCAACACTACATTAAGATTCCATCTCTCCCCAGTCAGAATGATTATCACAAAGAATACAAAAGCCAATAAACGCTGATGAGGATGTAGGGGGAAAGGAACCCTTGTACACTACTGGTGGAAATGTAAATTAGTACAGCTACTATGGAAATCAGTGTGGTTTCCTCAAAAACACTAAAAACCAACTACCATATGACCTAACTGTACCACTCCTCAGTGTATTCCCAAAGGAATTAAAGTGATCATACTATAGAGATACCTGTATGCTAATTTTTATTTATTTATTTATTTTAGTACAAATAATATATTTTATTTCATCCCTGAAAATAAAAACAAGAAACAAAAATGTTCACATCTCATTTACCAATTATTCTAAATTTCACCTGGCTATGGTATATAATTAATTTCTCCACATAAAGGTACAGAAAAGACAGTTTGGAAATCATCTTTCCTGAAACAATATTTTCTCACACTTATTTAAACAAAATATCATAATTATTGCCACTATTTGTGGTAGCATATTGTAATAATGAATACAATATCTAAAACTAAATTCAACTAGAAGCTAGCTGCACTTCAGCAGGTATTATAGAGAATAAATACTATGATACCATATAGCGATTAGATTTGCTACAAGGGAAATTTAAATAAAGGTGTATTTCTTTCTGTACTAAAATTACCCAAGATTGGTATTTCTTGTGCTGTATACCGTATCTGAAAGGATAGCTAATCTTTATAATTTAAATATATTTTAACTGTGCTTAATTGTTTTAAGTGGTCATTATATTAAATAAAAACCTAATCAAAAAGGTTTCATAAAGCATGATACTCATATAAAATCAAGTAATATTAACATTTTCTAAGCAATGTTATGCAGCACAAACACCTTCATTATACACATCTGGTTAAAATCCTTAAGAGTATCCTGCTCTCCACCAACACAACAAAAGCAAACTCATCCAGACGTGGAAATAATGTGCATTCAGGTCACATAAATACTCAAGGGGTTAAATGCTGGTTTTTCTTTTGTTGTTTGTTTGTTTAGACAGGGTCTCATTATGTTGCCCAGCCTGGCCTTGTATTCTTGATCCTCCAGCCTCAGCCTCCCAAGCAGCTGGGACTGCAGTTACTGGGCTTAATTGTTTTTTTGGTCATTATATTAAATGAAAACCTAATCAAAAAGGTTTCATAAAGCATGATACTCATACCAGACCCAGCTAAGGGGTTGAATTTTTAAAGCAACACTCATGCAGGTGAAAAATCATGAATACTTTAGTTACTTTTAATTTCATCATAAAAATATCTCTTATTCTTTAGAATATATGTAAGAAAATTTTAAAGAATACTATTTTAAAGTTGTTATTAAATTGTCTCCAATGTTAAGAGTAGCTTATGGACAGTGGCTGCTACCCATTTCAAGACTATACTCTCACAAATGTAATTTTTAAAAAATACAATAATTAACCTTCAGTTATTTTGAAGGATAGTGCAAATGAAGACATTCTTTGGGTCATGATTTTAAAACATTTTCAACATTGTATTTCCTTTTTCTGCTCTTAATAATCTTAATAACATAAATTAGTCCTAGAAATAAAGCATGTTTTTTAATAGGCTTAGTCAAACAGTTACATCTACTGAAAACAAGTGACAGAACGATTCAATAACAATATTCTCCACTTGTCTGAAAAAAATAGTTATATCCGTAAATAAATATTTTATAGAAACGAATGTCTTTAGTGTTTTTGTTTCAGCTCAAACACAAAAGATTTATACAAGATCACCTACCTGCTTATTACTACATTAATCATGTTATCAAATTCCCTTTAAGCAGTAACTGGAGACAAGTCTTCAAACAATCAAAACTTTTGAAAGAAAAAAAAAACACCTCTTCTAATAGGATATAATCTTCATCTTCAGCAAAGTTGCCTTCATTCTTATATTAACTCTGTAAAACAGTAATTCAGGAGATGAGTTTTGAAGAGCGAGTTTAAAAAGGACATCTGACTTCCTCTCTCTCTCTTGCAAAGTGGAACAGAACTGAGCTGTCAAAAGCAGAACAAGAAATGAGAGCACAGGCTGCTGGGCTCCCCATCTCTGCAGCTTGGGACTGAGCCCGCCCGCTGCTCCGCTCTAGAGCCATGCCCGTGGGGTCGCAGCAGTGACATCTCGGGGGCAGGGTCGAGGCCAAAAGCTATTTATTAATTTTTTTTAAAAAATTAGGTATACATGACAGCAAAATGCACTTTGATTCACTGTGCACAATTGCAACACAACTTTTCACTTCTCTGGTTGTACACGATAGAGTTTCACACCCTATGTGCATGTACCTAGGGTAGTGATGTCCATCTGATTCCACCATCTCCTGCCCTCATTTGCCCGAAGTTCCTCCGTTTTTCCCAACCGGCATGCTAATTTTACCAGTGCACAATTAATAGTCGCATTATGGAATCAGCCTAGATGCCTGTCAGCTGATTCATGGATAGAGAAAAATGTGGTATATTCACACAATGGCATATTATCCAGTCATAAAGAACAAAATCATTTCATTTGAAGAAAAATGGATCAGCAGGTTAAGTGAAATAAAGCAGACTCAGAAAAGTCTTATATATTTTCTCTCATATGGGGAATCTAGGGGCGAAAATATGACATAAAAGTATAAGGGAAACTATTAAAGAAAAGGAAGGGGGGAAGGAGAAGGTTCAGAAGTGGCCTAGAGGAATAATGGTCAGGTGGAAATGCACATGTACAGATGTGCCCCAATGAGACCCATCATTCTGTAAAATAAAGACACTAATAAAATTTTTGTTAATGGATACACCATACAAATTAAATAAATTGACTTTGGAACAAGTCACAAAAGTGTGGAGGGTGAGTAAAAATACAGAGTTTTTATGTGTAATTGAAATTAAGTTTTTATCAACTTAAAGGAGATGGTTTAACTATTTTATGCAAGTCTCATGGTAGCCACAAAGACAAAACGTAGAGTAGATACACCAAAATAATGAAAATAATGAGAAAACAATGAAAGTAAGTGATTACAAAAATCAAACAGAGTAATGATTACAAAAATCAAACAATGAGAGTAAATGATTCAAAAAATCAAATGATTACAAAAATCAAATCATCTTTAAATATGAATATATTAAATTCCCCAGATCGGAAAGCATAGAATGGCTGAATTGACTTAAAACAACAACCAGTGATCAGATTTCCACAATATATTTAAATTTAAAGATTCACATAAGGTGAAAGTAAAGGAATAGAAAATACATTTCATGCATATGGTAACCAAAAGAAAAGATGGATGAGTTAAGAAGAAATAGCCTGAACAGAAAAACAAATCAGGAAATTGAATCAGTAATCAAAAGCCTCCCGACAAAGGGTCTGGGATTGTGGCTCAGTGCTTTGCCTAGCACTGGGTTCGAATCTCAGCACCACATATAAATAAATAAAAATAAAGGTCCATTGACAACTAAAAAAAAATATATATATAAAAAACCTCTCAACAAAGGAAAGTCCAGGAATAGATGGATTCTGTAAATTCTACCAAACATTCAAAAAGAAATACTTATCTCTTAAACATTTCTAAAAAAATAGAAGAATATTTTCAAACTCTTTCTGAGCCTAGACGCACCCTGACATTAAAGGTAAAGACAGCACAAGGAAGGAAAGCTACGGCCAATATTCCTCATGAACTTAGATGCAAAGATCCTCAATAAAATGCTGGTAAATAAAATTCCACACGACACTGAAAGGATCACACACCGTGATTCAGAGAGATTAATCCCTGGGATATGAGGTTGTATCAACATATGAATATCAATCAACATGAAAGACCACATAATTAAAAATTAAAGATCAGGACGACATGATCACCCCCAGTAGATACAGGAAAAGAATTAACACAACAATATCCATTCATAAAGTAGGTATAAACTTACTTCATACTATGATTTAGACATTAGTTATCTCAAAAAAGCTCATAGGTGAGACAATGCAAGGGAGTTTCGAGGTGAAATGACTGGGTTCTGAGTGCCTTAACTTCACCAGTATATTTATCTGGGATTAACTGGGTGGTAACTATAGGCAGGTAGAGTGTGGTTGGAGGAGATGGGTCAATGGGGACATGCCTTTGGGATATATATTTTGTCCCTTGTGAGAGAGAGGGCACTTACAGCAGCAAAAAACAAACAAACAAACAAACAACAACAACAAAAAAACTGAATAAAACACCTCAATCCAATTAATTCCGCAGTTAACATCATACTCAAATCTTTTCTTCTAAGATCTAATTCAAAGCAAGAATGCCCACTCTCCACCACTTCTATTCAACATAGCACTGGAATTCTAGTCAGAGCAATCAAACAAGGGATGAAGAGACATCCAAATTAGAAAGAAAAAATAAAATTATCTGTTTGCAGCTAACATCATCATACTTGAAGCCCTAAAGGAAATATCTAGAAAACCCTAAACTCTCAACAATCACAATAATAAAATTATTAAAACTAATAAATAGTAAATTTGCAGGATGCAAAGTCAATATACATTCATCTATGACATTTCTGTACACCAAATTACTAGAAAAGGAAATGAAAGGAAAAAAATTTCATTTATAATAACCACAAAATGAAAAAAAAAATATTCAGAAACAAACTTTACTGGAAAGTTGAGTGATCTGCACACTGGAAAGTATAAAATAGGTAATTAAAGAAGAAGGTAATTAAAGACAACACAAACAAATGGAAAGAAATCCTTATCCACAAATTGGAAGAACATGTATCATTAAAAGGTCCATACAAACCAAAGTCATCTATAGATTCAAATGCAATCCTATCAAAATCCCAATTGGATGCCTGCTAAGAGCCACAGCCAAGTAATATGATACATGGCATTTTTGGTTGAAAGGTGACGCCAGCTAGCCATTGAGATGATATGATTATGTTAAGATTTACATTCATATGGATATTGGACTCCTGCTGTTCACCTCGGCCTGCTGCGGGACTCCTGGAGAGTTCCCATTGGTTGGGGAAGTGCAGTAGGAGGGAATTCCGGGGGAGGAACTTGCTCTGGGGTTCCGGGAGAACTCGGGGGAGAACGCTGCGTGTGATTTTCCTGGGCGCGTACCGGGCATTGGTGGCAGTTTCAAAAAATAAAGTTTGTTCCTGCTTGAGTGGCTCGTGATTTTGTGCCCAGCCAGACTGTGGCAATTGGTGGCCCGTACGGGGACGCCTGAAGCTTGGAGGTGAGTAAAATTGCTCGCCCCTGAGGGAAGGCGAGAGAATGGGTGATCATTTCAAAAAACAATGTGTTCTTGTTTTGATTTATTTTGTTTTTGTTTCAAGCTGCCTATCCCTAGAATTTTCTCAGGCAAACTGGGAAAAATGGTTGGCTCAAGGTTTGAAGTTGTTCGGCCCTGAGAAAGAGAAAATTGATACAACTATTCTTCGTTCCGTTTTTGTTTCATTCTGTTTCGGTTTTGTTTTATGCTATCTTATTGGGTTGCGTTACCTTTATAGTAGATTAGAAACTAGTAAAAAACAAACTGAAAGACTGTTAAGTAAATTGTTAGAGGTCCAGACTATGGTAGAAAACATGTTAGGTCAAGCAAAAGAGAAGGTCTCTCGAGTTAGTCAGAAAGAGGAAAATTTGAAGAAAGAAAGCTTAGAGGAAAAACAACCATCAGGTGGGGAATTACAACAGGAGGCTGCTACTAACTCTGTTCTATCACCAGAGGGCGTAATTCAACCAACAGCTCCATCTACAGCTGAGCGGCCCTCAACTTCTGTAGTTGATGGACGGAATCCTGAGGCAGGACCCCAAAGATTAGCATGCCCTGTACTTGAGCAGGCAGGAGGGCAACGAATTCACCATGCTTTAGATTTTAAAACAGTGAAGCAATTAAAGGAGGCTGTAACAACCTACGGCCCGCAAGCACCCTTCACCATAAGTATGGTCGAATCTATTACCAACTTGGACATGACACCAGCAGATTGGGCTAACATGTGTCGATCTGTGCTAAATGGAGGACAATATTTGTTATGGAAGGTTGCCAATGAGGAATTTTGCACGGAGACAGCTAGGCAAAATGCAGCAGCTGGTTACCCTCAAAGAAATCTAGAAATGTTGTTAGGAAAGGGAGGGTCAATGACAACACATTGAATATGATCCTGGTGTATACGCACAAATTGCTGTAGATGCGGTTAGGGCATGGAAAACTTTACAGGGGCATGGAGATTTACAAGGACAATTATCTAAGGTAATACAAGGAACAAATGAACCTTACGCTGAATTTGTAGATAGGCTTATTCAAACAGCTTCTAGAATATTTGGAGATACAGAACAGGCAATGCCATTTATAAAACAACTGGCTTATGACCAAGCAAATCGTTGCTGCAGAGAGGTCATTAGACCATGGAGACATGAAGATTTAAACATATATATTAAATTATGTAGAGACATTAATGAACAAGGGCAAGTCTTAGCAACAGTACAACAGGCTTTAGATGCCAGGCCAAAAACATGCTATAATTGTGATCAAGCAGGACATTTTAAAAGGAGTTGCCCCATAGGAGGAGGGTTTAACAAAGTTAGGTATCAAAGGAATAGAATACCGGGTATTTGCCCACGATGCCGTAGAGGGAGACATTGGGCTAATGAATGCCGTTCTCAAACCACCATAGAGGGTATTCCGTTATCAAAAAATGGACAAGGACCAAGTGTTTACCCATGATATCGTGGAGAAAGGCATCAGGCTCCATTGCCAAAAAACGGACTGGAGGGCCCAATGCTCCGGGGCCCAAAACCACAAATATACAGGGCAATGGAGAAACCCAGCAGCACCATCAAGGTAGTGCCCAGGACGCATTATCCATTAAATCCCTCATCAGACAAACTAGAGGGAGTGCAGGGTTGGACATCTGCACCTCTGCCAGAGCAGTACTAACTCCAGAGATTGGAGTTCAAATCATTCCCACAGGAGTAAAAGGACCTCTTCCCCAAGGAACAGTAGGCTTATTATTGGGACACAGTTCTTCTACACTAAAAGGACTTATGATAAGTCCTGGGGTAATTGATCCCGATTATGAGGGTGAAATAAAAATTATAGCTAGCTCTCAAAGAGGTATATCAGTAATTTCACCAGGAGATAGAATAGCACATTTATTAATAATACCCAGCCTGCATGATAAATTTTCCAGTCGTACTGTAGAAAGAGGTTCCAGGGGATTAGGCTCCACAGGTGTAGATTGGGCTATGCTGTCTTTAAATTTAGATTCTCGCCCCATGCTAAAACTAAATATTCAAGGACATGACTTTAATGGGCTACTGGACACAGGTGCTGACCTTAGCATCATATCTCGTCAAGAATGGCCAAAACATTGGCCATTACAACAAGCCACTCAAATGCTTCGAGGCCTAGGAGTGGCAACTAATCCCCATAGAAGTGCAATGGTATTAGATTGGAAGGATCCTGAAGGATGTGAAGGAACTATACAGCCCTATGTATTGGATCATCTTCCTATAAATTTATGGGGACGAGATGTCCTAGATCAATTAGGTTTGACATTAACAAATAACATCAATCCTAAGGCGCCCACTACTAGGGCTAGACAAGGCTTTAGGAAAGAAAAAAGATTAAGAGAACAAGAACAAGGTATGACAGTACCAATTCAAATAGATCAAGAAATAAATAGACATGGATTGGGTTTTCAGAAAGGGCCACTGAGACAATCAAAATTACTTGGAAATCAGAAAGACCAGTGTGGGTTCCTCAGTGGCCCCTGACTAAAGAAAAGATACAAGTAGCCCATGACCTAGTCAAACAACAATTAGCGGAGGGACATATACAACCTTCCGTATCTCCCCATAATACTCCCATTTTTTGTCATTAAAAAGAAATCTGGTAAATGGAGATTATTGCAAGATTTAAGAGCCATTAATAATGAGATGGTTATTATGGGACCTGCTCAATCAGGGATTCCCCAATTGTCTGCTTTACCAAAAACCTGGTATGTTTTAGCTATAGATATTAAAGATTGTTTTTTTTTCATTTCCAATTCATTCCGAGGATAGTCCACATTTTGCATTTACTATCCCTGCACTAAATCATGAAGGTCCTGATCAGAGATATGAATGGAAAGTACTCCCTCAAGGGATGGCTAATAGTCCAACTATGTGTCAAATTTATGTTAACAAAGCAATCCAGCCACTTAGAAATCAAAATGCTGAACTACAAATATTTCACTATATGGATGATGTGTTATTGGCACATAAAGATAAAAACACATTGCTAGAAGGTTATGCCACACTTACAAATTTATTAAAAAATTATAATCTAGAGATAGCAATAGATAAAGTACAATTAAATATTCTAATTAATTATTTAGGAGTTCTATTATCCTCAACCATGGTCCATCCACCAAAAATTCAAATACGAGTAGATCAACTCAAATCACTTAACGACTTTCAAAAGTTATTGGGAGACATAAATTGGATAAGGCCTTATCTAGGCATACCAACAGGAGAGTTGGGACCTTTATTTGATATTCTAAAAGGTCCATCAGATCCAAATTCACCCCGCATGTTAATGCCTAAAGCAAGAAAGGCATTAAAAATCATTGAAACATATATGGAAAATATGCATTTGGATAGAATTGATATGTTTGTCTACCACGCGGCCTGCGCAGTGGTTTCATTAATGAGGTTCTAGGCATAAAGTTAGTTAGAAGAGATCAAAATAAAACACACAGACCAGTTACCTTATTTATATTGCTAGGTCCGAGATGGCTCACCTCTCTGGTTCCCACCTCTAGCCGCCCAGCAGGGCAGCGAGGATTACTCAGGGCTAGCAGGAGAGAGAGAGAGCGAACACGCCTGGGAGTAGCCCTTTATTGGGGAACAAGAGATTCAGGGGAGAATTCCATCCAATGAAGGTTGGGGGGGGGCTGCACTCCAAGGTCAGGGTCAGTGATTGGGTCCCCGGGGTCAGTGGTCAGGCACACCCCCACACGGATGGGCTCTCTCATCAGGAAAGGGTCGGGAAAGCTTCGACAGAGCCAAAGCGCCTCAGGCCCTTAACGGGAGTCACCCAATCACGTGTCAGAATGGCTTCCCACATATCCCCCCTTTCTTTTCTTAACAATGAGGTGGCGGTTCACTCTCTGGAGTTCCTGGACTCTTGATTGGAAGAATCGCCATCCTATAGTTACAATACAAAAGAGAATTAACAGCAAAGAGAATAATCCAATAATGTACCAAGCGGAGTGTTTAAGAATATTTCCAGGGTTGAATCCATTTAACTCCTTCAATATTTGGTTAGCCAAAGAAGAAGGATCTGAAAAATCAACTCTATTATTTTGAATGTCTTGGATATGGTGATGAAGTTCCAGAATATCCAAGCTATTATTACTATTTTGCCAAATACCTAATAAATGGTTTTTAACCTTCTCCCAATCCCAGAGAGAAGCATTGTACTTGGCAGCTGTAACACAAACATACTTATAATTAGCATGGCATTTAAGCCTTTCCTTAAATTTTAAGGCTGAAAGTTCATTACCTATGTTTATAACAGTCGCCTCTAAGGCGTTTAATTTAGTCTCAATCCTTTCATCAATATTTACTTGATTACGTAGAGCCTTGGAAGTATTTTGAGCTAAATTATTAAGAAATTTTGCATGCTGAATATTTTGAGACAATGTCAGAGATGTAGAGGCAGTTGAGGCAATAAAAGAGACCAGTGCTAAAACACCAACAATTATGACTCCAATAGCACGTTTAGGTCTTGTTAGCTGGGCATGAATTTGCTGCAAGACTTGTAAACCAGCATCAGCATACCATGGCTCTGAAATATTAGCAGGTAATAAAACGAAAGAGGGCTGATGAAGTATCAACACTCCTTTTCCTCCATTATACCTAGTAATACAATTGGTTAGGTTACATTTGTTACATGTGACAATATATCTGTCATCTATCCATTTAACTTTTACATTTCCAATAATTAAAACATAAGGAGATTGGACACAAGCTCTTAAGCCATAGCAAGATCCCTCTCTACAGTTCTTGCCGACAAATTTTGGTAAAGGTTTATCTGTAAAATGTAAATACTCTGAGGCAGCAATTAAACGCCAAATATCTCTTTGAACACCTCCTTCACTATAAGTCAAAATATTACTAACAAATCCTGCAGGTGTCATAGCAGAATTTCTTCGTAATTGTCTCTTATGAATTTTTGGAGACCAGTCTAAAATATACCCACTATCTTTAGACACCTTATGTTGTACAGGAAAGGTATTTACACAATCCATCCATTTAGGAAAGGTGCCAATTTCAATTGTAGAACTATTTGGACAGTGGGGTATCTGTGGAGGTTTTGCAGAAATGACTGGCCTGTTATGGGGAAGTCCCATCTTAATTACTGATCTAGTATTAGGTTTTAAGTCCCCATAAATAGAATTATTTGTCAGTCTAGGTTTACCAATCGCTGTCTTTTCTTTGAATGATACTTTCAGACAGCCAGCATGTTTATTATGTGACCAACACAAAGGTAATTGGGCACTGTAGCCAGAATAATTAAATCTAGTCACATGATTGGGAGTAATATGAGTATCTGTAAATCCTCCCATCATGAATGAGTCATTAGTAAATACTGGAATAGATTCTCCAGTCCACACAGCTGGGTGTACCAGGGGTGGATCTGGGAAATATGTCCAATAAGTGTCTACTTGATTCCCTTTTACCTGACAGCCCAGTAGGGCAATTACTGTCGCTACCATCAAGACTGGGGTCCTGTTCTTTCCTAGGCGTCGAAGTATTTGGGAAGCCTGGGTTGTTAGCTTCTTCACATCTTTCCACAAAATCAGCTTTTCGGCTGGTTCAATCTGGTCTTTCTTCATCTTTTTCCAATATCTCCTCCTTCTGGGTAGTGGCTCCTCCAGATCGATCCTCAGTCGCTTGAATCTGGGTTCTATCTCCTCCATGTCTGATAGCACGTTCAGGCACCCAAATAGGACGGAAAGCACCTTCTGGGAAGATACAAGCATGACCTCGGCCCCATGTTATTACCGGGTCCGGACCCTTCCACTGACCAGTCTGTAAATCTTTCCACAGAACTCTGCCTAAGGGGCCTGTTACTGAGGGAGACATTTGTCTCTCAGCAGCTGTGTGACCTTCTGCATCACAGTTTAAAAAATTTAAAACAAACAAGGCATGATTGAGGCTATTTTGGGGAGTCACATTCCTATTCCCCCCTTTTAATTTTTGTAATTGAAGCTTAATAGATAAATGAGCTCGTTCCACAATGGCTTGACCTTGGGGGTTATAAGGAATTCCTGTTTTATGATTAATTTTAAACTCTTGGCAAAATTGTTGAAAAGAAGAGCTTACATAAGCTGGAGCATTATCTGTTTTAATCTGCATAGGGCACCCTAAAATGGAAAAGGCTGCTAAGCAATGAGAAATTACATGTTGAGTATTTTCCTTAGTACGTGCTGTGGCAAAAATAAATCTAGAATAAGTGTCCACTATGACATGCACATAACATTGCTTACCAAATTGAGGAATATGAGTTACATCCATTTGCCATATTTGATTTGGTTTTAATCCACGGGGATTTACCCCTGATGGCAGAGATGGAGTGTGAATAACACACTTAGGGCATTGGCTTACAATCTGACGAGCTTGTTCTCTGGTAATATTAAATTTTTTACGTAAGCTAGAAGCATTTTGATGATGTAAGGAATGGGAAGCTAGGGCACAGTCATACGAAGACATCTGTTGACAAAAAGCTACTAACTTATCAATTTTGTCATTACCTGAAACTAGAGGTCCAGGAAGATTAGTATGGGCACGTATGTGTCCTATGAAACATGGGTACTTTCACATTAGTACTGTCTTTTGTAAATTATGAAATAATTCAAATAACTCATGTGATGAAGTATACCCAGTAATTGAAGTTTCAATATTTTTGGTAACTCCGACTGCATATAAGCTGTCAGAATAGATATTAATAGGCTCATTTGAAAAGTAATCTAAGGCACAAATCAGAGCTTGAAGCTCTGCTCTTTGGGCAGAAGTATAAGAAGTTTGTATTACCTCTGTGTGAACACGGCTGAAGAAACCTGCCTTACCGGAGTTTGAAGCATCCGTGAACACCGATAAAGCTTCCTCTATTGGATAAGAACGTACAATTTTTGGAAAAATAAGTGACGTTAATGATGCAAATTGTACAATCTTATCACGAGGATAATGGCTATCTATCTGCCCAGGAAAATCTGCAAAAGCTATCTGCCATGAGCTAGAAGTTTGAAAAAGCCAATTAGTCTGTTGAACAGAAAATGGAATAATTATGATATCAGGCTCACATCCAATTAATTGTAAAATCCTAGTTCTACCTTTAATTACTAATTAAGCTATAGAATCATGAAAAGGAATTAATGTTTTTTGAGGGGAGTGGGATAAATAAATCCACTCAATAACTCCTAATCTTTGCCATATGGCTCCTGTTGGGGTATGCTCAGTTGGAAATATTAATAAATACACTAATTCTTTATGATCTATTCTAGTAAGCTGTGCATTTTTAATTGCAATTTCAACTTTTCTTAAGGCTGTTTTGGCCTCCAAGGTTAGTTGACGTGGAGAGGTTGGAGAAGGATTTCCTTGTAATATCTGAAATAAAGGACTTAACTCAGAAGTAGTTAGTTTTAAGGATGGTCTTAGCCAATTAATCTCTCTTAAAAGCCTTGAAAATCATTAGGGGTTTGTATGGAAACTGTTTGTTCCGCTCCGGTAAAATTAAAGATGGCAGCCCCCATGGTCGGCACGGAAACTGTTTGTTCCACTCCGGTAAATCTAAAGATGGCGGCCCCCATGGTCAGTGCGATGATGTCACATTGCGCGACCACCTACTTCCTCATTTTCGTCCTGGGGGCGGGCTGACCGGAAGTTTGTGTTCCGGCTAGGCGGAAATGATGACAAGAAGGCGGGCTCATCTGCACCATCCGAATCTACCGCGTGGCGCTGAGTCCTGCAATATCTATTATTGTTAGTAAATGGAGCTCTGAACTTAAAATTGCGCATGCGACATTCGCGGGCAAAATGATTGTTTTTTCCACAAATGTAACATCTACCGCGGGACTTTTGACCTAAATTTTGCAGCCCCAAAGTTTCTTTTAATGCAGTCGCTAAGGCTACTGTTTGCAACTGTGTGGAATCTAAGTCAGAACACAGGTGAATATACTCAGAAACTGTTCCTTTTTTACGATATGGTCGGAGAACATCCTGACAAATTTTATTTGCGTTCTCAAAAGCCAATTGTCTAACGATAAATTCGCTTGCTCCTGGGTCCCTGATGGACCTGTTCGCAGCCTGATACAGTCGGGCTACGAAATCTGAATAAGTCTCACTGGCACCTTGTCTGATTTTGGTAAGAACTAAATTGGACTGGTCCTTGGGGATGATCTGTCTCCAAGCGCGTTTTGCACAATCAGTTATTTGATTGTATACTACAAAATCATAATTTAACTGTCTTTCTAAATCAGCGAAATCTTCAGTCCCTAAAAACATCGTTACTGGCGTTTCTATGCCCTGTCTTCTGTTTCTTTCTGCCTGTTCATTACAAAAATCAGTCCAATAAGTCTTCCAAAGCAAGTAATCTTCCCCGCTCAGACAAGATCTGGCTAAAAAAATCCAATTGCTAGGAGGAAGGGGTTGTGAGCAAATATTTTCTATCAGACTCTGAACAAAAGGCGAATTTGGACCATACGTCTCACATGCACTTTTTAATTCTTTAATAGTTTTAAATGGGATTACAGCATGAACTCTAACTCTCTGATCTTGTTCATTAGTTTGCTCAAAAACTGGAAAGAGGTGAAAACCAGTAGTATCCTCTCCCATTTCTTGAGCCTTCTTAATACCTTGCTGGACTGGGGTAAGAAAAGTCATCTTTAATTCAGCATACCTGTTAAATTTGGTCCTTCTAGCAGGTACTGGCCGAATTCGAATAGCTTGGGCAGGCGGTGTTAAATGCAGCCTATTAAAATTTCTCTCTAAGTCTTGAATTTCAACATCTGATTCTTCTTCAGACTGTGAGCCGCGGTCAGACTCTGCACTATCGCCATTTCGAATTTGGGTTTCTAAACCACGTGGTTGAGAAGAACCCTGAGCCCCTCTAGGAGTCTCTTCCGTATTTTCCTCTCTAGGAAGATCGTTTACCTCTTCCGGACTTTCTAAGATTAGGGATGTTTCTCCTGTATGATGCTGTTCTGTACAATCTGCCTGCGGGCTAGCCTGATCTTGCGAGTTTAAGTTCACATTTCTAACCTTTGGCTTGGCCCCTAGTGCCTTTGTTTTTAAACGGCTTAAGGGAAAGGGAATTAACTTAGCCTCAGGCTGATTTTCCATTTGAATAGACTTAACAGCTCTTTGAATGCCTTTTAAAAGGTCTTCAGGGGGCCACGAACTTTGGCCCATATATTCAAAAAGACAAACTTCTAGGGCCATCCAAGTTTTCTGTATATTTTCTATGCCTCCAGGTATTTCATTAGAAAGAGAGACTCTCTGTAACTTTCTTCCTAATTTCTCCCAAATAAGTAAATTTGGAGACTCTTGGTCACAAAACCAAGGACAATATTCACCTACAATCTTTAAGAATTGTAATAACTGAGTTTTCTTTATCTGTTTTCCTTTCTGATTAATTATACTGTCTAAAATAGTCAGATACATTTCCTTATCCGAAGAAGTTGAATTTCCCATTTTAAGTAGTTTAACGTCTCTTTCCTTCAATATCTCCAGGTACTTTTGTGACCCAATTGTCACCTCTTCCTTTATCTTTATTTTTATTCCTTATCTTCCTTTATCTTTATTTTTTCCTTATCTTTATAGCGCACTCCCACTCAATCTAACTAATCTAGAATGCCCCATGTTGGGCGCCAATTCTACCACGCGGCCTGCGCAGTGGTTTCATTAATGAGGTTCTAGGCATAAAGTTAGTTAGAAGAGATCAAAATAAAACACACAGACCAGTTACCTTATTTATATTGCTAGGTCCGAGACGGCTCACCTCTCTGGTTCCCACCTCTAGCCGCCCAGCAGGGCAGCGAGGATTACTCAGGGCTAGCAGGAGAGAGAGAGAGTGAACACGCCTGGGAGTAGCCCTTTATTGGGGAACAAGAGATTCAGGGGAGAATTCCATCCAATGAAGGTTGAGGGGGGCTGCACTCCAAGGTCAGGGTCAGTGATTGGGTCCCCGGGGTCAGTGGTCAGGCACACCCCCACACGGATGGGCTCTCTCATCAGGAAAGGGTTGGGAAAGCTTCGACAGAGCCAAAGCGCCTCAGGCCCTTAACGGGAGTCACCCAATCACGTGTCAGAATGGCTTCCCACAAGTTTGCCTTTATTATTTATTGTACTACCAACAAAAAATATTCCTACAGGAGTATTTTGGCAAGAAGGTCCATTATTGTGGATACATTTATCTTATTCTCCTAACACTATTCTTACTAGATATCCTGAGGCTGTAGGACAATTAATACTCAAAGGGAGTGTTTGGGATTTCTCCCAATAAAATTATTACTCCATATACTATGGATCAAATTGATGAGTTAGCTAATGAGTTAAATACTTGGGCAATAATCATGTGTAAATCTAATGTTTCATTTGATAATCACTTACCATCTAATCCTTTGTTGTCTTTTTGGTCTAAGCATCCTGTAGTTTTTCCAAAAATGACAAGAAAAACCCCTATCATGAATGCTCCAAATATATTCACTGATGGGTCAAATAATGGTACAGCAGCAGTAGTTACCCCTGATCAAACTTTTACATTTTTAGTACCCAAGCAATCAGCTCAAAAGGTAGAGCTTAATGCAGTATTACAAGCTTTTATGATGTTTAAAGATTCTGTATTTTATTTTCTGATAGTCAGTATGTAGTTAATGCTATAGTATCCCTTGAAGATGCTGGTAGGATTTCCCCTTCTTCTACTGTTTTCTCTTTGTTTTCCACTATACAAAGTCTAATCTGGGATAGAAAAGATCCATTCTTTATAGGACAAATCAGGGCACATACAGGATTGCCTGGAGCCCTTAGTTTGGGCAATGAATTAGCAGATAAATCTACACATGACATACATATTTTCTCTACAATAGAAGAAGCTATAAATTTTCATAAAAGGTTCCATGTCAATGCTAATACTTTACAAAAGCGTTTTAAAATAACTAAAGAACAAGCCAGACATATAATAAAACAATGTCAAAATTGTGTGACATTTTTACCACAAGTTAATCTTGGAGTCAATCCTAGAGGACTGATACCTAACCATATTTGGCAGATGGACATCACACACTTGCCTGAATTTGGAAAATTAAAATATTTGCATGTTACAGTTGATACTTCTTCCGGATTTTTGATGGGCTCCCTTCATGCCGGAGAAAAAACTAAAGATATTATAGCTCATTGCTTACAAAATTTTGCCACTGTGGGCGTTCCAAAACAGTTAAAAACAGATAATGGTCCTGGTTATGCTTCTACCTCTTTTAAACAATTTTGCTCATCATTTGGCATTACTCACATAACAGGAATTCCATACAATCCACAGGGACAAGGCATAGTTGAAAGAGCTCATCAAACTGTTAAAATGTACTTATTAAAACAAAAGGAGGGAATTGGAAAGGGGTATATATCCCCCAAAGATAAACTTAAAATAACCCTTTTTACTCTAAACTTTTTAAATTTGGATTCATTAGGGCTTAGTGCTGTGGAAAGACATTTGTATCCAAAAAATGTACATAAGCCTAAGGTACTTTGGAAAGATATTCTAACAGGACAATGGAAAGGTCCTGACCCAGTGATTATCTGGAGTCAGGGCTCTGTTTGTGTGTTTCCACAGGGAGAACAGCAGCTGATTTGGATTCCAGAGAGATTAACCAAAACAATTTCTACAGATCAAAAAGAAGATGATTTGACTCAAATCCAGAACAGCTGATATCCAGAACTCCAGCTTGGCTATTCTTACATCTGCAACAGTGATTAACCAGGATGCTTTTTTTCAATATCTATTTTATTATTGCTTTTTCCCACATCATAAAGTTCTATTTTATTTTTGAGCTCATACAGACCTAGGTTAATGTTTTTCTGATCAGTTTTATTTTTTGACTGGAGTTTTTGAACATTACAATGGAGATTTCACCTAGGTAAAGCTACAAGGCCTTTACTATTGTCTTATGTGTTGTATGTTACTTGTGCACACTTCTGTTTTGTGTTGTATGTCTGTATGTGCATATGTCCATATATCATATATGAGGAGCGCTCATGAATAAATGGATCCGAATTTTTTTTATTATTCACGTGATTTTAATGGTTTAATTTAAATTGGGTAAACAGCTGTTGAAGATTGTTTTAATATGTGTACAAATAAGCAGGTTAACAGATCTGTTTGTTTACTTTCACCTTTCCTTTTCATTATATTTAATAATTCTGTTCAGGATAATGTAAATTGTTCTAAAAATTGTTTTCTTAGTACCTGTTGAAATGTTGCATATTTTTTTTAACATCATTGTCAGAATTCCTATTTTCATCCCAGTGCCGGTGAAGACAAAGATGAAACCAAACTACAACTTCTTCGATAATTATCACAACAAACTGTATAAACTGATACATCAATGAATAATAACTCAACAAGTAATGCTCAATCAACGGGTCAATTTATTTTGGGAGGAAATGGACATATTGATAGATTCCTCTGCTTTGAACTGCTTACAAAACTTGCCTGGACTATGTATCATTTGTATGCATTGTGAACTATCTGTTGGTGCAGCGAATTGTGGTAGTGCTGGCGTATCTTTGCTGATGTGTCACCAGTGATGCAATTTTTCCTAAGGAGCTGTCAATTGACTTGGTGTCGTGGCATTTCTGTATCCTCCTCCCTTCTACTAGTGATGGTCTAGTTTTGGGGGCCAACAGAGGTGAGGCAAAGAACCTCACCCCCCCACCGGCACCAAGGCCAAATCTGGGGGCCAACAGAGGTGAGGCAAAGAACCTCACCCCCCCACTGGTGCATAGGCCTATCCACAGGTATGGCTATATACTGGACCGGTAGTCAGTGACGGGTATGATCCAATTGCAGTGGTATCAACCTAAGACAGGAGGCTGATGCCTAGAGGTCAGCTCATCCGATGACGGGTAAGAACCATATGTTGAATTGGACAAACCTAACAGGCACGGTCCCTAGCCACATTGCTTATTGCTTAATTAAACAGAAGGGGGGAGATGCTAAGAGCCACAGCCAAGTAATATGATACATGGCATTTTTGGTTGAAAGGTGATGCCAGCTAGCCATTGAGATGATATGATTATGTTAAGATTTACATTCATATAGATATTGGACTCCTGCTGTTCACCTCAGCCTGCTGCGGGACTCCTGGAGAGTTCCCATTGGTTGGGGAAGTGCAGTAGAAGGGAATTCCGGGGGAGGAACTTGCTCTGGGGTTCCGGGAGAACTTGGGGGAGAATGCCGCATGTGATCTTCCCCGGGGGCATACCGGGCATTGGCAGCAGTTTCAAAAAATAAAGTTTGTTCCTGCTTGAGTGGCTCGTGATTTTGTGCCCAGCCAGACTGCGGCAGATGCCAGGATCTAATTTCATATATACCTTATACATGTCGACTAAAGGCAATTTTAGACAATATTTTCAGTGTACCTGCCTTTTTTTTATTGCAGAAATAGGAAAAACATTTCTAAAATTCATACAGAAGCATGAAAGACTCAGAATAGACAAGATAATTTTGAGCAAAACAGAGTGTGAGACATTATCATCCCTTATTTCAAAATGTATTTTACACCTACAGTAATCAAAACCATATTGTACTAGCATTAAAACAGACAAGTAGAGCAATGGAATGAAATCAAGAGATCAGAAATAAATCTGCATTCAAGGTCAATTAGTCTTTGATAACGGTGTCAAGAACATGCATAGTCTCTCTTCAATAAATGGTGCTAGGAAAATATTCACATGAATAAGAATGAACTTGGACCCTTTTCTACATCATGTAAAAAATATTCAACTCAAAGTGGATTAAACATTTATATGTTAAGATCTGAAACCAAAACACTACTAGATGAAAACAGATATAGACATTGGTATTGGCAATGATTTTTTTTTAATTCCCAAAACATAGGCAACAAAAGCAAAAAATAGGCAAGTGGGATTAAACTAGAAACTTCTATAGAGCAAAGGAACCTAAGAGTTTTTACCCAATACATGGAATGGGAGGAAATATTGGCCAACTATATATTAGATAAGAGATTGATACAAAAAATATAACTCAACAGAAAAAAATCCACTTAAACCACAGGCAAAGAATCTCAATCGACATTTTTCCTAAGAAGACATACAAATGGCTAATGAATACATGAAAAAGTGTTTCACCTTACTAATCATCAGGGAAATGCAAATCTAAACCATAAGGAGACATCACCTCACACCTGTTATGATGGCCATTATAAAAAAGGTAAGTGTTGGCAAGGATGCAGAGAAAGGGGAATCTTGCATACTGTCTGTGAGAATATAAATTGGTACAGCTATTATGGAAAATAGTATGGAAGGTCCTCAAAAAATTAAAAATAGAACTACCATATGATCCAGTAAACTCATTTCTGGATACAGACTGAATATTCCTTATACAAAATGCTGGGGATTAGAAGTGTTTCAGATTTTTCTCAGATTTTTGGTTATTTGCATAGATGTAATGCGATATGTTGGTGATGGTTCCCAATTTAAACATGAAATTCATTTACATTTCATATATACCTTATACATGTCGACTAAAGGCCTGCCTTTTGACTGCAACTATGAAGTTATGGGTGGGATTTCCACTGTGCCATCACATCATTGCTCAAAAAGTTTTTGGATTTGGAGCATTTCAGATTTCAGCTTTTTAAATTAGGGAGCTCAACCTATATTATTACACTTTATCTTAGCCAAAAGGCCGAGAAGCGATCAACCTATATTATTAAAAATAAAAAAAAATTGGAATCAGGATCTCGAAGAGGTAGTGTCTGCACTCCCATGTTTATTGCAACATTATGAATAATAATCAAGATATGGAAACAAACTAAATGTTGATGGATGAATGGATGTTATTTATACATATATACACATATTTATGCACATATGTATACATAAGCATGTGCACAAGCATACAATGGATGAAACTGGAGGTCTGTAACGGAAACTGTAAGTTATGCTGCGTAAAAATAAGCCAGGCACAGAAAAATGAATACGGGGCTGGGGATGTGGCTCAAGTGGTAGCGCGCTCGCCTGGCATGCGTGCGGCCCGGGTTCGATTCTCAGCACCACATACAAAGATGTTGTGTCCACCGAGAACTAAAAAATAAATATTAAAAATTATCTCTCTCTCTTTCCCTCTCTTACTCTCTCTTAAAAAAAAAAGAAAAAAAATGAATACGGCAGGATCTCACTTATGTATGGAATCTAAACTAGTTAATCCTATAGAAAAAGAGACAGAACTGTGGGTGCCAGGATCCAAGGGAAGGGAATGGAATTTGTTGGTCAAAGAGTAAAAGTTTCAGATCTGCAAGATGAAGGAGGCCTGAAAGCTTAACTGTAAGATGCTATAATACACAATACTGTATTTACTGTATTGGATCCTTGAAATCTGCCAAGAGGGATAAACAATAAAAAAGAATAAAGAAGGGCTGGCGTTGTGGCTCAGTGGTAGAGCGCTCGCCTCGCATGTATGAAGCACTGGGTTTGATCCTCAGCACCACATAAAAAATAAATTAATTAAATAAGGGTATCATGTCCATCTACAACTAAAAAATATTTAAGAAAAAGAATAAAGAAAATGGTAACTTTGTGAGGTGCTGAATATACTACTTAACTTCACTGTAGTTACACAAAAGGAGTATGTGTACAGTCACGTGTTTCTTAATGAAAGGGACATTGCTGATAAATGTGTCCCAGGGTGTACACTGTAGAGGGTACTTACACAGACTAAGAAGGCTCCAACGTCACTAGGTGATGTCTACTTATGGGACCACCAGTGTATCTGTGATCTGAGGTTGACCAAAACCTTGAGGCATGTAACTACTACTACATCGATTTGTACACCTGAAATATATACCATCGTGTCAAGTATACCTCCATGAAACCGTTTTTAAAAAAGAGTGTCTAGATTTGTTTAGTTAAGAAGAGTGGACATCATCCTCGTTATTGTTATTATCCCTGGAAAATACTCAAAAGAAAGAAAAAAACAAAAACCCCAAAGAGTCTTTCTATGTTCAAATCTTTGCCAATTTGCTGAAGGAACTATATTATTGGGGAATCTATGGTTTTATATATTGCTGGTCTCATTTAATATAGAATTATACAAATATTCCATATTGTCATACTCTTAACTATTTTAAGTGTTCACTTTAAAAAATATGAAATACCTGGCTCAAAATACAAAGCATATAGAAATGTACTATGCCCCTCCACCTCAAAACTTACCCAGGGACAGGCTTGGGATGTACTTCAGGGGTACAGCACTGACCTAGCATGTGCTAAGTCCTGTGTTTGATCCCCAATTCCAGGGTGGGAGGACAACAAAGACCCAGAGGTGATAGCTTTTTTTTAAAGTTATTGATGGACTTTTATTTTTATTCTTTTTAAAATTTATATATAACAGCAGAATGCATTACAATTCTTATTACATATATAAAGCAAAATTTTTCATATCTCTGGTTGTATACATAGCATATTCACACTAATTCGTGTCTTCATACATGTACTTTGGACAATAATAATCATCACATTCAACCATCATTAATTACCCCATGCCCCCTCCCCTCCCTTCCCCTCCAACCCCTCTGCCCTATCTAGAGTTCGTCTAATCCTCCCATGGTCTCCCTATCCCACTACGAATCAGCCTCTTTATATCAAATAAAACATTTGGCATTTTTTTGGGGGGTATTGGCTAACTTCACTTAACATTATCTTCTCTAACTCCACCCATTTACCTACAGATGCCATGATTTTATTCTCTTTTATTGCTGAGTAATATTCCATTGTGTATATATGCCACATTTTAAAATTCACTCTTGATGGACCTTTATTGATTTGTTTGTATAAATGTGGTGCTGAGAAATGAACCCAGTGTCTCACACACGCTAGGTAAGTGCTCTACCACTGAGCCGCAACTCCAGTCTGAGGTAATAGCTTTTATGAGGACCATACTTTCTCTTACAAAGATATCCAACTGGGGCTGGGGTAGTGGTTCAGTGGTAGAGCGCTCGCCTATCGCGTTTGATCCTCAGCACCACATTAAAGAAATAAATTAAATAAAGGTATTGTGTCCATTTACAACTAAGAAATTATAAAAAAGATATCCAACTGTATGCAAAATATCATGCACGTGTACATGTTATGATTTTTCATTCACAAAATACCAGCAGTGTCCCCAAACAATTATGCTTATGTTTTCTTCCATTTAGCAATGTATGCTGGAAATCATTTTACATCACTGTATTTTAGTCTTTCAACAAACCCTTAGCATTTATTATCTACCCAAAACCGTTTCATGGCAATAAAGAAATCTTAATTCATTCAATATAATAACCTTACTGCATAGGTACTATTATCACCACGAAGGCACAAAGACATTGGCTAATTGCCCACAATCATATAGCCACTAAGTAGGAACAGGACTTAGTCTGAGATAATGTGGATCCCAAGTCCATGTTTTAAACCATTATGTTGTGCAGCCTGCAGACTGTGCTACTCTGCCTTTTTACTATGGAGAAAACCTCCTTTCTTAAAACCAGGATTGCATCACATGCCTTTTTATGTGGATGCCATAATTATTTAATAAGTCCCCTAGTAAGGGCTTTTAAATTGTTTATAATCTTAACCTGTTATACCAACACTGTAATAAAAACCCTTGCCCATAGATTATCTGGCATATGTACAATTATTAGGTCAAGGGTGTATGCATTGGAAATTGTTATTTTGTTAGTTATTAGCATGCAGCTCTTCATAGTTATTGTACCAATTGATTATTCCACAAGGAACACATGAAAGTATTTATTTCTCCACCTTCACCAACATATTGATAATCAAGTAGAAAAGTGATATCCATTTTTTAAAAATATTTATTTATTTATTTATTTATTTTAGTTCTCGGCGGACACAACATCTTTGTTGGTATGTGGTGCTGAGGATCGAACCCGGGCCGCAAGCATGCCAGGCCAGCACGCTACCGCTTGAGCCACATCCCCAGCCCCATGATATCCATTTTTAATCAATAACTTCTTTTTATACTTTTATTTTTATTTATTTATATGTGGTGTTGAGGATTGAACCCAGGCCTCACATATGCTAGGCAAGTGCTCTACCACTGAGCTACAACCCTAATGACTAAAGTTGAACTTTCTTTCATTTGTATATGCCCATTTGCATATTTTGCACCATTTATTCATATTCTCTGCTCACTTTTCCTATTTATTTTGGGGTCTTATTGATAAGTCACTTAATTGGCACATTAAGTAAATTCAACCTAATCTGTAATAGGCATTATAAATCTTTTTTTCTAATTGTATGTTGGTGTTGTTTATGGATTTTTTTTTCCATGTTGGTTTTTTTTTAAACTGAAAGAAGAGAATTCTTTTATTAATCACAACCTAAAACTGCCTTAGAATCCTAAGAATTGAGCCAGGATAAATAATGCTGTTATAAAATTTACATTTCTCACATTTAAGAGGAAAATATTACATATTAGGGCGCTTCTGGGTGTTATGAACTAATTTCAGCAAAACTTTATTTTAAAAAATAGAAAGTAGCAATTAATATATATTCTTAAACTGTGTGAAGATAAAATTAGAAAGGCAACTGGTAACAACCAGCAGAATTATGATCATTTTGTTGGACATTAAGAACCACATTTCGTTTTTAGCTGTTATATCTGCATACGTTTTTTCATTGATAAGGTAAATGCCGGCTATGGGTGCCACATGATTAGTAAGTTTCTTCTTCAGTAACAAATACTTGACTGATCAAGACTCAGGTGAATTTTCTTTCCTTATTTTGCTCTTTTGGAGCAGAAACAAATATCTTTATCTTTTATCTTTATTATATGAAATACAGCTATTGTAACTTTTCTAACTCACCATTAAACAAGGGCAATGAATTGTTAAGAATGTCTCTGAAGTATTTCCAGTATTTAAAATAATAGGACTCTGAATAATTTTCAAAACTAAGTTCCCATTTTGGTATAGGATTTGATAGTCATAACACATTTGATCTGTATTCTTCTATCAACTACACTTTGCCCTCATTGTGGGTTAGTGTTAGGGTCTCAAACTATTTCTACATATAGAGCATCTTTAAATAAGTTTCTTCACTGAACTTAAGACTTTTTTTCCTCACTTATGTGCCCATGAAAATTAATGAGCATACACATACATATACTTGCATACATATGTACGTATAGAAGTAAGTTACTTTGCCATTAGAATAAAACTAGACATTAGGGGGACAACTCTGAGAAACAGTTTGGTCTTCTATGGAAGTCTTCCTCTATGCTGAGGAAGGCAGGTAGAGTTCAATGAAGGATGTGATGAGGCTATAGGAAGTTTTCTCATCATCTGTCAGTCCTGCATTGCCAGGTCTCACCACCACAGCTACATGCACACCTGCTTCCTCAGTAGCACTGGCCTCTAGAGGAGCATCTGTTAGAAACAAGACGTTGTTGGTTGAGCCTCCAATGTTGTTTGCAATCTCTCTGTAACTCTCACTCTCTACTGTGTCCAATTTTGGTATCAAAGTGACCATCAAAAAGCTCAAGAATATTTCCCTCTGCAGAATGCCCAAATAATAGTTTCTGAGCCTTTACACTTCCAGAAGAATAGACATACACCTTCCTTCCATCTTCTCTCCACTTCCTGACGGCTGGAACTGCATCTTCAAAAGAACTCTGCTTTCATTGTCCATCTGTGAGTGCTGCCCTCCACATGTGGCCCTGCAGTTGTTTGAGTGCTGTAGTCTTTGGGTCCAGAGACATCTGCCAGCACACATTATCTACGGCGGCCTGGATTACCTGTTGTAGTTCATCGTCCCCATTTCCAGATGCTGCAGGGATTGGAAGAGCCCCATCCAGGTGGGCATCTTCTTCAGCCTCTAAAGATTGACATCCTGCAGGTGCTCCTCTTCTTCCCAATGTGTCTGCAGATACTCTTTAACATTTTCTTTGATGTAAGGAAATAAAATGTCCTTCACGAACGCAATCGGGGTTGTGGTACCTTCGATGTCTAACAAGATCACAGTGACTTCAGTGGGCACCGAAAACAGGACCATTTCCCTCCCAGATGTTACCATGGAAATCGGAATGCTGGTAGGGAGGGTGGAGGGCTTCCGATAGCCCCGAAGCAATCTCGGAGGTGGCCACCGCGTGGGGCCTGAAGCACACAGGAAAAGATACCTCCGTGGACTAGTTGACAGGACTGGCGTCCAGGGGCCAGAACTCTACCAGGCAGAGAAGCAGGCCCAGACCTGCCACGTTGGTTTTTAAAATCTCAGTGTAGTCAGATTTATCCACATTTTCTTTCATGTCTTCTAGGCTCTGTGTCATTCTTTTTTTAATTTTTTGGTCTGTATTTTTATTTTATTTTATTTTTGCATTCAGAAGAGTCTTGTTTTTGTTTTTTATTGATTTTTAAAATAAATGACAACAGAATGCATTACAATTCTTATTACAAGTATACAGCACAGTTTTTCATATCTCTGGTTGTATATAAAGTATGTTGGCACCAATTCATGTCTTCATACATGAACTTTGGATAATGATGTCCATCACATTCCACCATCCTTGCTAACCCCCTGCGCCCTACCTTTCCCCTCCCACCCCTCTGCCCTATCTAGAATTCATCTATTCCTCCCATGCTCCCCCTCCCTACCCCACTATAAGTCAGCCTCCTTTTATCAGAGAAAATGTTTCACATTTGTTTTTTGAGATTGGCTAACTTCACTTAGCATTATCTTCTCCAACGCCATCCATTTACCTGCAAATGCCATGATTTTGTTCTTTTTTAATGCAGAGTAAAATTCCATTGTGTAGATATGCCATATTTTTTTTAATCCATTCACCCACTGAAGGGCATCTGGGTTGGCTCCACAGTTTAGCTATTGTGAATTGTGCTGCTATAAACATTGATGTGGCTGTGTCCCTGTAGTATGTTGTTTTTAAGTCCTTTGGGTATAGACCCAGGAGAGGGATAACTGGGTCAAATGGTGGTTCCATTCCCAGATTTCCAAGGAATCTCCATACTGTTTTTCATATTGGCTGCTCCAATTTGCAGTCCCACCAGCAATATATGAGTGTATCTTTTTCCCCACATCCTCTCCAACACTTATTGGTGTTTGTCTTCATAATAGCTGCCATTCTGACTGGAGTGAGATTTGCATTTCTCTAATTGCTAGAGATGATGAACATTTTTTCATATATTTGTTGATTGAGTATATATTCTCTTCTGAGAAATGTCTGTTCAGGTCCTTGGCTCATTGGTTGATTGGGTTATTTGTTTTTTTGTTGCTTAGCTTGTTGAGTTCTTTATATACCCTAGAGATTAGTGCGATATCTGATGTGTGAGGGGTAAAAATTTACTTCCAGGATATGGGCTCTCTGTTCACCTCACAGATTGTTTCTTTTGCTGAGAAGAACTAAATGAACATTTGCAATGAATCCCAAATTCAAACCTACCTGCAATGTGATGGCATTAAAAGGGGGGTCTTTTGATAAGATGGGGTCCCCATGAATGAAATAGGCATTTTTATAAGCACAACTCCAGAGAACTCCCTCACCACATGCTACAATGTGATGACACACTGGAAAGTTGGCAAAGGGCAACCTGAAGAGGGTCCTCATCAGAGTCCTGATCTCAGCCTCCCAGCCTCCGGAGTTGTGAAAAATAAATGTTTATAAAGTCACCAAGCTGATGGTACTTTGCTCTAGCAGCCAGAGGGACATAGCTCTAGATGCACTGTCTCACTTCCGATCTGTGAGTGTTCTCCAGCGTCCTTGGATTCCCAGTCCCCCTCCAGGCTTCCCAAAGCCTTGTCTGCATAGAGTAGGGGGCACCAGCCAACCCCACTCCCTTTCCCAGTCCATCTCCTCCAGGGGCTCTGGACCTCTCTCCAGGACAGCCCCATGTAGGGGTGGCACAGGAATCTCCTTGACATAGGTCCCATCTCTGAAAATCATTGTCTTCAAGTCTATTTGGGGACTTGACTGTGGCATCAGTGAGAAGGGGGAGACCTTCATCATCTTCTGCTTTCCCCATGCCTCCAGCTCCTAAGGGGCAGGTACTCAGGAACAGCCCTCATGGGTCCTCCCCATGTGGCCTCAGGGAACCCTCTGTCCTCACTAACCATGGACTCTGCAGATGTAGCCCAGCACATTGGTGGGAGGTTGATGTTAGGATGGATAGGGTTGCTGCCCTAGCCATCCCAGCATCTCCCATGGTTTTGTCCCCAAACTTCTATCTTATTCCCATCCCTGCCTGCCAGGGTACTCATCTCTGAGCCTAACTTCAGCATCAGAGCCAAAGAGCACAGATCCCAAGACCCCAACCCAGACCCCGGCACCCAAGGAGAGGCAAACCTAGGCTACAGAGCACAGCCAGCCCAGAGCTCCGGGAACACACAGAGAAGGACACAGCCTGCCACTCAGCCTAGAATGAGGATCCAGGACCTCAGGAGCCCAGCTCTACAGCCTGTAGAGCCACCAAGGACAAAACCCAGCTATGTGAGCTTGGTCCCTCCAGCCAAGAAGCCACCCTTCGAATCTGTCAAATATCTCATAGGGACTGTCCTGATTCGGGTCTTCAGGCAGTCCCTCATTATTACCTCCCGCATCTCTTTGTTCTCCTCTCAGAAGTAATTGCCTTTAATAAAATGTGTGCCTGTCCTCCTTTGATTGCAAACCTACAGAGCTCTTAAATGGACTGGCTGGAGTCCTAGCCAGCTCAGAGGATGTTTCTGCAAGGAATGAAGAGGTGTCAATGGTGCAGTTCTACATGTTGCCACCAGAGGGCAGGATCACCCCACACTCATGGGACCATGGTGGGCACCCACAGGTGAATGGAAGTCTTCTTTTCCCCTGGGTTGGTCACTTTTCTGTACAGAGAAACTCCATTATCTGCTTGGGAGTAATGTGTGAGGACACCTTTATCTCTGGCAGCTCAGCAGTGGGAGGGCTGTTGTGGTTTCACCTTAGGATGGAACCCAGTGCTTCACATGTGCTAGGCAAGTGCTCTACCACCAAGCCACAACCCCAGCCCAGGGAAGCTACTTTCTAATGAAGTCTGTGTGTTTATTTTGATCCTTCAGCTGTGCTGACTCCTGTAAGTTCAGGGATTTTCCTATAACGGGGGTAGGGAGCATCACAGGAGACAGCACCTAGACATGATGGAGTCGGGGAGGTCAGAATCTGGGGCTGGTGGGGTCAGGCCAGGAATTGGGAGGAGACAGTCTGGTTGGCCAGGCCCTGGAAGCTGATCCTAAAAGAAAACAACACTGTTAGATGAAAGAAAGAAATTTATTTCTAAATGGTGCTGGTAGTGTTCTCGTGAGGGCACATGTCTGTCCCCTGCCAGGGCATGTGTGTCCACCTCTATCCCCTACAGCAGCTTATGCACCCAGGAAGGGACAAGAAGTGGGTCTTGGGAGTGGGTGGGGAAGCCCCAGGACCCCTGCCTGGCAGGCCTTCTTAAGTAGCCTGTCCTAGTGGCCTGTGGCTCTCAATGCCTTTCACCCAACCAAGGTCTTCTCAGCTTCTAGGAGGCATCGTCGCATTAGCACAGAGGACAGCCAAAGTCCACGAGCAGGTTTGGGTCCACTGACATGCCTCTGTCTCCTCCAGCTTGGGTTCCTGGTGAAGAGGGACAAGCTGGGTTTCCTGTTGCTGACCACAAGAGATGCAGTTCTCCAGCCAGGACTCTGCATGCTCCGTGTTGTGACAGTTCCCGGAGAGGTACAAAGTCCAGGAAGAGAGAAATCTGTCCCTGCCCACAGCAGGTCTTCTGCCTCTATTCGTTGAGCCCACCCTGGAGACTCATCTGGAAACTCACCATGTCCTTACCCTACCCTGACCCCATGGCAACAGCTTAAATTGAACCTCCCCCAGCATTGGGCCGGCATCCCCAGCAGTCCTCTGAGTCCCTCACTCCAGTCCATTCTCCATTCTTTTTGCATGTGTGGAGTATATTTATACTAGCTGTTTGAATGTCCTTGTCTTTAAAATAAAACATTTTTAGTTGTAGATGAACACAATACCTCTATTTTATTTATTTATTTTTTATGTGGTGCTGGAAATCGAACCCAGTGCTTCACACATGCTAGGCAAGTAGCCACCACCCCAGGCCCTTAATGTTCTTGTCTTCCGATATCATTTTGTCATTGATGGGTCTCTATTAATTTTTCTCCTCATTACAGGTGGTATTTTTCTGCATCTTTTGCCTGCCTGGCAGAAATTCTTTTTTTTTTTTTATTGAAAACTAGGTATTTTGAATTTTATGCTTTTAGGAGCCAGAATTTTTTTTTTGGTATTAATTTAAATGTTTTGAATTTGGAATGCATTTAGTTTACTTGGAAACAGTTTAATCTGGCTTGCCTTTAACTTTTTTTTTTTTTTTTTTTGGTAGTTGTAGATGAACGTATGCCTTTATTTTATTTATTTTTTTGTGGTGCTAAGGATCAAACCCAGTGCCTCACATGTGCTAGGTAAGCGCTCTGCTGCTGGGCTCCAGCCCAGCCTACCTTTAACTTTTTAGGCAGGGCCAGAATAGTTTTCAGAACTAATGGAACCCAATAAAATCCTTCTGAGTCTTAAAGCTGTAGCTGATGAGATTATGTGTTCCTGATGTTGGAAGATGAAGGGTTTCTAGCCTTGTGTGAGCTCCAGAGATTTCTTTCTGCCCTTTCCGGGAAGTTTCTCCATATCAGGTAAGTTATGGAATCCAGAGCAAATCTCTGAGGCTCAATGCAGCTCTGTCTGGTTGCATACCCTGCCCACTTCCTGAGTTCCCAACTGGAACTGAACTCGGGGAGACCACCTAGCTGTTTGGTCAGGGATCACTATTCTGTTCCTATTGTTTAATGCCTGAAAGCCAAGATTTTTGTCCAGTTTTATAGTTGCATACAGCAGGAGTATAAACTGGTTCCTGTTATTCCATAATGGCTTGAATGAAAGACAAAAGGTCCAATTTTTATCTTTTAGGCAGACTATATCTTTATAGTGGATTATACCTTAGGTATTTTAAAATTTCACTATATGATTAGGTGCGGACATGTCTCCCATTTGGAGCACCAACTCCCTTTCAATCTGAGGCCTCCCCAACCCCTCCTATGAAATTATCACTATTTCCTTCCCTTTACTTTTGAATTTGGAGACTTCTCCCTTTAGAGACTTCTTCATTGAAATCATTACCTCTAAACGTTTCATGTCACATTTATTTCCAAAGCCCTCTGATAAACTCTTTGCTATCTACAGTATTTCCAGCTCATTAACCATAGGCTGATCTACTGAGTTTTTATTGGTTAGACATTTTACTTTTTAACCACTTATTTCTACACCACATTACCAATGTTATTGTTTTTTGAGAATGTTTAGCCTAGTTTGTTCTTTTATGACTAAATTCCTCAGAATTTTGGTTATTCTTGCCAGAACACATTCTTTATCGGGAGCTCTGCAATCTTGACTGGAAGAGCCCAGCCCTTTTCTTTTGCCTAGGGTGGAAGAAGGCCAATCGTGTTTCTGCCTCTTAGAATGAGTTTATGCAGGACACATATGGCTCCAAACAGCATCAGTCTGATTACCTGTTCACTGCTTCTGACAACCATGCTGCCAGAGGAAACCCCAGCCCTTCCTTCTGTTGCCTGAAAGCTTAGCTCCTGCAGTGCAGGGAAGCTGCTTCAGGCTGACCACTCTACCTGCATTTACTTTATCCGATTCTTACTCCTGCCAGGCTCGGGTCATCCTGGAAGCCAAGCTAAGTGCTTGGATTTCTTTTCCACTGTTCATCAGGTTGGGCAACATGTGACCTAGAGGCCACATCTTCCTCTACAGAGACCATCACTGTCCCATCTGCCTCCCAGAGGACTTTTGACATTATTTTCACTCCATGCTCTTTGTTCACAAATTGGCAGTTCTAAGGGAGATTGCCAAATTGACAGAAATCACAGGAGTTTAATTTCCATAATATGAAAGGGAAATCTTTTTTGTTATGATTGCTTCTTGACCAAGAATGTGGCTACATTTTTTTTTTTTTTTGGTGGCCTCCACAGGATTGAATTTGGGGAATATTGCAACACCACTGGGCTGCCATATACTTCCCCTTTCTGAAGAGCTTGTTTTCCCCATATATCAACATAATTTGAGATGGAATAAGGAAGAGTGGGTGAGTTTTTGGTCTCAGACATGTCATCTTCCATTCATGTCATTTGCATATTTGTAGAGACAAAACTGACTTCAACTGACCCCAAGTTAAGTGGCTGTAAAGATGGGAATGGATGGGGATAATCTCACAATGAAATGAGCAGGATTTTCATGGTGGGGAAAGGGGAGAGCCTGGCTTGACCAGATGCTTAGTGGTTACGACCCATGGAATGAGAACAAAGTTAGCCACTGTGGGGAAGTCATACCCCCAAGATCCACTCGACCCCTTTTCTCTTCCTCTAGCAAGTAATGCATTATAATCTCACACTTCAAACTTGATCCACTATGAAAAATGCAAAATAAAAACTACATCAAATGTCATTTTGCTCGTGCTCTTCATAAGCTTAGGCAAGTGATTTTTTAAAAATGGGCACAAACTCTTAAAAATTGCTCGTTTCTTTCACTTCTGTTTGTGCTGTTAATAATATCAATTTACCAAAAAGGTTAATAGAAAACCTTTTAAACATTTCATCAAATCAAACTGGCCATTATTTATATTTACCCCCCCACCCACCCACCAAAAGCTCAACTTTTTTTGGTAATGGTTAAGATATATCTCAAATTCAGAAATTTGAAAAACAATTTGACAAAATATGAAACGGTACACATTAGCTTCTTTATTGAAGAGGCAGCTCAGACTCATATTATATATGCAAAAGTGTGGAATGACAAAATATGTAATGACCCTTTAACCTTTTCCTTAAAATATACATCAAGGTAAGCTTTAAGGACACCGCGTAGGAAATCTTAGTAGACACCTTTGAAACTACTATAGAGTACTTCCTACACAGAATTATGCAAAATCTACCATTTAATTCCTGTTATGTAGCATATTCACATACATTTAGAAAAATATCTTGAAAGAGTGAACTAGCCATTTGGTTTACAAAAAAAAACTTTTTATCAAAGTGTAATATACATGCAGAAAAATACACATCTTAAGTAAATAGCTCAGAACAGACATTCAGCACCCAGATTTAGAAACAATTATCAGCACCAGATAAACACCCCTATTAAACACTGGCTGAGGCTATGGATTTCTAACTGCATAGACAAATTTTGCCTGTCCTCATACTTTATGTAGCATCATGTAGTCTACTTGCATGTCTGGACTCTTTATTCAGAATTGTGAAATTCAGCAACATTGCTCTGTGGACTTAAAAGTTCAATCATTCTCAATGCCCTACAGTATCTTGCTGTGAAAAAATACCACTTTATTCAACTTAATTACGTCTTAAGATAATTCTGGGGTTTCTTGCAGTTTCATAGTATGCATATTCAAGCATATGTCCTTTGGTGGACACACATGTGCACGTCTGCCTGGCCTGGGTAAGGGCTATACCCATGTTTAGCTGTTAAGTGCCAACTTTCCAAAACAGTTTTTATAACAGAGAGCAATTTCACTAGTACAGTAGAGTTCCTGTTGCTTACGTGCTTACTAAACCTTGTGCTTTCTCAGGCCTTCAATTTTAACCATCTCAGAGGGTGGTAGTAGTAATATTACTTAAAATTTCCATTTCCCTGATTACTAACAAAGCTAAAATCTTTTCATGGTTACTAGTCATCTCTGGATGTTGTTTTTTGAGAAGCGGACAACCAGATCTTTTGCCCATGTTCCCCTTTGTTCCTTTATATTCCAGAGAAAACACCAGAAAGCCACAGGATGCAGGGCAAATCCTATCCCCTGTGCTTGTGAATAAAGCTTTACTGGGAAACAGCTGTGCACGTTTAATTATGAAGTATATTTGGCTGCTTTCATACTAAATAACAACTAACAAATAGTTGGGCAGGTATGACAAAGCCCAAAATATTTACTGATTCCTCATTTTTAAAAAAGTACCCATGCTTTTTCTACTCAATTGCCACATATATGAAGACACATATATCTTGTACATTTTAGTTTCCTATTCACCTTCGTAATGGTGTCTGATAACAAGTTCTTAAAGTTAGTATATTCAAATTAACAAAACTTTTATAGTTTAATGCTTTTGGATCTTAAGAAAACTTTGCTTAATCTAAGGCTTTAAGATTCTGAGGTCTTCTTAATAAAACATACATTTCATATTTAGATCTGTAAACTATCCAAAACTGATTTCTCCGTTTTGTTAAAATTATGCAACTTGATGGGAAAAAACACACATTTATTGGAAAGAATAACCTTTTCCCCACTGCACTTCTCCATCATTTTTGCACAACTGTGTATGTATGGGTCTATTTCTAGAACCCCTATATTCTGTTCAGTTGGTGTTTTCTTTGTGCCAGTATCACACTATCATAATTCAATGGCTTTATAGCAGGCATTGGTACAAGGGAATAAAAATTCTCCAGTTCTGTTTTCCAAGACAGCCTTGACTACTATTGGCCCTCTTGACTGTTCATACAAACTTTCAAATTAGTTTGCTAATTTCCATTAAAGAACTTTCTAGGATTTTAAGATTGCACTGAATATGATTTAGGGAAAACTTTATCCTGAAATCTGCAAACAAAATATATCCCTCTCACTGTGCTATGATTTTTTTCCTAGATAAAAGTTCTTGAAAATGTTAAATTTTCCCTTAGGCACTTGAGGATTTTTTAAGTGGTATTGCTTTTAAATTTTTTATTTTATTTGCTGGTACAGTGAAAGAGAATTTTTGCAATATGACCTCAGGTTTAGGGCCCTGCTTGTTTTTTTTTTTCCAGAGCTGGGGATCAAACTCGGGGCCTCATGCATGGTAGGCATGCACTCTGCCACTGAGCTACTTCCCCAGCCCTCAATTTATTAATTCTCTCTCTCAGAATATTCTATGTGCAAAATCCCATTATCTGAAGAGGTTTTACTTCCCTTCCAATCCTTATGCCTTTGCTGTACTTGCCTTACTTTCCTGGCTAGGTCGTCCTACATAATGTTGAATAAAAATTGGTGACAGTGAATATCCTCATCTATATTTTCATCTTGGGAGAAAATTTCATTTTATCACTAAGTATGCTGTCTGTTGTAGTTTAAGTTACTCTTTATCCAATTAAGGAAGTTCAATTGTATTTAGCCAAGATCATAGTGGATATTAATTTTAACACATTAATTTCCTACATACCAGACCGCTTTTCTTCATGTGATCACAGGTTTTTAAAAATTTCTTCTTCTTTATTTTTTTGGTGGTGCTGGGGTATTGAAACCAGGTCCTTATGCTTGCTAGGCAAGCAAACTACTAGTCATCTACTAGTAGATCCTCACTTTTGAATATTTAGCTACCTTGCATTCTTGGAGTATGACACTGCTAGGAATAAATTCATTTTCCAGAACAAATCCATCTCCATTTTGTTTGTTCAGGTGTGGGTCATGTGAGCACTATAAACAAGTTACAGAAATCCCTCCACACTCAAGGTTTTTGGGATCAATTACAGTTCAAAAACATTAAATGAAAAATTTTAGAAATAATTCCTAAGCTTTAAGCTGTGTAACACTCAGTGATTAACTTGCTCGATCATGCCTGGGAAGTGAATCATTGCTTTGTCCAGTGAACCACACTGCATATGCTACCTGCAGCCATCATGGTAATCACATAGACTGTTAGCAGTATCAAAGTACCTATAAGGGTTTGGTAGTATTCACTGTCTCAGGCATCTGTTCAGGATCTTGGAACATGTCCCCTACTACTATACTGGCAATTAGAGTGGAATTGTCACTATTGGCTTAGAATAATCAGGATTTACTATCTATGCCATATAAAAAAATAGTGGGTAGCCAAACACTTCTAGCAGGAATGAGGAAAGAACACTATGTTAATGAACCAAAAATTGACTGCTAGAAACTCAGAGATTTGTTCTGAAATACTGGGAATAAGAGTAAAAACACAAAATGATGCCATATTTTGATGAGATAAAAATGTGGACAAAATTTCTGAATTACATAATACTGGCACTTGACATACCTCAAAATCTGTGGATTAGAAAACAAGAGTGGTATATGGGAGTTGGGATACTTTGTATATACGAACAGTGCAGTTTCTCTTTCACTGAAACTTCAACTCCAAATAATGAATGCATAGTTTATCAAGTGTTTTTAAATTTTCTTTTTTCTTTTTGCTCAAGTACAGTTGAAAACTACAAAAATCACTCTCCCCTGTACTGATGAGGCAAGCATTCACTAAAATCCCACTTGCAAATTCATCTAAATAGAAAATTATGTACTTTTTTATTTTGTAACTATCAAATATTATCTCACTGACAATATGTCTTAATAGTACATTTTGCCATTCTAATACTCAAGAAATACTGACTTTTCATAAAATCACGCAAATCCAAACTTGCATAAAATTGCATAGAACTACCATTAAACTGCATTTTAAAACACGATAATAAATGCCATATATTTATTTAATGCTATTGTCCTCATGATCAATTAACTCTTAATGATTTTTAAACTTCATTTTATGCAATGAATTCAAAGCTGAGAGCTTCTGGTATCTTTCCTATAAAAACCTGTTTCTACATTAGAAATATGGCTTTTGGAATTACAACTTCCAAGATAATGTTTTACACATTCATCATATTGACATATTTCTCCTTAGTATGATTCCCTGATATGTAAATACACTTTAAATCCAAAATAAATATTAAATATTTGTAAAATTCCTCCTCTGTATAAATTATCTGGTATCCCATGAGCTGTATGGTCTTGCTGAAGGATTTGCTTTTGTTGCACTTTTAGGGATTCTTCTTTGAAAATTCAGATTAAAATGGATCTAGCAACTCAGTGCATTTCCCCATTCAGGAGCATGAACACTCAGATGAACAATATTGGATTTCCCATATTTATTTTTCTAAAAATTGAGATTTTACTTCAGAGGTTTTCCACATCGAGTACATTCATGTTCCCTCTTTTATGAATTCTCTGATGGCTATTGAAGGCTGATCTGTGGTGGAATTTTTTCCCACATTCATTACATTCATAAGGTTTCTCTCCTGAATGAGTTCTGTAATGTACAGTGAGGTATGACTTCTGAGAAAAGACTTTCCCACACTCATTACATTCATAGGGTTTCTCTCCTGAATGGCTTCTGTAGTGTACAGTGAGGTTCGACATCCGAGAGAAGACTTTCCCACATTTACTACATTCATAGGGTTTCTCTCCAGAATGAATCCGATGATGAATAGTCAGGTATGACTTCTGAGAGAAGAATTTTCCACATTCGTAACATTCGTAGGGCTTCTCGCCTGTGTGTACTCTTTGATGTCTAAAAAGGGATGAGTTATGGGAAAAGGTTTTCCCACATTCATTGCATCCAAAGGGTTTCTCTTCTGCATGACCTCTGTAATGTATGGTGTAGCATGACAAATCAGAGAATGATTTCCCACATATATTACATTCATAGGTTTTCTCCCCTTTTGGAAGTGACTGGAGCTCACTGAAGGCTGAATTTTCAAGGAAGGTTTTCCCACATTCATTACATTCATAGGGTTTCTCTTCTAAATGGGTTGTATGATGATCAGTGAGACATGGCAGCTGAGAGAACTTTCCACATTCACTACACTCGTGGAGTTTCTCTTCTGTGTGTACTTTCCGGTGCCTAATGAAGGCTGAATTTAAATTGAAAGTTTTGCCACATTCAGTGCACTCATAAGGTTTCTCTTCTAAATGACTCCTATAATGTATGGTGAGGTATGATACCCGAGAAAAGAATTTCCCACATTCACTACACTGATAGGGTTTCTCTCCTGTGTGTGTTCTCTGATGTGTAATAAGAGTAGACTTTCGGTAGTAGGATTTCCCACACTCATTACATTTATAAAGTTTTTCTCCTGTGTGCGTTCTCTGATGGTCACTGAGGGCTGACTTACGGGAAAAGGACTTCCCACATTCGTTACATGGATATGGCCTCTCCCCTGAATGGTTTCTCTGGTGTAGGGTGAGATGTGTCTTTTGACAGAAGGTTTTCCCACACTCATTACATTCATAGGGCTTCTCGCCTGAATGGGTTCTCAGATGCTGTGTGAGATGCAACTTCTGACAGAAGGTTTTCCCACATTCAGTACACTTATAGGGCTTCTCCTCTAAGTGTGATCTCCTATGTACAGTGAGGGTTCCCTTTTGACTAAAGGACTTCCCACATACATTACATTCGTAGGGCTTCTCTCCTGTATGAGCCCTCTGATGAATGATAAATTTTGACTTTTTGCAGAAGGACTTTCCACATTCTGTGCATTCAAAGGGCTTCATTTCCATCTGTGACCTCTGATAGGCATTAAAATTTGACATCTGGATGAAATCTGGTCCAGAATCATCCCATTCATAGGGCTTCTCCCCCATATAAGCTCTCTCGTGAGCAATGAAAACAGCTTCCCTGTCTAAGGCTTCCATGCACTCGTATTCAAAGGGTTTCTGCAGAATGCTTTCTTCACTTTGAGAACAGGTGTCCCCATTTTGACTGAACTCATAGGATTTTTCTCCATGACAACTTTTCCCACATTCATTACACTCATCAGTTTTCTTTCTGGCATAGCTTCCATCACTACTAATTAATTCTGAAATAGATTCTAAATTCTCTCCACAGGAAACACAACTGTGAGCATTTATGTCTGAAAGAACACAGTGTGTATCCACATAAGTTTCATCAAATGCATCTCCTCTGTCGTCCATCAGGGTTTGGCTGTGCACATCACCAGCTTGCCTTGAATGTTGGTCTTCATCTTCTTGGATTCTCTCTACTATGTCATCAATTTCCCAGACTTCTGAAAAGGAACAAGATTAAACAAACCATGTGAATCTGAACAAACAACCAACAAAATGGGAGCTGATTCTGGTTTTAGGGTCAATCTCCACAAATAAAAATAACCGAGTGTATATGTCTCTTTTTCTTTTTGATAGAAAATGCACATACACATAGGGGTGGGGTAGAAGGACATGGTGAAGGAAAAGGACAGGATAGGACTCAGTGCATTTAAAAATAAAAGGAATTAATTCACATTAAATACAAGTACTTTATTACTATGTAGTATAATGTGTAAAACTTCAGTAATAAAGATGAAAGAAACTCAAGACATGATGAGCAAGAACAAAATCATTGAAAAAGTGCTAGAGTTAGGCAGAAATGAAAGGCCTTAGAGCAAAAGAGGTCAGTGGAAGACAAGAACAATTCGAAGAATATATTCAAGTCTGGATTATGTTAAGAAGAAACAGATTATAATTTATGTTAAATTGCAAGCTGTCACTTCATTCCAATACTACAATTTACCTAGATCCTTCCCAAATCTTTGTCTTTCTACACTGCACATAAATCTATACAAACACTCTAAAAGCACCAGTTTCCTCATGTTTGGAGATAGTCCCATAACCAGGGATTAGAACAGTCTATGACACAAAACAAATACTCATTAAGTTTAACCATTAACATTATTTGAATTTACTGGCATAAACTCCTCAAACCAATCATGTCCCTACCATAATACTTCCTTAATTATCAAATTCCTAAGCTGCACCTAGGACATTAACAGGGATGACCATTTTAAAAAACTGGATACTCTATTTACTGACCTGAATGACTTTGAGAGGGGAAGTCATCTTCTATTGTCCATGGCTCTTCTCCCTGCTCCAATTTAATGATCACATTTGGTTTGGTTACATCATACCCTGTTAATAAGAAGTGAAGAAGGACTCAGACTAGCTGGCTGTCTTTAGAATCTATGCAGTGTAGGATGACTTCCCTCACAAGCTGCATAACAAAATGCCCCATCTTTTTTACCTCTCAATGGAGGTAATAAAGTTACAAACATTCAACTTAGGCCCAAAAGGAAATAAAAGATCTTATTCAAATTCAAAGACAAAATCCTTAAATTGAAAGTGTTGAGAACATAAGCTGTCCTCACCCACAGAAACAAGGTTGCTGTAGTTCTCCAACATCACATCCCTGTATGTCATCTTCTCTTCAGGATCCAGCTGCTGCCACTCCTCTTGAGTGAAGTCCACAGCCACATCTTTGAATGACACTGGCCCCTGCAGCGGCACCAAATCAAAACTGGATGATGTGGAACAGAAACACAGAGACAAGATCTTCCCAAGCTCACTGGTAAAATTAACTACAAACACTGTATACCTTATTTTATATTTTGAACTGAGAAAGAAATACAAACTTACTGGAAACACATTGCCTTTGAGTTCTTTAATATATAAGAAACAAAAAAAGCAAAATTAAAAACCAAGGTACAACCGAGTTCCCATTTTACCACTGAACTATCTGAGTTTTCAACAATACCATTCCTGCTCTCAAAAGGATGACAGCCTAATGAGGAGATGACTTGTACACAAGCATGCATTTTGCTCCTTCTCACTTCCTTCTGTTTCCTTTGCTGGCTTGTCCTTCCCTTCTCCTGGACCCCTTCACGGTATAGCAACCGTGACACAGGCCCTGTCTCTTTCCTTCCCATCACTATTCTGCTGCTCTTGCCCAGTTCCACTCTTTGATCTTTTGCGTCTTTCATCTGCACAGCCAGCTACTTTTGGCCATCTGCAAAATGAAATTGTTTACCTCTTTCACCTTATTTCAAAATCTCATTCTTGCAGCAACATGTACTTTTTGTTTGAATGAATAACCAAAGGTATTATAGAGTGATGTGTGCAAGTGGTGTAACAAAAGGAAATCAAACTATTTTTAAGTTTATGCTCTCAGATTAGGCTTTACAGATTTGGTTAATTTGAAGCCCCTAAGTATGAACCATGTACCTAAATTGAGATGAAAAGATGACGATGAAGTCTTAAATACCAATGGCAAAAACTGAAACAGCATCAATGTTTAAAAGGTTGGTGTAGAACAGGCCAAAAGACACCAAGAAGGTCCTTTCCTAAGGACAGCTTTTGAGACAATAAGGGTCGACTGTAATTCAAGAGGGTAAAGTGAATGTACACAATTACTTTCCTGCCTCAAAAAGAAACAAAAAAGCCCAAATCAAACAGAAAAAGAGATTCATTCTCCTAAGAGCAGTGGAACACAGAGGCTAGGAAATTAGGAATTTCTCCGAGGACATCTTTGAGGTCCAGAGAAGAGTAAAAGACAAAAAGAGCCTGGAGCCATGAGACACAACTTTATACAGAGGCTAATGGGCTGCAGCCAAAGCAAACAGCAGGTTCTCCAGTAGAGCCCTTAAGAATCTCCAAATCCATGGCAGGCCTAGGGCTCCTGTGGGTAGCATAGTGATTGGCTGAGTAGCTCACATGGTGATCTCATTTAAGCACACTTAACAGCTAGATGAATGGTGGATCTGATAAGAACCCTCTGGATATGGCAGTACAGAGATATGGCAGGGTATATAATAACAGACGTCTATCACTAGGACAACCATAAATGCACTGACCAAAGAGAAAACTTCTGTCTGGGACAAATGATAAACATAGGACACTTGGAATATAAGTGCAATCCAAGATTGTTCCAGGTAAACCAGTACATACATATCCAACTCTATCCATATTGGATATGGATTCTTTTTCCCTAAAGGCAGACTCTAAAAATATATTCTCAAAGCAACAAGGCTCAAAGTTCTCAAAGCAACTTGAGCAAATTACTTAGTACATAAAGACTGGATTGTTGAATTGCTTTTAAAACTATCATGTAAGAAACTTGATTAACAAATGGGACACAAAATATATAATTTACAACACAAAACTGAGATCCAACAGGTTCAACATTTTCATAAATAAAGAACAAAGAGGATAAACAAAAGAAATAACTAAAGACAAAATTGAAAATGACACCCAGGCTGAGGAAACATGTAAGCCTTCTCATCAAAAGGGGCCTCTAATTTACAAACAAGAATACTGGGGAGAAAAATACAGAGATCCAGAAATTTCCTGATAAAATATCTTAAAATAGAGGTCTGGGGATGTAGCTCAGTGGAAGAACACTTGCCTTACATGGGTAAAGTCCTGAATTTGATCACTAGCACTTCTAAAACAAAATGAAAAACCTAAAGTTTAAAAGTCCTAAAAGCCAAGTATGGTGGTGCACACTTGAAATCCTAGTGACTTGGGAGGTTGAGGCAAGAGAACTGCAAGTTCAAAGCTAGCTTCAGCAACTTAGTGAGACCCTGTCTCAAATAAAACATAAAAGGGGCTGAGGTAAAGCATCCTGGGTTCAAATCCTAGTATGAAAAAATTCCTAAAATGTTATCAGGGAAAAAACACACTATTAATCCTGGTAACTGACATTCTACTTCTCATCTGATAGAATACAATGAAGAACTGCCCACAAATTTAAAAGAAAAATGTAAGATTTGGAACCTAGAACTGTACAGCAAGCCAAACTATTATTTAAGCCTGTGGGCACTTTAAAAGATACTTTCAGAAAAGCAAGACAATTTAAAGAACATAATTTCTTTAAAACACTCAAACCTTAGTGAAACATCAGCAAGGAAGGGTTTTCAGTGTTGTTGTAAGAAGCAGATCTGGGGGGCTGGGGATGTGGCTCAAGCAGTAGCGAGCTTGCCTGGCATGCATGCGGCCCGGGTTCGATCCTCAGCACCACATACAAACAAAGATGTTGTGTCCACTGAAAAAAACTAAAAAATAAATATTGAAATTCTCTCTCTCTCTCTCTCTCTCTAAAAAAAAAAAAAAAAAAAAAAAGCAGATCTAGGGACTGCAAACATATAAAAAGGCAAGTACTCAGTGAACATGTTACATTCTATTATAAAAGATGCATTAACCCCAAGTGGACATCCACTGGTGCAGCCACCACAACTATACAGGACCCCAGAACGACCCCCTAAGACAGCAAAGGTAGAGCTGCTACCTCAAGCAGAGCATCCAAGTTTATCCACAGGTAAGAAATTAGCTGACAAATTCCCTCATAGAAAGTAGATTCTTATGGAGTAAGTTATTCCAGAAGGCAGTGGTGCTATGGGGGTTACAATAGATATCAACAGATAACATAAAATTATACACCAGTATCATTTGTCAATATAGCTAAAATAAAAAGCTAACAAACAAAATCCAATACCAGGTTTAAAAAATATTATAATTACCAAAGAGGACTTATTTTAAGACTATAGGTTAGATAAGCATATAAAAAAACTATGAATATGGATTATAATACAACTAAGAAAACTTTTATATCTCCTGAAAAAGCCTGATAATACTTAAAATGCACACCTGATTTAAAAACTCAAGAAAATAGAAATCAATGAATACTAAAATCAACATTTATACACATAAAGACACAAGCATACTCTTACACCCTAATATGCACAGTATATACACATACACACATATGTATCAAACACAAGCACATGTATATACTACTAAGTTCACGCACATATATATAAATACACATACACATTTATGCTTAAGTCCTATCAGTACCAAAGTAAGGATCATTTAATGGGAAAACATATACACACTCCTAGTAAAACCAGGAACAAGGTTAAATGCTCATTATCTCTAATTAGAGAAGAGAAAATAATTAGAGGAATACAACTGATTAAAACAAAAACTAATTCTATTTGCAGATGACATAAAAACTCAAGAGAATCACTGATGAAAACTTTAAAATACTCCTGAAAGACAGTGAAGTAGACATGAACAAATGAAATGTTTCTTGCTTTGGTGTAAGTAAATTTAATAATACAAAATTTCAGTTACCCTGTTATTTTATAAATATGAGATCTCAACAAAAAATATCAAAAAGCCTTTTCTTAAAAAGAAATAGCTTATGAATAAAAAAAATATGGATATCTAAAAAAAAAAAGCCTTTTCTTGGAACTAGACAAGCAGATACTAAGGTTCACATAAAGAAGGAAAAAAACTGAGAATAACTATGAAAATATTTTTAAAAGTTACAAAGGGGGCCTAACACTACTGGATTTCTGGATTTAAAACAATGCCTCTATGATTAAAATAGTTTGGTAGGGCTGGGGTGTAGCGCAGTGGCAGAGTGTATGCTCAACACATGTGAGGCCCTGGGTTCAATCACCAGCACCAAAAAAAGTATGGTACTGGTATATGAGATAGATCAATAAAAAATAAAATAAAAATTTAAAAAAATATAAAAATAAAAAAAATCATGGTTACATGATAATGAGAACCTCTCAAACCACTGAAGCAGAACTGATTTTTAATAAATGATGCTATGGCTGGGTGTGGCCTGGGTCCCCCAAAAGTCCATTTTGATTATAATCTTGGTCCTATTATCGTGACACTATTGGGAGGTAGTTGAATTTTGAGAGGTGGGACCTAGTGAGTTCTTAGGTCACTGGAGATCAGAAGACACAGTGGGACTCCAGTCTCACACATTTCCCATTTGGTGGCATAAGCTCTTACACACAAGCACCTATACCATGATGTGATATAGCCAAAAACGAGCTAGTGCCAGCATCACACCTTGGTCCTGCAAAACTGTGAGCTAAATAATAAATGACTTTTCTCTTTATAAGTTGGTTACCTCCAGTATTTCTAAGGTTGACAATAAAATGAAAGACAAGTGATAACCATTTTGACATGGATTAAACTGCACTCATACCTTACACCAACCAGGCGAGTGATCTAAGTGTTAAAAAAAAAAAATCAAACCATACAAAAAAAAAAAGTGAATTTACTAAAGGAGAAAAATGGAAGTATACTATTGTAAGCTTCTTATATTTTTAAGTAAAATGGTGTATTTCTATAAGATAAACTATTGATAAAGTTGCACACCATAAATTCTAAAGCACTTATTAAAGTAACAAAGCAGTATTATAGTTAATACCCAACAAAAGAAATAAAATGGGATCGTAAAATATAATCAAGGGGCTGGGAGTGTAACTCAGTTGCATATCACTTGCCCAGCACCCATAAGGCCTTGGGTTCAACCCCTCGTACTGCAAACAAAACAAAACCTCAGTCAAAAGGAAGATTAAGAAGAAAAAGGAAACAATACACGGCAAATAGAAAACAGACAATAGACTATAACTTAACCAGACACAGCAATAATCACATTACATGTAAATGGTTTAAACACCCCCAATTAAGAATTGTCAAAATGGATAAAAAGAAATAAGGTCCAACTCTAGGTTACCTATAAGAAATACACTTTAAATATAAAGACAAACAGGTTAAAAGTAAAACAATAGATAAGATATACCATGCCAGCATTACTATAAAGAAAGCCAAAGTGGAGCTGGGGCTGGGGCTCAGTGGCAGAGAACTTGCCTTGCAAGTGTGAGGCACTGGGTTTGATCCTCAGCACCACATAAAAATAAATGAATAAAGATATTGTGTCCATCTACAACTACAAAAATATTTTTAAAAAGAAAGAAAGCCAGCCAAAGTGGCTTTATAAATAACAGATAACGAACATTTCACAGCACAAAACATTGCCAGAGGTAAGGAAGGCCATTTCACAATATCAAAGAGGTTAATTAATCAAGGACGTAAAAATCTTGAAGGTGTATATATTTAATAAAATACATTAAGTGAAAACTGATAGAACTGCAAAGAGAAATAGACAAACCACAGTTGCAGGAGGAGATATCATGTCCCCTTGCACAATCAGTTAGGATAAAAATGCCCCATTCACAATAGCCTCAAAAAACATAAAATACCTGGGAATCAATCTAACAAAAGAGGTGAAAGACCTCTAAAGTGAAAACTACAGAACACTACAGAAAGAAATTGAAGAAAACCTCAGAATATGGAAAGATCTCCCATTCTCCTGGATAGGCAGAATTAATATTGTCAAAATGGCTATATTACCAAAAGCGTTATACAGATTTAGTGCAATTCCTATTAAAATCCCAATGACATTCTTCATAGAAACAGAAAAAAACAATCATAAAATTTATTTGGAAAAAGAAGAGACCCAGAATAGCCAAAGCATTTCTTAGCAAGAAAAGTGAAGCAGGAGGCATCACAATACCAGACTTTAAACTATACTACAGAGCTACAGTAAAAATAATGGCATGGTATTGGCACCAAAATAGACAAGTAGATCAATGGTACAGATTAGAGGACCAGAAATAAACCCACATAAATACAGTTCTGTTATACTAGACAAAGGTACCTAAAACATTCACTGGAGAAAAGATAGCCTATTCAACAAATGGTGCTGGCAAAGCTGGAAATATATATGTAGCAAAATGAAATTAAACCTCTCTCTCTTACCCTGCACAAAAATCAACTCAAAGTGGATCAAAGACTTAGGCACTAGAACAGAGACCCTACACCTAACAGAAGACAAAGTAGGCCCAAATCTTCACCATGTCAGCCTAGGATCTGACTTCCTTAATACGACTTCTAAAGCGCAAGAAGAACGAAACAGACATTGTTATTTCATATATATATATGTGTGTGACTGCATGACCAATGTGATTCTACAACATGTACACTTGGAAAAATGAGGAATTATATCCCATCTATGTTTGATATATCAAAGTGCATAAATGCATTCTACTGTCATGTATAACTAATTAAAACAAATAAAAAATTTTAAAAAAAGAACACACTGGTTCATGATAACCAAACAAAAAAGCATGCTGCTCAGGAGCCTACCCAATATATTGAAAACGTTTTTTTCTGTATCAACCACTTAACTAAAATGGAGAAATGTTTACTTTCAGAAAATTATTCTAGCGGATAAATGAAGAAATGGTAGAATTAATGGATTACCATCCTGCCTTCCCTAGTGAATTACTGGATCATGACAATCAACATCAATCAGTAGATGCTAAACTTACAAAAAGGATAGAAGGACAGGATGTGCCTCTAGAGGGACACAAATGCTCAAAGAACTAAACATAAATTTGATTGAACTTCCAGATCAAACCAACACTTTTACAAGGGATACAAAGAATTTTAAAAATGTGTTAAAAGTAAAATGATGGCAACACATTCCCAACTGGGAAACTGAGGATAAACAACCCACTTTCTAAGAAAAACAAATGGCAAACGATAACACAAGAAACATTAAGGAAGCTACTATTGAGAGACTTAAAAGACTTATCAATCAATCAGCATGGAATCTACCTATATTCTGAAAAAAATGAGCAAATCAAAAATATTGTTGGGAAAACTGAAATTCTGAACACTGGTTATTATATACTAAAAAAGAATGGCATTGTAGGTAGTCTCTAACCCTTGTTAAAAAGACTCCTTATAATTTAAAGAAATACTTACAGATGATTTTTTTTTAAGCCCAAAGAAGGGAAACACCATTAAAAAAGTATCAATCAGTTTGGAAGTAACAAATATCAAAGCAGATTAAGAGTCATAGTGGATAAGAACTGGAAAGGCTGCTGGATTTGACCATAATTAAATCTCCAGCATTCCTTCCTCACAGATTCAGGAAAGTGGTGAGGATGCAACCAAAACACTCAAAAGGGAAATGTGAATGGGAAGTGAAAAAAATCTTTATAAGATAATTATTTTTATATTGTTTGCTATGCAACCAAAATGGACTTACAGAAATATTTCAAGAATGATCAGCTCATTCCCCATGATTTAGGTTCATCTGTAGTTTAAAAGAGTAAAAGCAGAAATGTGTCTACTTAGCTCAATACTTTGGTCCCTGGGAAGTTATATGAACCAAGTTCTCCGTGGGCAGCTGGCCATCTGCTGACACAGCCAACAAGTAAGTCAGCATTGCAATGATTTAATGGTTGTTATTAGGAAAGCTATCCACAATCATATCAACTTTAGCAATGAAAATTTTTTCTGAGCCATAAGAAATCGTTAAAAGCCACAAGTAACAAAAATGGATTCTTATACTGATGTAAATGCTGCAATGGATATTGTCCCTATGGCTGTCAAGAACATCTGAGCCACGTTTGTGGCTTCATTACCTTCATTAAAGTATCACATTACTTACACATTAAGTCCCTGACAGAAGAGTCTCAGTGCTGATCTGCTGTCTTTTATTGATTTCTATATTTCCATTTTAAAGTACAAATTCTTAAAAACCTAAGATGCATTACAAAGGAAAGTGAAAGAAAATATACACAGAAAACTCACCTGCAATTTGTTCATTTTCTGCTGCTCTTGGAAAAGTGTAGAGATTGTTGATGGTGGACCTAAGGGAGGAGAAGCAGGTCATTGAAGACAGCAGTTACCTGGCCTGCACAGGTAGGAATTACCTGTATGAGAACCTTGAAATTAAGCTCAATGAAATTCGATCCCTGAACTCTCAGAAGAGAAAAAATGGGTGAGAGGGAGGAAGCATACACTTGTACCTTTCGAATTCCAATGTGATCAAGTGGTAATTAGACGACTTAAGATTCTCAATGATGATGGGTCTGGGGTTGTGGCTTGGTGGTAGAGTGTTTGCTTAGTACATTCGAGGCCCTGGATTCGATCCTCAGCACCACACATAAATAAAAAATATAAAGGTATTGTGTACAACTAAAAAATAAATATTTAAAACAAAGATTCTCGGGCTGGGGATGTGGCTCAAGCAGTAGCGTGCTCGCCTGGCATGCGTGCCGCCCGGGTTCGATCCTCAGCACCACATACCAACAAAGATGTTGTGTCCGCCGAGAACTAAAAAATAAATATTAAAAAAATTTCTCTCTCTCTCTTTAAAAAATAAAAATTAAAAAATTAAAAAAAGATTCTCAATGGTGAACATAAACATTGACTCCTTTGTCAGCCTGACACAGGTGGGGAAAAAAAAATTCCCCTTAGAGTACTCATGTGTTTTATTGTCTCTTTAATTTTTTAAAAAGCAAACAAGCCACAGGTATTGAGAATCTGACCTTTCCTCATAAATGGAAGCTACAGAGAAATAAGGAATCTTAAATAATAATTTAAAAAGGTGGGGGGAATCTCATGAAAACAGAAGGGAGAACACTGGAGTAAAGGAAGGGAATCAAGTGGGAGGAAGGAAGGAGAGGAGAGGGAAGGAATTGTAGAATGAAACAAACTACATTATGTTCATGTGGCCAGGGAGAAGACATGTCTTGCAAAAAGGGTGCAAGGGGTTCCCAGAATGAAGGAAGAATTTGACTCAGGACCAGTGGGATTCTTCGAATACAGCATGCAGTCATAGGAATAAACAGAAGTTCATTTAGGAAAGTGGATACATATTTAAGGGAGAATGGGGGCAAAATTAAGAGTCACCTTTGGGATAAAGCAAGGAATATACATGCAAGGGAAGATGCAGGTTATTTCCAGAGGAGGAGACAGCAACTTGTTGATACGGGCTGTTATATTTATAAAGGAATAGTTGCTAGAGTCTGGACTAGAAGTAAGATCGAGCTACATAATTTCATGAAGGTTCTCCCTGCATTAATAGCATGGGCTAAGAGGATGTTGTTCAGGAGTTGCAATTATTTATGGATGCTTTCTGCATTTTGATGGTTTATGGGCACTTCCTTTGTGACTCAGTATCTCTCCCTTTATTCATGAATTACTATCTCATGAGTATGCACATAACACAATGAATTCCACTTTTATGTACATCTCTAATGCACCAATTAAAAAAAAAAAGCAGAAGGAAGACCAATAGAGTAGAGGAAGTGTGGGAGGATGAGGGAGTGGGAATAGAGTAGTACTTGGGATTGAAATGGAGCAAACTATGTTATATTCATTTACTTATAGGTCAGAGTAAACTCCGCAATGATATATATGATGCACTATTTCTTTTGGTGGGGGGTACCAGGGATTGAACTCAGGGGCACTTGACCACTGAGCCACATCCCCAGCCCTATTTTGTATGTTATTCAGAGACAGGATCTCACTGAGTTGCTTAGCGCCTTGCTATTGCTGAGCCTGGCTTTGAACTTGCAATCCTCCTGCCTCAGCCTCCCAAGGCCTTGGGATCACAGGCATGTGCCACCATGCCTGGCTTCGTGCACTAACTTAAAAAAAAAAAAAAAAAAGAAAGAAAGAAAAAAGAAAACTAGGATACAGTAGACAGAACGGTGGCTTGAAAGTTTGACTACTATTAAATGCAATCCTATCAACAAACCCCATGACCTTGATCAAGTCATCCACCATGTCAGGCACAAAGCTTTCCTCTACCAACCAAAGAAGTAAGAGATTTTTCCTTTACTGCATTATGATTCTACGAGGGCGTGGGGGAACTCAACACAGAACTGAGGTGCCCATGGAGGTTTACTGACACACTGAGACAGAAGCGTTGAGAGGAGGAAGGGGAAGATGGGGTGCAGATATAAGTCGCAGTTGAGGCCGGTGTCCATGTGTCCTTCTAGATCTTCCCACCGAGCGCGGAAGACCGTGCAACCCGCCTTGGCCCCAAACCGAGAAACCGCTAAACCCTTCCGTGCCCCCGGCGCTAATGTCCACCACGTAGTGGCTGCACCTAAGGTCCGCTCATGGCGGCGAGCAAAACCACGACTGCCTCTTCTGAGGTTGTGCAGCTTCGGTCCCGCGACTCCCCGAGGGCAACAGAGCGCCGGGAGGTTCCAGCTAGCCGCTGCTACGCCCCGCCCGTCGCGCTGCCCCTTGCCAGGCCCTTCGTTTTCTGAAAGGCCAGAGCTGGGCCTACAGCACAAGTTGAGGCCGCGCCTCCCTGCGGGGCCCAGACCCGCCCCCTCAGGACTCACCGTCCCACGAGCGCCGGCCTGGCTGCCAAGGAAGCCACCGCCCGCCCAGGTTCCGCTGCCCCTTCGCCGCCGCCGCTGCCCGCCCAACAATCGGGCCCCGCGCCGCGGGCTCGGCAGTAGCGCTCGAGCCTCGGCCCGGACACTAGATCACACAGGCACGCACACTTGACGCCAGCCCATCCGGTCGACGTGCACCCCACAGATTCCCAAATCCTCGCCCACCCGAGGGCACAGGCTGGGAACCCGGGCGGCGGTCACCTGGATGGACAGGAAGCCAGGCGAGGCCGCGGCGAGGCGCATGCGTGAGCACGCACACAGGGAGAAGTGCACATGCGCAGGACGCCGCCCGAAGCCCGCGGGACCCCTATTCGGACTCTATTTCCCAAAAGTCTGCGCGCCGCCGGACTTAGGGAACGATGCAAAGGTCTCTGCCTCGTCCTGCAGTTAAGAGGTGCTGTGCTAAGAGCCCTGGCCGCCGCGAACCCCGCGCTCGGTTTCGCATTTGTCTCCGGTCCCTTTCTGCTTCTAGCAGCGGGGTGAGTGGTTGGTCCCGGTAGCCCAGGTTCTCTCTTCCTCAGAGCCTTGGGTTGGGACCCAAGTTCTGACAAACCGAAGAAGGTGTGTCCTGCAGAAGTTTCTCAAAGGCTAGGCTACAGCAGATGTCCAGCATGCTGTCCAAGGAAGGGAAAGAAGACAGAAACCGTAGCTTTTCCAGATCGCACAAGTAATGTGCCCAAACTGCAAAAAGACAGCGCACACCAACTGAAAGGAACCTCCTGTGACTGTGCCTGTCCGAGAAGATCACGTTTAGAGTTAGGTACAAATGTCCATCCTCGAAAAGGAGACCATAAGCACAATGGGTTCTCACTATTTTTGGCTGAAATAATGCAACAGTTCTCTGGCCTAATTGGTTCTTAAAAGCTGGTGGGGGAAATAGTAAAAACAAAATCTGCCAACCCAGGAATTCCTCTGCACAAATGCAGAAAGTGAAGACAACCGTTTTAACCCGAGGAAGCACTGAGCCAGACTGTGATGCGCATCCTAGGCGAACCACTAAGGAGACTGCAGGAGGACGCCTCGCCTTTCTAATACCAAGCAGGGACCCTCCAGCCCGCGCACCCGGGCTCAGGATAAACTGCAGCTGGTCCTGCACTTGTCGCACCGTGGGCTCGCCATTGTCACAGGACTCATCCTGAGTTCATCTGGTAATCGAGGTGGTCGTCCGAGCTCTTGCCTTTATCCCAACGAGAAGCAAAACTACTCACATCTCTATGACAAGCAGGTAGATACAGCTCAGAGTAGGGTGCCTGCACCAAACTCCCAAGGTGACAGGGACATAGGGACGCTGTCTTCCTCAAGGTTTACATCTTAGAGAGATGACTCAGGCCTAGGAATGCATTCCTGGCTGGAATGCTGGCAAGCAGCTTATACCACTTTTTAAAATGTGAATCAAAGGGAGACAGGAAATATTTCTAGGACCAGTTCTCTAAAGGAAAACCTCTGCAAAAGGAAGAGAGACAGTCTCTACCTTTTGTCAACAAGCAAAATGTAATCTTTTATTTATTATTTATTAAGTTCTCAATTTACAATGCTAAGGATGGAACCCAGCTCAGCCAGCACTCTTCCACTGAGCCACACACCCAGTCCCATCTTAAAACAAAACAAAACAAAAACCTATAAGATGCAAATAACAATGTCCAAGAATATGGTAAAAGTAAAGGCTAAAAATAATATATTCAGGATAATGAACACAATGTATTTTAACATAAAGATGCACTTTCACAAGAATATTTTAAATAATAAATATGTATGTGATAATTACAAAGTACTCCAGAATTCTTTTAACCTTTAAAAAAATTTTTTTAAGTTGGAGTTGGATACACAATATCTTTATTTATTTGTATGGTACTGAGGATCGAACTCAGTGCCTTATACATGCTTGGAAGGGGTGCGCTACCCCTGAGCTAGCCCCGCCCCCTTTTTAAACTTTTATTTATTTTCATGCAGTGCTGACCTAACCCGTGTTAGGCAAGCGCTCTACCTTTGAGCTACACTCCCAGCCCCATCCAAAAAGATTTTTAAAAGGAAAATTACAATATAAAAAATATGATGTGCACTTAAGATAGGGCAAAAATCAAATCCCACATTCTCCAGCAGGTTTTTGTCTCTGTGGTGTTGCGTAAGTCAGGTAAGCTTTCCTTCTTGACCTGTAGTTGTAGGTCATTAAGTAGGTAATGACTGGTGTCAACCACTTCAGTCTCAGCACCTGCCACCAGCCACCTGGATGAATAAGGCAAACATTTGACCCCACTCCAGTGCCTCCTTGAGCCAACAAAGCACCCCTGCACTCTGCACACCAATGCAGGTGTGTCAGATGGTGTAGAAGCATAGGTCCTTGTCCAGGAGCTAGATAGAATAGGGATCCACATGGGATGAGGCAGCTGGGAACCAAGATGGGGAAGCAGGTCAGATGTAAGCAATGGGAATGAAACCCAAGCTCTGGAATGAGGGTTTCCAGATGTTTGCTTGCAGCGGAGAGGAGATGGAGAGGGGCTACCTTTGTAAGAGGAGATGGAGAGGGGCTACCTTTGTAAAAAAGCTTCAGAGCAGGTGAATTTGGGGGCTCCAGAAGCAGACCCAAGCTTCAGCTCCAGCTGTCACTTATGCTATGTGACTAGGGCAACTTTCTGAGCCCAGTTCTCTTATCTAACAAAAGATGGACAAAGAATGAATCGAACAACTTATCTCTCCCAGCATTCCTTCCAGACAGGGTTTAACATTATTCTGGCTGACAGAGATTTGCAAGGACCAGCTCCATGATCACAGAATAATCAAAAGGGTGAATTTGCAACTGAGGGACAATGAAAGCATAATGGGTGTATATTTACATCTATATGTCAGCACGTCTAGCCTTTCATTTTGTCTTTAGACTGAAAATATTCTTTCATATGGATGAAACACATTTTTTTTACCCATTCATCCACTGGAGGACATTGGTGTGGTTTTCCCTCTTTGGCAACCGAGAATCATGCTGCTGTGAACGTATGTGTACAGATCCTTTGGATACCTGTTTTCATTTCTTTGGGGATATATATGCAGGAGTAGAATTGTTGGATCACAGGGGGAGTCTATGTTTAACTTGTAGGGGAGCTACCAAACTGTTTTCCACCATTTATATTTCCATGAGAAATGTTAAAGGAGTTTTAGTTTCTCTCTTTGCCAACATTTGTTATTTTCTATTTTGGTTATCATAGCCATCCTTACAGCTGTGATGTGGTTTCTCTTGGTGGTTTTGGGTTGTATTCCTAAATCAATCTTGGTTCCTGCTTGCAAAGGATTTGCCTCATCAGAGATAGCAACTTATTTCATTATTTTTAGCATTAACTTCTATTAAATTTTAAATTTTTCTAGTATATAATCTATTTTCCAAACAAGTTGGCAAATAGTCTCTTTTATTCATAGACTTGTGACATAACATATCCCCACCTATTATTATAATTCTTCATGATACTTGGTTTTATTTAATTTGTAATCTGGCATTAAATGTCACAAAAAATCTCTGACAATTTCTTCATTTTTTAGGGTTAGCACTTGTATTTCAGATAACCTTTGCCAAATTGTATACAAAGAAACCCACTGGTAAGACCATAAAGCTATAGTTAGTATCTGTTGAACAATGTTTGTTTAACTGATTTTGCATGGATTTGTGAAATGGATCCAAATTTCTAAGCTTCTGTTATTCAGCCTCCTAAACTCAGATTCAAACCTTCCCTGGACTTGCCTCATGGAGCAAAGGTAATGGATTTAACCAGGTTCAATTAAAGATCAAACAATTGGGAATTAGACTGTCTATAATCTATTACTTCTGTAGAAAGTCTTATTTCCTATAGTCATCTGCTTTGCCACAAACCTCGCCACTTTGCAGAGAAGCAGCCGAGGTAAGTCCAACACTCTACCCACATGCTTTGCAAAGCAGGAATCAAGAAAAATGACATATGCTTATTGGAGAGAAAAATGTTTCAATAGCTAGAAAAAAAATCCTGAAGGAGACTGCACACATGCACAGCTGCAGATGCAGTTCCAGCTGCTCACACCACTGGTAATACCAGCTGGAACTGAACCACTGCTGATACACCTCATTTTGGTTACTTGTATTATACAATACTGTTTGGCAGGTATTTGACCTGGAGAGAAGATATCTTTAGCCAATCTCAATAAGACAATTTAGGCTGATTGACAGGTAACACTTCTAAAAATAGCAATTTTTAATCTAAAAATCTTCAGTTAATTTCTGGTAAATTTTAAATGAGGATGCACTAGGTATAGTAGTATGGATCAGGAGTGTCCCCAAAGGCCCATACATTGAAGGTTTGGTCTACAGCCTGGGGTATTATTAGGAGGTGGTAGAGCTGAGAGTGGTGATGCACACCTGTAATCCCAGTGGCTTGGAAGGCTAAGGCAGGAGAATCGTGATTTCAAAGCTGGCCTCAGCAAAAAGCAAGGTTCTAAGCAACTCAGTGAGACCCTGTCTCCAAATAAAATACAAAATGGTGCTGGGGATGTGGCTCAGTGGCTGAATGCCCCTGAGTTCAATCCCTGCTATCAAAAAAAAAAAAAAGTGGTGGAAGTTCTAGGGTGGGGCCTAGCTTTCAGGGCATGTCCTTGAAGGGATATGGAACCCTGGCCGTTTCTGTTTCTCTCTTTGCTTCTTGTCTGTTATGAGGTGAACAGACCTCCTGTGCCATATGCTCTATCCATGATATACTAGGTACTGAGAAGCCCAAAATAAAAGAGACAAGTGACTTGGGCTGAAACCTCTGAGCATGAGTCAAAATAACCTTTCCTCCTTTTAAGTTGATTATCTCAGGTATTTTGCCACATGTAATAGAAAACAGAACAATACACTAGTCAGTTTGCTATAGAAACAACTCAGAAATCTCAGTGGCTTTGAACAACAAAGGTATAGTCTTGCACCACTGTATGTCTTCAGTGGCTGTGCAGGCTGTGCCTGTCTTTGGGTCCTTGAGAAACACATGTCCTTGAAATGGCTGCGTCTCCAACCCTGGTGGTGGCTATGCTGGACAGAGAGGCTTTCCCCAACTTGGTACTGAAAATACATCACTCTACCCTAAAAGCTAAACTCATGATTTGTATTACCAACACATTGGCAGGAATTATTCACTTAGTTTCATCAAACCACAAGGGATTCATGCAATGAAGACCTTCCCAAGGAAGTGGATTAAAAATTTTTGGTAAAACCCACCACAAATAAGAAAATTGCCGGCAGGAATCTGATCGTCTCTAGGTAGTTTTCTTATGCTTTAAATGCAGTAACCCACTTGCTCCTTACAGAAGTTCTTGAAGTAGAATACACTGTCATCCCATTTTAAAGATGAAGGAACTAAAGTCTGAAAAAAATCAAAGATTTTCACCATGAACACATGAAATTCAGAACAGTGAGTCTTTCAACAAAGGCCAAGGCACTGCTTGGCAGCTCAATGTAATTGCATCTCTCTCTTCTCTGCTCCAACTTTGACTCAATCAGCCAAACATGGTAAGAACCCCTCTCCTAAGCTGAGTAACAAAAGCTTAGGAAGCAGCATTTTATATTCAGACTCTTGAGTCAAGCATCCCATATTCATGTATGCGCTCTCACTTAAAGTTGCGTTTTCCCTTCTTGGTCAAATGTCTGCAGAATCTATCTCTATGTAGATGCCCTGAAAAAAAACCAATGTTTTAATTACTGAGTCAATAAATGTATTAGTCAGCATTTTGTTACTGGAATAAAGTATGTTCAATAATCAATGTAAAAAGAGGACAGGTTGCCTGGCCTGGTGGTACACACCTGTAATTGGGAGACCCTACAACTTGGGAGTCTGAGGCAGGAGGTTCCCAAGTTCAAAGCCAGCCTAGGCAACTTAGAACTTTTCACAAAATAAAAAATAAGAAATAAATAGCTAGGGGGGCTTGGGATGTGGCTCAAGTGGTAGCATACTGGCTTGGCATGCATAAGGCACTGGGTTCGATCCTCAGCACCTCATAAAAATAAAATAAAGATATTGTGTCCACCTAAAAAACTAAAAAAAACCTATTTTTTTAAATAAATAAATAGCTAGGGATGTAGCTCAGTAAAGCATTCCAGGATTCAAACTAAAAAAAAAAGTGGATGGGTTGCACAATTTCTCTGGAGCTTGGTGAGGAGAAGGGCCTGGTGGCCAGCATATAGAGGAGCAAAGCTCCTTATCTTAAGGCAGCCGGGAAGCAAGAGAGAAAGAGGCATGGATGTGACTCAGTGCTAAATGCTTGCCAACCTTGCATGAGGCGCTAGGTTCAGTTCGAAGGACAGCAGGGGTGGGGGGAAGAGGCTGAGATTATACTGCCTACTTCTAGAGCTCAGCCCAATGAACAACTTCCTTCAACTAAGGAAGGAACTTCTAAATGTCCCATCACTTCATTCATTGAAGCATCATGCTGGGGACCAAGGCTTCCAGATTCAAAGAAGGACTGAAGGTCTCCAGTTCCTTCCATGGGTAAACTTTCTCTATCTAGTTTATATCTGAATACTTAACTCCTTCACTCTCTCCTCCTGAATCCACACTGGGATCTGATTGGTTACCTTTTGTAAAGGGTAGAGTGTAGATGATAGTTCAGGGCAGATAAGCCTCAGGACTGCAGGTATGAAACCTGACAGTAGGGCCAGCTCAATCAGAAAAAAAGGCCAGAGGCTGGTGTACCTGGCTTGTAGTAGTCAATCAACGGTGTGTTTGCTGGGTACAAAAGGTCCTGTGACATTCTCAACTTCTCCCCTTTGATTACCATGATAACTCTGGCTATTAATAAATATGTCAAATTGTGTACAAATTCTTACCAAGTTTCAGCTTAATAGAGTGTGATATTGGCTGTCAATTTGTTCATATCTACAAGTGGAAAAATATATTATTATAGTACAAAGAATTGTAGAGCATGCTTAGATTGAGAATTTAGGGATTTTCCACTATATTCATGTCTTTAAAGGATGCTATCAAGTCTTCCCATAACTTTCAGCAAAGTCTTGAATTAAACAGCCATCCCTTTGCAGGCCACCACAATAATAATTAGGCTGTGCCATCTGCCACTGTGTGCCATGCCATCCAAATCCTATTTCCTCAGTACTAAGTACTGGTTCATCCCCAGTGAGTGAGTGCATAACCCATCTTGATATCTTGGTGTCCCCAGCTCAGCTGTGGAATTCAGCTCATCCTGCACAAGTGTGAGCTTGTCCATTGCTACTACCTGGAGGCAGTTGTGGGGGAGGTCTGGGAACCTCTTTACCAGCCCTTGCTGTTGTTGAGCATGGCCTGGTCTAAGTCCTTGTTGAGGGATTAAAAGTGACAATGGTGACAGAGAGACCACATGTCCAACTTCCAGGGACATTTCTCTATGTGCTTTTCTGCATCAAGAAGAGAACAGAAGCCATGCTTGGATGTCTAGGAAGCCATATGTTAAAGAGGGGTTGAGCATGAATCTGCCTGGACCCCAGTTCTTACCTCTTACTGTGCTCCCACCTCATGCAACCCAAGACCGAGAGTCTCTGAACCTTGCTCCTTTTTAGTTCTATGTGACCTCTGGCTGCCATATCTCCTTAGATACTCTCTCCTTTCTGCTCAGGGACACTGTTGGCCCCATGTACCCTCCTGCTTTGTAGATTGGATACTCCCTATCTGGCCAATGAGCTGGGCTCTCTCTGGGCTGGCCTCTTCTTTCAGAAATCTAAATTCCTAAAAAATTACATTCTACATATTTTGCCTGTTTTTAAAACTTGTTTCATTTGGGGCAGTAAACTGGACCCCTTGAATTCATATTAGGCAAAAGCATCGAAAGTCTTTTGGCACTATCTTTGGCACTCATTCTTTTGCAAAGGGTTTTACTGGTTCTCTGCATCACAGGGAGGAACTTCTCTTTGAAGTCCAGAGACCTTGACTTGCTTGATGACAGGAAGGTGAGAGGAGCAGACTCAGCAAGGTGTGGAGAACCTTCTAGGGAGGAGATGGTTGGAGCTTCCTTGTAAGTCTCCTGTTCATATGGACCCTAAAGCTGAGTCAGGGACTGTCACAACTCCAAAAGGACTGCAGCCTGGTTCAGAAGGTCCCCCTCAGTGGAAGACTTAAGGCGTGTCAGAGTCCTAAATTGTCAGGTCCTCATTATACCTTATCTTCCTACAAAAATGTTTCCTATTTATTTCCTTCTATAGTGATTTTAACTTCTTTAGGATCTCTGTTGCCTTCTCCAACCAGAGACTTCCAAATTTCAAAGTACAACCGTGAAAACATTGTAAGTCTCATTCATTTAGAGTCTATGAGGCTAGGACCAGGTACCTGTAGTGTGGTGATTCTCCATGTGACCTTATGCTGAAAGGCTGGTATTTGCAAAGAGTTTCTGTTCATGCTGATATCACTCTGGTATGACTCTCATCATTATTGCATCAGACTGCATCCATAGGAGGAAAAGAGAAGTGGAGAGGTGAAAAAACCTGGGAGTTTACTCCATTTTTGGACAAAGTACCAACATATGGGCACTGCTGAGCTGGGTGCGGTGGTGCATGCCTATAATCCCAACAGCTCAGGTGGCTGAATCAGGAGGATTGCGAGTTCAAAGCCAGCCTCAGAAAAAGTGAGACATTAAGCAACTCAGTGAGACCCTGTCTCTAAATAAAATACAAAATAGGGCTGGGGATGTGGCTCAGTGGCTGAGTGCCCCTGAGTTCAACTCCTGGTATGTAATAATAATAATAATAATAATAATAATAATAATAATAATAATAAAAAATAAATAAATAAAGGATGGGCACTGCTGAATTGTAGCATGTTTAGACCAGATGGACAGAAGAGATAGGAATATGCCAAATAGGACTTGAATTGTGGCTGAAATAAGTGAGGCTTTTCATGGTCCAGAAGATAAACTTTAGTGGGACCAGAATATTTATATTACATAGTCATTCAGCACTTAAGAGATAAGATAAGATCTAACAAACATGCCATTAGGAAATTTCATCATTTTGGGAAATCAGACTGCACTTACACAAGCTAATATGGCTCTAATTTTCTTAAGCAATATAATCCTATTGGGCATATGCATATGTAATGCATCATTCACTTAAACAGTCATTGGCACATGAGTACATTTGAAAACTGTCCATTAAGCTGGGCATAGTGGCACATGCCTGTAATCCCAGTGGTTTGGTAGGCTGAATCAGGTGGATTGTGAGTTCAAAGCCAGCCTCAGAAAAAGTGAGGTGCTAAGCAACTCAGTGAGACCCTGTCTCTAAATAAAATACAAAATAGGGCTGGGTATGTGGCTCAGTGGTAGAGTGTCCCTGAGATCAATCCCTGATACCAAAAAAAAAAAAAAAAAAAAAAAAAAGAAAAGAAAAGAAAAGAAAGAAAGAAAAGAAAGAAAGTTGTCCACTAGAGAGAGTATGTTAAATTCTGAGTTGCTGTGAGTGGACCTAACCAGTTCTGATGGTTGAAGGTGTTATGAGTGAAAATTGGACAATCAGAGCATACTGGCAATTGGTCTTCTACAGCAATAGGACCTACTTCTTCTTCTTTTTTTATCACAATGCCTTTATTTTTATGTGGTGCTGAGGATCGAACCCGGGTCCCACCCGTGCTAGGTGAACGCTCTACCGCTGAGCCACAATCCCAGCCCCTAGGACCTACTTCTTGACATTCCTGTCCCATCAGGGAGAGACTCAGTGGGAAGCTCAGGCTTATGTGGAAGATGCAGAGGAACTCACAGTTCTCTTGTAAGGTCTTTGGGACCTCATTCAACTGTGAACCGATGACTGCCTAACCTGGTGGATGCTCACTCCCAGCTTATGGCATGAACCATCTTGACTTCACTCCTGCTTAGCGTGGTATCATTAGAATCATGGAAGACATTCAAATACAAAGTAAACCTCAAGCACAACATGAATAACAGATGTGCTTCTTATCAATAAGGTCCAACAGTGGATTAAAAAAAAAAAGACTTAGAGCCCAAATGTGGAAGCAACCCAATGCCTGCAGATAGATGGATAGATGGACAAAAGGTGTAGGCTATCTACAAATTGGACTATCACCCTTAAGAAAGAAGGTAAAGTGTTGTCGGCAGCGCCTGCCAGACCAGCCGAACCCTGGGACAAGACTCGAAGATACTGAAATCTGCCTGGCTCCAAATTCTTTTAAGCCAGAGGATGAGTAACCAGTGGGCATGAGAGGTTGAATATTCTGCTTTGCTGCAAACCTGGGTAGAGATCACTTCCCTTTCTGTAGGTTGGACCCAAGGATCATAATGAGTACAATACCTTCAGAGAAAGCATCGTGGTGGAACTGTAAGTTCTAGACAAGCCCAGAAGCGAACTCGGGAGGCAGCCTCCACCCCTGAGATTTCCTTGGAAGTAGAACCCATAGAACTCGTGGAAACTGCTGGAGATGAAATCGTGGACCTCACTTGCGAATCTTTAGAGCCTGTGGTGGTGGACCTGACTCACAATGACTATTGAGATTGTTGACCAAAGGAGGAGGCCAAGGAGGAACGCAAGGAGGCTACGCCAAGACCATGCCAACATCTGCATGGTGGGCAATGATGACGAGGAGTTGTCCAGAGACAGAGATGTGTATGGGACCACCCACACTCCCAGAAATGCCAGGGACGAGGGGGCCACAGGACTCAGGCCCTCTGGTACCATCAGTTGTCCCATCGGCATGGACAGATACTCAGAGATGGTGCAGAATGGACGTCTCATTGTCTCTACAGAGTGTAGCCACGTCTTCTGTCGCCAGTGCCTCCTTGATTCCCTAAAGAATGCTAATACTTGCCCAACTTGTAGGAAAAAGATCAACCACAAACGGTGCCACCCCATTTATATATGAAGTTTCAGAGCTGCTCAGGAGAGACGGATGGACAAACAGCCCCCGGCTGGGCTCTTCACATGGTATCTGCCTTCAATTTCCTGAGCTCAACATACTGTTTCAAAACCAACATCTGATATGTAAACTTCTCTTTTGTTTCTAACCCGCCCCCCTTAGATCCTTTTGTAATCTCATCTGATGCTCTGGAGCTGGACCAGGGGCCCTCCCCATCTGGCTCCTTATCTTTGCTCCTCTGAGGTAGTTTTATCCCAGAGTAGGAGTAAGAGTCAGGACATTGGAGTTGAAAATTGTGGTTCCAGCTTTTCTGGGCCTGCTTTTGCCAAGAAGTTTCCCTGTTTGGAAAGCTTGCCCTATCTCTCCCACGCACACAACCTTCCTGGGCAACTGTCAGTTGACCAGTCTGTCTACCACACAGTAACCAAGCCAGACACAGTCCACTCAGCCCAAGGGTTCCAGGTGCAGCAGTGGCCCCTGGAAAACCCAACTACTGGACCCTCCTCTCCCCCCCCCCAATCCCCGCCTTGAGGGTCAGAGGTGACCCGTGATTCTGCCTGCACCTTGTCATTATCTGCAGTGTTTTCTGCAAATCAAGAACCTCTGCAGGGCAATCCCCTGTTTCCTAAGTACGAAAGTGCAATAAAGCCCATTCTTTACTACTTTATAGCAGACTAGGAGATGTAGCACTGTTAGTGTCCTCCTAGGAACCCTAATGTCACCTGTGGAGCAGTGCCCACCCCATCCTGTCTCTGCTCATCAAGTGTTCTCAGGAACCTCACCGAGCTCCAAAGTTCTCCACCTGGCACAGGACATTCGAGGCCAATAGGGCAGGTATGTATTTGGGTGTCCTCTCTTTTCTGATAAAATCTGTCCTGTGTTGCCACCTGCTCTCCAGTCCTCAGTTCCTCAGTGCCTACTGCCTATGTCTGCCCTGTATAGACACCAGGAGGTGGTGGCAGTGACTGGGGCCTTATCAGCTGCTCTCTTCCATGCTTTTGCCCACATCGCTGGCACCCCTATTTCAAAGACATTGGCCCACTGGACCTGGCCCTGACTTGGCTTCTCACCTTCCCCCACAGTCAACATTTCAGAAGCTCTTCTTCTGGCCAGCTAGGCTGTGACCCTTTGGGCTTTTGACAGCTCTAAAGGTTGTTGGCAGAGCATGGTGGTGGCTCTTTCTCTGCAAAGGCCTGATGACAACCTCTGCTCCATAGGTGTATGGGAGCCTTGGCAACAAGGTGATCCAAACTGCCCCTGAGACACTGGGGGTGGCTAGTAGGGGAGAGGCCTCCCGTGCATTACGGGCCAGCCTCTGCTGCCACACCCTCCTTCAGAGGGCTTCAAGCCAATCCAATAGCCTTTCCATGTGAAATACCTTCCTGGTGGGAAGGGGGCGTTTCTGGCTTTGCTAGCAATAACTGACCTTCAGTGCACTCTCCTGAAGGAGCAGGACTCCGCACAGAGTTCACTTTAGACAGGGCTGAAGGAGTGCCCCTCTTCTGTGTGAAAGAAAGGTTTCATTTTTCACTGACTTCTCTGCCGCCTGGCTCACTTCCAGTTAATCTGGATGAGAGTCAGGATTTTCCTTATGGAGTTGAAAGAGGACGGTAGCTTCTGTGCTCATTATAGTGCTGCATGCCTGCCTCCCACTGGACATCATGGCCATGAAGTCCCCTCTGGGCCTCACGGAAGTGCTCTTGTTAGATTGTAATGACACCAGACTTCAAGGGCCAAGGTGACTGCGAAGCTGTCAACCCATAGAGGTGTTGACACGCATTTAAAATTTTCTTAGTATTTTATCCTTACAAGACAACTTATGTGATGAATTATAAAAGTTGCATTACTTCATCCTAAATTAAATTGCGAAAAAAAAGTGTCTTTAGTTTCTACTAATGAGAAACTGCTAATTAGGAAAAGACTGGTGTGGGGGAAAAGTCCCTTTCCTCACTGTACATAGTTCAGCTCTTTCTTTGTTACATTGAAACTGTATCAATGGACATCAGTCTGTTTTGGACTCCTCTACTAGTGTTAAAGATGTAAATAAAACCATTAATTTGGACCAAAAAAAAAAAAAAAAGAAAACTCTGACACATCCTCAACAATATAGGACCTTGAGGACAATGCATAAATTAAATAAGCCAGACACACAAAAATAAGTACTTGTGTGAATCCACAAGACAGATAAGGCACCAAGGGTTGTTAAATTCATAGAGACAGAAAGTAGAATGGTGGTCAGTGGGCACTGTGGGAGGAGAAGTGGGGAGTTACTGTTTCTGGGTGCAGAGTCTCTGGTTAGAGTGATGGAAAGCTCTGGAGATGAATCATGATTGTTGCACAAGGAAAATGTAAAGTCAGGCTTCACATGATGACATTTTGGCAAATAATGGACCAATCAATGCACCACATCTATGAATTGGTTCCAAAATTTGATATCCTATTATAATGATGCCATAATCATCTCAGTTTGGCCTAAGAGCACTGTACAATGTTTGCACAGCAATGAAACCGACCAACAACACATTTCTGGGAATGTACCTTCGTCTCTGAGTGATACATGGTTGTACTTAATGCCACTGAACTCTACACTTTAAATACACTTAAAATATTAAGTTTTGTGTATTTTTAACAACAACTTTTATTGAGAAAGACAAAGCACAACTCAGCTACTTAGGTGGACAGCAGAGGCCTAAGGAAGTTTGGAATGAGATACCCATTTCCATTGAGTGCTGTGTCACATGCCACATGCTTTCCACCTTCTTAGGAAAAAAAAAATCATCTCTCTAGAATGGTGGATTTTTCCATTTGTTCTTTTTTTGTACATGTGACATTTTCCTTAGGGTACTTAAGTGGTAGTGAACTATCTAGGTCAAGAGCAATAGCTGTGCTCCCAAATTGCTAAGTAGGTTAGAGATTAATTGGAGTAGAGAGGCAGGCTTGAGGTGTTCCATCGACTCCCTGAAATTTTAGACACTGTTTGAAGAGTGTGTGAGCATATGTAGAGATTTCAATGGTTTAGGTCCACAAAATATCTCCTGAACTTAAAGATGCTTTAGGATGTATCACCAGTGCAGATTCCTAAATTGAATGAAGGTCAGTAACACTTAGAATAACTTGAAAATCAAGTGATTTTATTTAACGTTTTCAGCAGAAAATTCAGTGTACCTGAGATCTTTCTTACATAGTCATTTCTCTCTTGAGATGTCTTGTCATTTCCTCTCTCCCTACATTTCCTTGCCATTCTCTTTATTCTCACACCAGACTGAATTCTGAAGTGGGAATGCATGGGAGAATGAGAATAGAGCATGTTTTGAGTGGAGAGTTGAGAGAAGGAGGCATGTTTTGGGGAGAAGTGAAAGAGGGAGCTGAAGACCTGGAGGACAGTTAGACATGATGGACAGACTTAGGGTCAGTGGCAGTAGATACCTCCTGCCCTGGAATTCCAGACAGGTGCACACACCAGTCTGTCAGTTACAGGTGTTTTCCTTCAAACTGGGTACCAGGTTGGAATGAGCAATGACATCAGAGGCTTCCAACCTTCCTGATTGAAAGGGTCCGACTCCATGGGTCCTTGGTAGCACAGTGGTCAACAGTTTCTTCTCAGGGTTGTTCTCCACCACTGATTTCTCCCCCTGTCTGGAAAAGCACAAATGGGTTTGAGTTCAACCAGATTCTGGAAAAAGTGTTTGGGCAGATCAGAGTATACTTTGTTTGGAAAGGAAGAGAGTTTGTGAGAACTCATAGTCACTTGTCAATCATTCTCTCAGTCTGAGGACCAGAGTTCCCAGCTTAGCACCTCAAGGTACTGCCTGAAGGTGGTGGTGGATGATAAAGTCCCAGGACCATCAGGCAAAGGAGCCGGAGCAACAAGAGATTTGAGATGACTAGAAAAAAAAAAGAAAGAAAGAAAAGGGTAGAAAAAATCAGAAAAGGACTCAGGAAACTTGGTTTTAGAGGAGCGACAGGACGTGGGATAAGGAAGTCCACATGGATGGAAAACCTACAAAGAAAGGAGTTAGGTTGGGAGATGTGAACCACACAGAAGAAAGGGGGTAAAGGGGATGTAAGCGGGGTCACTCCCCCCATGAGAGTGAGTGTTCATAATGAGCAAGAGTTTTGAGGTACAGGGAGATGGAACAAACCCCAAATTGGGGTTTGGGAGGTGAATTGAGCTTAGATGGTTCTACTCAAGTTTCTTTACTGAGTCCCATGGGTAGACCCCAGCCTCCTACCTCAATTCTCCAGGCAGAAAAAGAAGAGAGAGTTGTCATCAGGTTCAAAGGAGGAGCTGGAGGAAGTCTGTTTTTTGGATTCAGTCCCCAGACTAAGTCCTCTGGCTGAAAGAGGAAGAGGGAGTACTCATCTGATTCAGAGGAGGAGCTGGAGGAGCTGGACCCTGAACCTAAGCACCCTGGGATGTGGAGACACTGTGTGGGCTCAGATGAAGCAGAAGAGACCGTACCTATACTTGTTGTGACCAGAGCACCATGAGGTCTTCCTCAGGCTACCATGTAGGGAGAGACCCTAGTTAATGCCCTCCAGTACCGTTTATATATATATATATATATATATATATATATATATATATATATATATACACACACACACACACACACACACACACACACACACACACACACACAAGAAGAAACTTCCAATTCCTACACTTTTCCAATGGCAAAGATGCCCTGCTAGCTCTGAGCTCCCGTGCCTGGAGAACTCAGGACCCAGCTCCCCTCAGAGACTCTTAGATGTCAGAGGCTTACACAATACTTTAAAAAGGTCCCAACTTGGGATCACAGAACTTGGTTCCAACTGTCCCCCTGTAAAACTGAGCTTTTGCAGATACTATGGCTCAAAATGTCCTCATCCTGGACATATTCACACCCTGATGTGACTATCAAGTGAGAGAACAACCTGAGTAAGTCTCTGATTCTGATCTGTATGTTTGTACATAGTGCTGTGCACTCGTGGGTTATTCAAAGTTCATAATAACAGAGATCTCCAGCTGCCACCCAACTTCTCATTTATTTCAGTCACTTCTCTGTCAAGTCTCAGGTCAAAGAGTGGAGTCTTGTCCAGTGAATGTTTCTGTCCTCTTTCCATCTGCCTTACCCTGGACTCCCATCCAGAACCTTCTCTAAGGGAGATCTGGCTCTCCACCCTGCTATCTAGTTCCCATTGAAACTTACTCTGGTACACAACCTAATGCCGGGGCCCTGTACACAGAGGATCCTGTTGTCAAAAGTTTCCTGGCCTGGGACAAGAATCCGAGGCTGTTGGACAAGGTGAGGTCATTCTCCACTCAGCTGTGTTCCTGCTCCAGCCCAACCTGGAGTAGCGAGGGCTTTCTAACCCCACAGTCCTTCTCTTTGCCTCCGCTTAGCTCCAAAGGGATGCTCTCAAGGTCCTGGCCTCTTAGTGACCTGTAAACACCACCCTTCAGGGCTCAGCAGCTTCTTGCAGGCATTGCCTCTGCTTGGGGTGCTTTGGGCTCCAAGCCCAAGACCACAATCTTACATGCCCATCCTCTCTGCTTGTTACCACCCGAGGTTCTGGGCTCCTCTTCTGTCAGCTCTCTCTCTCTCTCTGGAACCCCCTTTGCTCCAGATCATCAAAGACCCTCCTGACACAGCTGATCTAAATACCCTCCCTCAGAAGGGTGTGAACACGTGGAAGAAGCTGAAGGGAAAGAGGTGAGGATGGAGTTTGGGAAATGGTGATGTCAACTGCAGTGGGAGAGGGTGGCAGGAGGCAGCCTTAGGCATTCCAAAGGCGTTTGTCTTTAGCATCAGGTTGTGTCTGTTCAACAGGGGCCTCTGGACAAAGGGATAGTCCCCCATAACACTTAATAGGGCTGGTGAAGTCCTCCCTGAAGATGTTTCACCTGGCCTTTTTTTTTTGTACTGGGGATTGAACCCAGGGGCACTTTACCACTGAGCCACATCCCCAGCCCCTTTTATATTTTATTTAGAGACAGGGTCTTGCTAAGTTGCTGAGACTGGCTTCGAACATGCGATTCTCCTGCCTCAGCCTCCCGAGCTGCTGGGATTACAGGCATGTGCCACCACACCCAGCTATGGCCTCCTTTTGGGGAAGCCCCTGTGGAACAACCTGATTTATTTCCCCAGCTACCTGGCCAATGACATGGAGGAGGACAACCAGGTCCTAAACAAGGCATCTTTAGTTTCCTCTATGGGAAGAGTCCTTTGTTCTACAAACTGCGCTACCAATTCGTCTGTTCCCTGGGCTGGAACCCTTGGGTTTCCAGGGAGGAGTGTGGGGAGGTGGGTGGGACCATGTGTGCTTGTGGGGGGAGAGGGATGGGCTGATTGGAGAGACATGGGGAAGTTCATGGTTACTGGTGGGACTGGGGAGGCTGGAGCTGCACAAGGGGGGAGGGTCTTCCTGGGCAGCCATTAGCTTTTGCAAGAGATCCTTTTCTCTCCAGATTCAAGTTTACAATTTGGAGCTCTGGGTGTGGAGTCAAGATCAAACCTTCATTCCCTGGAAGTCCTGTGACCAATGGAGGCCCGAGGTCATGGACTGAGGGGAGATACACAATTCTGCAGACAGGGTCATTTATTGTTTATTTAGGAGAATTAAAGGACCCAACTGGAGAACCCACTCCTGTCCACCTCTCACCCGCAGTCTCCCTCTGAACACTATGAAATATAGCCATGCACACACAGCCTGAATCTCCCAGTCAGCTTCTCAGCCTCAAAACCACACAGATGACCTCTTAGAGATGTACTGGTACTATACGTTTGTTCATTCAGATATTAGAAAAAGAGTTTGTCATGCAGACACAAATGTGCTAAAAATCCTTAACCCAAAGCAATTGGGTCCAAATATCAGCTTTCTTTTTTTTCTTTTTTTTTTTTCAAATATCAGCTTTCATGAAAGGTTGATCTCTGTCCAAAGTGAATATCCTTTAGCCATGAATTTCCTTCTCCCCCTATGAATTAATTGCCTTTTTACCCTCTTCTTTTAATTAATTTTGGTCCATGCATCCCTTAATGGTACCAAGTATCAAGATCTATTTAAACTAAAGTAAATGTGTCACAATAGGATGTTCACATATGTGACAATAAAAGATAATTATCCTTAATTCACTTTTCATCTCATTTTGCTTTCAAACAAATGGCTTATGGCCAGAACTCATTTGTGAATATCTGCTGTCCACTGACTTACCACTTTTGCATGAAGCTCTCCTCTCTGAAAAAGATATCATTCCCCTTCAGTTTCATGGTCAAGGAAATTTGTCAGCACAATAACAGTTTAAAAAATACTAACTTCAGGCCGGGCATGGTGGCACACATCCTAGTGATTTGGAAGGCTGAGACAGGAGGATCACAAGTTCAAGACCAGCCTCAGCAACTTTTCGAGACCCTGTCTCACTAATAAGAAAACATAAAAAGGGATGATGTGGCACAGAGGTATGGGGTTCAATTCCTCAATTCAATTCCAACAACAACAACAACAAAAACTAGCTTCAGGGTAGCTTCTTTAAATTGTCTCATTGGAGTTATGGATTGTGGCAGAGGATGAAGCAAGAATTTGTTTAAAATATGTATAAGCAGCCAAGTTAGGAACAGGCATTATGGGGAAACATTATGGGTTAGGTAGGCATTGGGTACCTGGTTCATGGTGTTGATATGTTAGTTAGATGTGAAGTAATTGGCAAGGACCACAGTGTGAGTTAAATCCAAATCCCATTTGCAGTGGGGTGCTCTACTCCACCTACAGAATCACCTCAAGTCCTTACTATAAAGCAGATCTCTGGGCCTGACCTTGGGTGTATCAAATTACTTTTGGTGAGGGGTAGTACCAGGAATTGAACTCAGGGGCACTCGACCACTGAGCTACACCCCCAGCCCTATATTTTGTATTTTATTTAGAGACAGGGTCTCACTGAGTTGCTTAATACCTTGCTTTTGCTGAAGCTGGCTTTGAACTCACGATCCTCCTGATTCAGCCTCCTGAGCTTCTGGGATTATAGGCATGTGCCACCACACCTGGCTCAAATTACTTTTTTTTTTTTTAAGATTTCATGGGTATCTTTTTTCTTTTTTTTTCAAATTACTTTTGAAGTCAGAGTCAGAAAGTCTGAGGACCAACCTTAAAAATAATACATCAGGGTAGGTGTCAAGAATGATGGATCAGAGACAGGGTTGGGTTTGTAAGTTGGTCTAAGCTCTAATTAGGACAGAGTCAGAGTGTAACTCGTCTTCACACCTAGTAAACTGTATCAGTGAAGTCTAACAACCTCTCCTCTTCCTTCCACACCACTGGGAAAGAGGGAGGGACATATTTTCAAAAGGATGTTTATGGGGACATAGGCAGACATGAGGAAGGGAGAGGGGAACCTTTCATATAGATAATCCAGAAGAACCCAGATTCTCCTAGAAGGGTCTGCATAGTTACCACAGTGGACTCTTGGAAGCTGGGATGCAGGTACTATCCATTTAAGGACAATGAGGAGCCAAGGTCCTTTCTGGGTACATTCTTTCTTCAATCATGCTCTAAATTCTACAGAGCTGAATACAAGTTTTTCCTGAGGTAGAAGATCAAACTCTGGTTTTCATATTTCTTATCACAGCCTAAAACCACTTGAAGGTGGCATGTAGGGGCTCTCATTAGGAGGAAATTACTTTTAAACATGAAATTAGAATGATAGAATTGTCATACTGGAAAGAGGGAGGGACATATTTTCAAAATATTTTATTGGCTTATTTTGAACATATTGGCCACAGAAGTCTTCTTATATTTAAATAGTTTTGAGATAGCTGTTGTTTTTGAAAACACATTGTTCCTAATTAGTTTTATCATGATTGTTATAATTGGTTTACTTACATGAATATTTTTTTCATTTTAAGAGTTTTGTAACTCTAGTTATAGCTCAGTAGTAGGATCCCTGAATCTAAATATAAATTTTCCTTTGATGTTTAGTCTTTTTAAAAATTTTTTTTGTTGATTTTTTTAAAATAAATGACAGGGGAACGCATTATCTTGAGCAGCTGTGAACATTGAGCTGCTATTCTTCCACTTGCCTTGAGAGGTTTGTTATTTTAAAGTGAGTGTATATTTTAGGAAACAGCTGATGTGTTACATGCTTTTGAAGAGCAGAGAACAGCACATTCTTGAAGAAACAATACAGATGAGCCATCTTCTCACCTTCATGGTGTGTGTGTCTGGACTGATCGTTTGCTGTCAAATGACACTCTTTTTTTTTTTTTTAAACAGAGTTTATATTAATTGACCACATTTCTTACCTCTGAAAAAGAATCCTCAATTACTTTTCACACAGGAAAACAACAGAAAAGGTGACAGATCCTAATCTAGACACTGGAACCAGGAAACCCAGAGAGGACATTGAGGGGGACAACCCAGGAAGAGTAGAAAGAAGAAAGAAAATTCTAAGGGAGCTTGTATGATAATCTTACATCCTCAGTCAAGGAGAGGGGTCTAAACAGGAGATGCCTTTCTGGTAATGTTCACGGAGGGGGACACACAGTGGAAGGAAATGTTTTCTAGTCGAGTCATTATTTGAGTTGTTTCCAAAAACTGTAATTCCAGTTTTATATAAACAGAAGGAAAATCCAGAGGGTTGTGATGAAATAGAAAAACATGAAGGGAAATGAAGGTACTGGAGCAGGTTCTGAGGAGAATGAGATGAGAGGAAGAGCTCAAGCTGCTAAATAGAAAGGCACAAGGAGGAGCGAGCTACCAGTGCAGCCCCTCAACAACTGCAGAAAGGCACCTTGGGAGATGGGAGCATCTGAGAATAGGGGAGCAGCGGCAGTCAGGTATCAGCTCAGTGAAGTATCAGTAAAGAGTCACCAGTGACCTGTGAATGGGGTTAGAGGGGAAAGTGGCATTAATGTTAAGGGATTGGAAAGGATCAACGTGACATGAGGTTAAGGTTGGGTGGTTGTGTGAAGAGGGGGATGAAGGTTGTGTGAGTGGAACAAATGAAGAGGTGACGGATCCATCAAGGAAGAAGCCACTACAGATGAGCACTGTGCAAAGCCATTCTGATGCCCATGATCTGCATCAAGGTGAAAGGCTGCAGGCTGAGGCCACAGGCCCCTACACACGGCCTTCCTTCAGACACCAGCTCCCAGCTCTGGGCTTCCAATGCCACTTGCAGTTCTCTCCAGCTGGCTACAAATCGGGGGTTCCTATGACCCTCTCTATTTGATACTTCTCTATAACATCTCACTGAACTCAGCATCTTACCATTACTGTTTTGTCATGTCAAAAAGGACACAAATTGGGACCAGCCAAAAGAAAAGACACAAACCCACGTTCGGGTTGGGTGTCAAATTGGACGTTTTCATGTCAGGATGCCTCATCTTCCCAAGACATCCATGTGTGTCACCACCCAGGGAAGCTCCGCTGGGTTTTCATGTCTTAAGTTTTTATTGCAATTCAATGAAACTCAATCACAGGTCAAAGTTGCCCCCATCACCACATGGTGACCTTTCTGGTGTGGCTGTCTTTCCCCCATGGGATTTAGCTTGTTGTCATAAACTCTGTTGGTCCTAGAGGCCCACCATGAGTAACAGAGTCTCCTGTTACCCAGCAATTGTCAGGTTCTGGGTAACACAGCAAAGCTGTTAAAGCCAAGGAGTTTCAGGGAACAGAAGAGCTAGATGAAGACACATTACTGTGATTGAATTTGTGCCTCTCAAGTGTTCAAGTACCTGAAGCTTGGTCCCCCAGTGTGGCAGTGTTGAGGTGTTAGAACCTTTAATATATGGCACCAAATGGAATGTAATTAGATCATGAGGACACTTCCCTCAGAAGGTATTAATGCTGCTCTCACACACTGAGTTATGAGAACAGGTTATTTAGGGAGCCTACCCCATGTGTTTGGCCCACTTTGCACTTGGCCTTCTCCCCCTTTCTACTTCCCCACCACATTGTGATGTAGCTGGGGAGTTGGAGGGCTGCCAGTATTCCATTATGCTCTTGCACTTCCAGAGCTATGAGTTCAATAAAATTTGGGGTGGAGTGGGGGGACTGGTGGTATAGCTCAGTAGTATAAGACTTGCCTAGCATGCATGCAGCCCTGCGTTCAATCCCTGGCAATTCAAACATAAGTAAATAAATGTCTTTTCTTAATAAAGTATCCAGCCTCAAGTATTTCTTTATTGCCACACATAATGTACTAAGTCAGAGCTCCAGGAGATGGGCAGCAATCAGAAGCAGGATCAAGGTGATAGTTGGAGAGCAGCAACGAGTGTAGGCTCATCAGATGTTGAAATAGGCAGAAAACAAAGAAGAGAGATGGTCTGGTGAAGGCAGCTTGGAAATGGATCTAGTTTATGAGACACACTGGAATCAAAGGTACTGATGTAGCCCTAGGTACTCACAGGATGGCAGACGTGGGTAGAAGAGGACATATGAGCAGCTAAGATGAGAAAAGAGCTGAATGAAAAAGGGTAACCCAGGAAACCGATGATGTATATGAATAATCTATCAGTAACAGATCGGGTGAGAAGGTCAGGTGGCCAGGCTACAGGGTCAGGGTGGGAGCATTTGGAAATCCTGGAGAAGGCTGTGGTATAAGCCCAGGGGCAGAGAGAAGCCTCAGTGAGTCCAGCTGAAGAGAGGGGAGGTCACTGGGAAGGGGGAAAGCTCACACCACTCCCAGGATGAAGATATGGACCAGCTGAGAAAGTGAGAGGGCTGGAGGCCACGGAAAGCTGAGAAGGAAAATAAATCAAGGGAGTCACTTTGGAAATGCATTGTGATGACTGAAGGAATGTGACTCCCAGAGAACCCAGGAGCAATGAGAAGGAGAAGTGTGGGGAGTATTTGAAACGGTGCTGTGAATGGTTAAAAGTAGAAAGGTAAGAGGGCAACCAGAAACAAGGGTTTGATGTGATAATAACTGATACAGAATGGATCGGATGAGAAAGTTGAAACCACAGCACAAACGTAGGCAAGCAGAATTTTATGTGAGGAGAAAATGCGTCTACAGGACTTCAGAAGATGAGTACGAGGCCCAGGAAATTGTGGCTGTAACAGAAGGGGCTGTAATGAGGGGCGGGGTCTGGGATAGTTTAAAAGCAAGGAGTAAAACAAGGGGAAGCAGCTTTTTTTTAAAAAAATTATTTTTAGTGGTAGATGGACACAATACCTTTATTTTATTTTCATGTGGTACAGAGGATCGAGCCCAGTGCCTTCCACATATGAGGCAAGCGCTCTGCCACTGAGCCCCAGCCCCAGCCCAGGAAGCAGATTTATGAGGACAAAATGTGGAGAAAACTAGAAAGAAGCCATAGGTGGTGACATCAGAGAGTCCAGCAGGCCACCCACGGACAACACCTGTCACTGCAGCTAATCCCATCCTCTCAGTTTCTCACCTATGATTACTCAGATTCTTTGCTCTCACGTATCTTTTGCCTGAACTAATCATATCCACACCAGCTGTAGGACGAGAAAAATAAAGCAACGGTGGCAGGGGAGAATGAATTTTAAAAAGATTCCCCGTCATTTCTATCTGTCAAACTCTCTATAAAATGTTCAAAAATCCAGGAAGGATCTTTTTAAAATTTTTTTTTTAGTTGTAGATGGACACAATATCTTTGATTATTTATTTATTTTTATGTGGTGCTGAGGATCGAACCCAGTGCCTCACCCGTGCAAGGCAAGTGCTCCACCACTGAGCCCCAGTCCCAGCTCAGGAAGGATCATTTTTTGTTGATTTGAAAATCAAGGGGCTGGGATTGTGGCTCAGTGGTAGAGCACTCGCCTAGCATGAGCGGGACCCGGGCTCGATTCTCAGCACCACATAAAACTAAAGGCATTGTGTTGTGTCCATCTACACCTAAAAATAAATAAATGTTTTTTTAAAAAAAGAAAATCAATGTAAGTTATATTTACTATGTACAACAAAAGCACTCATTTTAGGTGTATGTATTGTCAATTTGAGGGAAATATAATGGACCATCATTCTCACCACAATAATGACACAGATATTCAAAAGCCTAACAGAGCCTAGACCCCTGTCTTTCCCACAGTTTCTTTTTTTTAGATCCTTTTGCTTTATTTTTTTAATGCCACATTTTTTTCTTTTTTTATTGGTTGTTCACAACATTACAAAGCTCTTGACATCATATTTCATACATTAGATTGAAGTGGGTTATGAACTCCCAATTTTACCCCAAATGCAGATTGCAGAATCATGTCGGTTACACATCCACAATTTTACATAATGCCCTATTAGTAATTGTTGTATTCTGCTACCTTTCCTATCCCCTGCTATCCCCCCTCCCCTCCCCTCCCATCTTCTCTCTCTACCCCATCTACTGTAATTCATTTCTCTCCTTGTTTATTTTCCCATTCCCCTCACAACCTCTTATATGTAATTTTGTATAACAATGAGGGTCTCCCTCCATTTCCATGCAATTTCCCTTTTCTCTCCCTTTCCCTCCCATCTCATGTCTCTGTTTAATGTTAATCTTTTCTTCCTGCTCTTCCTCCCTGCTCTGTTCTTAGTTGCTCTCATTATATCAAAGAAGACATTTGGTATTTGTTTTTTAGGGATTGGCTAGCTTCACTAAGCATAATCTGCTCTAGTGCCATCCATTTCCCTGCAAATTCCATGATTTTGTCATTTTTTAGTGCTGTGTAATACTCCATGGTGTATAAATGCCACATTTTTTTTTTATCCATTCATCTATTGAAGGGCATCTGGGTTGGTTCCACAGTCTAGCAATTGTGAATTGTGCTGCTATGAACATTGATGTGGCAGTATCCCTGTAGTACGCTCTTTTAAGGTCTTCAGGGAATAGTCTGAGAAGGGCAATAGCTGGGTCAAATGGTGGTTCCATTCCCAGCTTTCCCAGGAATCTCCAAACTGCTTTCCAAATTGGCCACACCAGTTTGCAGTCCCACCAGCAATGTACAAGAGTACCCTTTTCCCCACATCCTCGCCAGCACTTGTTGTTGTTTGACTTCATAATGGCTGCCAATCTTACTGAAGTGAGATGGTATCTTAGGGTGGTTTTGATTTGCATTTCTCTGACTGCTAGAGATGGTGAGCATTTTTTCATGTACTTGTTGATTGATTGTATGTCCTCCTCTGAGAAGTGTCTGTTCAGGTCCTTGGCCCATTTGTTGATTGGGTTATTTGTTATCTTATTGTCTAATTTTTTGAGTTCTTTGTATACTCTGGATATTAGGGCTCTATCTGAAGTGTGAGGAGTAAAAATTTGTTCCCATGGTGTAGGCTCCCTATTTACCTCTCTTATTGTTTCTCTTGCTGAGAAAAAACTTTTCAGTTTAAGTAAGTCCCATTTGTTGATTCTTGTTATTAACTCTTGTGCTATGGGTGTCCTATTAAGGAATTTGGAGCCCGACCCCACAATATGTAGATCAGAGCCAACTTTTTCTTCTATCAGACGCAGAGTCTCTGATTTGATATCTAGCTCCTTGATCCACTTTGAGTTAACTTTTGTGCATGGCGAGAGGAGGGGATTCAGTTTCATTTTGTTGCATATGGATTTCCAGTTTTCCCAACACCATTTGTTGAAGATGCTATCCTTCCTCCATTGCATGCTTTTAGCCCCTTTATCAAATATAAGATAGTTGTAACTTTGTGGATTAGTCTCTGTGTCCTCTATTCTATACCATTGGTCCACCCGCCTGTTTTGGTACCAGTACCATGCTGTTTTTGTCACTATTGCTCTGTAATATAGTTTGAAATCTGGTATCGCTATACCGCCTGATTCACACTTCCTGCTTAGAATTGCTTTTGCTATTCTGGGTCTTTTATTTTTCCATATGAATTTCATGATTGCTTTATCTATTTCTACAAGAAAAGCCGTTGGGATTTTGATTGGCATTGCATTAAACCTATAGAGAGCTTTTGGTAATATTGCCATTTTGATGATGTTAGTTCTGCCTATCCATGAACAGGGTATATTTTTCCATCTTCTAAGATCTTCTTCTACTTCTCTTTTTAGGGTTCTGTAGTTTTCATTGTATAAATCTTTCACCTCTTTTGTTAGGTTGATTCCCAAGTATTTTATTTTTTTTGAGGATATTGTGATTGGAGTGTTTTTCCTCATTTCCGTTTCAGAAGTTTTGTCGCTGATATACAGAAATGCCTTTGATTTATGCGTGTTGGTTTTATATCCTGCCACTTTGCTGAATTCATTTATTAGTTCTAGTAGTTTCTTTGTAGACCCTTTTGGGTCTTCTAGGTATAGAATCATGTCATCCGCAAATAGTGATAATTTAAGTTCTTCTTTTCCTATTTTTATGCCTTTAATTTCTTTCGTCTAATTGCTCTGGCCAGTGTTTCGAGAACTATATTGAATAGAAGTGGTGAGAGAGGGCATCCCTGTCTTGTTCCAGATTTTAGAGGGAGTGCCTTCAATTTTTCTCCATTCAGAATGATGCTAGCCTGAGGCTTAGCATAGATAGCTTTTACAATGTTGAGGAAAGTTCCTGTTATCCCTAGTTTTTCTAATGTTTTGAACATAAAGGGATGCTGTACTTTGTTGAATGCTTTTTCTGCATCTATCGAGATGATCATATGGTTCTTATCTTTAAGTCTATTGATGCTTTCCCACAGTTTCATAAAATTAGAATCATACAACGCTTTCCAGGCTCTGAAAGTTTCAGTCAATATAAGTGCTTATTTGAAATTTTTTGCTTTTTCTTTCAAAATACCTGTACATTCCAAGAAACTTGTGAAGACAGTGCATACAGGTTCAATGTACCTTCAACCAGTGTCCTCCAATGCTGACATATGACAAGACTACAGCATAGTATTCACATTAGGAAATTGTCATCTATGCAAGGAGTCTTTAGGTCTTTACCATTTTATCCCATGTATAGATTTTTGTAACCTCACTGAATCCATGCACAATCAGGAAAAACACCATGTGAAGGAGAGACATTCTAGACATTTCCTTAAACAGTCCTTTGAACTAAGGAGAAACCTCACTGGAAGTTGGGAGGCTGGTAGGCCTATGGGCAGCCAATGCTCACAGTCTCCTCTGAACTGTTAGACGAGGCGGGCACGTTTCACACCATCTCTAAATGGGGTGCATAGACTCTTGGGAAAGAGAGTCCTAGTACTTGCCTTGGGACCTGCCGTGGGTTCTGGATCTCGGATTTCCAGTGAGTTCTGCCAATTTAGGTGGGCCCAGAAAGACAAATTTCCCATGGGCCCAAAAAGTCGGAGTCAGGTGCCCACATGCCCAGCATTGGCTAAGACAGGCCTTTCCTTGAGAGGGCTTTGCTGGTTAGGGACTTCTGAAGGGCACCTCTCACATGGTGGTCAGGAAGAAGAACCCAGTCTGGAGACCCAAAAGCTGCCTAATGCCACCCTCACTCTACGTAGTTGACGTTGTGATCCCCCGTCTTTATCCACACCCCCTTCCCTTGTCTTCTTTCCTGGACACACACCTGTTTCCCGTCTCTGTGACGTAACCACAGGGCAGGACCCGAGCCTGATTTCACTCTCTGCTCATCCACTCCTACCAATTGCTTTCTGAAATTCCAATCAAAACTCAGGACACTGAAACCAAGGGGAGCTTCCCTGGTTGGTGACACACATGGATGTCCTGGGAAGATGATCCATCCTGAGGACATGAAAGCTGTCATCGGGACCCTCCCAGACCTCAAGCCACGTGTCAGCTTCTTTTGGCTGGTCTCACTTGGTGTCCGACAGTAATGGCAAGATTCATGCTCTTCTGAGTTCAGTGAGTTGTTCCAGAGAATTATAAAGTAAAATGTGAGAACCACCAACTTTGCAGCATCTTTTCTGGCTTCTCCTTGATGGATCCGTCACCTCTTCATTTGTTCCACTCATTCAACCACCGTCCCCCTCTCCACACAACCACCCAACCTTAACCTCATGTCACATTGGTCCTTTCCAGGCTCTTTAACATTGATGCCACTTTTCTCTCTAACCCTATTCACAGGTCACTAGTGACTCTTTTTTTTTCTCAGAAGCCTATTGCTCTGTTGTCACCTCCCTTGGGCTTTGTTCTGGCTTTGATACCTGACTCCAGCTGCTCCCATAGTCTCAGATGCTTCCATCTCCCAAGATGCCTTTCTTCTGTCACTCGGTGCCCACACCATTAGCTCTTTCCTCTCTGCACCTGTTTGGCAGCTTCAGCTCTTCGGATCACCTTATTTTTTCTCAGAGCCTTCTCCATTACCTTTTTGTTGTTGTTTGTGTGTTTGTATTTCATCACAACCCTCTGGATTTTCTTTATTATATAAAACTGGAATTAGAGTGGTGGGAAAGAGTCCCATTAGGACTCACCTGGTAAACGTGACCTTTCCAGAGGGCACCTCCTGTTTAGATGCCTCTCTCTGATTTCAGATTTGGGATTGTTTGACGGCTCCCTGGAATTTTCTTTCTTCTTTCTACTCTTCCTGGTTGTGTCCTTCAATGTCCTCCCTGTGTTTCCTGGTTCCAGTCTCTAGATCAGGATCTGTTAGCTCTTCAGCCCTTTTCTTACATGCAAAGTAATTGAGGATTTTCCCCCCACAGGTAAGAAATTTGGTGAAATAACCAGAACCCTGTTAAACAGCGGTGTTATTTGACAGAAAATAAGCGGTTCAGATTGTTAGGATCACACACATCACGAAGGTGAGAAGATGGTTCCTCTTCGTTATTATTTCCCCAAGAATGCCTGCTCTCTGGTCTTCAAAAGCATGGAACACATTAGCTCTCTCTCATACTTTATTTTTTGACTGTCCATCAAAATTTAATTAGTCTCAGTTTAAAATTACTAGATGCTCATTAGAGGTGCTGAATATATGCCTAATATGTATATTCATGAATGTTAATCATTTATAATACTTTCTTTTTTTGTTCTTTGTAGTTATACATGAGTATATTAATATATTTTGATAAACTATACAAGAATGCTATATATATTATTCTAGTTAGGACTCTATTCTTATAGATGTACATAATGGTGGCATTCACTGTGGTATATTCATATATGTACTTGGGAAAATTATGTCAGATTCGTTCCACTGTCTTTCCTTTTCCTACCACCCCTCCCTTCCCTTCATCCTCCTTTGTTCAATCTACTGAATTTCTAGTCTCCACCCCTCCTTATTGTGGGTTAGCTTCCTCCTATCAGTGAAAGCATTTGACCTTTGGCTTTTGGGAACTGGCTTCTTTCATTTAGCCTGATAATCTCCACATCCATCCATTTACTAGCAAAAGTCACAATCATTCTTCTTTATTGCTGAGTAATACTCCATTGTGTATATATACCACATTTTCTTTATCCATTCGTCTTTTGAAAGGCACCTAGTTCTATCCATAGCTTACCTATTGTGAATTGAGGCACTATCAACATTGATGTGGCTATGCCACTGTAGTATGCTGATTTAAAATCCTTTGGATATATACTGAGGAGTGGGGATAACTGGGTCAAATGCTGTTTTCATTACTAGTTTTTTTTTTTGGAATATCTATACTGCTTTCCAAAGCAGTTTTACCAATTTGTAGCCCCACCAGTAATTTATGAGTGTACCTCTTTCGCCACATCCTCACCAACAATTGTTGTTAATTGTATTCTTGATAATTGCCATTCTGACTGGAGATGAAATCTCAGTGTAGGCTTACTTTGCATTTCTCTAATTGCTAGAGATATTGAACTTTTTTTCTCATATATTTGTTGACCATTTGTACTTCTTCTTTTGAAGGTTTCTGTTCAGTTCCTTTGCCCATTGATTGATTGGTTTATTTGTTTGTTTTTGGTGTTCTTTATATATCCTGGAAAGTAATGCCCTATCTGAGGTGCAGGTGGCAAAGATTTTCTCCCATTCTGTAGGCTCTTGATTGTTTCCTTTCCTGTGAAGAAGCATTTTAGTTTGATGCCATCCCATTTGTTGATTACTTATTTTACTTCTTTCACTTTAGGAATCTTTTAAAGGAAGTCAGTTCTGCCAATCTGTTGGAGTGTTGGGTCTATATTTTCTTCTAGTATGTGCAGAGTTTCTGGACTAATTCCTAGGTCTACAATCCACTCTGAGTTTTGTGCAAAGTGAGCAATAGGGGTTAAATTTCATTCTACTCCATGTGAATTTCCAGTTTCCCCAGCACCGTTTGTTGAAAAGGCTCTCTTGTCTCCAATGTATGTTTTTGGTACCTTTATCTAGTATGAGGGACCTATTTATGTGTTAATCCACTTTAAAAATGACAGACAAACATGTCAAGATAAGTTGAAGAACAATGTTCACAACTCAACTATGCTTAAACATCAAATGAATATTTATATTTACAAGACATAGGAATACCACCACCAAGCTATAAATATAATAAATACATAAATAGATAAAACCTCAAAAGCCTTTCTTAAAAGGAAAAAATATTTAGATACATAAGCCAATTATAACACTCAACTGAAAACTAATTAGGAACAGCATGTTTTCAAAAAACTATCTTAACATTGTTTAAAATAAATACAGTAATAATTCAATGACCAACACATTCAAAATCAACCAGTAAAATGTATGATATGTAGTAAACTTCTCGAGGACAATCCCATGGTTTTAATTTCATGCTTACAAGTAGTTCCTTCTCATTCTGAGTCCCTATATGCCACCTTCGTAGATTATAGCATTAAATATATAAAACACAGGACCTTGATCTTCTACCTCAGGGCAGATTTGAATTCAGTGCTGTAACATTTGGGGATGACTGAGGAAAGAAGAGAACCAGAAAGAACCCAGGTTTATCATCTTCTCCCTGTGGATAGTGTATCTACCCTTGGCTCCCAGGAGTTCAAGATAGTGTCTATGCACCTCCTTCTAAAAGAGTTGGGGTTCCTCTGGATTATTTGTACAAAAGGCTTCTCTCTTTCTTCCTTGTGATTCTCTGTGTCCCCATAGACATCTTGCTGAAAATGTCTCTCCCCATTACCCAGTGCTCTGGAAGGAAGAAGAAAGGTGGTAGACTTCATGGACGCAGTTCTGTAGATGTGAACATGAGTTACACCCTGAGTCATCCTAACTAGAGCTTAGACCAACTTACAATCCCAACTTTATCTGACCCTTTATTATTTTTATTTTTATTTGTTCTTTTTAGTTATACTCTCCATATAGTCTATTTTGACGTATTTATACAAACATGGAGTATGTCTTATTCTAATTAGAATCCCAGTTTTGTGAATGGACACAATGTTGAGATTCACTGTGGTGTATTCATATATGTATGTAAGAAGTTATGTCAGATTCATTCCACTGTCTTTCCTATTCCTCAACCAGACTCCTAAAGCGCAAGAAGTAAAATCAAGACTCAATAAATGGAATGGTATCAAACTAAAAACTTCTTCACAGAAAAGGATACAAAATCAAGAGCATGTAAAGAGAGCCTACAGAATGGGAGAAAATCTTTGCCACCTGTACCCAGATAAAGCATTGATCTCCAGGATATACAAAGAACTCAAAAAGCTTAACACACACACACACACACACACACACACACACACACACACAAATTGAGTTGTGAACATTGAGCTGCTCTTCTTCAACTTACCTTGACATGCATACTTTACAAACCCTGACTTCAAAAATAATTTCACAAGCCTATGGTCAGGCCCAGAATTCGGCTTTAAAGCAACAACTTGAGGTGATACTGCTAGTAGAGCACATGGAGAATGGGACCTTGGACTTAATACACACCATAGTCTTTGTCATTTAGTTTACATCTGAACTAATGTGACAAACATCACTACTATACCACCATAATGAACCAGGAGACAAGGTACCTGATACTTACCTTATCCCCTCATATTTCCCATAATGCCTGCTCCTAACTTGGCTGCTTCCACATGGTTTAAACCAAATCTTGGCTTCATCCTCTGCCCAAGTCCATAAGTCTAACATGAGCCTTGTAAGAAGCTGCCCTGAAGCTAGTATTTCTTAACCCGCTATGGTTCTGGCAAATCTCTTTGACCGTGAACCTGAGGGGGAAAGTGACATTGTACTGAAGGAGAGCTTCATTCACCAGCAGTGAGTCAGTGGACAGAGGAGATGCAGGGGTGAGTTCTGGTTGTGAACCATTTGTTTGAGAGCAAACTGGGAGGACAATAGAGGTAAGGATAATCATCTTTGTTGTTGAATATGTGAACCGTTGCACGGAATATCCTGTTGTGTCACCTTCACTTTGTTATAAATAACTCTCCATACTTGGTATTCTTAAGGGATGAATGGCCCAAAAGGAATTAAAAGGAGAAGATAAAAAGACAATGTACAGAAGGAGACATATTCATGACTAAAGGATGTTCCCTTTGGACAGAGATCAACTTTTCTTCCCTGCTGATATTGGGCCTCGTTGCTTTGGGTTAAGCCTTTCTAGCACATCTGTAGCTCTGTGACAGCTCTTTTTTCTGAGGTCTGGCTGAGTGACTTCGTGGCACTCAGCACATCCCTGGGAAGTCTGGTCTGTGGTTATGGTTTTGTGGCTGTGAAGCTCACTAGGAGAGTTCAGCAGTGTGTGCGTGGCTGTGCTCTTTCGTGGTGTGCGAAGGGTGGCTGTGGGAGGGAGATGGATGGGAATGGTTCAAGCAGTTGGGCCCCAAATCACCCTGACTGTAGGCCAAAGATGCAGAATTTCATACCCTACCTCAGGCCGATGATCTCAGGCCTCCATGATCCCCAGGACTTCTAGGGAATGGGGGTGCAATCTCGGCCCCACACCCACAGCTCCAGATTGTAAGCTTGAGTAAGAAAAGAAAAGGAGTCCCTTCAAAAGCTGAAGGCTGCCCAGGAAGACTCTCCCCACCTGTGCAACCTCCAGAGCTTTCTCATTCTCCTCCCCACATCCCATCTACAACCACTCACCTTCCTATTCAGCCCATCCCCCTCTTTCTCCAAGCCCCCTCCTTATTCTCCTGGAAATCCCAGTGTTCCAGCCCCTTGAGCAGATGTATCAGTAGCGCAGTTTGTGGAACAAGAGAGGCTGGGCATAGCTCTTGCCAAAGAGGAAAATAAAGATGTCTTGTTTAGGAGCTTGGGTGTCCTCTTCCATGTTGTTGGCCAGGTAGCTGGGGAAAGAAACCAGGTTGCTCCTCAGGGACACTACCAGGAAGGACCTCCTACTAGGGTCAGATTCCCAAGAAGGAGGTTAGATGGACCATCTTCAGAAAGGACTGATCCACCCTATCCCAAGTTGCAGAGGACCAGCCCTTGGTCTGGAGACCTCTGCTGGAGAGACACCCTGATGCTGAAGAAAAATCCCTCTGGAATGACACCCTTACCCTGTGCAGTTGACATAACTGTTCCCCCATCTCCGTTCTTACCCCTTTCCTCTCAGCTTCTTTTATGTGCTCACACCTATGCCCCCCACCATATGGTCAATATCCAGAGGGTAGGGCCTGACCCTGACCTGAGAAAGGCAGAGGGAAGGGTATTTTGGAGGAGCGGTGGAGAAAGGACAAAATGGTAGAAGATAAAGGAGTTTAGCGGTGGGCAGATGGTAGGAGGGCTGAATTTCACATGAAAACTTCAGCCATGGTCTAGAAAGCAATGAACAACACAGGTGCTGAGGAGGCCTGAGGGGTGTTGTACAGGTTTGGGAGGATTTTCAGGGAATACATCGAAAGACACGGGCTTGGGGAGACTCCTAGAAGAAGGACCAGCAGACCTGTGCCATGTAGGGAGGACCTGATTGAGCATCTGTCTTGGAAATCCAGTGGCAGAAGGCAAAATAAGGTTTGTATAGATCAGAAAGAAAGAGACTGAGCAGATCAGTGCAGCTGCACCTCCAGTCTCTACCAGAGACAAGATGTGCCCCTGCTTTCCCTCTCTCCTTTCAAATGGGATTTCTGTTTCCATTTGTTGTCTCTATTTAAAGAAACAAAACTGGCTTTAAAGAATCTTGTGTATGTGTTTTTACTAGGAGATATGTTAAAAAAACTACACTATAATTCTGGGGTTTCTTCTGCCCAGAGTAATCAAGACAAAGAAGTTAAAGGGCAGAGGTCAGTCAGGCACGGTGGTCCATGCCTGTAATCCCAGCAGCTGGGGAGGCTGAGGCAGGAGGATTGCATGTTCAAAGCCAGCCTCAGCAAAAGCGAGGTGCTAAGCACTTCAGTGAGACCCTGTCTCTAAATAAAATACAAAATAGGGCTGGGGATGTGGTTCAGTATTTGAGTGACCCTGAGTTCAATCCCCAGTACCTCCTCCCAAAAAATAAAAGGCAAAGGACAGATTAGAGCCGCATGGGTCCATTCAGACCCTTCCAGGATGAAGCCAAATTCTCACAGAGCCAGAAAAAAAAGTGGATCTGTTAGTACTGAGAAGACAGCCTGGCTAAAATAAGCTATGACCATAGACAGGAGGTACTGATGCTGAGAGAACAAAAAGTACCCAGAGAGGTCAGACCCAGGAAAGAGCAGACAGAGGAACGGGAGGCTGGGGCTGAGAGTGATACTGAGGCAGCCATGCAGATCTAATTATTTGGGGAAGGACAGGGCAAGCTTAAGTCAGTAGTCCAAGAGAGGGGTAGCCTAGAGTTGCACAGGATGGCCAGCTCTGTGGGGCTGTTTTGAGGAGGACATTTAGGTCATCTGGGTCAGGAGAATCTTTGGTAAGCTGCAGAAAGGGAGGTCCCAAGAGAGGCTTGAGAGGGGAGGGTCCAGCATTCTCAAATAGCAACAGGCAAAGAGGGGACAGCCATGCAAGCCTCTGGCCTCGGGCTCAGAACACACAGCACCCTAGGCAGAGTCAAGGTCCACCTGTCCTCTCTCCGAGAAGCTGCTAGGCCCTAAGGGAGATGGTGACAGTCACCAAGGGGCCAGGACCTGGGGATCATCACATTGGAGTTAGGTGGAAGCACAGAGAAGGACTGTGGGGGTGAGCAAGCCCCTCCTTCCCCACTCCATCCTGCTGGAACACTGCCCAGTGGAGAACAACCTCGCTTTGCCTCAGACCCCCTCAGAGGCTTGTCCCAGGCCAGGGGTCTTTTGAACAGAGCACAGGCATTATGTTGGGAACCATCCCAGGCTTTGATGGGACCAAGGTAGCAGGGTGGAAAACCATGGCCTCTCTTGGAGAAGATTCAGGGTTGGAGCCCAGGGTTAGGTGGATGGGAAGATGACAGGAACATTCACTAGACAAGGGACAGTGGCTTTGAGCTGAGACTCCACAGAGAAGTAACAGAGTGAGGGGTTGGGTAAATAATCAAATCTCTCTCTCTCTCTCTCTCTCTCTCTCTCTCTCTCTGGTGCCAGGGATTGAACCCAAGGCCTTGTGTATGCAAGACAAGCACTCTACCAACTAAGCTATATCACCAGCCCTAAGTATCTCTCTTTTTAAGAACTTTGAATAACCCACGGGAGCCCCGCATTATTCATGAATGCACCAACTCAGAATCAAGAGAGTTACTCAGGTCATTTTCTCATTTGATAGTCACATGGGAGTGTAAGCTGGGCTCCGTTACCCATCCCTCTGGGAGGAGGACATTTGGAGCCAGTGTCTTCAAAAGCTTAGTTTTCAAGGGAATGGTTAGAACCAAGCTTGGGTGATCCCAAGTTGGGATTTTGTTCAAGTATAGCATAAGCCTCTGTCATCTAAGAATCTCTGAGGAGAAATGGGTCCTGAGTCCTCCAGAAACAGGGAGCTTCAGGCTAGAAGGGGCATCTTTTCTATTGGAAAGGTGCAGTGACTAGGAGTTTCTTCTTGGGTAAGTAATGTGACCGGAGGGCACTAACTGGGGTGTCTCCCTACTGAGCAGCCTGGCAAAGTCCTCACTATGGTTTGGTTGCCTAGGTACACACACTGTCTCTTCCGTTTCATCTTGAGCCCACACCGTGTCGCCACATCTCATAGGTGCTTAGGCTCAGGGTCTACCCTCCAGCTCCTCTTCAGAGTCAAATGAGCCTTCCCTCTTCTTCTGACTGGAGGAGTGAGGTGGGAGGATGGATTCTACCCACATGGTGGAGTAAAGAAACTAGAGTAATGCTTCTATTTGGGGGATTCAGCCTTTCAATATCTAAGCCCAATCACTTCCCACACCCCAAACCTCTAACCATTGCCTTCTTCTGAGATAGTGTTTCATCTCTCCCATTCGCAGATATCCGTCTGCCCCTGATTCTCTTTAACATTGTCCCATCTTCCTGTTCCCCAAAACCCTTCCTCATTATGGACATTTTCTCCCGTGAGGGGAGTGACCCTACTGGTATCCCTTCCACCCCTCCTCTGTTTGGATTTCTAACCCAATTCCTTTCTCTGAAGGTTTTTCTATCCACCTGGACTTCCTTGTCCCATGTCCTTTTCTCTCCTTCTCCAAGATCGGTTTCCTGAGTTCATCTTTCCTGACTTTCCTACTCCTTCCTCCTCCTTACCAATCACTGTCTCAAATCACTTCTCACTCCAAAGCTCCCTCCCCTGATGGTCCTAGAACTTCATCATCCATCTCCACCTCCAGGCAGTACCCTGACATGCTAGGGGGAGAATTCTGGTCCTCCGACTGGGAGAATAATTGACAAATGGGCATAGTTCTTCCGATCTCTGTAGGCAACAGGAATCCTAAAGAAATTAAAGTCACAGGTAAATGGATGGAGTTAGAGAAGATAATGCCAAGTGAAGTTAGCCAATCCCCCAAAAACAAAAGCTGAATGTTTTCTCTGATATAAGGAGGCTGAAGAACATGATGGCATCAGTCATTCCAACCTGACAACCAGTTTGAAGGAGAAAACCTGTAACTGCCAGGCTGTTTTATGTACATGTTGCATTCTCCTCCCTATGAACATTCCCATTTCAGAGCTCAGTGTGGTGGGAGAGGAAGGAGAATGGCAAGGAAGAATGGGGAGGGCAGAAATGACAAGACCTCCAAGAGAGAACTAAGGACGTACCAAAGATCTCGTGTACACTGAAAAATACATGATGGCATTGTCTAGTGACATAGGTGACATCATATCTACTGTAAGTGACAATGACAGATTTCCTAATGGCACTTTTTTTCAGACCTCAACATTGTCATTAAGGGCTGCATGACTATGTGAGAGATCAATATTCTGTCCCAACTAAAATTTTTCTGCTGGACCATGAAAATTATTCTGGCTTGAATTCAGGTCTAGTTTGCTTATTCCTGTCTCTTAGTAGACTGTCTCTAGTGCCACCTGCTCGAGACAGGCTACAATTACACAGTGCCTTAAGATCTGTGGGTACTTTGCCCAAAAATGGAGTAACAAGCCCAGGGTTTTGTGCTATGTACTTCACCTCTCCACTTCTCTTTTCCTCCTATGGATGCAGTTGATGCAATAATGATGAGAGTCATACCAGAGTGATATCAGCATGAACAGAAATGTTTTGCAAATACCAGCCTTTCAGCATAAGGTCACATGGAGGAACATAAGGTCACATAGAGGAACACTATAGAACAGGTTCTTGGGTCTAGCCTTATCAATTCTGTTTAAGTGGGAATGAGAACATTTTCTCTTTTGTATTTTCAGATTGGATATTTCTGTTTGGAGAAGGCGGCCGGAATCCTAAAGAAATTGAAGTCGCAGGTAAATGGATAGGCTATCAATCAGCCTCCTTATATCAGAGGAAACATTCACCCTTTTTTTTGGGGGGGGGATTGGCTAACTTTACTTAGCATTATCTTCTCCAATTCCATCCATTTACCTGCGACTTCAATTTCTTTAGGATTCCTGTCGCCTACAGTGGAGTAGAGATGGGGAGCATGGGAGGAACAGACGAACTCTAAGGCAGAGGGGTAGGAGGGGAAGAGAGGGGGCAGGGGGTTAGAAATGATGGTGGAATGTGATGATCATCATTATTCAAAGTACATGCATGAAGACACGAATTGATGTGAATATACTTTATATACAACCAGAGATATGAAAAATGTGCTCTAGATGTGTGATAAGAATTGTAATGCATTCTGCTGTCATATATTTAAAAAGAAAAAATAAAAAAGACATTGAAGTCACCATAGAAGGAAATAAAGAGGAAACATTTTAGTAGGAGGAAAGGTATAATTAGGGCCTGACAGGGCAGCATCGTCACATGCCATGAATTCTCCATTGAGCAGGACCCTCTGAACCAGGATTTAGTCCTCCTGGAAGGTGACAGACCCTCATTCAGTCCTGGGATCCATGTGAATAGGAGTCTTTTCAGGAAGTTCTGCCTGCCTCCTTCCCAGCAGATTCTCCACACCTTCCCTTTTCCTCTGATAAGTCAATGTCTCTGGACCTTGAAGAGAACTACCCCTTCTGTGACCCATAGAACCAGTAACCCTTGAGGAAACAGAATGAGTGCCAAAGGTGGACTTTTGTCACTTATGCTCAACATGGATGCACAAAGTCCAGATTCACTGTCCCAGACGAAACAAGTTTAAAAAGAGGACAAAATATTTGACACATCTGTCTTTAGATATTTAGATCCTTGAAAAAGAGGCCAGCCCAGCTCATTTCCCAGATGGGGAGTTTCCAATCTACAGAGCTTGTGGGGACATGGGGGGTCCAGCATTGTCCCAGGGTAGAAAGGACAGAGTCGGGTATATAAGGAGACATGGCAGCTTGAGGTCATTGTGCAGAGAACTAGAGAGTGGCAATGTGCAGAACCTCCCCCAACCCCCCATCTTGGGCTGAGCTGGGTGGGTGCACAGTAGGAAGTGAGAACTGGGGTTCAGGCAAATTCTGACTCTGCCCCTCTTCATCATATGGCTTCCTAGACATCCAAGAATGCCTCTGTCATCCACCTGATGCAGAGAAACACACAGAGAAATGTTCCCTGGAGGTTGGACATGTGGTCTCTCTGTCACCAATTGTCACTTTCACTCTCTCAGCAAGGATTCAGATCATTTAGATGGCGATGGCACACAGTGTCAGACAGCACAGCTGAATTATCTGTGTGGTTGTCTACAAAGAACGGCTGTTAACTCCAAGGCTTTGGTTCTGGTTTAAAATATATATATATATTATATATATATATATATATATATATATATATATATATTTTAAATAGACACAATCCCTTTATTTTATTTATGAGGCACCCAGTGCCTCATACATGCTAGGGAAGCACTCTACCACTGAGCTACAACTGCAGCCCCTGATTTTTAGTATAGGAAAGTAGTGGGGGAGTTCAAGGACTTTCATAATAGCATATATAAAGACATGGGGTGGCATATGAAAGAAAATACTTAAATTCTCCACCCAAGCATGCTCTGTGCCTCTGCTAAAACAGTGTATATTTTCCAGCTGTAGATATGAATACATTGATAGCCAATATCACCTTCATGAACTTTAACACAGAATAATCCATTTCCAGGGTGAGATGTGGAGAAAGTCCTCTTTTCTCTCTGGTGCAACAACTACCTAGGTTGGAGATGGTGGCCATTTCATCAGCCCATGTTTCTCAAGGACCCAATGACAAACTGTCTGCACGTCTACTGAGGATGTAGGGTACACACAGTATACTTTTCTTGTTTGAAGGCATTAAGATTTCTGAGATGTTGTCATTGCACAATCTAGTGCATTGTTACATGTGACAAAACACCTGAAATAATCCACTTTAAAAAAGGAAAGGTTTATTTTGATTCACGGTCTTGGAGGTTTCAATCCACCCTTGCTCGGTCCTGTTGCTTAGGGCATCATGGCTGCAGCATGTGGCATAGAGGGTCTATTTACCTCATGGCAGCCAGGGAGGAAAGAGAGAGAAACAGGAAGGGACCAGTGTCCCAATATGCCCTCAAGAGCATGCTAACTTTTATAATAAATTAGGCCCCATGTCCTACAGTTCCCACCACCTCCTACTAGCATGACAAGTTGGGGACCAAGCCTTCAGTGATGGGCCTTTCAGGGACACTGCAGATCCAAACCACTGTACCTAGTGCATCATGATTTTAGATCTCTACCAGAAATTCAAAAGGTTTTTATATGCAAAATTTCTGGGTTTTAATTTAAAGTGTTGACTGTCATTCAGCACAAATTAATTTGCTGAGATTGGCTAGAACATATCTGTTCTTGAGGAGGGATTCATGAAAAACAATACTGTACTATGCAGATGGCCAAAATGAGCCATGTCAGAAATGGTCCTGTTTTCACCTTGTATTTTTCGTGGGGTGAGCTTCTAGGACCTTGTGTCTGTGACTGTGCCTGTGTGCTGTCTCATTCAGGATGAGTTTTTCCAGGTGTGGAAATATTTTGTTTAGTCTAACAAGTGACTTATCACTTCTCTTGAGTCCAGCTTTTAAAAGCATAAAGATGGAGTGGTGGAATTATATCTTCTGTTCCTCTTTGGAAAGTGGTGAGAGAGCTATGGTTAGGAAAAGCAGATGACTACAGGAAAATAAATTCTGCAGAGGTAATAGATTATAACCCATCCAATTCCCCATTGTTTGATCTTTACTTAAACCTAAATAAATGTTGTCTTTTTCCCGCATGAGACAAGTCCAATCAAGTTTTGAATTCAGGTTTAAGAGTCTGGATAACAGAAACTTGGATACATTTCACAAATTCATGCGAAATCATTTGGATAAATACTAGTTTTGATCAAGAGATACAGACTTATGATACAGCATTATGACCTTATTAGTGGTTTCCTTTGAAGAGAATTTGGCAAAGTATGAAAGATTATCTGAAATATAAATATTAAGAGTATTTATCTTTAAATATGGAGTCATATCAAAGATGGATGCTGACAGATATTAGGTGATAGAAATAAATTTTAAAAAGTTATGAAGAACCATAAAGGTGCTAGTCCATTAATCTCTCACCAACAGAACTGTGCATGTTTATGTCACAAGATAGAGTTCAAGCCTGTGTGAATTGAAAGAGATCATTTACCAACTTGCTTGGAAAAATAGATTTTATGTTAGAAAAAAATTTAAAGTTAAAAGTTAGTGTAAAAACAATAGGGGATAGATTCAGTATCTCAGAGTGGACAACTTCTTTGTGAGGAGGGGACAAAATCAATGCAGGATACAAACTAAAAGCACCATGAGAAGCCACATCACACATACGAGATGGCTAAAACAAAAGAGATGATATCAAATGCTGACAAGGATGTGGAGAAACCGGAACTCCCTTAACACTGTGGTGAGAATGTAAAATGGTGGGAAACAGTTTCCTGGCTCCTGGACACAACTCTCCCTGTGATCCAGCAATTCCACTCCTGCATACATACCTCAGAGTACTCCAACAAGGATCTGTACACACATGGTCACAGCCGCATGATTCACCACAGCCAAAGAGGGGAGACCACACCAATGTCCCTCAGTGGGTGAATGTGTAAACAAAATATGTTTTATTCACATGAAGGAATATTTTTGGTCTAAAGAAGAAATGAAGTGCTGGATGTGCTGATGCATACATATACATTCCTTATGTTTTTATTGCCTCTCACTTGCCAATTCACCCTCTTTGCTTGCTCTGTGAGAGTTGGTGCTTATAAGTTTCTCTGCTTTGTCAATCCTAGCTCTGTTAAATCTTGGGTTGAAGGGATACTGGGAGAGATATGGAGTTTTGATTTCAAACTTAGTTCCCCTCTTTTTAGACAAAGGAACTGGGCTCAGAATGTTGCCCGAGTCACACACACAGCAATAAGTCATGGCTGGAGCTGAAGCTTGGGTCTGCTGCTGGGGTCCCCAAATTCATTTGCTAAGCAGCTCCCTTCCATGTGGCCCCTCCCCACTTCCTCTTAGGTGAGAGCACACATCTGGAAACCATCATTCCAGAGCTTGGTTTTCTTTTCTGGTTCCTCACCCTGATCTCTCACTCCATCTTGGTTCCCAACTGGCTTATCCCATCCAGGTCCTTTTTCCAGCTCCTGGCAAGGATTTTTGTTTACATGGCATCTGACACACCTGCATTGGTGTGCAGAGGGCAGGTGAGCTCTCTTGGCTCAAGCAGGCACTGGAGTGGGGTCAGAGGTTTGACCCACCCATCCAGCTACTGAGCCTAGAGAGGTTGACACCAGTCATAACCTACCAACAACCTACAACTGTGAGTCTCTAATGTCAAACAAGGAAAGTAAATCACAGAAAAAAGCCTCCCTGGTTTTCCCAACACCATACAGACAAAAAACTTGCTGGTCTTGAGGTGGGGGGGGGTATTTTTTGTCCTATCTTAAGAGCATGTCCCTTTCAGTGTGCTTGCTAATATTATTTCACATTTTAATTTTCTTCTAAAACCCCTTTGGAGCAGAATCGATTATCATATAAATTCTTGTCTTCTCTAGGTTTTTCATGAGAATGTATTTTTATATTAAAATACAGTGTGGCAATATCCTGTGTGCGTTCTTGTTGGTTAGTACAGTTACTTGACCGTTTTCTTGGATATTGTTAATTTCTTATTTATATATTTTTTAGATATAGATGGACACAATACCTTTATTTTATTTTACTTATTTTTATGTGGTGCTGAGGATCGAACCCAGTGCCTCACACATGTGAGCTACAGCCCCAGCCCAGATATTGTTAATTTCACTGAATTAAAAAAATGATTGGGCTGGGGGTGTGTGCTCACTGGTGGACTGCTGGTCTAGCTGGGTTTCATTTAGAGCACTAAAAATCAGGAAATTAATTACTAAATAATGAATAAAAGATTAAATATAGCATGTTGCCAATAGGTAGAGACCTTTTCTTCTCTCCATTTTTTTTACAGCATTTCCTTGAGAAAACCAGTGATCAAATATTTCTTTGTCCCTAAAAAGTGAAATAAGCTTCTTGCCTGAATTCCAGTTGGTAATGTGTTTCTGAAAGCCCTGAGGGTCATCTCTCTGAAATGGGTTGTCTCCCTCAAAGTCCTCCCTGTTTCTGCTTCTAGTTTCTATCTATTGTTTTCCTGTATGAGTAGCAACTGAGGATTCATTTTCAGAATTAAGAAATTTGGTCAATTAACAAGAACCCTGTTAATCAACAGTGTCATTTGACAGCAAAGAAGCAGTACAGACTGACATGGTCACATGTGTCACAAAGGTGAGAAGGTGTTTATCTTTGCTCAGTTTCCCAAGAACGTGCTGTGCTGTGCTCTTCAAAATCATGAAGCACACTTGTTCTCCTAAAATACACACCCTCTTTAAAATGAAGGACAAATGTGTCAAGGCATGTTGAAAAAGGCCAGTTCATTGTTCACAATCAAATAATGAAGACTAAACATCAAATGAAACTTTATATGTACAACAATTCTGGGTACTACAACTGAACTAAAATATAATAGATATAGAAATGAAAAAGATAACAAGAGAAAATCTCTATTAAAAAGTAAAAATACTTGGGTACATATAACAGATAAAATACCCATCATATAACTGATTAGGAACAATATGTTTTCAAAGCAATAACTATCTTAAAATTATTTAAAATCAATAGAGTAATAATCCAGTAGCCAATATATTCAAAATAAACCAATAAAATGCGAAATATGTAGCAAAAGTATAACAATACTATGGTTCCAATTTCTTGTTTAAAAGTAATTCCCTCCCCACCAGAACCCCTGCATGCCATCTTCAAATGGTCCTAGACCATTTATTTTTATATATAGTTACTACAGTAACTATATATAAAAAGTAGGACTCTGACATTTTACCTCAAGGATGATTTGTATTCAATACTCTAAAATGTAGGGAGTGACTCAGGAAACCATGGAACCAGAAGAAACCAGTTTCTCATCATTCCCAGGGGGAGTATCTCCCCTACCCCCAGCTCCCAGGATTACAATTCTAGCAAATATGCAGCTGTTCTAGAAGAGTCTTGGTTCTTCTGGACTATCTATACAGAGGTTCTTCTCTTCCTTTCTCATGACTCTCTGTGTCCCCATAGACATCCTGCTGAAAATGTGTCTCCCCCAGTGATCTGGAAGGAAGAAGAAGTTGTTAGACTTCGTGGACCCAGTTCTGTAGACATGAAGGTGAGTTACACACTGAGCCAGTCCTAACTAGAGCTTAGACCAACTTACAAACCTTTATCTCTGATCCTCCATTCTTGACACCAGCTCTGAACCATCTTTTTAATTTTGGTTCTCATACTTTACTGACCCCAACTCTAAAAGGTGTTTCATATGTTTCATATGGTCAGGCCCAGAGTTCTGCTTCATTGCAAAGACTTGAGTTGATTCTGCTGGTGGATTAGAGCACACCTGTGAATGGAACCTTGGCCATAAGTCAGATCCTGGTCCTTGCCAATGACTTCACATCTGAACTGAAAATCAATAACGTATCAACATCGAGGACCAGGGTACCAGTTGACTGAAATCCCTATCTAATCCCTAACAATTCCAGATAATGTCTGCTCCTAACTTGACTGCTTGCACATGTTTTAAACCAAATCTTTGCTTTATGCTCTACCCAAATTTGTAACTCTGATGTATTGCTTGTAAGAAGATGCCCTGATATTTCTTAACCTGATGTGGTTCTGACAAACTTCCTTGACCATGAACTTGAGGGGAAATGATATCTTTGTGGGAGAGGAGAGTTTCATCCCCAAGCAGTGACTCAGTGGACAAAAGACATTCAGGAGTTAGTTCTGTCTGTAAGCCATTTGTTTGAAAGCAAACTGTGATGAAAATAGAGTTAATGAGAATTATCTTCATTGTTGAATATGTGAATAGTCGCATAGAATATCTTATCGGGGCACATTCACATTGTTCTAAATTAATCTTCATACTTGGGGGCTGGGGTTGTGGCTCAGTAGACCCTGGGTTTGATCCTCAGCACCACATAAAAATAAATGAATAAAATAAAGGTATTGTGTCTAACTACAACTAAAAAAAAAATCTTCATACTAGGTATCCTTAAAGGATGAATGGTCCAAAATGAATTAAAAGGAGAGGGTAGAAAGGCAATTAATTTAGGGCTGGGAATATAGATAGCTCAGATGGTAGAGTGCTTGCCTTGCATGCACAACATACTCAGTTGTAGTACCCCGAATTGCTGTACATATAAAGTTTCATTTGATGTTTAGTCTTCATTATTTAGTTGTGAACAATGATCCCCAGCACACACACACACAAAGGGCAATTAATTTACAGGGGGAGAGAGAAACTCGTGGCTATTTCATGGGATATTATTCACTTTAGACAGAGACATTTCATAAAAGCTGGCATTTGAGCCCAACTGGTTTGGGTTAAGGAAACTAGTTTGGGTTAAGGCACATGTGTGCCTCTGTAACAACTGTTTTTTTCTGAGGTCTGGCTGAGCAGCATTATAGCACCCAGTAGTACATCTGTAGTAGATGATCTGTGTGGTTGTGGTTTTGAGGCTGTGAAGCTGACCAGGAGATTCAGATTGTGTGTGCATGTTTGTGCTGTTGCATGGTGTACAGAGGGTGGCTGTGGGTGAGAGGTGACATGAGTAGGTCAGTAGTTGGGTTCCTTGGATCTCCTAAATAGACAATAAATGGGCCATGGAAACAGAATTTCATACCTCCCCTCAGGCCAATGACTTCAGGCCTCCATGGACCTATGTCTTCTAGGGATTGAGGGTACGATCTCGGCCCCACACCCAGAGTTCCGGATTGTAAGTTTGAATCTGGAAAGAAAAAGAACCCCCCCCAAAAACTGATGGTTGCCCACTCCTTCCCTGTGCAGCCTGTAGAGTTTTCTCTGCAGATCCCACCTGCAAACCCCACCTCTCTTCTCCCCTATCAGCCCATCCCTCTCCCCCCACAAGCACACACAGCACCACCCACCTCCTCACACTCCTCCCTGGAAACCCGAGTGTTCCAGCCCATGGAACGGATGAATTGGTAGCGCAGCTTGTGGAACAAGGGACGCTGGGCGTGGCTCTTCCCATAGAGGAAACGAAAGATGTCTTGTTTAGGAGCCTGGTTGTCCTCCTCCATATCATTGGCCAGGTAGCTGGGGAAAAAAATCAGGTTGCTCCTCAGGGATACAACCAGGAAGGACCTCCTCCTGAGGTCAGATTCCCCCAAAGGAGGCCAGGCTGACCATCTTTAGACAAGACCACACCATCCCTATCCAGTGTTACGGATGATCATCCCTTGGTCCAGAGGCCCCTGATAGAAGCCTTCTGAAGGGGGCCTCTCTCACACCCTGAGGCTGAAGATAAACCTGATGCTGGATCACCTGATGCTGGATCACCTAAGGCTCCTTCCTGCCACCCACACCCAGTGCAGTTGACATCAGTTTGCACATCTCTATCCTCATCCCCCTCCCTTCAGTTTCTTCCATGTGTTCACATCTGTGTCCCCCACCACAGGGGGGGTGCCCCTCTGCTTTCCTCCCACCATCCCGGATAATGAATACTGACTGTCTAAGAAGCTAGGAGTGTGAGTGAGCACACCATACCCAGGTAGTATCCAGGCTTGTTCCTGACCCTGGATAATTTATCTAGTCATCCCTTTCCTACCATTTGGCTAGAAGAGAGTCTGGTTCATATGGTGTATTAATTCAACAAGACATTATTATCTCTCTCTTCCCAAGGTCCCTCTTCCCGGCCACAGAGAATACACTTCATAATGTTCTATTGAACAGATGAATGAATGAAATCTTTATCTATAGTAAATGCCATAATGACCACCTCATAGACTCAATGCTATAAAATAAATTCTTGCAAGATCAAGATCAAGATAATTGAGCTGAGTGCCTTAACAATGTATGAATATTTTGATAGGACCCTGCCTTCCTAAGGTGTTCCGTCCAATGGCATTAGGGCAAAGAACAGGGGAGATAAGAAAGTGTAAACTGAAATAAAATATTATGGCCTTAATCACTTCCAGGGTGCAGTAGCTCACTGATCAGGGAGCACAGCACAGCCTGATGTCTTCTTTTGTTTTTCAGACAGGATCTCTCTCTATTGTCAGGCTGTTGTCCTGGGCTCCAGTTTCCTCTCACCCGTGCTTTCTAAGAAGCTAGGAGTGTGAGTGAGCAACACCATACCCATGGAGGTTTCAGTGTTTTAGTTGATTCTAAGGATAGTTCATTTTCTTTAGGTACAAATGTGTGGAGACAGGAAACACAAGGGGATGAGAGAGAAGAGGGAATTTGGAAGGAACAGTGAAAGAAAGTCAGAAGGAATTTAATGGTAAAAGGATTTAATGATGGAGAGATTATAGAGAAGGCTAAATGCCACACGAGGACTCCAGTTTTGTTCTAGAAAGCCACGAGCAACACAGTTGCTGAGGAGGGCTAAGATGGGGTTGCACCCAGGTTTGGAAAGATTTTCAGGGAATACCTAGAAAACTATGAGCTGAGGGATATCCACAGGGAGAATTTTACAGTGGACCAGTGCTGTGCAGACAAGACCTAAATTTGGCATCTTTCCTGGAAATCCAGAGGCAGAAGATAAATGTTGGTGTAGATGTAGAAAGAAAGAGAGAGTAGTCAGATCACCGCCCCTCCAGACTAGGGACAGGATGTACTGTTCTTTCCACCTCTCTTCCCAGGTGAACTTTATGTTTCCCTTGATTTCATTTACTCTTTTTAACCTGCCTTAAGGTGGTTTGAGTGTTTGTTCTTAGTTGGAGAATTGTAAGAAAACTATATTATAATGCTATGGTTTTTTTTTTATACCCAGAGCAAAAACAACAGAGGTTAAAAGGCTCAGGTCAGATTAGTGCCCTTCTGCTTTCCTCCCACCATCCCTGATAATGAATCCTGACTGACCGGATGAGGCCAAATACTCACAGGGCCAGAAAGAAGTGGATTCGTTGGTACTGCCAGGAGAAGAGGCCAGCCCGGCTAAAATAAGCTATGACCATAGACAGGAGGTACTGATGGAGAGAGAGGAAAAAACATATGTAGAGATCACACCCTGTAATGGAAGGAATGTGGGGGACAGAGGAATGGGAGGCTGGGGAAGACAGTGCCACTATTCAGAGAATGATGCCTTGTAGGGTGACCAGCTTACCCAGGGAATGGTAGGGGGAGACAAAGTCAGTCGATGGCAAGTCAGAGAAGTCAGGAGGAGGGGTGGCCTAGATATGCACTGGATGGCCATCTCTGAGGGGGCCCTTCTGAGGTAGAACATTTAGGTCAGCTGTGTCAGGGGGGTCTTTGGTAAGCTAGAGAAAAGAGGGTCCCAGAGAGAGCTAAGAGGAGATGATCCAGGAACCTCAGGTTGCAAGCAAAGAGAGGGCAGCCATGCAAGACTCTGGCCTCAGGCTCAGAACACAAAGCACCCAAGCGGAGGCAAGGTCCACCTGTCCTCTCTTCAAGAAGCTTCTAGGCTTTGAAGGGAGATGTTAACAAGTCACAAAGGAGCCAGGACCTGGGAGCATCGTGTTGAAGCTATGTGGAAGCACAGAGGACCAAGGGGTTAGAAAGCCCTCCCCATCCAGGCTGTGCTGGAGCAGGAACACTGCCCAGTGGAGAACAACCTCACCTTGTCAGACACCCTCAGCTTCTTGTCCCAGGCCAGGAATCTTTTGACAACAGGATCCTCTGTGAACAGAGCTCATGTGTTAGTCTGGAAACCAGAATGGGCTTAGTGGGAGTGAGATAGAGGGGAGGGAATCAGGCCTCCCTTGGATAATATATATTTAGGGTTGGGGCCCATGTTTAAGGTGGATGAGAAGAGGACAGGAACATTCACCTGCAAGGGACTGTGGCTTAGACCTGAGACTCCACAGAGAAGTAACTTAGTGAGGGTTTAGGTAACAGCCAGGTATCAGTATGATTAAGAACTTAAACCTTGAGGGCCCAGGATTACCTCTGACTGCACCACCTCCTAATTAGAGACTTACGTAGGGCATTTTCTCATTTGATAGTCACATCAGAGTGGGAACTTGGCTTCATTTCCCACCTCTCAGGGATGATGATATTTAAAGCCAGAATGTCTACGAAAGTTCACTTTCAGGGGGACAATTGGAACCAAGCTCTGTGATCCCAAGCAGGGACCTTTTTCAAAGATAGAATATCTTCTGTCATCTAAGGATCTCTGAGGGAAGATGGGTTCTGAGTCCTCCAGGCATGGGGAGTTCAGGGCTAGCAGGGCATCTTTTCCATTGGAATAGTGCAGTGACTATGTGTCATCTTAGCAACTCAGGAGGCTGAGGCAGGAGGACCACAAGTTCGAAGCCAGCCTCAGCAATGCAGCGAGGCCCAAAGCAGAGACTCTCTCTCTCAAAATAAAAAAAACAAAAAGGGCTGGGGATGTGACTTAGTGGTTACATGCCCCTGAGTTCAATATTTAGTTCAAAAAAAAAAGTACAGTGAGTGGAAGTTTTCTTCTTGTGTTAAGAACTGGACCGGAGTGTGCTAATTGGGGTATCTCCCTACCTAGCAGCCTGGCAAAGACTTCATGGTGCTCTGGTTGCACCAGGTATACACGCTGTCTCTTTAACGTCATCTCGAGCCCACACAGGGTCTCCACATCCCAGGGGTGCTTAGGCTCAGGATCCAGATCCTCCAGTTCCTCCTCTGAATCAGATGAGCACTCCCTCTTCCTCTTTTGGCCAGAGAACCCACTCTGAAGGCCAGGTTCTACCCTGGGGTTTGAGTCCAAAAAGCCAGGCAGATCCTCCTCCAGCTCTTCCCCAGAATCTGATGACCATTCTGTCTTCCTCTTCTGGCTGGAGGACTGAGGCAGGCGGCTGGGTTCTACTGTCGGGGCTGAGCAAAGAAAGCCAAGTCAAGCTTCTGTTTGGGGAATTCAGCCTTTTATCATGTACGTCCAAACCACCTCCCTTCAAAAACCCTAACCTCTTCAACTGTTGCTTTCTCCTTTGCTGATGACTATCTGCCCCTGATTCTCCTTGCCATCATCCCATCTTCCAGTTCCTCAAAAACTCTTGCTCATTATGGACACTTTCTCCCATGAAGGGGAGTGATCCTTCCTGTGTTCCCTTCACCAGCTTCCTCTGCTTGAATCTCATCTCCTAAGCCAGGTTGGATTTTCCTCCCCTCTGAGAGTTCCTTTTCAGAGCTCAGTCTGGCAAGAAAGGAAGAAGAATATCAAGGAAATTTGGGGAGAGAAGAAATGATAAGACCTCCCAAGAGGGAGCTAAATAGGTACAAAAGATCACAGGTACACTGAAGAGTGGGCTGGATATGAAAAGACTAGGCTAGGCAAAGTTCTTCTGCTGAATGTTTATTGGCCTTCACTGTGTTCAGTAATCTGTGCTGGGAACACATCCTGTACCCTTAGGCATCCTTGACACCTGGAGACCTGTTGAGGATCTAAAATCATAGAATACTCTATACCTGCTCACCCTCTCTTCAAATAGTGTCTACAGTGTCATGGTGTCTGTGGATCACCTGTAGTCTGCTTCTCAATTCTAATTATTCTCTATAGTCTACCTAGCTAATTTTGGTATACCTGTATTGCTCTTGACCTAGAAATTCACTACCACTTATTTTCCCTAAAGAACACATCACATGTATAAAGAGACTAATGGAAAAATCTCCCATGAAAGACAATATTTTTTTCTGAAAAGCCAGGGGGAGTGCATGGGATGTGACACAGCACCCAATGGGACTGGGGAACTCTTTCTGAACCTCCTACTCAGTCTTCTGCTCTCCTGCTGGATAGTCGAATTATGCTTTATGCTTCTGACCAAAACAGTGAGTTAATTATATACAAAATGTACTATTTTAACCACTTTAAAGTGTAGAGTTCAGTGGCATTAAGTATAGCCATGTGTTGCTCAATGATTGGGGTATGTTCTGAGAAATGTGCTGTTAGTTGATTTCATAGTTGTGCAAACATGATAGAATACTCAACTGAGATGGCTGTGACATCACTGTGGGATATCATGTGATGGAACCAATTTGTGTAACTCCCCACTTCTGCTCCCACAGCTCCTGCTAACCACCATTCAACTTTCTGTCTCTATAAATTTGACAACTCTCTGTACCGCATCTGTCTTGCATACTGTGGACTCATACAGTATTTGCCCCTGTGTAATTTTCCCCTGATTATTTAACTTTGTGCACTATTCTAAGACCCCACATTGCTGGAGGGTGGGTCAGAATTCTTTCTTAAGGTTGAATAACAGCCCCATGCATGTTAGACTACATCTTTTGTATATCTATTTATCCCTCAGTGGACATTGGGTTGTTTCCACATTTGGATTCTAAGTCTTTCTTTTGCCAGTGTTGGACCATATTGACAAGAAGCACATCTGTTATTCATGCTGTGCTGGAAGTTTCATTTTGTATTTTAATGTCTTGCATGATGCTAATGAACCCAGGCCAAACAGGAGTAAAGTCAAGTTAGTTCATGGAACGAGCTGGGAGTGAGCGTCCACCTTGTTTGGCTGTCATGGATGTTTGGCGTTGGATGAGGTCCCAGAGATCTTCCACATGACATGCAAGTTCCCTGGCAGCTCCCTCACAGGCCTGTGCTGCCCACTGAATTTCTCCCTGATGGGAAAAATACTGTGCGTCAGGAAGCAGGTCCTTCTACTGTAGGAGACAAATTGACTGGCTGCTCTGTTTATACAATTTCCATTCATGATGCCTTCAACCCTCAGAGCTGATTGGGTCCTCCCATAGAAAATTAGAAGTTCACACACTCCTTTTTTACTAGAAAGTTTTCAAGTACAGTCATGTGCCATGTGACAATGTTTTGATCAATGATGGACCACATATATAACGATGGTCCCACAATGTAAGATATTGCCTAGCGACTTAGGAGACATCATAGCCTCTGTAAGTACATTCTGTGACTTCCCACGTGATATATTGACTCATGGCACATTTTCACTCTTTATCCTCCTCGTTAAGTGATGAATGACTATTGAATCAATATTCTGTTACCACTAAAATTTCTTTTCTGGACCATGAAGATCCTGATTATTTTTACCAGAATTCCAGTTGTAGTTTGATATTCCTGTCTCTGCTGGCCACCTGGTGTAGACATGCTTACAATTAGGCAGTTCCCATTCTTAATAAATGTGGGTACTTTGGCCAAAAATTAAGTAAACTGCCCAGATAATGTCTGATATGGACCATTGCCTCTCCACTTCTGTTTTCCTCCTGTGGATGCAGTCTGATACAACAATGACTATCATTGCTCATTGCACTGGAGAGATAAGAGGATAAGGTCACAGGGAGGAACACTACACTACAGATGCTGCTGGCACCTAGCCTTAAATATTCTTATTGAATGGACTGAGACACCACCCAACTTAACATTTTCATTGTTATAATTTCAGATTTCAAATCTCTGGTTTGAGAAGGCCACAGAACTCCTCTAAAGAAATCAAAATCAATACAGAAGGAAATGACCAGGAAACATTTTTGTGGGTAGGTGAGGTATGAACAGGGCCCTTCAGGGCAAGACTATGACAGGCCTTGGATCCTACCCTGATTGGACCCTCTGAACCAGCCTGCAGTCTTCTTATTGGGTGACAGCCCCCTTGCTTGGCCCTGGAGTCCGTGTGAATAGGAAAATTTCTCTCACCTTCCCTTAACCTTTGGTGACTTAAGGTCTCTGGACTTTGAGGAGAACTATCCCTTCTGTCATAAAACTAGTGAAATCCTTGGGAAAAAAGAGAATGAAAGGCAGATTTTTGCTTCTTCTGCTCAACATGGATTCGCAGGATCCCAGCTAAAACAAATTTTCAAAGAGGGAAAATATATGGAATAGCAATCTTTAGGAATTTAGATCCCTGAGAGGTAATTCCATCTCATTCGTTAGATAAAAAGTTTCCAATTCACAGATCAGGAGGGGCTTTGGGGGAGCCAGCATTGTCCCCGAGCAGAAAGAACAATGGGTAGAGTTGGGTATCTAGGGAGACATGGCACCTGGAGGTCACAGTGCAGAGAATCAGAGAAGTATGGTTCAGAGGCTCCCATGCTTGAGCTTTGTGAAGTGGGTGCACAGTTGGAGGTAAGAACTGAGGCCTTGGCTGATTCCAGTTCCAGTTCTCTTCCCCATGTGGTTTCCTAGATGTAAATAAGTGTGGCTTCCATTCTCTACATGATGCCAAGAAGCACCCAGAGAAATGTTTCCTGGAAGTTGGACTTACAGTCTCTGTGTCAGCATTGTCAACTTCATTCCTTAGTTAGGACTTAGACCCAGGTCATGCTGAGCAGCAGCAAAGGCTGGCCAAGAGGTTCCCAGCACCCCCAATCCCTTCTAGACTGCAGAACTGGACAAGCTCGCATTTGTGCAGGATGAGTTGAATGCTGTAGAAGAGCTGCAGGCACGAAGATATCAAGATGGGTTATATGCCCATTCATTTGGATGAGCTAGTACTTACTATTGAGGTAGTAGGATTTAGATGGCATGACACACAATGGCAGACTGCACAGCCTAATGATCGATGTGGTTACCTGCAAAGGGATGGCTATTTAATACAAGGTTTTGCCACTGTTTTAAAGCATAGGAAAGTCATGGGGAATTCAATGACTGACACGATAACACTCTATAAAGGCATGGGATAGCATATGGACGAAAATGCCCAGATTCTTAACCTGAGCATGCTCTATGACTTTGTGTGCTGCTATAATAATATATAGTTTCCAGCTGTGGATATGGACAAATTGAGAGCAAATGTCAAGTTGTATAAAGCATAAACTTGATGAGGATTTTTATACACTTTGGACCATTGATTATTAATAGAATAATCTTAATAATCAGAAGGGGATACGTGGAGATAGTCACAGGAACTTTTATAACCAGCAAACATTATATTTATTGGCCATTCCATACCAGATTACACCAGCCTCTGGTCTGTTTTCTCCTTGGGACTGAACTTGTCCTGCTGGCAGTTTTCATAAGGTCCTGAGGCTCACCTCCCCTGAACTGTCTCTACCCTCCACTCTTTAGCATAAGTAACCCATCAGATCCCAGCATGGAGGCAGGAAGGGAGGATGGAGAATTAAATTTTTCAGCTAATCTTGAATGAGAATATTTATACATGGAAGGACCTGGAGACCTTTATTGATTAAGTTTGTATCTGGAAGATCATCTGAAGATTAACGTGTTAAAGCCTTGTTCCCCAGCATGGTACTTGTATGAAGTGGGGGACCTCTATAAGGTAGAGCCTAGTGGAAGGAAATAAGTCACTGGGCTGAGCTGAGCCCTAGCATGGGATTGCTGGATCCCAACTCTTTCTTTTCTTTGCTCTTCTACACAATGCCCACCATGCTGTGCTCCTCACAGCCCCAAAAGCAATGAGTCAACTTATCCTCTTTTTAAATTGATTATTTCAGGTATTTTGTTCCATGAACAGAAAGATGACTAAGTAATTAAAAAATTATTTTTTCAGGGAACCTGTATAGAGAAAGAATTCACAGACATTTGACCAAGAAGAGAAGAACTCAAGTGTGTATGTGTGTGTGTGTATGTGTGTGTGTGTGTGTGTGTGTGTGTGTGTGTGTGTGTGTTGCTGGGGATTGAACCCAGGCTATATCCCGAGCCCCAGAGAAGAACTCAATTTTAAGTAAGACTCCATTATAAATGTTGGATGTTTAATTCAGATTCTGAATGAAAATTGCTATTTACTTCATGAGAGTGATTCTCACCCTATTTGATTGTGTCAAAGCTAGAGCAGAGAAAGGAGGGATTAAATTACATTGAGCTGCCAAATGTGACTTGGCGAATATCAAGTTTTTAAAAGACTCACTGTTCAGAATTTTGCATGTCCATGGTCAGAAGCTTTGATTTTTTTTCAGACCTTGATTTTTTCCATCTTTAAAATAGGGACGACAACAATGTCTACCTTAAGGACTTCTGTGAGGAGCCAGTGGGTTATAACATTTAAGGCATAAGAAGACCACCTAGAGACTATGTTCCTACTGGGGATTTTCTATTTGTGGTGGGGGTATTGCCAAAATTTTTAATTCACTTCCTTTCTAATTTTAGGGTAGAGCTTCACTTCATGGATCCCTTGTACTTGGGTGAAACTCAGTGACTAATTCCTGCCAGAGAGTTGGGAATGCAAATGATGAGCTTAGCTTTCAGGGGAGAGTAATCCATTTCGGGTATGACAGGTGGAAAAAGCCCTGTTCTCTCTGGCACACCAAGGTTTGAGATGATGGCCATTTCATCAGGCTGTGTCCCTCAAGCATCCAAAGATTGACTGCCTGAACATCCACTGTTGACATATGGTGTGCCCAAGGACTACACATTTGTTGTTAGAAGCCACACATTTATTCAAACACATGAACATGCTCACATGCATACACAAAATCACTTACATACAAACATGAACACATTCCCATATATATACGACCTGCTCCTAAACTCACAAGCACACTCAAATTAACATACTCACACATGAATACATCATTCATACTTAACATTATTTTCATAACCTAGTGTGGTTAGTCTGTTTTTGCTACATGACAAAATACCTTAGACAATTATTTTAAAAGAAGGAAAGGTTTTTTTTTGTTTGGTTGGTTGTTTGATTCATGGGCTAAGAGGTTTCAGTCTATGTCACTTGATCCTGTTTCTTTGGGCCTATGGGTGTCCAGTATATATATTATTGCAGGTGACATAGGAAGTCTGTTTACCTCTTGGCAACCAGGAAGCAAAGAAACAGGAAGGGGCCAGGGTCCAAATATCCCTTCAAAGGCATCCATAGACATAATTATCTCCAAAAGCAAGGCCTCACCTCCTAACATATCTACTACATCCCAATAGCACCTCAGGTTGGGGAGCTAGGTCCTGCAGGGGTTCAGACCTAGGATGTAGATTCAGGATCCTGGCGGTGGAAGAAGATGTGAGGTGCAGTTGGGACAGTAGACATGTTTTATCCAAAGATGGAAGCATCCTTGCCCCAAGTCTTTCCATAGACCGTTTTTATATGCAGGCCAAAGAAGGCGCAGTGCCAACAGGTTACATAGGTGAATGCATACAGCAGATATTTATGACCTTGAGTCCATATGCTGAATCAGGGTCATAAAAGATACTCATGACCTTGACTACATACTAAAACAACTGGCTGAAAGTCTCAGTGACGGAGCCTAACTATAGCCACCTTGGGTCTTCCATATACAATCCTTCAATACATGGGCCATTGAGGAACACTCCAGATAGAAACCATTGCACTTTGTCCATTCTGATTTTAAATCATTACAGAAACTCAAAGTTTTTCAAATTGAGAACTGCTATATTTTTTCAGGTGATATCTGTCAATCAGCCCAAGTTATCTATGGAGATTGGCTAGAAGACATCTGCTCTAAAAGGGGATTACAGGGAAAACAGTATTGTATGACACAAGTGTCATCAATAGTAAAGTTCCACTGGCTCTTAGCAAGGTGAGCTTCTGGAGCCGCAAGTCTGCGATTGTGCGTGTATGGTGTCTGTCTCATTCAGCATGAGTTTTTCCGTGTGTGGAAATGTTTTTCAGCCTAAAAAATCAAATGTCGTTTTTCTTGATTCCTCCTTTACCAAGAATATAGATGGAGTGTTGGACTTCTGTTTGTTGTTTCTCTTTGGAAAGTGTTGAGAGTGTTGTGGTTAAGAGAAGCAGATGAGTAAAGAGAAATAAAACAAAATTCAGAAGTAATAGATTATAATCAGTCTCATTTTCAATTGTTTGATCTTTACTTAAACCTAACTACATCTCATCTTTTTTCTCCACAAAGCAAATCTAGTCAGGTTTTGAATCCAGGTTTGGGGGGTTTGATAGCAGAAGCTCAGAAACTTGGATCCATTTCACAAATCTCTGTGAAATCAGGTGAACAAAGACCATCATTGTTCAACAGATACAGAACGCAGCATTAAGATCTTATCAGTGGAATTGTTTGGAGGGAATTTGGCAACAAATATGAAATATTATCTGAAATATAATAACTAACAGTGAAAAAGGAGAAATTATCAGAGACTTATGCTGACATATTATTTGGGTGACATATAAAACTAAGAATTATGAACAAACATAAACATAAGTGGCAGTGAATTAATAGAACAAGCGCAACAAACAAAGAGATGTATGTTATGTCATAAGATAAAGTTCACGACTGTGAGTAAAAGAAACTTTACCAACTTGTTTGGGAAATGGATTATGTTAGAAAGTATGAAAACTTAATAATAGTTAATATAAAAAATAATAATGATTGATTTGTATCCCAGAGTGGATACAAACAGGGATCCAAACCAAAACCACCATAAGAAATCATTTCACTGAGGATGGCTATGTTAACATTACTCAAGGAAAATAACACATTTTGGAAATGATGCGGAGAAACTGAAACTCCCTTAACATTGCTGGTGGAAATTCGAATGGAACAGTTTGGTGGATATTCAACAAGAACCACCATGTGATCCAGAAATTCCACTCCTGTGTATATACCCCAAAGAATTGAAAGCAGGTACTTAAAACAAAGATCTGTACACAGATGTTCACAGCAGCACGATTCACCATAGCTAAAGAGAGGAAATTAAACAAATGTCCATCAGCAGATGAATGCAGAAACAAAATGAGTGTTATCTACATGACAGAATATTGTCAGCCTCAAGATGCTGGTATGCACTGATGTACAGATATAGAAATAAAGATAGATATCGTATGTATTTATTGTCTCTCAGCTACAAATTCACCTTCTTTGCTTGCTCTGTGATCATGGAGTTGGTCCTTGTAAATCTCTCTCCTTTTACAACAACAATGCTAAACCTTGACTGGAGGGAATGCTGGGGGAAATATGGAATCTGATTCATTATCAGAAATTATTTCTTTTTGTTAGGCAAGGAAACTGCACTCAGAAAGTTGTGTGAGTCACACAGCAATACGTGACAACTGGAGCTGAAGTGTGTGCCCGTTTCTGGGGTTTCCCTCTTCACCTGCTCTACATCTTCCTTCTAAGGTGGCCCCTCTCTACTCTCTCCCAGATGAGAGCACACATCTGGAAATCCTCATTTCAGAGCCTGGTTTTCTTTCCCATTCCTCACCCTGACCTGTTGCCCCATCTTGGTTCCCTGCTGGCTCATCCTATGTGGATCTCTATTCCAGCTCCTGAACAAGGACTTATGTTTCTATAGCATCTGACACACCTGCATTGGCGAGCTGAGTGCAGGTGTGCTCTCTTGGCTCAAGGAGGCACTGGAGTGGGTTCAAAGGTTTAACCCACTTATCAAGATGGCTAGTGGCAACTCTGAGTATGGAGAATGTGACACCAATCATCACCTACTTAATAACCTACAACTTGTAAGTTTCTAAGGTAAAAAAGGAAAGCAAATCACAGAATAGTTCCTGACTTATCCAACACCATAAAGACATTCTCTAATAAAAACCTAGTGGGGTATGTGGGATTTGATTTTTTTGCCCCATCTAAAGAGCATGTAATATTACTTTATGTTGTAATTTTCTTTTAAAACCCCTTCTGGAGTAGTTTGTAATTATGACATAAATGGATTTATTATTTAGATATTCTTGGGAAAGTGCATCTTTATATTAAAATATATTGTGTTGGTTATCCTGAGTATGTTATTATTTTTATTAACACCTTTAATTTTACCATATTCTTGGACATTGTTATTAACATATTATGGTTTGTTTTTTTTTTTAAGATGGGACTGGAGGCGTGGCTCAGTGGTAGAGTGCTGGCTGAGCTGGGTTCCATCCTCAGCACTGTAAATAAAGAACTTAATAAATAAAAGATTACATTGTGCTTGTTGACAAAAGGTACAGATTGTCTCTCTTCTCCCTTTTGTAGAGGTTCTCCTTTAGAGAACTGGTCCTAGAAATATTTCCTGTCTCCCTTTGATTCACATCTAAATCTTTTAAAAAGTGGTATAAGCTGCTTGCCAGCATTCCAGCCAGGAATGCATTCCTAGGCCTGAGTCAACTCTCTAAGATGTAAACCTTGAGGAAGACAGCGTCCCTATGTCCCTGTCACCTTGGGAGTTTGGTGCAGGCACCCTTCTCTGAGCTGTATCTACCTGCTTGTCATAGAGATGTGAGAAGTTTTGCTTTTCGTTGGGATAAAGGCAAGAGCTCGGACGACCACCTCAATTACCAGATGAACTCAGGATGAGTCCTGTGACAATGGCGAGCCCACGGTGCATCAAGTGCTTTCACCCAGGACCAGCTGCAGTTTATCCTGAGCCCGGGTGCGCGGGCTGGAGGGTCCCTGCTTGGTATTAGAAAGGCGAGGTGTCCTCCTGCAGTCTCCTTAGTGGTTCGCCTAGGATGCGCATCACAGTCTGGCTCAGTGCTTCCTCGGGGTTAAAACGGTTGTCTTCACTTTCTGCATTTGTGCAGAGGAATTCCTGGGTTGGCAGATTTTGTTTTTACTATTTCCCCCACCAGCTTTTAAGAACCAATTAGGCCAGAGAACTGTTGCATTATTTCAGCCAAAAATAGTGAGAACCCATTGTGCTTATGGTCTCCTTTTCGAGGATGGACATTTGTACCTAACTCTAAACGTGATCTTCTCGGACAGGCACAGTCACAGGAGGTTCCTTTCAGTTGGTGTGCGCTGTCTTTTTGCAGTTTGGGCACATTACTTGTGCGATCTGGAAAAGCTACGGTTTCTGTCTTCTTTCCCTTCCTTGGACAGCATCGCTGGACATCTGCTGTAGCCTAGCCTTTGAGAAACTTCTGCAGGACACACCTTCTTCGGTTTGTCAGAACTTGGGTCCCAACCGAAGGCTCTGAGGAAGAGAGAACCTGGGCTACCGGGACCAACCACACAACCGGCTGCTAGAAGCCGAAAGGGACCGGAGACAAATGCGAAACCGAGCGCGGGATTCGCGGCGGCCAGGGCTCATAGCACAGCACCTCTTAACTGCAGGACGAGGCAGAGACCTTTGCATCGTTCCCTAAGTCCGGCGGCGCGCAGACTTTTGGGAAATAGAGTCCGAGCAGGGATCCGCGGGCTTCCGGCGGCGTCCTGCGCATGTGCACTTCTCCCTGCGTGCGTGTTCACGCATGCGCCTCGCCGCGGCATCGCCCTGGCTTCCTGTCCGTCCAGGTGACCGCCCTGGTTTTCTGTCTAGGGCCTCTGGTGACTAGGACCGCGGAGTCTGCGGGGTGATCGCCGAAGGGCGCAGGCTGTGTGTCCCGGAGTCCCCCCTGGCTCGACCGCTACCTCGAGGACCGAGCTCGCGGCGGAGGGCCCGAGGGTCAAGCAGCAGCAGTGGCGGCAGAGGGGCTGCGCGACCCGGGCCGGCGCTCCGCGGCACGGTGAGTCTTGAGGGGCGGATCTGGGTCCCGGAGGGAGGCGCTGCCCGAGGTTGTGCGTTAGGTGCAGCCCCGACTCCTTAGGAGCCAAAAGGCCTGGCGAGGGCGAGGGCGGGGATCCCGGAGCTGCAGAGACCCACGGGAACCGCCCGCGCCCGGGGTCGATGCTGTGCAGCTCTAGGAGGGACAAGGCGCTCGGTGGGTGGGTCTTTGAGGACAGTGTACCTGAGGAGGAGTGGACACCGGCCTCATCTGGGATTTCTGGCTGCACTCCTTTCTCCACCCCGACTCCCTTTCCTCCTCCTCCTCGTAGTGCTCCGGATGTCTCTAAAGGTCCATCAGCAACGCTGTTCCTTACAGTTTGCTTCTTAGTTCTGCCTTTGTAGAGTCATGCAGTGTGAATCCAGGAAAGCCTTTTACTGCCTCGTTTGATAGAGGAGGACATGGTGGATGATTTGACAAAGGTTACCCGGGTGTTTTTAGGCACTTCTAGGCCTGGCTCCTTACACTGTATTACACTTAAGTTACAGTACATCTTTTTGAGCAGGCCACTCACATTTGTATGATTAAAGTCCCAACCATGGTGACTGTATTTCTTTAGTCAGAGAATTTCATGAATTTTCTGATCCTAAGTAGTTTGAAAAGTAAGAAAGTAAATGAGTTTTCTATAGCAGAATTTCTTTTTTTTAAGCTTACATTTAAGGATAACACATTATTTCAATTAAATTTGATGTTAATTCACACTTATTCACCACTAATTATGTGTGGGTTGCGAACATATAGGTAGGCACCGTTCTGAGTATTTTCCAATTTTCCAATCCCTTATGAAAAGGCCTAATGAGACAGTCTTCCATAGAGTGTCCTCAGAACTTTCTGGATAGGTTTTTATGCAGGAGATTCCTGCTGTGACAGGTCAGATAACTTATAATGACGCTGCTTGCATTTTTCTTTCCCAGATCGGCCTCTGCTTTCACAATTCTCCATATTTTTCCAAGAGCAGCAGAACATGAGTAAATCCTTGGTGAGTTTTTCTGTTCATGTGTTTATTCTGTCCTTTTGTTTACTCCTTCTGAGGCAAATAAGAGTTGCAACTTCAAAACATGAAAATAGAAAGAGTCAAGATATAATCAAAATGGTAGCAATCAGCACTCAGCAGTTTTGCTGTATTCATATGTGCAGATAGCATGATCCCTAAAGAGTTCTTAAAGTCAGAGTACATGTATGTCTCCTATTTTTGGCAAAAAAAAATTATAAATATCGTACATTCCTTGACTTACATTGACCATAAGTGAGATGTTTCCTTTCTCGTGGATTTTAAAGATTACTTTGATAATTGTGAATAACCTTCCCAAATAACAACCTGTAAGCTGCTGCCACTGATACCTTACTTTTCTGTCATGTGAGCAGACAGCATAGTGCCCAGGAAGAACTCAGCACACACGATCTTTCTGGTGACTAAAACTTTGCCATATGGACATTTTGCTCAATGCAGGGATAAAGCCTGGATCAGCTGGAGGAATGGCTTCACCCTTAAGTGAGTCTAAGCAGTTCTTTCTGCAGGTTGGACTGGGTTGCACAGCAGTCAATGCAGTAGAAATCCCTGGCAGAGGTGTCCTCATTTTCCATTCCCATTTTATCCTGCCTCCAAGGTCTCCATTCTGTGCCTGACACTTCCCTCATCCTGTTCTGGTGAAGATTGCCCGTGACCTAATGTATACTGGGTATTTCTAACATGCATACCCTGGGCTAATTGCCCTTCATTGTCTTAGACACTCTGCAGTCTCCCCTGTCATTTTTTATTCCATTTATTTTGTTGCCCTCTATTTTTAATCTGAGGAGTTCTCCTGCCTTCTTCACATATTTTTCTTTTGCTTAATTTGATCAGGCTGTGTGCATGTGGAAAGCTCTTCAGAGGCTCCCTGAGTGACTAGGAAAACAGGTTTCTGTTAAACTGGAAATGGGGAGATGGTGGGAAAATCAGGTTTGAGAAAATTAGGTTTTAGCCATTTTTAATTGATTCTGTTAGCATGAGGTAAAGTGGCAATAGCAAGAGTGCAGGACATGTGTTGGGACTTCAGGAGACAGACTGGACTGGGAGTCAGGAGACAGACTGGACTGGGAGTCAGCATAGAAAGCTGTGTTGGGAGGTGGACAAGGGGGTGAGCCCAGGACTCTCCCATATGCAAAGTCTGCTACCGAAGGAGGGACTCGGTGGGGCAAGAGTGAAAACTGGGAGCATGAAGTTTCAGAAACCAGGGAATTGAAAGGTTTGTGGGTGGAAAAGCAACTATGTCAAATTCTACTCATAGTTAGTTAAGCCTAAAGACTGAACTGGCCGTAGGATTCAATTCTGGGGAGATCCTCTGACTCCTTGAGAATTTGTTTAGCTGGATCTGATTTGATTTAAGAGAGAGTGGTAGAATTTGATTTGGTATATTCCTGAGTTTGGTTTTTTTTTTTTAAGTGGGGAATTTGGACCCAAAATTTTGGGGGGAAAAGAGAAATTGGCCAGTAACTAGAGTAGGAGTTGAGGTCAAAATAGGATTTTTGTTTTGTTTTGTTTTGATGGGAGGAATAAAAAAGTATATGATCCACTAAAAAAGGAGAATCTTTGATGCATGTAGGAGAGGGGTACACGGCTGGATAGTGGGGGGTCCTTGAGTCAGTGAGAGGGGACACATTGCAGGCTTGCGCTGCAGGTGTTCTGGGTGTTGTTCAGTGGTGGGGTAGGATGTGACATTCCTGTGTGCTTCTGTCTTCTAGGAATTAGCTCATGAGCTAAGAGGGTGAGGCTTCAGGTTTAGGGGGAGAGCAGTCCCAGACTGAGGGAGCACACAGGGTCAGCCATCTGACTTCCTGGTATCTTCCTTCCTTTGCCGGAAAAGTCATTTCATTTCTTACAGTGTGGATGTAGTATGGTCTTTGGGTGCTCCTGTCATTGCCTGATGCTTCTCAGCTGGATGCTGTGGAGACCAGTCCTGCCCCCACAGACACTTTCTCTCCTCTGTTTCCTGAAGGATTTCCAAAGGCAGCTTCCTGCTTACCCGGGCCTGCTTTTCTGGCCCTTTTCCTCATCTAGTATTTTGCCTCTTGACTTCAGCTTTGGGGATGGGGGTATAAGAGGCACTTCTTAGCCTTGAGGACCCCAGGCGCTCCTTTGAGGAACAATCCATAGAGTAACTGGTAGCAGTAAAAGGGGTCTGTGTTCAATGCCTGGGAAACTGAAGTGATGGCAAAGCAGAAGTCATGTTTATTGTGTTGTCAAGGTGCCATTTCTGTTATTCACTGAGGGGAAAGTCTCAGGGGATGAGGAGGAATTTCCATGGTGGTAGTGTGATCGGGCTTTGAGGAGTCATAGAGGTCAGTCAAGGGGTTTAGGAGACTACATGGGTGCCCTGAGCAAGGCTTCCGGAGGACCAGTAACAAATTTCACTTCCAGAGCCAAGAATGAAGGTAAATACTGAGACTGACGAAAGACCTAACAGTGCTGTACCAGGTTTGGGTTTCATCCTTCATAGAATTTGAAACCTTTTAATTGGGAAAGTGAGTCGTCTGATAAAAGGATGTAACAAATAGGCTGAGATGTGTAAAGGATGCCATGAGGGGGTTCTGGGGGCACCTCACAAGGGGGCTCGGATTTCTAACTAAGGTGCCAGATGGGGAATGTGACGGTGTTTCCATGACCCCAGACCCAGGTATGTCAGTCTGCTGATGTTTTTCTGAATCATGAGTGGGGTTATACATTTGTTATAGCTGATGATTTAGTATCAATACTTTATTATTTCGTAAAATGAGCCAGGTGCAGTGCTGTGGTGCGGGTCTGTAGTCCCAATTATCCCAGAGGCTTCTAGTTCAGATTTTGACAAAATGTATATTGTGGTATCCACTGTCCACTGTCAGGTTCATGCAGAGCAGTTACAGTGTCCTAAAATCCTGTGCCCCATATTGTCTCTCGCTTAGTCCTACTGTCAACTCCTGTTAACCACTAATCTTTTTACTGTTTCTATGTTGTTGTCCCTTCTGGAATGTCAAATCATGGAACTGTACAGGAGCCTTTTCAGACTTGCCCATTTATGTAAAATGCCTACTCATAACACCCATGCAGATCTTTCTATTACAAGATTACTTTATTTTGCTTTTTTCTTGTTTACTGAGTACTCTTGGGCATTTTTAAATTTTTCCAGTTTGGTCATGTTGGTAAACATTTTCTTCCAAGTTGATCGTCTTTATATTTCATTTTCCAGCATTACCATATATTCTTAAATATTTTCATTTTGAGAAATGGAGTATTTCACCTTTTTTAACATTTCTCAGAATGAGAAAGCTTGCATGGATGGGCTTTCCAGATCCAGAGAATCCTCTCCTTCAGTGTTCCAGTGCAGGATCTTAAACAGGTGACATCAGTGGTGGGATTGGGAGGGGTTTGTTCTGTGGTTCTCATTTCTGGGAATCTTGACCTTCCCTCCCTTTCAGTGCTGCATGCGATATGTTCCTTGGATGGGGTGTAGATGGCATACTGACCGACTCACTCTTGAATCTGTAAAACTGAGAATGTTTGGCATGATGTACAAGAGCACGCTTGTTGGTTGGGCAGACCCCAGTTTGCCGTCCTTTGGCCTTGGGAAGGTTTAGCTGTTCTCTCCCCATCTGGTTCCCAGTGATGCACATGAGATCACTGACCTTTAGAGGCAACCAAGCTAACAGGCCATTTGTTGAAGTTCTCTTGGTCTTTTTCATTTTACAGTCTTGAGGAATATGCATTTTCTCTCATTGTTTACTTAGTGGAGTTCCAGTGCTTCACCTTGAACTCTTATTTTCCCCAGCCACTCCCAGAAGGAGTCTCAGAGAGGTAAGGAGAAGGCTCCTTCCCTGCAGCAGTGGAGGACAGCACTGCCTGCACCGAAACCCAACTCTGAGGAAGTTGTTCATTGAGAAGTTCACAAAATTATCCTCACCCTCAGGCCTAGTGCTTTGGCTTTGGTGAAACATAATCCGGTCCTGAGTTTTATTATTACAAAACTATCTCTGGAATAATATATCTAGTAAGCATTTTTTCTTTGAGATGGGGTCTCATGGTCTTTCCTAGGCTGATGAAGAGTTCCTGGACTCAAGGGAGCCTCCTGCTCAGCCTCCCAAGTGGCTGGACAACAGGCATGCCTACCTGGCTAAGCAGACATTACATTGTACCCTTGTCCTATAAAACTGACCTAAAGCCCTTAAATGTTACAGTTCTGATTGTTTCTAACAATAGTTTATCTAGGTTTATTAAAACCCATTTTATCAAAGTTATTCATTATAAAACTTCTTGTTTTATGCCAGAGTAGGAACAGTGAAATTTTTTCTTTTGTGGATAAAATTTTTCCTTTCGTGGATAACAGTGAACTCAGGCAAATGATTGAAAGCCATCATCAAATAAAAAACTCAGTTTGGAACATTCATGAGAATGCTGTTTTCCAGCAGCATGTTGTGGGCATTAAAAACAACAAACTGTAATTTTTTCATCATATACTGTTTATTTCCCTCATAAGGCAAAGTTATAAGCAATTTTTTTAAAAAGCAAATTGAGAGTTAAAATAAGGTGCATTAACATTTGACTGTTTCTTCATGCCCTGTTCCCTCAGTCTCTTGCATTTGGTGATGACTTTTAATATACAAGGACTTAGGTGAAGGTGACTGGTCCATTTGACTTTTTTGACCCCAGAATAGCCTTCCTTCCCTCAGTTAGTATTCCTTATTAATTAAATAATCACTCATTTATTCATTCATAAATGTAAGTACTCTCCTAAATATTGGGCTTCTGAAAATAATGAAATATTCCTTCTTAAACTCACTTTAAGACTCCCTTAGTGGGAAAGACTCAAATAAGATCTATAGAGGAGACGTGTAAATGGAATGGTGTGTTTGTTTATTTACTGGGGATTGACCCTAGTGGTGCTTTACCATTGAGCTATATCCCAGTCCTTTTTAGTTTTTATTTTGAGATGGAGTCTTACTAAGTTGCTAAGGCTGGCCTCGGACTTGAGATCCTCTTGCTGCAGTCTCCCTAGTTGCTAGCATTACAGGCATTACCACCACATCCAGTTTAGTATGTTTATTTTAAGTGTGTTTTTGATAAAGTGCATGTCCCTAGGACATTTTTGCCACAAGAACTGTTCTGGCTTAGAAAAGAGATTCTATGAGTTCACTTTGTTATAGTCATAGGTATGTATGGTCTTATTACATGTATTGTGTATTTATAAGACTCTTTTCTTACCTGAATTTTCCTGAATTGATGACTTCTCCACATTTCCCCCTCTTCTCCTTAAGAGTGATTTGAAGGCATTGTGCTGGTGATATGCCTATTGTTATCCAATCCACATGACTGTATTGGTAAATATCAGGTGGATAATTAAACATGGACCCATCACCAGAGTAAATGAAACCAGTCTTATTTTTCTAAAAAATAAGTTATCATTGCTAGGTCCACTTAGTGAGGCAAAGCGATGCAGTGTACAAACTCTGGGCCCTGTGGGTCCTCACCATGGTAGCCCCAAGTCAAGTCTTGTGATGCCTGCATGGAGTATGGGCAGAGCTTCTGGAAGCCATGCTTTACTTTCTATCACCTGCTGGGAAGGCATGTCATAGGTCATTCTGGCTGGGGCAGGCCCATTTCTGTCTCCATGTGTCCCATCTGCAGTTGGGCTTTCTCTGCCCTGACCACCTTTAGCCTTTCCAGGCCCCTGAGCCTGATCCCTGGACACCCTAGCAAATAGAACTGAAAGACAACACAGTATCTCCTGCCAGAGGACCCTTCCTGTCCTTGTGGATGGTTTCACATGGAGAAGCCAAAACATTCAGAAACATCAGAAATTTATCAGTGTCCCACATGGCCCCTGAACATGATGGAGTCTTTCTTTTTTCATTTAGATGAAATCAACTGGAACTACTGTTTTTACCTGTTTCATAATCCTTTCTTGGCAAGTGTATAAAACTTAATAGCCACATAAAAGTGGTAAGACAGGCAGTAGACATCATTGCTGGGTCCACATCATGTCCACAAAGCTGCATCAAGTATATTCTGTGGAGTTCCTGTTTCCTGCTGATGTTTCAGTATGTGATCGGGACCATATTATATTATCTTATCGTAGAGGTGATGATTCTAAAGGAAGCAGTTTTAGTGCTGGTGTGTTTTTATGAGTGGGACAGTTTTTTTTAAAGGATGCACATTTAAATTTCTTGGTAGGTTATTTGTCCATTCTCAGAAATGTGCTTCTCCCCTCCTAGAATGTGTAAATAGAAAGAAAGGAAATTCTCGGTTCCCAGCTGGGAATTAGAGAAACCAGGTCATGCTATCTAATACTTCTGTAGCAGGCTGTGGACTTTCCTATAGTGAAAGAGAAAACTAGAACATAAGCCAGAGTATTTGGTGATTGTGGCAAATACTGGCTTGCTTATTGCTTTGGTGATTGTGGCAAATACTGCAGAGTGGTTCAGAAGGTTAGAGAAGGTACAGGCTTGAACAGGAATAGCAATTGAATTTCAGGTGTGGTGAGTATGTATTTCAGGTGTGGGACATATGTATCTGTCTGGAGTTTAGGATAGAGGCCTGAACTGGTCATGTAAGTTTGAGAAGTGTCATTGTATAGATGGCAATTAAATTAGCCAAGAAGCTAGTCAGACTCACCATCAAAGCAGCAAGCACAGATAAAAAGAGTAAAAGACCAAAGACTGAGCCCTGGGGCCCTCCAACTTTATGATTACTTGAAAGAGAGAGGAACCAGCAGAAGAGATTGAAAAGGAAAATGGCCAGAGAGGTTAAGGGAGAACTAACGTTTTGTTCTGGAGGCAAAATGAAGAGTATTCAGTTGAGTAGCATAGTGCGTCCTGGGATTTTTCAGACCTGTGTCCCTGAGGACAAGAGTTGTGCCTGCTAGTTTTAGTTTCCCCAACAGACAGGATTATGCCTGGCTCCCAGTGCAAGTCCAGCATTTTCATTTTCTTAATGTATATGAATAAGCCCCCTGGCACTATATTTATGATATATGTGTTTTTCTTCCACAGCCTGTAATGTAAAATAAGGTATACAGTGTTGTGTTGTGTTTTGTTTTGTTCTGTTTTGTGGTGCTGGGGATTGAACCCAGGGCCTTGTGCAATCAAGGCAAGAACGGTACCAATTGAGCTATAGCCTCAGGCCAAGGTATACAATGTTCATAGTTAACTTTACCAGTGAGCTTGAAAAGATCTTGTCTCTGTGTACCTTTTCCATGTCACCTAATTCAAATTGTGGTACCACTGCAGGGGCCAGTGTCATTCAAGGATGTGGCTGTGGACTTCACCCAGGAGGAATGGCAGCAGCTGAACCCTGATGAGAAGGTGACGTACAGGGATGTGATGCTGGAGAACTACAGCAACCTCGTTTCTGTGGGTGAGAAAAACTTGCTTTCTCAGTTGCTAAAATACATGGGATTTCTCTGATTTAACTTTGAATTGGATGGGACAAATGTGAGTAGTGTTTTTGGCACCAGGTAGGGCATTGTGGTCTTGACCTTCCCAGTGAAAGGCTCTGATTTTAATAAAGCACCAGGGCACTTTGTTGTGCAGCTGGCACAGCAGCACTTGCCCCAAATGACAGAGACCCTGCAGCCAAGCAGCCAGGTTCAAGTTCTCTTTCATTTCTCATTAACAGGGTATCACATTATCAAACCGGATGTTATCATCAAGTTGGAGCAAGGAGAAGAGCCATGGATAGTAGAAGGAGAATTTCCACCTCAAAGCTATCCAGGTGTGTTAGTGGAGGCAGAGAGGAGATTGGTAATGGGGAGTTTCTCTCCCAGGGACTTTTCTAATGGTCCCAAACCCTTAGAAATACTAGTTACTTTTACACTGTAGGTACCTGACTCTCATTCCCCAAGACTCCTTCCTGTCTAATGAAAATGTATGTCTGCAGAGCTTTGCCCTACTTAACCACTGCCCAGAATCAAAAGTCAGCCCCTTCCTTCTTCCTCTTAAACCTTGGGTCTTTGCTCAATCTTCTAGCATTTCAGTAATCCATTATCATAGGTTCCTTTTGTTTTTAGATATTCTTAAGGCTGTTACCAAAAATAACATGTGACTCTTATGTTCTAATTACCTTCCTGTTTTGTTTTTATTTTCTTTGCTGTGAAATGCCTCAGACTTACTATAATCCTCAGTTTCACTTTTTACTCCTCTTTCCTTGAGGTCAGATGCCAAAATCCCTACCTGTGCCTAAACCAGTAGATTTCATCCACCTTCATTGGTATATACATTATGCTTTATTGGATGGTGCTGATCATTCCTGAAATTTAGCCCTCCTGGAGTTTGGTAATAGTAGTAACTCCCTAGTGACTCCCTCTTTTCCTAAACGCTCATTTTTATCTTGACTCTAATTTACTGTTGTTCCTAATGCCTTGAGTAACATTGCTGTTGTAGCAGCTGCTTAATAGGTTTTACATACATAAATTATATTTGATTTATTTGTCCTTCCACCTTCTCCAGAAATGTCTCTGAAGGATCTGTTTCCACCTGCTGTGATTTCCCTGTTTCACGAGATCCTCAAAAGGGTTTCTCCCGTCTCAAGTCTGTCAGGTTTTTGTTTGTTTGTATGTTTTTATACTGCTCACACTAAGGTTGAAATCTTTGCTACTGTTCTGTAGAACACTGTTGTACAGACCAAGTGTTTTCTGTTCATAGCAGTGCAGAGCTTCTCTCATTCTACATATCTGAAAAATGATCATGATCTTTTTAAAATTATAATTACTAAGAACCTTTCCCCCTTCCCTTATTTACTAAATTACACTATTCTTCTCTTTCCCTATAGTGCCCCTGTGGACTCAATAAAAATGCCCATTTGTCACCAGCTATTACTGATCTGGCCAGGATGAGTGACTGGGTTTTATCCCTTGTGAGATGTATTAATTTATCCTTTGAATTTTGTCAGTTTCCTTTGCCTTATGTAAACAAAACTGTACTCTCTCATAGCTATATTACTGTGAATCATAATTGGATTTCAAGACATCTTCATCTGACGTCTCCAGTTATGTTATCACTAGCCTTACAAGACAAACCTGCTCTATCCATTATGACTTCTTTGTCTTTCAGGGATCACCACAGTATTGCCCTGTATTGCCTAGAGGAAGTAATTTCCCCACTCACTAAACTCATTCTGCCCATGCTCCTGACATCTTCTCTTCATGAGATTTTCATTCCTGCAGCTTCACACTTCACTAGGGTGGCTCTCCTTCCCCAAGTGACATATTTTTAGTGTCTGGGCTTGAATTTTCTACCTATTTGAAGTTTGTTTCCTTCCTGCCTCTTATCATTCCAGTTTCTTCCTTCTTTCAACTTCAGTTCAACCAAAAAAAGAAAAAGAAAAGTAGTCTGTAATCCAACAGGATATATATTTTGCTTGAGCTTTTTTGTTCTCCTGAATTATAATCCTATAAAGAAAATGTCATGTTCTCCCTCAATATAGTATGTAACATAGAGTAGACATTTGTTTCTTGATTTTTCTGAGGAGCCATTCAGATCAAAGAACTTTCTTGTCCATTCATTCAAAAAAAATTTATAGGCAGTTTTTTCTAAATATGCATGCCTGAGTCACATCCCCATATTTTCTTACATACTAGAGTATCTCTGATTCTGTTCAAGGATAGAAAGGCCTTTACAGATAGGCTTTGAGTGGATGAAGCCAGGTAAAAAAGGAAGCAATAAGATCAGAGACCTGTGGCTACAAATGCACTGGGGGTGTGTTGGGCACTACAATAGTCTTAACATAAGTCAAGGCTCTGAGATCATGATCAGTCTCTGACAACCAACATGTCATGACAAACTGTAAAGTGCTGATTACCTCCTCTAAAGCAAATCCCTGCTTAGGTGTATTTTATCACCCTCTTCATCCAACAAATAAGCTTGGCTTTCCTGGGACAGAGTATTTTTAGTAACAACTCATCCTAGCCATTGTGAATCCAGATGGTAAAAAGTATTATCAGATTTTTTAAAAAACCATTTTATCTGTTGATGAGCAGTGGATTCAGAGAAGCTCTTGGTTTGGGAGAATAAAATTGATATGGCTTCATTTGATATGGATGACAGCAGGTACATTAGTTAGGTTCATCCCAGAATTTGTGAGATAAGTTAAAAAAAAAAAAAGTTTAAAACCCATTATTATAAAAGCGGGCTGAGGGATCTGATGCTTAAGGTTTATACACTATATTAAACTGAGGGATGGGGAAGCATTCACACTCAGTTAGGTGAGAGCAAAATGTCAGGAGCAGGACTGGTTTAAGGAAATTATCAGGAGATTGAAAATAAGAAAAATAATTGCTCAAATCATTGAGCATATGTTTTGGGCCTGTTCTGAGTGCATCATTAACTTCAGTAATCCCATAACAACCCTATGAGGTAGGGGCCATCATCTCCACTATTAACTAGCTCACCTAGGCTGCCTCGTCAGAGTTCATGTGAGACTGTCCAAATAGGAAGAAAAGGAATTTGATGGCCAGAATAAATTTAGTATTAAATCAGTGTTGTTAGAATATTTAGGATCTAAACTTTCAGAAGGGTGGTGCCCTGTGGACCATTTTATACTTCCTGTGGACATGGATGTTCCAGAACTCTCCTTCCAGGTAAAGCTGAGTTAGGGAAAACGCTGGTTATAGGTTCTAGACATGAGAAAGTTTAGATGTAAATTTATTCAGCACTACTGTGGGGGATGGAGATGAAAAGGCAAAGTAGTATGTAAGGATGTAGAGCAGGGAGAGTGCTGCCACAGACATCGTAGAATAATGCCTTAGACTGCACTCCACCTCTCCCAGCTAATAGGAAGTGATATGGAGTAAAGTGCTCATCCACCTCCAAACTGAATCCCTGCCTGGATATGGCATGTGACCCTCCTTGTTCAGCAGAGCTCCTTGTCATTCATCCTGTTTGTTCCCAGTCCTTTCATGTTTGTCAGCCATTCATCCAACATCCTTTTTCTACCAGTCATTGCTGTGTCTGCATTTTACCTTGTGTACCCTTGAACAAAATACAAAGTAGCAAAGATCAAAGGTGCCATGTTTTTGTCAAGTTTACTTGTTTCTCTACCACCTTCTAGTGTGTTTGTCTGTTATTCCAAACAAAAGAATGAGGGAAAAAAGCATTTGGAATTTTATCCATCTGTCCATTAAGCTAGCACCTACCCACAGTAAGGTGCTGTGTGCCAGTCTCATTCCATATCTCCTGTAGGAAGATGTACAAAAGTTGGTTCATTTTGCCTCTTTTTAGATGAGGTCTGGCAAGTGGAAGACCCAATGGAGAAGCTCCAGGAAGATGAAGATATGTTCTTCATCAACAAAACCCTGGGTGAAGAGAGAGGTAATGTTTCTGGTAAAGCTTTTAATGTAGAAATAAACCCTGTTCCTTCAAGAAAAGTGGCCTCTAAATGTGACTTATGTGAAAAGAGTTTAACATCTGTTTCGGAGTATATCAGTAGTGATGGAAGTTATGCAAGGATGAAACCCAGTGAATGTAGTGGATGTGGGAAATCACTTCTCCACATTAAACTTGAGAAACCTCATCCAGGAGATGAATCTTATGAATTTAATCAAAATGGAGAAGCTTATGCTTTAAGTGAACAAAATATTTATCAGAAAATTCATATTTTGGAGAAACCCTTTGAATACATAGAATGCCAGAAAGCCTTCCAAAAGGACACAGTTTTTGTTAATCACATGGAGGAGAAGCCGTATAATTGGAATGAATCTGAAATAACCTTTCTCCAGATGTCAGATCTCAGTGTTCATCAGAGATCTCACATGGAAATGAAACCCTATGAATGCCGAGAGTGTGGAAAATCTTTCTGTAAAAAATCCAAATTCATTATACACCAGAGGACTCACACAGGGGAGAAACCTTATAAATGTAACCAGTGTGGGAAGTCTTTCTGCCAGAAAGGAACTCTCACTGTACACCAGAGAACCCACACAGGGGAGAAGCCTTATGAATGTAACGAATGTGGGAAAAACTTCTACCAGAAGTTACACCTCATTCAACACCAGAGAACTCACTCAGGAGAGAAGCCCTATGAATGTAGTTATTGTGGAAAATCCTTTTGCCAGAAGACACACCTCACACAACACCAGAGAACACATTCAGGAGAGAGGCCCTATGTTTGCCATGACTGTGGAAAGACCTTCTCCCAGAAATCAGCACTTAATGATCACCAGAAAATTCACACAGGTGTTAAACTCTACAAGTGCAGTGAATGTGGGAAATGCTTCTGCCGCAAGTCTACTCTCACAACGCACCTGAGGACACACACAGGAGAGAAACCTTACGAATGCAATGAGTGTGGGAAATTCTTCTCTCGGTTATCCTATCTAACTGTACATTACAGAACTCATTCAGGAGAGAAGCCCTATGAATGTACTGAATGTGGGAAAACCTTCTATCTGAATTCAGCCCTCATGAGACATCAGAGAGTACACACAGGAGAGAAACCTTATGAATGTAATGAGTGTGGAAAACTGTTCTCCCAGCTGTCGTACCTGACTATACATCATAGAACTCATTCAGGAGTGAAACCCTATGAATGTAGTGAATGTGGAAAAACCTTCTACCAGAATTCAGCCCTTTGTAGACATCGGAGAATACACAGAGGAGAGAAGCCCTATGAATGTTACATATGTGGAAAGTTCTTCTCTCAGATGTCATACCTCACTATACATCACAGAATTCATTCAGGAGAAAAACCTTATGAATGTAGTGAATGTGGGAAAACCTTCTGTCAGAATTCAGCCCTTAATAGACATCAGAGAACACACACAGGAGAGAAAGCTTATGAATGTTTTGAATGTGGGAAATGCTTCTCTCAAATGTCATATCTCACCATACATCATCGAATCCATTCTGGAGAGAAACCATTTGAATGTAACGAATGTGGGAAAGCCTTCTCTCGGATGTCATACCTCACTGTGCATTACAGAACCCATTCAGGAGAGAAGCCCTATGAATGTACTGAATGTGGGAAAAAATTCTACCACAAATCAGCATTCAATAGCCATCAAAGAATTCATAGGAGAGGGAATATGAACGTAGTTGATGTGGGAAGGCTTCTCTGAAGTTGTACCTCAGAAACCTTTTAATATAATAGACAAAAACTCTACATGAAGTCAAACACTATTGTACACTGGGCCCTCTGTATCCATGGGTTCCATATCTACGTATTTGACCAGCTGAAAATATTTGGTGAAGAAATTGCATCTGTTCTGAACACTGACTTTTTCTCTTGTCATTATTCCCTAAACTCTACAGTGTAACAACTATTTACATAACACGTATGTTATGTATTGTAAGTATTCTGGAAATGATTTCAAGTATATGGGGAGGATTATGTTAGTTATATGCAAATACTATACCGTTTTACATAAGGACTTGAGCATCTGTACATTTGGGTATCTGAGGGGTCATGGAATCAATAACCAGCCCTCCCTTCATCCAGCCTTGGATACCAGGGCACCATTGTATATCACAGTTCGTGCAGGCGAGTGTGGACAGGCCCTTGCGTGTAAGTCAGATTCATCATCTGAACATTCACGAGGTAGAAACACAACTGTTAACAAGACCATGCAACTCACTAAATACTAGACTATACAGAAATAAAAATGTCAATATTTAGAATGTGTATGTCTCACCATGGATTTGAACTGCTTTACATATCAGGGAATTTTAACAGATTAAGGAATGTGGAAAACGTACTCCTTTGGAAAATGTTAATACGTAAAGATGTGTTTCTCATATAACAAACTTTTTGTAAACAGTTTGAACAAAAACAGAACATATCTGCTGTGAATAAACATACTCTTTTTGTAAATAGAAAATGTAAAATTATTGGGATAGCTAGCCAACTCTACTAGATTAAATTCATGTAAACGGTTCCTGAGGAACAATAGGATTAGGGGCTTTTTGTTTGTTTTTTACTATGATACATTATAGTAATTGTTATTCAGTTTGAATCTTGTTTGAAAAACCTTGTTTCCTTATTAGTTTATAACACATAGGGTAAGATTACCCACTCTGAATAGCATCACAATGTTAATATCTTAATATGTATTTTCAGTGAGATAATATTTGTCATTTACAAACACATTTGATCATTGTTAATGAACTATGTCATCCATAAAGAAGCCATCTTTTATAATATTTTCACCTATAGATAAAGGAGATAGATCAGCAAAGGAGATAGATCTAGATGTATAAAATAGAAAACTCTGCATAGATAATTTTAAATTGTTAAGCCGGAAGTCTCCAAGAGTGACAAAGAGCTTTAGAACTTACTGCATTCTATACAATTAAAAAGGGGGAGAGGGTTACTTAAAATATTCCCATTCTGTTTTTCACCTGTTTTTTATTTGGATGCTTACATAAGTGTATGTAGAGCACAAATACTGTGTAACATAGAAATTAGATGTCTTTTTATGATAGAGTTTGTGAATGTTGTGCTCTGCTCCTTTCCAATACTGAAGGAATTGAGAACACATTAATTGTGGCAGACATTGTTGAGTGACTCCCCCAGTCCTCCCTCCTTACTCTTTGCAGGCAGAGTCTGGGTATCCATTTGTCCTCACAGGATAGGAGATAAATCAGTAATGATAACCTTTCTCATTGCCAGCAGTTGGTTTAGAGTGGTCCTGGGATCAGTCTAGATAAAGAGGTACCTGACAGGTGTTTTCTGGAAAAGATTTCCTCAAAGGTTCAAGGACTCAAGCAAGGTGAAATGGAGTCTTTGGTCAATGTCGCCTTTCCTGGATCTGGTGCCTGGTATCGGCTTTCAACAGTGATTATAGTTTAATCCTGACCAGAAAGATTGGAAGAACTTGGGACCTGGATGATGTCACTGAGCCTGGGAACCAGCCAGCCTTGTGGCCATTCCATGTCTGGACTGTTGGTTTTGTGATAGACTGAATTCATTTTTTAAGCCAGTTGACTCAGAATGCTCTGTTGCTAATAATTGAAGACATTGTAACTGATAACAGAGTTACACTTTTATAGAAGTTATGCAATTCAGAAGTGGACTTTAAGCACTTATTTTGAGGTGTTGATAAAAAAATGTATTTCCTGTAAATTTTGATGTAAATAGTTTGAGCATTGGATATCAACTTGAAACAATTAAATGTGTATGCTTCCTTGAACTCTCATAACACAGACTTGCAGAATTAACCTTTGGAATCTGTCATACCTCAGGTGCACCTCCATTTTTCTAATATGTGAAATAAATTTTGAGGTAATTTAATTTTATTATTCATGGATCACCACTACATTAGTTGGCAATATATGGTGTAAGGTAAGGATCTAATTTTGCTTTCAAATGATTACTTGCCAGGTAGCCTGTCTCATTTTACTAATTTACCCCTTTACACCACTGAACTGAAATGCCATATTTTTCATGTGTGAAACACATCACTCCTGTTTTGTTGCTTAGCACTTTTTCTCCATATTTTTCTAGATGATTGTATGCTATGTAACAGGAATTAAAAGTCTGGTAGATTGTATAGTTTAGGGTAGGAACCAAAAGTTTATAGCATATTTGTTGAAATTTTATCTACAAAGGTTTCCACCCTGGAATGTCTTTATAGCTTATTATACAATGTACATTTTGACAAAAATAAAGACATGATGTTAATACCAGAGCTACATTCTATTTGAGACCAAGATTCAGCCTCCCTTCCCTGTCTTTATTCCATCTCACTATGTTCAGCTGTGCTGTCCAATCAGGATCCTCAGAACTATATAATAAGCAACTGGACTGCAGCCTAAATAATGACCAGCTTTCCTAGAACACCTCTAGTTAAATAAAATGAAGCCACAAGGATATCCATATTTTAAATTATGTTGCTTTTTTCTTATGACAAAGAAAAACTATATCAAAAGCAAATTGGTTTTCCTTGATTGAATTTTAAAGTCTATGCCTTCTGCCAAAGTGATGACTAGTGTGAGCTCCTGGCTTGTTTCCATGGCCCATTACTGGAGATGCCATAGCAGAAAAAGCTATGTGTGGATCCAGAGAACTAAAGACCAGTCAGGTAATGGCCGAGAGACAGATGTTGTAGTAATTCACTTGCAGGTCAGCATGGGAAAAGAAAGAAAAAGAAGAAGCAGAGCAAGCGAAGCAGCAGCAGAAAAAAAGTCCTTTATTGTGTACAAGCAATCTTTTTATAGTATTGTGAACAAAGAAGGCAGCCTTCCAACATCAATAAATCAGGTCTTTCAGCTAATTAAACATAGCATACAGAAGTTTTACTTTCTAATCAGAAGTGACCCGCTTCTCATGGCTTATCTATTTTTGGCCCGGAGTATGTTGAGCTCTGCTCTTTGTAAAGAACAGATAATAAAATTTTTCTCAGCGCCCTCCTAGCCCACTTGGCAGAACATCCCGTTTGCAGGCAAGTTCTCCCAAGGACAGCAGACACCTCGTTTTCAAGCATGTCTGTTGTTACCTATCTAAACCTTGAAGGAGCCTCTCGTTTGCCAGCAGGCTCTCCCAAGGACAGCAAACATCTCGTTTTCAAGCATGTCCGCTGTTGCCTTTCTATATCTTGACAGAATATCCTGTTTGCAGGCAAACTCCATCAAGGACAGTAATAGTAATGCAGTTACATCTGATTCTCTATAACAGATGCTGAGGAAAACCTGAATTGTAATCTTTACACAGACTTTGCTTTTCCTCCCTGTACTTATTATCCCCCATCTCCCCTGGACCACATATTAGCGTGGAATTGTACATGAGATGACAGTCTCTGTCTCAGCTACTAAGCTACCTTCCTCTGCAGCCAACTTAATAGACAGAATTAGGAAACATTGAGAGATAGTCATTTCTTCTAAAATGCAATATATGCATTTCTCCAAAACCTAGTGGTGTGCAAAGTGACTAAATAAAATTAGGTCTTAGAAAGTAAAAGGAATCCACTCAAGATCCTTAAAATAGTAAGAGTATTAGCAGAATCGGTAACAATCCTAGTACAAGAACTAGTTTAATTCCTAAAGGAATATGCCATAATTTTATCTTTAGAAAAACACCTGTCCAGACCTTGGTTTCTAGTTATCATCTCCCACTAAGTGTAACCATTAGTAGAATCACAGAATCAGATTATTCCAAGGCCAAACAGGCTGGAGAGTGGGGAGCATTGGCACTCAGCTTGGAAGGCTGAGGCAGGAGGATCACAAGTTCAAAGCTAGCCTCAGCAAAAGTGAGCAACTCAGTGAGACTCTGTTTCTAAATACAAAATAGAGCTGGGGATGTGGCTCAGTGATTCAATCCCTCTTACCACCCCCCAAAAAAGGGGGGGGGGAATTGAAGGGAGGTGACATTATAATGGATGGCAGAGCAAGGAAATCCCCAACAGGAATAACTGTTGAACTGACAAAACTGATAGAATTATCCTCTGCAGAATTATAGAATCTAAACCTTCCAGCCACCAGATGAAGGCTTGGTAAAGAAGTGGGTCAGGGTCAGGGTTGTGGCAGCACCTTTGTAGTCAGAAGATGCTGTGGCTGTTTAAAGTACCCATCTGCCATGGCCTGCACCCCACCCAGAGCATCAGCCTAAAGGATGAGCCAGTGTTCCAGGTTCAGGTTGTATGAGGGGGAGGAACTGTGGCTGTGGGTTCGCCTGTTTGCTGCTGTCTATGAAACTGTCACCAGAGCTTCTCTTAGTTTTACTAAACTCCGAATGGTCAGCGTCTTCTGAGGTAGTTTGCACCTAAAGCATTTAGGTGCCTACAGATACTGGCTGCAGCAGCTTGGGGCAAGGAACTCTGGTGATGAGCAAGAGACAGAGGAAAAGACATGAAGAAGAAGAGGGTGGAGGGAGATATGTGGAGGAAGGCGGATTTTAACAACTTTCATGGGTACTGGAAAGGTACACATTGCCAGAGAGGAACACATCTCAAAATGACCCAAGGAAGAAGGCCCTGTGTTCTCACCTTGAACTCACCTTCAGGATCTAAGCTGGAAGTGAAGGCCAAGCTCTGAAGGGGCCCCCAGCAGAAAACCAACCTGCAAAAGCTAAGAGTATTTTCCCCCCTTTTCTTACCCTACCTCCACACACAATGGGCTAAATGATTATGTCCTCCCCCCTCTTTCATATGTTAAAATCCAAACCCCAAAATGATAGTATTAGTTAAGATCTTCGGGAAATGATAGGGTCATGGGGATGGCACCGTCATGAATGGGACTAGTGGCCTTATAAAAGAGACCTCAGAGTTACTCTTACTGCTAAGTGAGGACAGAAAGAAGTTGGTGGTCTCTAATCCAGAAGAGGCCCTCACCTGAACTTGACCATGCTGCACCCTGATCTCAGACTTCAGTCTCCAGAGCTGTAAGAAAATAAATGTCAGTTGTTTATACACAACCAGGCTGATGCTGTCACAGCCACCCAAGGCAGATGGCTTCCACTGTCCTACAACTGCAGCATGTCTACTCTGCGGACATTCCCGTACGTGTGTATCGCAGGTGTGTTTCTCTAGAGCAGTGTTTTCCAATTTTTTTTCCACTTTAAGCCTTAGAAAGTAATGAATCTCACTTTACCACCCAAGACAGTGTACACGTGCACTCACTCAAGTTTTGATGAGTGCTTACTGCACACCACGCTGTGTTCCAGGTGCCACTATGGCAGCGAGCAGAGCAAACCAAAGTCCCTGCCCTCTCACAGGGAAGACAAGCAACAGAACACGGGGCATGGTGGAAGGTAATAAAAGGGTTCTGCAAAAAAGGAAAAGGAGAAGCAGACAGCTGAAGAAGCGGGAGCTTCGTTTGAAGCAGGTTTATTAAGGTGACTGAAAAAAAGAACTGGAGATGGTGCAGGGGAGTGGCACCGAGGGACCTGAAGGAAAGTGTATCCCAGGAAGAAGGGACAGAGAGAGGATTTCACAGAACAACATGTCTTATTATCATGCTGCTTCCTCATGTTTTCTGAAGTATTTATTTTAAAAAGCACACCAGTTCACTAAGTTGATTCCACAGCCCAGAATCATGGGTCACCATGTCCCACAGTTCGAAAGCAATGTTGCTGGAAAGGGGGCAGCATCCTCAGGAGAGCTGGCTGCCATCTGTAGCACCTTCCAAAGGCTCTACCTGTTCACTAGGGACACTTTGCCGTGCGGATTCCCAAGGACTCCCAGGAGCCTTGGGCCTGCACTGTGCACACACCCTGACTGCCTTGGGCCAGGGAGGAGGGAGCTCTCTCTGGTCTATTTTATAAGGGCACCGATCCCACTCAGCCACCTCCCAAAAGCCCAACCTAACACTTGCACAGGCAGATTAAGGTTTCAACAAATGAATTCTGAGGGGACAAACATTTAAGAGAATCAAAATCAAATTATTACACATCAATGAATACACAAACATAATAAACTGGAGTTGGATATTTTAATATCAATAAGCCTCAAAGCCATAGTTTGAGATGAAAATTAAGTATAAAATAATACTACCAGTGATAGAAAAATATGCACAACTTTGGATACATGCTGAGAACGCCATGTAGGACACACTGGACCTTGATAACACCAAAATTTGAAAGGGACTGTAGCCAGGAGGAGGTGTGTGGGATTAAGGGAGACTCAGGTCTTTCCTCCACTGGAGTGGCGACAGTACACTGGAATTTATGGAAATATCTCATACAAAGTCTCCACAGTGGCCAGTGGCTGAGCAGGATCTCAGACCAGAACATGACAAGAGCTCAGACATAAGGCAAAAAAAGGAAATAAAAGTCATCCAAGTCAGAAAGGAAGAAGTAACATCATTTCTATTTGCAAATGACATGATCCTATTAGTTAGAAAACCCCCAAAGAGTGTACCCAAAAAGTCCTGTTAGAATTCACAAATGAATTCAATAAAGTTGCAGGATACAAAATCGATATACAAAAGATCAATAGTACCTCTATATACAAATCACAGCCTAGTTAAAAATATGTCAAGAAAACAATCTTGTTTATGATAACATAAAAAAATACTTAGGAATAAACTTCACCAAGGATGGGAAAATGTTTTTACACTAAAAACAATGAACAAAACTGAAGATGACACAAAAAGGCTGTGTGGATCAGATATTCTGTGTGGATCAGAATAATTGCTATTGTTAATATTCCATATATAATCAAATCAATATACCTATTTGACACAATCCCTACCAAAACTCCAATGGTATTCTCCCCAAAAGAAAAAAAAATCTATATAAAAAAATTTATATAGAACCACGTACACACACCAACCTTACCAGCAAAGCAATACTTGGGAAGAAAAACAGGTATCATACTTCCTGATTTTACGTGATATCACAATGCTGTAATAGCTAAAGCAGTATAGTACTGGCATAAAAACCCAAACAGACCAATGAACAGGACAGAGAGTCCAGAAATGAACCCACACATAGGTAGTCAACTAATTTTTAAGAAGTGCACCAAAAGGACACAATAGGAAAGGGACAGTATCATCAACTAAGGGTGTCTGACCAAATGGAACAGAATTCAGCTGGACCTTTACCTCACATCATATACAAAATCCAACTCAAAATTGGTAAAAAAAAAAATTATATATATGTATATTCCAAAAGTGCATGCTTTTTTAAAAATATGTGAGACTGTATCAGACTAAAAAGCTTCTGCATAGCAATGGAACAATCAACAAAATGAAAAGGCAACTTACAGACTAGAAAAAGATATTTGCAAATGGCATATCTGATAAGGGATTAATATCCAAAATATATAAAGAACCCTTACAACTCAACAGCTGAAAAAATCCCAACTTAAAAATGGGCAAAAGGGGCTGGTTGTAGCTCAGTGGAAGAGCGCTTGCCTAGCACGCATGAGGCATTGAGTTGGATCCTAAGCACCATATTAAAAAATATAAAGTTATTTTTAAAAAAAAAATCACTTAAAAGGGGGTATGGAAGGCAAAGGACCTAAACAGACATTTCTTCAAAGAAGATATTAAAATGGGCAACAAATATAAGTATCCAACATCACTGGTCATCAGGGAAATGCAAATTAAAGTCTCTATGAGATACCACCTCACACCCACAAGAATAATGATAATAAAAAAGACAAGAAGCTGGATGCAGTGACCAACAGTGGCTCAGGAGGCTGAGGCAGGAGGTTTACAAGTTCAACCTCAGCCTCAGCAACTTAGTGAGGCCCTAAGCAACTTAGTGAGATCCTGTCTCTTAATAAAGTATGGGGAAAAGGGGCTGGGGGTGCTGGGATTGTGGCTCAGTGGTAGAGAGCCCCTGTCTTTTCTCACCATGATCCCAGCACCCTACCTGGTTCCTAGGACAAATGACAAGAGTAGTGATGTGGAGCTGGGAGGAGGGCCAGGACTTGAAGAATTCCTATGATCTTAGCTGAGCACTGGTGCTTGACCTTGGGGGTGTGATGAACCCTCTTTTGGGAAACATGTACATACCCCCACATAGGTGACTAAGCAAAGTGGCTCAGCAGCTTCAGGGACTCCTGGGTCTCCTCAGCAGGTCCTCAGTGAGGAGGGTGCCGCTCAGTTGGGAGGGACCATTTGCTCAGGAAATTTGAGATTATGATCCAGAGAGAAAGGATGGGGCTCCAGGACTCAAGAAGGAAGAGAAGGAGGAGCCACCTGCCTGACTCCTGCCCTCTGTCCCTCCAGGGCCATGGAGGAAAAGTCAAGTAATTCTTGAAAAATAGAGCAGAGGGACTTGCTCTTCAATACGTCCAAATCCACTGTAAAGCAGAGGCAATAAAAACACAGCCCTCTTGAGCACAATTAAGAATCATCCCAGTAAAACAGAACAAAAATCAGTCAAGCAGCCACACAAATGCATTGAGACTGCAGGCTGCAGGGTGTGGTGGCATACACCTGCAATCCCAGCCACTCAGCAGGCTGGGGCAGGAAGATCTGAAGTTGGAGGCCAGCCTCTGCAACTTAGAGACCTTGTCAAAAGTAAAAAATAAGGCAACTCTGGGTTTCATCCCCAGTATACACACACACACACACACACACACAACTGAAGAGAAAACCAGTGCAACTCCAGGGTCAAAGCAAAGAAAATACAGCTCTGTAATGACCTCTCATCACAAACCCCTCACGAGAACCCACACTGGCTCTCCCTGAAACACCAAGCTGGACGACATGGTGGGATGGTGACTGGTCTCCAGGGCACACAGGCCAGCCCTGGGGCTCAGCAGCTTAGTACAAGATAAAGATAGTATTTCAAATCAGAAACAAAAAAGGATGGATTCATTAAATGGCATGAGGACATCTAGCAATTCATTGGGAAAAGACCAGATCCTTAAATCAAACCACAGCTTATTTTAAAAATGGAAAAAGGAAGCTGGGCCTGGTGCACACAACTACTGTGCCCAGCTACTGGAAAGACTGAGGCAGGAGGATGGCTGATTTTGGGAGTTTGAGACCAGCCTGGGCAGCACAGTAAGACTCTCAGAAAAAGGTCAATGAGTTATGTGCTTGTTTTTTTAAAGGACTGTTTTGTATAAAGAGAAATAAGGATACTTATACATAACTAGGTCCCCAAAGGAAATTCCCTGCACTTTCTTTCTTTCAAACAAGAAATAATATCTCAGGGCTGGGTTGTTGCGCAGTGGTAGAGGACTTGCCTAGCACATGTGAGGCACTGGGTTCCATCCTCAGCACCACATAAAGATAAATAAAGGTATTGTATCCATCTACAACTAACAATATTTTTAAAAAAAGAAATAATATCTCCTCATGACATAGACATTTACAGAACAGAAAACAAATGCTGAAATAATTTTCTCCCCAAACAGCCATAGAGTGTTCTTGTAAATTATATAATTGGAGGAATGGTAACTGGAGACTGAACCCAGGCCTCGTGCTTGCTAAGCACACCCTCTACCGCTGAGTTACAGTTCAGAACCTGAATTACATTTTTAAAAAGGTATCCCTCTTCAAAGTGAGGATGTCTTATAGCTCCAGATAACCAAAGAATCTTAACTCCAACAGGCTTGGATTCTCTCAGTGGCAAAGCTGATTCACTGAGCCCTTCCCAGCAGAGTGAGGTCTTCCATCAGCTCACAGCCTCCACCCACCCAGCCCTGAGTCACAAGATGCAACCGTGTTCGCACCCATGTGCTCTGTGATCTTTACCTAGATGCACTAGGGGATGCTACTAGCAGGTTCTAAAATTCTACCATTCCTTCTGCCTGTATTAGCTCATAGATTATTTTGGCCCCTCTTACGTGTGGAGATTACTGCAGACTCAGATTTTTGTTTATTAAAACTGTTCAATCAGTTAGTCATCCTTCTTGATCATCAAATTACTTCTAATTTGGCCAGTGGAGCCCCTCCAGGCTAGATGCTGTGTTCTTTCATTGCCCTTCAATCTGAGCATTTCCTTGGTTTCCTACCCAGGAGGCCCCAGGCTCACTGTGGATGCCTCAGGACCCCAAATCACCAGCTATTCCTCCACAGAGTTTCCGTTCCCTTGGTGGCAATGCTAGGTACAGAATCTACTGATCACTATACTGGTAACACTTTTTCTTAATATTTATTTTTCAGTTTTCAGTGGACACAACATCTTTATTTTATGTGGTGCTGAGGATCGAACCCAGAGCCCTGCGCATGCCAGGCAAGCGCGTTACCGCTTGAGCCACATCCCCAGCCCTGGTAACACTTTTTAAAGGCCCTGTCAATGAACAGATGTGGAAATAATTTTTTTTAAAGTTTCCAACTCATATTTATCACTACGGGGAGTTTTCCCTGAAGAATTGGAGTTCTTGTCACCTCTTAAACTGGAAATTTTGGCTCTTTTTTGCTTCATCCTAAAATATACACAAAATCGGTTAAAAATAGCATCAATATTACTACCATGGAAATTAATGAGTGACATTATCATTTTCTTTGACCCTTCTTGTTCCTGAAAAATGTTCCAACTAAGGATGTTTAGTTATGATACTGTGTTCAAAAGTCTCTGATAATTTCTGTGTGGTTGATTTACCCATGTGAAATAACCTTGAGTATTCTCTTCATTTTCAATTTTAAAACCTGCTTTTATTTCCTTTTGCATATATAAATAATCATTTTCAAAAGTCAAAACTTCATAAAAAGGTATACGTATACATACACATGTCTCCTCAACTCTTACATAAAAGATAACATGCTACATATAGTTTCTTATATTTTGCTTTCCTCAGTATAATAATATGCTGTGGTACAGTACTCAAATTTGTCAAATGTCACTCAATGCATATTGCACTGTTAAGCTACAAAGAAGCATTGGTGGCATCAGTGTGGGAAGTCTGTCCTAACAGTTATTAAGCTGTGGGGCAACACTTTTCACTGGCAACTGCACTGAGTTTCACCATGAAAACCAAAGGTACACAACATAAGCATGCTACCTACTCACATTCAGAAGCCCTACTCACCTCAGGTCCTCTTCAAATAACTGCTGCTTGCTGCAGCAATTTGTGTTTTTCAAAAACCTTTATCATCCAAAGATTAGACACATCTTACATCATATTTTCAAAATTTGGAATCAAGTCTGAAACATGACTTCAGCATTACATTTCCAGAAGCATCAGGAGTGCCCATCACCTAAATTAATAATGTTCCCTTAGTGTTTTTCTATTTACTTTTTCAATTTAGTTTGATTATTTTGGAGCTTATGTGCATATGAAATGCCCACACAATTTCACACCCATATCAGTTACCTGATGTGCAGTAAGCTGTGACCATAAATGGCTTTACACTTTCACTGTTCACTTTTCCCCGTGCCTTCTCTGCAATGTGCACTTGATATGTTGGTGGATATTAATGTACACAGGATGTCTCAGGGCGCTCTCCCATTTGAGTCCTCTGACATTTAGTTAAGACATGACACAAAGTCTTCCCATATTCATTTTGTAGAGAGTCATCTAGCCCGTCTCCCTTGTGCTGAAGACTGAAGTTACACATGAGGGCTGCCACGTGATTACATTCACGTCACCTCCTGCAAGTCCTCCTGGTGTGACAAAGTCTGACTCCACACAGGAGGAAGGGATACATTTATTAAAATTCAGGGTGTCATTCTCCTGTGAATCACCTGATGACTAGTGAGAGATGCCTTCTTGAAGAAGGCTTTCCCACATTTATTACATGCATAGGGCTTCTCCCCTGTGTGTCCCTGCTGATGAACTGTGAGGGCCGATTTCATACCAAAGGATTTCCCACATGTATTACATATATAAGGCTTCTCCACGGTGTGAGTCTGCTGGTGGTTGATGAGGTTTGACTTCACATAAAAAGCCTTTCCACATTCATAACATTCAAAGGGGTGTTTCCCTGAGTGAGTTCTCTGATGTACAGTGAGGTGTGATTTCATACAGAAAGACTTGTCACATTCACTACATTTGTAGGGTTTCTCATCCGAGTGAATTCTCTGATGTATGGTTAAGGCTGACTTATAGCAGAAGGATTTCCCACATTCATTACACTCATGGGGTTTCTCCCCAGTGTGTGTTCGCTGGTGTTCAACGAGGTGTGACTTCTGGAAGAAGGTCTTCCCACATTCCTTACATTCATAGGGCTTCTCTCCTGTGTGTGTCCGATGGTGTTTAGTGAGGTGTGACTTCTGGAAGAAGGCTTTCCCACACTGTTTACAATCATAGGGCTTCTCGCCTGTGTGTATTCTCTGATGTTGACTGAGGGCTGACTTCATATAGAAGGATTTCCCACAGTCATTACATTTGTAAGGTTTCTCCCCTGTATGAGTTCTCTTATGTACAGTTAGGGTTGACTTGTGGCGAAAGGCTTTCTGACACTCATTACATTTGTAAGGTCTCTCCTCTGAGTGCGTCCTCTGATGATCGGTGAGGTTTGACTTCATGGTAAAGGCTTTCCCACATTCACCACATACATGGGGTTTCTTTCCTGTGTGATTCCTCTGATGGATATTAAGATGAGACTTCACGTAGAATGACTTTTCACATTCATTACATTTGTAAGGTTTCTCTCCAGTGTGAGTTCTCTGGTGTATAATGAGGGTGGATTTCATATGAAAAGACTTCCCACATTCAGAACATTCATGTGGTTTATCCCCACTGTGAGTTCTCTGATGTTTAGTAAGAGCTGACTTTTTGTAAAAGGATTTCTCACACTCATTGCATTTGTAAGGTTTCTCCCCTGTGTGGGTCCGATGGTGTACAACAAGGATTGAATTCATAGAGAAAGATTTGCCACACTCATTACATGTATAGGGTTTCTCTCCTGTGTGAATTTTCTGGTGTTTAGTGAGATTTGACTTCACACAAAAGGTTTTCCCACACTCATTACAGTCGTAGGGTTTCTTCCCTGTGTGAGTTACCTGATGTATAATCAGGGCTGACTTATAGCAGAAGGATTTCTCACACTCAGTACATTTATAAGGCTTCTCTTCTCTGTGCTTCCCCTGATGGACATGTAGGGCTGACTTATAGTAAAAAGATTTCCCACACTCAGTACATGCGTAGGGTTTTTCCCCTGTGTGGGTTCTCTGATGGTCAGCAAATTGTGACTTCTGGAAGAAGGTTTTCTCGCATTCGCTACACTTGAAAGGCTTCTCCCCTGTGTGTGTCTTCTGGTGTTTGGTGAGGTTTGACTTCACAGAGAAGGACTTCCCACATTCCTGACATTCAAAGGGCTTCTCTCCTGTGTGGATTCTTTGATGATGAGTGAAGTTAGACTTGGCATAGAAGGACTTCCCACACTCATGGCACTTATAGGGCTTCTCTCCCGTATGAATCCGCTGATGGACTTTGAGGGCTGAGCGATAGCAGAAAGGTTTCCCACAGTCATCACATACATACAGCTTGTTTCCTGGCTGTGTCCCCTGCTGGTCCCCGAGAGGGGACTTCACAGGGACTTTTCCACGTGCCTTATGTTCACGGCGTTTCTGTCTTCGGTTAGTTCTCTTCGGGTCAGTGAGCTGTGATTTCTGGAAGGTTTTCCCACGTTTACTACTTTTACGAGGTTTCTCTTGTGTATGGGTCCTCTGATGGTTAGTAAGTTGGGACTCCTGACGAAAAGATTTCTTGCAACGACTGCATTCAAAGGTGTTCTCCCCTGTGCCAGTTCCAGGAGCTTGAGTGAGACGGGGCTCCTTGCTGGCACCCTCATTTTCACTGGCCTCCTGGGTTTTCTCCTCCATGTTAACTTGCTGGTCCTCACAAACCACTGACTTCTCACACCCATTAACTTCAGAGCAATCTGTCCTCGTCTGACATTCTTGAGGGATGTCGGGGACTGACATGGCACCGGTACTTCCTGTGGGTTCCTCATGGTCGCAGGGCTTCTCTCCTGCCTCTGTCGTCTGGGGTGAGGTGGTGGCTGCCTGCTCAGGGATGGCTTCTCCACCATCATTATCTTCCAAAGGTGGTCCCACAGCTTGAACTTCCTGTTGCTCAGTAAGACCCTCATTACCACCCAGAGATTCCTCACTGTGGTTACACGCATCAGACTTCTGCTCAGTCTGATTGTTTTCTTGCTCACAGTCAAGAGGCAACTTCCCATGTTCAGTGAGTGCACTGGAGTTCCTACTTGAATCATTTTTATCAGTAACACTTGATTCTGAAATACATTTCACACTCACTCCACGTGAGTCATTTTCACAGGGTGTTTTTCCTGAAGAAACAGGGTTTGTGTCCTGATTAAGTGTGTTTCCACAAATGTTCTCTCTCTTCTTACTCAGTGTGTTGTCGTGTAGGAGGGACGCACAGCACAAGTGTTCGTCTGGGTTTTCCTGGCTTTTCTTTACCAGATCACTTAGCTTCTGGGCTTCTAGAAATGAGAAAAATTAAGTGTACATTAAAAACATTAACACATATCCACAAAAGTGACTTGTTATATCACTGAATCCCTATTTTCAGGCCCAGACTCCTGGGATGAAATCCCATGGCTTACATTTCTCTTTGGTTTAGAAAAATATAAGACACACCTGCTACAGTGGAAGTGGGTGAGTAAAACTAGCAATGAATACACATATATTTGCAATTTGAAAAATATGACCTGCACAACAGAAAAGAGAAGGGGAAATGAAATAGTGAGCTGAGGGCTGAGCACATCCGAGAAACCCACAAAAAAGGATAAGCACAAGAGGTGCAGTGAGAAGGGCGTCCTGGAGAAAGACCTCAGGGCAGCTTAGCTAAGGGGTAAGACATAACCCATAGAGCCCACTGTCCAGGTGCCAACAGATGAATACATTTATGTAAGCAAGGTATCCTTACAAAAATCCACAATCAATACCTCCTAAATAATCAATCACTCCCAAACACAAGTCACAAGTCTGACACATAATTTTACCCCCAGGGCTTACTGTTCTGGCTTTTGCTCCACTAAAACTTACATACCCTCCAGAAAATGTGTGTCCATCTCTCTCTCTCACCTTTTTAAAATCAGGCCTCTTAGCCTGCATTTTCTTAAAAAAATTGGAAGCAGTCACTATGTACACTTTTCATTAACACAACTTTGGAAAGTATAAACTTTATCCCAGTAGCACTTGATAAACAGTAAACTTCAAAATATTTCATACCATTTGTTTACTTGTCAGAATTATAACGTATGCTCCTAGCAGGTATTACTGTGCTCTCTCTAGTTGCCTTTGAACGGCTCTGAGTAGACATGTGGCCAGTGGTCCTCAACAAGCAATGTGCAATAGGGTTACTGGAAACTTTTATTCAAAACCTAGGGTATACTGTTATAGATGATATCAACCTATATTTTTATGACTTGGAATCTATGGGAATGTGATGTAGGCCTATGTACTCAAGAAATAATTTCTACATAAACATATCTATTAATGCAACAGAAGAACATATCAATTATATATTACACATAAAAAGAATAATAAAAGGAGACCCTTCAAATGGTGACTAAAGCCTCAGGTAATAAACATATGGATGTCATATGGATGTCATGGGATATGATCAAGTCTGAGTCTCCTGAAGCTCGGTAACCAAAAAAAAGGAGGGGGGACTTTATGAAGGGGAGATTAATTTTTTTGTTTTAAAATTTTTCACTTGTAGTTGGACACAACAACTTTATTCTATTTATTTATTTTTATGTGGTGCTAAGGATCAAACCCAGAGCCTCGCACATGCTAGGCAAGCGCTCAACTGCTGAGCCACACAACCCCAGCCCAGAGATTAACATTGACCAGAGTAATTAAGAAGCACTTCAAAACAAAGGTAAAGCCGGGTGCAGTGACCCACACCTGTAATCCCAGTGGAGGCAGGAGGATCACGAGTTCTAAGCCAGTCTCAGCAACTTAATGAGGCCCTAAGTGATTCAGCAAGACCCTGTCTCTAAATAAAATACAAAAAAGGGCTGAGGATGTGGCTCAGTGGTTAAGCACCCTAGTTTCAATCCTTGGTACCAAAAAAAAACACCAAATAAATAAAAAAGGTAAAAACTTTAGCACAAACAAGTCATGTGTAAAATAACACCTGGAACATCAATCACATGCCAGGATCAGTATGAGCCCTTTCTCACAGATCCAGACTGGCAAACCTCAAGAAGAAGAGGCAAGGATGTTGTAATAATTAGTAATACTGGGCTGGGGATGTGGCTTAAGTGGTAGCGCGCTCACCTGGCATGCGCAGGGCTCTGGGCCACATAAAAATAAAAAATAAAGATATTGTGTCCACCTAAAACTAAAAAATAAATATTTTTTTAAATTTTTTTAAAAATTAGTAATACTTAGGAGGTCAGGTTATGTGGAACTTATAAGTTTTTGAGCAGTAACAACAACAACAAAATGAACACAGACTGGTGTGGTGTTTGTGTTACGAGGAGGTGTCTTGAACTGGGCATGGTGGTGCACACCTGTAACCCCAGCAACTTGGAGGCTGAGACAGGAGAATTGAAAGTTCAAAACCAGCCTCAGCAACTTAGCAAGACCTTGTCAAAAAATAATAAAAGGGCTGGGGAGGTGGCTCTGTGGTTAAATGTCCTTGGGTTAAGTCTCCAGTACCTAAAAAAAAAAAAAAAAAGAGGTGTCTTTAAAGAGGGCAACACTAGGTTTATAGTAGCCCAGTGACAACACAAAATGGATTGATTTACACTTAATATATATAGTTGTCCCTCAATATCAGAGAGGGGTTAGTTCCAGGACTCCTGGCACATACCAGAATCTGATGCTCAAGTTCCTCATGTAACATGGCATAGTGTTTGTACATAACCTACACACATCCTCTATCTCTAGATTTCTTAAACCATCTCTAGATTTCTTATAGTAACCAACACAATGCACATACTATATAAATAGTTGTTATACTATATTGTTTAGGGAATATTAAACAAAAATTTCTATATATGTTCAGAACAAACACATTTTTTTCATGGCAGGGGGTACCGGGCATTGAACTCAGGGGTACTCAGCCACATTCCCCAGCCCTATTTTGTATTTTATTTAGATACAGGGTCTCACTGAGTTGCTTAGTGCCTCACTTTTTGCTGAGGCTGGCTTTGAATTCGAGATCCTCCTGCCTCAGCCTCCTGAGCCCCTGGGATTACAGGTATGCAACACTATGCCTAGCTCACATATTTTTGCTCCACAGTTGGTTCAATCTGTATCCAATGGGACCTGTGGATACAGAGGGTCAACTGTGCTTACAGTTAGGAACTAAATGACCAAAGCACAAGAGAATAAGGTTCTCGTTTTGAGTAAGGTCACCAGAAAATAAAAATAGTAGCTATAGAAGAATTTTCAAAGGAAAATTAAAACATATGAGGAACTACAGAAATCAGTATGATGGCCGGATGATTTTCATGGTTGTCAAGACAGAGCAGGAGATAAAAGTGTGGAGCCTCATTACGTGGAAATAAGGAATGTGAAAAGACAACATGGAGATGATGTGAAGGCTAGTCTTTGCCATTTTGATGATGAAGGACTGAAACAGCTCAGATAAAACTGAGAAAAAAGTACAACATACAGATCCTGTGTATACTACAGGAGGTAAAGGAGGCAGTTCTCAAAGCACCTGGTAAAGTAGAAAGCTGAAACCTCAGGGACAGGTGAGGCCCCGGGAAAATGTTCTAAAGAGACAGCTGAAGACCTCTTCCCAGAGGAGTGATCATGTGATCAAGACTGCTTGACAATGTGTCTAAATTTTTTTTGCGCTATTTAAATGTGTAAGATACTTAACTACATGAAAAGTAAAACACACACACACACACAAACTGCTTTTTTGCGTGCTGTTTGGGAAATCCTTTCTTGCTTCAAGGTCACAGATATATTCCCCAGTATTTATAGTTATGACCACTGCTTTTATCTGAGAGTAACAGGTTGGGCAAGTGAGAGGGTCACGGCTACCCCCAGGGGGCCTAGTTCTTCTGAGCCTTCAGAAATGCTTTGGTTATTTTGGACTTTGTTCTTCCTTATAAATTTTAATATTTTATATCTAATAATTCTAAAATCTGCAGTGCTTCGCATTTTGATTCTCTGCATTCTACTGGTTCCCACAAATGACTTCTTTCTTTCTCGGGGCCCACTAGCTTTCTGTTGTGAGCTTCCTTCTGGTACCCTTCACCTGAGGGTCCTGGGGGCTGAACGGAGATCCATTCCTTGAGAGAACATGTGTTCCCAGCTGCTGGAGGCCAGGGAAAGCCATAACAGGAGCTCCAGGGATGGATCGGTCCAAGCTCTGGTGCCCTGTCCTCATCTCCAAGACTCGCTGACCTGGGCCCCAGATGATGAGAACCTGCACATGCCTTCCAACACCTCGATGGCATATCCATACCCATTTTCTGCTAAGTGAGCACTTCTCTGGCTTCATCTCACTGCTAGATTTCTGTTTTCTCTTGGGCATTACAGATTTCCCTTACATTTTAAACAGTCCAGCCACGTGCTATCATAATTTACTAAATTTCTAGTCCTATTGCACTGACAAGGCCCTACAGGGGGTCTGGTTTACTGTTTTGCTGGGAGTGGAGATCCTAGTCTTGCATGAACTCACAGCAAGATTTCACCAACCATCCCTTAGGAACTTCTCTTAAGAACAGTACACCACATTCAGCATTTAATTCTCAGTCTTCATCCTAATCTCTCCGTATCATGTAACACAGCTGATACTCCTCCTTTACTTTTAAAAAAAATTAAAATAATACATTCATACAGCTCAAACTTAAAGAGATAGAAACAAAACAAAACAACCCAGAAAGAATGCCATATGCAGTGGCACATGCCTGTCATCCCAGCAGCTTGTGAGGCCAAGGCAGGAGGATGGCAAGTTCAAAGCCAGGCCAGGACCCCAGAGCTCAGACTGATCCATCCATGCTCTTGTTATTGACTTTCCCTAGGCTCATCAACTTAGCAAGATCCTGTCTCAAAATTATGAATTAAAAAACAGGCTGGGGATATGGTTCCATGGTTGAGCCAATGACCCTGGATTCAACCCCTGATATTTAAAAAAAAAACAAAAAAACAAAGAATTCCCTCTTTCCAGTGCTGATCACCCACTAACTGCCTTCACAGGGCACTGGATGACTTTGGTTCCCTGAGCATCTATCAGCAAGTCTGGTGAGTTACTGGTGTGCATGTATATTACCCTAAGAGAACTGACATCTTTAGTGCCCAAGTCTGCCTACCTTCCCGAGTGGCTTCCTAGCCAAGAATACAACATAATTGTGAGTCTATTATATTCACAAGTAGTATTTTAATATT